>NW_025766968.1:3178643-4464214 GCF_003918875.1 Haliotis rubra | reverse complement strand
TGAAGATCTGGGGTAGAATAGGTCTTCAGCAACCAATGCTTGCCACAAAAGGCGACTATGCTTGTCGTAAGAGGCGACTAATGGGGTCGGGTGGTCAGGCTCGCTGACTCGGTTGCCACATGTCATCGGTTCCCAATTGTGTATATCGATGCTCATGCTGTTGATCATTGGATTGTCTGGTCCAGACTTGATTATTTATAGACTGCCGCCATATAGCTGGAATATTGCTGAGTGTGGCGTAAAACTAAACTCACTCACTCACGCACTCACTCATTGAAGCTGGTGTATCAAAAATGATTTGACATAGATTTTATCCTTTTTCCTCTATTATGACATTTCAGTACTGATGCCAGTAGTTACACTGATTTACCCACCTGTACTAAAGATGGAAGAGATCAGTAAAATGTTTGTGTCATATTTAGATCTGTGCTTAAAGAGTCAAAATAACAAAGGTTCCATAGAGCTGTAGGATAAGATGGATGCCTTCCACTGATCTGAGCAATATTTCAGCTTTTGGTGCCAACAATTCCCAGCTTTGGAGGTATGATTGATTAATCTCTTCTAAAAAAATTTCAAGGAGCATCAGATGACCATATATTCAGAACAATTGACTTGCTGCTGCATGTGTTTGTGAGGGGTGTGGCAGAAAATGCTCATTCTTTCATGAAAACATGGTATCATTAACACATGATAGTGACTCATAAACACATGTTCATAACACAGTTAGAATCATACAATAAACTCTGCTTTTAGCAGAAATGTCTTATTACTGTAGTAAGGGTTTTATATAATTCATTTACTCGGTAACCCTATTACCAGCGAGGCAAGTTGGACTCCATAACATCGGTCTAAACACCAACTTAAATACATACTTAAATTTCATGACATATATAAATTCAAACAATTAAGGGTTAGTCTATTTGAATGTCTAAGTTTAACATGAGGTTTTAATTACAACAGTAAGATTATCTACATTGATAATTGGTGACAGAAGCAACAATATCCCTTTTAATCTGTCTGGGAACAGGTCCGATTCCTGCCACTGATGGCCATTCTTGGGAAGTATTCTCAGATTACTGACATTAAAGACGTTTCTAAGGTTGGCAGTTTTTCAATCTAAATACCAGTTGGAAAAGAAGGAAGTGGCATTCTTTTAAAGGCAAAGCTATCAACAACAACTCTGACAACAAGGCCTATAGGGAAATTAGTCATCTTCACTCATGACATAATGTTAAAGTTAATAGCATTTAACTTTGTGGAAAGTTTACGTGTGGTAACATATCTCTCCAAAAGAATGTGTTCATCTGAGCACATCTGTATATGAGTGTGCTCATCTGAGCACATCTATCTGTGAGTGTGCTTATCTGAACACATCAATATGCAAGTGTGCTTATTTGAGCACCTCTATATGTAAGTGCACTTATTTGAGCACATCTATATGTAAATGTGCTTATCTGAGCACATCTATATGTAAATGTGCTTATCTGAGCACATCTATATGTAAGTGCTTATCTGAGCACATATTGTAAGTGTGCTTATTGGAATACATATCATTGTAAGTGTGCTTATATGAGCACATCTATATGTGAGTGTGCTTATTGGAGCACATCTATATGTAAGTGTGCTTATCTGAGCACACCTCATTGTAAGTGTGCTTATCTGAGCACATATATGAGTGTGCTTATTGGAGCACATCTATAAGTGAGTGTGCTTATTGGAGCACATATATGTGTAATGTGCTTATCTGAGCACATCTATATGTAAGCACATCTCATTGTAAGTGTGCTTATCTGAGCACATATATGAGTGTGCTTATTGGAGCACATCTATAAGTGAGTGTGCTTATTGGAGCACATATATGTGTAAGTGTGCTTATCTGAGCACATCTATATGTAAGTGCTTATCTGAGCACATCTCATTGTAAGTGTGCTCTTCTGAACACATCTCATTGTAAGTGTGCTTATCTGAGCACATCTATATACATGTAAGCATGCCTATCTGAGCCCATATATATGTAAGCATGCTTATGTGAGCACATATATATGTAAGCATGCTTATCTGAGCACATCTGTATGTAAGTGTGCTTATCTGAGCACATATAGCTTCTCATTCTTTCACATAAGATATATAACACACTATCTGTGGTGCTTTGACACTTAGTCTACTATTCATGTACATCACTTCATTCTGGAGATACATTGGCTGAAATATGTCATGAGTTCCTACTACAGAACAGTTAGAGTTGTATCGGGAAGACAAATTCAAGCCATTACACATCCTTGAGTGATACCTGGTACTCTCTGCATGGCCACGGGAATTCTCTTTGCTACTATAATGTTAGACTAAGGCTTAGTCTCTGAATATATATAATTTTGATAGTAACAAACAAGCCCATTTATATTGAAAAGGAGCCCCAGTGAGATGTGAGATTCAGAACCTGAGGAAATCTAGACTTGATTTATTTAGGGCTTTAGCACTGCAGATAGGGCTTGGCAGTAGGTAAATTAATGTGGTTCAGGGACTGTGAGACAGACTACTATAATGTCAAAGGTCAATGTCACCAACTGAACTAGTTTCATTTTCATCAGGAAGTGATCAACTTGTAATACCAGTGATATGTCATATAGGTCCTACTTTTGTCTACACATTGAATATACCCTGGAGATATCATGTGTTTTTTAGTCTTCTAGATGGCCTTATTCTTTGATGGTTGCATTCAAAGGTCATTCGCACTGTCGTTATGGTTTAGTGGATTGAGTGTCTGCTTGAGAGAGAACAGGGCCATCATAAATATCTGTAATTTTGTCAAATATTTTAGAGGCGACATAAGTGTAGGGATGGAAGAAGAGGATTGGGTCCATATGATTTAATTATATAATTTAAGCCACACAAGAATACATGTAAAGTTAAGCAACATTTAAGAGAGAGGCAGACAGACAGACACTGCACATACACACACATATAGACTCTCTCTCTCTCACACACACACACACACACACACACACACTCTCTCTCTCTCTCTCACACACACACACACACACTAACTGCCAAAATCATATAAAAACTTGTGGATTTCACTAAATGTCAAAGACCAACATCAACCCTGGCTTTCCCTGCAGTGTTCCAAGTGATGCAGATCATATGGTGACCACTAACTAAGGATCAACATGCATGCACTAACAGAAAAAAGAGCTCCATCCAACTGCATCTATTTATGCATGCAGTGCAAACCCTGCTTTGTTCTAATGTGAAAGTGGGATTAAGCCTGGAACAACAAACAGTCCTGGCAAATTTAAATTGTGTCCTCAATAATCTTCTTTCTCAGTCTGCTAACACAAACTTTATTATGGCTATACTGAATCTGAGACAACCGGTCCTGTTGTTTTCCTCTTGATGCTGAATTCAACGAAGAGTAGCAAAACTTAGCATCTTCTACCATCTTGTGGCATCACATAGCCAGGGGCTAGAACCAATGACATTAAGTTTTCAGACACATGCTTTTTTTATTAAACCAAGAAGCCAGTCAGCACTTATTACAACCTCAAGACCTAAACTGTGAAAATGGGCACTTGAAAAATAAAGTCATGGAATATAGTCCCCTTTGAAAACTTGTCCCAGTTAAAGTTTCCATGGCTCAAGAAAAGGTTCATATGACATTAAAAGACACAGTTTAGTTTGTTTTGTAACCTTCAGAGTTTTACATCCTAATCCTCGTTCAACCTCTAGCATGTACTCTACCATCTCCTTCAGTCTCTACTGGCAGTAATGCAGATACTCACACAAAAAACTGCAAATATATACCTAAAACTTGGTCTCCAAACTAAAATTGTGTGAGACAAAAAAAGAATTTAAAAAAAATTTGGAATCAATAATTAATGGAGGCAAAGAATTATTCCCTGAAGACCTGAACAGCCATGCTAGATGCTTTAAGATCCATGGATTATGCAAATACTCCAGGAAACTGTGGCCTTTGAACAAAATGATAGGATCAACTTCTTGTCTGAATTCTCTGTGACTTTAATACATTGTCTTAGTTATCTAATTTCAAAGGCAAAACGGAAATCTCAAGTGAAAACTTAGTTCTGAAGCTCACTTTACACAATATATCTAAAGGGAATGGACTATCAAATAAAGAGCCACTTAATTCAATAGAGCAGATCTTTCGTTTCGACTTGTGAAGACCGTGACTGATTGATTGAATATGAATATGTATTAGGACATGGAATGTATACTAATGGAGGCTGAATGTATACCAAAGGGAAATGCTGAACGTTCCTCACTTGGTGTCTGTATGTATCTCTGTGGTTTAACACCACTGTTCAAGCTATATGTAGCCCTGATCACTTGTAGATGGTTCCTATTTAAGAGAAAATAATGGTGCTTCAAATTAATCATGAAATGGAAATTTTTGCAGTCCACATCAATGAATCTTAGCATGACCTACTGGGAGAGTCCACATCAATGAATCTTAGCATGACCTACTGAGAGTCCACATCAATGAATCTCTAGGGAGAGTAAACACATGTTAAAGGGAAAGTAAGAATGTGTTACAAATCAGAATGACAGAATAAATCATGACAGAATAAATCAGAATGACAGAATTAATCATGACAGAATAAATCAGAATGACAGAATAAATCAGAATGACAGAATAAATCAGAATGACAGAATAAATGATGACAGAATAAATCAGAATGACAGAATTAATCATGACAGAATAAATCAGAATGACAGAATTAATCATGACAGAATAAATCATAACAACAGAATAAATCATGACAGAATAAATCAGAATGACAGAATAAATCAGAATGACAGAATAAATGATGACAGAATAAATCAGAATGACAGAATGAATCAGAATGACAGAATAAATCAGAATGACAGAATAAATCAGAATGGCAGAATAAATGACAGAATAAATCAGAATGACAGAATAAATCATGACAGAATAAATCAGAATGACAGAATAAATCATGACAATAAATCAGAATGACAGAATAAATCAGAATGACAGAATAAATCAGAATGACAGAATAAATCAAAATGGCAGAATAAATGACAGAATAAATCAGAATGACAGAATAAATCATGACAGAATAAATCAGAATGACAGAATAAATCAGAATGACAGAATAAATCAGAATGACAGAATAAATCAAAATGACAGAATAAATCATGACAGAACAAATCAGAATGACAGAATAAATCATGACAGAATAAATCAGAATGACAGAATAAACCATGACAGAATTAATCAGAATGACAGAATAAATCAGAATGACAGAATAAATGATGACAGAATAAATCAGAATGACAGAATAAATCAGAATGACAGAATCCATCAAAATGACAGAATAAGTCATGACAGAATAAATCAGAATGACAGAATAATACAGAATGACAGAATACATCAGAATGACAGAATAAATGATGACAGAATAAATCAGAATGACAGAATAAATCAGAATGACAGAATAAATCATGACAGAATAAATCAGAATGACAGAATAAATCAAGAATAAATCAGAATGACAGAATAAATCAGAATGACAGAATAAATCAGAATGGCAGAATAAATGACAGAATAAATCAGAATGACAGAATAAATCATGACAGAATAAATCAGAATGACAGAATAAATCATGACAATAAATCAGAATGACAGAATAAATCAGAATGACAGAATAAATCAGAATGACAGAATAAATCAGAATGACAGAATAAATCAGAAATGACAGAATACATCAAAATGACAGAATAAATCAGAAATGACAAGAATAAATCAGAATGACAGAATCAAATGACATGACAGAATAAATGAATGACAGAATAAATCAGAATGACAGAATAAATCAGAATGACAGAATAAATCAGAATGACAGAATAAATCATGACAGAATAAATCAGAATGACAGAATAAATCAAGAATAAATCAGAATGACAGAATAAATCAGAATGACAGAATAAATCAGAATGGCAGAATAAATGACAGAATAAATCAGAATGACAGAATAAATCATGACAGAATAAATCAGAATGACAGAATAAATCATGACAGAATAAATCAGAATGACAGAATAAATCAGAATGACAGAATAAATCATGACAATAAATCAGAATGACAGAATAAATCAGAATAACAGAATAAATCAGAATGACAGAATAAATCAGAATGGCAGAATAAATGACAGAATAAATCAGAATGACAGAATAAATCATGACAGAATAAATCAGAATGACAGAATAAATCAGAATGACAGAATAAATCAGAATAAATCATGACAGAATAAATCAGAATGACAGAATAAATCAAGAATAAATCAGAATGACAGAATAAATCATGACAGAATAAATCAGAATGGCAGAATAAATGACAGAATAAATCAGAATGACAGAATAAATCATGACAGAATAAATCAGAATGACAGAATAAATCATGACAATAAATCAGAATGACAGAATAAATCAGAATAGCAGAATAAATCAGAATGACAGAATAAATCATGACAGAATAAATCAGAATGACAGAATAAATGACAGAATAAATCAGAATGACAGAATAAACCATGACAGAATTAATCAGAATGACAGAATAAATCAGAATGACAGAATAAATGATGACAGAATAAATCAGAATGACAGAATAAATCAGAATGGCAGAATAAATGACAGAATAAATCAGAATGACAGAATAAATCATGACAGAATAAATCAGAATGACAGAATAAATCATGACAATAAATCAGAATGACAGAATAAATCAGAATGACAGAATAAATCAGAATGACAGAATAAATCAGAATGGCAGAATAAATGACAGAATAAATCAGAATGACAGAATAAATCATGACAGAATAAATCAGAATGACAGAATAAATCAGAATGACAGAATAAATCAGAATGACAGAATAAATCAAAATGACAGAATAAATCATGACAGAATAAATCAGAATGACAGAATAAATCATGACAGAATAAATCAGAATGACAGAATAAACCATGACAGAATTAATCAGAATGACAGAATAAATCAGAATGACAGAATAAATGATGACAGAATAAATCAGAATGACAGAATAAATCAGAATGACAGAATACATCAAAATGACAGAATAAATCATGACAGAATAAATCAAGAATAAATCAGAATGACAGAATACATCAGAATGACAGAATAAATCATGACAGAATAAATCAGAATGACAGAATAAATCAAGAATAAATCAGAATGACAGAATAAATAAGAATGACAGAATTAATCATGACAGAATAAATCAGAATGACAGAATTAATCATGACAGAATAAATCAGAATGACGGAATTAATCATGACAAAATAAATCAGAATGACAGAATAAATCATGACAGAATTAATCAGAATGACAGAATAAATCATGACAGAATAAATCAGAATGACAATTAATCATGACAGAATAAATCAGAATGACAGAATAAATGATGACAGAATAAATCAGAATAACAGAATTAATCATGACAGAATAAATCAGAATGACAGAATTAATCATGACAGAATAAATCATAACGACAGAATAAATCATGACAGAATAAATCAGAATGACAGAATAAATCAGAATGACAGAATAAATGATGACAGAATAAATCAGAATGACAGAATGAATCAGAATGACAGAATAAATCATGACAGAATAAATCAGAATGACAGTAGCATCATGTTGGCATCATTAGACCACAGTTAAAGAATGATTAGATTTCTGTTTGTTTTGTGGGACACATGGTACTTCTATTTATCATTAATAAAAATAAACTTTGTTTTAGTGTGATGCACAGTGATGGAAATCTAATAATTCCTCTATTGTGTTTTTGGTTTAATTCTGTACACCTTAAAGTAATGAATTGTGAGGAAAATTGATTATATGTTGGTGTAATATAACTACATGAACATTTTCATGTTTACCATGGATAAGAAGTAGACATGACAGACTATCATCTGATTGACATAACATGCTAACTTATACTGCTCACATGACAACATATTCAGATAACATTTGATTATATAAAAAATACTTTTCTGAGATTTTATTTTTTTCGCCATCCAGGGACTATGAGTGTTGGCCCTAACAATCTCAGCTAACTCCTAGAAATAGAAAAGTCTCAGCATAGTAGGAACATGCACACACAGATGACAGTTTCCAGATGCTCAAGTTTCATTATTGACAACCAGACAAAACTGATATAAACCACTGGATACGTTGGGATTCAAAGCAAAACTGGAAATGATTATTGACACATGTGTCCCTACGCCACAGGATACATGGGTCAATATTTCAATTTTTTTACAAGTACATATTCTCATGTGCAAACCAGCCTATTACTTACACAACCGTGTACAATCTTTCAACACCACTGTTACTGCTACACTTTATTGATGGAACTATTTTCACAATCTTCTATTTTGTAGGTTAATGTTTCTGTATTTTACCAGTTGTTAGCTGAAGTCCTTCAGAACTGATGGACAAATTTACGACATCATTTTCAACATCTTTATCATGATGGAACCATATGTGCCCACACAATTTATTGGCCATAAGAATGTACAGTGTTCAAAATAGCTGCTTGCCTGCTTTGAATTTACAAATCATCATCTCAGTTCAGGCTATTCTAAATGTCAAAGTCCACTGTCAGTTTGTTTTCATTTAGTTGTTTATCAGGAACCTACGCAAAGCAGTAAAATAGGTTTTTACTGTCTACTTATTACCACTGATAAACATGTACATGTTATTAGCAATGCATTGGCAAATCTGAAAAACTACCAAAAACATAATAAGACAAATGTATAGTACAGAATAACAAATCAACTTAAATGACTGTTTAGTGAAATGGTTTCAAAACACACCAAATTTTTAGGTTAACACAAAATACATACGCTGTCACCATAACAATTGGCTGGTAAACTACAATGAATGCTTGCAACAATGTCTGTTACCAAGCGATCGTGGTCAGTGGACTTTTGAGGCTTTCATGCACTGGGAATCTACACCATAGATATGACAGTCAAACAATCTTATGAAAGAACAAGTATCATGTATGATTAATATTGAAATATTAATATTGATTATAAACAAAAGATTACATCTATTTTTTCAATACATTATGTTGTGGGCTATGTTTAAGTACCAGATACTCTGTAGCTGTGGATCAGATGATGAGTAGGGTAATATTAGTCTTGTATAAACTGCCACTTTTCCCTTGTATTCTGGTTTTCATCTAACATTTGATAACACCTATGCCTATAGTGTTACACCTCTTGAAGAGACTTTGCTTTTAACTGATGACATATTACAGATTTACCAATCAAACAAAATAAAATAATAATAATAATAGTGCATTTATATAGCGCTAAAACTCCACGCTATGATTTCTTGTCATTGATTCTGTCATAAAATACACCGCATAATACATTAAAATAAAGTGATATCAAACTCAAAGGGGAAACTAATTTTAGTTCATTATTTCTGCAGTTTGTTACACACACTGACTAAATCGGGCGGTTCCCTCCAAAGGCTCAATATATCTGTCAGTTAAGTTTCAGAGTTTCAGTGAGTTTGGTTTTATGCCACACTCAGCAATATTCCATCTATATGGCAGCAGTCTGTAAATAATCGAGTCTGGACCAGACAATCAAGTGGTCAACCACATGAGCATCGATCTACACAATTGGGATATGATGACATGTATCAACCAAGTCAGTGAGCCTGACCACCTGATCCCGTCTTACGACAAGTATGGGTTACTGAAGATCAATTCTAACCCAGATCTTCACGGGTCTAATATGCATGAGGGGTGATGGGGTAGCCTAGTGGTTGAAGCATTCGCTTGTCACGCCAAAGACCCATTGATTCCCTACATGGGTAAAATGTGTGAAGCCTATTTCTGGTTTGCGGGGCCCACTGTGATATCGCTGGAATTTTGCTAAAAGCGGCATGAAACCCGACTCATTTATTCATTAATAGGTATGTTTGTTACAAACGTAATTTACAGTACTAGTAGTTATTGTGGCTATTTCTTATTACAGAAGAAGAGGAAGAGGATGAAGAGGAAGATGGACATAGGTAGGTGAACCATACTTCCTGGAACAGTGCAAATGATATCATTCACATGTTTAACTAACTCTTGGTAAACAATGAAACTTTTGATTCCATGGATCCTTCTACGCATCTTTACTGAAGTTAAATAGTCTTGTCTTATCTTAACACAGTAATTGTCTCATCTTGTGCTAACACAGTTAGGATACGGTTCTGTGGGATTCTTCCATCCCCTACCAAGTGCCTTTCAGACAATAATGCATAAAAACCTGAGGGACTGTTTGTTGCTGCATCCAGCAAGGCTGTATAATGTATAATTCATGTTTCGCTCACCACAGGGATGCCCTGTGTTATTGCTTATTTTGTTCAAATTGTGTCCATCCTTGATTGAAAAGAATAGTTCTTCTGATCCTAACACATCAACCATATAACTGAAGTGATTATCAGCAGAGTAATGACGTATTTTTGTCATCCATAGAACCACTGGTCTTCTGATAGCAAGTCAGACACATCTACCATCTGGTTAACTTCATGAGCAAAGGCAATATGTCTTCGGCAGAACTGAAACCATAGACCTCTTCCTTATGTCCAAGAGGTTATCTGTCAACTGTTAGATTAGAATCACAGACGTACCCGCCAAATGCTTCTCCATAAAACTGAGACCCATAATCACTGATGAAAGTTCATCTGCCAGATTTGAACTCAATGTCCTGACCTTCTGTTCTAAAGCTAGACACTTTGTCAATATGACCGAAGAGGTAAAATTTGTGAGTATTAAAAGATGTCAGCCATTGGTGTAGAACCACAGATGTGATCCCAAAGTCAGTTCCCTTGTCAATAAGACTGAATGAACACACGTCACCTTGTCATGAAGTTAAAGATATCATCTGTTGGATGACTCTATGTTACACATATGCATACTGTTCCGTATACCGGTATACACCAAGCATTAAAAAAATAACTCACACTCCAAAGCCTGTGAAGTTTTGCTATGTACTACCGACTTTCAGCTGATCATTTCCCCACAGAAACAAACAGTTTGAACAGACAAGAACAATTTATGCTTTGTACAAGTTCTAAAAATAAGCATGGATACTGAAATCCCTGTAGAATTGGAAGATAAAGCATAAGTGCAAACCCCACTCCTTCTGGCTACCAATCACATGATCCTGAAGAGGTATGCAAACTACCAATCACAACAGAAGAATAAAATAGCTACCAATCACGTAGTTCCAGTGAGGTTTAGCCCTTCGTGGGTAATAAACCTTTAGTTCAGACCAAAAATGTTTTTTTAATAGTATTTTCACTCAGTGTACAGCATTCATGCATTCTGCTAATGGATTATTAAATCAAATTTAAGTGAGGTACTATGTTTTAATTCTGATGGGGAAACATTTACATGATTTTCAAATTTCAGCTGAAACAAAAATATGAGACATAGACAATGTTCCGAAAAAATTGCCAAAATCTGATACTGGGAATAATGGCTAAAGTTGTTTAACAATTGTTATGTCTTTTTCATAGATGCTGCACCGAGCAATATTTCAGAACCGTGTTTTTCCCAAAGCATAATTAGTGGATCCTCTTGACGATTGTGTGTAGTAAAAAAATATATCATATCCTTTTAGTGAAATCGGGTGAACAAACATATGAGAACAAATTTGGTCATTTAGACATCGCTAGACATTGTATTATGACAATGACGTGTAAATTATCAAGTTTAGTCTAGCCAAAACCACTTTGGATGTTATGAGCAATGCCTGTTGGTCACCTGACCAAGCCTGACCATCCAACCAGCACCTCCTATGACCAGCAGTTGGATACTGACATCTGCTGGAACCTGGAATCCCAAAAGAATGTTAGTCTCCAATAGGACTATTGGGAACAGACCAAAATTTCCAGAAACTACAATCTACCAATGAGATAGTTTTGTCCTTATCATTGTCATCATTTAAAACACAAAATTGTGTTTTAATTGATTACCAATGATGAAGACAAAACATGCATTTATCATCCAGAATTGTCATCCACAGGAGATATCAGTTGGATGAGATTAAGCAATCTCTAAAGAATGGTGCTATAATGAAATTGCATCACATTGCTTCGAAGGACATTGTGACATCATTGGTTACCAAGGTGGCACAATCAAATGGCATCAGTGATCTCTGGAGAAGCTGGTTATCTGTACTTTTATAAACTCAGTGGTTATTACTATTTACAAAGTGACAAATCTACAATCATTTTAAAGGATACATATCATCTCTTAGATATGAAAATGTGATAAAATAAACAGATAATCTGTAAAAAATGTTTAAAGCTCTTCACCGAGCCTCAGTGTAATAATGTTTTTGTGACACGGTTGATATACATGATATCAAAGGCCACTTATGAATTTTTATTTTTAATCCCTGGCATCTGAAGATAAAACTGATCCACGTGATAAAACATTATCATGCCTTCATTTGTGGATAGTGAGTTTTCAAATATTATATTTTGATATTGAAAAATATTTAAAAGCGACACACATCAGTATTAAAAAATGGAATATTTACAAAAAATATGAAGTCACTCATTTGTTGAGATACCTCTGCATAATACACTTAGAGGAAAGAAACATACTTTTGAAAAAAAATCAGCATACTTTGTGTGTGCAGCTAACAAATAGATATATCAAAGAGATTTTACCCAAGATAACAGAGCATGCAATGCAAGAAGAATCTCTAAGAGAACCACGAGCATAGAGTAGTAGCGGTATGAACATCAACACGACAACATTTTAGACTTAATGGCAAGTGATGTAGAAATTTGCATTTAAAGAACCTGTAGCACTCCTGTGTCTCTATGCAACAAGCATCTTTACTTTGTCGAAAGAAATACTTCATAAATCATGTCAGTACTTTTTCAACTAACTATGACCGAGGGCTTCAACCTTATTACTAATTTACCTCTGCTGGGAACAATGGCTCTTCTCTGATGCCAAAGACTTCGGTAAATTTACCTCAGGGAAAATTCCTCTACAACAACTCTAGAATGCATCTGACAAGCAAATTTTCTTGGGACAGGAGTATCTATTAAACACTGCAGTTCTATTTGTTAGAGAAAGGTCGACCTTGGGAGGTCATTAATATTATCAAGTGGACAATTATTAAATTGAGTAAATCTCGCACAATAAACTCTTGGAGTCGATGAATTCAGATTAATAAAAGCAAGCTGAGACTAAAACCAGATTGAGGGTATGTGAAGTAATCAATCTGGCAAATTTAATGCATTGATTGAATTGGACGTCAGTTTATTTCAGTGTTTTGAAAATACACCCAACTTCACACGAAGTTAACATTTGGTTGTAGTGACATAGCTTGAAGACATCCGTAGCAATAATGTTATTTGAGTTTTTAAACCCAAGAAGATTATGCCTCAGGGAATAATTTGGCCAAGGTTAACGAGCTCCTTTATTAGATATAGCTAAGTAAAAAGTTTAAATCAGCAATTTCAATCCTATTAAGGATTGTTCTTGAAAGTGGATTAGGAATACATTTCCCACATTAAAACACTACCATTGTCGCATATAAGGAGAATGAGGTTTTACTAATGTGTAGTTATCAGTTTAAGGAATGTGCTAAAGAATTAAGATTTAATTAAGACCTTTCTATTTATACAGTCAAATATATATCTAGCTTAATATCAATTCATGATTATGCTTCTAAACACAAATGACGAACAAACACATTTACATTATTTCTAACAAAATATGCAATGTTCTAAACAAAACAATACAAAAAGTATTTTACTTTTGGCAATTTAGGAAGTGTTTATGAGGCAAAAACAATGTAAAAAAATGTTTACATTTTTGGTCAATAAAAACATTAGGATTTTATTTTTTAAACGGGATTTTCTTATTATTATTCTTGAAAAAATATGACCGGTCAATCCATAAAACACGAAACAAAATTTGTCTGGCCTTAAGAGGTATTAATAAAAACAATTTCCAAGATATTTATTGAAATCTTGTAAGTGCTTGGTAAAGCTGATAGAGTAGGACATGATCACTCATTTTATCTTTTACGCTCTTTTGAAATAGTTTTGTCAGATTTGAAAAACTGACTTTTCTTTGGTATTGACATTCAGAATTTATGTTAGAGGCTTTTCCCTATTTATGGGGCGGTGGGTAGCCTAGTGGGTAAAGCATTTGCTCATCACACAGAAACCCGGGTTTGATTCCCCACATGGGTACAATGTGTGAATCCCATTTCTGGTGTCCCCTGCCATGATACTGCTGGAATATTGCTAAAAGCAGCATAAAACCATATTCACACTCACACTTACCTTTTGATTCAAATGACATTAAAGTCATTAGAAGCCAAGTCTAAATAATAGGATACCTTGTTTGTGAAGTCAGTGATGACCCTATCAATAAATGTCTACTGAACACCTGATCACTATAATAAACAGCGTGTTTTGAAGTATGAAAATTATGGTGAGTCTGTCGTAGACAAATTGGATCCCTTTCCCTGTGGCTGCGTAGATTTGTTTTAGAAAACTTTGAAAGATGATGTGATCATTATCTAACTATAAGAACACAAAACTGCCTGATGGTTTGTATCAGGATACAGAACTGATATAGAACTGTGATTTTTTAAAATTTCTTTGTTCTTGGTTGAACATCACATAGGAATTTGATATGGATATGTTCAGTAGTTTTGAGTGAGTGAGTTTAGTTTGCCCCTACACTCAGCAATATTCCAGCTATATGGAGGCGGTCCGTAAATAATCGAGTCTGGACAAGACAATCCACTTATCAACAGCATGAGCATCGATCTGTGCAATTGGGATATGATGACATGTGTCAACAAAGAGAGCGAGTCTGGCCACCCAATCCTGTTAGTCGCCTCTTGTGAAAAACGGGGCGGTGGGGTAGCCTAGTGGTTAAAGCGTTCGCTCGTCGCGCCGAAAACCCCAGGTTTGTTTCCCCACATGGGCACAATGTGTGAAGCCCATTTCTGGTGTCCCCCGTTATTGCTAAAAGCGGCGTAAAACTAAACTCAGTCAGTCAGTCTTGCGACAAACAAGAGTTACTGAAGATCAAATCTAACCCAGATGTTCACTGGTCATTAGTTTTGAACAAGAATCTTTCAGTATTGTTCTAATGGACAGATGAACAAAAAGATGAACATCCGTGGCATAAGCTCACCTTCTTGAAGTTAAGGTGAGCTAAAGACATAACGGATCATATAAAACTACACATGACAGCACAACTATGTAAGTGCTTGGCGAAAGGACTATTTACCCAACATGCCTATTTGCAAGATGTCAGTGAAGGTTTCCAGACACCATGTAACCCTATACAAGACACACCTTGCCTAACACACAATCACCTTTCAAAAGATGACCTGTTTTTTTCATCCAAACTGGCAGATTCAAACCAATACAAATTTGAAGGTATGTTAATGACAAGACCCCCGGCGACTCATCATACTCCCTGAGTAACCCTGGGACTTCATGCTTCTCCGTAAGCTCGTGTGTACAATGAGACCCATAATGCTTTTGTTCAAATGTAAATAAATGCAGATTCCGAGAGGCCAATACAAGACATGCCGGCAACTGTAGGTGTTATAAAAGCAATGATTACTCCTCCTAGCCTCAGAGCTGACTGATCCACAAATGTAAATATTCGCCCGCTGTGCTATTCAATCATTGCAACTCCATAATTATGTATTCTAAAACACCTATTGATTCTTCTTTGGATTAAACTTGAGCAGGAAAAAGAATATAATTTCATAAAGGGGATGAAGAAATGCATTATTTTCTAATTATGATTGTGATGGATTACTCGTTTTCGCAGGTGTCGGACACATGTCATGTTCTTTATATTTGATGAAAGCCCATTATTGAATTAATTTTGGCAGTTCGGCCAACATGGGCACACGTTTAAAGTCTGGGTTGTGTGAAAGAAACATGGTGGGATTAAAGCTGTTATTGGTGGAAATATGCATAGGAAATGATGGCCCATATTGCCGGAGAATTCTCGCTTATAATAATACTCCAAATCAATTATTCCATTAGAATATCAGTTATCAAGGTTATTGTTCTGTGGGTTTTGTCCTTGGAGGGATAAATATAAAATATGCCAGGTAAACGTTTTTCCGCTTTGAACTGACATATATAGCGGCAGATGCATGTTTCGATGAAGCCATTGTTCTAATTGAAATAGCTTTACTTACAATGCATCAGTTATTCGGTTTTGTGTTATGGTCATTATAGGTATACTTTCACTATTAGCTGGATATTAAGCATCATTTGGCTTTTTTGAAAAATGCCATTTGCAAATAAGAACTAAATGAAACATACAGTTGGCCATATTCAGCGGTAAAATGGGCGAAGTTAATTGTTTGCTGGACTAGTTGTAACTAGGTTTAAGCTGGTTTAAACAATATTTCAGATATATAATGCTTGGGTTTTCAGATTTTTTTTTATCAAAGCCTGAAGTATGTATCAGCCATTTATCATCTAAAACTGTGTTCAAGAGGAGATATTGCTTGTGTGAGATATTGCTTGTGACATCCCCAAGGAGATATCAGTTTGACAGTAGAGTTTGTACAATGCCTTGATGTCATGACATCACAATGCTATGACATCGCTGCACTGCAAGTCTTATGGCAGAACCATGTTCAGAGATGTACATTTATCATTGAAGACTAATGAAGAGTGATTTTTTATGATAAATAGAATCTTACCCTCGTGTTTTCAAGACACTTGGGTGAGATTCTTTATATATCACTTTGGTGAAAGTGAAAATAGGTTTCTGGTGTAAAAAGACAGTGCCTTAATTAATAGGTGCCACCCCCTATGTACCATGATGATGATGGTGGCGGTGGTGGCATTGACATTGCATTCTCAAATCCCTGGGGTGTATATCTGTTTTGAAGACATTACAACATTAGTTTATTGTGGCAGGGACTTTATTTAATTTCCAGCATCTCTCCAGATAGGTCTCAACTAGAAACACAAATGAATAAAAGTTTCAAGTTTGAAATTCTAAGTAGCATTACATCATTTGAAACTGCAGAAATAGACTATGTTTGTGATCTCACTGTAACCCTTTCTTCTACATGGTGTTAAGACACTTGATAAATACTCCGTACTACAATTAAAGCCCAAATTGATTTTTCTAAAGTATTTCTCAAATTCTAAGTTCATCCCTGGATCTCTGCTGATAACAATATCTCAACGTGTGGTAAATATCTTTTAGGTGATACAGATGGAACTTCTAAACTTTCAAAGTTCAAGGCTAATTGAGGATACTTTTATACCCTTATCTACATAACTACATGTAAATGTCTTTGATCCAGTCCAGCTTAGACTGTATCTCACAGGCCTACACATGGTCCGACGTTACCTCATGTTGTAGACGCCATACAGATACATCCCATACAAAATCACATAACTGTGAGAGCCTAATAGTGTCTCTCTCTCTCTCTCTCTCTCTCTCTCTCTCTCTCTCTCTCTCTCTCTCTCTCTCTCTCTCTCTCTCTCTCTCTCTCTCTCTCTCTCTCTCTCTCACCACCACCCCGTTAGTCGCCTATGATGTCATCCATTGTGTGATGGAGGCAGTGGGGTAGGCTAGTGATTAAAGTGTTCGCTTGTAATGCCGAAAGCCCGGGTTCGATTCCCCATATGGGTACAATGTGTGAAACCCATTTCTGGTGTCCTCCACCGTGATATTGCTGGAATATTGCTACAAGCGGCGTAAAACCAAACTCACTCACTCACTCCATTGTGTAATGACATCATGCCTGTCTCATTGAGAAAAACCTCAAAATTTATGTTTTAAACTGTTAATAGATTATATTAGATAATAATGTGTTGCAGATTCTAATGTTTATTGTCAATTTAGTAATAAGACCAACAAATCTGAGCAAAAAGACCAACAGCAACCTGCTTAAGTTGCATTAAATGCCTCTTTTACCCTTAATTTAACCATATAAGATCAGGAAACATCATATATGGGCTCCACACATTTAAACCGTACAGAGGAAAAGAACCCAGACTTTTGTCACAAGCTAACACCTTAACCACTGGGCCTCTGTGGTTTCTCAAAGTCCTGTGGTAATCCTGTGATACAACACTGCCAAAGGTATTTTTAATCAAATAGGCACCAGCTTGTTGACAACAAGTCAAGTTTCTTCAATAACAACACTACTGTCTGTAGGAAAGGATTTCAGTTGACACCCTCTAGGCAAAGTAGGTATTCTGGTTACAGATAATGCAAATATTCAAGATTATTGGTACCTTTACACTAAGTCTCAACCAAATGGCATGGTCAGATCACTAACCAGGTCAAAATTTGCTGACATTTTACTAAAAATACCATCAATATAATAAAAAGCTTAAACCTTTCTAAATGATATACTTTATCTTTAACCAAAACCATTAACTCATTTCAGCTCAGAATGAAACAACTGTTGTCAGTGAATTAGTAAGAGTCGGGAAGATAGGAGTCAATTTGATGGTATGGAGCCAGGGGAGATAATGGGAGAGCGAAGTTCCTCATCATGTGTATCTGAATGGAGATAAGACACACAGGAGACGTGATGGAATCGGTGGTGTTCCTGCATCACAGAAGGGTTATTGCCAGTTTTCTTGGCTGGTTATTGCTGATAAGAAAGAGCTTGTGGAGAAAGTGATGTTTGCAACACCTTATGTTTACTTTGTTTTTGTTTTTTATGACAAATGAAATTGCTTTTTGAACAGATGGATAATTCAGTTGAATGACCTCACCTGCACATTTTTTTTATTTGCTTTTTCAGGTGAGTGAGTGAGTAGATGAGAAAGGTTTTATGCCTCCTTTAGCAATATTTCACCAATATCACAGTTGGGGTCACCAGAAATGGGCTTCATGCATTTACCCATGTTGGGAATCAAACCCAGGTCTTTGGCCACTGTAACCACTGGGCTACTACAGTGCCCCTGAATGATTTATCATGCCTTGTGCTTGTAAATTGAATAATTTATCATGCCTTGTGCTTGTACATTGAATGACAAAATGGGTATGACAAAATAAGGATACTATAAATCATTTGTATGTGAATACTTTGACATTTGAAACTTGAAGATAATGTCATTAATCTGAAATAGAATATCTGGGTGTCCAATAATTAATAACTCTCACAAATCTTAAGTAACATTCTACGTGTCAAAAGGAGTCGTAAGGCACACATATTTGGTTTGATGGCTCAGACTGCTGGTTCCTAGATTTGGTTTGTTTGTTTATTCATTTCATGTCACACTCAACTTTATTCCAGCTATTTGGCGACTCTGTATAAATGAGCAAGTCTGGATCAGACAAGCCAGTGAGCTACACAGTTGGGATATGATGACACGTGTCAACCAAGTCAGCGAGCCTGACCACCGATCCCATTAGTCGCCTCTTATGACAAGCATGGGTTACTGAAGACAAATTCTGACCTGGATCTTCATGGATTTGGAGAGGTTTCTCAATATATAGATAAAAAATATAAGTGTATGTGAAAGCTTTGACATTTGGAACCAAGCCAGTTTCATTTATCCCAAATAGAATGTCTTGGTGTGAAATCATCAACAACACCTGTGAATAAAAAATCATATTATCCTCATGTTTGATGTGCAGCACTTTTTTCATTGATGCCTCAAACATTTTGCTTAACAATCAGCTAAGATATGAAAGTCAAAATAAAAATAAATGTGTGTTCCTAAATATATTATTTTTTATATTGTTTTACAAGGTTCGAATCAGTCGGTTGTCAGATTATAAATGTGAACTGTTAACTTGTGATTTGTTTAATTGTTGATAAAATAGTTGAGTTTTTTTGTTTCTTTTTTATCTTGTCATATCAAGAGACAAAACTATCTTTAATCAGTAAATAATTAATATCGTTATCTTGTATATAATTGTGAGCTTCCATGAACAAAAAAAATCCCAACTGACTATATAACTGAATAATCTGAAATACTTGGTCGCTTTACAGCTAAAGGTCATCACATACCTATAATATCTTATATCTGGTAACTTTTCTCCAAATTTCACCAAAACCATGCTAGTGCCAGTATACCAGTGCACATGCAGTGTCAGATATCATCATGTGATACTCAACAACCAATCAGCTGGCTCTGGACTATCACTCAAATGGCACCCAATCAGTGTGCAGGCGACAGCCTAGCCCTGCTCCAAGGCTGTATTGAATACTGAGCCATTGGATGTACAGTAATTCTGTCCTTTAAAGAGACAAGTCTAGATAAGCAGACAGTCTTAGGACTGTTATTCATATTTGTTAGAAATTATCATTTCAACTATTAAATATTACTTTAGAGACTTGTGCAAGTCTAATGACAGTCTACCAGCACAGGCTTGCAGGGTCAAAAGTCTTTTCTCCCTCCCACCCAAGACCCAGGGGCTAATAGATACTACATATTGTTGTGTATAAGGCGTGTATTTAATAAGGTGTCCTGTGCCTCGAGTTTTTGTACTCTATTTTTCTTTTTTCATACGTAGGGTTCAGTCCATCTTATATAAGTATACATGCATGAATCTTATGACTGGGTATTCTTGTCATTCAAAACGTATCCTTGTCATATATTTATGAGACTGCCTCCATGGTGTAGTGGTTAGAGCGTCCGCCTGGAGAGCGGAAGGTCGCGGGTTCAATCCAGGACCGTGTCATACCAAAAGACGTTAAAATATGGTACTTGTTGGTCCCTGCCTGGCGCTCGGCATTAATGGGTACAACAAGGACTGGTCGGCTTGGAGTCAGTATGTGTCGGAATGGTGTATTCATGCTTCACTGCGGCATGGTATCTCAGTGGGCTGGCACTATAAAACCAGCTTCAGTCTGGGCTAGTACAAGCAGCCGCACATACACATACACACGCATGCACGTCGTCATATGAGCAAAGGGGCGGTGGGTTAGCCTAGTGGTTAAAGTGTTCGCTCGTCACGCCGAAAGACCCGGGTTCGATTCCCCACATGGGTACAATGTGTAAAGCCCATTTCTGGTGATATTGCTGGAATATTGCTGAAAGCTGTGTAAAAAATTCACTCACTCACTGCTATAACCTGCATATGATATTCCTTAGGATATGCTCCAGTCATCCAATCCTAGAGACAGTACTTGTTATTAAAGGAAATTGACTTGTTGTCAAGAAGCTGATGCCTATTTGATCAAAAATACCTTTGGCAGTGTTGTATCACAGGATTACCACAGGACTTTGAGAAACCACAGAGGCCTAGTGGTTAAGGTGTTAGCTTGTTGTGACAGAGAACTTGGTTCTTATCCTCTGTATTGTCAAAGTGTGTGAAGCCCATATTTGACTTGTTTCCTGTGTGAGAACACGTATATGTAAAAGGAGTATGTCTACTTGCTGTGTTGGTGGATTAAAGTTGGTATTCCTAAACATTTCTGCAGTTTGTATTTCACCAGATAATGTCACGTTCATTTTCAAGCTATAATGTCAAGCACAACAATGTTTTATTGATCAAAGCTTGTTTATGTTCATTAATGGTCTGAACCTGAAAAAACATTGATAAGAAATATGTTCCTGGAATATAATGAGAATTTCTTCCTGATATCTTTTCATATCAAATATTTCTTCCAACTTTTTCACTTTATAAATGAATATTTAGAGCGAAATATGTGGGATAATTTCATTTATCTAGAATAATATACTATACTTAAGCTTACATTTGTTTATCTATGTAGGTTCAGATTATCTGGATGATGATGATGATGATGATGATGATGATGATAGAAAATTAGACAAATTCAATTCCATAATCATAAGAAACCTCTACGAAAAGCAGAGCACATTGTAGATTCTCACTGTAGGTTCAATAGAAATTATCAGAATTGAGCAATCCTTAAAAACTTCAACCAGAATTCAAGACCCTGTCTCACGCAGACTGTCATGTCACAATATAGCAGAAATACTGTTAGAAGGAGCAATTCACTCACTCACTCACTGTAACATTTGATGCATAGATTAGAAAATTCTTACAAACTGGGAAAGCATCATGGGCATAGGCATACATACATTTCATGCTTGACATATTTTTGTAGTCTATGTCTTTTATCAATATTTCTCTCCCATAAAACCAAGCCAGGTAGTTTTAAATAAATGCTTCCAAGCATTTAACACATTTTAAATAGTCAGCAAATGGCATCTTTGACATCAATAGTTTCTTACCGTGTATTTTAATCAACAATCTTGCAGGTGGATTCATTATCCATGCCCTTTCATCACACAAGGATGAGGACCTTAAGGATAGCAATATTTACACACACTGTCAGCGTTGGTCCATAATACCCCCCTCACAGTCCCACTGTCCACAATGCATACAGACTGACCAGGAGACCTACATTTATGCTTGCATACCTTTAAAGAATTACTATAATATACATAGAACAACTACATTTAAATGTTTAAAATTTCACCTTGTATTCCTATGAACAACTTGTGTCCTTAGATGTCAGCCTATCTGGACTAAACTAGAAATGATAAGATGATTTAATTTCCTTTATAAACCTTTGAGCAAGGCTAGCTTACATTCACTAGCCATACATACATAATATAGGGAGGTCAGCCCATAGATAGCTGGGTGAATGACTGTGGGGTTTGAGATGGATCACAAACAGAATAAAGGTCAAGGTCAGGATTGATATATTCTTCAGCCATTATATATCTATCTAAAAACCATTTATCTGATCACATACCTGGACTGAAAGGATTTCAATGTTGCATGGGTTTGTTTGAGATGAAGCTTCTTATTATAAGAGCTTAGATGTATGTAAATACTAAAATCAAAGACAGATGAGTGCATTTGTATTCATGCTGAAAGACAATGGATGTATGTAATAGTGGTATTTATGTGTATACCCCTGTGGTTATGGCTAGAACTGTTTGTCATAATTGTATCAGTGTATATATACTATTGCATACCTTTGAGCTGTTGTCCTAGTAATTGTATCTTGATATAAATGCTATTTTGTTCAAAGCTATGTTTGACTGAATATGTTGCACAAAACTTTCAGGCACTGGTAGAGAATATTTACATTTTCTGAAAAGCACTTGACCTTGGAATTGGCTTGTCAGCTCTTTCAGAGTGACTGAGTGAATATGGTTTTATGATGCTTTTAGCAATATTCCAGAAATATCACGGTGGGGAACACCAGAAATGGGCTTCACACATTGTACCCATGGGAAGTGAACATGGGTCTTCACCATGATGAGCCAATGCTTTAACGGTTAAGTTACCACACTGCTATGCTGTTTGAGTGTTTGAGGGGGTAAAATGAAAGGTAATGCAGGTCTTCCACGTTCAAAGTTTGGTGAAACCCACCAGAATTGATATGGTACTGACAGCCAAAAATCAATATCAGGAATTTAGATTCCAGAGTGATTATTGAGTGAGTGAGTGAGGTATGATGCTTTAGGTGGAGGGCTGAAAGGGCATGATCATGGATCAAAAGGACATAGCATGGATTTGAACCCATGACCAACAAGACCTTCAACTATGGGACACAATCAGCATTTAGCACCATAAGACCATTTGAATACTTTAAATAACAGATTACAAGGCTGCTCATCTAAAGCACATAAATGTCCTGTTAATGTATTTTCAGCTGTGACTGGAACTGGAGAACGTCAACAGTTTGGATGGATATGAGTCCATCGAAAATTAGTCTGTTTCTGATCAGGAACATCTTCAATTCTCTCCCAGATGTGTTAAAGCCTGATGAGATAAATGATTAAATCTGGTTGAAATTTGACTCAGATGATGAAATGTTACTTACACGACATACTAAATCAGATACTTGAGTCTTGTTGGGTTTGAGATACTGGCATTTAAGTTAATGTTCATTCTAACCATTCTAACATTACAATCAATGTACTTTAACTTTGTAATGGAGCCTGAAGGTCAGTTCTTGTGAACAAGTGTGGATGTTGCTGCTTTGGCCTGAAGTCTGGTATGCTATGCTCTGCCAGAGAATTGTAATGACCACTAAGATTAATTGCTGTCATGATCATGCCAAAATATCAATAATTATCACTTCAGATGCTTTGCCAGAGATTTGTAATAAACACTAAGATTGATTACTGTCATAATTTGCAGTTACCTCCCTTTCTCACAACAGGATCCTGGATGAATGTCATTTCAAATTTCAGATAAACTCTGATTATGACTTGGTTTACCAGCACTACACCTATCACATGAGTTTTTACCAAACTGGTAATTGCCTGAAAGAAATTCATCACTTCAGAAATTCAACCACATCAAGATTGCGTGCTGATATGTGTTCATTGCACAATTCAAACTGTTGTGGATCTGGAGTCCATTACCAACATACTTTAAGTGTGGGTGGCGCTGTTGCCTGACTATGGTCTCCATGACACCTTTGTGGTGCCAGAGAATTATAATGGACATTAAGGACTGAGTACTGTCATGGGTTTGATGTTGTGAATTACAAGTGAGGCTGGACAAATTTAATTATTGCAGTTCTTTGAAGCGGCGTGACAGTTAAAAGTGACCTAAAAATAACATGTTACTGCCATCAGTTTAAACAGCTTGTCAGTAGTGAAAAGAGGATTAATTGTCATTGTGATGGGTGGTAAAAACAGGTTTTATCTTCTTAAGCTGGTAAGTGCCAGAAGGTGCCATCCTAACTAATATGGGTCAGATTTGGCAATATTGATAAAACAATTGTGATCGTGATAACAGAAGATAGACAGAATCTTACTTAAGTGTCTTCTGAGATCAAATTGATCAAAATAAAAGTTACAAATATTCCAGGCAAGCAGTGGATATTTTTCCTTTGGTCAAGACTTGCAATTGGTTAATTTAGGTGCAAGATTATTTTGTCCATCACCCTTTAAATCTTTCTGAACAGTAAGTAAATGAAAGTGAACATTAGTGAGTGTTTATGTCACCGCTTCAGATGCTGAGTCATTACTGTTGTCATTTGATTGTGTTGTCATGGTAACCATTGATGTCAATATGGTCTGTAATGCAAAGTGATACATAATGTGTGGAGGCTATCATCCTTTCTTCCCCAACCCTGAAACATTTTGTTTGTTTGTTGTTTAAAGCCACACTCAGCAACATTGCAGTTCCATGATGGTGGTCTGTAAATAATCTGTCTGGAACACACAGTCCAGTGATTCACTTCATGAGCATCGATCTACGTAATTGGGATACAAAGACACGCATCATCCAAGTCAGCGAGTCTGACCACCCTATCCAGTTACGCCACTTACAACAAGCATGAGTTGCTGAAGACCAGTTCTAACCCGGATTGTTAAGCAGTGAAGTGAGTGAGTGAGTGAGGGAGTACAGGTTTACACCATTTTTTAGCAATATTCCAGCAATATCATGGCAGCAAACACCAGAAATGGGCTTCACACATTGTATCCATGTGTGGAATCGAACCCAGGACTTTACCACTAGGCTACCCCATCACCCTTGTTAAGAGTTGAAAGAATGTGATACAACTGATAACTAAAACATTAAAAGCAATGTTAAACCGAACTCCCCACCTCCAAAAAATTAACTTAAATATGGGAATGAGTTGAATATAGCAAAGTTTGTTACACAAATGCGTCGGTCTCAGTCCAGTCCAGTCCAGTCCAGTCCAGTCCAGTCCAGTCCAGTCCAGTCCAGTCCAGTCCAGTCCAGTCCAGTCCAGTCCAGTCCAGTCCAGTCCGGTCCGGTCCGGTCCGGTCTGGTGGTCTGGTCCAGTCCAGTCCGTAAAACACAGATTCACTGTAGTAAGAAAATATGGCATTTTACTGCATTGTCGAGATTGGTTTGGTGTGGGAATGAAATACCTTTTATTAGCAAGGCATTGTTATAAGTGTATATTTTGGTTTCATGTTTCAAACAGTAATTACTTCATCAAGCTGTCTGTACATTAATGAGATATATATACGAGAAAAGTTAACAAGATTAGTTATTTCATGAGAGGATCATTCTACAGTTGCAGCTAACGAGGTGACTAACAATATGGTAATTACTGTCTCCATGATCGCCAGCATCACAATATCAGGAGGATATTAGTCTCGGAGAGAAAGATTGATTGGCTGATGGTTTCCAGTATTTGATTTATATTAAATTTTTATTAATGTGGAAGAAAAGTCAAAGGTAATTTCATCCTAGATGTTTATCATTATGTTGAAACATGCAAGTATAGGTATGAGCGATAAAAGATCATAATCAGTGTGAATTTGGGATCAAAATGGGGGGTTGGTGGTTCAGAGGTTGTAGCATTCACTCGTCACACAGAAACCCGGGTTTGAATCCCTACATGGGTACAATGTGTGAAACCCATTTCTGGTGTACCCTGTCATGATATTCCTGGATTATTACTAAAAGCTTCTTTAACTGTACTCCCTTAGTTGGGATTCAAACCTAGAATTGTGGGGTTTACCTGCAAAGAGATGAAATAGTGAATTAGCAGTAAATAGTAGTACTTTAGATGACTGTGAACCCATCCCCTGGCCACGGATGAAGAAGATGCAGTGAGTGGGTTTGGTTGAAGAGAATTTTACAGGATCATATATTGCATCATAATATTATGTGTGTATAATTTATTTATGGTCATAAATATCCATTGTGAGTCAAATTAAACAAAAATTCTAATGTGATTGAAACTGATCAAGTTGACCAAGTTGAATTAGAGATTTGATCCTGACTTTATGAAGGGAGACAATTTTGCAATGCAACTTCTTGCAGTAAGACAACTGGGTCTTCCAATAGAGAAAATAAAATTGCTGGCTACATTCTCGATTTAGCAACTATTTTGTTTCTGTCCAAAGTACACATGGGGATTATGGGTAAGGATATGTTGGTCCCAAACATCCTAAGCTTGGTGCAAGAGGTGGTTACGTGGATTGGGTGGTCAGATTTGAAGGCTTTGTTGCCAATAATGCCAATTAATGGATTTTCTGTCAAGCCCCCTTTCCAGTCTGCCACCATATGACTTAAATAACAATACCTGTGAATATCCGTTAGAATTGCTCTTCATGTTTGTTGTAAGAGGCGACTAATGGGATCGGGTGGTCAGGCTAGCTGACTTGGTTGACACATGTCATCGTATCCCCATGGTGTAGATTGTTGCTCATGCTGTTGATCACTGGATTGTCTGGTCCAGACTTGTTTATTGACAGACCACCACCATATAGTTTAAATATTGTTGAGTGTGATGTTAAACAACAAACAAATAAAACAAACTTTCTGTCAATGAAGTTTGTCCTTTTTTATTCATGTGTTTATATTTGACAGAGACAACATGTCATAATTTGAAATGATTTTTTGCTTTGTGTTACATTTCAGAATTACATCTCATTACTTCCTAATCCTTACAACATCTAATTTAACATACAGAAAACACATTAAGATTAATTTCATTGTTTTTGCAATGATGGCTCCAATGTGTCGATCTATAAGCAAAATATCGAAAGAGTGTCACCCAAAACAGACACAGAGATGAGTGTTTGGATAAAAATCATGAGAAATATCCGGAACTAATGTCTATTACTTGAATGTTTAATGTACTTCATACATAGCCGATGACACAAACAGCGGCCAGGAAACCAGTCTCCAAAGCCTTTAAAGGTCCGCAAGGAAATCCACAGTGGTTCAATACATAGTCAAGCAGGCTATTTAAAATGGCTTCTGGCATATACTGAACTCAATTTTCCTGACTTACTCAGGGTGGCCCCTTCTCTAATCCTAGAGCAATGACATAAGAATATTGTCCATTAAGAATGACAGTTGGCTTCAGAAGTTCGGTGTTGCATGGTACTGAGGATCATGGATGACATTTTAAAACATCAGAGTCAATCTAAAGCTTGTGAAAAATGAATGAACCTGTATTACCAGTGCTAGTAAATCAGTGTATCAATGATAAGGATCAATGATAAACTGATCATATCAATTTTGGCATAATATATTGATTTTCACATTTTCATAACACTCTACTTGACAAATATTATAAATACCTTAAGACATATAATCACTGTGCATGTAACCTTCTTATTTTTACTTGATGAAAATGTCAACGATGATCAGTTTGACAAAGTTAAGTTCTGTCTGAACAAATATTCCCAGGGAAAGTATAGTTGAAAAATGATTCAAATAAAATATGTTCCATGGGGAAAATTCCCTGAGAGACAATTGTGTGATGTAAACATTTCATTACAGAAATAATCAGTCTTTGACAAATAGTCCATCACCATAGAGAATCGTACTGTAATTAATATTATTGAATGTTTCCATCTGTGATCATTGTCAGTTACTTAATGTCAGTAAAATGTTGAATGCCAGCATGTGTGATCTATGGCAGTTACTGTAATTAATATTATTGAATGTTTCCATCTGTGATCATTGTCAGTTACTTAATGTCAGTAAAATGTTGAATGCAAGCATGTGTGATCTATGGCAATTACTGTAATTAATATTATTGAATGTTGCCATCTGTGATCATTGTCAGTTACTCAATGTCAGTAAAATGTTGAATGCAAGCATGTGTGACCTATGGCAATTACTGTAATTAATATTATTGAATGTTGCCATCTGTGATCATTGTCAGTTACTTAATGTCAGTAAAATGTTGAATGCCAGCATGTGTGATCTATGGCAGTTACTGTAATTAATATTATTGAATGTTTCCATCTGTGATCATTGTCAGTTACTTAATGTCAGTAAAATGTTAAATGCCAGCATGTGTGATCTATGGCAGTTACTGTAATTAATATTATTGAATGTTGCCATCTGTGATCATTGTCAGTTACTTAATGTCAGTAAAATGTTGAATGCCAGCATGTGTGACCTATGGCAGTTACTGTAATTAATATTATTGAATGTTGCCATCTGTGATCATTGTCAGTTACTTAATGTCAGTAAAATGTTGAATGCCAGCATGTGTGATCTATGGCAGTTACTGTAATTAATATTATTGAATGTTTCCATCTGTGATCATTGTCAGTTACTTAATGTCAGTAAAATGTTGAATGCCAGCATGTGTGATCTATGGCAGTTACTGTAATTAATATTATTGAATGTTTCCATCTGTGATCATTGTCAGTTACTCAATGTCAGTAAAATGTTGAATGCGAGCATGTGTGACCTATGGCAATTACTGTAATTAATATTATTGAATGTTGCCATCTGTGATCATTGTCAGTTACTTAATGTCAGTAAAATGTTGAATGCCAGCATGTGTGATCTATGGCAGTTACTGTAATTAATATTATTGAATGTTGCCATCTGTGATCATTGTCAGTTACTTAATGTCAGTAAAATGTTAAATGCCAGCATGTGTGATCTATGGCAGTTACTGTAATTAATATTATTGAATGTTGCCATCTGTGATCATTGTCAGTTACTTAATGTCAGTAAAATGTTGAATGCCAGCATGTGTGATCTATGGCAGTTACTGTAATTAATATTATTGAATGTTGCCATCTGTGATCATTGTCAGTTACTTAATGTCAGTAAAATGTTGAATGCCAGCATGTGTGATATTTGCCAGTTACACAAATTCAGTAAAATGATATGACATTGTGTGACCTATGCCACAATGTGTGATTTTTGTCCGTTACATGGAGTCAATGACATGTTGAATGTCACCATGTGTGATCTATGCCAGTTACTTAAAGTCAATAAAATGTTGAATGTCACCATATGTGATCTATGCCAGTTACTGAAAGTCAATAAAATGTTGAATGTCAATATGTGTGATCATTGTCAGCTACTTGAAGCCCATGAAATGTTGTTGAATGAGACCATCTGTGATCTTCAACAGTTACTTGAAGTCAGTAAAATGTTTAATGTTGCCATGTGGGAACATTGTCAGTTACTTGAAGTCAGTAAAATATTGTGCTTTTATTGTTGACACAACATTCGTGAATTGGAAAATGGAGACACATAAGACTGGCACATGTCCATTACAAATGAGTAATCTTATGATCATAGGTTAATGATACAAGCATTACATGAATCATGCTTCGCAGTGGGTGGCGACGCTCAAGCTGTCAAGTAATAATGGTTCTTCTCCTTAGTCATATGAAACTATGTTGTGTGATTGGACAGCATGTCAAGACCTTTGTATGATATTTCAAATGTCAGTGCCTGCATGTAGCACTTAGCAATCCCACCTGCACAGACGTAGTCCATTTCTATTCATTGTATGTATATATGTCTATGTGTTATATTTGTGTGTGAATATTATATATGTATGCATGTGTGTGTGAATATTATATATGTGTGTGTTATATTTGTGTGTGAATATTATATATGTATGTAAGTGTGTGTTTATATTTGTGTGTGAATATTATATATGTATGTACGTGTGTGTTTATAGTTGTGTGTGAATATATGTGTATGTACGTGTGTGTTTATATTTGTGTGTGAATATTATATATATTTATGTGCATTCTGTGTGTGCCTGTGCATGTGTGTGAGAGTGCATGTGTGTGTGTGTGTGTGAGAGTGTGTGTGTGTGTGAGAGATGTGTGTGTGTGTGTGCGTGTGTGTGTGTGTGTGTGTGTGTGTGTGTGTTCATTACTGAAGCATTCATCTTGATAAGTAAGTGATACAATATGTTAAATATTTATCGTCAAATTTAGAATTTACAAGAATATAGGAATCTACATGTGTTGTTCTAGTGGAAGCATGTCTAAGACTCTTTCCAGTACTTGTGTAATTATATCATTGGGAACACTTGCAAGAACCATTCTGATATTTTGGTAATTATATAATGGCAACACAGAAGGCAACCATATGTTGGTGTCTATGTTAATGGCTGATTATTCAAGAACAACTCCTATATCAGGATGATTATATCAAAGGCAGAACATCCAAGAATGATTCAATATATGGATGTTAATACTGATATCAGCATGTCTAGGAACCATTCCATATATTGGTATATACATCATAGTAACAATTCTATCTCAATATCTGGGTAATATGTCAATGGTTGACTGTCCAAGAAGAATTCCAATATCAAGGTGTTCACATTGTATATGATTGGTGGCATGTCCAGAAAACCTCTCCACTACCTGTACATATATTGTATCTGTAGCCTCTCACAAGCTCTAACGTGGTGTAATGATAAAATATCAAGCATTTATGCAAGTTGCATTTAAATTGGGAATTGTTCAAGTCTCAATTCATATTCATTCTCATGTAAAATTGCTGTTGTGGTTTTCTTCTAAGGACTATGCAATAGTCTTTTCTTTGAATTATACATTTGAACACCTATAATTACATTGAAACTCTGATGGTTCACATCATCTTTCTGAAAAGAAGAAACATGCACTCAGAGAATGCCATATATCATGTATAAAAGCATGCTATTTTCCCTGGGCAATTCCTGTTTTAAATTAGTTCCAATAAAAAAAAAAAGTCTTTGTTTCCTGTTCGGGCATAGTTCTAAAGATGCCAATTTCTCCTTGCACAACAGGTTCCCTTGGAGACTGTTGATGTATAGAGATGTCTTGTCTGTGGTCTTGACTGTCTAATGGCTGGATTTAGCTATGCAGCTGTTTCACAGACGGTCCAGTTACAATTTCCCCGTGATGTGGAAACTAGATTTGCATACCCATGCACCATAAACAGAGGTTCATAATCTTCTTTACATCAATTTCACTGAAATAATTCAAGAAGAAATCAGGAAAACATCCATCATGCTTGAACCATTTTTAAAGTTGACACCAGAAGGAGCTACATTGAAGCACATGTTCTGGTATGCCATATTGTTTCTGGTGATCAAGGGGGTAGCTGTTATCATTTCAGTGGGGACGAGGTTGTTCATTATGTCATGTGGTTGATTGTGTGTCAGATTGGGGTTGACAGAACCAATGGTTTATCTGGTCAACACCCTACTTCAAAGGTCCTAAGCTTCAATGGATGAAGATATATTTTTGAGAGGCAATGGCATAAATTGAATGATGAAGTTATTTTGTAAGTGGCAATGGTATAGCATGAATGGATGAAGATGTTTTTGGAGTGGCAATGGTTTAGTGACCTTGTTCTTGTCCACAGTTTGCTGCTTCAGTGTTTGTAAGTTGTCTTGACCAACACACCTGAGTCATGCTGATAGTGACCTTAACTTTCACTTCAAACTGATGTTACCAACATCTTCTTTGACAGGCATGTTAGAAGTTGTAAAGATGAAGGAAAACCAAGTTATTTGGATAGTCAACTTCTTTATTGCAATGAGTGCAGTGTTTTGGTGTAGATACTAACACTGTTACCAATATCCCTATTTATATGGATGGATGGATGGATGTAGTCATTTCTAAAGCCAAATGTATAGTGACCTTGACCTTGACCTTCACTAACAATGGATGCTGTCATTAGCTGTGTTTTGACCAAACATGCTCAGCCATATTCAGAGCACCTTGCTATTCCAAGTTAAAAATTATTTAAAGTGTTGTCAAAAAATGATTCATGAGTACCTAGGAATTTGTCAGTAGGTACAGGAATCAGTTACTTTATCATAATGTATTACCTCCCTTAATCACGACAGGATCCTGACACATTACAAAATGTGTGCTGGTATGTGATCACTGCACAACTAGCATGTAATGGGATTTCTATATTGACCTATTGTAAGTCAACGTTTGGTTCGAAGGAAGCAGTGCAGACAAAAATCATATTGGTAACCCAAACGTGAGTTGCTTACAACAGAAGTAAATGGAAATAACACTGAAAACATTCTGTTAAACCAGTCACTGCATTGCAACCTCATCAGATGTCATAGAACTGTATGATTTATGAAAGGACTGAGTCTGAGTTTGGTTTTACGCTGCTTTTAGCAATATTCCAGCAACATCACGGCGGGGGACACCAGAAATGGGCTTCACACATTGTACCCATGTGGGGATTCGAACGCGGGTCTTCGGCGTGGCGAGCCAACGCTTTAACCACTAGGCTACCCCATCGCCCCTTTATGAAAGGAACATCGCTCTAGGATCGAAATCAGGAAATAATAAACTGATCCCGTTAGTTACCCCTTACGACAAGCATACCGGTAGGTTGCTGAAGATCAATTCTAACCCGGATCGTCAGGAGTTCAATATTTATTTAAGAAGGACATGGTAGTTGAAAAGTGTATGGTAGTTGACAAGGGCATGGTAGTTAAATAGCATTTGGTAATTAACAAGAACATGGTACAACCGTTAGGTAACAAGGCTATGATAGTAAACAAGAGCATGATAGATACATGCACACATCAGTAAAGTGAACATTATTAGCAAGGGCACAGTATTACATAACAAGAGCACCTTGTTTAAAACAATCCACACTAACACCCTTTTTTCACTTTGACAGTTAGATCAACTGATAATAAGTTTACAATACCATCTCAGATAAAGTTAAACACTTTTCATAAAGACCAGCATGCTTCCTTAATTTTTTATCTGTTTTTATTTCAACTTAACATTTTGGGTAATAGCTTGCTCCATCATTTCCTGACAAACACAAAGATTACACTCCAGAGTGTGGGTGAATATAAAAAGAAGCTTCACTTGAATTTATGTAAAAGATTCCAACACGCTTGATGTGTCGTATTAGGTTTATCAAATAGGAAATGCTTTAATTAAGTCTAAGATATGAGAATTGTAAATGCTTCAGGTCTGAAGTCTACACTTAGGAAGCTGATAGCATGTACATGTCTGTTTTAAAAGTGATACTTTAACAAAGCAATAAAGTTTTGGCATGAATCGTGAATAATTAGCAGATTCTGGATTCACAGATAACAGGAACCATAGTCCAATATCAGTGTTTATTACCCACGTGGTCAACGTATGGGTAGTTGCATACTAATCTTGCACGTCACACGAGTGTCGTATCGCGTTGACCTGTGTCGTAACGACTTGACTTGAGATTCTAACGATTTGATTGGATAACCGATGACCTCTCAATTAGGTCACATTCTGACGTAATTATTTTTTCATTCATAACAAACACGTGAAATTCATTCATTCTACAACTTAAATGCATTGTGGGAATGTAAACATTGCGAACGTTGCCATGTCGCTGTTTAATTGTGAGTCGAACTGAGACATTATATCCGTTGGAAAACATAAACGCAATGTTTCCACCAGTGATGTTATCCGAATGAAGCAACTGCAAAACAAGAAATGGGGTGCTACTGGGTAGTTTACTGTAGGAGGCTGTACGAGGCGATGACAACTGACATGCATCGTGACGTCGGTTACCAAGTCAGTGACGTCATTACAGTGTGACGTCATGCAAATATTGTACTACAGTACAAAACTCTTCTGCAACCTCTTTATGAAACCAGTTTCGGTTTGAAACCATAAAAATAACAAAAATACGCTACTTTGTCAATTTAATGCATGTAAGACGTGGGTAATAAATAAAATACCACACTTGGTCTCATTACATACGAATTATACGAAACTCATGACCTTCCTATGGTATCTGACCGAGCTTTCAGATACCATAGGAAGGACACTCGTTTCGTATAATTCGTATTTAGTGAGACCTCGTGTAGTATTCTCTATTTACAACCTTAATTCATTCAATTACATCCTGCTTTCTTTTGTTTGAAAGTGATCTCAAACCTTAACATATATATCCACTGTCAGTTTTACTTGTTTCCTGCTATGTCTTTTCCATGTCCTTGCAAACACCTGGTGTCATCACTGATTTTCATTGGTCCATTCCTGTGATATTCACAGCTATTTTGCCCTGTATAGCAAATGGACATTATTTCTGAGGATAGTCAAGACTGGGTATTTTTTGTGTTGATGTTTTATATTTTCTAAATGTAATATTTTCAGCTATCATGTATGCTGCAGTGATATCAAATTATAAATTTCAAGTAATCGGATTACACAGTGAGTGTGTGAGTGAGTTTAGTTTTACGCCCCACTTAGCAATATTCCAGCTATGTGGCGGCGGTCTGTAAATAATCAAGTCTGGACCAGACAATCCTTTGATCAACAACATGAGCATCGTTCTGTGCAATTGGGAACCGATGACATGAGTCAACCAAGTCAGCGAGCCTGTCCACCCGATCTCGTTATTCGCCTCTTACGACAAGCATGGGTTACTGAAAATCAATATTGTAACCCGGACCTTCATGGGTTAGGTTACACAGGTCTTTCTCAAAGTAATATGGCTCATATGATTTTGTACTGTATTTTCATGATTGGTGCATATGAATAGAATTGTCTATGGGTCTGAGACCTAAAACTGATACAGAAACAAAAAGACATTAGCAAATAGACATTCAAAACTTAATGCAGTTCTCGATGTCTTCCATACAAAATTTTAAAGCCTATTCAATTGATGCATAAAACATTCATCGTGAAAATACAAATAAAATAAATAATCAGAATCTGTTATTGGAGAGCATGAGTATTGTTCCAAAATGCCATGCCGGAGTGATTTCCAATTTTGAGTGAGTGAGTGAGTTAAAACAATATCGTTACAACATCAATTGAGAAGTTGGATAAATAACTAGAGTTATGTAATACAAAGTATGACAATCTGAATTACTGACTTCAGCACAGTTTCACATGAATGAATTGTTTTGATATAAACAGTTTTATAAAGCAAAACCCTGTTAATATAGACTGTTTTGTTACTACTAAACTAATATATTTATTTATCAAAAATAGATACCATTACAGGTAATTTTGTCTCTTACAAAATGAAACTAGTGGACAATATATTATTGAAGCATGTCCTTTTGTTTCATTAATTTCAAAATGTGCAAAATTAATTCAATTCCAAATGAGATACTATTTGTATGACAACACAATTCAACTCTTTCATCCTCGCTCATCACAACATGGCTGAAATATTAACTCACTCTCTTTCATCTTCAATACTCCTTATTAAAAGAATATCCTTATCAAAAGTTGATCATTCCCAACAGTAGTTGTCTAGAAAGTAGGGTGTTCAGATTAACAGGGTTCCAAATATCCACTGTACATGCATTGTACCTGTACAGTCGATGATGGATCCCCATGAGGACTAAACTTCAAATAATCGACCAATAATTGTATCAACATGCCTTAACACAATTTTAATGTTTCTGTTATTGATAAAACATTATTTCCCCAAATTATTATCCTTTCTATGCTATTAAAAGCATCAATAAGTCTTAACACAATTTTGATGTTTTGCTTATTGATGAAACATGATTACTTAAAAATATTATCCATTTATCGTGATTGAAAGTTTAGAGTTGAAAATGACAGATAACTGGTACTTCCACATGACCACACTCAGGCTTTTACCTCTTGGATGCAATACATTTTTTGGTAATCATAATATTGATTTTTGTCTGAAAGTACAAAAATAAATCATCATGGTTGATGTCACTAAGATGTAAAATCCAGTGTAGCAAACAGCCCCTGCAGTCGCCTGGAACACGCTCCACGTCTCATTTGCTTACTAATCTTTCAAGTTTCGATGTACTACGTGTGGCTGAAGACCTTCAAAATGGGATACAAACCTTGACTGCTGCTTGAGTTCTACATTATACGTGTTCCAGTAAGGTCATTACACATGCTCCAGCTATGCCATATACTACCTCCAGCTATACTACCTCCAGGAATGCCATATACTACATCCAGCTATGCCATATACTACATCCAGCTATGCCATATACCACATCCAGCTATGCCATATACTACCTCCAGCTATGCCATATGGTACCTCCAGCTATACTACCTCCAGCTATGCCATATACTACCTCCAGCCATATACTACCTCAAGCTATGCCATATACTACCTTCAGCTATGCCATATACTACACCCAGCTATGCCATATACCACATCCAGCTATGCCATATACTACATCCAGCAATGCCATATACTACCCAGCTATGCCATATACTACATCCAGCTATGCCATATACTACATCCAGCTATGCCATATACTACATCCAGCTATGCCATATACTACCTCCAGCTATGCCATATACTACCTCCAGCTATGCCATATACTACCTCCAGCTATGCCATATACTACATACATACTACATCCAGCTATGCCATATACTACATCCAGCTATGCAATATGTCACAGCTAGTCACAGATAAATTATTCAGCATATGCCACAGATAAATTATCAGCTATGTCACAGATATATTATTCTAGCAATGCAATGCACAGATAAATTATTCAGCAATGCCACAGATGTCACAGAAATTATCCAGCAATGCCACAGATAAATTATCCAGCTATGCCACAGTTAAATTATTCAGCAATGCCACAGATAAATTATTCAGCAATGCCACAGATAAATTATCCAGCAATGTCACAGATAAATTATTCAGCTATGCCACAGATAAATTATTCAGCAATGCCACAGATAAATTATTCAGCAATGCCACAGATAAATTATCCAGCTATGTCACAGATATATTATTCAGCAATGCCACAGATAAATTATTCAGCAATGCCACAGATAAATTATTCAGCAATGCCACAGATAAATTATTCAGCAATGCCACAGATAAATTATCCAGCTGTGTCACAGATATATTATCCAGCTATGCCACAGTTAGATTATTCAGCAATGCCACAGTTAAATTATTCAGCAATGCCACAGTTAAATTATTCAGCAATGCCACAGATAAATTATTCAGCAATGCCACAGATAAATTATCCAGCTGTGTCACAGATATATTATCCAGCTATGCCACAGTTAAATTATTCAGCAATGCCACAGATAAATTATTCAGCAATGCCACAGATAAATTATCCAGATGAAAATTATCCAGATAAATTGTTCAGCAATGCCACAGATAAATTATCCAGCTGTGTCACAGATATATTATCCAGCTATGCCACAGTTAAATTATTCAGCAATGCCACAGATAAATTATCCAGCAATGCCACAGATAAATTATCCAGCAATGCCACAGATAAATTATCCAGCTATGTCACAGTTAAATTATTCAGCAATGCCACAGATAAATTATTCAGCAATGCCACAGATAAATTCCATATTCAGATATATTATGCCACAGTTAAATTATTCAGCAATGCCACAGATAAATTATTCAGCAATGCCACAGATAAATTATTCAGCAATGCCACACAGAAATTATCCAGTTATGCCACACAGAAATTATTGTTCTATGCCATCCATGTCTCATTCAGCTCTGCCACTCACCTTGTACAACTGTACTGTGTACAGAGATGTGTGAGGTACGCTGGGTCACCACCCCTCCACTTGTGTACTTACTAACTCTCAAGATCAACATCAACATCATCCTTATCTAGTCAGCTAACTTTGATCTATCATCCAATTAAACATAACTTGTTTATAATGATCCCCAAAACAGATGCAGAAAGATTTCTTAATGAAAGAATATCTTAATATAGGTTTTTAGATCAATATGTAATTGCATATAGATGATTTGAATGTTGTACTTATGTTAATTTCCTTACATCAGTGTAATTATATAGAGAGAATTAGTGAAGAGAGTGTTGCCAGGTTGTAATACCAGGAAACAGTTTTGTGATACCAGCTAAAGTCAATTCTGAAACTTATTTAACTTAAATGTTCAGGTTTTTAGAAATGACAGTAGTCTGTCATACAGACCCTGAAACAAATATATCTAAGAGAGCCCATGCAAGTCTAGGACATGTGGCAAGTCTAGAAAATGAAGAAAGTCTCTGGGCTCTTTTTTATATTTTGTGATAATAATTTAGGAATTGTTTTTCTGTGAAATATGTTCATTTCAGCGACCAGATGTTAGTCTAAAATGACAGAAGCAAGCATTCTTAATGGAGCAGGGAGTGTTGACTGGTGTAATTCAGGGAAGCACTTCAGTATAATAGTCAGGCATATTCAGTTCGGAGTGAAAGTTATTCAGCTTCATTTTTTTACAGAAGATGGAAACAAGCATTCTTAATGGGGTTTGTTTCAGTGTATAATCATCACTAATGTTTCTCTGGTTTTGGAATTTTGAATATATCTGGTGTTGTATATTCAAATTGTACACCTTCTTGTATTGTGATTTCTACATGTGGAAAGACCAATATAGAAGCACTGGTTAACAATGTTAAAGTATGTAAAATATTAAATGGGTCGTTGGTGGTATGTTACATGTCAGCATTTAGCTGTCTATGTTGTCATGTAACACATTCAAACTCACTTGGTCCCACAGCAAAACCTCCAGTTCTTCACTAGAAGACGCTGCCAGGGAAATATAGTATTATCATAGTGTAGGTTTCATTTGTATTATTGTACTTAGTTTACTGCCAGTGAGACTTCAACTTAATGGCAGGTGGGTTCTGAAGGAACAACACATAATGTAACTATGAAAATAAGAGGAGAGGAATGCATTCTTACGGTTCTTTGTGTCATGAACAGCCCTACTCTAAACAGTGGTGTGTATACACATACACAATTCTTAGTGCAAAGATGGCAGGATTATGCTTAGAGCCAAGAAGGATTTTTTTACTCCTGACTCAGGAGGTACCTCTCTCATGTCATCCCAGAGTCACAAGTGACAGAAAAAGGATAGATGTTAAATAAATGAACTCTCTTTAGGGCAGATATTCCAGCAAGTCGTTCAGCAGCAAACATGGAGTTCCATCTGACTTGACTGGACACAATTCAAATGTTCTTCAAATTCTTAGCTGACTCTGGCAGAGAGAGACACATGAGGAACAGTGAAGTACCACTGGCGCCTCCACCAGAAACCTCCTCAGTTAAGGAAACCATGGTGAGGCAGCCATTAGGGAACTGTCAAGATTAGGTCTGGTGTCTCCAGCAAGACCTCCTGAGAGCAGTAACAGCCGGGTTGACAAAAGCAAACATACATCCTTCCAGTGAGATTGTGTTGCATCTTCAAGTTTGACCCATGGCATGGTCCCAAGTCCATCTGATCCAGATGGCAATGTGATTTTCTGGGGACACAGAATATGCACTGACTGAATTGGGCAGCATGGTTAGAAAAGACTACCATCTGGTGACTCAGACACCACTATGATCGGTCAACACCAAAGACCTGGAGTTGCTGCCCTGAGACTTACCCTGATTTTGGGACTCTCAGAGATCCTGACTGGCCCTCTTCGGAGATCAGTTCAGACATTACTGACTTCATCAAGCTTGAACATCGCTACAGGGGAAGTGAGTGAGTGAGTGAGAGGGAAGGAGTGATTGAGTGAAGGAGTGAGTGTGTGAACTAGCCAGGAATCAGATCCATAGTGTTCTCTTCTGCCCAAGGAACACTGGTATCAGAACTATATAGTAATATCAATCAATATTATATGTATTGTGTATATCATTGGCGAAAACGAAGCAATACTACAATCTCAGCATTGATATATAACATTACAAACTGAATATTTAATCAAACTGATAAATTAATTTCTGGGAGTGCTGAAATGATGTTTCTGGCAATATTTAACAGAATCCTACCTTCCAGTCGCAGCTATAGCTGTGTGTTTCATTGTAGTTATATCAGTGTCTTGTTACAATTCTTGTTTTGGTCCTGACTGCTGAAATTAGAAGCTATACAAATAATAGGTGATGTCAGTTTCGTCTGTGAAATAGAATCTTGAATTAATTACAGAAATTGACAGGGGCTGAGATGATAATTACATGAATAACCTTTTGCTTACCGTAATCATATATATCTTTTTATCATGCATACATATTAGATTAACAAGATGCAAGGTGATCATTTTATACTCTCAGGATTCAGGTTATTGACAAATCACTTTCAACCTTTTCCAATAAACTACTAAATTGGTTCTGTAGAGAGCATTATAAATATCAAACAATGTGTCTTCTATAAAAACACTGAATCAGGTGAATAATGAATGTAAAATTTGACATTTTGATATCAGTAACAGACTCTTTTTATCAATATGCTATAAAAATCCAATTAGAAACTGAACTCCCTTCGAAGATTTCAACAGGCATCATCGTGTGACTCTTGTTCACAAATTGTTTGGTCCAGTTACAACATTCAAAGCCTCAGAAAAGCTTTAAACAAGTTATATGGTTGGTACAAATTATATTTGATGCCATTCCTTTTCTGGAATTGTACTGGAATGGTTATTCAGGTGAAAAGTTGATTTGCCTTTGCATGTGTTTGTGATGGTGCTTCTGGTAGTGCAGGATTCACTCACCTTTTTCGTGATCACCTGGCATCATCACATTTTGTAGTGATTTATGAATACATGAACACAGGCTTTGATAGACATCATCGTTGTCGTCATCTTTGTCATCATGAACAGCATCAACATCAACATCGCCATCGCCATCGCCATCGCCATCGCCATCGCCATCATAAAATAAAATTATCAACTATTTCATAGTGATGTATAAACATAGGCTTTCATAGACATCGTCATCATCATCACCATCATCATTGTTATCATAATCATCAGCCCCAGCAGCAGCATGAAATATAATTATCAACTATATAGTGATTTTTAAACACAGGCTTTCATAGTCATCATCATCATCATCATCATCATCATCATCATCATCATTATCATCATCAGCAGCAGCAGCATCATTCAAATAATCCAAATCATCAACTATTTCATAGTGATTTATAAACCCAGGTTTTAATAGACATTATTCTCATCATCATCAAAATCATCAACTTAAAAGATATTCTTAAAGCACATATAACAACGCATGAACACAATTTAAATAATACAGTTTACTACTGTGGATAAAGAATAGCCATCTAATCTTACAAAATCAATACGTTAAATATTCAACAAAAATTCAATATAGTCCAATTTCAGAGACTATATATATATATTTTGTTGAATATTTAACATTTAATTTGAATTTTTGTTGATGAATATATGTTTCAAGCAGCTGTTAGATAAGAATCTGAAAAAACACACACCAAATTAGACTTTCACCAAGGCTATATAAATGAAATCGTTTCAGATAAAGAATTCCTCCAAATAAATACTTTTGCAAGAAATTCAATATAAAAACACCCACGGTTCCCTGAATGTTTCTTGCTTTATTAAGAAAAATGTTTCCTGACTTAGATGAACTCATTCAATCTGCCACCTCCACCTCCCTGAGCATATAAGAAGTCTTGGTTCTCAACATGTTCATCAACAATTTCAGTTTCCTGGATGGTAAGCATAAACTTGTTTTATGGTGTCTCCAAGTCACGATATTCGTGATATGTAAAGATATTTCAAAAAAGGTAAATATGGATGCTTGAATCAATACAAATATCCAGTGACAAAATTTTGCAACAAAACCTTAGTTTCATTCCAGACATATTGATTGTATTGATCCAGATAGAGGTAAAGAACTTCTGGAGGCTGGTACATGGCCCTGTTGTCAGTCATTCCCTCTTTTATTGTTTATTTTGTTGGGTATTGTGGGATTAGGTGTGTTTCTCACTGCCCTAACAGCATTGCAACAACAGCGACAATCGCTGGTGTTCTGGGTTTGCTTTATGTTGTAAAGAAGAACCCAGCAAGACCTCTTTTGTGCAACAAAGTGTCATCCTTTCTTGAGCTAATTTCATTAATATTTAGAGTTCCAGTTGAGTGAGTGAGTTGGGTTTTATGCCGCTCTTAGCAATATTCCTGCAATATCACTGTGGGGGACACCAGAAACGGGCTTAACACATTGTACTCATGTGGGGAATTGAACCAGGCCTTCAGCGTGACGAGCAAATGCTTTAACTTCTAGACCACCCCATCCACCCCGAGAGTTCCAAGACAGAATTTGTCTGCAATAATGTTCCGATATGGAACATAGACATGGTTTTTATGGGTTATCATCAGTCACTGTTGTTTATAAGTGATCAATAGATATATGTATTCATACACATATTTATTTATCATAAAATAATGATAATATGATTGATGATGATGATGATGATGATGATGATGATGATGGTGATGGTGATGGTGGTGATGATGGTGATGATGATGGAACTAAAAGGCAATGTAAAACCATAATGACTCACACAAACATGTGAGTGAGTGAGTGTTTTACGCCACTTTTATCTATATTCCAGCATTATCATGGTGGGGGGACACTAGAAATGAGCTTCACACATTGTACCCATGTGGGGGTGTCCTTCTGCCATCATATCACTGAAATAGTGCAGCATAAAACAGCATTCACTCACTTACACATGCTGCATACCCATGCATTGTACTAAAAACAAAGCTCAGTGAGCTATCATTTTATGAGGATGTAGTTGGCACTATGATGTAAGTATATGATTTCAGAAAACTTATTGAAATTTTAAAAACTTTTTAAGCACAATTTTCTTTCAAGAAGCACATTCATCAGATGGATATTTATCACAACAATGAGATTCAGATGAACAATATTATCAGTTTAATTGTATTTCTTATGGTAAGTCTGTATCTTTTGAGAATTTATTTCTCTTAATTATATTTTCTGTACTATAAATCAAGTAAAAGAAAGATGGTTAAGAATAACTGATTGAGCTGAAACTGAGCAAAGTTGTTTTGATAATAATTTTACAAAGTTTTAAGTTTCTTTTCATAAACTATATTCATATGTGGCCATTGTTGATGAAGTTATGAAAACACATTGTTTTTCACAGGAATTGCAATGAAAGTAATTGAAAGTGTATTTAGATGTTTGTAACCAAAACATTCTTCTTTAGGCCAGACCAATTTTATTTCTTGTTTTACGGATTTTTTCCTCAGAAAACCTAAAGGCAGGAGGGAAAAAAATATAAATAAAATCACCAATCAAACTAATATTCCTTCTAAATATTCAAAGTATGTTACTTTAGGCAATTTATGAAGTGTATATGGGGCAAAAAAACAATATAAAACCAAATTTCTTGTATGTTTACATTTTTGGCCAATAAAAACAAGGATTTTATATTTTGAACTGGGAAAATTAACTTTATTTTTTTTCTTATTCTTGAAAAAATATGACAGGCGGATCCATAAAACAAGAAATAAAATTGGTCTGGCCTTAAAGGATATTTGAATGACGCCATACTGTCATCTCATTGAACAGATACTACTCACAATCATTAGATTTGAAAGTATTCCAAACCCTCTGAAGAGCAACAGTTCCTTTCATTTGATGGCCTAAGATTTAATAAAATAAATTTGATTCCACTATAATATAAATGGTGAACAACAATGTGTGACACTATTTGTTTTATGTAATGGTAAAAAGAATTTTTGCCTCAGCAGAAACATGTTACCATAATATTAATCCTTCTGCTAACTAAATATTTTTGAAAAGCAAAAAGAAAATCTGCAAATAAGATATATTACAAGACAAAATACAACTCAGGGACTTGACGCCTTAGGGGTATATGGCTTAGACTAAACAAAACTATTGCCTCAGGATCAAACTGGTTATTAAAATCGAGCATATCTTGATAAATGCAGAGTCTAATGAATTGCATTGTCTCAAATTGCTATTTCCATTCACGCACAAGCTAACTTAGTCTGCATTATCTCTGACACTCTTCTCCCTTCAAGGAGTCTAGAGCAGTGATATTCTGTGTGAAGTGAAATTAAGCACAAAATTAGCATCATTGCAAAATCACACACTTTTTACGCTTAATTACTCCCGTTTTTCTTTTCAACTCGAGTAATCAATTACTCTTTGGTCTACTGAACATGTATATTTCATGCTTCCAGTTATGTTCATAGCTGGTCTGAGCTGCGACTGTCTTCAAAGACCAGAAAAGGTCCATTCCATGCTTAAGGATATATAGGTTGTTACTTCAGCCTCAATGGATATTAGTAGCTTTCAGTCATTTGAAGATGTTTAGAGCTTCTATGAAATCCTTTACTCAGCTTTTGTGAAACCCTTTACTCGGTTTGTAACAATACATACTTAGCATCACGGTTTAAGAATTCTTAACACATTAGCACATTATCAGAATCCCGGATTGTTTCTTTGACATTTGTGACCAGTGTTTGATTTTCAAGAAGAAATGATCTTGTTCAAATTGATGACCTCAATCACTGCCCAGAACTAACCTATAAAACATCGATTTGTAAAGAAACATGATAAAAAACATCTTAATGTTCACAATTAGAGGGTTACTGTTAAGATTTTATAGCTAAACAGTATCTATCAGTGTATAATTTAAGACAGAAAATGAAACAACAAAGTTCTTGATCTTTATGGAGAGCTATTAGTATTAAATCACTATGGCCATTTCATGAGATGTAAGGAAACAAAGGGAAAGACGATTCCTTTATTTCCCCAGATGTAAAGGAATACATTCAGTGTTAGAGCTGATACACAGAGCCATTGACATTAGAAACTGTTGAAGAAAGAAACTTCTTGATCAATTAATTTTGACATTATATTACCCCTGGTGCTGATTATATTGACAGTGATGAACACTACTGTGTGAAGGCCACTCCCACAAGACCAGAGCTATTGGGCCACCTACACACATATACAAAATCAAAATGTCAATGTTGGAGAATAATCAGTCTTGATTATCTGTGTTAATGTATTCCATGGGGCTTTGAAGGCATTATAGTGATGAAATTATATGAATGAATCAGTGAAAATCAGTTGTGACACCATGTGTGTGGAAAAAGGATGATTGGTCCTGTGTTACCAGAAGCAATGACACTTAAACAATTCTCATAAAAATGTTTGGTATTTGTTGCCTAGCAACATACCCAGCCATACTCCTGCCATTTTACTGTGGCCTGTGAAAAATCAAGTATGGTCCAGACAATCCAGTGATCAGTATTATGAGCAATGATTGAGTGAATTTTATGCCACGTTAAGCAATATTCCAGCAATATCACGGCGGAGGACACCAGAAATGGGTTTCACACATTGTTCCTATGTGGGGAATCGAACCCAAGTCTTCGGCATGACGAGCAAACGCTTTAACCACATGACTACCCCACCACCCCAGCAATGATGGATGTGGGGTGGTACAATGCTGAATGGTCAATCTAGTCACCAAACAAGTGACAGTCTGTAAATAATCGGGTCTTGACCAGGCAATCCAATGATCATCAGCATGAGCATCGATCTGTACAGTTGGGATACGATGACATGTATCAACCAAGTCAGAGAGCCTGACCACCCGATCCCGTTAGTCGCCTCTTACCACAAGCATGGGTTACTGAAGATCAATTCAAACCCTGATCTTCACGGGTCCCTTATTATAAACTGGTAATTTATTACAGGGTTAGGTTTTTTCTGCAACATTTTTTATGCCCCTACCTTCCTATATAAAAAAGACAACCAGTCCCTTGATACTGTTCAAATATATAACATGTCATTCTTTCATGACACCCCCAGGATACCCTCGTTAATCTCATATTTCCAGACACCATACTTATACTCAAAAATGATGTAGTGTTTGACACATACCTTCTCAGGAGATGTATGGAGCAACTTTAGAATTCAGAACCACAACTCCATTCCCATGTAATGATGCAAATTACTAAATAAACAAAGTATGTATATTAGTTCCCATTATCCCATTTACTCCCACAAATTAAGTTGAAAAGGAAATGTAAGAAATATTAAAAATAAGTGCTTTCATAAACTGGGCTGGCTATACAATGACATGTGTCAACCAAGCCAGTGAGCCCGACTACCCGATCCCGTTAGTTGCCTCTTACGACAAGCATGGCTTACTGAAGATCAATTCTAGCCCAGATCTTCACAAGTCACAACAAAATCAGCTTGACAGCAAGTAACAAGTTCTGGCAAGAAGACTCGGATGGTTCATGCATAATTGTATAAAGCCTACCCATGCATTTGTTACATCCCATATCTAAAATAGCTGGAACATTAATTTTTATTGTCAAAAATACATACTCACTCACCCTTTATAGAGAGAATGAAAACAACAAGCGTTATGACAATATGTCTGAATTGTGCTTGAATATTCCTACAATTGACATAAAACCAGATTCTCACACCCTGTTATGCATTATAGCAAGGATGAAAGCTCTAAACCCAGTCAAATGGAAATATGCATAGCCGGGACAAATGAACCTTATTGGTGTTGTCTGTGTCAGGCCGAAGGTTGTAATGGCCGGCATATTGCATCAATCCTGTACAACCAAAGAATGAGGAACATCATATGTCTAGAATGACATACAGCCATAACTGTCAAGAATGATTCACATATATTTCATACTAGTGTTGGGAATTGGTTCAAATCTCATAATTGATGATTGGTTCATTACCACCGATCAATCATTGAAAATAATTGGTTAGCGTCATTTATGAAATTTGTTAATGCACAAAATTATAAGGAAAAAACATGTACTTATTTTGGGGGTTTTTTGGGCTAAGTTTCACATCTTTAAAGGATGACTAGTATGTTAGGAACATAAATTTCTTGATGTCTTTAAGATAAATTCATTGATGACTTGGAACAAGCTTGTTGTGCTTATGAAATGTTACAGACAAAACCAACCTTTTAAAAAAATATGGTTGATGAAAACAAGTGTTCCAGAATTGTTTGTGTTCGATTATGAGAAAACATGATCGATTGCTTGGTCGTTTAGTCACTGCGACCAATCTTCGATTATTTCAATTAATCGGACCACCACTATTTCATACTGACTGAAAGGATTGGAACATATTATGATCTCAGAACAGGCAGCCTAATGAGCACTGTTTCATAGTCAGGTCCGTCTTCTGTCTTATGTCTTATTTATGTAGACTGAGGCTGTGTCTATTGTGTGAGGGGCGGTGGGGTAGCCTAGTGGTTACGGTGTTCGCCCGTCACACCGAAAACCAGGGTTCGATTCCCCACATGGGTACAATGTGTGAAACCCATTTCTGGTGTCCCCCGCCATGATATTGCTGGAATATTGCTAAAAGCAGCGTAAAACTAAACTCACTCACAAAATATCTACAATTACTATTGGTTTAGTTGAAACATATTTTATTTACAAAGTGAAAAGGAGCAGGGACAAGTTCTTACAACTTATAAAACCCCTCTCCAAAGATATTTACAATAACAAATTTCTGAACAAGCAATTAGAGGAAACAGACACAGAGGAAGATTGACAGTTCAGGGGAAATATTATAATACAAATGGTGTATAGAGAGAAGACTACTGGAATTGTTTAGATTTTCTGATATACTGCTGTACATTTTTTAATATAATTTCATTTTTATGATTTGTCAGATCTGCAATGCTGTTTAAAAGAACAGATAATGTAATCACAGAATTACAAGCACATACATCTTGAATAGCTTTAAACAGGATCTTTCTATGTTGATTCTGTAATGCACACTCTAAGAAATAATTATGAGCATTTTTTCATGGGTTTCTATCAAATGCATGAAACTTGTTTAAAACAATATACAATAAAATAAATAGATTGTTTATATAAAATATACTTCCAAGGTCGTTTGAATCTGGGACACCCCAAAACAGGGAAAATATATTATTTAAACAGTTTATTAAACTCATATTCAATCTACTGAAAATATAATAAATGACACCTGTGACACTGGTATATGTTTTCCTTTAAATTGTCAACTTGCTGGATAACATTTCAGCAAATTTCAGTCAAGTTGAAAGATTTATGTCACAGCTCCTGGACTTGCTGACTGAACCCATATGCTGCACTTAACACAGTACATGCTAATACATTGGTTTCCCTCTCTCAGACACAGTAACACCCACCTAGCTACATATCAATCTAAGATTATTCCATGATTTCCATAAAGCTTAGGTACCATTTCTATAGAGGTCATTATTATCTGTAGAACACCCTGATTACTTCTTGTGAATGATATTTCATGAGGGATAGAATTCCAATTTACCGATCCCTTGAACTTTGGACTGTTTACCTTGACTTTGTGGAAAGTAACAATGAAATGATTAAGTTTGTTTTGCTGTTCTCTCAAGTGTGTGAGAACATGGGAACACCTTGATTCACTCCTCATTCTTTCCACATCATTGTGAAGATGGACACTGCAAATTTTGTTATTGTGTTCAGCGGTGTCATTATTGCTGAGCATATTTGACATGATCAAAGGCCTTTGTAGAAAAGTAGGCATTATCCGATTCTGGTGTTGTTGTACATGGAAACATGGGTTAAATGAACTATCAGTGTTTGGGATTAATGCTGAATGGCTATGTGTTAGCCTTCGAGGCCAAACAGAAAGTTGATCTTTCATGTCAAAGGACTTTGTTACACTTCAATGTGAAAATGATAAGGAATGCTTCTATTGTCCTTCACCTTCAGACAGGTTCTATTGATAGACACTGTACAATAGCAAAGTACAACAACATACAACAATGTACAACATGTTAAGTGTATAACAAGTTCATGGAATGAGAGTTACCCTACAACCACAGAAACAGCATTTGGAATTGGGAGCGACATAACTTGGAATACAATTTGTGTTTCATAGCTCAATTGATTAGCCAATTAATTATATTTGTCATAAAACAGTCACCAAATGATTGAATTATGCATTCTTTTTATATCCAAACTTGATTAGCATGCTTCAAAGAGATGGGTTCTTTGCTTGGCATTTCTGCTAAGGTTCAACATATGCCCAAAAAATAAACCTTCCCGCTTCATTAACTACTGAAGCATTTAGTGTCACAGAAAAACATAATTAATCACAAATCCTCCAGGAATTCTGTAAAAGACTATTTCTTGTATTTGAGTTAGATGCCTGAAGTCCTTTGATCTGATGGTAAAATCATAAACTTAATGCAAATTATTCCAAGTAACACGTGTGTAAGGGTACAGCAACTTATATCTACTGGTAGCTTACTACTAGTTGCTACTTGACTCATATGTTTGACATCATGTCTGCATCAGTTTATGTTTAACTGCCACCTCATTGGTGGGAAAAGCATGAGAAGATCGGGTTTTCGATCCCTGGGTCCATCATAGGGAATGACTGACTGACTTACTGAGTTTGGATTTACGCCGCTTTTAGCAATATTCCAGCAACATCAAGGCGGGGGACACCAGAAATGGGGATTTGAACCCGGGTCTTCGGCATGACAAGGCCAACGCTTTAACCACTAGGCTACCCCACAGGGAATGAGAATGATGTTGAGAGATAGTACCTGTTGTTACCTTGCCTGCTGCTGGTTGTTTAACACTGCACTCAGCAATATTCCAGCTCTATTGTGGCGGTTGGTAAATAATCGATTTCTGGACCAGGCAATCCAGTGATTTACAGTACGAGCATCGATTTACGCAACTCGGATGTGATGACATGTGTCAACCAAGTCAGCAAGCCTGACCACCCAATCCAACAGTTGAAATCTCATGGACAAGCATGGGTTGCTGAAGACCAGTTGTAATGCGGATCTTCATAGGTCCTGGTGTTTGGGACTATGGAGATGAAAGAAGAACTGCAACATGGTATCTCAGTGGACATGTCATGTACACCAGAGGCAGGGGAGGCATCTAAGGTGTCACGATTTGCTGTGCAGAGTTGCTTCCCTTTGGTATGACAGGAACCCATGTTTTGGGTTGGAATCCTGGTTTGCTCCTGTTATGTTTCTTGGTTTGACGAGACCATATCCATGCTGAATGGTTTCGCTAAGTGGTACATGTCTTTGACCTGGGACTAAAGCTGCAACTCTCTTAGTGAGTGGGGGGCGGTGGGGTAGCCTAGTGGTTAAAGCGTTGGTTCGTCACGCCGAAGACCCGGGTTCGAATCCCCACATGGGTACAATGTGTGAAGCCCATTTCTGGTGTCCCCCGCCGTGATGTTGCTGGAATATTGCTAAAAGCGGCGTAAAACCAAACTCAGTCAGTCAGTCAGTCTTAGTGAGTGAGTGAGTTTAGTTTTACGCCGCACTCAGCAATATTCCAGCTATATGGTGGCAGTCTGTGAATAATCGAGTCTGGACCAGACAATCCAGTGATCAACAGCATGAGCATCGATTTGTGCAATTGGGAACCGATGACATGTGTCAACTAAGTCAGCGAGCCTGACCACCCGTTCCCGTTAGTCGCCTCTTACAACAAGCATGGGTTACTGAAGATCAATATTCTAACCTGGATCTTCACGGGTGCAACTATCTTAAACATGGCCAGTTAGTGGTAACAAATTTCGGTAGGTGATTAAAGGTCAAATTAGGTTTCATCATATATGATGTCCTTCTGTTGTACTTTGATGCTGTTATTTAATGCTGTGCTCTGCAGTATTCCTACTATACATAAGTGAATCTGGAATACACAATCACGTGATTGATGTCATGAGCAGTTGTCAATGAATTTGGTTCAGATGATATTCAATCAACCAAGTCACCATGCCTGATCTATTACAGATGACTAACATGAGAATTAGGTGGACACAATGTCAGAACTGGTTGACTGCATGTCATTGTACCCTGACAGTGTTGATGTTTGCTTTTATCGTCAACCACTGAGTTTATCATGTTTAAGCTGTCATGGCTCAGCAGGAATATTTAAATTCTGACAGTGGCATCAAAACAACTTGTTATACAACTCAGTCACTAATGCAGTGCTGACAGTGATGGTCTCTGTGTGAGTGGAGGTCAAGATGACTGAGATATGAGTTGAGTAGAGATTGTGTTTTTACTGGTTAGAACAGTATCAAAGATGGATGGATTAGTCATGTCAGGCTAATGTAAGAGGAAAGCTTCCATGAAACCCTGAGCACTTGTTGAGATGAGCCTCTTAAACCCTTTGGCCAAATGGACATCTTAGGTGGCTTGGTGAAGGAGAGAGGGGATGTTGTCATTTGGTGTGATGGATGGATGGATGAATGTTTGGATTGGTGGATGGATAGATGGATGGGGGATGGATGGATGGATACATGGGTGGATTGGTGGATGGATAGTTGGATGATGGATGGATGATGATGGGTGATGGATGGATGAACAGACAGATGGATTGATGGATGAACAGACAGATGGATGGATGGATAAACAGACAGATGGATGGATGGATTGATGGATGAACAGACCGATGGATTGATGGATGAACAGATAGATGGATGATGGATGGATGGATGAGGAGACTGACAGATGGATGGATGGTAACAATACCAACAGTATAACATTACTTGAATTGTAACATGCAAAGAGGCACAATAAAACTTCAGGACTGGATACTGGAGCTGTAGATATAGAAACATAAACAATAAAAACGCCCAGAAAAATTCTCAACACCAAATGGGGCGACAGAAATCCTAAGAACCCTATTCAGTAAGTAACCTCAAATACAAATCCTTGACCACATCAGAATTTGTCACATCAACTGAGAAATTAATTAGCCGAAGCTATGAATAGCAGCAGTTATCATATCCATCATTATCCCCAAATGAGGAGATAACCATGACCTAAAAGGACCTGTCGATAGAATAAGCAAAAGCCTTGAACACTCCTCCTCATAGTGACATCTTTATACCTCATAGTGTTAATCCTCCACGCCATGACGCCTCCCCATCGTGCCTCCAGTCATCTCCATCAAAGGAAAACCACGCCTAATCCTTGCTAGTTTTTCCAGAACTCATTTAACCAAAAATACCCCCTGGGTCTGTGAGCTGGAGATCAGTGTAGCGTGATAGTAGGATTCAAATGTGCGTGGTGCGAGATCAGACTAATTCTATTGGTTGAGTGATCATATGCATGGATTAATGTCCCCTTATCGGAGAGGACCATGCCGTGTTCGACTTGTCACAAGCATTCTAAACAGTCCTGACATGCCATTTACAGGATCCATTTAAGCCCAGTAGGTGGTATGGGATAAGTAACAGAATATTTCTAAAGGGAATCAATAGTGAAGATGAACAAAAATAAAATGTAACACTCTATTGTAGAGTTTTGAAATAAAACTAAATTGACCATCAGTAATTGTGCTGAGGTGGAGGCTGCTACGATAGTGGGCATGTTTCATCTTCTGCCTCTGTAAGCAATCTGTGTGATCTGGAAGCTTAAACATCAATACCACATAGATGCTGAAGCAGGCTTGGGTGGGCTAGTTGTCTAAGGCATTTTTATCAGAATTGTGTCCCTTGATCCTGCCAGGATCTGTTGATTGTGGTTTTGAATACTAGATGCTGCATTATGTAAGGGACTGTTAGGTACCTGTATATCAGGGTATCAGGTGTGGTTTTCGTACCTAGAATAAGAGGAGTTTGAAGATCTTACATTTTTTCTAGCTAAATCATAGTTAGGTTTAACGGACCATGGCAGCCAGTACTGATATAAACTTATGTTGTTTGACAATAAAACTTTGCATTTCATCAAAAATAACCATTTTAAAACATATTTTCTCACATACAGTTCCAGTGTATCGAAAGTAATTGTTCATAAAATATATTTTCTCCAAATGAAGTTTAAATGAGTTTTGCTGAGTTTTGCCCAGCCAGCTGACAACCAGTAACAATGGTCAAGCTTTTACATCAGAAGATCTGTCATCCCCAGGACTTTAAAGTGTCATTGCTTGTATCAGAGCTATAGACTCTGACATCTACATCCCACACAGCAAGTCTTAACCTGAATCTGAGTACAAAGGAATGTTGATACAGAAGAAGGACCACCACCATTCTCTGTACCTTCATAAACCTGTCACACTTTTGTACAGATCTATAGCACTACCTATGAAGGAAGGGAAATTTGATTACTTGTTTTACAAAAGAAGAGGCAGGATCTAGACAGCCTCATGTGTCACATGTTACAAATCAAACTCTTTGTATGAATATTATCAGACATGTTAGCTGTCAGTTTTTGCCTATTTTTTTACTTCTGACAAGAAGTGCCAAAAGTATGGCAATAATTGGAAAAGGGCAAATATCTTCAACTTAAGACAGAGATTATAGTCATAAGAAGGATGAACTTTTTACCATAAGCATTTGCTGTCTTTAAAAACTAAAAACATCTAAAAAAATGAAAAATTGTTTAAGCAAAAGACTTTCTTACGGAAGCGTAGTAGGGCCACGGTGAAAATCTTTTTGGGGTCACTATCTCCTATGTAGGACTTAATATCTCCTACGTAGGACTTAGTATCTCCTACGTAGGACATACTATCTCCTACATAGGACTTAGTATCTCCTACGTAGGGCATACTATCTCCTACGTAGTACTTAATATATCCTTTTTAAGGATGGTTATTAAGTTGAGAAATGTTTGGCTATGCAGGACGTTAGATAGTTGAAATGTGAGTCAGTGAATATTCATGACACTAACGCAGTGTTACTATACAGTGTTATTGTGTGTGTATTACGTTAGGGTGACGTGGACCCTGTTCTAATTGCAGTAATGGAGGTTTGGGTATGGTTATGTTTAATCTATCATACATACATCTATTCACACACACAAACACACACACACACACACACACACACACACACACACACACACACACACACAGGTGGGTGGGATGGTTGGGGTGAGGTTGTGATATGAAACTCGGGGTTATAACACGACCTCCGCAAGTTGTTGCTTGTCTTGATGGGGCTAGGTTGGATCGGATGCAACGCTCGTTTGCGGCATTTTTCGTAATTGTTTACAGGTTGACTTGACTGGGGTGGACAAGTGTTGTGTGCGGCGTAAAACAATATGAAACTCAAAAAGGCAAAGAATTGTCATTATATTTATTTGTATAAATATAAGGGGATATGTACACATAGATTGCCACCGATAGTCTAAGACACGTCTGTACACACAGATTATGATTCATGTGCAAAGACCTCTGAAATATCCAACGCATAATAGTAAAGTGTAACAAAGTGCAACATATAACAGTGAACTAACTGCAACGCGTAATAGTAGAGCAAACTGAATGCAAGGCAGTAAAGTATAACAGTCGGTCCAACACACGGCAGTAATGTGCAACAATCAGTTGAACACATGACTCTAATAGTGAAGGAAACAATAGACTCTAATAGTAAATTGAAACACATGATAGTAGACTCTAACAGTAAATAAAACACATAACTGTAGACTTTAATAGTGAATGAAACGAATGACTGTAGACTCTCACAGTGACTGAGACAGTGAAACAGGAGATCGTGTGCGTGTCTGGGGATTTAAGTCGACCATTTCAGATTAATCATCTCCTACAGGAAATATTAAGTACTACGTAGGAGATAGTAAGTCCTACGTAGGAGATACTAAGTCCTACGTAGATACTAAGTCCTATGTAGGAGATATTAAGTACTACGTAGGAGATAGTAAGACTACTACGCTTCCGTACTTTCTCATGTTCATCTATTGAAAAATTGCTTTCTGAAAACTCAGTTTAGGCTCAAATATAAATTTTAAAAGTAATATCTATAACAATTTCTAAAATTTTGCTAGTTTTTTAAGTTATGCAGATGACCCCGAAAGATATATCATGTCTTTGTCCTTTTCACACATTGACAATACGCTGTTAAAAATATATTTAAATTGTTCATTAACATTACAATTAGGAGAGAATAGGCAAAATGACTGAGGCTAATAATGTTAAATGTTAAAAGTGGACAAAGAAAACAATTCATAAGATCAATGTTTCAAAAGTACACTGATGTAATGATTGTTGATATTGTTGTCGATATACATACTGATAACCGTTTCATGTTACATTCAGAATGAAAGCCAGACCATTGGCATACCATTCTTGAAGGCATCTGGCAGAGTGTCATCGAGCAGCATCTTCCAATCCCTGTGAACACAGTTGGTGCCTTAATTAACTCTGATTCAAATATTTTGATATTATACAGGACATGTTATTTTGAAATGCAATTTACTTGAAATCCAACCGTTAGGTCACAATGGTTTAATTAAGAAATGAGAGACATTCTAAAATAGACGTTTATATTAAGAATCATCTCATTGATCTCAGATACCATTATATAGTATTCGATATATGCACTGATACAGATAGTATCACACTACAATACTTCCAGTGGTAGCAATATTGCTGTATGTCGTATCAAGTGGCAGTTTCTACCTCTTCTACATGTAGACAGATTATAATGCATGAAGTTGAAACATATCTGGCAGAAGCACCAATAACTTTTATAAGAACTGGCATCTTCTTATCTTTTCAATTAAGGCTACAATTAATTAATTATTAATTAATTATTAGATTTGCAGGCAACTTATTCATAAATGAAATTTTGTGCATAGATTTATTGACAAAATGTTTACAGAATCAGAGTAACCTGTATTGAGGTAGATTCCGATCAGTGCTAGAGTATTATATTGACCCCGATTATCTGGTGAAACGGATTCTAAGTGCATTCACACGGTGTGACATGTAGTTACAATTTGTAGTATATGACTTGTAGTAACAACAAAGATCATAATGACTTTGTTATTTGTGTACTTTTTGAGTTGAATAAAACTCATATCTCGCGGGATTCCCTTGTATGACTCAGCAACATGGATTCATTGAATGAGGAAGAAACGCTAACGCTAATGTTATTCTACATCACTGTCATTAAAAAAGAATAAGAGAAAGCCTAAATTGGTGTGGGTCCACAATTGGATTCTTAGGCAGAACATCTCATAAACATTCCTGAAAATGTATAAACTGCTTGGTTTCTTCCCTGGTAAGGTCGATTTTTTTTCAGTCGTGTCTCTGACATGATGTCAACATAAACAAAAGGGATGTCACTCTGAGGTGGACACAGATCGAAGCAATTTGATTGGTCGAGAGCTTGCGACTTGTATTAGGAATTAGGGCAAGCCCTATGCCTTACAACTCAGTTGCAAATAGTTGTGTGCGATTTCAAATCATTACGATATGGGTGTTCTCAGATGACAAGTGTGTTGCATGCTACGAGTTGTTACTACAAGTCGTTACTACAAGTCGTTACTACAAGTCACACTGTGAGAACAAACCTTTAGTGGAAAAATAATGATGAAAGCTCTATGACACCAATTCAGTAAAAAGGTCAAGGATGTTCTGCACGCCTGGTAGCACCACAACTGACACAAATTCTGATAAAAAATGTAAGTGTTTGTTTGTGCATGGTAACTTGAAAGGAATACATATATGGTGTATTTCAGATAGTAAAGAATGAAGGGACATGCCACATTGATTATTCTCACATAGGCACATATAGACAATAAAATGTAGTGAAGCAGGCAGCAATAAAAACATACTTGTTAATTTATTATGGCCTAACAATATGTGTCTTTGTACAGGTAATGCAACTTCGCAAGTTAAATCGGCATATTAGTCTGGATTAAACAATAGCACTACTGTATCATGAAATCATTTTTTTACAATGTAGTCAATTCCTCTTTGGTGCAATTTCAACTTTTGGTACTTGACTGAATCTTTTTTACTTCACATAACACATACATGCATGCATGCACACACATGCACACACGTATGCACGCGTGCATGCACTTTTGTAGTGATGTAATGTATAACAAGCTATTGTCACAAAATCTCTCTATTCATTTAAAAACAGTTAGACAATATGTTATAACAACCTCATTTCAATATCCTCATTTTTTATTTACCCTGTATTAATTAAATGATTCAAAACTTCCAAAAGCAAAAGTATATAATAGACATTTAATCTTACATAATAATGCATACGAGCAGTGATTGTCAAAACATGACAACTCGACAAAAAAATATTTTTGTAGAAACGTGCCAATGATTCTTGACTTAAGTAACAGAAGAGCTGTTCTACGGCTTGTTGAAGTGTATAAGTGTTCTTGTCACACTGCGAGAACATACAGCACGGCATTAGAAGCCTATTCTTATCGATGGAAGCCTCACTCAAGTTGACCATTCCAGAGTTCCAGAGAACTGTGCAAAGACATGGACATAAAAAGCTTGCTGTGAGCTAGTGGTTCAATAGATGGAATTGATTGTCCTTTTATTCAAAAAGCCACTCTGATCGACATTATTGGATTATTGAGCACTCTGTGCGCTGGATGTAAAAGTTGTGCATGTAGGATTACAACACGACACAATAAGTGTTGTGGTGAACGCTACACCCACATAAGCATACAAGCTAAGTGTTTTATAGGGTGTCAGGAAGTGATTGTACCTTTTTTTATAGTACAATAATACATGGTAGGATGGGGCATTTATTGATGGGTGCAGACTATAGACTGTCCACAGAGAAGCCAGGACATGCTTGTGTAGTTAATTGATGTTGGCTGCATCATCAAAATGTTGGCTTACATGTTCCTCAATCGAATAGGTGGCGTTTATCTTGGGGAAATGGCACCACGGAAGTGTTGGATATCCTTGATTGCAAGGTGATAACAGGTTTTTAAGAATAGGTGTTGCGACCTTACCACAATTAAACAAACAAATCATATTATGTCATTCTGTTATTCTACCTGTGGTGAGTGAGTGAGGGGACATATTATATCGCTTCAGACAAGGCTCAGGCATTAAACACTGGTTGTTGTTGGGACCAGTTTCAGTGCAGCCTTTAGTGACATTTTGATTTATTGTTTTGTTGGAAGTTGGAGTTTCATATGTTAACATTTAGGAACAATTTAATTTATTGATTTGTTAATATTAATTCCTCTAGTTTCAAGAGTTAAAGTTACAATAATTGCTTTGTTGGTACAGTCATTCTCATTTTGACCTTTCTTATTCATTTTTATGTTCTATGATTGTCCTTTAAAAATGTGTTAAACTGATATATAACTATTATTTGATAAATGCAGAAAAAATATTTTTTTCTCCAGACCAATTTATTGTCTTGAATCAGGATTTGAGTGTATCATAAATTGTGAAAAAAGTGAAAAAATGAAATGCAAAAGATTTTTGATTGATGGTATGCAGGATCATCTTTCTTTTTTGTTTGTTTTTATTTATTCCAAGGGTCTGATTTCAGAAATTTACATTAAAACAACACTGGTGACATTACTTATGCTCTGTTAACCTAGAAAATCCATTAAACCATGAAACCCCTAACAAGATTGTCACATCAGAAAGCCTAGTGGTTAAAGCGTTGGCTCGTCACGTCGAAGACCCGGGTTCGAATCCCCACATGGGTACAATGTGTGAAGCCCATTTCTGGTGTTCCCCGCCATGATGTTGCTGTAATACTGCTAAAAGCGGCGTAAAACCAAAACTCAGTCAGTCAGTCAGTCACATCAGAAGATCCAGGTTAGAATTGGTTTTCAGCAACCCTTGCTTGTTGTAAGAGGTGACAGACGGAATCCGGTGGTCAGGCTCGCTGACTTGGTTGACACATGTCATCATAATGTGAATTGTGTAGATTGATGTTAATGCTGTTGGTAACTGGATTGTCTGATTCAGATTCGGTTATTTACAGATCATATAGCTGAAATATTACTGAGTACATGAGTACAAAAATTTATTAAATCATAAAGATATATGTCTTGTTATATACATGTAGTGTTTTATCTGTAATATATTTGATAAATATTCTTAACATTTTTTGCAAGTTTTAAACATCGTAATATTTTGATATAAAACAGATAAAAATGCAGTCACTTAACGTAACTGACAGGCCATTAAAACAGTGTGGGATTTTGATTCATATTTCATGAATTATTAGCTCTCCGGTATCTCTTTTATTGACCATGACAGATATTATTCGCTATCATCCTTAATTTTACTTTTAGCCTGCTTGTCTGGGAATTAATGACTTGAGTCCTTTCCAAATAAAATAACCTCCAGAAAATAGATCTCCCCTAGATTTGTTTGCAGTCAAAATGGCATTGCCTCTCTAATATCAAGAAAAAACAGTAGTGGTATAATTGGTTAGTCCATTACACACTTGTGATCATTGGGTTGTCTGGTCTCTTGATTGTTTACAGATATCCTTCGGTGTACAGCTTTGGGGAACTATTTTAATGCAAAAGGGTGAGTATTTCTGGTAGAACAATAAAATAAAAAGTGACAAAACCATTTCCTCATCCATAAGAGTGAGTGAGTTAAGTTTTACGCCACTTTTAGCAATATTCCAGCAATATCACGGCGGGGGACACCAGAAATGGGCTTTACACATTGCACCCATGTGGGGAATTGAACCCGGTTCATCCAACGATTTAACCACTAGGCTACCCCACCACCCCATATCCATAAGAAATCTCTGCTAACAGTAAGACTAGACAAGCAGGACATGCTGGTAGACGTATGTACAAGAGAGAGTATGCATAACATTGGGATTATTTAAAAAAAAAAAATAACATGGTTATGCATATATTGAAAAGTGTTTTGATTGTGACTTACAAGTACATCATTGTGAATGTGTTGCCAAAACACCACAGATATTGTACACATGTGTGACTTTACATGATTGGAGACAAACACATTAATGAGATACTGGTGATCTTTTGATCCCCAAAAGTAAATGTGGAGACATATATGAGGTACTGGAGATCTATTGTTCCCCAGAAGTAAATGGGGAGACATATATGAGGTACTGGAGATCTATTGTTCCCCAGAAGTAAATGGGGAGACATATATGAGGTACTGCAGATCTATTGTTCCCCAGAAGTAAATGGGGAGACATATATGAGATACTGGAGATCTTCTGATCCCCAAAAGTAAATGTGAGACATATATGAGGTACTGCAGATCTATTGTTCCCAAGAAATAAATGGGGAGACATATATGAGGTACTGCAGATCTATTGTTCCCCAGAAGTAAATGGGGAGACATATATGAGGTACTGCAGATCTATTGTTCCCCAGAAGTAAATGGGGAGACATATATGAGGTACTGCAGATCTATTGTTCCCCAGAAGTAAATGGGGAGACATATATGAGGTACTGCAGATCTATTGTTCCCCAGAAGTAAATGGGGAGACATATATGAGGTACTGGAGATCTATTGTTCCCCAGAAGTAAATGGGGAGACATTATGACTGACTGACTGAGTTTGAGTTTGGTTTTACGCTTTTAGCAATATTCCAGCAACATCCCGGCGGGGGACACCAGAAATGGGCTTCACACATTGTGCCCATGTGGGGATTCGAACCCGGGTCTTCGGCGTGGAGACATTATGAGGTACTGGGATCTATTGTTCCCTAGAAGTAAATGGGGAGACATATATGAGGTACTGGAGATCTATTGTTCCCCAGAAGTAAATGGGGAGACATATATGAGGTACTGCAGATCTATTGTTCCCCAGAAGTAAATGGGGAGACATATATGAGATACTGGAGATCTTCTGATCCCCAAAAGTAAATGTGAGACATATATGAGGTACTGCAGATCTATTGTTCCCAAGAAATAAATGGGGAGACATATATGAGGTACTGCAGATCTATTGTTCCCCAGAAGTAAATGGGGAAACATATATGAGGTACTGCAGATCTATTGTTCCCCAGAAGTAAATGGGGAGACATATATGAGGTACTGCAGATCTATTGTTCCCCAGAAGTAAATGGGGAGACATATATGAGGTACTGCAGATCTATTGTTCCCCAGAAGTAAATGGGGAGACATATATGAGGTACTGGAGATCTATTGTTCCCCAGAAGTAAATGGGGAGACATTATGACTGACTGACTGAGTTTGGTTTTACGACGCTTTTAGCAATATTCCAGCAACATCCCGGCGGGGGACACCAGAAATGGGCTTCACACATTGTGCCCATGTGGGGATTCGAACCCGGGTCTTCGGCGTGGAGACATTATGAGGTACTGGGATCTATTGTTCCCTAGAAGTAAATGGGGAGACATATATGAGGTACTGGAGATCTATTGTTCCCCAGAAGTAAATGGGAAGACATATATGAGGTACTGGAGAACTATTGCTTACCAACAATAAATGACGAGATCATAATTATATGGGGTACTGGAGATCTATTACTTCTGAGAAGGTCTGGGGAGACATATATGAGGCACTGGAGATCTATTGTTTCTGAGAAGATCTGGGGAGACATATATGAGGTACTGGAGATCTATTGTTTCTGAGAAGATATGGGGAGACATACATGAGGTACTGGAGATCTATTGTTCCCCAGAAGTAAATGGGGAGACATATATGAGGTACTGCAGATCTATTGTTCCCCAGAAGTAAATGGGGAGACATATATGAGATACTGGAGATCTTCTGATCCCCAGAAGTAAATGAGGAGACATATATGAGATACTGGAGATCTTCTGATCCCCAAAAGTAAATGTGAGACATATATGAGGTACTGCAGATCTATTGTTCCCCAGAAGTAAATGGGGAGACATATATGAGGTACTGCAGATCTATTGTTCCCCAGAAGTAAATGGGGAGACATATATGAGGTACTGCAGATCTATTGTTCCCCAGAAGTAAATGGGGAGACATATATGAGGTACTGCAGATCTATTGTTCCCCTGAAGTAAATGGGGAGACATTATGACTGACTGACTGAGTTTGGTTTTACGCCGCTTTTAGCAATATTCCAGCAACATCCCGGCGGGGGACACCAGAAATGGGCTTCACACATTGTGCCCATGTGGGGATTCGAACCCGGGTCTTCGGCGTGGAGACATTATGAGGTACTGGAGATCTATTGTTCCCTAGAAGTAAATGGGGAGACATATATGAGGTACTGGAGATCTATTGTTCCCCAGAAGTAAATGGGGAGACATATATGAGGTACTGGAGAACTATTGCTTACCAACAATAAATGACGAGATCATAATTATATGGGGTACTGGAGATCTATTACTTCTGAGAAGGTCTGGGGAGACATATATGAGGCACTGGAGATCTATTGTTTCTGAGAAGATCTGGGGAGACATATATGAGGTACTGGAGATCTATTGTTTCTGAGAAGATATGGGGAGACATATATGAGGTACTAGAGATCTATTGTTCCCCAGAAGTAAATGGGGAGACATATATGAGGTACTGGAGAACTATTGCTTACCAACAATAAATGACGAGATCATAATTATATGGGGTACTGGAGATCTATTACTTCTGAGAAGGTCTGGGGAGACATATATGAGGCACTGGAGATCTATTGTTTCTGAGAAGATATGGGGAGACATATATGAGGTACTGGAGATCTATTGTTTCTGAGAAGATATGGAGAGACATATATGAGGTACTAGAGATCTATTGTTTCTGAGAAGATATGAGGGACAAATAATGGGAACTGGAGATCTATTGTTCTGCAAAAACAGATGGTGAGAAACATTGGATAGTGTAGATCTTTTGATTCCCAGAACAGACTGGGAGATAGACATAATTAAGGTTATGAAGACTTCAGAACTTTAAGGATCACATATATTCATTGATGTTACCTTCAGGAGACTTGAACATACTGAACGTTTTACGAGATGGCTTTTATAATCTCAACTATTGATTCATTCAGATAAAAAGTAAGGTGAAATGATATATTTCCACTGAAACTCACTTACAGGAAATATATTTCTATTTCATGCAAAATATTTAAATTTGAATCATGTGAACTATTTGAATACTTGAATTGATAATTGACAAACAAATATCTTGAAATTCATGGATGTACAAAAAATCTCTCTTGTTTCAATAAAAATGACACATAAATGTAAATGTAAATGTTACAAAACAAATGATGTTTTCAATTTTAAAAATCCATTTCCATATAACCAGATATTTTATTGTTAAGATTTTGTATCTTAAACTGTTTGTGCACAAAAAAACATGGGAATGTTAGTGGCATATTTAATATATTCAAGCAGATGAAATATAAACTGAAAATTAGCTCTATGAATAATAGATTTCCCATCAGGGCCTCAGATAATTATGATAAAAAGCAGTTTAACATTATTTTAACAAATGTCTTTATCAAAATTGATTTAATTTCTACTTTCTTTCCAACATTAAAGGTAATCATGATATGTTTCCCTAACTGAATAACATTGTCAAAATTCTCATTAAAGAAAACTTGCAATACATTTAGAGTTGTTTGAATGTAATAAATGTTATGATAAAACCTGATCTGTTATGTGCTTGTTTGTCCTTGTAACTCACTGTCTCTGTCCATTGTTTTAATTTATAGAATAAACCAGAGTAACTGTAATAATTATTCCCTGTATTTTCAATATGGTGGTTTACAAAATGTTTTACCAATCATTCAATGAAGGAATATATGATTGTTTGTTAAACATTCTAGAAGTTGGTGAGTCAATAATGAAGTATAGGGTTGTATGCTTCATTATGAAAATATGATTCCTGATTAGTATAACTGGTAATTAAAACCAAACTGATCTGTTCCATTATCTGTATAATTGTCAAACAATATGGAAAGAGAATTGGTTTGGAATCTTACAATAAGGATTTGTTTGCATGTTATTCATGTTCCATACAAGTAGCAGTGTGGACATCTCATCTGCTTTCACATTTCTCCTAATTGTCATTGGCAGTGGGGTAGCATTCGCTCATTATGCCGAATATCCAGGTTTGATTCCCCACATGGGTACAATGTGTGAAGCCCTTTTCTGGTGTCCCCAGCTGTGATTTTGCTGTAATATTGCTTAAAGCGATGTAAAATAAAACTTACTCACTCCTAATTATCAATTGTCATAAAGTCAGGTAAACAATTGTTTTTCAAAAGTCATTCTCTTTTTGGTAATTTTAGTGGGTTTTTGTTGGTCAGTTGAATACAAAGAATCAATATGATGTGGAGTGGGTTTGGTGGAAGGGTGGGTGAGTGAGTGAGAGCCTAGGAAGGACAGTCCTATAATCAGATGGTCCCAGATGGTTTTGGAGTGATTCTAGTTGCAGGAAACAATGTGTAACGTAATGCTTATAACTAACTGATGTAATAAACTGGGATTTTATTGTGACATCCACTTGCTCTCCATGTTAGTCGAAATGCATATACAGTCAAGTCTCAATAATCTGACATCATCTGTTGCACAGCAAATTGTCGGATTAACGAGTATGTCAGATTATCGAATTCTGTGTAATGTCATTCGCACATATCATTTGAACTTTTACCTTGAAAACATTTGTAATCAAACGATTCTGAATGCTATTTTCTGAGCGATTGCTTCCAAGTGATTCACATGGAGGAAGCCATTATTCACAACAGTGAGTAAACAGTCGCTGAAAATAGAGTTTTTGTCAATATTCAAGGATGTCATCTTGCGGAAATATAAACTAATAGTAACCATGTCATCACAAACCCCTAAGCGTATATGCTGCAGGTCAAATATCTGTGTTTTATGCAGATTTTCATTTGCTGAGAGATCAGTGTCAGCGACCTGGGAAGGGAAAATCCAAAAACATTTTGTAACCCTAAATAGTAGCCGTTGTCTGATTGGTCAAATCCATTCAGCCATGACGCGTTTAATTGGACGGTCATAGGTCACTCAAAAGTTTGCTGACGCAACCTTCTACTAGGGTTTGTTAGAGTCAATATAGCAGTGTAACGAATATTACTGAGCCTAAGTTTACTTAGACTGATAATGTCCTACAGTTAGATCAAACTAAATTTAGTTCCTTTTTAGTTCTACAACCATATTATACTGGTACCGCATACAGATATATCACATGAGGAGAAATAATTACTTTATGCATTGTACCCATGTAATAGAAAAGTATAATATTTTATGGATAACAACTTCTTTATTTATTATGATGTGACGTTTTGGTATAGCTTCTTATACCGTTATCACATCATAATAAATAAAGAAGTTGTTATCCATAAAGTATTATACTTTTCTATTATCCATCAACTTCTAAAATGCCAATCAAACAGATTGTACCCATGTAGAGCATCAAACCCAGGACTTTGGCATGATGAACAAATGCTTTACCCACTAGGCTATGCATCAGCCTAGCCACACAAAAACACAAATTCAACATCATTAAAGTGGATAAGTTCAATACCTTTACCCTGACAATGTTTGCATAGAACAAGGCTAACAATGCCTGCATCTGATACTGATCAACTGAGTCCTGAACAGCGTCTATCTTCTAAATCAGGCTTTGTATCACAAATCAGGATAAACTTCCACTTTTGACAGAAATTCTCATTAACCTGAAATTTAGTTTGTGGCCTGTCTGACCTTCTTTGGAATTTGTTTACAGAAAAGCAATCTAACAACAGTTTGTTGTAATTTCGCCCACAACTGGAGTGGAAATAGAAAGCATTGATTCTGTTTGAAGCATGGCATCATCACTCACATGAAATATGTCCCTGCCGTGTTTGGTAACCCAGAACCTCGCAATCAGTCCGCTCCACTAGGTAAGGAAAGTGGCTTGCGGTCAAAACACAAGGAGTTGTGATGAAGTGTCATGGTGTATATTGTTCACATACAGACAACCCTGTTATGAATATCAGTGTTAACTTTGTTCAGGTATGTTATCTTGTCCTCTTACAGTACATATCGCAGATTGTCGGCTAGCTGATAAACTTGTAACTTAAGCAGTGTTTGGAAGGAGAGTTTGGTCTGAGGAAAATAGATTGATAGAAATGTTGATGAAAAAACATACTTGACATAGATGTATGTCGGCTACAGGACAAAAGAAACAGAGCACATCACACTCTGGAGTCCGTCTGGGTCCTTAAATGATCATCTTGGCTCTAAAGGTTGCTGTCGGGAGACCACCTATGAAAAGGATACCCAATTCAAGAGAGGAAAATGTACCAATAGAGTCTCTTATGGCAGGCAAATATATTCACATGCTAGAAGGATCCCCTCATGGTGTACATGACAGTGTCCACAGAACCATATTTCCGCATGTTTGCAAATCTACGAATCTTTGTTTTCAATACAATCTCAGACACAAGGAAGATTGTTGACATCATGACTCATCAGAAGGGCCATCTGAGAGTCGGACACACAAGAAGAACAATCTATTGGAGGCCATTTGAGATACAAGAAGATTTGAGGTATGGGTGGACTATTTTGTCCACGGCACCATATCACTGTAATTTTGCAAATCTACAAATCTTTGGCACAAGAAACATCACCTATTGACAGACAGTCTTAGACTGCTGACAATATGACACAACATAGGGTCTTCAATTGGGGGCCAGCTGACACAAGAAGGATCAACTATTTCTGACAGTCTCAGGCACAAGAAGGACAATCTACTGGAGACAATCTTAGGCACAGGAAGGTTAATCTATTACAGACAGCCCATGGCAGAAGAAGAATAATCTATTACTGACAATATGAAACACAAGAAGGATCATCAAGTGCAGACTATGTGAGACTCAAGGTGGACCATATCTTGTAAACATCCTGAGGCACAAGAAGGATCATCAAGTGCAGACTATGTGAGCCTCAAGGTGGACCATATCTTGTAAACATCCTGAGGCACAAGAAGAATCATCAAGTGCAGACTATGTGAGACTCAAGGTGGACCATATCTTGTACACATCCTGAGGCACAAGAAGGATCATCAAGTGCAGACTATGTGAGACTCAAGGTGGACCATATCTTGTAAACATCCTGAGGCACAAGAAGGATCATCAAGTGCAGACTATGTGAGACTCAAGGTGGACCATATCTTGTAAACATCCTGAGGCACAAGAAGGATCATCAAGTGCAGACTATATGAGACTCAAGGTGGACCATATCTTGTAAACATCCTGAGGCACAAGAAGGATCATCAAGTGCAGACTATGTGAGACTCAAGGTGGACCATATCTTGTAAACATCCTGAGGCACAAGAAGGATCATCAAGTGCAGACTATGTGAGACTCAAGGTGGACCATATCTTGTAAACATCCTGAGGCACAAGAAGGATCATCAAGTGCAGACTATGTGAGACTCAAGGTGGACCATATCTTGTAAACATCCTGAGGCACAAGAAGGATCATCAAGTGCAGACTATGTGAGACTCAAGGTTGATTGTCTATTCCAGACAACCTAATGAAAGGTCCCACTTCTCTGAGATGCCCAATATGCAGCCATGATTAATACAGTTTATGTGCATTTCTTTATCTCACACAGATCAGGAAACATGTAACCTGACCATTTCGCATGCTTGTCTTACATATTACATACATCTGATTTATCTGACATAATTGGATATTATGCATATATTTGTCACATTTAATCTTAGAAAATGAGGGATTTTATCAACTAAAAATCGCCACATTATTACTTGTTTTGTAAATAATGTGTAAGTCAATCTGTTGATAAACAGAAAATTATTTAAATGGGAAACCTCATCTCTAAATTGAAAATATTGAGTTGACAAAACAAACGCATTTATTCTTAAATACAACTTTCCTAACGCTACATTTTAATACACATTACCCAAAAGTAACTGAATTTAGCAAAATTGTTGAAAGTTTTGATAGGACAGCTAATTTTCAAATTTGAAGAAAAGCCATTTAGACACAAAGGCAATACTGACGTTTTGCTCTTTAGTATCACAGTAATGCAGTATGACAAAATTATGATGTAATGGAAAAACTGCAGTGCAAAATTCAGCAATTACAGGGATGAAAACATAATGCCCTTATGGGCTAAGATAAAAGCTTGAACACACAAACAGCAATAATTCAGTCAAAAAGATATTAAAATGGTATCAATATCAAATTAAAATGTAAAATGATCTGTGTAATGGCGTTTCAATGTGCTCCATGTGGCAACATGGTTTTGAATTTGATTTGAATTCCAAAGAACAACTTTTAATGACATGGTTACAAGAATTATCCACACTTTGTTTGTATGATAAATGCTGGTTTTGAGGGAAAACATATATTATGGATGGAAAGTAATAAGAAATATATCATCTGGAGATGTTTCACAAAGTGATCATTTTACTTCACTGTCCTGAAGCATAGTTTAAAGCTGATTTTCCTCCTGTGAGGTAGGATATGCTCTCTGTTCCGAATATTTGATATTGATTCATCATACACATACTTATGATATTGCCTGAATCCTACAATGGACAGGATTTTCCCAGGAGACCGAGGTGGTCATCCCCAGCTTTGAATGCATCAGCATGTATACATTATTCAAATTTCATGGAAAGTCACATTTTATTACAGTAAGCTTTAAGTTTCACCATCAAAGGCTTGGTCAAAACCCGCCTGAAACTTTATGGATTGCATTCTAATGAAATTACTCAGGTTCCCTTTTGATGTGTGACTAAGTGAATGACTGGGTGGGTATGTTTTTTTGCCGCTTTTAGCAATATTCCAGCAATATCATGGCATGGGGAACACCAGAAATGGGCTTCACACATTGTACCCAAGTGGGGACTCGAACCCGGATGTTCAGCGTGATGAGCAGATGTTTTAACCATTAGCTTACCCTACCGCCCCTGTGTGAATAAGTTAGGATAAGAATTACTCCCAGTGGAATCCTTGCTAAAGAAAGAAAATTATCAGTAGAGCCACTATAGCAGAGCATGCTCTTGTTGGACAACAGTGTTAGAATCTACACCGAAACAATGCTTCTCATTGCAAATAAAGAAGTTGTTCATCTATATATCTCAGCCTTAATTAGTAATCCAACTTTTATATGCCTCTCAAACAAGTTATGGTGTGTGATGCTATTCCACACTATGAACAAAGTAAGTTTTAACACCTTACTCAATGGCACTTCAATTAATGGATTGGGTGGTCACACTTGGTTGATAGTGTGGCCTCATATCCCAATGATGTAAATTATTGGTCATGATACTGTTCACAAGATTGTCTGTACCGCACATGATTGTTTACAGGCCACCATTGTATGGCAGGAGTATAGCTGAGAGGGGTAAGGTGACAAATATACTCACACTTTTTGTAAACACTCATGTCATCACTGATCTTCAGTCAGCCGGTCATATCATTGTTGTCACTATTTTGTCTGTTGTAATCTGTTAATGAGATAATCTAGACTGACAATTCTCTGATGTTGACATTTTAAATTTATTTCTGTATGTGGATGATGTGGACATAATGTCACTGAAGCTGTCTGTATAAGTTCAAGGTTTGATTTGAAAGTTGGTCAAAAGAAGTCTGTCTAGGTCTCCCCTAATTGCCTTTGGTTAATCATCTGTGATGAATTGTTATCACATGTCTAGGTCCGGTGTAATATTGCATACCTGTTATTCGATTCATGCCAGTTTCTCTACAAAATTGTGACTGGTGCCTCAACTGACCCACTCAAGCAACTGATATTTAACCAGTCTACCATACATTTTCTCAGTGAAAGATTAGGTTTCCAGTAAGCTGTATGGGAATGTATTATTTGAAAAAGGATACATTATAAGTTGTTCTTTTTAACTTATGATCTGACAAAGTTTATGTATGTTCTGTAAATAGTCAATCACTTAAGTCAACACAAGTCCACATCAGTTCCTACTCCATGCAGTCAACACAAGTCCACCTCAGTTCCTACTCCATGCAGTCAACACAAGTCCACATCAGTTCCTACTCCATGCAGTCAACACAAGTTTTTGATATCATAGCATACGGAATAGACATCATATTTTTACATGATTAAATATTGAGGTAAATAACACAGAAATAGGATCAAATTGGATCAGTCACTATACCATCCAAACATTTGAAAATCTGAAAAAGCCTACACTGCTGGGATACTTTATTACAATCAGACAAGAACTACCGGGATCTTTTCAAATAACCACATCTGATGGGCATCCTCCCTTCCTAATGTCCCACTGATTAGGTTAAAGAAATTCTGCCAAGGTGGACAGTAGCCCAGTCCCTGTGTCCGTCATGGTCGAGGGAGCAGGGGCTGACCAGTTTGCAGCTAGGTTTGGTAACTAGACTGTTGGCGAGAAACATTAATCGCTCTGGATCAGTGGCCCATAACACCAGAAAACTCCATGCAGTCAACTCCATACAGTCAACACCAGTTAATGCCAGTCAACTCCATACAGTCAACACCAGTAAGCTTTCAACAGTCAACACCAGTTAATGCCAGTCAACTCCATACAGTCAACACCAGTTAATGCCAGTCAACGCCAGTTAATGCCAGTCAACTCATACATCAACACAGTTAATCAACTCCAGCTCCATACCACCAGTTAATGCCAGTCAACTCCATACAGTCAACACCAGTTAATGCCAGTCAACTCCATACAGTCAACACCAGTTAATGCCAGTCAACTCCATACAGTCAACACCAGTTAATGCCAGTCAACTCCATACAGTCAACACCAGTTAATGCCAGTCAACTCCATACAGTCAACACCAGTTAATGCCAGTCAACTCCATACAGTCAACACCATTAGCTTTAAACAGTCAACACCAGTTAATGCCAGTCAACTCCATACAGTCAACACCAGTTAATGCCAGTCAACTCCATACAGTCAACACCATTAGCTTTAAACAGTCAACACCAGTTAATGCCAGTCAACTCCATACAGACAACACCAGTTAATGCCAGTCAACTCCATACAGTCAACACCAGTTAATGCCAGTTAAACAGTCAACACCAGTTAATGCCAGTCAACTCCATACAGTCAACACCAGTTAATGCCTCCATACAGTCAACACCAGTTAATGCCAGTCAACTCCATACAGTCAACACCAGTAAGCTTTAAACAGTCAACACCAGTTAATGCCAGTCAACTCCATACAGTCAACACCAGTTAATGCCAGTCAACACCAGTTAATGCCAGTCAACTCCATACAGTCAACACCAGTTAATGCCAGTCAACTCCATACAGTCAACACCAGTTAATGCCAGTCAGCACTCAGTTAATACAGTCAACACCAGTTAATGCCTTTCCATACAGTTAGCTTTAAACACCAACACCAGTTAATGCCAGTCAACTCCATACAGCCAACACCAGTTAATGCCAGTCAACACCAGTTAATGCCAGTCAACTCCATACAGTCAACACCAGTTAATGCCAGTCAACTCCATACAGTCAACACCAGTTAATGCCAGTCAACTCCATACAGTCAACACCATTAGCTTTAAACAGTCAACACCAGTTAATGCCAGTCAACTCCATACAGTCAACAGTCAACACCATTAGCAAACAGTCAACACCAGTTAATGCCAGTCAACTCCATACAGTCAACACCAGTTAATGCCAGTCCATACTCCATAAACAGTCAACACCAGTTAATGCCAGTCAACTCCATACAGTCAACACCAGTTAATGCCAGTCAACTCCATACAGTCAACACCAGTTAATGCCAGTCAACTCCATACAGTCAACACCATTAGCTTTAAACAGTCAACACCAGTTAATGCCAGTCAACTCCATACAGTCAACACCAGTTAATGCCAGTCAACTCCATACAGTCAACACCAGTTAATGCCAGTCAACTCCATACAGTCAACACCAGTTAATGCCAGTCAACTCCATACAGTCAACACCAGTTAATGCCAGTCAACACCAGTTAATGCCAGTCATACACACCAGTTAATGCCAGTCAACTCCATACAGTCAACACCAGTTAATGCCAGTCAACTCCATACAGTCAACACCAGTTAATGCCAGTCAACTCCATACAGTCAACACCAGTTAATGCCAGTCAACTCCATAAATGCCAGTCAACACCAGTTAACAGTTAATGCCAGTCAACACCAGTTAAACACCAGTCAACAACCAGTCAACACCAGTCAACAACCAGTCAACAACCAGTCAACACCAGTCAACAACCAGTCAACAACCAGTTAACACCAGAAAAATCCATGTATTCAACAACTGTTTTTTCCAGACATTATTCGACAAGACCAGTGAAATCTCCGCAATCAAATTTGTGTCAGTGATCTATATTTTGGAAACCTATTTGTATACCATCCTTTAGACATTTTATTCTTTTTTATGACCACTATGTCCAATACAAAATCATAAACTGTCTCCCTGTCCCTGATACTGATCAACACTACCGTGAATACATTTCGTTCTTTCACCAGTACTCTGTGGGTGCATGGCTTTCAATTGCTACCATTACCACTGGATAATTCTGTAAAACTAAATATAATGATAAATGAAATGTGGGGAATTTAACAATTCATTACTTTTCTATGTACTGACCATTTTTTGACAAATATATAAAAACCAACACCGACAACAACGTGTTTGGAGAAAAAATTCTGCAAAGCAACTAATAAAAGTCAGAGTGGGTGGTTAGGGAAACAAATGGGCTAAGTTTGTTTTTTATTTAACTGTAAAAATCACAAGTGTAGAGCTCAAGGTCTACACTCGGTCATTTGGGAATTGTGACTTTTGTTTCATTTTCACATAAAAACTAATACATGTATAATATAATAACAATTATCAGGGCGGTGGGGTAGCCTAGTGGATAAAGCATTCGCTCGTCACGCCGAAGACCCGGGTTCGAATCCCCACATGGGCACAAATGTGTGAAGCCCATTTCTGGCGTCCCCCGCCGTGATATTGCTTGAATATTGCTAAAGGCGAAAACTATACTATACTCACTCACTAATGACAATTATCATTACTGCATGTTTTGTTTTTGTTATACCACTGTTAAACCAAGTTGCACTGTCTTAATTGTTTGTTTTAGAAATACCATCTTTATGAAGCAATGTGATGTGATTTATAGAGATGTCAAATGGTGGCATAATCATTTAGATCGCTTCTGGCAATGCAATTCTGAATGTTAATGTTCTTGCTTTAAGAGTTTGAGAGTACTTTGGAGTTGAGAGGAAATAAGGCTTATTGCTGTATTACATTCAAGGTTAGTGCACATACATACCAAGCAGTATGTGTGAGAGGGTATGTTAGAGTGTGCATGTTCGAGTGTGTGCATGTGTGTGTGCATGCATGTGTGGGGTTATAGCACTCACACATTGAGATACCATGCTGCCTTTTTAACATTGATACCCATTCAGGTAACAAAGCACCATCTTTTAATGTCTTGGAATTAGTATTTAACTGAAGCTTAACATGCATCAGATGAGTCCCAACTCACAGCTTATGACTCATCTCCAGGCTACAATTACATTCATCTCCCACCTGGAGTCTAAGAACCACCCTGTTGAACAGTATACTGAAATTTCCTTGATTTATACCATTAGAACTCGTAGTATTAGCATTTGAAATAAGATTCCGTTTTTGTAATCCACACCAGTAATAATTAGAAGTATTGAGTTGTACTGAAGTCCCTTCTTGGGGACATGAAACATAATGACACAGGAGTATATAGGAAACAGTATTAGCCAGAACTAATCTCTCCTACAGCATTCAGTTGTAAGAAATTACCTTGTAAAAATTCATTTCAAAGCTGAATTTACTGTGAGGAAAGTAGGAGTTTCATATTTCTTGAAATGAGAATGGTGACATAACCTGTTTATGAAATGTTGATAAAAAAGTACAAAATATCCTGATTACAAAGCCTTTCCAGACTATAAGCCCTGATTCAATTCTTCTAGCTTGGAAGTACAAAGTTTCTACTCATCAAATTACACAGTGTCAGGTTTCTTCAGACTTCAATTCCAGATAATTCATACATTTTGTCTTTTGTACTGAAGTAATCAACAAAATGCTCAGAGTGACCTTTGTCAAAGGGAGTTAATAATGTTCATCCAGTATCTCCGTTATCTCTGAGTGTCAGGTTGCTTCTGACAATTTTATCAGATGCCGTTTCCTTAACACAAGACAACAAGAAGGATTAATGCAGTTTTTCGACAATTAACTTAATGACAATTAGATCCATGATCATCAAGCACGAAACGGAGATCATTATCAGATCATAATTAAATATTTTAACAGTAATCCACTAACAAGCGATTACCCCCACTGCTTCTGTCTAATGCATTCTAGATGGTCACATGCAATCTACACGATGAATAAATGCAGGTTTCAGACTCAAAGTCATCAATCACACTGACAGGTCCATTATTCTATTATACCATGACCAACAGGAAACAATTGATAAGCAGCCATACTTCAGTGCACATGTAAGAACAGACTTGGACCGACTGGGGCCGAAGATTGCCATTTGGTTAATAGCCTTGTAAATCTGCTGTCATTAGGGGAATCAGAGTTATGGATCATGGTAAAGTCCTCCCCGTGGTCAGTGATAATAATGCTGACCATCAAACGGTGCCAGGCATCGAAGCTGTCCACCGTTCTGTATTCAGAGTATTTAAGTTTGTCTGCGATGTTTATTTTTAGATTTAAATTAACCTGTCAAAATACAGACATAGAGGTTGCTGTAGATTCCATAGCACAAGGTGCACTTGTTAACCATGGCATCAGGTTCAGTTGCAAGGGTGAGATAAGGGGACATCACTCACTTTGACGCTGGTTGTGCATAAAGCATCATTTAGGGTGTTCAACCTTTCAAATATTTACAACCACATTTGGATAATGTTGCTCTACACGAATTCATCAACATTTCTTCATGTCAGCGTGATATATTTTGTGCTGACAGTATCAGCTTCAGGTCTTGTCTGATACAGATATCAATGTGTGTACATGTTTACCATATCAGGCCCCTGTTTATCACCTCTGGATCTTAACTGTCTGATAAAGATATCAATGTGTGTACATGTTTACCATATCAGGCCCCTGTTTATCACCTCTGGATCTTAACTGTCTGATAAAGATATCAATGTGTGTACATGTTTACCATATCAGGCCCCTGTTTATCACCTCTGGATCTTAACTGTCTGATAAAGATATCAATGTGTGTACATGTTTATCACCTCTGGATGTTGACTATCTGTCTGATACAGATATCAATGTATGTACAGATATCAATGTATGTACAGATATCAATCATATACAGATATTAATGTATGATACAGATATCAATGTATATACAGATATCAATGTATATACAGATATCAATGTATGTACAGATATCAATGTATATACAGATATCAATGTATGTACAGATATCAATGTATATACAGATATCAATGTATATACAGATATCAATGTATGTACAGATATCAATGTATGTACAGATATCAATGTATGTACAGATATCAATGTATGTACAGATATCAATGTATGTACAGATATCAATCACCTACAGATATCAATGTATGATACAGATATCAATGTATGTACAGATATTAATGTATATATATACAGATATCAATGTATATACAGATATCAATGTATATACAGATATCAATGTATATACAGATATTAATGTATGTACAGATATCAATGTATGTACAGATATCAATGTATGTACAGATATCAATGTATATACAGATATTAATGTATGTACAGATATCAATGTATATACAGATATCAATGTATGTACAGATATCAATGTATGTACAGATATCAATGTATGTACAGATATCAATGTATGTACAGATATTAATGTATGTACATGTTTATCACCTCTGGATGTTGACTGTCTGATACAGATATCAATGTATGTACAGATATCAATGTATATACAGATATCAATGTATATACAGATATCAATGATATCAATGTATGTACAGATATCAATGTATGTACAGATATCAATGTATGTACATGTTTATCACCTCTGGATGTTGACTGTCTGATACAGATATCAATGTATGTACAGATATCAATGTATATACAGATATCAATGTATATACAGATATCAATGTATGTACAGATATCAATGTATATACAGATATCAATGTATGTACAGATATCAATGTATATACAGATATCAATGTATATACAGATATCAATGTATATACAGATATCAATGTATGTACAGATATCAATGTATGTACAGATATCAATGTATGTACAGATATCAATGTATGTACAGATATCAATGTATGTACAGATATCAATGTATATACAGATATCAATGTATATACAGATATCAATGTATGTACAGATATCAATTTATGTACATGTTAATCAATCTGGATGTTGACTATCTAATATGTAATACAGATACCAATGTATGTACAGATATCAATGTATGTACAGATATCAATGTATGTACAGATATCAATGTATGTACTGATATCAATGTTTCAACAGTTCCTAACACCAGTGAAACACAACAGCTCTTGCTCTTCAATGTAGTACAATAGTTACATACAAACAGCACAATGGTACAAAGAATTATTCAATTCATATTGAAAATATATTGTCTAGTTTCACATTTAATATATAACCTTTCGACAGCTGTTTCACTAATACGAACGAACAAATGAATAAACAAACAAATAAACAAACAAATGAACAAACGAATGAATGGACAGACAGACCAAACAACCAAATAAACAGAACTACATGTGTCTGATAACCCGTGAAGATCCAGGTAAGAATTACATTCACCAACCCATGCTTGTCATGAGAGGCAAATAACGGGAGATATCTGAATGTATGTCATCATACATGCTTTTGATCAATCTGGATTGTCTGGACAGTCTTGATTTATTTAGAGATATCAATGTATGTACAGATATTAAACAACAAACAAACAAAAACAAAAACACCAATGTATGTTACAGATATCAATGTATATACAGATATTAATGTTTACGTTCTAGAACTCAAGAACAACAGGAATTCGACATCTTGTTTTTTTATTATGATGCATTGCCACCATGGAACTGCCAAAACGTATGTACCTGCATGGTGCTCAATGTAATGACCAGGGCAGACCACCTGACTTTTACCTGAATTCCTGCACTCATTACAGACAACAAATGAGATTCCTGACATTCACCCTGAAGACAGCACCAGCCTCGTTAGTGATACAGCAGAGGTGAGGTGATGTGAAATGGGGTTTAGCTTTCTGTTCAAGATTTTTATACCTCTGTAGTGATATACATGTGTCATGGTGCATGTGTGCGGCTGCTGGAACCAGTCCGGACTAATGCTGGTTTTATTGGGCTAGCTCACTACAATACCATGTCTCAGATTAGTTTTCATACCTGACTAAGACACAGTAAAAATTACCAGTCCTTGTTCTTATCCCCTCGCTGACTACCGCCAGGCTGGGTAACAAGTACAATCTGTTACCATCTTTTGGTTCACAGCGGGGATCAGACCACCAGCCTTCAACTCACTAGGCAAACGGTCAGTCTTTGAATGCCAAGCAGTCAGTTATACAGTAGGTAGACACAAAAGGTACTTTGAAGAACACTAGGGATGCTTGTCTATCCAGTATTTCATGTTTTTGTGCTATGATGATGTATACCCTGAATACCTCCTCTAGCTCTGCTTCGTCCTGGAAGTTCCATCTCTCTGATCATGAGTGGGTACTAGCGGCCCAGTCACCATTCATTGTGCAGAGTTGTGTCCCTTTGGCATGACAGAATCTTATGATTGTGGCTTAGAATCCTGGTTCACCCTGATTATGTCCCCAGGTTTATCCAGCATAACACCCAGCATAACACCCAGCATAACACCCAGCATAACACCCAGCATAACACCCAGCATAACACCCAGCATAACACCCAGCATAACACCCAGCATAACACCCAGCATAACACCCAGCATAACACCCAGCATAACACCCAGCATAACACCCAGCATAACACCCAGCATAACACCCAGCATAACACCCAGCATAATACCCAGCATAACACCCACACCCAGCATAACACCCAGCATAACACCCAGCATAACACCCAGCATAAACAGCATAATACCCACATAATACCCAGCATAACACCCAGCATAACACCCAGCATACCCAGCACCCAGCATAATACCCAGCATAACAGCAGCATAACACCCAGCATAACACCCAGCATAATACCCAGCATAACACCCAGCATAACACCCAGCATACCCAGCACCCAGCATAACACCCAGCATAACACCCAGCATAACACCCAGCATAACACCCATAAACCCAGCATAACACCCAGCATAACACCCAGCATACCCACATAACACCCAGCATAACTAACCAGCATAATACCCAGCCAGCATAACACCCAGCATAACACCCAGCATAACACCCAGCATAACACCCAGCATAATACCCAGCATAACACCCAGCATAACACCCAGCATAACACCCAGCATAATACCCAGCATAACACCCAGCATAATACCCAGCATAACACCCAGCATAATACCCCAGCATAACACCCAGCATAATACCCAGCATAATACCCATGCTCCTGGGTTTCACCAAAGAGGTAACATCTATAAGACCTGCATCCATTTGTGTTTTCTTACCATTTGAAACTAACACTGTTAGACCCTGATAACTCACTCATATCATAAACTTGTATGTTGCCTATGAGTTTGAAATCAACATCCATTCAAAATGTTTTACTAAACATGAATTCATCGCATACAATCATCAGCGTCTTTGAGTGAGCCAATAGATTCTTATGGATGAATATTTAGCTCAAAAAGACGTTTTCCTAGAAACTATAGATAGCATGAAGAAAGTACTTTGCTACAAGACGTTTTAGCTGTTTTTGAAACAGGACAGAAAAGTCAACTACAACCACTTGATTTAATAATGAGTTAAGCAACAAACCCGTCCAATCTATGTGTGTTTCAACTTAGCGCCAGTGAGCACCTGTCAATGGATACTAGTTGAATACAAAATCAGTTATCATGATTATCGTTCATATAAACTGGGATGTAATTGTGTTTCAGTTTAACTCAAACCTGCAAAGATGATATTCCACAATGAGCAAATTTTGAATCTGAAAAGAAGATGACATTCATATTTACAAACTTTTAAAGTTGTAGTTTATTTTGACCTTCAATTTACCAAAGTATTTGGCCTTGGTCACCCAGCTCATGTCAAAACTGGGATTACCTGTATGGTAGACATGCAAGATTGATCATGTTTGTTATATCCAGGGTACACTCTGTTCAACTCCTCTGAAAAGAAACATCAATAAATCATGCCACATGTGTGACTAATGTCACCATTTGAAACAAGCAAAAAAAGCCTTCATCTTGATTGCCTACATCCAGTATTGATTCATAAATCTTCATCTTTCATACAAGCTTATGGAAACAATTTTCATTAGCCAACATTCTGCTTAGCCACCTCGTAAAGCCTAAATCTTCAATTTCCCCTAAATTCCTTTTGTTGCCATGGATTTACACCTTAACAATGAAATAAAAAGAAAGGTAATGTTATGTTATAAAGTGCTGCTGGGTGGGAGGGGCGGCTTAAATCTTGTTATTTTGTTATGAAAGAAGAACATAGAGATACAGAAATGTCTGACAACAATTTCCAGCAGTTACCTGTTTGGCAGTGAAGCCATTCAGTATACCACAGCTGAAGGATAACACCCTTTTGTAATTGGTATGTGGAGTCCACAATCCTGGAAAAACAAGTGGAAACTGTGAACTGAAAAACATTGCTTCATTTTATTTTTTATTCTGTTGAAGGGAAGGTTATGTGTTAAATGAATTGTTTGGCATGCAGGTGAAACTGAGAGACAGTTGGTAGCAATCAGTTACCACAGGTTACCAAAGGTAACACAAGGTAACAAATTGTAACTTAATGTAATAATAGGTAACAATTGGTTGCAAAAGGTTACAGAAAGTTAAAGAATTAAACAAATATCTATTTTTTTCAATTAATTTTGTCCTTTTTCACAAAAAATCCAGAAACAAAAATAAAGGGATAGCATATTAACAGAGTTTATGGTGTTCTTTTGAAAAAATATTGATTATATGTGTAAATCAAATTGTCAGAATGTGATGATGGTTGGTCTTCACACAGTGCACATCACAACATGGGTGAAGTTAATCAACGCTGGTCTCAAAAAGAAGATGGATGGATGACCAAGTTTGGCAGCTCAATTCCTGAGAGTTCCAAGAGCTTTGGACATGTCACATTTGGTGACTACTTTAGCAAGTGAGTTTATTCAAAATATGACTCAGTTCACTCAGCAGTGAATGGATACTGAGTAGGATGAGATGGTAATGTGACTGTTAACCTTCTCACCCTTCACACACAGCTTGGGTTGTACTCTCCCCAGGGAGCTGAAAATGAAAATTGTGTGTACACCGATGTGATGACTTGGTACTAACCTAGTGCTTTAAGCATGCTTCTGGGTGTGGATTTGGTATGTGATAAATATGTACATGATCAGTATTCCTTTGTCTCAGCTGAGGTGCTGATTCTGCTGGGTAGTTTAACATCATAAACACCATATATCTGGAACATAGGCCCTGTGTGAACATCAACAACAAACATAACAATGGCCACTGCCACTTAAAGCTGTGTGGTACTCAGGGCAATAGTTGACTTTGTGAAATTGACTGTTATGTGTGTCTATTCTGACAACAAAGAACTCCATTCTGTAGAAACTAATTATTAGCAACCCTTCTGTTGACTAAAATTCTGACTTTAAACTGAAAATATCTTACGAAAAATGGTAAATTTGTTTTAAAATGTATATAAAAAAAATATTTCTTAAAAACGACTTCACAAAATATCTAGACATGCCAAGCTGCCAGAGTTTCATGAATCAAATGATGTTTGGATCAGATAACTTTTAACAATGAACATTTTACAAATATTTTCTTTTCAATGTTTTATTCTATATTTTGCAACATTATCCAGAAGCGGAAATCATATCATATTCTACACAATGCAGTAATGTAATATATTGCTTCCGCTGACTAAGCAGCTCTGAATAAGCATCATCATCATCATAACACATTTGTAATGCGCTGGTATCCATGCAGTCCATGCTCAAAGCGCAGATAGAATGTAACAAATTACACAGTTATAGTTGAAAAGGCTGTCCTGAACAAATGTGTTTTTTAACTGGGATTTGAAAGTGACAAAGTCAGTACAGTCCCTGAGATTCTGTGGAAGTTTGTTCCAGGCCACTGGTGCTGCATAGGCAAAGGATCTGTTTCCATACTGCACTGTTCTAGTTTTAGGGACAAGAAGAAGACTTTTATCTTGTGAACAGAGCGAACGAGAAGGCTTGTACAGAGAAAGAAGACTGGATAAATATGTAGGGGCAGTTCCAGACAGACAGCGGAAGACAAGGCAAAGAAGTTTAAACTGAATTCTGAAATCCACGGGCAGCCAGTGTAGAAAGTATACAAGAGGAGTGATGTGATCATTCTTCCTGGATCTTGTCACAATGTCAGCTGCTACATATTGGTTAAATGTTCTGTAAAATACAGCTGTTACACTCAACCTTCATTGATGACTTAATGAGTTGCAAGTGATTCCGTTGCATTTGATATCCAAGCAATATATGTTGTGTATATGAAGAAAATAAACCTTATATTGAACATGATGGATGGTATGTTCTTAAACCAACCTCTTTGGGAACTATTGTGCAGGAACAGGACAAGTTCCAAATGCTTCCTAAAAATGGCTAATGAGGATAGGTTGTTTATTTTATGACCTGACTTGATTGGTTTGGTGTACAGAGGTAGAAACATAAGAACTATGTGGACAGACTGCTAATCCACATCTCAGACTGCTATTGAATCATTATCATGCAGTGTGTGAAATAGTTTCCGAATTTTGCTAGCCAGTCGGATAGCTATGCTAGAAAGTTAGTGGCCCACTAAATAATTTGTTAGCCCGAAATTTGAATGTAGAAACTAATCCAAAAGGTAAAATACCATCAAAAACAAATAAGAAAACACATATCTGAATTCATGAAAATTCACATGCCAGTGACTGTGGAGATTTACTGGCCCGACTGGATTTTTACTAGACACAGGCCAGTGGCTATTTCGCACACAGTTAACATGGCATAGCTTGTTGTTCATGCTGTCAACCACTGATTGTGGGTCACTATGCCCCATAGCACAACCTGTGCTCATGCTATCAGCCACTAGTCTGAGGTCCCATGTATTTCGGTGTCATGATCTGAACATTGCACACCTAAAACTGCAATCACCTACCTAAACCACACTGTGTCTCTTACAGTTACTTTGTGACACAATTGCTTCAAGCTTGCTATCATCTATCATATACACATGGAAAAGATTTATCACCACTATATATACTACTCACACTTTGTTAAGGATCACAAAAATTCCCAACTTTACTTAAACATAAATACACAATTTGAAATTATATCCATTTAAAACTAGATAAATAATGATATGGTAACCCCTCTTTAGGCAAACAGCCACTTTAGTCTAACATTATGCACTTCATACATGAGTAACCATAAAAATGGTTTTCATGGCACCAATCAACCATTTTGCAATCATGGAACGGGTCATTGACAAATAAACAACACATGTCAATAGCAGGTATGGGATTCACAAGATGCAGTGACATACTGAAACCTAGGATCCATGCTTACAATAAGCTTAGATATTTAAACTAAATTCAACCCCACATCATAGTTTTCTGTTGAATCAATGATTTGATCCTTAGCAAAGTGTGAATAGTATGTTTCTCTGTTAAATATTTATATTGTGTTCACTAAAAACAAACTCATGAAACAATTGAAACTGTTCAAGGGCAAGATTATATATTGACTCTCTTATTAATTTCTTTCTCTATTTCTTCAAATCTTACGATATGACTTGATAGTTGCAATCATCTGAGAACCTGTTTCCGAAAGTGAGGTGAAGGTGAGGTGAAATTGGGTTTTAACGTCGTGCTTGAGAATATTTCGCTCATATGACGACGTGCATGCATGTGTATGTGTATGTGCGGCTGCTTGTACTAGCCCAGACTTAAGCTGGTTTTATAGTGCTAGCCCACTGAGACACCATGCCGCAGTGAAGCATGAATACCCCACTCAGACCCATTATACTGACTCCGAGCCGACCAGTCCTTGTTGTACCCATTAATGCCGAGCGCCAGGCAGGGACCAACAAGTACCATAGTTTAACATCTTTTGGTATGACGTGGTCGGGGATCGAACCCGCGACCTTCCGCTCTCGCTGGTGGACGCTCTAACCACTACACCACGGAGGCGGTCCTTTTCCGAAAGTATTGGTGGAGACATACATATCTTTCAAAGGATAGCAAAGCCAAATTATATTTCCAACTGATGTGTTGACCTCCAGGACACACAAAAACAAATGCAGTGCTTCACATTTTTCCAACCATATAGAAACATACACTGAAAGCATAAAAAGGCATCTCTCCCCAAACCACTAGATAATTCCAAGAATGTTCAATGGTGTCTTGATGCACTTTGAACACTGGGACATTCTACACTAATTGATATATCTGACAGAGTGTTTTTTACACTGGTTGCTTCCAAGTTTAGAAATGATTCCAATATAAGTAATGGTAATTGAGTTAGTTCCAGCAGGCACTGCTCATGGCTGTCACAGAATTCTTCATATCATACTCCAGGGAATATGCAACTGTCACTGTGAAAGAAAATGTTAAATATTGTCAGACATTTCGGAACCTCTGGACCAATGGTCATGTCACATGTGATACAAATATTATCATTTCAAAGTAAGAGGTCTTACATTTTGGTTATAATCTTTAATTAAAGTTGAATGTCTGCATGTGTTATCCCAAGTCGGGATTATTCTGTTTTTCTAGTCTGTCATCCTATTGTTCTTGCGGTTTCTTAAAAAAGTAGAAAGCTGGAAACACAGATGCTGGCACACATGCCCTGGGCAATCGGGGAGAACGCCCTCAACTTTCTAACTGAACTGAAGAGTGTTACATCCCCAAAGATTTACAAATGTCTTATAATATGCATCTAATGTTGTTTTTTTATGGATTAAATTAATCATTTTTTTTCAATAAAAATCCAATGATAAGAATCTCTCAATTACTGGCATCCATGCCTTTGGCATTCTGGCAGAATGCTTTTCTTGCCTAACTGAAATGTGTCATATCATCAAAGATATATATGTCCTTCAATATGCATCTACTGTTCAGTAAAGGGTGAAATTAATGACTTTTGTAAGTGAAAACTGCATGATGTTAATTGAATCTGCAACATCATTTTCCTGTTTAATATTGTACCCCACTGTCTTTCACTAAGACACCAGGGCAGGTGATGAAAGAGTGTTCTATTTTACAATCTGAAGTGTGATGACACCAGGGCAGGTGATGAAAGAGTGTTCTATTTTACAATCTGAAGTGTAATGACACCAGGGCAGGTGATGAAAGAGTGTTCTATTTTACAATCTGAAGTGTGATGACACCAGGGCAGGTGATGAAAGAGTGTTCTTTTTTACAATCTGAAGTGTGATGACACCAGGACAGGTGATGAAAGAGTGTTCTGTTTTACAATCTGAAGTGTGATGACACCAGGGCAGGTGATGAAAGAGGTTCTGCTGAAGTGATGACACCAGGGCATGATGAAAGAGTGTTCTATTTTACAATCTGAAGTGTGATGACACCAGGGCAGGTGATGAAAGAGTGTTCTATTTTACAATCTGAAGTGTGATGACACCAGGGCAGGTGATGAAAGAGTGTTCTGTTTTACAATCTGAAGTGTGATGACACCAGGGCAGGTGATGAAAGAGTGTTCTGTTTTACAATCTGAAGTGTGATGACACCAGGGCAGGTGATGAAAGAGTGTTCTGTTTTACAATCTGAAGTGTGATGACACCAGGGCAGGTGATGAAAGAGTGTTCTGTTTTACAATCTGAAGTGTGATGACACCAGGGCAGGTGATGAAAGAGTGTTCTATTTTACAATCTGAAGTGTGATGACACCAGGGCATGTGATGAAAGAGTGTTCTGTTTTACAATCTGAAGTGTGATGACACCAGGGCAGGTGATGAAAGACTGTTCTTTTTACAATCTGAAGTGTGATGACACCAGGGCAGGTGATGAAAGAGTGTTCTGTTTTACAATCTGAAGTGTGATGACACCAGGGCAGCTGATGAAAGAGTGTTCTATTTTACAATCTGAAGTGTGATGACACCAGGGCAGGTGATGAAAGAGTGTTCTATTTTACAATCTGAAGTGTGATGACACCAGGGCAGGTGATGAAAGAGTGTTCTATTTTACAATCTGAAGTGTGATGACACCAGGGCAGGTGATGAAAGACTGTTCTTTTACAATCTGAAGTGTGATGACACCAGGACAGGTGATGAAAGAGTGTTCTGTTTTACAATCTGAAATGTGATGACACCAGGGCAGGTGATGAAAGAGTGTTCTGTTTTACAATCTGAAGTGTGATGACACCAGGGCAGGTGATGAAAGAGTGTTCTATTTTACAATCTGAAGTGTGATGACACCAGGGCAGGTGATGAAAGAGTGTTCTATTTTACAATCTGAAGTGTGATGACACCAGGGCAGGTGATGAAAGAGTGTTCTATTTTACAATCTGAAGTGTGATGACACCAGGGCAGGTGATGAAAGAGTGTTCTATTTTACAATCTGAAGTGTGATGACACCAGGGCATGTGATGAAAGAGTGTTCTGTTTTACAATCTGAAGTGTGATGACACCAGGGCAGGTGATGAAAGAGTGTTCTGTTTTACAATCTGAAGTGTTGACAATCTGAAAGAGTGTTCTGTTTTACAATCTGAGTGTGATGACACCAGGACAGGTGATGAAAGAGTGTTCTATTTTACAATCTGAAGTGTGAGATGACACCAGGGCATGTGATCTATTTTACAATCTGAAGTGTGATGACACAGGGCAGGTGATGAAAGAGTGGTGATTTACAATCTGAAGTGTGATGACACCAGGGCAGGTGATGAAAGAGTGTTCTGTTTTACAATCTGAAGTGTGATGACACCAGGGCAGGTGATGAAAGAGTGTTCTGTTTTACAATCTGAAGTGTGATGACACCAGGGCAGGTGATGAAAGAGTGTTCTTTTTTACAATCTGAAGTGTGATGACACCAGGACAGGTGATGAAAGAGTGTTCTGTTTTACAATCTGAAGTGTGATGACACCAGGGCAGGTGATGAAAGAGTGTTCTGTTTTACAATCTGAAGTGTGATGACACCAGGGCAGGTGATGAAAGAGTGTTCTGTTTTACAATCTGAAGTGTGATGACACCAGGGCAGGTGATGAAAGAGTGTTCTATTTTACAATCTGAAGTGTGATGACACCAGGGCAGGTGATGAAAGAGTGTTCTATTTTACAATCTGAAGTGTGATGACACCAGGGCAGGTGATGAAAGAGTGTTCTGTTTTACAATCTGAAGTGTGATGACACCAGGGCAGGTGATGAAAGAGTGTTCTGTTCTACAATCTGAAGTGTGATGACACCAGGGCAGGTGATGAAAGAGTATTCTTTTTACAATCTGAAGTGTGATGACACCAAGTATTCATGAAAGGGAAAGAAGGGAAAGCATATTGTGTCCTGCCCTATCCACAGAGCCTTGTGTCTTTGTGAGCATTAAAGATTACAAAAAAATGAGATGACCCCCCGACTTGAAATGCTTCACAGTTCAATAGATCATAATAATAAACAAAGTGTATGCTCATAGAGCTACATAAGACATTATGATTTATTCTACTGTGAAGCATTTTGAGTTGGGGGTCATATCAAACATTTTGTTAAATATATATTTTTTTTAATCTTTAATCCTTGGAAAGACATGACCGACTGTGACCAGTAGCTCTTGTGTGGTGTTGACACTTCTCTCAGGACATACCGGTAAGCTAATGTGTCAGTATTGGATATCATGCTCAATGGATGACTCACACAGTGTTAATCTCAACACAATGGATGATGCCATATTGGTTCAATCGAGGTCTTGTGGATTAAACATATGTAAACATCAGAATGTTATTAGATCTTTCAAACCTTATGGTAATGTCATATATTCTTTGAAACTATAACTCATCTGTCCATGGTTTAGAATTACAAATATTTGTTCTGTTTTCCACTAACAGAAAAATAGATGAAAAATAGTTCCATCTGTTTTATTGTTTACTACGTGTCAAACTTGATTTAATATAGATATAGATTGTAAATAAAAATGACAAAACCTTTTCTATAGTCATAAGAAATCATTATAAAAATGTTCATTGTATACTTCTAACCGTATCCTTTTCAAAGGAATGCTTATTCCAAACCAGCTTGAATGAATATTGTTTACCCACAATACAGCTGCATGTTTTAACCAAAAAAACAAGTAGAAAAGGTCATTTTGCAGAAGGCAGAACATATTATGTCCATTTGAGAGTTTAACTTGTTGGCCCCACTGGGCAATGATGAGCTAAGTACAAAGGGCACTACTTATCTAAATTGTCTGCAACAGCAGCAAAGCGATACCCAAGAGTCTCTGCTTATGCATAAGTGAACTGAAGATGGGCAGTTTTTTTAAGCATGTTATTGGAAAACTTTTTCCTGTCCATAAGGGGTTTCAGTAATAAATCTGTCATGGGGAATTATATGACAAACATTAAAAACATATTAGGAAATTATTTCTTTTAAATTTTAGATCATTTTGAAGTATGTATTGCAACATGTTAGAATTACAAGTCTAGGAACATTACTTGGTGATATGAAACATTTCTGTTTTATGGGAGACATTTCCTCAATCAACAGACATTTGAGATGATAAAAGTGTCTTTCTTTTCTTATGGATCTGTTTTCTATGTGAGTAAATTTTATATTGAAATATTACATATTTGTTTGGTGTTATGCTTTTGATAAAGAAGGATTGTGATGCTAAAGATTTTTCATTTATTCTGCCTACTAACTCAACTGTTATTCTTGCCTTTTTCATTTCAAAATCTTGATATAAAATGGATACCTAAATACTGCACAATAATATCTGTGAACATGTACACCATGGTTTCTACGACCGAACCACAACAAAAAGACACAGCAACTTGACCAATGGTGATCTTCCAGAAGTGTTGTGAATGTAGACATAGCAACTTCACCAATGGTGATCTTCCAGAAGTGCTGTAAATGTAGACACAACAAATTCACTAATGGTGATCTTCCAGATGTGTTGTGAATGTAGACATAGCAACTTCACTAAATGTGATCTTCCAGTTGTGTTGTGAATGTAGACATAGCAATTTCACCAATGTGATCTTCCAGAGGTGTTGTGAATGTAGACATAGCAACTTCACTATTGGTGATCTTCCAGAAGTGTTGTGAATGTAGACATAGCAACTTCACCAATGTGATCTTCCAGAAGTGTTGTGAATGTAGACATAGGAACTTCACCAGTGGTGATCTTCCAGAAGTGTTGTGAATGTAGACATAGCTTAACTTCACTATTGGTGATCTTCGAGAAGTGTTGTGAATGTAGACATAGCAACTTCACCAATGGTGATCTTCCAGAAGTGTTGTGAATGTGGATTCAGCAACTTGACCAATGGTGATCTTCCAGAAGTGTTGTGAATGTAGACATAGCAACTTGACCAATGGTGATCTTCCAGCTGTGTTGTGAATGTAGACATAGCAATTTCACTATTGGTGATCTTCCAGAAGTGTTGTGAATGTGGACTCAGCTACTTGACCAATGATGATCTTCCAGAAGTGTTGTGAATGTAGACATAGCAACTTCACCAGTGGTGATCTTCTAGAAGTGTTGTGAATGTAGACATAGCAACTTCACTAAATGTGATCTTCCAGCTGTGTTGTGAATGTAGACATAGGAACTTCACCAGTGGTGATCTTCCAGAAGTGTTGTGAATGGTAGACATAGCAACTTCACCAATGATGATCTTCCAGCTGTGTTGTGAATGTAGACATAGGAACTTCACCAGTGGTGATCTTCCAGAAGTGTTGTGAATGTAGACATAGCAACTTCACCTATTGGTGATCTTCCAGAAGTGTTGTGAATGTAGACATAACCTTCACCAATGGTGATCTTCAGAAGTGTTGTGAATGTGGATTCAGCAACTTGACCAATGGTGATCTTCCAGAAAGTGTTGTGAATGTAGACATCTTAACTTGACCAATGGTGATCTTCCAGCTATGTTGTGAATGTAGACATAGCAACTTCACTATTGGTGATCTTCCAGAAGTGTTGTGAATGTGGACATAGCAACTTCACCAATGGTGATCTTCCAGAAGTGTTGTGAATGTAGACATAGCAACTTCAACCAGTGGCGGTGATCTTCCAGAAGTGCTTGTGAGATGTGACATAGCAACTTCACCAAATATGATCTTCCAGCTGTGTTGTGAATGTGGACATAGCAACTTCACCCATAGTGATCTTCCAAGAGTGTTGTGGATTAAACATATGTAAACATCAGAATGTTATTAGATCTTTCAAACCTTATGGTAATGTCATATATTCTTTGAAACTATAACTCATCTGTCCATGGTTTAGAATTACAAATATTTGTTCTGTTTTCCACTAACAGAAAAATAGATGAAAATAGTTCCATCTGTTTTATTGTTTACTACGTGTCAAACTTGATTTAATATAGATATAGATTGTAAATAAAAATGACAAAACCTTTTCTATAGTCATAAGAAATCATTATAAAATGTTCATTGTATACTTCTAACCGTGATCCTTTTCAAAGGAATGCTTATTCCAAACCAGCTTTGAATGAATATTGTTTTACTCCACAATACAGCTGCATGTTTTAACCAAAGAAACTAGTAGAAAAGGTCATTTTGCAGAAGGCAGAACATATTATGTCCATTTGAGAGTTTAACTTGTTGGCCCCACTGGGCAATGATGAGCTAAGTACAAAGGGCACTACTTATCTAAATTGTACTGCAACAGCAGCAAAGCGATACCTAAGAGTCTCTGCTTATGCATAAGTGAACTGAAGATGGGCAGTTTTTTTAAGCATGTTATTGGAAAACTTTTTCCTGTCCATAAGGGGTTTCAGTAATAAATCTGTCATGGGGAATTATATGACAAACATTAAAAACGTATTAGGAAATTATTTCTTTTAAATTTTAGATCATTTTGAAGTATGTATTGCAACATGTTAGAATTACAAGTCTAGGAACATTACTTGGTGATATGAAACATTTCTGTTTTATGGGAGACATTTCCTCAATCAACAGACATTTGAGATGATAAAAAGTGTCTTTCTTTCTTATGGATCTGTTTTCTATGTGAGTAAATTTTATATTGAAATATTACATATTTGTTTGGTGTTATGCTTTTGATAAAGAAGGATTGTGATGCTAAAGATTTTTCATTTATTCTGCCTACTAACTCAACTGTTATTCTTGCCTTTTTCATTTCAAAATCTTGATATAAAATGGATACCTAAATACTGCACAATAATATCTGTGAACATGTACACCATGGTTTCTACGACCGAACCACAACAAAAAGACACAGCAACTTGACCAATGGTGATCTTCCAGAAGTGTTGTGAATGTAGACATAGCAGCTTCACTATTGGTGATCTTCCAGAAATGTTGTGAATGTAGGCATAGCAACTTCACCAATGGTGATCTTCCAGAAGTGCTGTAAATGTAGACACAACAAATTCACTAAATGTGACAAATTCTTCCAGGGTGTTGTGAAACAACTAATGGTGATCTTCCAGTGCTGTAAATGTAGACACAACAAATTCACTAAATGTGATCTTCCGGTTGTGTTGTGAATGTAGACATAGCAATTTCACCAATGTGATCTTCCAGAGGTGTTGTGAATGTAGACATAGCAACTTCACTATTGGTGATCTTCCAGAAGTGTTGTGAATGTAGACATAGCAACTTCACCAATGGTGATCTTCCAGAAGTGTTGTGAATATGGATTCAGCAACTTGACCAATGGTGATCTTCCAGAAGTGTTGTGAATGTGGACATAGCAACTTCACCAATGGTGATCTTCCAGCTGTGTTGTGAATGTAGACATAGCAACTTCACTATTGGTGATCTTCCAGAAGTGTTGTGAATGTGGACTCAGCTACTTGACCAATGATGATCTTCCAGCTGTGTTGTGAATGTAGACATAGCAACTTCACCAGTGGTGATCTTCCAGAAGTGTTGTGAATGTAGACATAGCAACTTGACCAATGATGATCTTCCAGCTGTGTTGTGAATGTAGACATAGCAACTTCACCAGTGGTGATCTTCCAGAAGTGTTGTGAATGTAGACATAGCAACTTCACCAATGGTGATCTTCCAGCTGTGTTGTGAATGTAGACATAGCAACTTCACCAGTGGTGATCTTCCAGAAGTGTTGTGAATGTAGACATAGCAACTTCACCAATGATGATCTTCCAGCAGTGTTGTGAATGTAGACATAGCAACTTCACCAATGTGATCTTCCAGAAGTGTTGTGAATGTAGACATAGCAACTTCACCAGTGGTGATCTTCCAGAAGTGTTGTGAATGTAGACATAGCAACTTCACTATTGGTGATCTTCCAGAAGTGTTGTGAATGTGGACATAGCAATTTCACCAATGTGATCTTCCAGAAGTGTTGTGAATGTAGACATAGCAACTTCACCAGTGGTGATCTTCCAGAAGTGTTGTGAATGTAGACATAGCAACTTCACCAATGGTGATCTTCCAGAAGTGTTGTGAATGTGGATTCAGCAACTTGACCAATGGTGATCTTCCAATGGTGATCTTTATTGCCTATAGTTTATGCAGGTAAATTCAAATAAAGAATTTGTTCATGTTACATTTAGTTTTCAAACTGTTAACCTATCCACATCGGGGACAGATTCACTTTGGTTAAGTTGCTTGGTTTATCAGCATTGCTTCATGATTTTCTGTCACTGCTCAAAGTTGTGTTGAACTAAACTCTGTTATATTGTTTTACCTTGTCAAACAATCAAATTGAGAACTCCAAAACTCCAACAACAAAAGAGTGGAATCTTCCAAGTGCAGCAGTGCAAATGATTAATTGAGCAGAATCATGAAAGAAGAAATTTATCAGAAACTGGAATCATGAACTGCCATGTTATAATATTGAACAACCATACCAGGCACCAAAATTTGTTATGGATGAAGTAGAATGGCGCCATCTTCATCTCATGTACAATATTCAGTGAAGTTATAGACTCTCCACTCCATGAACTGTAATTCCTTCTAACAAAACCACACTGTCTAGTGTCTGTGGATGAGGGAGACTGAATACAATACAGACAACATCTAAATTGATGCTGGTAAACATTTAAAAATGTCAAATGATTTTTGCACCATATCGCTATCAAAAAGTGTATTCCAAGACCAAAATATGAGAAAAATATCCATAATTACTATTGTTTTTTTGTTTGGTGTTTAACGCTTTACTCAGCAAAATTCAGACTGCTTGACGATACCCTGTAAAATAGTGAGTATGGATCAGACAAACCAGTCATTGAGCAACATTGCATGCAGTCATGAAACATGCTATGCAGTTTGGTATGATGAAACATACATGCAGTCTGGTATGATGAAACATACATGGAGTCTGGTATGATGAAACATACATGGAGTCTGGTATGATGAAACATACATGGAGTCTGGTATGATGAAACATACATATGATGATGAAACATACATGCAGTCTGGTATGATGAAACATACATGCAGTCTGGTATGATGAAACATACATGCAGTCTGGTATGATGAAACATGCATGCAGTCTGGTATGATGAAACATACATGGAGTCTGGTATGATGAAACATACATGCAGTCTGGTATGATGAAACATGCATGCAGTCTGGTATGATGAAACATACATGCAGTCTGGTATGATGAAACATACATGCAGTCTGGTATGATGAAACATACATGCAGTCTGGTATGATGAAACATACATGCAGTCTGGTATGATGAAACATACATGGAGTCTGGTATGATGAAACATACATGCAGTCTGGTATGATGAAACATACATGCAGTCTGGTATGATGAAACATACATGGAGTCTGGTATGATGAAACATACATGCAGTCTGGTATGATGAAACATACATGGAGTCTGGTATGATGAAACATACATGGAGTCTGGTATGATGAAACATACATGGAGTCTGGTATGATGAAACATACATGCAGTCTGGTATGATGAAACATACATGCAGTCTGGTATGATGAAACATACATGCAGTCTGGTATGATGAAACATACATGCAGTCTGGTATGATGAAACATACATGCAGTCTGGTATGATGAAACATACATGCAGTCTGGTATGATGAAACATACATGCAGTCTGGTATGATGAAACATACATGCAGTCTGGTATGATGAAACATACATGCAGTCTGGTATGATGAAACATACATGCAGTCTGGTATGATGAAACATACATGCAGTCTGGTATGATGAAACATACATGCAGTCTGGTATGATGAAACATACATGCAGTCTGGTATGATGAAACATACATGGAGTCTGGTATGATGAAGCACACAGTCTAGTATGATGAAGCACACAGTCTAGTATGATGAAGCACACAGTCTAGTATGATGAAGCACACAGTCTAGTATGATGAAGCACACAGTCTAGTATGATGAAGCACATAGTCTAGTATGCTGAAGCACACAGTCTAGTATGATGAAGCACATAGTCTAGTATGCTGAAGCACATGGTCTAGTATGCTGAAGCACACAGTCTAGTATGACGAAGCACACAGTCTAGTATGATGAAGCACACAGTCTAGTATGATGAAGCATGCAGTCTAGTATGATGAAGCACAGTCTAGTATGATGAAGCACACAGTCTAGTATGATGAAGCACACAGTCTAGTATGATGAAGCACATAGTCTAGTATGATGAAGCACACAGTCTAGTATGATGAAGCACACAGTCTAGTATGATGAAGCACATAGTCTAGTATGATGAAGCACATAGTCTAGTATGATGAAGCACACAGTCTAGTATGATGAAAACACAGTCTAGTATGATGGAACACAGTCTAGTATGATGAAACACTCAGCCTAGTATGATGAAACACTCAGTCTAGTATGATGAAACACAGTCTAGTATGATGGAACACAGTCTAGTATGATGAAACACTCAGCCTAGTATGATGAAACACTCAGTCTAGTATGATGAAACACAGTCTAGTATGATGAAGCACATAGTCTAGTATGATGAAGCACATAGTCTAGTATGATGAAGCACATAGTCTAGTATGATGAAGCACACAGTCTAGTATGATGAAACACTCAGTCTAGTATGATGAAGCACATAGTCTAGTATGATGAAATACAGTCAAGTAAGTCACCTGTCCGGACCACCTGGTCATTTGGTCACAAGCATAGGCTGTATCTGTTCCAGCCCAGAAAACACCAGCATGACCTACATACTAGGGTATGCACATTCAACAAGCATATCATCCACATACCATCAGGTCAACTTGACACAAAACATCTATGAATGAATGCACAAACTAGTGAAAGAATAAAAAAAGAATGAAGTAACAAATGAACAAATTAACGAAGGAACAAAAGAATGCACAAATGAATGAACAGCATAATAATGTAAATCCAACCTACTATAATGCTATAATACCATGTTAATCCTATTTAGTCAAATTCACATTCAGTATAATATCCAAATGTTTCAAGAGTCTGGTTATATAGTTTACAAACGCATGCTGGGTCATATGTTATATGCTTTTTCATTTAACTAGCAGTGTTACATGTGATCATTTTGTGTTCTTTAGATCAAGTGTGACTTTTGCTGTTGTTTTACACTGTTTGGGCAGTAATGTGTGTGAACGAAGGGACATTTGTGTGAGTGAGTGAGTGAGTGAGTGAGTGAGTGAGCGAGTGAGTGAGTATTGTTTAATTGTCGCATCAGCAGATTTGCACCTATCTGCACCTAGTCTTTGTGTGAAGGGTGGAAGTGATTATATGGTTTACACAGAGAGAAAGTACAGAGGAACATACCTTGACTTTGATGATGTGGCAATGATAACAGAGCATGCATCACGGAGTGTGTTGTGGTACGGAGCTAGCAACTAGTGACTGATCATCACAGCTTCCAGGATTAGTTATGACAGAATGTCAGATCTCTCACCTTCTCACACCGGTGGTCTCAGATGAATAGAACGAGGATATAAGGGTACACATGATAGCTTATATGATACACATTCTGATAGCGGCACACCGGTGGTCTCAGAAATGAGATGAACGAGGAATAAAGGGATATATATGTTTGTAGGATAGCTTATACTGTGTAGGGATCTACAGATCTCTCACCTTCTCACAGCGGTGGTCTTGTAGATGAACGAGGAATAAGGGATGATATATGTATGTATTCTGATAGCTTATACTGTGTAGGGATCTTACAGATCTCTCACCTTCTCACAGCGGTGGTCTCGTAGATGAACGAGGAATAAGGGATGATATATGTATGTATTCTGATAGCTTATACTGTGTAGGATCTTACAGATCTCTCACCTCTCACCGGTTCTCATAGCAGTAGGATCTTACGACCTTCTCACAGCTTATACTGTGGATCTTACAGATCTCACCTTCGTGAGGATGTCAGCGGTGGTCTCATTCTCGGTGGTAGATGAACGAGGAATAAGGGATGATATATGTATGTATTCTGATAGCTTATACTGTGTAGGGATCTTACAGATCTCTCACCTTCTCACAGTGGTGGTCTCGTACATGAACGAGGAATAAGAGATGATATATGTATGTATTCTGATAGCTTATACTGTGTAGGGATCTTACAGATCTCTCACCTTCTCACACCGGTGGTCTTGTAGATGAACGAGGAATAAGGGATGATATATGTATGTATTCTGATAGCTTATACTGTGTAGGGATCTTACAGATCTCTCACCTTCTCACAGCGGTGGTCTTGTAGATGAACGAGGAATAAGGGATGATATATGTATGTATTCTGATAGCTTATACTGTGTAGGGATCTTACAGATCTCTCACCTTCTCACAGTGGTGGTCTCGTACAGTAGATGTACTAGGAATAAGGGATGATATATGTATGTATTCTGATAGCTTATACAGGGTAGGGATCTCACCTTCTCACACAGATGGTCTTGGAGATGAGTGAGTGAGTTTAGTTTTATGCCGCACTCAGCAATATTCCAGCTATATGGCGGTGGTCTGTAAATAATCGAGTCTGGACCAGACAATCCAGTGGTCAACAGCATGAGCATCGATCTGCGCAATTAGATCTAATGACATGTGTCAACCAAGTCAGCAAGCCTGACCACTCAAATCCTGTTAGTCACTTCTTACGACAAGCATGGGTTACTGAAGATCAATATTCTAACACGGACCTTCATGTGTCTCTTGTAGATGAACTAGGAATAGGGAATGATATTGGCATGTACACATTCTGATAACTTATACTGGGTAGGGATCTCATCTTTTCACACCAGTGTCTTTGAATGGCAATTAGAAGTTATACACATAAGGAAGAGAGTTATTGTGGATGTCAAGACCGATGGTCTTGTAGATGAACTATAAAGAGGGAATGATATATGTGTACACACATACATGATAGCTTGTATTGGGTTGGGTAGATCAATGTTCATGTTGTTGATCACTGGATTGTCTGGTCAATTATTTACAGCCCGCCACTATATAGCTGGAATATTGCTGAGTGTGGCGCTAAACATCAAACCAACCAATGGGATCTCACAGATCTCTCACCTTCTCAGACTAGTGGTTTGTAGATGAACTTTATGAGTGTTTGGAATGAGAAATGCACACGTTGGGTAGAGGTCCCTTAGATCTCTTCAGATCCCCATCCCCATTGGTGCCAAATTCAGTGCTGCACCATCAGATCTTCAGGTAACATGGCACTACATTGAAACCACAGTGGATTTATCTCCTGATTATATAAATATGCATGCAGATACTTTATACTGGGATCTCTAGGAAACTGTTGCAACATTCATGTCAGTCATGATGTTGGTCTTACTGAGAATTCTGAAACTGGGAATAATATATAGAAAATAAGCGATGAACTAGAAAAATATTGGGTTATCTGTTCCAACCAATGAAAAAGTATAACATTTCTACATTATCGAAATTTTTAATCTGAGTTAACATTAGATAGTTCTACTCTTATCTATTCTTGGAAATTCTTGAAAAATTTCGGTTACCAGATAGCAAATTGTTGTTGAAGTGACATAGAATAAAAACTTTGTGATATTATGAATCCTTTAATATTTCAGACAATGCATTGATATCATACAATCTTGCTACAAGACCAGACACAAAACAAAACAAGATGGATGATTTTTTAAACAATGAACATTAGTAGAATAATTGTAATGAACTAGGCAATCAGCATGACACTCAGAAAGAATAACTGAAACAGTTGTGCTGATATCCTTCCTCTGATATCCTTGTACCGCTATCCTTGCCCCAATGGGTAACCTGTAACAGTTTCTAACCAAGGCTGAGATGTTGAAGTTAGATGAACAATGGAGTGTGTGACGCCACTGCCGCACAGCAACTGACATGAAATACGGACATCTTGTGTGTTCATCTGACTTGAACATCAGGGCGAGTGGGTGACACAACACTAAAAGCTTTACGCTGTTAGGTGGCATGATAAGGGTCTCAGAACTCATTGCCTTGAGCGTTGACGGTCTCTGAGGAATGAATATAGTTTGCTGGCACAGTCAATGTCACTGCTGTATCTCAGTGGGGTTCTACTGGAAACTGGGATTGCAATCTCATTACCAAAGGTCATTTTACTCTGAAACCAAGCGACTGCCTCCATGGTGTAGTGGTTACAGCATCCGCCCGGTGAGCGGAAGGTCGCGGGCTCGATCCCCGACCGTGTCATACCAAAAGACGTTAAAATATGGTACTTGTTGGTCCCCGCCAGGCGCTCGGCATTAATGGGTACAACAAGGACTGGTCGGCTCGGAGTCAGTATAATGTGTCTGAGTGGGGTATTCATGCTTCACTGCGGCATGGTATCTCAGTGGGCTAGCACTGTAAAACCAGGTTCAGTCTGGGCTAGTACAAGCAGCCGTACATACATGCACATGCATGCCGCGAAATATTCGCCAATTTATGGCAGAAGTTAGGTGAAAGCACAATAAAACCCAATTTCACCTCACCTCACCTGAAACCAAGCTCTGTGAGGTGAGGTGAGGTGAAATTGGGTTTAACGTTGCGCTGGAGAATATTTCGCTCATATGACGACGTGCATGCGTGTGTATGTGTATGTGCGGCTGCTTGTACTAGCCCAGACTTAAGCTGGTTTTATAGTGCTAGCCCACTGAGATACTATGCCGCAGTGAAGCATGAATACCCCACTCAGACACATTATACTGACTCGAGCCGACCAGTCCTTGATGAACCCATTAATGCCGAGCGCCAGGCAGGGACCAACAAGTACCATATTTTAACGTCTTTTGGTATGACGCGGTCGGGGATCGAACCCGCGACCTTCCGCTCTCCGGGCGGATGCTCTAACCACTACACCACGGAGGCTGTCCCAAGCTCTGTGAAGATCTGACAACCTACACGGGTTGCATGATGGGAGCACCAAGTGAACTCTTACAGCACAATCCTAATGAAGGATGTGTGGGGTCTTCAGGCATTAGATGTCAGATTTCTAAAATGGTTTACCTTAATTTTTATACCACCTTGATTTAAAATTTTAATCTAAGAAAAAAACACACAGACCAGTTATACTTCTAATAGACATGCTGTCATGACATTCAGAAATGAGAGGATGTATAAAATGCCATCAACCGTAAATGGCTTCATTTTATCATTTTACATTCGGAATGCCATGACTGTAAATGTTTTCATGCCACAGACAACATATTCTTGTCTGAAAGCTCTTCTTACTCTTACACAAATGTAGAAGCCTTGATGGATGCTGATTGGCTCATAAGAACATTCACATGACATAATCTTCAGCTCCAAGATGATACCTGTCTCTGACATCTCCACTGGAGGTCATGTCAACTGATCCCGCAGATCCGTCCAGTCTAAATGAAGGATCTTTTTGTTATTGATGTAATCAGATATCAGCTTTCTAAAACAATTTTTCCCTTTTTTACAGCCTTGACTGGCCAATTTCAATCTCAGCCAAAGTAAAAACCATAGCAGAACACAAATATATGTCCATTATATCCCTTTTGGTATAGAAGCCATGGAGCTATATACTGCAGGATATATTAAAATATCCACAATAATTTCATAACATGGCATTACTTCTTTCAATCAGCATATACATTTGTTTTTGAGTTTCAAAATCAGACAAGTATGCCTGAGATGTTCCATTCCTTTGTAGCAGTAATTTAGTCTGTTATACACACCCTGAAACCAATATACCGTATATTACTGTAGATATGAGATTTTGAGGACCAAAAAAAGCACACTTCATTTCGAGGCTTGAGTAGACGCAATATGATAGTGATTGCAGTGAATCATGCAGACCGAATTTATAAATATTGGAGGGACACGATTTCACTGCAGTTAATATAAACATTCTTTTTTGACATTTTGAGTAAAATTAATGAACTAGATTGCAAACACAAGTCCAGATAGGCAAGGAACATATGTGTTAATACGAGATAGTGTAACAACTGGATTAACTTGCATAATTCAATATTTATTTGTTGACACAATATTTCCGATGACTGATTCATGACAAAACAATGCGCAAAGGTTGATGGGTTGGCTTATCTATAGAACATACCATTTTGATACTGAGTTTAAGGTCAAGCTAGGACCTCGGCTTATCTATGAGATCGGCTTATCTACAATAATATTCAGTACCCAATACAGCCCATGCTAGTCTAGAGTATGTAGCAAGTCTAGATGACTACAGTTTCAGGAAAACAGAGAAAGTCTGTATTTTAGGGATATGATGTAGGAAAACATTGTTTCTGTAAAATATGTTCATTTATAGAGACTTGATGTTAGCCAACAAGTAATTTAGAAGTCTCAATACAGATTTGAGTGTTAACTTGATGTGACCTCACATTAGATCTTCAGGCAGAGAGTGATCTTCATGAGCTTGTGGTACAGGTGACAAATCTCCATTCTTGTGTAACATTTTAGCATCCTACAGCAGTAATGAACATATCTGTAAGAAGATCAGATGATGTGTGAGTATGGTTTAATGCCACTTTTAGCAATATTCCAGCATATTCACGGCTGGGGACACCAGAAACCAGAAATGGGCTTCACACATTGTACCCTTGTGGGGAATCGAACCCGGGTCTTCAGCATGATGAGTGGACGCTTTAACCACAAGGCTACCCCACCGCCCTAGGACATGATATATTTATTAAGGTCACATTGCCAAGATTAATTTCAAACTTGATTTTAAGCAATTTGATCTTGAGACTGAGAAAAACTAGTGGTTGATATTATGATGATCAGATGGCATTGGTACAGAATGAATGGAGTCATTTCTCACTTGCTGTCCTTAGCAGCACTTCAGTGACACACTTATGCTTTATGTTCAAGGGACCGCCTCCGTTGTGTAGTTGTTAGAGCGTCCGCTGGGAGAGCGGAAGGTCGCGGGTTTGATCCCCGACTGTGTCATACCAAAAGAAGTTAAAATCTGGTACTTGTTGGTCTCTGCTAGGCGCTTGGCATTACTGGGTACAACCAGGTCTGGTCGGCTTGGAGTCAGTATAATGTGTCTGAGTGGGATATTCATGCTTCACTGCGGCATGGTATCTCAGTGGGCTAGCACTATAAAACCAGCTTAAGTCTGGGCTAGTACAAGCAGCCACACATACACATACACACGCATGCACATTGTCATATGAGTGAAATATTCTCAAGCACGACGTTAAACCCAATTTCACCTCACCTCATGTTCAAGGTTTCAACTGTGTGTCACTGAATTTCCACACACTTCACAACAGGATGCCAAAATGGAGATCACACATTATGCATGTGGTATTCAAACCCTGTCATCCATAATGAGCAAACGCTTCAACCGCAGGACTAACCCATCATCCTATATTTTCAGGTGGACAATAACCACCTGTTACCCTGATTGATGTCAGAAGGCCGTTCCAGCAGGATCACAAGGAATGATCCAGGATCATATTACAGAATGTGTACAATGGCAATAGGGCTGAATAACTGTTCCCTGACATGTTGACACCAGCATTAGGATACAGGTAACCCACAGAACAACAATATGCATGGGTTTCAGTGTTAAGTTAGCTTGTCATTGCTAGTAACATTTGCTCACCTTCCACTGTCTGTGGCAATCCTGAAATTGTTGACACTGCTGCGTGATTGGAGGTGAGGTGAGGTGAGGTGAAATTGGGTTTAACGTCGTGCTTGAGAATATTTCGCTCATATGACGACGTGCATGCATGTGTATGTGTATGTACGGCTGCTTGTACTAGCCCAGACTTAAGCTGGTTTTATAGTGCTAGCCCACTGAGATACTATGCCGCAGTGAAGCATGAATACCCCACTCAGACACATTATACTGACTCCGAGCCAACCAGTCCTTGTTGTACCCATTAATGCTGAGCACCAGGCAGTGACCAACAAGTACCATATTTTAACGCTTTTGGTATGACGTGGTTGGGGAACAACCCGCGACCATCCTCTCTCTGGGCGGACAATCTAACCACTACACCACGGAGGCGGTCCTGTGTGATTGGAGCTGATGTTATGTAAATTTAAAAAATAATTAGAATGTGTTTTATAGCAATATTTACATGAACGTCAGTGACACAGAATGGGCGTTGGGGTAGCCTAGTGGTTTAAGCATCCGCTCATCATGTTGAAGATCCAAATTCAGTTCCCCACATGGGTACAATGTATGAAGCCCAGTTCTGGTGTCCCCAATGTGATGTTGCTCGAATATTGCTGGAAGTGGCCGAAAACCATACTCACTCAAATAGAACTGCATCTCTACGGCTTACTACATCTTTCGTTTCCTCAGGTTACTATTCCCCCTCCATACTGATCTGCTGCTGTTGTGAAAGGTTGTCATCTAATTGATGTATGCAATTTATAACAATCTGTCAGGTGAGCTTAAATGTGTCAAAACTATTCCCTCGGGCAGTAAAGAAAATATACATACTAATTATGTCTACAGGTTTTTAAGAAAGTAAACGCAAGTGTAACCTTACAGCACTGTTCATACAGGACTTAACACAAGATAAATGGAACAACAACTTTATTTGAAAACAGTGTATTCAGTAAAGGTACCCTTCTGAAACAGAGGCATGTCCGCAATAGCCAGTAATACACCAGAATGAAAACATGGGGTTCACATTCTGAACTTTTATTGGAAATCAACTAGGGCTTTGGCCTTTTGAGTACACACTTTACTAAACTTGTGCAGGATTCAGGGGTATTTGAACTTCAAAATAATGAAGACTTAAATCAGAAAACATAACTTCCCAGATAAAAAAGTGAGTGAGTATTCTTATAATGGCAGGTGATACCAGAAATAGACACCACAACTTGTTCCCACGTCATGACTTAGTAACTGCTCCAGCTAATATGAGTCAGGAATTGAATCAACACATGAAGAACCAAGTTAGAATTGACCTTCAGTAACCCATGCTTGTTGTAAGAGGCAACTAACAGGATCGGGTGGTCAGACTCACTGACATGGTTGACACATGTCATCGTATCCCAGTTCCGTAGATCGATGCTCATCTGTTGATCACTGGACTGTCTGGTCCAGACTTGAGTATTTACAGACCACCCCCATATAGCTGGAATATTGCTGAGTGCGGCGTAAAACAACAAACCAAACATTAATTGAATCAATGCTCCCAGACTCCCTAACTGCTCCAGCTAATACAAGTAACCATATATCTATTGGGCCATTTTTCACAATGATCAAGCAAAATCATGGTACATGGAACCAGTAAAGGACTTCAAGAATTGTTCCAATGTCAGGAATCAACCCCCAACTCTATGCTCCCCCAACTCTATGCTCCCCCAGCTAAAATCAATAACCTTTATGGTGAGTAAGAACACTTCTAAGACAGGTATGTAAAGACAGGTTCCGGTTACAAATGGCTTTGTGGGGGAACATGATGTATGGCCTTGCTACAGGATCTCGAGTGGAATGTATCAGAAACATTAACTGGCAGAGAACAAAGATTAAAGTTCTGGTAATGTACTGAATCAGTTTACCAAACCACTACACAATACAAGCTGTCAGTTTTCTGACCTATATGTAGTGTTAGATCAGGATCAGCTCTTGATGCAGAAAGGCTACTCTAGAGTTACATGTTCACTTTCAAGTACAGACTTTGACACAATATCATGTGTAACATTTCATCCAGGATGTGTTTTTTTAAGCACAAGATTGAATAACTTATAGGTGAGTAGAGGTTGATGTGTATACAACAACAAAGAAATGACTGTTAACATACCAACTAATATTTACATACAAATGAACATTTACATACAAATTAAAATTACATAAACATGAACATTTACATACAAATGAACATTTACATATGCATGAACATTTACATACAAGAGAATGTTTACATACAAATTAACATTTACATAAACATGAATATTTACATACAAATATAAATTTACATACACATGAAAATTTACATACAAATGAATATTTACATACAAAAAAACGTTTACATACATATGAACATTTACATACACATGACTATTTACATATACATGAATATTTACATACAAAAGAATGTTTCCATACAAAATATTCTTGTTCAATTGTCTTTGTATATAAAGCATGCATTAGCTAAAAGAAATCTTCTTATAAAGCGAAATGTATACCCTTAAATATATATGTAAATCCAAAATATTCCTTTATCACAGTAACTGTCATGTATATTGGCCAGAGGCCTTTCATACAATAAACATCTTTTGACTTTGACTTTGACTTTGACATACAAATGAACATTTACATACAAATTAAAATTTACATAAACATGAGCATTTACATACAAATATAAATTTACATATACATGAACATTTGCATACAATTAATGAATATTTACATACAACGAACTTTTACATACAAATTAACATTTACATGCACATGAACTTTTACATATACATGAACTTTTACATATACATGAACTTTTACATATACATGAACATTTGCCTACAGATGAATATTTACATACAAAAACATTTACATACAAATGAACATTTACATATACATGAACTTTTACATATACATGAACATTTACATAAACTTTTACATACAAATGAACATTAACATTCATAGCATAACACAATAGTTGGAGTGCAATTCAAAGATAGCAGTTGTATATCCAATATCAACACTTCTAATCAGTTGTGTAGTCATTTGAACCGTAAATGACACAAAGATTAAAATGTCATAAAGGATTTGAGTTTCCAATTTATTTTGAAATCAAATCCATCCAAACTATGCAGTTTCAATATCATTTTGCTTATGTTAATATGAGGTATGTTTCCTGATTCATCATGCATGTGTGGGTGCTTTATATACACATATAAAGCTTTATGGAAACGAGGGACCCCTTAAATGCCAATATGTTACAATGACATGGAAAACATATATTTGGTCGTTATTAGTCAATCAAATGTATTTTAGTTAAAATTATATACTCAAATGATATTATTTTTCATTGTCATGCTTCCAAAGGTTGTGGTTAGGCACACCTCTGCCCTCATTCAGGATTCCTTTAGATCATCAACAATCATTTCATTGTCATTAGGAACTGACCTTTTAACATTGAGGCTAGAGGAGTTTTCTGGGATTTTCTCAAGAAGAAGAATACTCTTGTAATAACTTTTTCAAAGTGTACAATATTTTCTGTAGAAGGGTGAGCTACACAAGTTAGTTTTTTTTCACAATAGTCAGCTCTGTTAAAGTTAAAATAATATGATTACCAGTCATCACACCTAAACCACACAAACATACATGCTCAAACACATACCCACAACATGTGTTCACAAATGCACACACCCATATGTACAAACACATACACACAACCCCCTACACTCAAACACATACACACAATCCCCTACACACAAACATAAGCACAAAAACACAACATAAGCACAAACACATGCACACAAACCCATATACACAAACATATGTGTGTGCACACACACACACACACACAAAACCAACAACACATACACACAATCTCATATACACAAACATATGTGTGTGTGCACACACACAAACACATACACACAATCTCATATACACAAAACATGTGTGTGCACACACACACAATCCCATATACACAAACACATACACACAAACATAAGCACAAAAACACACACACAATCCCATATACACAAACATATGTGTGTGCACACACACACAAAACACATACACACAATCTCATACACACAAACATATGTGTGCACACACACAATCCCATATACACAAACACATACACACAAACATAAGCACAAACACACACACACACAATCAATCCCATATACACAACATATGTACATGCACACACACAAACACATGCACACAATCCCATATACACAAACATATGTGAATGCACACACACACACACACACACACAAACACATGCACACAATCATATATACACAAACATATGTGTGCACACATGCACATACACACACACATACACACAAACACATGCACACAATCCCATATACACAAACATATGTGTGTGCACACACACTCACATACAAACACATGCACACAATCCCATGTACACAATCATATGTGCACACAAACACACAAGCACAAACACATACACACAATCCCATATACACAAACACACACACACAAAAGCATAAGCACAAACACATACACACAATCCCATATACACAAACACATACACACAACCCCGATATACACAAACATATGTGTGTGCACACACACATACACACAAACACATGCACACAACCCCATATACACAAACATATGTGCACATGCACACACACATACACACAAACACATACACACAATCCCATATACACAAACATATGTGCACATGCACACATGCGCGTGTTGCACATGCACGACACACATGCACACACACACACACACACACACACACACACACACACACTCACACATACTCACATACATGTAAAACACATCTTATCTGACTGAAAGTTGGGCCAAACTTTGCTTTGTTGGCTCAGAACTAGTACACAAGCAAAATAGCTTTGTATGTGGAATTGATAACAACATGCATTTAATTTTCTTAGCATAAAATTATTTGGGGCGTTAGTTTATTTTGGTTGTACAAAAATGTTAAAATTGTAGGAAAGCATTCATCTCTATCAGAGAAGGCCCTGTTCTCTTTATCAGGTGTTTAGATTGCAGTCTTCAGAGAAATATAATGTGCTGTTCATCAGTGAATATTTATACAGTTAACAAATCCACATTTTAGGAAAAGTTATCTCCTTACTTTAAGAAAGAATAATTCCATATAGCCTTAGTTGTATTGGTATCATACTGAAGATAATAAGTTGTCTAGAAGATAACTGGTTGTCTGAAAAATAACTAGTTTCCTATTTTCATGAAGTGAACACTTAAACTTGATTGTGCTTCATTTGCTCTGGTTCTGTAGATCTATTTAAATGTTTGAAATCCCAAAAGAAGCTGGTTCAATTGTGTCAAAACATTTCATTTTCAACTTTTTCACTATACCAATTTAAGCATTCTTTGATCCAGGGTTACTTGTCAATAAACATGGTGGTCTTGGATACATTTTCGCCTCTGTCTTCAAAGATTCTGAACAAATGTCAAGTGAAATTTATAGAGAAAACAGTACCTGAAACACTGGACTTCCTCACTGATACCATCCTTTATAGACTTGTGGGTAATACATTCAGGTAATGACACAGGCATCCCCATGGGCACCAATTGTGCTTAATTATATTATTTTCATTATTGGTGTTGTTTATATTAGTATTGCATTCAGCAGTATCTTAGACTGGTAAGTTCTTTGTTTCAACCAATTATACAAAGGGATCTGACTATGCAGAATTCAACAGTGGCAAGTGACAAAACCTACCCAAATATTTCAATATTATTACATACATAAATCCTATTTGCTTTTGGATGTTGAAATGTATTTGTCGCTTTTATTTACAAATCAATAACTGTCATGAACATATAATGAAGATGAAATTTTAATTCAGTCATTGTATTCACATGTATTTGTTTTATGGCAAAGATATATTATTTGAATTATCAACAAAGAATATGCATATTGTATACATAGAGTATACTGATGATTTTTTTATGGAATTGAAGAACATAAACAGTATACAGAGTATCACTGGGCAGGAAGAAAAGTCACTGACTGAGACTATCTGGTAGTTCAACAGGTCTGACCTATGCTGATTTTATACAAATATGATCATTATTACACTTTTAGAATGATGTGTGGGCACACATGGTGTATGTGTGTGAGTGTGTACATTGTGTGTGCATGGTGTGCATGCATGGTGTATGTGTATGAGTGTGAACATTGCATGTGTGTGTGTGCATGGTGTGCATGCATGGTGTATGTGTATGAGTGTGAACATTGTGTGCATGCATGTGTGTAGTGTGAACATGTGTATGAGTGTGAACATTGTTAGGGTGTGAACATTGTGTGCATGCATGGTGTATGTGTATGAGTGTGAACATTGTGTGCATGGTGTATGTGTATGAGTGTGAACATTGTGTGTATGCATGTGTATGTGTATGCGTGTGAACATTGTGTGTATGCATGGTGTATGTATGAGTGTGAACATTGTGTGCATGCATGGTGTATGTGTATGAGTGTGAACATTGTGTGCATGGTGTATGTGTATGAGTGTGAACATTGTGTGTATGCATGGTGTATGTGTATGAGTGTGAACATTGTGTGTATGCATAGTGTATGTGTCGGAGTGTGAACATTGTGTGCATGCATGGTGTATGTGTATGAGTGTGAACATTGTGTGTGTGCATGGTGTATGTGTATGAGTGTGAACATTGTGTGTGCATTATGTGCATGCATGGTGTATGTGTCGGAGTGTGAACATTGTGTGTATGCATGGTGTATGAGTGTGAACATTGTGTGTGTGCATGGTGTGCATGCATGGTGTATGTGTATGAGTGGGAACATTGTGTGTGCATGCATGGGGTATGTGTATGAGTGGGAACATTGTGTGTGTGCATTTTGTGCATGCATGGTGTATGTGTGCATGCATGAAGTGTGAACATTGTGTGCATGCATGTGCATGCATGTATGTATGTGTATGTGACATTGTGGAACATTGTGTGTGCATGCATGGGGTATGTGTATGAGTGGGAACATTGTGTGTGTGCATTTTGTGCATGCATGGTGTATGTGTGTAAGTGTGAACATTGTGTGTGCATGCATGGTGTATGTGTATGAGTGGGAACATTGTGTGTGTGCATTATGTGCATGCATGGTGTATGTGTGTGAGTGTGAACATTGTGTGTGCATGCATGGTGTATGTGTATGAGTGGGAACATTGTTTATGCATGCATAGTGTATGTGTGTGAGTGTTAACATTGTGTGTGTGCATGATGTGCATGCATGGTTTATGTGTGTGAGTGTAAACATTGTGTGTGCATTATGTGCATGCATGGTGTTTGTGTGTGTGAACATTGTGTGTGCATGCATGGTGTATGTGTATGAGTGGGAACATTGTGTGTGCATGCATGGTGTATGTGTGTGAGTGTGAACATTGTGTGTGCATTATGTGCATGTATGGTTTATGTGTGTGAACATTGTGTGTGCATGATGTGCATGCATGTTTTATGTGTATGAGTGTGAACATTGTGTGTGCATGGTGTGCATGCATGGTGTATGTGTGTGAACATTGTGTGCATGATGTGCATGCATGGTGTATTTGTTTGATTGTGAACATTGTGTGTGTGTGTGTGTGTGTGTGCATGGGGTATGTGTATGAGTGTGAATATTGTGTGTGCATGCATGGTTTATGTGTGAGTGTGAACATTGTGTGTGCATGTATGGTGTGTGTGTTATGATTATGCATGCATGGCTCGTGTGTATGGTGTGTATTTTTGTAATGTAAGTGTGCATGTGAGTATGCATGATGTGTGTTCAAGCATGCAGTGTGTGTCTGTATGCATGCATGTTGTGTATGTTGTGATTGTGTATGCATGGTTGGTGTGTGTCTTGCGTATGTCTACATGCATTGTTTATGTTTGTGGCATGGTGGTGGTGGTGGTGATGGTGGTGTGTGTGTGAGTGTGTGCATGTATGCATGCATGCATGACACATGCATGCAATCACTGCTTGTACTATTCTGGACTTATTCTAAACATCATATCTATTCTCTCTTTTACACCTTATGTATTTCATTTTAGAAATTGGGGCGGTGGGGTAGCCCAGTGGTTAAAGCGTTGGCTCGTCACGCCGAAGACCCGGGTTCGATTCCCCACATGGGCACAATGTGTTAAGCCCATTTCTGGTGTCCCCCGCCGTGATATTGCTGGAATATTGCTAAAAGCGGCGTTAAACTAAACTCAGTCAGTCAGTCATTTTAGAAATTAACTGAAACTCTGGCATTGACATATTAGTGAACCTCAACTCATTGACACTTTCAGTCTTCAGCCTTAAATCAAACACCACCAATCCCATTATAATCTGTTCTCCTGCTTTCTACGTCTTTGAAACAAAAACGACAACTTAATGTGCTGAAACGGTTTGCATAATTCCTTATCATTAGGCTATCTATTTAAACCCACCAGAATAAAAATCTCATCTGACATTCTAAAAGCAAAATATACATTCATAAATATACATGATGCTCAGAATGTGGTTATGTTGTGAATGTGTTTAGTGATGGATAAAGCTATAGGGATTATATTGGCGCAATATACTGACACTCAAGCATAATTTTAACGATAGTTATAAATCCTAAAAAAAAGATGAATTGAAATTTCAAAAGACCTATTGTCACTGTAGCAAATCTCACTTTGAATACTGGGATTCTGTTATTTCGGACACAAACCAGATCCTAGTGAGCTATGTTGCCAGATGATGAAAGATGTCATAAATTAACAGCAGGTTGGAAAAAGCTTTCTTGGGGGTGGTATAACAGTGAGGTATTGAGTTACAGTAACACTACCCTAACGGTAAAATAACTGTTCTGCTTCAGCAAGCAAACTCAATGGATTTGCGAGGCACGGAAGCTCACACGTGAACAAGCCCTGTGTGATCGTTCTTCACGGATGGTTCATGTCAGAACCATCTTACACACGCTAAACTGTGGGCTGTTATCAGGTAGTGTTGTATACACATTATCTGGTTAGGTATACGAGATGGTTCAAATATGGAAGAATGCTTGGAATTCTGGGAAAAGATATTTAAACTGTACCTCTATTTGATTTTTTTAATGATGGCTTCATATGCTTTGTGAACAGTCAACCTTGTAGAAGCAATGCAATTATTATTTTGATTACAGTCACATGATATAAAAACAAATTTCAAAAGAATAATTCATGGATAGAAACAGGTCTCCATAAGTGTGTACACGAGCAAGGAATTTAATGTTATGCATGAACCTGTTTTATTCATTGGGAAAATAGCAGAAATGGAAGCAGCAACAAGGTGGTCATATGACTCCAGTGAAAACTTTGAGAATCCTATACATAAAAACCCATGTTGTTAGACAAATAGGATGGTTCAGGGTCAACCCTAGCCTTGCTCCAAGGCTGTACTGAATGCTAAATCCATGGATGTATAGTAATTCTATCCTATGAAGAGGCAAGTTTAAATAAGGGGACAAGCAAGTCTGTTAGAGGGTAGGGCTGAGACGGGTAATCCGGATACCTGGGACGGGTGGGTAATAAGTTGGACCCAGCTACCCGTCTCAGTACCTGGACCCTTATGATCATGTGACTAATAGATTAAACATTGTAATATGTTATTCTTTCATGATTAAAAGGTTGTATTGTCTTTGAAGATTTAGACATAATTATGCAATCACCTGTTTTGAATATAATACATGGTTGAGATATTGAAAACCTCAAAATTGTAGCCTCCGAGCTGAAGAATATATTGCCATTTCTTACAAATTTGATGTCAGGAATTAACATAACGGGTATCCGGGTAGGGTAGGGTAATAGGGGGTGGGGTGCCTGGGTAGAAAAATTGGACCTGCCCCAGCCCTATTAGAGGGATATTTATATTTTTTAGAAATTATCATTTAGACTATTAATTATTGCCTTAGAGACTTGTGCAAGTCTAGAGTAACCCAAAACCTAGAGTATTGTCACAGACTATGAACAATTCATATTTCAATATATCCTTCTATTGAAAATCAAAGCAATCATTACGTTAGCGTCTGTTGCCAAGAGGCATTTTGACGTAATTCAAATAGACCATATTATGTAGAACTGATTGTTTGCCATTGTTTCAAATGAAATGCAAAAGTCCAATGTCCATTTCATCATTAGGTTGATGGGAAATAGCTACAGGGTACAGGGATGCTCTATACTGCTATCCGGGGTAGAATAGGTCTTCAGCAACCCATGTGCTTGCCATAAAAAGGCGACTATCTTGTCGTAAGAGGCGACTAACGGGATCGGGTGGTCAGTTTCGCTGACTTGGTTGACACATGTCATCGGTTCCCAATTGCGCAGATCGATGCTCATGCTGTTGATCACTGGATTGTCTGGTCCAGACTCGATTATTTACAGACCGCCGCCATATAGCTGGAATATTGCTGAGTGCGGCGTAAAACTAAACTCACTCACTCACTCACTCTATACTGCTAAGTTTTATTAGGAATTAGTGGACTGATTATATATATATTATCATAGTGGATCGTATGCCAGGGAATACACTTACCATCTAGATTAGAGGGATGTAATAGGCCTTCCACAATGGCAGTAAACAGTACTGCTACAAGATATCAACAGATTCCATTTGTCCTATAAGGGTATCAACAGATAATGTTCTTCCATAGTGACAGTCCTGAAACCTAAGTTCAACAAATAGCAGGACTTCTATAACAATATCAGCACATACCAGCCCTTAATAAAGATATAAACTGATGCCAGCTCTTTTGTAAAGATATCAACACATAATAGCCCTTTTATAAAGATATTAACAGATACCACCTCTTTTATTAAGATATTTACAGATACCACCTCTTTTATAAAGATATCAACACATTATAGCCCTTTTATAAAGATATCAACACATTATAGCCCTTTTATAAAGATATCAACAGATATCAGCCCTTCTATTACCATACCGACATATGCAAGCCCTTTTGTAAATATATAGATACCACCTTATTTATAAGATATTAACAGATACCAGCCCTTGTATTACCATACCAACAGAAGATAGTGAAACATATTCCAGTCCTTCATGATTAGAGTACAGAAATACATGCATCACTACTGTACATGCAAACTGTATATGCATACAAACTGTCACTTCTCATTGTTAGATAACCCGCGGAAGGTCCGAGGGTTAGAATGTACCTTCAGTAACCCATGCTTGTCGTGTAAGAGGCTAATTAACGGATCGGGTGGTCAGGCTCGCTGACTTGGTTGACACATGTCATCGGTTCCCAATTGCACAGATCAATGCTCATTAATAAAGATATAAACTGATGCCAGCTCTTTTGTAAAGATATCAACACATAATAGCCCTTTTATAAAGATATTAACAGATACCACCTCTTTTATTAAGATATTTACAGATACCACCTCTTTTATAAAGATATCAACACATTATAGCCCTTTTATAAAGATATCAACACATTATAGCCCTTTTATAAAGATATCAACAGATATCAGCCCTTCTATTACCATACCGACATATGCAAGCCCTTTTGTAAATATATAGATACCACCTTATTTATAAGATATTAACAGATACCAGCCCTTGTATTACCATACCAACAGAAGATAGTAACATATTCCAGTCCGTCTATGATTAGAGTACAGAAATACATGCATCACTACTGTACATGCAAACTGTATATGCATACAAACTGTCACTTCTCATTGTTAGATAACCCGTGAAGGTCCGGGTTAGAATGTACCTTCAGTAACCCATGCTTGTCGTAAGAGGCGACTAACGGGATCGGGTGGTCAGGCTCGCTGGCTTGGTTGACACATGTCATCAGTTCCCAATTGCACAGATCAATGCTCATGCTGTTGATCACTGGATTGTCTGGTCCAGACTCGATTATTTACAGACCTCCACCATATAGCTGGAATATTGCTGAGTGCGGCGTAAAACTCAACTCACTCACTCATTGTTTAGATAATTGCAGCCAGTCCTAATCAATCTCCAGCATTGCTGTTCATATTCTTTCCTTTTCTTATGCAGCCTCTACAACCTCTATATGACTGTACAGAACTTTCTACTTTTAAATCCTTACTAAAGACTCACTTCTTCAGCTTAGCTTATGAATACAAACAATAATCCATTGAATTGGGTTCCATGTATTTCCAGTCTTTCATTATCTCTTAGTGTCGGTGTTTTATATAATTCTATGTCTTGCACTTTGAGCATGTTGTACATGGAAAATAGCACCTTACAAGCATGTTGTTATAATATTATTAGTATTTATTACTAAGGGACCGTTCATAATTTATGGCCAGAGGGGTGATGATGATTTTAAAGGGGGTCACCCATTTTGTTCTGGGGAGCTAGGGGTGGGTGTGTGTGGTGTGTGTCATCAACTTTGTACATGCGATACAAGTGGGGTCACAAGTTTGTACACAAAACTATGTTTAAAATTATGCTTAGAAAGTATGGGAAGGGGACCGGGGTCATTGATTTTTACATGACATGCAGGGGGGTCACTTATTTTGTACATGAATTTTAGGGGGGGTCATTCACATCTGACATGCTTCTCCATAAAAATCATCATCACCCCCCTAACCATAAATTATGAACGGTCCCTAATGTCTTTCCTGTCAAGAACATGTAAATCCCCACTCTGATCACCTGTATTGTGTCTTCCCATCCTCCCTGTAGACCCATCTCCCCAATTCCCAATCTGGTCCAGCCAGCATGCTCCAACACAGCATTTTTCTCCATGTTTCACACCACATGTATAGGCAATGAGACTTCTAAACAGAATCCACCCAGTTTAACAACTGCTGATGAAAGAAAAGACAAATAAACAATTAGGTAATGGAGGCTGCATTAACATGTCAGTGGTAGACATGAAACCTCTGGACGAGCAGTCACTTCCGGCTTGCATCTGTGCCAGGCGTTCAGTATCGGGGGAATTACACCAGCCACCAGGAACGCTGTGAGACTCACTCCTGGTACTCATTTCTGTAAACCTGGACCTAAATTCTATACATATATGTAATATTCTTGTCCTTCAGGAATCTATGATTTCATAAATATTAGCTAAACACTTACGACCACACACACAGAAACTGGCCACGTGCGCTGGAAATTAACCACTTCAAACTATACACAAGATTAAGGCAAAATGATCGCACACTGGGTTTTATTGTCCTGTAGGTGTCGAAGGGTTCAGTTCCAAATTTTATACTATTCTTTGAATGAAGAAATGAGCAACATTTGAAAATAAACCATGATTAAGTTGAATTATAAGACTGAAAAACATCCTCATGTTCTGTTTATTGGTGGAACATGTTTGTTCTTTGGATTAATTGTCCATTTCAAGTAATAAACACATAGCAATGACATGTTTATCTCTTATTTTGTAGGCCATCATTCTGTGTATTGATATATGTGTACATATTAATTCCTGCGGCAATAAACATGATTTGTGTACCAAGAAGGATTTAATGAAAATATTCTGATTTAGTACATTGCAACACACTTTCATGAAACTTTATTTCTATTTAATTTAGAGGTTTCAAACAGGTTACAGAACCTATAAAATCTCAATTTCAAAGGTTTTTAAAATTAATAGGTTCACAGGATTTTAAAAATTAATAGGTTCAGATTAATAGGATTTTATCCTAAAAGCTGAAAAGAAGTAGTCTTTTGGCTTCAGCAAATGTAATTTATCATTGGTTGAGTGTAATCCATTGTGGAGGTTGTGTTACAAAATTAAGGGGCCTCTGATAATCCCATAGACACATATAAGCCAGATATATTTCCATTGGTACAATTTACACACAGAATCTATGAATCATCTGTCAGCAATACCTTGACTCCTGAGAGTTGCTAGTACTTCAGTCCTGCCCCACAACAAAGCATGTGTGATACCTGTAGTCTCACCTTAGGCAAGTGAGTTTGTTCAAAATTGCCTCTGTTCACCCACCAGAAAGTGGGTACCCGGTGGGATAAGTCATGTGACTATAACCTTCTAGCACCTCACAGGCAGCTTGGGCTATCTGGGGTAATTATACATGTAATCAGATTGTTAGTGCTATGAGCATTCACCTAGTGGTGGTGGTGGTGGAATTGGGTTTACTGTCGTGCTTGAGAATATTTCGCTCATATGACGACGTGCATGCGTGTGTATGTGTATGTGCGGCTGCTTGTACTAGCCCAGACTGAAGCTGGTTTTATAGTACTAGCCCACTGAGATACCATGCCGCAGTGAAGCATGAATACCCCACTCAGACACATTATACTGACTCGAGCCGACCAGTCCTTGTTGTACCCATTAATGCCGAGCGCCAGGCAGGGACCAACAAGTACCATATTTTAACGTCTTTTGGTATGACGCGGTCGGGGATCAAACCCGCGACCTTCTGCACTCTGGGCGGACGCTCTAACCACCACACCGCGGAGGCGGTCCATTCACCTAGTGAATCGAAACATTCACCTAGTGAATCGACTTTAGCACATTATGAATGCACTTATTATTATTATATTATTTACTTTCCACAGCCTATTTTAACCAGTCAAAGTGACCACATGGTTTTGGTAAGGGTCACTTGTCTGTCTACAGAATAAGGTACAGCCATTGGTCAAATGGCAGTAAATACTGGAAAACAAATTTCTCTGTTTTTGTTTTCAAAGGGAATTTGTGCATGTTTCTACTGGAATACTTCAATATCAATATCAAATAGTGATTATATTTGTCATGATGTGTAGTCATTTTATGATATTGAGGGGCAGTAGGGTAGCCTAGTGGTTAAAGCATTGGCTCGTCACGCTGAAGACCCGGGTTCGAATCCCCACATGGGTACAATGTGTGAAGCCCATTTTTCTGGTGTTCACCGCCGTGATGTTGCTGGAGTATTGCTAAAAGCGGCGTACAACCAAACTCAGTCAGTCAGTCAGTTATGTTATTGACATTACATATAGTAAAACTGATGACTAATTAGAATTAGTATCACTGATGACAAAAAAATAAAAAAATAATAATAATAAAGCCACTTAAATACCGCTGAACTCCATGCCTCACAAGTGCACAGGACATAATGGACATTATTACCCTTCATAACCCAAGTTGCCTGTGAGGATGACTTATCCCACTGCAGGGCCAACTGAGGCAATTTTGAACAAACTCAGATGAGACCACATGTGTCATGGGCGCTTCATTTTGGGGCAGGACAGAAGTCCAAGAAGCTCTTAGAAGTCAAGCTGCCAAACACGGTCACTCATCCAGGGTCTCTCCATCACCAATGTTGCTTTACTTATTCTGATTTGTGACCTGACCTCTATGAACAAACACACCATTGTCGAATGCAAACAACCATCCTTTCTCCCTCCTGGAAGACCAGGCAAATTAACAACAAGTACCATCTTTTGATATCTAACACAGCCAGGGTATCAAACCACCAGGCAAGGTGACAGCAAGTACCATCTTTTAATATTTAACACAGCCAGGGTATCAAACCACCAGGCAAGGTGACAGCAAGTACCATCTTTTAATATTTAACACAGCCAGGGTATCAAACCACCAGGCAAGGTGACAACAAGTACCATCTTTTAATATTTAACACAGCCAAGGTATCAAACCACCAGGCAAGGTGACAACAAGTACCATCTTTTAATATTTAACACAACCAGGGTATCAAACCACCAGGCAAGGTGACAGCAAGTACCATATTTTAATATTTAACACTGCCAGGGTATCAAACCACCAGGCAAGGTGACAACAAGTACCATCTTTTAATATTTGACACAGCCATGGTATCAAACCACCAGGCAAGGTGACAACAAGTACCATCTTTTAATATTTAACACAGCCAGGGTATCAAACCACCAGGCAAGGTGACAACAAGTACCATCTTTTAATATTTAAACACAGCCAGGGTATCAAAGCACCATATTTTTATATCTAACACAGCCAGGGTATCAAACCACCAGGCAAGGTGACAGCAAGTACCATCTTTTTAATATCTAACACAGCCAGGGTATCAAACCACCAGGCAAGGTGACAGCAAGTACCATCTTTTAATATTTAACACATCCAGGGTATCAAAGCACCAGGCAAGGTGACAACAAGTACCATCTTTTAATATTTAACACATCCAGGGTATCAAACCACCAGGCAAGGTGACAGCAAGTACCATCTTTTAATATCTAACACAGCCAGGGTATCAAACCACCAGGCAAGATGACAGCAAGTACCATCTTTTAATATCTAACACAGCCAGGGTATCAAACCACCAGGCAAGGTGACAGCAAGTACCATCTTTTAATATTTAACACAGCCAGGGTATCAAACCACCAGGCAAGGTGACAACAAGTACCATCTTTTAATATTTAACACAGCCAGGGTATCAAACCACCAGGCAAGGTGACAGCAAGTACCATCTTTTAATATTTAACACAGCCAGGGTATCAAACCACCAGGCAAGGTGACAGCAAGTACCATCTTTTAATATTTAACACAGCCAGGGTATCAAACCACCAGGCAAGGTGACAGCAAGTACCATCTTTTAATATTTAACACAGCCAGGGTATCAAACCACCAGGCAAGGTGACAGCAAGTACCATCTTTTAATATTTAACACAGCCAGGGTATCAAACCACCAGGCAAGGTGACAACAAGTACCATCTTTTAATATTTAACACAGCCAGGGTATCAAACCACCAGGCAAGGTGACAGCAAGTACCATATTTTTATATCTAACACAGCCAGGGTATCAAACCACCAGGCAAGGTGACAGCAAGTACCATCTTTTAATATCTAACACAGCCAGGGTATCAAACCACCAGGCAAGGTGACAGCAAGTACCATATTTTTATATCTAACACAGCCAGGGTATCAAACCACCAGGCAAGGTGACAACAAGTACCATCTTTTAATATCTAACACAGCAAGGGTATCAAACCATTAGGCAAGGTGACAACAAGTACCATCTTTTAATATTTAACACAGCTAGGATATCAAAGCACTATCCTTTCTCTCTCCTAGAAGTGGGGGGCGGTGGGGTAGCCTAATGGTTAAAGCGTTGGCTCGTCACACCGAAGACCCGGGTTAGATTCCCCACATGGGTACAATGTGTGAAGCCCATTTCTGGTGTCCCCCGCCGTGATGTTGCTGGAATATTGCTAAAAGCAGCGTAAAACCAAACTCAGTCAGTCAGTCAGTCTCCTAGAAGTTATGCTATCCATTTAGTCTAATCTAGTCATGCAAGAATCCAATCAGTATTGATTTGAGTCCCAGTTCTCCCCAATTAGGATCCCTGGTCTGTCAGGGAGAGCACCTGTACTAGTGGGTTTCATCAAAGTGATTCTGTCAATGATCTGCCTCATACTGAGCTTGGCACTGACATTAAGTTGACACTGCCTTGATATAACTGAAATACTGTTCCGTGCATGGCCATTCTTCACTAAATTCAATCTCAAGAATACACAGAATATTATTTGTATTAATTTTTAGTGTGAGTTCAAGTTAAAGAAATCAGCTCCCTGTCAGTTAGTCACTCTCTCTTAGGAACAATCACTCTGATGATATAATTTTAGAATTGGTCCCCAGAAACCGGTGCCAGTAACAAGAGGTGATAATGGATCAGTCTATCAGGTTTGGCAACTTGGTGTTATCATAGTGTGATGATAGGGATCATTGTTCATAATATCAATCACTTAATTATCTAGTTTAGACTGGATTATTTACAGACTGCCATCATGAAGCTGGAATATGTGTCACCCGTGAAGATCGAGGTTAGAATTGATCTTCAGTAACCCATGCTTGTCGTAAGAGGCGACTAACAGGATCGGGTGGTCAGGCTTGCTGACTTAATTGACACATGTCATTGTATCCCAATTGCGTAGATCAATGCTCGTGCTGTTGATCACTGGATTGTCTGGTCCAGATTCGATTATTTACAGACTGCTGCTATATAGCTGGAATATTGCTGAGTGTGGCATAAACTAAACTCAACAAGCAAATCAACAAGCAAACAAAAGGAGCAATTCACATTTCATGCATGTATCTTCACTGATCCCTCAACCTGAAGATATCAGATTCCAGATGCCATACAACTAATAATTTCCACTAGAAACAGTGGCAGTGGGGTAGCCTAATGGTTTAAGCATCCGCTCATCACACTGAAGACCCTGGTTCGATTCCCCATATGGGTACAATCTGTGAAGCCCATTTCTGGTGTCCCCCGCCATGATATTGCTGAAATATTGCTAAAAGCAGCATAAAACTATACTCACTCACTCCACTAGAAACAAACAGTTCAAATTTGTTTTGTCATTGTGTCATGGTAAAACACCTTGTGTGTTTCAGCTTCTATTCAATACCCATAAATTTACAAATTAAGAATCAAAACCTTTACATCAAATGAAATTAATATGGATCAAATCTACATTTGAAACCTCTAAATTGCACACACATTTTTGTCAACATATGTTTGACATGTAACATTTGTGACTAATACCTAATAAAAGGTATTGTATATAAGACACAGGTCACTGGAAGCCAGGGTCCAATTCCACAAAGTATTCGTAGTGTAAGATGATTATATCTTCTTGTTGCATATGTATAATAAATGTACACCTGAGCATGCTTGATATAACAGAGCCCTTATTTTTGTCTTAGCTCTGGGATCATTAGACACAGACTTATGGAAGATGTAATGCTAAGATCACACATCACTCAGAACATTGTAATTCCCATACTTTGACACAGACTTATGGAAGATGACACAGCACTAAAAACATCATAATTCCCATACTTTGGCTGGGATCATTTGACACAGACTTATGGAAGATGTAATGCTAAGATCACACATCACTCAGAACATTGTAATTCCCATACTTTGACACAGACTTATGGAAGATGACACAGCACTAAAAACATCATAATTCCCATACTTTGACTGGGATCATTTGACACAGACTTATGGAAGATGTAATGCTAAGATCACACATCACTAAGAACATTGTAATTCCCATACTTTGACACAGACTTATGGAAGATGACACAGCACTAAAAACATCATAATTCCCATACTTTGACTGGGATCATTTGACACAGACTTATGGAAGATGTAATGCTAAGATCACACATCACTCAGAACATTGTAATTCCCATACTTTGACACAGACTTATGGAAGATGACACAGCACTAAAAACATCATAATTCCCATACTTTGACACAAACCCACAGAAAGTGTAATGCTAAGATAACACAACACTAAGAACATTACTTTGACACAGACTAGCAGAAGTTGCTAAGATTGCCCTTCCTTTCTCCCACACAGGCACTCCTCATTAACTACATGAATGCCATGTCCTGGAACCAGTCAAGACTTGTGTTTTCATCCAGCTAAAAAGCCTTTATCCATCTCCCCATCTGTCAGCTGCTGTAATCGATACAGACGGCCATCCCACTATATCAAAGTGAGCGAGGACCCCAACCGTGACAACAATAACATTGTCATAATGCCAATCCAATTGTCATGATGATATCTGCCCATTTCCAGAATGACTGTTGAAGCGTTGTGTTACTTGCATTCTCACGGATTTCCCACTTAAATACCTTTTGGGAAGAGTTGGGAGTAGAACTGGTCAATTACCACTTCACAGGAAGATGTGTAGTGAGTTGAGGAATATTAGAAAAATAATATTGCTAATGGTTGGCCAATCTGGTGACAAGGAATTTTACTTGAATGATGGAATGTGGAGAATGACTTTTAACAGATAGTAAAAATATTTTTCAATAACTTGTAAAATAATTTGTATATTATGGGGAAAATATATTTATTGTGTTTGGAATTATTGTTGATCAAATAGTATTTACTGTCAATATAGATATAAACTTCATGATGTTCAACTTTATGTATGGAAACAAAGGATTTAAACCAAAATAGATGAGATGTACTTTTTAAATACATAGAATAAATTTAGACATTAGTTGCGATGAAAAGGATGTTGAAAATAACTTTAATACAAAATAGTCACTTTTAATCATAATATTTGATTGTATAATGTTTGTGAATCACATGACATTTGATTTAGATTGTGTGCAGGAACCACATAAACTTTGAAATGTGACACAGTTTTTATGAAAACCTTCACATTTTTCATATTATTTGTGGTATGTTACTGCAGTCCAAAATAATGTCTTGACTGAAACTTGAAGTACTTTATAACTCTGGGTACACTAAAATGTATACATATTGTTAATCATAAACCCAAGACAAAAATAATTGTGATCATATACATTAATAATGGAAATTGTATAATAAAAAATTTGCAGAATGACTAATCAATCTTCTAATGTTGTTCACAAGAAACTACATTTCTTTATAAATCAGGGATAGCATCGTGCCATTTTGATGTGTTGAAAATATCTTACAGACGGTTTATCATTGGGTGTGATATTAAACAACACACAAATAAAACTGATGTCCTACTGAGGGTTTATCATTGGGTGTGATATTATAGAACACACAAATAAAACTGATGTCCTACTGAGGGTTTAACACTGAGTGTGATATTATAGAACACACAAATAAAACTGATGTCCTACTGAGGGTTTAACACTGAGTGTGATATTATAGAACACACAAATAAAACTGATGTCCTACTGAGGGTTTATCATTGGGTGTGATATTATAGAACACACAAATAAAACTGATGTCCTACTGAGGGTTTAACACTGAGTGTGATATTATAGAACACACAAATAAAACTGATGTCCTACTGAGGGTTTAACACTGAGTGTGATATTATAGAACACACAAATAAAACTGATGTCCTACTGAGGACATAAAAATGAACTGACACATTTACTGAAACTTTCACTGAAACATTTACTAAAACACTTACTGAATCATTTCCAGAAAGGTTCATGAAACATTCACAGAAGGAATCTATGAGGCATTTACTGATACATTTCAATGAAGCAATTACTGACACATTTCTCTGAAGCAATTACTGACACATTTCTCTGAAGCAATTACTGACACAAATTACTGACACATTTAACTGAAGCAATTACTGACACATTTGACTGAAGCAATTACTGACACATTTTTCTGAAGCAATTACTGACACATTTATCTGAAGCAATTACTGACACATTTCACTGAAGCAATTACTGACACATTTCATCTGAAGCATTTACTGACACATTTATCTGAAGCATTTACTGACACATTTATCTGAAGCAATTACTGACACATTTATCTGAAGCAATTACTGACACATTTCTTTGAAGCAATTACTGACACTTTTCACTGAAGCAATTACTGACACATTTCTCTGAAGTATTTACTGACACATTTCTCTGAAGCAATTACTGACACATTTCACTGAAGCAATTACTGACACTTTTCACTGAAGCAATTACTGACACATTTCTAGAAGCAATTAGTGACACATTTCACTGAAGCAATTTACTGACACTTTTCACTGAAGCAATTACTGAAACATTCACTGAAAATTCACTGAATCATTTACTGACATATTCACTGAATTATTTACATAAATATTTACTAAAACATTTACAGAAGCATTTAAAGAAATACTTACTGATACATTTCAATTACTGAAACATTCCCTGAAAATTCACTGAATCATTTACTGACATATTCACTGAATTATTTACATAAATATTTACTAAAACATTTACAGAAGCATTTAAAGAAATACTTACTGATACATTTCAATTACTGAAACATTCACTGAAAATTCACTGAATCATTTACTGACATATTCACTGAATTATTTACATAAATATTTACTAAAACATTTACAGAAGCATTTAAAGAAATACTTACTGATACATTTCCAGGAGCTTCCATTGAGACATTTACTGACATATTCACTGAAACATTTACTGAAACATTTATTCAGACATGCACTGAAACATTTACAGAATCATTCACTGAGACATTTACTGAAACATATACTCAAACATTAACCGAAACATATACTCAAACATTTACTGAAACATATACTCAAACATTAACCGAAACGTTTAGTCACAGATTAACCAAAACTTTTACTGAAACCTGACTGAGACATTTACTGAAACAATAGTTGAAACATTAAGGAAGTAGGAAGTCATAAACCAAGCTTCACATATCTGGTTTCAAAGCAGTTAAAATATCTATCAAGGAAACCTTAAGCCCAAATAACAAGAAAACTAAGAAGTACAAAAATCCATAACAATGCACATGATAATTAAAACACAATACATACGTGTATGCACCCACATAAAATCCATTACCCCTTAGGCTGGCTTATGATATTATACACAGGGTTGTATGTGCTGTATTGACGTTGATGAGTTATCTGGTATGACCCATCGTTGTTGCTTTCCCTATGTCGGATTTCTTAATTGGTGATAGTTCAGTTTGAGAGATGGAAGCTAGTATGCAAAGACAACGTGTCTGAAGGAAACGGATCCATCCCTTCGCTGTGGTCACTGTACCAACCTTCATTATTGTGTCAGTAGGTAGGCCTCTTCATTATTCATGCAACTGGGACCGATGCTTACAGTGAAAAAGATCAAAGATGATCTCAAGTGTTGCATGAGCAGCTCAGGAACCGCCATGTCTGCCCTGAGCTCCATGGAGATAAAACAGTTCCCCACGACATTAAGATTAAATTGACATGTGGTCGTCTTTACTGTATTTGTGTATTGAAGAGAATGAATGTTACAAATAATTATTATTAAATGTACATTTGATTTAAATTTTTATTTCAGTGTATGACACTTTTCAGATATTAATCATATAGATCATTTGTCAGTTGATTAATAATTTACTGAGCAATTGTATTGAAAATGTGAATATAAAGAAGAGAAATGGATGTGTATGTTGATAAGGCACTTCTTTAAAAATAATAGTGATGATGGGGATGGTGATGATGATGATGATGATGATGATGATGGTGATGAAGAAGAAGAAGACAACAACGACAATGGTGATGCTGCGGACAATGACAACTATGATGATGATGATGAAAATGATGATGAAGACAACGACGACGATGGTGATGCTGCCGACAATGACAACTATGATGATGATGATGAAAATGATGATGAAGACAATGACGACGATGGTGATGCTGCCGACAATGACAACTATGATGACGAAGATGCTATAAAATGTATTAGATACTTATGTCTTTTATGCATATACAGCAAGAATATTATCAGATGGAACAATTATCGGCTGTTAAATGCTATCAGGTGCTGCTCTCCAGTAATCCCTGTTGTTGGAAATTTGCTCACCATTGTGAAGCTTCACGGTTTTACAATCAATAATATCATTTATGTATATTCTGTGTGTGAACAAAGAGAACCATTCAACATGAACAGGCATGTGAAATAGAGTGAGTGATGAAAAAAGGTAATTAAAAGCCTGTGGCGCTCCTATCACGTGAGACAATGCTGTGGTGCGGACCCTGTCCAGCATAATTCTGATAATGGTTTCTACCTGGTCATGAAGAAAATATTTATTAGTCATGTCCAGGGTATGAGTAGCCAGGATTACTTACACATGCTGATGAGTTAACAGGTGTGTGAATAGGTGTGTTATATGCTGGTTTTAACATTATTTCAACTAATTCATTGTGAGTCAGCTAAATTTGGATGGAAAACTTTTTGGAGCATCTTGTTAGTGTCTGTCACTTGAAACAGGATACAGTCCTGACATTCCAAGGATCTTAATGAGCATGAATTTGGGACTCAAAGGTTGTGTTTGTATTGTAAACCGAAGGTTTTAGACCAAATTGAGGAAGAAATACATGTACTTTTTATCTGTGAGTCTTACTAAATACTAAGTGATAAATATGTTACTACCGGTAAGTATGATACGATATCATACACAGTCTGTCTGTCTGTCTGTCTGTCTGTCTGTCTGTCTGTCTGTCTTTGTACCGATGAATCATTGGCTGCTGATGCAACTTGGGGATGCATCTCTGTACATAGATGTTTGAATTCAGCACCTGGGTTACAGCTCAGTGTTTCAGACTTATCCCGACCACATCACACTCAAGTATCTAGTTAATACCTCATGGTATTTGTATGTCAACCTGCTTCTTTGGGAGAGGGTGAGGAAGTATTGTGGCAATATTCCAGCTATATCACAGATGGAGGCGACACATTAAAACCCACGTGGGGAAGTAAGTCTATGTCTTTCAGAACAGTGAGTCAGCACCAGGCTACCACTGGCCATTTATGTAACAAACCCCAGCATAAAGCAGATGATATGAATCTTTCAAGCTGTCAAGCCAAGGAAGAAGTCTCTGTTCTCTATCAACTTTAAAGAACTTCTTCATTTCAACCCTCAAAACATGGTAAATAGGGGAAAATGTTAATGAGTTTGGAATTGAGTGAGATAATCCTTGACTGTGTTTAAGCACTCCTTCCTCTGTGCTGGTCCCTTCATTTCAGTAGCCTGATGGTTAAAGTGTCTGCTCATCACACTGAAGAACTGGGTTCAATTCCCCACATGGGCACAATGTGTGAAGCTGGTGTTCCCCACCTTGATATTGCTGGAATATCATTAAAAGTGATGTAAAATCATACTCACTCACTCACTCATCTAATCACTCAACTAATAATTAAAAATATAAATAAACATTTCTAAAAATATGTATATAACAGTGTGGCATCCTTTTTCTGTGTATCCAGACTTGCTTCTTTAAAGGATAGAATTAGTATACATCCATGGGCTTAGCATTCAGTGCAGCCTTGGCGCAAGGCTAGATGTCATCCAACAACTGCATCGATACACCTTCAAGGATGGAGCGTTCAAGATATGGTCACACATGATCAATACAACGCCTCCCCTACCCTCACGTAATGGTGAAGGGTTATACTTACATGAAATATTCTAAGACTTTTCGTGCTTTGTATCATCAACAACTGCTGCCATGGACACCATCATCTTCATCTTTGACCATCTTCATTTGAAATGGATACTGTTAGTACTATTTTAGTCTTAGGTATCCTTCTTATGTTCTTTATGTCTCCACTTCATTCTGAAAATAATTCTATGGTTTCGTCAATACTGCATGGAAAGAGATTTACCCAGATTTTTATGAAGAAGAAATATAATCATCATGTGTATGATTTCAACTAATCAAAAAGAAAACATTAAAAGGAGATGTAAAAATAGCTGTTGTGATGTAATTAATATAACATGGAAACAGTTTGATCTTGGTAAAATATTGATAAAAGATTTAAAAATCATATATTTGATTTAAATCCTGAAAAAGATAACCGTAATAGTTCCTATCAAACATTGTTTCATAAATAGAGTATAAAAATTGATGAAAAATAAGACACAAAAAGAATGTTGTTAACAAAAAGATCATGCATTTCATTGAAAATCCTTGAAATAAGATAACATTTTAATCGTCAATATCATTAATCCTCATTTCACCGCAACAATCTTGAACACAAATACTCTAACATCATCAATCAGACTATAAGATACTGGTACATGCTTGACAGTCTAATATATTAAGTGTTAATTTGGTCTCAAGGAAACCCACTTCATCACCTTCGGCAAGGATGCTTTAGCTGCGAGTCTCTAGCTCATGGATTTAGCTGTACAAGCACAAGGTAAAATATCCTGAGATCTTCTTAAACCTATGTGGCAGTGATCCATCTCACTGTGTCATATTCTGCTGATGTAAATAACTGACCATGGTCAGTGGGAGTGTTTGCCATGACAGCTTGAGTAGATCTGGTTACCATCATGTCTGAAACTCTTTCTTCCGCAAGCCTCATCCCTTGTGTATCACCTGTTCTCTACACAGCTTCCTAGACAGGACTATACTCACCTTCCCTACTTAACTGTGTTAGGTTCTTGTTTCTACTGTTTAAGAGGCATGAGTGGACCAGTTGTCCATGTGATTTGATTCTGCCACTTGTTGGGACCCTTAACCATGACAGGATCCTGTGATTGAGGGTTGGAAAATCTGATCTGCCCTGATAATAATCCTTGGAATGGCCCAGTTGTCCATGTGATTTGATTCTGCCACTTGTTGGGACCCTTAACCATGACAGGATCCTGTGATTGAGGGTTGGAAAATCTGATCTGCCCTGATTATAATCCTTGGATTGGCCTAGTTGTCCATGTGATTTAATTCTGCCACTTCTTTGGTCCCTTGGCCATGACAGAATCCTGTGATCGAGGGTTGGAAAATCTGATCTGCCCTGATTATAATCCTTGGATTGGCCCAGTTGTCCATGTGATTTAATTCTGCCACTTCTTTGGTCCCTTGGCCATGACAGGATCCTGTGATCGAGGGTTGGAAAATCTGATCTGCCCAGATTATAATCCTTGGAATGGCCCAGTTGTCCGATCTGCCCTGATTATAATCCTTGGATTGGCCTAGTTGTCCATGTGATTTGATTCTGCCACTTCTTAGGTCCCTTGGCCATGACAGGATCCTGTGATCGAGGGTTGGAAAATCTTAATTATCCAACCTGCCAAGATTATAACCTTTGGATGAATAAGTGAGAGTATGGTTTTAACTGAGAAATAGCAATATTCAAGCAATATTAAGGTGGGTTACACCAGAAAAAGGTTTCACTCATTGATTGATGAAAGGATGTGAACCTGGAACCTAGGGGTTATGGGCAAAGGTGTCAACCTCCATGCTATCGCACCACCAGTGTAGTCCCTAGTCTGTCAACAATTAACCCATAATTTATCTGCATCACTTTGAGCTTTTCTTCCTCTGAAGCTTCCATCACCACACTTTGAATGAAACAATTGTGTGTTGAATTTAAGGCACCCTCTCCTTTGTTTTCATTTTATTTGTTTAATTTGATATTTTTTCAATGCCCACCACAATATTCCCGACATGGTCCATTGTATTATGTTCTGTAGTCATGAAATAATCCATGCTGCTCAATTTAAATTTGTTAACTCTGTGAATGTCATTCAATCATGTGGAGCACCTCTCAGTCAGAAGCAGGAAACAAGATTACTTATTGCTGAATTATTTAGAAATTGAGACACAAAAAGTTAAAACACTTGGTTCTAACTTGATGGCATTTAAATGTGGACTTCAATGGTGGCCTTGTGGCCATCCTGAGAAGCGGATGTACGGATCTATACGGTCGCGCTTTAGCCTTAGTAGCGTCTTTGAAAGTACAATTCCGTCAGGGAAATCATGTCACGCCAGAGAGCAGCATTGTGTTGGACCCTAGGTGCAAAAATTAGCATTATTATTATTATTTCAAGGTGCTGCAGATTTTGGTAAGCCAGGATCCTGTGAAAGTTGGTTCGAATCTCTGATTTGGTTTCATTATATAATCCTTGGTTTGTCAACACCTCACTATTCACAGGTTTCAGGTGGTAAATGTCAAGGAGTGGAGCCATGTTGTGCTTTCCTTCCACATCAAGCTGTCATTGACTCTAAGCTGAACTGGAACTCTAACACTGAAGCCCTATACAAAAAGTGTCAACAACGTCTTCATCTCATGCGTAAACTGAGATCTTTTAATGTTAATGTCATCTTTTTATGTAGCATTTATTCAGAGTATTTTAACATTTTCCTTCCATTGTTGGTACGGGTCTCTCTCAGTTCATCTCAAATCTAAAATAGACAAAATTGTTAACACTGCAAGTAAAATCGCTGGAGTCAGATTTGAATGTTTGTCATCAATATATGAGTGGCAAATCGTGAATCAAGCTGTCAAAATCATATCTGACTGTACTCACTACTTAAATTTGGAATACAACCTCCTCCCTTCGGTCCACCACAACTACAAAGTTCCAATTGTGAAAACTAAGAGAGCCTGTACATCCTTTATTCCAAGTACCATATCTCTCTTAAACAAATGTGAAGATACCTAAATCAAAGAATTTATGTAAATATGTTTGGTATCTCTCTAATGTGTCAGTAGCTCTGCTGATGTAACACAAATTCCTGAAAAGGCATTAAAGTATTATTCTATGCTGTAATAAAACTGAAATGCCATTCAAATCAGTGTTAAACTGACATTAAGTGACATAAGTGTGATTGAAAGACATGTTCTTAGTACTGGTTGATTTCCATGGACATTTAAACTTTTGAGTAATGCATATTGGTCAAATCAACTATTTGTCTTTAAGAGTGAGTGAATGAGGTTACACAACAGTCATCAGTATTTCAGATTTTGCACAAGATAATTTCAGGAATGGCTAACAGTCAGCCATGTCGACTCTGGTCACTTTGTATGTCTTTTCATACCTTGATAGCAGTTTTACCAATTTCCCATATAGTTGCCATGGACACTGGGGTAGTACAGTGGTTAAAGTGTTCGCTTGTCATGCTGAAGTCCTGGGTTCTTGATCAAGCTAGCACTCCAGTTGAAAGCACTGATCAACTTAGAACTCCATGTAAGGCCTTGATCAAGCATGCTCTCCATGTAAGGGCCTTGATGAGGCATGCTCTCCACATGAGAGCCTTGATGAAGCATGCCGTCCATGTGAGAGCCTTGATGAAGCATGCCCTCCATGTAAGGGCCTTGATGAAACATGCTTTCCATGTAAGGGCTTTGATGAAACATGCTTTCCATGTAAGAGCCTTGATGAAGCATACTCTCCATGTAAGAGCCTTGATGGAGCATGCTTTCCATGTATGGGCCTTGATGAAACATTCTTTCCATGTAAGAGCCTTGGTGAAGCATGCTCTCCATGTTAGAGCCTTGATGAAGAATGCTCTCCATGTAAGAGCCTTGGTGAAGCATGCTTTCCATGTAAGGGCCTTGATGAAGCATGCTTTCCATGTGAGAGCCTTGATGAAGCATGCTCTCCATGTAAGAGCCTTGATCAAGCATGCTCTCCATGTAAGGGCCTTGATGAAGCATGCTTTCCATGTAAGGGCCTTGATGAAGCATGCTCTCCAGGTAAGGGCCTTGATGAAGCATGCTCTCCATGTAAGAGCCCTGATGAAGCATGCTTTCCATGTGAGAGCCTTGATGAAGCATGCTCTCCATGTAAGAGCCTTGATGAAGCATGCTCTCCATGTAAGGGCCTTGATGAAGCATGCTCTCCATGTATGGGCCTTGATGAAACATGCTCTCCATCTAAGAGCCTTGGTGAAGCATGCTCTCCATGTGTGAGCCTTGATGAAGAATGCTCTCCATGTAAGGGCCTTGATGAAGCATGCTGTCCATGTGAGACCCTTGATGAAGCATGCTCTCCATGTAAGGGCCTTGATGAAGCATGCTCTCCATGTGAGAGCCTTGATGAAGCATGCTTTCCATGTAAGGGCCTTGATGAAGCATGCTTTCCATGTCAGTGTGTGAATCTTCATCAAACTACCACTCCATGTGATACCCGTCATCGCAATCCATGAGAGGCTATGAAAAGTTATACCAATACATCTTAACATTCTGATGTGTGAACTGTTTGTTTGCAGGGTGGTTACATGCAAGGACTGCCCAATGGCTAGAGAGTAGCTTCCTTTTAATGTGATCTCTGTGGCAGATCTCTGTGGGCTATTTGTGGGTAAAGCTGTTCATGTTCATTGGTCCCTGTTCCAACATCAAAACCTTACAAGAATCTAATCAGCCAGCTCAGGCCTCTCAGAAATCATCTTGACCACCCACTAAACACACTACTTGACCCCCAGCAAACACTCCCTCATTAGCTGATCACTGTACTGTGTAAAATGCTACAATACAGCTCAATTTCCTCAACTTTACACTCTAAACACATCCCCTTTAAGAAAACCCCTTCCTTCATCCACAGGGACTCTCTCTCTCTCTGTCTCTGTCTCTCTCTCTGTCTGTCTGTCTTTCTCTCTCTCTCTCTGTGGATAAATAGATAGATAGATGATAGATAGATAGAAGAAAACCCCTTCTTTCTTCCACAGGGACTCTCTCTCTCTCTCTGTCTCTCTCTGTCTGTCTTTCTCTCTCTCTCTCTGTGGATAGATAGATAGATAGATAAATAGATAGATAGATAGATAGATAGATAGATAGATAGATAGATTTCCTTTCAATCCCCCAAAATATATTGCCCTTATACTTTCATCTGTACCTAAAATTATATGGCATTTTATTTCCTTCTGTTCCTTAAAATAGATTGTCTCATACTGTCCTGTGCCTAAATTCTATCACCTTTATGCTTTCATTCTGACCCTTAAAATATTTTCATCTTATATTTCCCTTATACTTCTCTAACTGCAGACATCTAAAAGAGTTTGTTTGAATTTAGATCTCTCTCACACTCTCTTTCCCCTCCTCCCTCCCTCCCTCTGTCTCTCTCTCTCTTTTCTCTCCTTCTTTCTCTCCCTCCCTCCCTTTATCTCTCTCTCCCTCTCCCTCCTCCTCTCTCTCCTCTCTCCTCTCTCTCTCTCTCTCTCTCTCTCTCTCTCTCTCTCTCTCTCTCACCCCTTATTCTATTTTAAATATAAAATTGATTAAATCAAGTAATTATTTGAAAGTATCCTTGTGTCATCATTTTAGTTTAATTGTGGACACATTTCCTGTAGTGGGATAGCCTTTTCCTTTGTCACTCCCAGTGAATGGAGCACCCTCCTACGTACATCTTGTTCCCTGAGCCTACATAAGACACAATATGAACCAATGTCTGTTAACAAAGCTTCTAGGTTCCCTCTTATACAATTAGTTATTTCACTTGCCTAGTGACATTTGTATCCTCAATATCTAAATCTGTATAATTATCTCCTCCTCTTTCTAAGCTTTATCCCACATAATAAATAACGCACCCATGCCTTAATCTCGAGACCTGTGTGATTCATGCTCTCAGCTCTGTTGACATCTCACCCTGTGTGTATTGTATTGGACTTGATTAAAACATGCTTCATTTGTTACACTTTTACAGTCACCCTGATTCTGACTTACCCAGGGTGATTTAAATGCTTTATTTGTTACACTTTTACACTCACCCTGATTCTGACTTACCCAGGGTGATTTAAATGCTTTATTTGTTACACTTTTACACTCACCCTGATTCTGACTTACCCAGGGTGATTTAAATGCTTTATTTGTTACACTTTTACACTCACCCTGATTCTGACTTACCCAGGGTGATTTAAATGCTTTATTTGTTACACTTTTACACTCACCCTGATTCTGACTTACCCAGGGTGATTTAAATGCTTTATTTGTTACACTTTTACACTCACCCTGATTCTGACTTACCCAGGGTGATTTAAATGCTTTATTCAGTATAAATACTAAGCTTGCTATTAAACTGTCATGATTACACAATGCCATTTAGAAAGTGGTCAAATGTAACATATGTTATATTTGGGATTACACTTTCTTAGTAAAGTACAAATTCTAGTACTTTTTTTAGTTGAGCCCCATCCGGGATTCGAACTCAAACCCTCAGGGTCAGGCACCTAATCTGTCGTTTTATTCATAATATTCAGTTTTACTTGTACATGTATTCTGATCTATATACTTATAAGGTTCAGTTTTAATTTTACATATATTCCGATCTATAAACTTATAAGGTGATTTGATTTAAACATATTTTATTCACAAATGTGAAAGGGATTGGGGACAAATTATCCAACTTAAAATACCCGCTCCCTAATATTTACATACATACAATTTCAATTATATACTTCTTAGGAAAGAATGCAGTTTGCACACATTTGAAAATGCATTAATTCTGTTGAATAGTCAGGTCACGTCTTCCAAGTAACATCAGTGACAATGTGATTGGAGAATCACGTTTTACAATATTTTTAATATTTGACATTAATATCTCTTTGCATGTTGTACAGTCTACATTCTAATAGGAAGTGATGTACATTTTCACAAGCATTGCCACAGTAACAAGAAGCAGAATCTTTCATGTTGAAACAATAAAGATCATAATTTAACTGACTAGTCATATATCTCAACTTTGTGTGAATAATATTAAATTTTATAATACCAAACGAGTAATGTGATGGACCTACAGGTTGCTCACCCTTTAAATATAACTTGAAATTGGTAATGAAGGTCGATTTCTTTCGGTTTCAGAAATATTATTCCATATTCTTACAGTTGATGGAAAAAGGGAATCATACAAAAGTCTTAACCTTGCAGAAGGAAGGATAATATTGTTAGCATTCCTAAGGTTATAGTTAGATCTGGATCCCACACTATCTGGAGTAATATCTTTTAAGTATACAGGAGCTAAATTATTTTGAATTTTATGAAAGAGACAAAGTTTTCTTCTTTTCCTTCGTTCATCCAGTCTTTCCCACCCTGTCTCATAATATAGAATTTCCCGTGAGGTATATCTAGGAAGACCAGTAATTATTCTGGCAGCTTCTAACTGAAGTTTCTCTAAGTTTTCCTTCTGTTGTACGGTACAACCATCCCATAATTCACAAGCATATTCAAAGTGTGGTCTGATAAAATATCTTATAAATATTGTTGATTGTATTTCTGTTTAGTAAATATTTCAATTTTCGCATTAATGATATCATTTTGGAGCACGACTTGATAATTTGATTAGTGTGACAAGACCATTTGCCGTTTGCTTCTAATGTTATTCCAAGATGTTTATGATTGTTTACCAAATTAATTTGCTTTCCGTCAAAAAATAATTTCAATTCTTCAAGTTCATTAATCATGGAAAACAACACTGCTTCTGTTTTTGCAGGATTATATGAGACCAACCAGTTTTTGCTCCAGCTATGTAATATGTCTAAATTGGCATTAAGAGAAGTTTCGATTTCTTTGTACTTTTTGATGATTTCGTTGATACTTATAAGGTTCAGTCTTACTTTTACATGTATTTGTATTCTAAGGATGACCTATATACTTATAAGGTTCAGTCTTACTTTTACATGTATTCTATATGCTTACCTATATTCTTATAAGGTTCAGTCTTACCTTTTTACATGTATTCTGACCTATATTCTTATAAGGTTCAGTCTTACTTTTACATGTATTCTGACCTATATTCTTATAAGGTTCAGTCTTACTTTTACATGTATTCTGACCTATATACTTATAAGGTTCAGTCTTACTTTTACATGTATTCTGACCTATATACTTATAAGGTTCTAGTCTTAGGTTCAGTCTTACTTTTTTACATGTTTACTTTTACATGTACTATATACTTATAAGGTACAGTCTCAATTTTACATGTTTTCCAACATATATACTTATAAGGTTCTATATACTTATAAGGTTCAGTCTTACTTTTACATGTATTCCGATCTATATACTTATAAGGTTCAGTCTCAATTTTACATGTATTCCAACATAAATACTTATAAGGTTCAGTCTTACTTTTACATATATTCCAACCTATATACTTATAAGGTTCAGTCTTACATTTACATGTATTCTGATCTATATACTTAAATTGTGCAGTCTTAATTTTACACTTACTCTGATATTTGTGTTAATAATATTCAGTCATCCCTTTATATTCATCCCGATGTTTGTTCTTATAAGATTAAGTCTTACTTTTACATTCACCCTAGTAATACAATCAAGAGTAAAAAATTAACAACTCTTCCATAGATGACTCAGCCACAGTTTACTTCAGCGCAGTAAGCTCAAAAGTGACTCCCCGAAACAATGTGCCTTGCCTCCTTGTATCGTCATGGCAACACCCACCCTTTCAATATGACCATTGTGGGTGGTTCACCCACATCCCTACTCTTTAAAACTCCATGCATCTCGCTCCTTGTATTCTTCTGTGAGCAGCTATTCCTTTCATTCCGACCTTTGTGGGTGAATAACCTTCCTCCTCCAACAAATTGAAATCAATTCTTCCGTTTCTCCAGTGTCCTCGTTTAACCTGACACCAGCACCCTCGTCCCCCACCTCATCTATATAGCATCTTCTACTTATTCCAGCATCCCCACACTTCTTCCAGCCTTCAGCTGGGGATCGAAGCACCCGCGTCCTACTACAATTGATAAAGCCATCCATCGTATACTACCACAAAGATCTCAACGTGACACCCTTTCTTGCTGAGTGTAGTTAGAAGCCCTGTCTCATCTGTGTCACATTTTTTCCCATCTCATTGAAGTAAGTAATCCTCGTCCATCCTACCTTTACTGATGTAGATAATTTGTGTCTCTCTGTCACTCCATCCCTATCGGTGAACATGGTCGGTCCCTTCCCCTCCATTATACTCCTAAAAAATAATACCTGATTTTTTTATATCACTATAGGTAATCTGTCATGCCATTAACAGACACATTGACAGATTAACTGTATTAATAAATCAGGTGTTCCTGAGCTTCATTTAAGTGGTATATATTCTTTTCTACTCTAAGAATCTCAGCTTCACCAGCCTCAGTGCTACAAATGATGGATATTAAAGGACTGCACCCCAGCCATCCCGCCCACCCCTCCAGACAGTATCTGTCTAGCACCCCCATCTACACTTCTCTCCACCCCATTATTGGGTGAAGTGAAACACTGAGCTCTGTTACATACCACCCCCACTGCTATCCATGATAACATACCCTAATTTCCATAACACCCACCAATGTGAGTAAACGTTAGAGCCCTGCCCTCCACTCTGTATTGTCCCTCTCAGTCTCCCACCCACCTCCATTTAAATAACATCATACATTGTATCATATCCAGTCACCCCTACCCTTTTTATAGCATCACAACATACCCAAATTTCTATATCATCCATTCCAATTAGAAAGATACAGAGACCCTGTCTTGCCCTGCCCTGCCCACAACTCTCTCCTCTTCTCATTCTCCTATCCCCCTTATTTGTTTAAACAACATTATATCCTATCCAGTCACCCCAACCTTTTTTGTAACATCATAACTTACCCAAATTTCTATATCATCTACTCCAGTTAAAGATACAGAGACCCTGTCTTGCCCTCAACTCTGTCCTCTTCTCATTCTCCTTCCCCTCCCTATCTAAGTAACATGTCATATTAAGTCAACCCTATCTATACAACATAATGACATACTAAAAGTTCCATATCACCCACTCCAATAGGTGAAATAAAGTCTTGCCCTGCCCTCAACACTGTCCCCCTCTAATACTCCTCACCCCACCCCATGTAATTAACTGTATGGAATACCAATATCTATAAAATATTATAACATATTAAAATTTCTATATCACCCACTCCAATGAGTGACATATAGAGTCCCTACCCTGCCTTCGACCCTGTCCCCCACTAATTCTCCTCACCCCACCCAATGTAAATAACTGTATGCAATACCAATATCTATAAAATATTATAACATATTAAAATTTCTATATCACCCACTCCAATGAGTGACATATAGAGTCCCTACCCTGCCTTCGACCCTGTCTCCCATTAATTCTCCTCACCCCACCCCATGTAAATAACTGTATGCAATACTCATATCTATAAAATATTATAACATATTAAAATTTCTAAATCACCCACTCCAATGAGTGACATATAGAGTCCCTGCCCTGCCTTCAACCCTGTCCCCTTCTAATACTCCTCGCCCCACCCCATGTAAATAAATGTATGGAATACCAATATCTATAAAACATTATAACATATTAAAACTTCTGTATCACCCACTCCAATGAGTAAAATAAAGAGTCCCTGCCCTGCCTTCGACCCTGTCCCCCTCTAATTCTCCTGGACCCACCCCTATGTAAATAACAGTATATCATACCCAATCACCTCCACCCCATTGCCCCAAGTAAGATGCCACTGTCTTCTTCATCTCTACAGGATTATAGCATCGCTACTCAGTGACTATCTCCATGTCACATCCTCCCCTTCCCCTAGTCCACGTAAGTGGCAACTTCAAGATCCCTGTCCTCATCACTATCCAAATCAAATCTCTCCTTTTCTCAGTATCCTCACTTCACCCCTGACACCACCATCACCTCCTGAGGTGACCGTTTCCCAGTGCGAGTGAAGCATCTTATAATGAGGCAGTTGATTTGTGCTTCTGATCACTGCTTCAATACCCAGCCCGATGTGCTGCTATCCTACTGACTGTACAGTCTGTCAGTCAGTCAGTGTGAATTAAAGGGCTCTCCGTGAGCCGCTCAACTTACACACACACGCTCTCTCTACACAGACACCGGTCGCATGCTGGTCTAGCACGTTGAATGAATGAACAACAACGGCATGCAAGTAATCAGCCGCGGTGAGGATCACATCTGATTGGATATAGGAGTCCCGTCACAGCCATACTATGTTGCGGAACAGGTACGGTTCGTACACGCGTTCCAGTGATCGCTGGAGTACAGGAGTCGTTATCTGTGTGGAGTACCATCAAGTCATTGTTTAACTCTTCCACTGCTGTTGCCAAAAAGTGAGGTAAGAGAGAGAGGAGGACAACTGGATATTACAATGTAAATTGGTGTAATATTGTATAACGTGTTTGGGATATCCTGTGCTTCAATGGATTTATCTCGACTTGGTGTATACTGCTGTGTTTCCTTCATGAGAGGATAGCCTTTTTCCTATTGAAGAAGGTAAGTCACGTGTGACCGGCCAAACTGTGAACGCTTTACACAGCATTAACAGCCCTAACTATTTATATTGGCTGTCATATCTACTATAAGTCTTTTTGTTACACACAGGGTTCCTGGGTCACTGGACTCTAAACACACACCTTGGCTTATCAGTTGCTCAGCCTGGAGCTTCTCCTGAACACCCAAAATATTATTACATAGGCTATAAAAAACCGTTGGATATCTAAGTTTGGGATCTTGATATGCAGATAGCCATTATGCATAGGAAGTGTCTTTATTGTGTCTACACTCCTTGGCAAGGAAATGTACACCCACAGAACATTAGTCAGTTTGGACAGGTTTCAAACTTTAATACATAGAAATTTATTATTATTATAAGGAAATGCTTGATATTTGTTGGTGTGATAATCGTCACATGATATTTGCATGGTCTTAATTCCTGTTCTAATGTTGAATATTTTTACTTTTTACTTTAATATATGATTTTTTTATTTGATGATTTTATTAATAGTGAAGAATAATTCATTATTCTTACATTCATAATCTGAATTAATTAACACACAGGAATGTGCTAAAACTGGAGAAAATATGTCCATATTTGTTCATCCTTACAGCAATGTGTTATGCTTACAACATAGTATGTATTGTACACATCTGTACTAGGTGTACCCATGGTATGCTTGGTAGAGTCACTGGGGTATTCACCTGTTTGAATGCATGAATAAGTGTTTCATGGTTTGAAGGTACATAAATGGTCCATTATGAGAGTCTCTTACCCTCCATTTTGTCTGATCACTGAGGTTCAAAAGTAAGGAGTGTTATGTGGAAACCATGAAGATTGTTGTCGACAGACAAGCTCTTGTCAGATTGTCCTAATCTGATGTCTAGACAAATTGATATTTTACACATTAATTGAACCATCATTCTTGTGATAAGTTAAAGACATATATAGTAAATGAAGTTTCACTATTATCTAGTGTCTCATAGTCTCATATCATAAATTGTTCCAGGTCATTGAGTGTTATGTAAAAACTAGCTATCCTGACTAATATATTCACACATTCCTATTATATGTAGATATACTACTGAAGAAAGTTGAAGAACACCAATTTTTTATGACAATAGCTATTCTAATTTATGACAAATTATTTATAGTCGTATGAAAAAAATGCATAGAAAGAGTAACTTCTTTTTCAGTAGCATATAGAGACAAATGAATATTATACATAATGACTTGGTGTGTCTGTGAAGTTTTAAAGAGCAGATGAAAGTAAAGATATTTATGCTGATTGTAAAGTAACAGGAGAACTGGAAGCCCCTAAGCATCCATTTTGACTGATCATTTAGGTTTAAATGGAAGGTGGGTAATTCTGTAGAAACAGTAAGGCCTAATTATGTACAAACATTTACGATTTTGTTTGTTACATTTAAATTAATATATTTCCACTTACTTGTAGAATTTGTGAAGGATTTAGATATTGTAAGATTGTGTTTCTTAAAATGAAATTACACCGCTAGTGTAGCCATACATATTATATAGATCAATATCAGGGAAAAAGTGATGATGTAAGGATATGAATGCCATTTGACTAATCTGAAAGTAGATTTTTATGAAGGTCTGTTAAAGGTTATCAAAGATCTGTAGAGAGTTAAAAAAAAAGATGAAAGATAAGCAAATGTTTCAGCTAAAAAATGAAGTGCTAATTTGTTAATAGGGAAAACAACTGTTGAATTTTTTGCCTTACATGGAAAAGTGAAATGAACATTTTTTTTTTAAATTTTTGCAAATTGGACATATATGTTAGTTCTGTTCGATCAGTGTTTCCTATTTGTAAGAAGCTGTTGTTTGATGTTGGTTGAACTTACAAACTTAACAAAATTAAAGATTATTATCAACTTTCAACACATGCCACTAAGAAGCAGTAATAAGAAAAATCATGACTTGAGCCTTTATAGAAAGTATACAACCTTGCATCTGATGTTCATCCTTCATCTGTCTAGGTTTCACAAATTGTTTTGCTTGATCGTTTAGGATTTGTTTTGTGAATCTTTCTTTAGTAAAAGGACAGAAACCTTATAATGGGAGCTCTTTTGGTGTCTCTGTATAGTAATACAAATGAGCTTGAAGCATTACATTTAAGTGTACATGAAACAAATTCCCAGAGCTTGAAGTATTACATTTTACTGAATATGAAACAAGTACCCAGGCCTTGAAGTACTGCTTTTGACTGCATATGAAACAAGTACCCAGAGCTTGAAGTATAATATTTTACTGTATATGAAACAAGTACCCAGAGCTTGATGTATTATATTTTACTGAGCATGAAACAGGTATCCAGAGCTTCAAGTATTACATTTTACTGATATGAAACAGGTACCCAGATGTTGAAGTATTACATTTTACTGAATATGAAACAGGTACCCAGATGTTGAAGTATTACATTTTACTGAATATGAAACAGGTACCCAGATGTTGAAGTATTACATTTGACTGAATATGAAACAGGTACCCAGAGCATGAAGTATTACATTTTACTGAATATGAAACAAGTATCCAGAGCTTAAAGTATTACGTTTTACTGAATATGAAACAAGTACCCAGAGATTGAAGTATAATATTTGAGTGCACAAGAAAGAAGTAAGGAAACCTTGAAGTATAACGTTTTACTGTATATTGAACAAGTACTCAATTTCCATATTTACTTTGTGTGCATTCCTAACATATTTTGTGACTCTCTGTGAGTAAAATCATATAGGCTGAATATACAAAAGACTCTTTTACTCTCACTCTGTATATTCATAGAAATCAGCTTGGTAATTATGGTTAAACCGTATATAGAACAGCTACCTAATTTCCCCATTGACTTCCCTTACATTCTTAAGATTCTTTTGTAAATCTTCCGTAGTTAAATCATTGAGACCATTCACAAATGGACAGCTCTTGCTTTCTCCCTGCACATTCATTCAAACGAGGTTGGAAATGTTGCTATTTAAGTGCATATAGCACGACTAAATGCTATTTATGTGTAAGCATGCATATCATGACATTTAGCAAGTGCAAATAATGACTGCATGCTATGTGTGGTTGTAGTTTGGGAGATGGTAGAAGGACATGGTTAAACGCACTCATTGACAATTATTGAGGAAGATTACTTTTTCTCAAATCTCTGAAGAATTTACCTGTTCAGGGAAAGTCACCGACGCTAAAGTCAAATATCACATCGCTGATTACACCAGACAAACACATTACATTAGTTTTTAAATCAGAAAGGTTTAAAAGATATGCCTTCAACGTTGACTTTAAGCTTAGAATCTGTAATCTTAATCTAAACGAATCAGGCAAAAAGTTAATTGCCCAGTCAACATGTTGAACACAACCTTGATGGAATTGGAGGCATTTTTCTCATCATTGATTTGTCATTTTCACAGCTCAGATTGATTTGTTTGAGTACAAATTTCTTCAAATAAAGTAAATACGGTAATGCTTTTATCCAGTAAATCTGAATTTTCCCGAAAAGATTTAAACATGTGGTGTTGCAACAATTGTAAATGTCATCACTGGACATATTTCTACACTGTAAGCATTGGAGCACTGGCTGCGTGCATGATGTGATGGCCGACTTCCATTGCTTCACACTCAAGACATGTTTACAGACAACTCCTATCTCTGCAACTGAAGAGTCATTAGCAGACTACTTTGCAACATCATAACCAGCTATATATATCAGGAGAGTGTTGACTTGGGTTGGGATGATGATGTTTCTGTTTCAAACTTAAATATCAGGAAAAATTCTTGACTTCTTCATCCTGTATTGGAAACTGATCTTACATTCTTAGTAATTTTGGCATTTACGATACACAAAATTCCAAAATGGCATGTCATTATATCATTCCTGATATTTTTCATATTATGCTTCTCAATAAAACATCCAATTCCTTCATATGACTATATTTATAATGTCAAGGTTGATGGCACATTGCAACACAGCTTTGCAGTTGTGGTTGTTCTTTAACTTGTATGAAATGGTAAATTTGTATATTTATTCAATATCCTATTTCTTTTAAAAACATATGGCCAGATAATTTTAGCATTTTTTGGGGCAACTTTTTTTATGATAAGTATGAAATAAAGTCAAGAGTGTCAATAAGAGATATTTTTAGCAATTGATTTTCCTTTTTTTACTCACCAAATATATATACATGCTCATTTACAGTAAAGAACTCAGTAAACATTCAAACATTAATGTGAAAAAAAATACCCACTTCAGTGATGCAATACTGAGAGCAAACACAAACCTCCCTGACTTAACAGCGATCCAAGAACAAAACAGAATATTCTATTACCCTGAGGCTTCATTGATTTTTCTTCTGCCAATTCAAATTATCACAACCATGATTTATTTGAAACACTTTTAATTTCCTGAAATTTACCATAAATATGTACTGCCCCTATTATCAGCCTCACTCATGCATGTGCAATTTTAGTGTTGTCATTTCAGCTTAGGTAGAGTGCTCATGAGAGTCTCAACCGGGCTCGGTTACAACTGTGACTTAATGAGATCTATACTAAAGGCCACTGCAAATTATTTATTTGTTCTGCAAATTTCTCATTTTTTTCTCAAAATACCATTATCGTTTTTATGGTTTTTTTAAGGTACTAAAACACTTTCCTTGCCAAAATTACTGACATAATTGCAAAGAGAATTCTGACATTACCATCAGTCTTGTCTGATATTTGTTGTCAGTTTTATTTATGGGGTACATTTTGTGCTGATCTATGTATCTAGGTTTGAAAAATACATCATTTGCAATTTAAACAATAAGAGAAAATAAATTAACTTTGGGGAAAGCAGGATTCCATAACCATCTAATCAACTTGCTGTTTCCTAATTGGTCTTGATTTAGAAAGTGAAACATCTGTTCTAATCCACATGCTAAACATGCAATGTATTTATCAGAGATGTGTTGAACTTGGCGTTATTCTGCTACTTAGTTTTCATTGACACATGCATGTTCTTGCTCCGTGAAATGAATTCTATATGTTATCTCAGGGTTATGTTAATCATCGTTATCCCATCATAATCTTCAGATAAGTTCTTCATCATCTAGACATTACCAACTCAGATCCACTATTAGATCTGATTTGAGGATATTGTTTAAGGTACAGTGTTCAACATTGTGACCCGTGCTTTCTTGGGGGCGAGTAATCTTTCAAACCCCTATCCCACCTGTCTAGTAACGCTTTTTTTACTTTAAAGTTTGAACATGCAATTTGATACAGTGACTGTGCTTCATGAATCTAATCTATTGCACAAACCTGAACAGCAAAGTATGTGGGAAATTTTTTTACTTTTGTCGGTCTCCTGTCACACTTGTACATGGTTGTGTGATTGGATGTAATCCCATGCGTGGACCAGCGGTTTCAGGGTTTTATTTCCAAGTTCCTTTTTTGAGAATTTCAATTTTCAGTTTGTATTCCTGGATGGAGGACCTGCGGTAATTTCTGTAGTTTAGTGTTAGTTCTGTGGCATGGTGTCTGTGAAAGGTAACCAGACAACCAAACAAGTTTGAATTTTGACTTTTTCTGGTCTAGGATTTATTGCTGTTTTTGTACAAGATTAAAAGCACAATAAAAGTAAAATGTTTTATTAAAACAACACCTATTTCAAAGCCTGGCCACCTTCTTGTCAGCTGTTTTTCACAACATTCCTGAGGAAACAACAGAGGGCATCATGAACTCTTTGGTTATTGGATGGCCACCAATGGCTTTTCTCTCTCTTTGTGTAAGTGAATCCCACATTAAAGCATTCATGTGAATCCCACATTAAAGCATTCATGTGAATCCTAAATGTAAAACATTCAAGTGAATCCTAAATGTAAAGCATTCATGTGAATCCTAAATTTAAAGCACATTAATGAATTCCCACATGTAAAGCATTCACATGAATCCTAAAGGTAAAGCATTCACATGAATCCTAAAGGTAAAGCATTCAAATGAATCCTAAATTTAAAGCACTTTAATGAATTCCCACATTTAAAGCATTCATGTGAATCCTAAATGTAAAGCATTCAAGTGAATCCTAAATGTAAAGTACTTTAATGAATCCCACATCTAAAGCATTCAGGTGAATCCCACATTTAAAGCATACTAGTGAATCCTATATGTAAGGTAGGTACTTTAATGAATCCTACATGTAAAGCATTCAAGGGAATCCTACAAGTAAAGCATTCAAGTGAATCATAAATGTAAAGTACTTTAATGAAACCCACATGTAAAGCATTCAAGTGAATTCATCATGTAAAGCATTCAAATGAATCCTAAATGTAAAGTATTTGAATGTATCCCGCATGTAAAGCACTCTCGTGAATCCTACATGGTGTTTTTGTTATTCATATTATCATCTAAATAAGAATGATAAAAAGCTTGTAGGGTAAAGAGATAGGGAATCTTTGCTGAAAGCTAAGACCATTGTATAATTTTTGACTATTTTGTAACAATTTGTTTATAAATCACAATTGAATATTATCAATTTTTAATATTAGTTGAATATTATCTAGCAAAACACTTCCTATAGTCATAAGAAATCTGTGGTAAAGGCAAATCCCATTGCCAATTCTGACTGTATTAAAACCATTTGTTTATGAGTTACTATGAAATATTGATGACACAAGTGAGAAGAATGTGTTACTGAAAGTCCCATCATTACCCATTGGTGTGTACGAGTGTTATATCCCTTGACTCAACATGGCAAGACCCCTGTACATCTGGGCTGCTAGCATCGACATGTTATATTGGTTCAACTTCTTTGGAATGCTTTGCTAAATTTCAGTTGAAACTGTGACAGGTTGGTAAATGGCAGGTGTAGCTGTCACTGTGCTTGAAACTGACAGGTTCATTTTACCTTAGAACCTTAACTGACATGTGTCTGGGTAGTTGGGTATAAATTGATTCATCATGTGTTCTGTGTCCCGAGATCATTTTAATTTCAATTTCTGTCTTTGGGACAATACTCAACACTGCACTATCAAACTGTGAAGTCTCAATGGAAGCATTGCATTGGGACCAGTGATGTCCTAATACATTGTACCTTCCTGTCTCTACAACCTTACACAGTACAGTACTACAAGACTTTAATGTCCTAATACATTGTACCTTCCTGTCTCTACAACCTTACACAGTACTACAAGACTGTAATGTCCTAATACATTGTACCTTCCTGTCTCTACAACCTTACACAGTACAGTACTACAAGACTGCAATGTCCTAATACATTGTCCCTCCCTGTCTCTACAACCTTACACAGCACTACAAGACTTTAATGTCCTAATACATTGTCCCTCCCTGTCTCTACAACCTTACACAGCACTACAAGACTTTAATGTCCTAATACATTGTCCCTCCCTGTCTCTACAACCTTACACAGCACTACAAGACTGTAATGTCCTAATACATTGTACCTTCCTGTCTCTACAACCTTACACAGTACTACAAGACTGTAATGTCCTAATACATTGTACCTTCCTGTCTCTACAACCTTACACAGTACAGTACTACAAGACTGCAATGTCCTAATACATTGTCCCTCCCTGTCTCTACAACCTTACACAGCACTACAAGACTTTAATGTCCTAATACATTGTCCCTCCCTGTCTCTACAACCTTACACAGCACTACAAGACTTTAATGTCCTAATACATTGTCCCTCCCTGTCTCTACAACCTTACACAGCACTACAAGACTGTGATGTCCTAATACATTGTACCTTCCTGTCTCTACAACCTTACACAGTACTACAAGACTGTAATGTCCTAATACATTGTACCTTCCTGTCTCTACAACCTTACACAGTACAGTACTACAAGACTGCAATGTCCTAATACATTGTACCTTCCTGTCTCTACAACCTTACACAGCACTACAAGACTGGAATGTCCTAATACATTGTACCTTCCTGTCTCTACAACCTTACACAGCTCTACAAGACTGCAATGTCCTAATACATTGTACCTTCCTGTCTCTACAACCTTACACAGCACTACAAGACTGTAATGTCCTAATACATTGTACCTTCCTATCTCTACAACCTTACACAGCACTACAAGACTGCAATGTCCTAATACATTGTACCTTCCTATCTCTACAACCTTACACAGCATTACAAGACTGTAATGTCCTAATACATTGTACCTTCCTATCTCTACAACCTTACACAGCACTACAAGACTGTAATGTCCTAATACATTGTACCTTCCTATCTCTACAACCTTACACAGCACAACAAGACTGTAATGTCCTAATACATTGTACCTTCCTGTCTCTACAACCTTACACAGTACTACAAGACTGTAATGTCCTAATACATTGTACCTTCCTATCTCTACAACCTTACACAGCACTACAAGACTGTAATGCCTGAGTACAGTCATGTCTCTAGGATCTCCCAGTCCACTACAAGGCTATAATGTCCCAATGTAATCATATTTCTGGGATCAGAAACAGGGCTGCCAAAACCGTTTTGTCCCCAAATAGTCCCATCCCAATCTTCTGATTGCCTGCACTATAAAGCCCAAGTTTCTCCCAAGTTGTGTGTCTGCAATTTGGTCAGGCACTGCTCTTGTACTGCATTATATTGATGTCATCATTATCAGTACAAATGTGGCATGACGCTACTGCTTGCTCTCCTCTGATAGCCACTATTTCTAGAACCTTGCCTGGCTCTAAGGCTAGCATCACTACGCCGTGATGTCGCTGTATCTATGGGATTCTGTCCGAGGTCTATTGCTTGCGCAACAGGCGATTGACATGTTCCTCTCGTGTGGAATTACAATGCAAATTACACAGGCAAATCACAGAGATTACACTCCCTTGCCCTCCTAGGTGCTTGCCTAATCTCCTAGTTTGTCTCAGCCTAGGTGCTTTACTCAAATTGATGAAGACTTACACTTTAATCTAGAGTTTCAAAAGAACAAATGTACCCCTGTGTGTCATTAGTCTGTCAACATGTCAGACACTTCTTCATCACGTGAGATGAGCTGCCAAGTGGGTACCCCAAAATGGTATCTGCACACCTAATCAGGTACCACTTTGAATACTTATAGCTGCGAGTGTAATTGGAAATGATACGGCATTATGTTCCTACTTTTTCCCAAAGGTTTCTAATTCATTAGTATAAAAGCATTTGGTGGACATGACTGGGTTAATACACACATTCCGAGGCATATTACTGTTTTAATTTTAAATTCCTCCAATTACTTCAGTATTTTGATGGCAAAGTATGAGGTGAATGTTACAATCTCCAGCATGTACAAGCACCATATGTAAATGAGGATAACAGATTTAGCTCTCCCTTTGGCTGGATTTCACTTATATTCTTTGTCATTCCAATTGCCAAACTATTAAATGCTTAGCTATAGTTAGAGTTAAAGCATTAGCTATAATTGTAATGATGATGGTACATACAGGTTTAACTACCGGGTACCCATGCAATAATACTCACAATGTGACATATTATTATTACTCTGGTTAAAGGATCAGTTTGTGATTGATTTTCTGTCTCATCTCCTTTGGAAGTAATCAGAGGAACAGTCACAATACTAGCTCATCCTACCTGGTACCCATTCACTGCTCGGTGATCAGAGGCACATTTCGTACAAAGTCACAACCAATTAATGTGGGGAGGAATGAAATAAGTGGATGTAGCGCTATATATTTATTCTGTTTGACATCAAGTTGTTTCGATGGAATCAGGGAAGAAGAATACATGAGGATTTTGTTTGATGTTCTAAAAGTAATGTGCAGATTCATTTACTTCAATCAGAGATTTTTCTCCACAATAAGTATTTGCAGTGGCCAGGAAGTATATATACAATCTCATTGGGCTTTTTTGAAAAGTTCAAACATTTTTGTTAGTAATATCTCATTTTTTAAATCCATCCATCATTAAAAAAGAGCAGTAAGCAACAGAACATAAATTTAAAAATATTTCATTTATTATGTGACTGTGGATTTTATTTGGCTCCTATCAATCAAATTCAAAGAGAAAAATATTGTTAAATGTTAACTGACAATAGCATACAGAGTGCTAAAAGTTAAAATGCAGCTCCTGTGGTATCAAGTGCATATTCACACATGTACATATATGGAAAATCGTCAACATGTGTTGGATGTTTATGTATCTGTCTTCATCACTATTTCTAAAGGACAATTAAAATCATCACAATTAGGAGTAATATACTTGTAGTCAGCAATTGATTATCCAAATACTGCATGTTTTGGCAAACAGCATTTCATTAAAAAACTTAATGCAACTTTGATAGATGTTCATCCATTTGAAGTGGAAATCATTACTGGAGTTAATTGCCCTTATGTTTGGCAGGAATGAGGCATGCCATGAAACATGTTGTGAGTTTGTTGTTTAACATTGCACTCAGCTGTTTTCGAACAATATGACGGCAGTCTGTAAATTATCAAGTGGTTGACAATATGAGCATCGATCTACGCAGTCGGGATATGATGTGTCAACCAAGTCAGTAAGACAGACCACCTAATGCCACATGCTGCCTGATGTGGTTAGTTCTGTTTGTTGTTTTCCACCTATATGATATCTGTCAGTAAATAATCCAGACCATACAATCCAGTGATCAACAGCATGAGCATCAATCTATGGGATCAGGATACGATGACATGTGTCAACCAAGTCAACCTAACCTGTTATGACAAGCATGGGTTGCTGAAGATCAATTCTAACCCAAGGTTCATGCCCTCTACAGGGTGACCTTAGCACTAAGATGTGTTAACACTAAGATGTCTTAGCACTAAGATGTCTTAACACTATGATGTCTTAGAACTAAGATGTCTTAGCACTTAGATGTCTTAGCACTTAGATGTCTTAGCACTAAGATGTCTTAACACTAAGGTGTCTTAGCACTACGATGTCTTAGCACTAAGATGTCTTAGGACTGTGTGTAGATATGTGTGTGTGTGTGTGTACGTATGACAGGTTTGGAATAGCATGGATTCAGACGCATTTTAACATTTAATCAACTGTGTCTACAAATGAAATGTCATCCTGGTTTTAAAAACTTTAAAAGACAACAAAACTTGAACCAGTACATCTGTATTTAAAATCAGAATTATTTTTTTTTAAATTGATAAAAATTAAAAGTTGAATTTTTTTTCTTAGATTTTAATTAACTGATTGTAGGTTTTCTCTTTAATCAGGTAGCTGATGTGTAGGAATTAGTAAACAGATTGGCAGTGTGGGGGCTGTGCAGCAGATATAAACCACAAGCAGTTGTTTGATGTTTTATTGACGACTGCTGGGTGGAAAACAGGCTCCCTTGAGGATACATTCTATTACTTGTGTCAAGCAATATAGGTCTTTTTTCTTCAGCAGCTCTTATAGCAAGAGCAGTCAGAGCTGTGATGCATCATTCCTTCGTCAGTATCTTAGGGTCTTGTATGCCCTATTCTTTTTTTAGAAGCTCTTATAGCAAGAGCATTCAGAGCTGTGATGCATCATTCCTTCGTCAGTATTTTAGGGTCTAGTATGCCCTTTTCTTCTTCAGAAGGTCTTATAGCAAGAGCAGTCAGAGCTGTGATGCATCATTCCTTCGTCAGTGGTGACCTGTGAATACTAATCATATGGCTATTATGGTTGACAGCACGTGCACCGTTCCATGATATGTTATTGATGATATGGTCATCTCTCGAGTCCTTATAGAGTGATTGATTGTGTGAGAGATTGAGTAAATGAGTGAGTGAATGAGTGAGCGAGGTCAGGGTGCAAGCAAGTCAGATTTCATACTTGCACGAGCACCGTTCCATGATATGTTATTTTTTATATGGTCATCCCTCGAATCCTTATCGAGTGATTGATTGATGAGTGAGTGAGTGAGTGAGTGAGTGAGTGAGGGAGTGAGCAAGTGAGTGAGTAAATGAGTGAGTGAATGAGTGAGCGAGGTCAGGGTGCAAGCAAGTCAGATTTCATACTTGCACAAGCACCGTTCCATGATATGTTATTTTTGATATTGTCATCCCTCGAATCCTTATCGAGTGATTGAGTGAGTGAGTGATTGAGTGAGTGAGTGAGTGAGTGAGTGAGTGAGTGAGTGAGCAAATGAGTGAGTGAGTGAGTGAGTGAGGGTGGGAGTGAGCAAGTGAGTGAGAGAGCGAGCGAGCAAGTCAGGGTGCAAGCAAGTCACATTTCATACAAGAACCGTTATCAGGCATGCATTCATCTAAGCATTAACGCATTCAGTTTTTAATAACTTTTGATAATGAGGAAGTCAGCAAATGAGTTTGATTTAACATCTCTCAAAATACTATTTCACTTATATACCTCATATGTCAGCCAAATTATCCAGTTGTGAATAAATCAGCACAGATCTACTTTTTCATCCGCAGGAAAATATCCTTGATTTTGTCACATCACTGAATCCCAACACTAACATCATATATCATGCAACAGCCTCAGATTTGCATCATATTGATCCCTATTCCATTCAGTAACGTGATTATGCCGTTGGCATATGAATCTATGCTTTTTCACTCCAGATTTCTGACAGCTCGGACACCACTACTGCATACAAAGTGACGCATTATGTATATACCATAGGCAAATACAAGATGTTAAAGCAGCATCAGGTAAAGATAGGACAATGGTATTTGGGCAGCTATGATTAGGCTGTAAATGTCACAGAACCGATGCTGTGTTGGATATTTGCACAAACCATTTAGACTTGACAAGCGATTGTAGCCATACTTGTATGTACTGGCCTAGTGAGACTGATGTCAACCTTCAGCATGATATGTTACACAAGGGCGGAGTTATCTTATAATGATCCTTACAGTCATGTCACTCTGGGAATTGTGTCACACTGATATGAATCTACTGTCGGGGCTCATTCATAATACATACAGGGTAGGGGGTGGAAAAGATTTCCTATTGTGTGAAGTCTTATCAGTGCGAGACATGGTTTGCCGTGATCCTCATTACACACAGCCATCTAAGAGCTACTGTCGTTTTAAGTTTGCGTTGAAGTGAGGGACTTACGATGACTTTATGCTATGCTTATCTTAAGTTTTTGTTGAAGTATGTGAGTTAAGATGACTTAATGATGCATAAATCTTGAATGTATGTTGAATTATGAGAGCTACAATGACAGAGCACTAGTTCATCTTAACTCTGTGATGAAGTACGGAAGTTATGATGACTTACTGCTATGATCATTTTGTGTAAGTTTGAGAATTATGACTTACACTACATTCATCTTAAATGTTAAATTATGGGAGTTACAGTGGTACCCATCTGAAAAGAAAGAAAGACATATTCGTCTGCTTTCACCTTTGTGGCTAAACATATATTTTTTTTATAATTTTCACATAAAATTTTCAGGTCCTGTGCAACTCACAACTTTCACCTCCATGGAGGACGGTGGGGTAGCCTAGTGTTTAATGTGTTCACTCATCACACCGAAGTCCCGGTTTGATTCCCAGATGGGTACAATGTGCGAACCCATTTCTGGTGTCCCCCGCCATGATATTGCTGGAATATTGCTAAAAGCAGCGTAAAACTAAACTCACTCACTCACCTCCATGGACATTTGAGGTTAGAATAAGTCCGATGCAACCTGTGATAGTCAGAAGAAGTGACTTAACAGACTGGGTGGACAAACAAGGTGGCAAAGGCTGTTGCTCATGCTGTCAATCACCTGATTTGGATGTGATTATTTATGAGCTACAATCATGTTGCTGCAATTTTACTGAGTGTTAAACAACAAATACACACACTGATGATATTCAAAGCAATACCTGATCAAACAAAGGGTGATATATAAAATTCCAGCTTCCTACAGGCTGTGGCAGTTGAACATGTGTCAAGAGTGATGGCCGATTAAATTGACACCAACCCCATGTGAACAAAGCATGCTATATATGTGATACCTGTGACAACGCTGTTGTCAACATATGTCAGCATGTAGTAATTCATTCCTTGTATCATATGATACACATGCAGTAATATGATCCCGGATTGTGATCCTGTTGGAAATGGCTCCTGACATCAGTCATGGAAACAGGTGGTTATTTTACTCCTGAAAATATAGGGTGGTCCCAGGTTAGGCAAGTGCTTGAAGTGTTTGCTCATTATGCAGAAGAGCAGAGTTTGATTACCAATGGACAATGTGTGAAGCCCGTACTGGCTGCCGTTGTACAAAGCGATAGTAGCGCTAAGGTGACCATAACTCCCATACCTTAACATAGACTAAGGTAGTCTTAGCGTTAAGGTGACCATAACTCCCATACCTTAACATAGACTAAGGTAGTCTTAGCGCTAAGGTTGTTTTGTACAACAGCACCGTGGTGACCTTGCCATGATACGTCTGGAATACTGCTTAATGCCATCTTAGACTGAACTCACTTCATTCACTCAGGAAAATATACTTCATTAAGATCCAATTCTGTACCTATTGCCTCTCATCAACTGATGAAGACTGGCTTACATAGCAAATTCAGTGACATGCAATTGAAACTCAAGGGGTCTTGAAGTGTAAGCCTATGTCACCGAAGTGCTGTTCAAGACACAGGGTGAGAAACTGGCTCAATTCATTAGAAAATAAATGTCAGAGACTTTGGTAATCTTCAGCTGAGGAGAGCCACTCACCTAGGTCAATATTGTTTAATGTGTTAACATATATTGACAAGATGGTTGTCTCAAAGCCATGTAAGTGGTTTACATCCAAGAGAGGAGACTTATAATGTGATTTAAAGAGTAGAGTATACTATATACGATACTTTGCTTTATTGGCCCTGAAGAGTGCAGAGGTAAAGTAGAACACCTGATTATTTAGTAATGTACACTTCATTCTACATAACATTTAAGAAGATAATATTCTCATCCATTGTTTGGAAGGGAACACTAAATACATTGAATAAGGTAAATGTGTGTGTGTGTGTTCCACTTTTCTTCGTTTATTGTCATATACAGAGACATGCATATGCATGCATTGCATTGCTTCAGACATCTTGACAATGCCAAAGGACATCATAGCTTTAAATACAGGTGATTTGGTCGGTCATTGATAGTGGTGATGTAACTATGGATGATGGTCGTGATCTACTTTTCTTGAATACATTCATATGATAAGACTGGCAAGGGAAACGCAAGAGGATCTTGAGAATTTATCAAGCCAAGAGGAATATCCTTTTTTCTTGGTGTTTCACGTCCTTCCATCGATAAACTGTAATCCCTGCTGGTTTGACTGAAATTGGTATGGAGCTTGTGTATGTTTTATTGGTGTGTGAGAGAGGCTATCAATTTCAATAGAAAACACAAAGATCAAAGTAGGAAGAAGGAACTTTTTATGTTTCGATGTATTGTTCACCATCATTTCTCCAGTGTAGTAGATGGTGAAGGCTTGTTTCTCCAGCCCTGTTGATGGTGAAAGCTTGTTTCTCCAGCCATGTAGATAGTGAAGGCTTGTTTCTCCAGCCCTGTAGATGGTGAAGGCTTGTTTCTCCAGTGTAGTAGATAGTGAAGGCTTGTTTCACCAGCCCGGTTGATGGTAAAAGCTTGTTTCTCCAGCCCTGTTGATGGTGAAGGCTTGTTTTACCAGCCCGGTTGATGGTGAAAGCTTGTTTCTCCAGCCCTGTAGATAGTGAAGGCTTGTTTCTCCAGTGTAGTAGATAGTGAAGGCTTGTTTCTCCAGTGTAGTAGATGGTGAAGGCTTGTTTCTCCAGCCCTGTAGATAGTGAAGCTTGTTTAGTGAAGTGAAAGCTTGTTTCTCCAGCCCTGTAGATAGTGAAGGCTTGTTTCTCCAGCCCTGTAGATGGTGAAAGCTTGTTTCTCCAATGTAGTAGATAGTGAAGGCTTGTTTCTCCAGCCCTATAGATAGTGAAGGCTTGTTTCTCCAGCCCTGTAGATGGTGAAAGCTTGTTTCTCCAGTGTAGTAGATAGTGAAGGCTTGTTTCACCAGCCCGGTTGATGGTGAAAGCTTGTTTCTCCAGCCCTGTAGATAGTGAAGGCTTGTTTCTCCAGCCCTGTAGATAGTGAAAGCTTGTTTCTCCAGCCCTGTAGATGGTGAAAGCTTGTTTCTCCAGCCCTGTAGATAGTGAAGGCTTGTTTCTCCAGCCCTGTAGATGGTGAAGGCTTGTTTCTCCAGCCCTGTAGATGGTGAAGGCTTGTTTCTCCAGCCTTGTAGATGGTGAAAGCTTGTTTCCGCAGCCCTGTAGATGGTGAAAGATTATTTCCCCAGCCCTGTAGATGGTGAAAGCTCTATTCTTCATTCCTGCAGATGGTGACAATTGTTAACAGTTTAATATCAGTGAAGATTGATTCAAAAATTATATGTAAGAATTTTTATGCAATAATACCAATAGGTGGATAGTTTTATCCAACATTTCCAAGTTTTATTGAACAAAACAATGATGAAGGTAATTGTATTCAACAATACAATGATGTAAGGTGTTTTATTTAACAATACAATGATGTAATTTTTTTATTCAACAATACAATGATGAAGGTAGTTGTATTCATCAATACACTGATGTCAGGTGTTTCATTCAACAATACAATTATGAAGGTAGTTGTATTCAACAATACAATGATGAAGGTAGTTTTATTCAACAATACAATGATGTAAGGTGTTATATTCAACAATACAATGATGTTAGGTGTTTTATTCAACAATACAATGATGAAGGTAGTTGTATTCAACAATACAATGATGAAGGTGTTTTATTCAACAATACAATGATGTAAGGTGTTTTATTCAACAATACAATGATGTAGGTAGTTGTATTCAACATGTCTGTAACTTTACCCATCATAGACCTTCCCAGATGAAGAAGCATACTTTACACTGATATTAAAAGTGAAGACAAAACCCTCAGTTGACTGACCTGGATTGTGGGAGAGGGGAATGTCTCTAGAAGCCTGGAAGTAGATACACATGTTTATAAGGCAGGGTAGAGCTGCTGCTGCTGATGTCATTGAGCATCTAAGTGGGACCGTGGCAGGTTGCTGGGGATTGTTTGAAGGTCTGCCCCAGCCTTGTGGCAACCACTTCTCTGGACAGCTGCCTCCTGCTTTATATCATGGTAACTGAAGAATACCAACACTCACAGGCCTGGCACAGTGCTCTTCTGTCTAGCATGGATGTGTATACAGTGGATAAGGATGAACTATGAGGGAACTATTCAGGTGTATTATCAGGGCTATCCAGTACTACTGTTTGACTATCCTGGACTACTCTCAAGGCTAACCAGAACTACTGTCAGGACTATCCAGACCTGCTCTCAGGACAATCCAGAACTACTGTCAGGGCTATCCAGTACTACTGTCTGACTACCCTGGACTATTCTCAAGGCTAACCAGACCTACTGTCAGAACTATCCAGACCTACTCTCAGGGCTATCCAGAACTACTAATGGGATAATCCAGACCAACTCTCAGGGCTATCTATAACTGCTGTCTGACTATCCAGGACTATTCTCAGAACTGTCCCCAACTACTCACAGGATCAAGTGAAGCATGAGGAAATGAGATAATTGCATCTGGATATAAATGGAAGTGTTCTGTCTATACTGACATTCCCGTCTCTGTGTATATCTGCAGATTGTGTCGACAGAGAAGGGACAGATAACCTGATATCTGAGAGACAGGTGTTCTCATGTAAAGGGCTCCTTTTGAGATGAACACTAACTTCAGTCGAGCTTAGTTTATATGACATTATGCATCTATTCCCCTCCCTCCCCCACCAATGTATCTTTGACCCCCTTCCCAGCCCCACTAATTTCCATTGACCCCCACCCCCATGACTAGTCCTCAAAGCCTTTGTTAGTCATGATCTTGTTAGGATGGAAAACATTTTGTTCAGATGACAACTGTTATGAATGTCTGTACACAGGGATATTATAACATGATTCATAAATCGGGACATTATAATCTAGATGATTTTGTTGGGAACCGTATGATCAGCCCACGATCAGAATTAGTTTCCTGTGTCATTGGTCTTGAGGGCTTGTAAACAAAACGTGTTGCAAGTGATTATAATAGTGTACTAATCCAACTTTTACTGCCACAGCCTACACTTTTTGTGTTAACCTTAATTGTATTTTGTGTTTTGAGACCATTACACCGAACAGTTGCTAGGCTGTTTAGTACAGTATGCCAGAGTTAATGTTTGTGGTGGTTCCTAGACTTTCACAGGCACAGATACTAACACATGTACATGAATATCAGTCAGAATCAGTATACAGCAAATACCCTTCTAACTGTTAGGCTTGTTAGGTTCTTTTGCTTCTTTTATTTTTATAAAGTAAATGAAAACAATATGACAACAGACTTTGCGATTAAATGACATCTTAACTGACTTGACGATCTGTAGAAATATGTCTGAATTGACTTTAATGTTCAACTGGACAATTGGGCCATGTTTAAAGAAATGTTACTTGTCCAATTGAAATGTATCTGGCATTTGACTAGGGGGAGGGTAACAGCCATTTTGAACATTGATAAGGACCCGGTAAAATAATGACATTTATAAGTTAAGAAGAAAGTAAGGACGTTGTATGTCTGGGAATCCTTTTCTATACTAAAACTGTTGCTATTTCTGTGAAATTGTCTTTTTTCATTTTTATGGACAATAACATGTTCCAAGATTCCTAAATGGGGAAATTTGTTAATTCAGGTGATTTCACCGGGAATTGTATTATTTGGACCAGGTAAACCAGAATCAAAGTGACACGGAGTCAACATTCTCCAATATTCTCCAAAACCTGTCCACCCAATCCACTTTTGTCCCCTGTGGAGATCTGGTTTATAAGATCCCTGCAGACTATGCTAGTCATAAGAGCTGACTTAACCTATTGGGTAGTCAGACCTGGTTGAAACATGTCATCGAACCCAGTTGACTGGGTCAATGCTCATGATGTCAATCACTTGGTTGTCTTGTCCGATTATTTCCAGACCTCCATCGTACAGTATGAAGTAACAATAACAAATACACACTTAATTGAACAAGCCAAGCTGGTCACAGACTCTACTCCAGCCGCCAGAATATTGCTGAGTGCGGCGTAAAACTACACTCACTCACTCACTCACTCACTCACTCACTCACTCACTCACTCACTCACTCACTCACTCACTCACTCACTCACTCACTCACTCACTCACTCACTCACTCACTCACTCACTCACTCACTCACTCACTCACTCACTCCAGATTCTAATGGAATAAGTGAGTTGGGTTTTATGCCGCTTTTTTCAGTATTGCAGGGGATACCAGATGGGTTTCATCCATAGCACACATAGAACCTTTAACCACAAGTGAACTCTTTAACCACTAGGCTACCCCATCACTCCAGATACATGTACTAATGAAAGTCACTGTATGCAACAGAATGAGCCAGTTAAGCCATTGGTTCCAAATGCTATTGATTTACTTTCTTCACATCCATGAAGAAGTATATCTTCCTGTCATCACAACATATTGTGAAAGATTTCATAGAGTCAGGTGACTGTGGAAATATCCCAACATGATATACATGTGATCATTTCCAAATTTAGTCAAAATACACCATGCATTTAAGTTGGAAATTAGTGATTTTGTATGTTCCTTTTGGCAATATTCCGACCATATCAGACCCATGAAGATCCGGGTTAGAATTGGTCTTCAGCAACCCATGGTTGTTGTAAGAGGTGACTAGATGGTCAGGCTCACTGACTGGGTTGACACAATGTCATCGTATCCCAGTTGCATAGATCGATGTTCATGCTGTTGATCACTGGATTGTCTGGTCCAGACTTAATTATTTACATATAGCTGGAATATTGCTTAATGCGGTGTATTGTGACATGCTGAGTCTAAGTCAGGAACTGAACCTAGTCCTTTAACGTGATGAGTGGGTGCTTTAACCACTAAGCTACCCCACCACCCATAGCGTACCACAATCAAAACAACAAAACCTGTGTAATCCATCGATCCATCCTTTCGATGTATACTTAAGAGTTGGGCAAATATATACATAGATGCTTACACAAAATCAAAATCATGACAGGTGCCATGCAGGTGACATGTGTCCATGACACAACCACGACCACCACATGATAATAAGCCCACCACATGATAATAAGCCCGGAAACGAGTGTCATGGAATTAGTGTAAACACAACATGAGGTATGACTTTAATAACGGACGCACAACGGATATGATATTCAGTCCACATAACTCTATGGAGTTCCAATGTGACACACAAAGTTACAGTCACCTTAGAACCTGCAATAAAACTGTTATTTATTGACCATTTTAACATTTAATATTGTTTGCTTTACAAGGGGTCCCCTGGGTGCTTAACAGTGTGGTGTTATAGAGGCCTTGTATAATACATATACTGGTACATACATCATTTAGACGGGCTATCACACTGGCTGCTCTTAAATCATGCTCACCCTTTGATTACCTGTCTCCTTGTCTTAAAATTCCTTTAATAGTCAAATAGATGATTTAAGCTGTTTGTCTACAAAATAATGTGTGTATTTACCCTGAAACCAACACCATCAAATAAGTTACCTACAGAGCTTCGGTATATCGGGTTCTGTGAAGCTATACCACATGCTGGTTGCAGAGTGTAACTGTGTAGTTTTTCATTAGGAACTGTTAAAGGATCTGAAATTTGATATTTGTCATTTACAATGTGTTAAATACCTGGAGCCTGAACATCGTATCTTCTTCCATCATCAGGGATCAGAATACTGGGATGTTTGAATTCAGTTGAGTCATTTGATGAGACACATGCGGACATATTTGTCTCGATTTACAGCGTTTATATGCAACTCAACCTTTAATAATTCAACTGTAATGTTTTCAAAGCAAGTGTGGCTTGAATAAAATACCCACAATGCAGAAAAAATGGTATTTCCAATATCCTTTTCTGTGGAAACGGCTACTTGGCTCTGGAAACACATGTAGCCGATATAGGCCATGATTAGTAACAGTTAGTTTCCACAGCGAACTCCCTGCCTCAGCCGATAAATACCATAGGCATATACAACTTGCTATTATATCTAAGTTTAGTTAATAGCTCAACCTATTCTATCTGTCATGGTACACAGATATGTGTCACAGATGGTTATATTTAGATACCCAGGACACAGCAATTCCGAGTTATGCAATTACTGTACAAGGGGTTCGTAGCGTGTTGGGTGTCATATGTTTATCTTTACTTGCTCCATTGTGGCAGACTCTAGGCTGATGTTAAGTCCAGGAATAAACTTATCTTACATAAAGATATGTGTCTACAAAATAACATAATGTCTCAAAGAACAGAACTTCAGCTGGATATAGGTATTTTTGTTTTGCCCAAGTTGTAAACTTTAGTATGACAACTTTTTACGTTTTTAGTTTATCACGCCAGGGGGTTTGGTTCAATCCCCCACATGGGTACAATGGTGTGAAGCCCATTTCTGGTGTCCCCTGCTGTGATATTGCTGGATTATTGCTAAAAGAGGTGTAAAACCTCGTTCATTATTTGACATATCTGATGCCAAACTACTATTATGACATCTACCATGTATATGTTTTTTCAGGGAAACAATTGACATGTCTTTGCATGTATTTGTGATGGATGGGGCTGGGTATTCTGTTTTTTTCATGAACACCTGTAAACCTAAACTCACTCACTCTGTTATAATTTATTGTCTTGTGTCTGCAACTCCAGATAGGCCAGATAGACGTATGACATCCATCTGCATTTAAAATGGAGGGGACCTCCTTCAGTATATTATCATCAGCATGCATGATCATGCATAAAAAGTACCGGTAAAGTATGCCTGAGCCTTTGAAGATCCTTATGATGTCTTTGATTCTACTAGATATTTATGAAAGAAAGGCTAAAGTGATGCATGTTAAAGTTTTGTACATATGTGTGAGAATCATGTCAATAAAATGAACATGTTAATGGGTAGAATCTGGGATCTGAACCAGAAAGTAGAGGCATAAGGAACAACCCTGCCCACCTGGCCACCAGTCCCACCCAAACAATACTGTATATTGACTGTAGTCAGAAGTGTCCAAGTATTTCGCTGTGCAGAGTTGTGTCCCTTAGGAGTGCCAGAAACCAATAATCACAGGTTCGAATCCTGGTTTGTCCTTGCATTTCTAGCTTTGTCAAAACCATACTCATATTCCTAGGTTTGCCCAAAGAGGTAGACAGCTAATACCTGCATCACCTAGATCATCTAGTCTGTCATACAGACCCTGAAGCAAACATATCCAAGAAAGCCCATGCAAGTCTAGAAACTGTGGCCAGTCTAGATTTCCAGGGCTCAGGGCTCCTTTTCATTATATATTTTTTTTTTTACTATGACCTTTCTTCTGTAAAATATGTTCATTTCAGAGACTAGTTGTTAGTCCACTAGATCATCCTCCCACAGGCAGTAGTATACAGGGGAGGTGGGGTAGCCTTGTGGTTAAAGCATTTGCTCATCACACTCGAAGGCCCGGGTTCGGTTCCCCACATGGGTACAATGTGTGAAGGCCATTTCTGGTGTCCCCTCACGTGATATTGCTGTAATATTTCTAAAAGTGCCGTAAAACCATACTCACTCACTCAGTAGTATACAGGTGATTGTTATTTCTGGGATATAGTACTTACATAATACATAATGCATAATTAAGAATATCTTTAAAGTAAAAAATCATGTCAAGCAATCTTTTGTTGGAGACTTTACATCTACACTGACCTTATAACCAAGCGTAATATCCTGTTCTCTCCATGCAAGACTCCACCTGAAGCAAAATGATGTAACTTTTTTATGCATTGTTTGCTTTTTCTAGGAACATGTACAAGTGTTTAAAACTGAAAGCAGGTCCTTGGCCTAGGGGTTTGCTATGCCAGTATCTAGGTAACCCCTAAATCATTAACTTTTAACATCAGGGTTATGAGGACACTTGTGCAATTCACATTGTGTTATTTTGTGTGGAATTTTATATATGGTGTAATCGAGTGAGCGAGTGAGTTAGTGAGTGAACATGATTTTACGCCGCTTTTAGCAATATTCCAGCAATATCACGACGAGGAACACCAGAAATTGGCTTCACACATTGTACCCATGTGATTAATCGAACTCGGGTCTTCAGCTTGACAAGCAGATGCTTTAACCACTAGGCTACCCCACCGCCCCACTGTAATCTAGAACAGAGAGCAATTATACATAAGGAATACTGGTAATAAGATTTTGAATGGTGCATTGTTGCTGCATAAATCTAAGTGCATTTAAGTGCATATCTGATAATAATCAATTTTGGTTCTTCTTATGAACTAATTTTACACCTGACTGATAGGAGTGATTACAATAAGATTAAGAAAACAGTGAAACAATTATTCTAAACTATCTTTGCCACAAAACATGTTCACACAGAATGATGCAATTGGTTAGCAAGCATTGCTGTAGACATCCTCCCTATACTATTTAATGGTATTCAAGAAACATATGATTCATTGGTTATGCTTGATAAAGGCCTGCTTTGCTCTGATGCCAACAATTCACGTAATATCAATATTTCTTTACAATATTGAGCTCACTTGACCTGGATTATGATACAGTTTGCTACAGATGGTGGTACAAACAGCGTTAACAGTTCACTGTCAGTCACGATACATTCCCGAAAAAGTATACCATCAATAATTGGAACCACTATATAAACAGAACCATGGAGTGAAATGGGCGCTAACAATACGCCTATGATGATTCTGGTTATAATATTCATAAATGAAAAATAAATATTATTATAACATCGATGATATATGCAATATGAATGATATATGAATATATACATGAAATACAAATTACATAAATTTGATATGAAACTGCAATGTTCACAAATATCATGTGATTCAATGCTGACGAGCATGATTATTCTGTGTAGCCTGAACTGATAAAATAATAAGCAGTTCACGGCTGTTTTTTTTTTTTAGACTCCTAAAAATTATCATACAATTTTACTTTTCAATAATACATTGTTAACCTTTTCAATTCTTTATGAAATGTGGAGGCTTTGAAAAAATATGACTATTAATATCATTCAGGAGTCAACAATATGTGTCTGTAATATGTAATATTTTTATATGCAAATCTGACTTTGAATTATAACAGAATATAATATACATGACTATTCTTTAACTGAGCTGCAATGGTATTGATGTATCAAATCAATGTTCTCCTGTGCAAACGAATAAATTAACAAGAAATTGTTTGAGTTTCATTTACTACTATTCACACCCCTAGCTATTCACATTATTCACGCATGTCCAATTGCCTTGTATGCACCCTTTGTTGGAGGGAAGGGCAGCTGATGTGAGCTAATCATGATTGATGACTATCGGGTGATGGCAATTCATTGCACTCACATAACAATACACTGTCATTGCATGTAATAATCAGACTGACTACAATAAACACCTTCTGATTCTGACTCAGCCTGGAGTAATCTTGTCAGTGCTGTTACGAGCACAAGGTTACTGGCTCAATAACAAAAACAAATTATTTCGAAACATAACTTTTTCATATTTTTTCCCCCAAGACGATGGCTTTGAATACTGATGAGAATTGAGACCTGCGCTGCAATTATTTTCCTGTTGATCATGTTTTGCATTCATTAGTTGACATGCATTGTCCGTGCTCTGGTTATTGATGAATATAGTAGCCAGTTATTACATATTACAGACCATTTGATATATATTACTAGCTTTTTGCTGTTCCAGAATGCAAAAGGCTGGAAACAAATTACAGGATTCACACATTCTATTCATATTTTCATGCATGGTTATCAATCTTCATGTTAAGGAGAGAAATACCATGCACCTAACTATACCTCAGAGTTTCACTGTGAGTCATGGTCATTCAATCAAATGCCATAACTGGTATTGGTAAATGTTTTCCAGGTGCAACAATTTGCTTTGCTGAGTTGCTTCCCTTTGGCGTGTAAGGAACCTACGACCAAGGCTTAGAATCCTGGTTCAACATGATTATGTTTCAAGGTTCATGAGCACCTATATCATTTAGTCTCTTTGCATGAAAATGAGAAAAGTATACATCTATTGACATTTTGAAGTGGGTCATATTTTTGTGTGTCTTTTCTGTATTTTGTATATCGGGAATATTCATATTTTTTCAAATAAAATGTTTATCGGACATTGGCATTATATTTGTAACTGGTGTGTACATTTTTAGTGATAAATTTTTCATCATATTTTCATGTTGGTTGGTTGATTTGTGGTTTAACTCCGCACTCAGCAATATTCCAGCTATATGGCGGTGGTCTGTAAATAATCAAGTCTGGACCAGACAATCCAGTGATCAACAGCATGAGCATCAATCTACTCAATTGGGACACGATGACATGTGTCAACCAAGTCAGCGAGCCTGACCAACCGATCCCATTAGTTGTCTTTAACGACAAGCATGGGTTGCTGAAGACCAATTCTAACCCGGATCATCATGGGTGTCATATCTTTAAGTGGTTCTTGAAAAGAAATCAACCCAGAAATTTCACACATTCAGTGCAGTGCCAGTCATTACACACTGCTGTTTCACATCATTCTTATAAAGAGAGGAAAAGGAAATATAGCCATGATTCAGAAGTGAGTAAGTTATTGCCTCCATCTGTGGTTCAGATCCAATTGTATTTGCTTGAAAGTTTGACAAGCTTCCTGCCATATTTCCTTTCTTCTATCAGTCATCACAGGGACATGGAATAGTGAGTGAGTGTAGTTTTATGCCGATTTTATTATGCGGGGGGTGATATATAGTCGATGCCTTGTCCATCTGTATTAAACAGAACCTAAAGTGGTGCCTTTTGCTGTTTACAGATTTTTGTCATTTATATTTTTCTTGGTTTCCATGGAAACGCTTTGGACTTATTCTCAAAAGGGAGGGGTGGGCTTGTTTCCAGAGCAGAACTTGAAATCCATTTCATATCTTTCAACAAAACCTGGCATATATATCATACAGAACCTAAAGTGGTGCCTTTTGCTGTTTACAGATTTTTGTCATTTTTATTTTTCTTGGTTTCAATGAAAACGTTTTGGACTTAGTATAAAAAACTCAAGTTAAAGTTTAAGTAACTGTCAGATGATTTGCTCTTTCATATTTGTGGGGGCCGGGGGGATTTGTCATCTTCTGATGACTCTTGTTTTAGCAATGTTCCGGTGTGGGGCGGTGGGGTAGTCTAGTGGTTAAAGCGGTGGTTAAAGCGTTGGCTCATTACGCCGAAGACCTGGGTTCGAATCCCCACATGGGTACAATGAGTGAAGCCCATTTCTGGTGTCCCCCGCCATGATATTGCTGGAATATTGCTACAAGCGGCGTAAACCCAAACTCAGTCAAGGTGGTGTACTAACTGGGCACGTACCCCAGACAAAATCAGACTACAGAAACATAACCTTCCCATTACGCATTGTTTTCTTGATCGGAAATGTCATACTGTTATCTCAGATGCATTTTAATTGAGTTATAAAAGAAACAAGCATACACAATAATAAATATTCTGTGATGCACAATACACTCACACTCAGTTGAACAGGAACAGCTACATACTGTTTCAGTTTTGGGTTGTGGAATATGGACTTGTCTCCCATTTAGGGTGCTGGTACATATTTTTATTTTGTTTAGGGTACATATCTGTAGCATCTGTGCCAGCCACCCTTTTAGCCACAGTTTCATGTACTGTTTTAGGACCATTGACAGTATTGTACTGATAAGGCTGGCTATTCTCGAAACGTTCGTAGCCCTACAAACTTCTTAAGCCCATTCCTAACACATTGGCTGCGATCAAAGTTAAGAACTTTTAGGGCTACAAACGTTTCGAGAGTAAGGGCCCTGGTGACATGTTCTATGTACAATAGTTGGCCATAAGTGAGTCATCATTAGTCAAATTTCCATAGACTTACATGTTAATTAACTGTTGCAAGAATAATTTTCATAAATTAAGTAGAAGTCTTTTTATTTTGATATTTTACAAACATCTTGGAATTCATCTTCAGTTACGTGTACATAATTTTTGTTCTTCTTTCCGTTGATTAGTTATCGAATGATGTATGCACTATGTAGGTGCTGTGTATGTACTAGCCAAACATCATGTGCTGTTTTGGATTGTTTACTGTAAAGTACCAGCCAAATATCATGTGCAGATTTTGGATTGTTTACTGTAAAGTACCAGCCAAATATCATGTGCAGATTTTGGATTGTTTAACGTGAAGAACTAGCCAAATATAATGTGCACTTTGTGACTGTTTACTGTATATTTGGCAACCCTTGTGGTGCTGCTGGATCTGGTTCTTCTCACTGTCAAAAAATTTCAAAAAAAACCAGCAACGACCAACGCTAATGCATGTGATTGTGATCCATGGCTTTGTGTGGAGCTGTGTATCTATTGTGAAACAGTTCAATTACTTCTATCATTGGTGTGGGTTGGAGGAAAAAGTCAAATAAAAACAAGAATGTTCAGTAGTATATTCCACATCCAATAAACCTGTGTCACTGACCTTCTTTCCGCAGTTCTTGTACTGAAGGGTGAGGCAACTGTATGAGTGGTCTGCTAGACATTCACGTGTCTTGCAAAGACCTGACTTTGATTCCAACATGAATATAATGTGGTTAGCCTTTTTTCAGTGAGCCTCAATAAAAATTGGGCCTGTGTGCCACATTTGTTTTCTGTTAAGATGGTTCCACTGATATATATGATCCTACAAGCTTCAAGTATCGTTTGCATGTATGAAAGTTTGTTCCACCCAGAGATCTTAGCGCTATGGTGATCTGTATGTATACAACATGGGTTTCTTGTTAAGATGGTTCCACTGATATATACTGTCTTGTAGCTACTGCAAATATTGGTTGCACTTATGAAAGTTCCAGGACTTTGTTCCACTCAGTGATCTTAGCACTAAGGTGATCTGTATGTTTGCAGTATTGGTTTCTTGTTAAGATGGTTCCACTGACATAAGCAAATCTGTAGCTACTGCAAGTATTGGCTGCACTTATGAAAGTTCCAGGACTTTGTTCCACTCAGTGATCTTAGTGCTAAGGTGATCTGTATGTATGCTCGTCACACTGAAGACTGAGATCTGATGTACAATGTGTGAAGCCCATTTCTGGTGTCCCCCACCATGATGTTTCAGGAATATTGCTAATAGAGCCATAAAACCATATTCACTCACTTACTCATTTGAATCTGTTTTGCAGATAATGAAGTCTGATTGTTCCCTGGCTGTTGTTTACACTCAAAGTATGAGCTGCATGGAAACTTAGCATTATTTTCACTGTTAATTGAAACAATGATATCAAATTATTGTCAGTGATGTCTTAAAGATAACCTAGTACAAATGTATTATAAAGATATTTGTGTGTTTTTTCTCTTGATTTTGTTGAACCAACTGTAGTAAACTTTAATTTTTGTGTCATGGTTTGGGGCACTGGGGTAACCTAGTGGTTATTGGCGTTCGCCCATCATGCCAAAGGCCCAGGTTCAATTCCCCAATGGTACAATGTGTGAAACCCATTTCTGGTGTCCCCCACTGTGATATTGCTGGCGGGATATTGCTAAAAGTGGCGTAAAAATAAACTCACTCATCGTATCATGGTTTATTTAGTATAGATGAAACCATGACAATGGTAGCACAATAACAGAATATCACTACTCCTTACCGAAGTTCGCATTTAGAACCTGCAAGCAGAAAATAAAGAATAACGCTTTCAGATATTTTTGGTGATTGATAATCTACATGTGCTAACCTCTACTTTGTCAGAAAAAATTAAACAAACCTGAAAAGTTGAAATGGACAAAAGTGAGTTGGACTATCTAGGTTCCCAGTGATGTATTGATGTAAAATGACCTCTGAAATTGATCTTTCACCTATGAGTGTTGGGTAATAGAATTTCAGATACCCAACCGTCAGATGTTTGATTGCAGAAGAGGTACATGTTCCTACAAGTTGGTGTCAGGCCGTCTCATAATGTAGACTACATGAAAGACAGCATATCATATCAGCAAAAATTGATTTCAGTTCAGTCCGTTCAAAACATCACACGAAAGACGAATTTCACGCCAATAAAGAAAAAAGATGAAAAACGATTGTTCATTTGATTTGTCAACTGTCAGAAGCAATTGCAGAGCGGCTTGGAGTCTGCTAAACCAAGATTAAATGAAAATCATAAAAACTGACTACGAGTGTTATCGATTGGAGCTGTCTCCACTGTTCAGCCACTGTTTCTTATGTGTAATTATTTCCTAATACAGATGCAGGTGTCCAATGGAATTCCGTAACCCAATCTCCAAATCTGAGATGCTAAAAGTCAGAAGAGATTAGATTGGCATGATACACATCTAATGGCTCCCACAGCAGCACATCTCAAATACACATGTGTTTGCAATCTGAGCATATCTCAGTAGTTCTGACAACCTGAAAAGAAATGAAATCATTGAAATGATGGCTTCATTTTGGAAAACATTGTTTTTTTAAAAATCAACAACATGCTTTAATACACAGTGTAGCATCAGGATCTCCTTTGAAGAACCGAGAGGCCTCTCGACAAGAGCATCACTTTAAACAGCTCCGTTGATGCCTGTGAATTCTATTCATGAAACAAACTCTCTGGGAAGATTTCAACCCTATAGTAACTCAATTTTGCACTTCATATCCCCAAGTAAATGACTCATTATAGCAATTACAAAAGTGTCTCCTTATACGATGTAAAAAATTGAACATTTTCCTTAAACGCTAGATTTAAGGAGCGAATGAGTGAGTGAGTTGGTTTTATGTTGTTATGAACAGACTACCAGTTATATTACGGCATGTCAGCTGACGGTAGAAGGAAAGTCTGACAGAATGCTGGTCTCCGCATGAAACCCAAAAGCCTGAAACGGTACTGATGAACCTAGGAACATATTCTAGAGTCAAGCTAGTTTTAACGTTGCCTTGAACAATATTTCAGTTCTATAATGATGTACTAGACGGATGAGGGAGGATAACAAGTGATAAATTTCTGAGAAATATAGAATTTAGAAACAAAATCAGTATAAATAGAAAGGTTTCTGGTATGCCTAAGAGACACAACTCTGCACAGTGAATACAGTGCCTTAGATAACTAACCCACCCTAGGTACTGTTACCTGAACTGAACTGAACTTGTTGGCTTTTAGCGGCATTTAAAATTTGTATATAGATGTCCAAGATATTTTTTTATGGATTAATATTTCTTTATTCTTTCCCACACAATGTTTTGGGACAATTACAAATTTGTAATGGTCCCGAAACATCAGGTGAACATCAGGAAGATGTAACTGTGTTCATCCCAGGTTGTCATTAATCAACTGGGCAATTAACAGTTGGAAGGAAAAGGCAACTCTCTTGTATCTTTGTATCAACATTCCAGTTACACATTTTGTTTCACCATATTCAGGTCATAAATTGAAATTATCAATTTCAGAAATTGGGCACGAACAAGTTACTTGACACCTTATTTATTACTCTTATAATATGCAAATCAATAATTGAAGAAACTGATCTGCCAATCAACCGAGAGGCTATAAATATAAATTGTTTCCATTTCTATGTGAAATGAAATCAATAATGATTGTCCCTAATCTCCGTTATAATTACTTGTCAAACATGGACCCAGGAATATTGACAGTGTGCATCTATGTTTCTATGATCCGAAATTGTAGCATTTAGTCCAATTGATACGTCTATGTTATCATGTTCTGCCCTCATTCTATGAAGTCTAATTGATACATCTATGTCAAACATATTCTGCCCTCATTCTACAGAGTCCAACTGATACATGTGTGTTACCATGTTCTGCCCTCGTTCTATGAAATCTAATTGATACATCTATGTCAAACATGTTCTGCCCTCGTTCTATAGAGTCCAACTGATACATGTGTGTTACCATGTTCTGCCCTCATTCTATGAAGTCCAATTGATACATCTATGTCAAACATGTTCTGCACCTTGTTCAATAGAGTCCAATTGATACAATTATGTTAACCATGTTCTGCCCTCAATCTATGAAGTCCAATTGATACATCTATGTCAAACATGTTCTGCCCTTGTTCTATAGAGTCCAACTGATACAATTATGTTAACCATGTTCTGCCCTCAATCTATGAAGTATAATTGATACATCTATGTCAAACATGTTCTGCCCTTGTTCTATAGAGTCCAACTGATACAATTATGTTAACCATGTTCTGCCCTCATTCTATGAAGTCCAATTGATACATCTATTTTCCCTTGATCTGCCATTGGCCTTTGAAGTCTACACAAGAAAATCAAAGTTCAATAATCATTATGACATTTAATAGGCAATTAAAACTGCTATTGTCCAACATTGTCCCAAGCCAGCTGTTTATGTCACAGCGTCACGTACAATAGATCTAACATATTTCCTAGTAAACAACACACACCTGCACTGGTGCAACCCACAGGATATGTACCACAGATTCTTGTCCCAATCGGAACACAACTGCACCAGAACAAGTGCACCTGCCAGTTTCAGTTGAAACTTGACTACATAGAGGAAGGTCCCTCAATGAGAAGCACTGTGTTTTCTTGCAAAGACATGATCAGTTGCTAGGCGATCAGTGACAGTATTCTAGGCATTGCAAGAAGTGTTTTTGACAGAAACATCAGAAGCAAACAAGACTAACAAGTGAGTCATGACACGAACAATTATATTTTTATATGAACAGAGGCTAACATATATAAATATGTCTGGACCTCAAACTTAGTTCATCTAGACAGTTACTTATGTTTGTCTATATACATCAGGGAAATTGGATGTCAAAAAATGAATTGGGTGACAGCTGTTAGATTTACAGATCATAATTGTTTCTATAAGAAAACAGATTATTTGAGCTTTTTGTACAGGTAATTAGTACAAACTGCTTTTAGCTTGTTATCGTAAGTAGAAGGGTGAGTATGTGAAAATGATAAACATCTCATGTAGAAAATACGCTGGTATGCTGTATGAATGTGCTGTACAAACCATCAGTGACAAATGCTGATATGATGGTTCGTACTCAGGTGGATCCTATGGTTTAGAGTGTTTACGAAGGATTCAAGGAATGGTAACTCAGCCTTTGGGGTTTTATTTGCTATAGCAAGCCACACAACAAAATGAAACAATGTTGAACTTGCTCTCTTGGATGTCTGCAAACTACAAATGTACAATAATGGTAGAGTTGACCTGAGTTGAAAAGTTTATCAAATGTTTGTGTGTGTTTGACGTATTGACTGAATGGATGAGTGAGTGTTCAAGTGTTTGAATGTTGTGTTGTTAATAGAGTGAATGAGTGAGTGACTTAACACCATTAATCACCAAGCTGTCAAAGATAGCTCTTCCAAAGTCTTGGAGTCTAATACAAATGACCTTGACAGTCACCCACGACTAATGCACCTTGTAGGCAGGACATAAAGACTCATGTCACACTTGAATGGTGCCATTGAAGAAAGAACACAACAATTCCTAAGTGTGGTCTCTATATAAATTTCTTCCCTTTTGTCTGGATGGAAGGATGACCCAAACATTTGATGTTTTGGTCCCAAAATACTAACTTTTCTGATAGACATACTCACCATATAACTGCCATAATAAAAATAAAGAGGGGATAGTTTCGGTTCCAGAATCACCATGTATATTTCTGTACCACAGCAATCTAAACTGATACATCTAAATATTTTCTGACCCGTGATCTTCAGTAACCCATGCTTGTTGTAAGAGTCAACTAACAGGATCGGGTGGTCAGGCTTGCTGACTTGGTTGACACATGTCATCATATCCCAGTTGCATAGATCGATGTTCATGCTGTTGATCACTGGATTGTCTGGTCCAGACTTGATTATTTACAAACTGCCGCCATATAGCTGTAATATTACTGATGATTTCCAGACAGAAATTTGGATGAGGAAAAGATGGTCGAACATGACCCTCAAGTTCCAACTGAATATGGTTCTGAGGCTGCAACTCTTACCTTGGTGCAGATTGACAATGATAGAAGCTGACAGTGTAATTGGCTGGGTATGAAGCTGGCAGTAGGGGGGCCCATTCCCTTGCCTTATCATCTTGTATCCTCCAGCCCCTACTGCTAAAACTAACTCTCAACATGCACCAGTCTTATCGGACATAGACATCGCCTACCTTGTCACAAAGAACATGCCAAAACTCTCAGGTGTGTCATAATGTAATCAAACTCTACACATCTTGATGCCTCCACATTTAAAAAATATACCCCCATCAACATAAATTTAACAAAAATGAATCACAAGACATCCATACAAGTTTTCTTGGTCTTCTTTTAGCAGTATACTACATGTAATAGCACTTTAGAGAGGTGCAGTGATTACTCCAGTATCCCTTTGGAGCCAGTGTTGGCAACAGCGAGCACTACCCAACCCTGTTTGTTTCTATATGTAGGTGTGTTCGTGTTGAACGCCAAAGTGTTACTGGCTAATATTACTACACAACAAGGTGGTTCCGCAATGCACAGAAAATAATAGCCAAGGGAGGTAGCTTGTATCTGTTTTGGTGTATACGATATATGATAAGTGTGTTTTCTAGTACGGTAGTGCATGAACATAGCTGTAACCTGTTCATGTGAAGACAGGCTGTGATCTCTACATATGCCACACATTGATCTCATCACCCACATGCACATATGGAGGTGATCTCACGTGTTTGTCAGGCCAGACCAATTCATTTTGTTGTTTTACTGATGTTTAGATGGCACATCATACAGAGGGCTATTGAGGCGAAAATAATTGTGAAATAAATAACGTGCAGTGATTCCCTGGAATATGATTGGCTAAACAAGCATTTGTTGTTTCATTTATTATCCCATGGACCAACAAAAATAGGCCCACCCACTAACGGGTTACTGCTTCCTGACTGGTTGATAATGAAATGGGTGTGGCTTGTGTTGCACTACAGTGCTAACTGGTCGTTGATTATGTATTCATGTCTACAGTTTTGTGTGTTGATGATTAAGTAAGTAGTCTGTGAATATATTGTTGACATATTTATTCATAAGAGTTAATAATTTGCATTATGAATGCAATATCAGTGAGTGAGTGAGTGAGTGAGTGAGTGAGTGAGTGATGAGTGAGTATGGTGTTGCCACTGTTAGCAATGTTCCAGCAATGACATGGGGGAACACCAGAAATGAGCGTCAGACATTGTACCCATGTGGGGAATCAAACCTGGGTCTTCAGCGTGACCAACAAACACTTTAACCACAAGGCTACCCCATCAACCCAAGAGGTACTGAACGTTGTCTTCAAGATTATTGCACTTACATAGCAACATACAGGTATCTGTGTTAGTAGCTGCTAGTACTAGTCTGAACTAATGGCAGGTTTGTACCGCTAACCAAGACACCATGCCACAGTTAAAACAGGTTACCCTCTCAGACAAGTTATAACTGACCCTGAGCTGACCATTCCTTGTTTTATCCCCTCTATCTCAGGCCTACCAAAGACAATGTTCCCACTGTGCAGCAAAACGCAGAAAAGCCCACATTAATCGTGGAAATAGCAACATAAACATAATACCTCGCTACTGAAACAGTAAAAACGGCAACTTTAAATCGCTAACACTGCATCATAAAATGAGGAGCCCGCAACTTCGATTTTGCGCATGCGGCCATGGAAGAGGATATTTTCCATTTTTAAGTACTTCTGTTGTGTTATTTGGCATTTATCATCATGATACTTGTGTGCACACTTGTTTAGTTTACTTTCCATTTTCCATTATTTCCGCGTTTAATGTGGGCTTTTCTGCGTTTTTCTGCACGGTGGGAAAGTTTTCTTCGGTAGGCCTGTATCTCCTTCATGCTGAATGCCAGGCTGAGTAACAAGTACTACCATTTAACATCTTTGGTATGACACAGCCAGGGATGGAACTCAGGACTTCAACTCTCCAAACAGATGCTCTATCCACTAGACCACAGAGGTCCTTCAAGTTTGTGTAGCATGAATAAGTCATCACAATATTGATGCAGTAGTTGAAGTGAATAGGTACACATTTGTCTGATTATACTTATGTGTATAACATTTCCATATTCAATAGGAAACTCTGCTAAAAATCCATTGTACAATTCCAACTGTATTGTAGGTCATCCAATGTTATCATGTATGTAAGATCATTTACAGAATGAAGCCATGGTCGTATGAACAATAACAAGGCTCATGATTGTTTTTCTGTACAGCACACCCATATTGGGCAGGGTACAAACTAGCTTGTGTTTGGACTAAATCTGTTTTTAAACATAGAATGTGAATATTCATTATACATGAATAAATTACACATTATTATACAACACACATAAAGGTATATATCATACTTTGATCAACAACATGATGTTGACAGTATTGATAAGTTGAAATAGTTTAAGTAAAAAAATGTTCACTTAAAAATGTTTACTAAATGGTTCTTTTCATAACCATAACAGATACTATGTTTTTCACCAATTCAGCTTTTTCAAAGCAAAGGATTCAAAACACTGTCTATCGTTTAGACAGTTATCAATCTAGTTTCTTAAGAAGGAATTTTCTTTCTGTGCTCTAGGTTAGACAATACAGATGAAAGTGTATTTATTCTTCCACCTTGTTAAGGCTGCAGATTGTACATAATCCCTGGTAAAATAAACTGTTGTTAAATTCCCCAAAGAAAATTTGACTTGAAGAGCTTCACTGATGTTTTTGGTGAGAGGATTTTCACTTTTAGAGTTAAGAATTAGGTGTTCTATCAGATAAGTTAACAGAGGATCAATTTGTTTATGAGCAGTAAAACAATTCACCCAAACAGTCAGAGTACAATAATAAACTATCCTTTAGATCACAAGATGCATTTGTATAGTTCCAGAGGCCAAAGTGAATAATTGGTAGTGATGCTATCAGCTTAAACAGAGTCCATATCAACAGGGCATGGAGAGACATAGTTCAGATGGCTCTGACCTGGAACTAAATTAGTCAAATATGTGTCTGACTTTTATGCTTGAACTCTGTTTGCAATTTGCATGTGGCAGGGATATGGATGTGAATATTTCTATGTGTTTATCTGTCTTATTAGTCCTGATCAGTTTGGGTCCTTGCGGTTCTTGCTTCTCAATGAAATTTCAAAAGTGAAGAAATACTGTATGCATTTATTAACATTTGATAAAACAGTTATGTAATTATTTCAGGAAATCAACCTCCATTAAACCCCATTTCTGGTGATTTTTCTTTTTCAAAATATCAAGGCAAGAATTTATGGATGTCAACATTTGTATTGATAAAGAAGCTGACATCCATGAATTCTTACCTTTATGTATATCACTTTTAAATGCTGTTCAAAAAATTCAAAATATCATTTGGTTGATTTGGATTTTTAAAAATTTAACCTCATTATTTTCCATGTTGCCTACCTATGAAACAAAATCAAATTTGCCCATCCTTATGTAATGGGTCACATGAGTATAATAAGTTTGAAAGACAAACTAAGTAAATGCAACAAAATTGTAAGATTAAGTTAAGATTTCTATCTCTGGATATTCTTTATGGAGACAGTGTTTTGAAGCCTGCCAGCAAAACTGTAACTGTTTTGGGGCATGATCTGAATCAGTACTTCCCATTTCTCCCTGCTGGTTTGAGGTGTCAGAATTCACAACCAAAAGATACCATACATTGTTTCTGTTGAAGAAACCATGTTAACATCTCAAAATCTAGTTTTGGTAAAACAAGACCACAATGTTAAGGAGTCCTACACTTAATTTGACTTTTTAAATGTGTAGTACTTTCATTGTTGTACAGTCTTTCATTTTAAGCTGTAAATGTGAATAGATTTAATTCTAGGTATCTATGAGCATACCTTTAATGTAAACAATTCCCAAACTGATGTATAAGTGTTAATAGAATGTAATCTCTTATACCACAATCTCCAGTCTGCAAGCAACAGAACACCAATCTCCAAACTGCAACCTAAAGAACACCAATCTCCAGATTGCATCCCAGAGAACCCCAATCTCCAAACTGCAGCCTTGAGAATCTATTCTCCAAACTGCATCCTATAAAACCCCAATCTCCAACCTGCATCCTGAAGAATCCCAATCTCCAGACAGCATTAAAGAATCCCAGTCTCCAGACTGCATCCTAGAAAACCCCATTATCCAGACTGATTCCTAGAAAGCACCAATGTCCAAACTGATTCCTAGAAAACACCAATGTCCAAACTGCATCCTGGAAAACCCCAGTCACCAGACTTCATCCTGAAGAATCAAAATCTCCAGACAGCATCCTAGAAAACCCCAGTCTCCAGACTGCATCCTAGAAAACCCCTGTCTCCAGACAGCATCCTAGAGAACCACAATCTCCAAACTGCATACTAAAGCCCCAGTTTAATTATACTTTAGCCATGAATTTTCATCAGTAACCCTCAACAACAACTTGGAATGTTGGCATGGTACGTAAGAACTGAACATCTTGATATTATGTGGAAAACCTTCACCGGGCATGCTTCTGGAACCCTCATCTGCCATATCTGAGCGTAATCACAGACAGTATAGGACATACCGAACACTATCGTGTTCTACCCTGCTTCCTTCTGCTCAGGTAGCCAGCTAGCCCCATACATTATAATTAAGGCATTAGAGCATCAAAGAGGGACCTCGGACAAAGATCTGGGAATGTCGGAAATTTGCCTGTTTGGATTTCCCATGAAGTAGATGTAGGTTGCTCAGTATTTCAGGCTTTTAACTAATTCCCTGTCTGTGATCTTGGAAAAATTAGTTTCGACAGCGAAAGGAAATAGGGATGTGGAAAAATTTCTCTTCGAAATTTTGTCATATTTCACTTGGCGGAGAATTAATAACATCTCACATATTTCTTTAGAAAAGAATCTTTAGAAAAGAAATATGGGACAATAGTTTCCTTTTTCATAACCTGCCTAAATATTTGTCTTAGATTTGTCTTAATTGTTTTCATATTATTTATGGAAAATATTTTCAACATGACTGATTCAGTAGTGAAGACTTATTTCATATTCTTCAAACTTATGTCAAGCAATATTTCAGTAGCTCTGCCTACATTTCACAACATTCAAGGTACTTTCAAGAATACTCTTTCTAGGATTTTTTAAAGGAGAGTCATACAACTCTCTGCTTCACAGTTGTTTTGAGGGGCGGTGGGGTAGCCTAATGGTTAAAGCGTTGGCTCGTCACGCCGAAGACCTGGGTTCGAATCCCCACATGGGCACAATGTGTGAAGCCCATTTCTGGTGTCCCCCGCCGTGATGTTGCTGGAATATTGCTAAAAGCGGCGTAAAACCAAACTCAGTCAGTCAGTCAGTCAGTTGTTTTGATCACAGTGTAAAAAATTCAAGGCCTCTTTTAAACAGGTTCATGATATGATGGACCCAACTGATCAGGTACCAAAATGGTGTCTGATGTAATTCCTTATTTTGAACATACCATATGTTCCGATGCTTTTTCATGTGAACAATTGACTTACCTTTGCATGTGTTTTTGATAGGTGCTACCAGTTAGTGAGTGAGTTTAGTTTTATGTCGCTTTTAGCAATATTTCAGCAATATCATGGTGAGGACACCAGAAATTAGCTTCACACATTGTGCCGATGTGGGATTTGAACCAGAGTCTTCAGCATGATGAGCGAATGCTTTAACCACTAGGCTACCCCACCGCCCCAGGTGCTACCAGTGAGCCCAGGGGGCAAGATGTGTTCACCTTGCAAATCTCATGTTTCACAACATATGATAAATTCAGATTCTACTCTTTGCCGAGAATTCTTCTCATTATGGAAATGTTGTTGTCTTCATATGTGGAGGTGGAGGTGGAATTGGGTTTAACGTCCCGTGCTTGAGAATATTTCGCTCATATGACGACGTGAATATGTGTGTATGTGTATGTGCGGCTGCTTGTACTAGCCCAGACTGAAGCTGGTTTTATAGTGCTAGCCCACTGAGATACCATGCCGCAGTAAAGCATGAATACCCCACCCAGACACATTATACTGACTCCGAGTTGACCAGTCCTTGTACCCATTAATGCCGACCGCCAGACAGGGACCAACAAGTACCATATTTTAACGTCTTTTTGGTATGACACGCTCGGGGTGTCTTCATATGTATTCCATAAGACAAGTGTGTATGGATTTATTCTAATAACAGCATCAACCTCATGAATGTGCCTTGACCAAACTTGCATTTTAAAATGTTTAATGTGGAATTAATCCATATCCTCTATCACTGACTTTACCATGAAAATACTGGAATTCTTCCAGCAATATTGTTCTTGATAACCAGAAGTCCTCTTCATGAACAGTTTTCATGCATTTGAGGGGTGGTGGGGTAGTCTAGTGGTTCGTTGGCTCGTCACGCCGAAGACCCAGGTTCGAATCCCCACATGGGTACAATGAGTGAAGCCCATTTCTGGTGTCCCCAGCTGTGATATTGCTGGAATATTGCTAAAAGCGGCGTAAAACCAAACTCTGTCAGTCAGTCAGTCATGCATTTGATATTAACTACGTATTGTTCGGGTGAACTACATGTACAGCAGGACATTCTTACTCTTTTTGTGAACACCTGGTGTCATCACTGTTTTTCAAATGGAAGCTATTTTCACGGATAGTCAAACCTGTTCTTTTGTACTGATGTTTTATACAATTAATTACAAACTTGTAGCCACATGTAGACACAGTTAGTCGATGGTATACAGCTGTGAAAACAAATCTACCTCCCCCATATACTAACCTCTGCACATGAAGTTTGGGTGTAGCTATGGAAAAAATCAACCTGATGAAACAATGGAGATATCATACCCTAGTGGTGTATAGTCACAGATAGTCACAGATAGTCACAGGTGAACATATCTACTACCCATCAGAAGCTTCGACTCACTTAAAGCACTCACTATATGCTATGTATATATATGGTTACATCGAAGAGGAATTTCTCCACTAACTTGGGGGAACCAACTGCAACCTTATGCTGATGAATTGTACTAGGATCATGCATCAAATTGATGAAAAGCATGTACAAATATCATGTATGTGTTTTGTTAAGTTTTGTTAAGAATTCGCCAATTTTCACTGATTTTTATCATTTATTGAACTCATGACAATAATCTTTTCAACTTTACAAATTTGTTTTACAAAATATCAGTTCATGTGTAAACAGTACCTTTAAACAGCATGGAATATTTTGCAAAATCTAGTTTAGAACAGTTGACTGAAGTAAGTGGCTACATTTACACTAGTGAGTCTAAACTTTTGATGGGTAGTATATTATCACAGGTATTAGTCACAGGTCAACACAGATATAGACACAGGTAGTCACAGATAGACATGGGTAGTCATTGGCAGTAACAGGTAAACATATACCATCACAGGTATTAGTCATTGGCAGTAACAGGGTATTAGTCACAGGTCATCACAGGTATAGACACAGGTAGTCACAGATAGACATGGGTAGTCATTGGCAGTAACAGGTGAACATATACCATCTATTAGACACAGGTAGTCACAGGTATAGACACAGGTAGTCACAGAGTACAGGTGAACATATACCATCTATTAGACACAGGTAGTCACAGGTATAGACACAGGTAGTCACAGATAGACATGGGTAGTCATTGGCAGTAACAGGTGAACATATACCATCACAGGTATTAGTCACAGGTCATCACAGGTATAGACACAGGTAGTCACAAATAGACATGGGTAGTCACAGGTGCACATATACCATCACAGGTATTAGACACAGGTAGTCACAAGTATAGACACAGGTAGTCACAGATAGACATGGGTAGTCATAGGTAGTGTAGATTTTAACTAACAATCTGCCCAAACTAATACACAGCCAATAGTAGGAACAATAATGTCAATGTCCTGAATTCCGTAAACTTTTCATATTGAACAACTGGATTCTCTTAGTCAAAAAACACAAGAACCTTTTCTAAATAATGTAATCCTCAAGGGATATTTTTCACCTCTAACGAGTGTAAATGACATCATGTGTCACATGAGTGCTGGAAACAGAAAATATATCCCTTTCTGATTTGTTATTCATGAGATTTCCTCATGATAACATCTACAAGTTTTCAGGAAACAATAATTCATATACACATTTAAAGGTCATGTACATAGGGATATAATGTCACAAGGTTACTTACCACAGCATAATGACACACAATTCAGTATGAAATTTCTTTTCCCTTTTTTACCACAATGAATTATTTAAATGAACCTATAAATTAATACACAATCAATAAAAAAAATCTTAATGTCCTTGGCAGTTAAGATAGTTAATAAAATAAACATGTACTTTACTACTTGCCAAGGAACATAGTTTTCATATGACAGTCTTTCAGCAAAGATACTAAAATAGTGGTACAAGGTATGTGAATGTTTTTGCTTTTTTTGTACATAGTTTCATGCCACACTCTGCAATATTCCAGCTAATGGCGGCATATATAAATGGATCACTGAAGTGTCAATATGTAATGTCGATTTTGTCATAAATGCAAAGGGACAAGAAATTTTAACATTGAGAGGGAAAATATGAAACAAAAGAGCAAAATGTCAATAAAGAGTACATAGGTATGATATGTTCTGGCGGAACGATGTACAGACAGTCAGCAGAAGGATGTTTCCCTTGAGATATTCATGGTCACATTCAGTGTATCTTGTGTAACTGTTTGACAGAATGTAACACACTGTGTTCAATGGTGTGAGCGGAGGGGATCCCAATCACAGTTCCATCAACATATTGAGACTGTATATACGACAGGGTCATTATCACTGGCTGGAGTAGTCATATCACGTTGCCGCTTTGTACAGTCGTCATTTACACGGTTTGGTGCCATGGTTTGGTTGGCACCGCTCCAACCTGCTTGGCTTTCTTGCTGGTCACCAGCTAGGCAGCAACATTTCCAGGCTTGTAACTCAAAACCATTTCTGGTACTCTCTGGAATACAATGCCATTTCCCCTTTACCAAATCATACCGACTCACACACAACCTATATCTTTGATAATGTTTATTCATAGTGGCTGGTACATTTTAAAAAATGATATAAACTTTTGTTGGTCTCTTTGATGATACAACTGAAAAGGTGATAAATGCATTTAATATGTTTTTGTATATCGCTGGCTCCGTAATGGTATTAACATTATTATTATTGAGCTGTGTAATTCTATCTGCTATTGTTCTGACTTTTCCCCAGTTGGGGTTAAATATGATTAATAGCTGATTATATGGGAAAAAAGCATGACTGAAGACCTTGTGGTCTTTGTTTATGGTGAAAGTTGGCATATTTAGAGTCCAATGAATGCTTCAGTGTTGTATAATTATATTTGCAATGGAGACAGACAAAACTTGTTCTGGAAATAGTAAAAACAGTAACGAGGACATTTTCTGGAGAAAATGGTATGGCATCGCAGTATAACTTTTAAAACCTTGTATTCCAGGCAAGTTCTACTTGTAATGTGATCGAGAAAACAGAAACTTTGTAAGTTGATTATTGGAAGTTGAAAAACATATCCAAAGCTGATTGATATGGTCAAAGCAGGAAGGGTAAAGAAACAAACATTATTTCATTATTATGGAAACCAAAATAATGTTTGCGACATTATATAATGTCAATGTATCATCAAGCATTGTCCTCAACAATACATAGCATTATTACAACTAAAAAACAATTAATGTTTATGTATTTGCAAAAAATAGTTTTGTAATGCTGATTTTCCAACTGGAAATTATAATAAAAATATATTTATGATCAGCTCAAAATAAAAGAGATGATCAATATCATGCCTGGTGTTATGTCAGCAAAGAAACGTATTAATAGACCAGCCTCCAAATAGATGGCTGTTGTCTGACTCCATAGAAATGCACGTGTAAACATGTGAAATTCACACATGCTTATTGCAGACTTGAATCAAGAGGCCTTGTTTTTCTGCACAATACTGATCGTGCCTGCGAATATTTTTAGATTAATATTATTACAGGATTGGCAAAGAAACTGAATCAAGTAAGACCATCAAAATAGACACGGACAATAATCGAATTATAGCTCAGATATTGAATAATCTAGATACATATTTCTTGATCCTATTTCTTGTGTGATGATATGGAACACGTGTAGTTCTTGACATATTGCAAGCGTTATTGGTGTTCTTGTATGGGTGTTAAGGTGAACAAAGACTGATTGTCAGGTGCGATCCAAGGAAGATAATATAGGCAAATCTTACATTTTATCATTTTATCTCAGCAAGGATGTAATCAGCTTGATATTGGACAGTGATACTCTGCGCTGATGTTGCATATTGTATGAGGTCACTTGACCCATGAAGATCTGGTTAGAATTGGTCTTCATTTACCCATGCTTGTCGTGAGAGGTGACTAACGGGATTGGGTGGTCAGACTTGCTGACTTGGTTGACACATTGCATTGTACAACACAGGACTGTCATTCATTTCAAGAATGATTTGCCTCAGTTCTAGAAGGAAGATAATTTTATGGATGTCAACTTCTTTATTATGAGGAACACAAGGTTTCAGAGTATATCCTTACTCCTTCATCAGTTCTAGAAATTAAGGACTGTTTGGGGCCCCATTTGGATTTGTTTCGTAGATAACTATATTTTTTCTTGCATGTGAAAAAGATAATTTTATTGGAATATATGTCAGCCTTCTTTTAAAGTATGATTAATCAGTCTGTATTTAATGAAACTAGAACTCTCTTTCAAAACTTGACAAGTATGTTTAACATTCTTTGTTATCCTTATATTGCAATGGTGAAAACAACACTCTAAAGAGATAGTATATGTAAAATTGTACCAACACAATCAACGCATATAGCCAAACAGATTGACTTGCCATATTTACTCTTTCATTTCCTTTTCACACTTTTTTCACTAGAGTCAAAAGGTTTTTACGTTCTTAATAGATCTGTCACATGCAAAAGCTCTGTTTGAAATATAAATGATCAAATTTCAAAAGTTTTTCTTTGTTTTCTGTCTATGACTTTATAATTAATTGAAATCTCAGTTATGATCAGGAGTGAAAAAATATTCAGAATACTCAGCTGAGAAAAGAACCCAAACAAATGAAAGACCAGGTATAGAAAGTGTCCGTATGTTAAAGGACAACAGTACCGATAAAGGACAACAGTGCGATAAAACTGAACAATAGCTACATAGTTGTGAATATGTACTAAAAACACCCAACTGACCCATCACAGTAACTATGACCATAACACTGTTTATCACATACAGTTATACAGTGTTATACACAGTGGCAATAGATGGTTGCTAGGGAACAGTTTGTTGTTCAAATAATGGTGATGGCAGATAGACTGATGGACACATTTTACTATAGGTCTCATAACTCGTCTTGCGACCAATTCCAGTTGAAATTAATGCTGAAGCACCATTTTGGTGATTCCTGGGATTTGTGCCAAGTATGGACTTGAATACCATAAATCCAAGAGCAAGGATTCCATCCAGCGTACCTAGTTTTGAGGGTGATTGATGAAATCACGCATGTATGATTTTATCACACAAGTAACCCATAGCAACAAAAACATCGTCTTACGTTTCACAAATGGGAATTCTGACATAAAGAAACTCACTTGGCAAATACATAGCATCCAAATATTGTTAGAACTTGCATATGTGTTCTTATTCAACTTACGGTAATCAAAATGAATTAAATCACTTGGAAAATTGCTTTGAAATTCAGATTTGTCACTTGTTCAGAAAAAAGAAGTTGAGAAAACTGTTTATCTACGCAACATAAATTCTATAATTTTATTACCGAGCTGGAATGTTTTCTCAGCAATATTGTCAAATTTCTTGCACGGGAATGTTAAAGTAGTTTGGGGAGAGGTAAAACTTGAGAAAAAGAAAAAACATATAAATTATGAAAACATTCATCAGTGTTTGGCGTACATGAAAGCAGGTGAAAGCAGAGAGTACCTTTCTCGTCAACTAACAGTGTTCATCATGAAACTTATGTTGAAACAATTATATGGTTCCGTGATTTCAAAATGGTTAGGGTCATTATCTGGTCTGTGTAAGTTTTGCTTACATTTAACAAACATGTACCAAACATGACTCACGGGAACATATTACTTTAAAGCACTAGACTAAACATTGTGTAATCTGGACAACCCTTCAACAAAAGTCTCGAAACTGAACGCATTTCATTCTGGATGGATTTTATGAGCTGTTTTTTACCGGCTGTAAATGTGGTTTTAGTTGGGAAACCGTGCACCATTTCAGGGTTACATAAACATTCTGTCAACAAAATTCTGTCTTCAATACCAGCTAAACACCAGGTTCTAGCTAAAGTAAACACTGTATAAACAGAGCACCTTTATATAAGCAAACCAACCATTGCATTTGGAGGTTGGAGTACATGCTTGAAGCAAGGCTTGTTAGCATCAACTGAAAACAGTGCAGTTTAAAATTCTCATTAAAAACTTCAAGGTCAGTCTAAGGGATACATATTGTGACATCTGGTGAATACTGACCATCAATGACCCCAAATAGACCTATATATTTATAACAGTTTTAAAACATTAACAGTAATCAATAGTTTTGTCAAGGTGATCCTATCAACAAGAAAACAATAAACAAACTTAGAACCCATTGGTTTTGTGACAGTGCCGTAACATAAGAGTGAGTGAGTTTAGTTTTACCTCGCACTCAGCAATATTCCAGCTATATGGCGGCAGTCTGTAAATAATCGAGTCTGGACCAGACAATCCAGTGATCAAGAGCATCGATCTGCGCAATTGGGAACCGATGACATGTTGTCAACCAAGTCAGCGAGCGTGACCACCCGATCCCGTTAGTCCCCTTACAACAACCATGGGTTACTGAAGATCAATTCTAACCCGGACCTTCACGGGTTACCGTAACATATGAACCATATTTGACCATTAGTATGAGCAGGATGTGCTTACCCTTTCCCTGAACACCTGGTGTTATTGATGATATTCACTTATCCATCCATATAAATTTCATCACTTTATTTAACTTTTATTCTGAGTGGAATCTGGCAGATTATCAACACTCACGTTGTGTTTATGTCATAAATAACATAAAGTAAACTTTACAAACAATGACAAATGATTTTTAAAATTTGTGACATAACAAGTGAATGAGTGAGTTTAGTTTTACACCGCTTTTAGCAATTTTCCAGCAGGGGACACCATAAATGGGCTTCACACACTGTACCCATGTGGGGAATCGAACCCAGGATTTCGGCATGATGAACGAATGCTACCCCACCACCCTGTGACATAGCAAACCACAAACAGCTCTATGACAATCATAAGGTCCTTATGATCTAGAAATAGCTGTCATCATTATGTTCTTGCTTATATCTAGAATACCCATGAGAAAAGAGTCATATTTTTAGCATCTCTATGGTGGCAAATGTTGCAAAAATAATGATATTTTGCTTTTTACATGTTTGACATAAAACATCATGTAGTTTTGTTAAGCAAAACATATGACCAAAATTTCCCTATAACTTGATGATCCTTTCAAAACATTCAAATGATACAATGACCATATCCCTATTCAACAAACTGTTGAATCGGTTTCAACAAACTCAATATGAACAGTGTTTTCAACTGTATACTGTTATATATTCTATGACTATATTTCATACTATCAGTTTGTATTCTGCTCTTAAATGAATATATATGTAAAATAGCACCTCACCTCACCTCACCTCACCTCACCTCACCTCACCTCACCTCACCTCACCTCACCTCACCTCACCCTCACCACCTCACCTCACCTCACCTCACCTCACCTCAGTGGGGTAGCCCTCACCTCACCTCACCTCACCTCACCTCACCTCACCTCACCTCACCTCACCTCACCTCACCTCACCTCACCTCAGTGGGGTAGCCCAGTGGTTACAGCATTCTACTGTCTTGTCAAATGTCTGGGTTCATTCCCCATGATATTGGTATGTAATCTTGCTAAAGGTGCCAGAAATCAAAATTCCCTAAAATGAAGTAAGTGGAGTGAGTGAGTGAGTATGGTTTTATGCCACTTTTTAGCAATAATCCAGCAATATCACGGCAGGGAACACCAGAAATGGGCTTCACACATTGTACCCATGTGAGGAATCGAACCGGGGTCTTCGGTGTGACAAGCGAACGCTTTAACCACTAGGCTACCTCACCGCCCCCTAAATTGAAGGATGTTTTGAAACTTGCTGTTGTGTATGCTAATGTTGTCTTGATCTGCTGGTATTCCAACTCCTAATTATTGCTTTACAACTAGTTATTTTTATTTAATTTGATTTGAAGTCACAAAGTCTGTTTTCCAATTTAAATTAAGTGGTGTTATTGTTCTTTGGGCGTCATCTGTTTACTGATAATTACCACATGTCATGAGTTTTTCAAATTTGTTTTCACTTTCTATAATTCACAATCAAAAGACTTGAATATTATGGACCAAACTATTTTGTTGTTTTATGCTAAAATAAGTAAATAAATTGCACAAAATAGCAGTTATGGACAATAACTATATCCTTTTCTAAGTGTTACCTCCCAAACTATTATACGGAAAATGAACACAAGATTAATTGCCAAAAAGAAGCAAAGATATTGTAGAAAATACCCTACAAACAAAACATCTCGGAAACATGATAAATTCTGAAAATGTGTTCTAACACTCAGTCTGTTTCACACTGAAAATAAACACAATACCTATTGCCATAGTTACTGAATGAGCAACAATTTTCACATATTTCATCACCATAGCTTATTGTGCCTTGCATGTGAAATATTTTGCCAACACTTATCACACTGTGATCGCAGCTTCTCTGGAGGATGTCCAGGAGAAATCATATTAACTTTTCCCTTGTCCAGTTCCAGGCAGGTGGTTTGTGTAAAGATAAAACCCTTGGAGAACTGTAGCGCATTCTATACCACAAAACAACATTTCTACCTGCCCATCTAAACAATATACATTGCTGAATAGCCTAACCGTCTAATTTTCTCTTGCAAAAAGTAGGATGTATTTTTAGTTGGAAGCATTCATCTAACAGTCAGTTTCTGTGTACAGGTTCTGTACGGAACAAGCTTGTGGTATTCTACACAAGAGTGAGTCTATGGATGAGCTGGACCGAGGGATACTGCAGAGTCAAGCGCTGTAATTAGCGATGTCAAGGGAGCAGTGAATTGTACACGCGGAAAGAGCGATACTTGGCAGAAGCACGTACTACTTCCACTGCGGGAAAATCCACGATCATCGAGACAAACTTTTGGATACAATGTCTGTGAACGACGACGGCTGAGGACAGTGAACCGATATGCGTCGACTGCGACCACCAAATTGGTTGTACCATCCTCTTGATGTAAGATACTTAACGGATAACTAGTGACGGTACCGTGATGTGAACAAAGCTATGTGTGGGATTTCCTCATCAGATCCAATGTGGCCTATTCAGGGATTATCTGTGACGTTTTCGCTCCTGGGTCTGCTGTGGAGCACATGCCCATCAGGTAAGATTCTTATTATGATTATAATTATATCTCATACACAATAACTTCATCATCATCATCATCATCATCATCATCTTACAACATTTCCATATTGGATCATTTGAACTCATGCACAATATATTATATCTTTCAACATCATCATCATCATCATCATCATCATCATCTTACAACATTTCCATATTAGATTATTTGATCGATCTCATGTACAATAACTTTCACATCATCATCATCACCATCATCTTCTTACAACATTTCCACATCAGATTATTTTAGCAGTTTACTGTTTTTATATATGGTAATGAAAGGTGGAAACACTTACATTTTACATATTGCCTGGATATAATCTGATTCATCAAGGTCATGTAATTTCTTCATTTCTGTATTGACGGGGCCAAGCAGACGTATACATTTATCTGTGCATAATCAATTCTCATGTGTTCATTTCTTGTAATGTGCTTCAACAGATCGTGCGTGTTTGCTGTAGGAGATGATGAGCTAAATGCTTCATTTCATCGTAATTGACATACACATTAGAAATGCTTTTAGTACTTTTTAGATATTCTATATATTATATTTGGATAAATTAATGCTACTTTGTGAAAGGCTATTTTGGAGATTGTAATTGAGTTCAGGAGTAATATGTTTTTCAGCCCCTCATCGCTACATTCATGACTTTTGGTACCAATAATTTTTATATTTAGAACATTTTCAAAGAGCAGATATGAACTTAATGTGTCTGAGGTTAATATTGTAATAATAGCAATCATCATAAAACGTCTCTGGCAATATTTTAATTTAAGATACAGCCTTTTGAAAAATGTTCATTTGCATCTCAATGAGGATGAGCTGGAATGATTCTGGTAATTAAACATTTGCAGGACTATGCCAAGCAATGAAAGAATTTCACACCAAGGATTAACAAGAAATTGTTTGGATGTGCTTTAGTAATTAATCAGAAATAGGGTAATGGTTTTTCCAGGACACCTCACACAACAGATGTTGCCTGACACAACAGACACATTCATATTGAAAAGGAGAACAGAATCTAACAATTTATGTTTAAACTCAAACTCTCAAACACACTTGACAAATGCGTAGTCTTTGAATATATGACATTGATAGAGACGAATAATTCAATTTTTAATATTTTAATTTTAATTGAAAAGGAGCCCAGTGATGGGAGATTTAGACTTTAGAAAATCTAGAACTTGCTTCATTAAGGCCTTTTAAATTGCAGAAAGGGTTGAGCAAAAGGGAAAATAATGTGGTTAAGGACTTAGAGACACATTAAGCCATTCCCTTGCTTTTCACTCCTTGGTCTCACACGTAAATTCCGTATCCACCCTCCTCCAAAACTCCTATATCCCCCAACCCATATCTTCCCAACCCACACACTGCCCCCCACCTCCCCCGATTCCATGACTCCATAAGCATGTCATCACACCCCATCTGTTTCTCAACTACATACTTGAGTAACTGTTCTTGTGTGATTACCAGAAGTATGAACATTTGGGAAAATAATTTCCTTCATTTCAATGCATCTAATAAAAATAATCTGCATGAAATTGTAGGATAAAAAATATGTGAAAAACATTTATGGCTTTTTATGTTTTATATCATATCCAGAACGTAGATTAAAAAAATAAAGAATTTGAAAAAAAGTCGCTCTGTTTCCTGTGGTCTTCCTTAGATGAAATTTTTCACATGTTCTTTACATGAAACACAGGATGTCTTACAAGGAACACCCTAATCAAAGTACTTAAACAACATTGGATGGAAAGGTAATGAAAATAAGCAAAAAATATGCATCAATCCAAAGCATAAATGTAGCAATAAAATACAAATATGTGCAACACATTTTTCACAATGCTTAATCCACAACAAGAGTGTTTGTCTCACCCAAAGCTCACAGGTGTTGGAAAATGGCTGACAGATGCGTTGCCATCAGATCAAGGGCAGATTGGCTGACGTTATATACATATATCAATCTGACTGTTTTCTCAGAAAAGAAAGAAAAGGTAGTGTCAAGTTGATATCCTTCTCATATCAGAGATAAACTGGGCATTGAGGTTGTTTGTTAGGGCTTGGATGCCTTTCCGGGGTGAAAACATTCCCAATATACAAACCAGTGAATAGAACCCATTCATAACTAGATACAGGTGAGGTTTTGATGGAAGGAGATGGTTGGTCACTCAGTTTTTGCTGATTTTACACCTGTTTAAACTGGTTTTATATTTGTACTGATTACTGCTCTTAATTCATGCACATGGTAATTTTAACAAAATCAGTTGAAAGTTTGCTTATATTTTTGTTTATTATTCCCCAATCTACTGAAAATTAATCAAAAATTTAAATAGGCATTTTCAGAGTAATATCCTTGACTTTTAGGTTAATAATTTAATATTGTTTTATTTGTAGTTAACCTGCTGTATGTCTGTTATGCCTACTGCCTTATTTCAATTTCAGATTGGTCAATAAATTTGATAAAACATGAAATAAAGTTTGACATTGACAGTCTTTGTAGTAAACCATATATATTTCATGAACCTATGTACTTAATATTTCATTTATAGTATTTGTAATGGAATAAAACTCCCATTATTAAGATTAACATCTCTCATTATTTGACAATGTTTTCCTTGAAAATGGTGACACACTCAATTGCAAACAGCCTTATCAACTATGAACACAAATTGCAGTTGTTTTGACAATGTTTCATTTCGTATATAACAAACTGGAACACAATTTATTGATCAGACATAAGTAAACCTAATTTTGACAAGCATGTATCCGAATGATTTATTCATAGGTATGCAACATCCCTTCAACTGAATCTGAAAATATCCAAACATTTTTGACAAAGTAAATTAATCTGGCATTGGATTACAACGGTATGACAAGTGATGATAAGGCAAAAGAGAAAGTGGTAAATTATGAATTTACTCAAGACACACTCTAGGTTGAGAATGAGGGGCGATGTGGCAATAAATCCTCTAGTGTCCACATAGTCTGACAGAGAGAGAGGCTTCAGGCTCATATATAACACTTTACTGATCCAAGAACGCAATGGAAATATCTTAAACTACCACCACAATAATTGGCACATATAAAAAAAAGATTTAACAACCACAATGCATTTGAAGACACCTAATGTAATCTCCAACAAGGATCTTCTTTTGAATGACTATAGATTCTGACCAGTATAGCAGTATGTTATTTATTGTTTAAAGCAAGTTATACTTGTTTCCAGCTAAGGATTTGAAGCATTTTGGTATTGTGCTGTGGTTTTATTTATGCTGTAAAAGTTTACTGCAGTTTTCTGAGAGAGAGAGCTCTAAATAAAGCAAGTCTAGATTTCCTCAGCTTCAGGTTCTGAATCTCTGGTCTCTCTGGGGCTCCTTCTCAATTTAAATGGGTTTATTTGTTACAATCAAATTTATATATATTCAGAGACTAAGCATTAGTCTAAGATGGAGACAGATGTTGCTGACAATGACTCGTATCCGTGACAAATCTTGGATTCAAACCAAGATCATGCACCGGATCCTGTAAACAGATTGCATAGCAACTCTACATAGCAACAGACAGACAGATGGATGGGACAGACAGACAGACAGACAGACAGACAGACAGACAGACAGAGACTTGAACTATCTTAGTGACGAAATTAGTTATACAAATGTAAACATATAAATGCACAACACTTCTAGCTTCCACACATTTGGTTGCTCATCAACTTCTCCTTGTGACAAACTTTGAACACCACACTCAGCAACGCATCTGAGATGCTAGCGGGGAACAACTATAGCTATGTTGTATTGAGCTACAGAGTGTGCATTGTGCAAAAATGGAGCTAATGTTGATCACAAATGATGTTTAAATTGCTGTTTTAAGAGGCATCATAGAGTATCCTACGGGGAGGTAATTAACCATGAGACTTCTTCAAAACTTACATGTATATTAATAGAACTTTACACCCAAAGACACTGACTACTGCAAAAAGTAGAGGCCACATGTCAGAGGGACATTGTGGACTGGAAATTGAATATTTTCACCATATTGTCCAGCTCTAGTCATGGACAAATCTAGTATTCCCGGTAATGATAAAAACTGATAATAAAATAGGTTTTTGTTTATGATAATATGCATCATAATAATTTGTACCATCTGCAAACAATTGAACCATGGGCAAATTACATGGCATGCAAGACTCGTGTGAGCACAAAATGGCCATGGTGCTTGCAGCATGTTGAATTCATGATATGTAAAGTTGTAAGAGTTTTTTGCACGTATCTTTCCAATCCTCGGAAGGCCATTTACACAAAGAGCATCAGTGGCGGCGTTCACACACATGATACAGCTGATAACTAGATATCGGAAGATGAGAAAGAGATACTGGGTTCCTTCTAATGCCACCCAAATCATTCTGCCGTTTTTCTTGATGATTCTCTGTTTATCTTTCTTGGCGCCCACTTGGGGCTGACAGGCTATGTAATTGACAAAGAAATTATATGCTTAAAAATTCATGAATAGTTGATATGGAGAAATGTAATATTTCAAATTCCAGTTCCCAACAGTGTTATGATTTCAATTCAGTTAATACCGATAGTCGGCAATGGCAGGATCAGTAAGCTGTATTCATAGAAGACAAATTAAAATCCAACACAAAAGAGGGACTGCTATAAAAAAACAAATCTTAGGACAACAGGAAGATTTTTTGCTGATATCTCGGGGTTTCTCAAATGCTGTACAGGGGTTTACACACATTCTTTGATGATGGTTGCAGAGAAAATCGGTATTATGCAAATACAGTTTGGAAGCACCTGTTGCTTTTTTCAACATAAGTGAGTTTAAAAAAATATCAAACTATTTGTACATGATACCCATAAAGATCCAGGTTAGAATTGGTCTTCCGTAACCCATGCCTGTCATAAGAGGCGACTAACGGGATCGGGTGGTCAGGCTCGCTGACTTGGTTGACACATGTCATCATATTCCAATTGCATAAATTGATGCTCATGCTGTTGATCACTGGATTGTCTGTATTTATGGCAGAGTAAAACTTAAGTCACTCACTCACTCACTCACTCACTCACTCACTCACTCACTCACTCACTCACTCACTCACTCACTCACTCACTCACTCACTCACTCACTCACTCACTCACTCACTCACTCACTCACTCACTCACTCACTCATTTGTACATGATACATAGTTGGAAGTTACTTCCAGCAAATGACGTAGCACTTTGATTGGTGTAAAATGGAATGATACATGTGACAACCCAGACAACATCAATTATGTTTGGGATTCGGAAATTTTGTCCAGTTTCAACTGAGGATGTTTTATAGAGTTCAGGGAGTATATCCCCTCAACCCTTCATGAATGTACTTTCTTTTATGATGACAGGGACATGGTCAATCATTTTTGTTCTATTACATCAACCGCCTCCGTGGTGTAGTGGTTAGAGCGTCCGCCCGGAGAGCAGAAGGTCGCAGGTTCGATCCCTGACCGCGTCATACCAAAAGACGTTAAAATATGGTACTTGTTGGTCCCTGCCTGGCGCTCGGCATTAATGGGTACAACAAGGACTGGTCGGCTCGGAGTCAGTATAATGTGTCTGAGTGGGGTATTCATGCTTCACTGCGGCATGGTATGTCAGTTGGCTAGCACTATAAAACCAGCTTAAGTCTGGGCTAGTACAAGCAGCCGCACATCCACATACACACGCATGCACGTCATCATATGAGCGAAATATTCTCAAGCACGGCGTAAAACCCAATTTCACCTCACCTCTATTACATCATGACCAATACATTACAGTTAAGTGTGTGATTTAGTTTTATGCCAACAATATTTCAGTTAGAATGTGTGAGAGAGTTTGGTTTTGTGTTGAACAGTATTTCAGCTTAGTGTTGGAACTAGGTGACACAGGTCTTAGACATTTATCTTGACAAACCTTGACACATAATCAGTGTCAATCGTGGGTTCGAACCAATGATGGGGTACTGGTCCACCTACGACAGTCCCGACTTAGATGCTGCAGCAATCCATGACCATTTACATCATGTTGTGTTAGTTTCCACATCCGAGGGTGTCAGTTTTCATGATGGAGGGTGTCAGTTTTCATATTGGAGGGTGTCAGTTTTCATATTGGAAGGTGTCAGTGTTCAATTTGGAGGGTCAGCTTTCATGTTGAAGGGTTTATGTTTTCATGTTGGAGGGTGTCTTTTTTCATTTTAGAAGGTGTATGTTTTCATATTGGAGGGTCATTTGTCATGTTAAATTACAACTAAACATTGTGCAAGTGGTATTTACCATGATGTTGAACAAAAACATTACTGGGGTCCTGCTTAAAACTAAATATAAACCTAAAGGTAAATTTTGTTTTCATACCCATGATAAGCAGATCCTGAAACAACTAAGGGAGGCAACTTGTATAGGTGATGACAGTACTCTTATATACAGATTGAAAATGATACATTTCCACATGAAACTTTATATACAGGAAGCACTCAGTCATCTTGTTGCCATGGAATTCTCTGGACACACATAATGGATACTTTTAGGTTTCTACACAATCAGGAATGATTTATCTCCCATTACCATCATTGATTACATCTTTGGTAATTACATCTTTGATTACATCTTTAACTACTTCATAGTCAAAGACCAGAACAACTACCTACTTATAATTTAATGCAATTTCATCATGAATGCTATTACTTCATCACATCAAAGAACAGTCATTGAGCAATTTAACATTATTGAGAAAAATGAAAATTGTTCATGACTATAATCAAAAATCATGTTGACGTGGAACTGGAATTGGTTCGATGAAAATGTTTTCCCAAGGTCTCAATTATTCATCTTTCAAAAACAGAATCTGACATTTGTTGTTCTGGAGCTTTGTTTCCAGGGAAGTAATGTAATTTTGACATGAAATGTCAGCGTGAAAAAATAATGTTTTAAGGACCAAAAACGTTTTCCACTTAGACACTGATCAGCGTCACACAAAGCAAGGCCACTCTTTCGCTGTGATCAGTTTTCAAAACAGCATTTGATTTCTGTGTATAGCAATTCCGTAAACACAAATGACAAGGATTGACTCAAAGTTATCCTGTGACTAGTTGTATTTCCATGTTTACAAGCAGTCACGGTATCAATTCAAGTCCGACGCCAAAGTAGTATTTTCCTTCTAGATTAATGCATTTAGTGAAGATGTTTATCTTAGTTGATTCTGAGGAGGACGTTAATGTAAAAGTTGGACCAGTTACAGATTAGTGTAAGCTTGATTACCAGGAACAGACAGGTAGATAGGTACCTCATTAATACAGGTACATGTAGATAGATGCCACTCAATCTCATTAAGACTTCCGCCAGTAAATAACACTGTTGAACACTGTCACCAGACTCAATCCCAGACGTAGTGTCACAGAAGATGTGATCATGGCCTTGTCAAGGGTAGACAGATATATTGAACTTCAAAGCATTTAGATAATCATTCCTTGCAAGTCCAGTAATGAAAAAATGTCTGGAGATATGTGTACTTTAATGACAATTCTGATAAATAAGGTTCTGGAAAATTAGGATGTTTGAGTTCATGTCTTAATATGTGTTCTCCACACTGTGGAAAATGTTCTTCGATGCTGGTGGTATGTTACAGTCTTGAGAGAAAGTTGGGATCAAGATACATTAGGCTCTGGAATATATTGTACTTGTACTACTGTTGGCACCAAATAAATATTGTACAACTGCTGGTGCCAGGAAAATGCTACTGCTGTTCAAACACAGGAAGACGTTTTCTCTGAAATGGCATTTTGAAAATATGCCATGTTTTGCGGTTCAATTGTTAGATGAATCTTTGTGCTGTTGGTGATAAAAGGTAGATCTGAAGACCAGCAGGGTCTGGAAATGCCAGCAGCACGCAGTTGGTGCTCATCAAACCAATGCCCAGAAGAGGTGATGCATGGTCACTCTCCAGGAGGAAAACGTTCAACACAAATGTCCATTGGACAAAGCTGTACAAAAACTACAATAGTGGAAAAGTTTGGAACATATTGATACGAAACTATGAACTTTCCTCTATACTGGTAGGTGAGTGTGTAGTGGTTGGGTGGCTGGGTTGGTGGATGAGTGAGTGGTTGAGAGTGGTTGAGTGAGTGGTTGGTTGAGTGGTTGAGTGAGTGGTTGAGTGAGTGAGTGGTTGAGTGAGTGGTTGGTGGTGAGTGAGTGGTTGAGTGGTTGAGGAGTGGAGGAGTGGAGAGGAGTGAGTGAGTGGGTTGGAGTGGTTGGGTGAGTGGGTTGAGATGAGTGGTTGAGTGAGTGGTTGAGTGAGTGGTTGAGTGAGTGGTTGAGAGTGAGTGGTTGAGTGAGTGGTTGGTGAGTGGTTGAGTGAGTGGTTGAGTGAGTGGTTGAGTGAGTGGTTGGGTGGAGTGGTTGAATGGAGTGGTTGAGTGAGTGGTTGAGTGAGTGGTTGGAGTGGTGAGTGGTTGAGTGAGTGGTTGAGAGTGGAGTGAGTGGTTGGCTTGAGTGGTTGGTTGAGTGGGAGTGGAGGAGTGGTTGAGTGAGTGGGTTGTGGAGGAGTGAGTGGAGAGGAGTGGTTGAGAGTGGTTGAGTGGTTGGAGGAGTGGTTGTTGAGTGGTTGAGTGAGTGGTGAGTGAGTGGTTGAGGAGTGGTTGGAGTGAGTGGTTGAGTGCGGTTGAGGAGTGGTTGAGTGGAGTGGTTGAGTGAGTGGTTGAGTGGAGTGGTTGGTTGAGTGGTTGGAGTGAGTGGTTGGAGTGTGTTGAGTGAGTGTGTTGAGTGAGTGGTGAGTGGTTGAGTGGTTGAGTGAGTGGTTGAGTGAGTGGCTGAGTGAGTGGTGGTTGAGTGGTTGAGGAGTGGTTGAGTGGTTGAGTGAGTGGTTGGTGAGTGGTTGAGTGAGTGGTTGAGTTGAGTGGTTGAGTGGAGTGGCTGAGAGTGAGTGGTTGAGTGAGTGGTTGAGTGAGTGAGTGAGTGAGAGTGGTTGAGTGAGTGGTTGAGTGAGTGGTTGAGTGAGTGGTTGAGTGGAGTGGTTGGTTGAGTGAGTGGTTGAGTGAGTGGTTGAGTGAGTTGGTTGAGTGGTTGAGTGAGTGGTTGAGTGAGTGGTTGAGTGAGTGGTTGAGTGGTTGAGTGAGTGGTTGAGTGAGTGGTTTGAGTGAGTGGTTGAGTGAGTGGTTGGAGTGAGTGGTTGAGTGAGTGGTTGAGTGAGTGGTTGAGTGAGTGGTTGAGTGGTTGAGTGAGTGGAGTGGTTGAGTGAGTGGTTGAGTGAGTGGTTGAGTGAGTGGTGGAGTGAGTGGTTGAGTGGTTGAGAGTGGTTGAGTGAGTGGTTGAAATGAGTGGTTGAGTGAGTGGTTGAGTGAGTGGTTGGTTGAGTGGTTGGAGTGGTTGAGTGTGGTTGAGTGAGTGGTTGAATGAGTGGTTGAGTGAGTGGTTGAGTGGTTGAGTGAGTGGTTGAGGTGGAGTGGTGAGTGGTTGAGTGAGTGGTTGAGTGAGTGGTGAGTGGAGTGGTTGAGTGAGTGGTTGGTGAGTGGATGAGTGAGTGGCTGGAGTGAGTGGTTGAGTGAGTGGTTGAGTGAGTGGTTGAGTGGTTGAGTGAGTGGTTGGAGTGGTTGAGTGAGTGGTTGAGTGAGTGGTTGGAGAGGGTTGAGTGAGTGGTTGAGTGAGTGGTTGAGTGAGTTGGTTGAGGGGTGGAGTGAGTGGTTGAGTGAGTGGTTGAGTGAGTGGGTTGAGTGGTTGTGAGTGGGTTGAGTGAGTGGTTGAGTGTTGGTTGAGTGGTTGAGTGGTTTGTGAGTGGTTGAGTGAGTGGTTGAGTGAGTGGTTGGGTGAGTGGTTGAGTTGAGTGGTTGAGTGGGTTGGGATGAGTGGTTGAGTGGTTGAGAGTGGTTGAGTGGCTGAGAGTGGAGTGAGTGAGTGGTTGTGAGTGGTGGTGTGTGGTTGAGTGAGTGGTTGAGTGTGGGTGGGTTGAGTGGTTGAGTGGTTGAGAGTGGTTTGGTGAGTGGTTGAGTGAGTGGTGGTTGAGTGGTTGAGTGGTTGCTGAATGAGTGGTTGAGTGGTTGGAAAGTGGTTGGTTGAGTGGTTGAGTGTGCGGTTTGAGTGGTTGAGTGAGTGGTTGAATGAGTGGAGAGTGGTTGAGTGGATGAGTGAGTGGTTGGTTGAGTGGTTGAATGAGTGGTTGAGTGAGTGGTTGAGTGGTTGAATGAGTGGTTGAGTGAGTGGTTGAGAGTGGTTGGGTGAGTGGTTGACAGTGGTTGGGTGAGTGGTTGACAGTGGTTGGGTGAGTGGTTGAGTGGTTGAGAGTGGTTGGGTGAGTGGTTGAGTGAGTTTGAATGTTTCTTCATTGGCTGTTGGTAATCACAAGATATTGAATCATTGGTACATGAAAGTCTATTCATCATTCAGTCACTCAGTTTGTCAGACAGCCAGGTTGCATCTGCACCATGCAGAACCAGTGACTGAATGCATGATTACATCGTCTGCACCATGCAGAACCAGTGACTGAATGCATGATTACATCGTCTGCACCATGCAGAACCAGTGACTGAATGCATGATTACATCATCTGCACCATGCAGAACCAGTGACTGAATGCATGATTACATCGTCTGCACCATGCAGAACCAGTGACTGAATGCATGATTACATCGTCTGCACCATGCAGAACCAGTGACTGAATGCATGATTACATCATCTGCACCATGCAGAACCAGTGACTGAATGCATGATTACATCATCTGCACCATGCAGAACCAGTGACTGAATGCATGATTACATCATCTGCACCATGCAGAACCAGTGACTGAATGCATGATTACATCATCTGCACCATGCAGAACCAGTGACTTAATGCATGATTACATCATCTGCACCATGCAGAACCAGTGACTGAATGCATGATTACATCATCTGCAATGAATGGCCTAAACTTAGTAAACCAATGTTTCCGCCTTTTCCTCTTTATGGTTGTCTATTACAACAAGCATTGGTTCTGTAGGACCATTTCTACCATGGAATCCACTACCAGTGTGTTCAACATACTATGTGAGTGCTGTAAACAAACAAAAGTTATTTCATAATATTTTATCATACAATTTCAATTATTTTTAACTCTAAACTATAAAGGCATGTAGAAGTTGGTATTCAAGTATAAGACAAAATATTATGGGTGTCAGCTTCTTCTTTATTGTAACCGCAAAGATTCTGGGCATTTCTTTGCTCCTTCATTAGGTGATAAAACTTTTGAAAACAACCAGAAATTCACCTCATCCTGTTCAACACATCGGAATAAATATCTTGATGAATATATTTAACTTTTACCCCAATCCAACAGTTAGTTGGACTAGTTTAGGGACTTGATACATCTGACAATGGTTCCGACTGTATGTTTGTGTATACTGGAAGAATTCTATGATGCTCATCTTATCTAGCCAGGTGGTTTCTCAGTACTGCTCTCAAAGAGGAGAACAGAGTTCTTTGATGCCATACTGCCCCAAGGATACTCCATCCTAACCCCGCCCATCCTTCCCCTTCTATATTAGTCTCTTATCAGAAATCCACTTACAAAAGATAGATAAGTAAAATTATATCTAGTCTTTCTGGCAGAAGTTCATGAGCCACTAATTGCATATCAGACCAGATTTGAAGGTCGTAAGATATGAGGGGCAGAAACTCCCTGCGTGAATGGTGTAAGTTGGTGCTCACAGTCTGTTTGATACAACTGTAGTTAGTTTGGATAAATTTGTACATTTTATGAGAGACTTTCACAGTATTTTTACAGAAACTTTTAATGTTTGTTTGATTATTTTAATGTGTAGTTTTCAATCTCCATCTAATGAGTGAGGAAACTGAATTTCAAACTGTTTTATTTAACTTAGTAACTATTTGCTGCTTTTTTTAGTCTCTGTTCTTTCGTATATTTCCAGTTGTGAAACTAGAAACTAGTTTTTCATATATTTAGTTAATAGATAACAGATTTAATATGTGGAGACGCAAATTCACATTTTAAAACATTTGAACTGTTTCTGAAAATACAATAAATGTCATTATGGAAACTGGAGCCATCTTGTTTCACCTTTCATTTATAATTTGTTAATATTGGAAGAAAAACATGTAATATGTCATCGAACAGATATCATTACCTGCAGAAACTCACGATTTGGACTACTTTTTGCACTTTTCTAACTCATGTAGCTGAAATAAAGTATTGATGGAAGCTGATAAAACACATTGATTTTCGTGCTAATTTCCTGGCTACTGATTATGTTTACTCTCTCTTTGTGAAACATTTCCCTTCCCTCCCAGCTATTGCATTCCCCCCACCTCCTCCACAAATGAGAAGGATTGGTCAGAGTTAGGCAAACCAAAGCAGATAACGAGAAGAAATTACTGAGAGAGCTCTCCTCAATAGTGAGCCGCAAAGTGTCCACCAAACATGATTTTCTCATTTTTCATCTGTTGTGAAAACAGGCTGCAATTGACCCAAACAATTCCAATCAGAGTTCACATAATACAATGTTCAGTCAACTCACCGATTTTGTTTGATTGGTGCTTAATTATCCAACGTGGGTCGATAGACTTCGCTTTCCCTTTCTAAAGGGTTCTTGCATCCTCTAAACAGTCCTGCTAAAAACTATAGCAGTGAAAATGGCAAAACATGAGATTGCTTGAACGGGCAATATTTGTGCTCCTCTGAGCGGGTGCAATTTCTTAAATTCATCGTGTGGAGACATGCAATTTTCTTAAGCTTCATTTTTCTCAAAACAAACTGAAAAAACATGGTGAAGGATGCCCCACGTCTACTCTCAAGTCTCCTAAACTTCTGCCAAGATATTTCCTTGGTAAATAGCTTCAAATTACCCATCAATAACTGTGAACATTGCATATTTGCACTCAAGATTAGCCTGAGCTTCCCTTGTGAAAACGACAACAGAGTCCTTTTTGGGTCTGTTTGGTCATGAATTGAGCTGTAATCCTTACTATGATCACCTTACAGAATCACAATATGGTCTTAACTTCTGCTTATCTCCCCCTTTCCTCCTGTGACTTGGTGACACTTGAACCTCACAAAAGAACAATCACATAAGATGCTGACCTACATCTGTATACAAGACGTCTGCCACTCAAATGTTTGAGGAGGGTCGGGACGTGACTTGTGCAAGTGAATACTGATGATTATGGGTTGTCATCTTTAAGTACTGGTCGATGTCGGAGAGTATAGTAAGTACTGGTCGGTGTCGGAGAGTATGGTTGTTGTGCTGGTTGAATATTGAAGTTTTATGAGTGAATAAATACAAGAGGCTGTATCACATGACTCAGGTCTGATCAAGTCTAAAGCAGCCAAAACAGTGGATGATAGCATGAGCGACAATCATGTTTTGCAGGATGTGATGACTGTATGTCAGCTCACAAATTTAGTCACAGAATTGGTATCAAAGTGAGTAATTATGTTTGAATCAGGTGAACAAACCAATGATTGATATGATGAGCAACACTCATATATAACACTTACTTAAGGATATGCAGTCAACTATGGTTAACTAATGGTCAACAGGGTTAAATGTATGCGATGTTGAACATTATTTCACCTACCAGTAAAATAGCATCTTTGGTATATAATAGCATCTCTGCTTGATGTTGGAAGAAGACCTGAAGTGATGTTCCTCTCTGGTAAAAGGAGCAGTGGGGTAGCCTTGTGGTTAAAGTGTTCGCTTGTAATGCCTCAGACCTGGGTTTGATTCCCCACATGGGCACAATGTGTGAAGCCCATTTCTTGTGCCCCCGTGATATTGCTGGAATATTGCTTAAAGCAGCATAAAACCATACTCACTCACTCACTCACTCACTCTGGTGAAACCGTAGCATGGGTACAGTTCTGCTGACCAATCTAGAAACATAATCAGAATGAAGGTGGGATTCGAACAAAGGAATGGGTCACTGGAATTCCACAGAGCACATCCCTTCACAGCAAACCGTGGTGCCTTAGACAACTAGACCAGCCATCCACTATCAAGGTCACCGAGTACAAGCTTCTGAATATTTTATAATGATACAAAACAGGTAAACACTACCAAAGGAAACAGAATATTGACGTTTTTTGTAATTGATTCAAGCTTATCACAAAGCATGTTGCAGTGGCACTTTCAGGAACAGGATCACATGTAATATTTAAAAAAAAACACCATTTCACAAGGGCCATTTGAAACTACAATGTGTTGAAGGGAGTCCCTTCAAAGGGCTACAAAACAATCATGAATACAATATGCAAAACAATATTCCTTTTACTTTAACAACCAACTCAACATGATATTATGGCAATGTGCATTCATTCAGAAATGGGGAGGGTGGCACTTCCAGACTCCCCCCCCCTGGATCTGCCAGTGGAACATGTTGTATATGGTATGTGTTACTTATTGATTTTCCAATAACATCTACAACTTGCTGGTACAAGCCACATTCCGAGTGCATGTTCATGTTTCTTCCTTCCATTAATCATTTGTAATAAATGCTTTGACAAGCCCACAATGGTGCAAAGCTGGGATAACTAATGATAGTCTTAATTTAATTTTCTCTGTAGCACGGTAAAGTCGTTTATATATCTCGGATATATATTTTAATCTCAAAACTAGTGTTTTCATTTCAGTTTTGTGTGATAAATGTTATAGGTATTGAAACGGCAGTATAATAGAGGTAAGTAAATCAATTTGTGATCGATGCGAAAACAGATCATAAACTGCTCTGAAAATTGATATACATATGTGTAATGGGGTCATGTGAAGTTTCCAGTCAATATCTTGTTCCATATATTGTATCCCCAGTTTACAGCATTCCGGGTCTGCTCCAAGCCTTTCATAGTGCAAGCTATTTTACATTTAAAAATTCACTTAAGAGCACTTGCATTTTTAAACCTTTCAGAAAATGTCAACAGCACTTATGTTGCTGAATACATCCTCTTTCCCTCTCTGGCTACTGAGTAGAGGTTTCAAAAGCAAAAGGAATCTTGCTTACATCACTTCTCGTTCTATGTACTTCAGAGGCGCTGGAGTAGCCTTGTGGTTAAAGTGTTCACTCGTCTTGCCGAAGACCAGGTTCGATTCCCCACATGTGTACAATGTGTAAAGCCCATTTCTGGTGACCTGGTGACAATATTGCTGGAATATTGCTAAAAGCAACATAAAACCATACTCCCTCCCTCCACTCACTCACTCACTCACTCACACCCCATGTGTACTTACTTGTACTTTACTGAATACTGTAATGAGAAGGGGATATTACTCTAAATTACACTATTTTCAAAATATATAGAGCATAAACTATTGTCCAATTGTACAGTGCCTAAGTCATTTGTGAGACTATATTTCCTTCTTTATCACTTTCTTCATATTTGATGGTAATGGACAACAAATGCATGTAGTGTTGGTGGTATATCAAATGTAGTGTTGATGTTCATTCGTCATAGTAGTATATGCTTAAATTTCAACACTGTTTTTATGGTATTCATTTAAATAACTATTCATGCATCCATACATAAAAGTTATAATACCAACAGAAGTGTACACTATCAATATCTGTATATCCAGTGTGGACATATAATTCCAGGACACTGGCTACCGGTGAAGATCAAGGCCAGAATTGGTCTTCAGTAACCCATGCTTGTCATAAGACTAACGGGATCGGGTGGTCAGGCTTGCTGACTTGGTTGACACATGTCATCGTATCCCAATTGGGTAGATCGATGCTTACGCTGCTGATCACTGGATTGTGTGGTCAATGCTCAATAATTTACAAACTGCTGCCATATAGCTGGAATATTGCTGCGTTAAACAACAAACCATCCAACCAGGACACAGATTGAGAACGTTATTTCACTTAGTTCAGAACTAAAGTGCCAGCAAGCCAGATGATCAAGCGTACCTGCGAGTTGTAAAAAATTGGTGATTTCCAACCCAGAACAGACAAATACTTACTTGTGCAAAAGGTCAATATGAAGTACAGATTTGAATTAGGAAGAGAGTGCAAGAGTTTGAAAGATCCAATCAGCTTTGATTAAATCAGGGCACATAATGTGTTAACCACCTTAAATTAAACCAGAGTGATTCTGACTGTATAGCTTATAACCTTTGTTATGATGGGTATAGTCAGTTTCAAAATTACCAGACCTGTTGACAGAAAAAAACATTCATTAGCAGAAATATGAAATGACACACCACATCTCTCAAATATACAATCATCAATAAAACTATTAAAAAGATTAAAACTAATTTGTACAGGCCTCTGTAATACAATATAATGTGTCTACGACATCCGTGTCTTGTGATCATATTTAATCATATCCACAATATCGACGTGCTGAAAGTAAATGGAATAAAATATTTTCCATAATCATGAGGAATCTCTACTAAATCCATAGTCCATTCTATGATTCCAACTATAGCATGAGCATGTGCTTGTGTACGATCTAGGAAACGTGAGCCATATGGAACGGTACGGCTGAACGTATTTCCATATGACCAACCACTATGTACTTATGATATCAATTTTTCATTTAGGACAAGTCCATTGAACATTCATTTCAGCTTGGCCTCCAGGTAATATAAAGCTCAGTACCATTTCCTCCCTTATCGTACTTTGATTCGAGACATCAATATCCGCTCGACTGCCAGTGAGTAAGATGGATTCCACTAAGCTGGTGACCATCGGACGCAACGCCTGCAGCTCTCCAGCAGTGCTAGTTATATCAGTATGTCTTGTGAAATATCATTGTGATATATCCCACAACACCAAGTCCCTGAAGTTTTATTCACCATGTCTGGCAGGCTTCCAACGCTGGAAGTGTGCATGTATGAGACCAATTACCATAGGAAGAGAACCCATTACTGAACTTTCTGCAATGGTTCCGGATCCTGACAAGAACTGCACAAATATCATGTAGAGTAGTTCTTGCTTTCTGGTTTTGTACAGAAATACACTGGTTTGATCTCGAGGTCTCTGATAATGGGTGCATATATGATGATATATTTTTGAAGAACAAGCATAGTGTTCCCAACCCTATACTTCAGGGCCTAGGTTTTCGAAGCTCTCTTAGCGCTAAGATAGTCGTAAGTTAATGTTAATGTATGGCACTTACGATTATCTTAGCGCTAAGAGAGCTTCGCAAATCTAGGCCCTGGTTGAGCAGTTTAAGTACTTTTCGTATATGAAGGCTTGGAAATGAGGTATGGTTACCTCTGAAACAGATTGTATTGCTCCTTGGGATCATTTAGGCTCATTCTCATTCTCATCCTATTTATTTTAAATTAAAATGCAAACTTGAATTAACTAATTCATAGATGAAGCATTTACACAATTTATTTATCAAGCATTTATAGTGGATAGTGTTAAAAAAAACAATAGACAGATGTTATGAACATTTATGGAGACAAAAATATATTCATTAAAGCTCTTATAGAACAAGCACAACTGAAACATTGATTAGTCATACTTTTCAAGTCTGTTTTCATACATGCAACAATGCAGACCCCTTGACAGGCTTATGTCGATGACACTGAAGTGATTTAGTGCCAATTGTACATCCTCTAGCAAATTTTACACATTTCATGCCATAGTCATATGATTAGTTAATTTCAAACCACTGTATCTTCACAGGTCAGAATAACCTTGGGATTCATCAGTTTGGTAGGCCAAAGGAGTCGTGAGAGACAGTAGTAAAATGTGCTGTTGTTTTATATACCTTTGTGGTGTGGCTCTCATCTGTTTATACGAGTCTGCAATGCATGGTCAATTAATGCCATGAAGGAACTTGTGTGGTGGAGATCTCTCTGGAGTGTCCTTCCTGGCATGGCCAATTGTTAAACTCAAACAAAGAAGAGTTGTTTTTAACAGTATTGGCAGCCCTATGTCAACATGAAGGAACATAATGTGGCTCTGTCTGCTTCCTCATCTTCAACTTCACTGCCTAATATGGTAATGATCTCATGACCCGTCAATGGTAACTGTCTCATGACATGATACCATGGGTTTATCATTTGGAAGTATAACACCCAGCATTTAAGTTTTCAGTTGTTAAGTTCATGTCTAGGAATTTAATACAATGAGTTTAAAATTTGGAAGTATAACACCCAGCACTTAAGTTTTCAGTTTTTAAGTTCATGTCTAGGATTTCAATACAATGAGTTTATCATTTGGAAATATAACACCCAGCACTTAATTTTTCAGTTGTTAAGTTCATGTCTAGGATTTCAATACAATGAGTTTAAAATTTGGAAGTATAACACCCAGCACTTAAGTTTTCAGTTGTTAAGTTCATGTCTAGGAACTTGATACAATGAGTTTATAATTTGGAAGTATAACACCCAGCACTTAAGTTTTCAGTTGTTAAGTTCATGTCTAGGAATTAAATACAATGAGTTTAAAATTTGGAAGTGTAATGCCGAGCACATACGTTTTCAATTGTAACAATGCATGGCTAGAAATTCAGTACAAAGAAAAAAGTTTGCTAAATAGATATAAAGATAGATTTACAAGATGAAACATAATAGGAAATACACTACACTCACTTTACCTACCTCCAGTATTGTCTTTTCTTAGATGAAACACATACTGCATTTGACAGGAACTGATATATCCTCTTCTAGTGACCCATGAAGATACAGGTTAGAATTCATCTTCAGCAGGTTAGGTGAGGTGGTTAGGTGGTTAGGTGGTCAGGTGGTCAGGTGGTCAGGTGTTCAGGTGGTTAGGTGGTTCAGGAGGTTAGGTGGTCAGGTGTTCAGGTGGCCAGGTGTTTATATGGTTAGGTGGTTAGGTGGCCAGGCAGTTAGGTGGCCAGGTGGTCAGGTGTTTAGGTGGTTAGGTGGCCAGATGGTTAGATGGTAAGGTGGTCAGGTGGTTGGGTGGTTAGGTGGTCAGGTGATTAGAATTGATCTTCAGCAACCCATGCTTGTCATAAGAAGCGACTAACGAGATCAGGTGTTCAGGCTTGCTATCATGGTTGATGCACGCCATCATATCACAACTGCATATATCTATGTTCATGAAGTCAATCACAAGATTGTCTGGTCCAGTCTTGATTATTTACTGACTGACATCATATAGCTGGAATATTGCTAAATGCTGCATTAAACAATAAATAAACAAAAAACAAACTACCAAGTGGCAATATTTTAATTTACCTTTTTATTGTTTGATGTAATTATATACTTTAACACAAAAGTATTGATACAATACTTTATTGTATATTAATACATGAGTGAGATTTGTGTTCATCAAAAGATGTTTCAAGTACAGTTTTATTCACTGTCCATGTAGAAGTATTTGTGTCAATAACCTAATTTAATATACATGATTAGAAGAAGCAATAGAACCAAGATCGTTCCCAAGTTGCTCTGTTATATATTGAGTAGGAAATAATAGCAATGCTACTCTAACATCTGGGCAGAATTTCAGCCATAATTCATGTGAATTAAACTAATTACACATTAAGAAACAGTGATGTATTCAAGATGGATTATGTTCCTGTACAGTAATTTCTATACCTTTAATGCTCTAGTATTATTTGTTTTGAAGAAATATATTTTGAATAATTTTTTTAAGATATTTGTTTTGGAAAGACAATGTGTGCTAAAGCTGTGATGAATTAGAGCAAAATAAGTTAGTTAATAATGTCAGCTTATAATAGAAAACGTAATGGAAAAACTTTATGCCAAACCGTCCAACTTTACCTTATGGTAAACATTGCAATTACCATGACGTTCTGCTAACTTTCATCTCAACTTTAATAATGGGATGTATTATTTTCATGCCTTTATTTTAAATGAACCAGAAGAAGGAGCTATGTTTATTAATAATGAATAATTACTTTATCTTTTGATATTGACACGCTATCGCTTTTCTTCATCATCCGTTCAGAAGTGTGTTAATGAAACTGCATGTTCTGAATTCTTTTGATGTCTGGTTTGCAAATGCAGAAATATCCTCTGTAACAGAACATAAGAAGTACTTAAGTCTAACAACAATAGGTAACAATCTATGTCACATGATCGCATGGTACGAAACTGTGCAAATGGCCTTGCATGATACCTAGCACATATTTTCCACAAAGCATCTTTGTGCGGTTCGGAGAGGTTAATAGTTTTAATAAATAACACGATCTTCTGGCAGGCCGCCACCGTTATGGTGTTTTATCGGTAACAATTAGTGCAGGGCCTGTGACAGAGTCTGATATATTACAGATACACCATGGAGAACCTCAAGACAAGAAAGCATTCAACCAGTACAACCTGCTTAGTCTACCTGCACCAAAGGCGATACATAGACAATGAGAATACAATTATAAAGTGCAATGATTTTATAATTGCATTATTTTAACCCTTTTATGCTTTTGTTAGTATCTGTTGGTAGGGATCTGGTAAATGGACAAAAAGTGGATTTCGGTGTGTGAGGGTTAGCTTTCACATTACATCTGGATTTCTTCAAGCCTGAGAATTAAGCCAAGCAAGTTGTAATCTAACAACTTTATTGAATTAAAGCGGCATCTTAGGTCAGATTACATTTCCGTTTCTTCCAACACATCTCCTATAAATTCCTCAAGAATACCTATTAGCTTAGTGTGCCTCAGATCAGTTGGTCTAATCGGAACTAAGAAACTGTATTAAAATCAATAATTATGTGTCATGAGGGAGATGGTTTGTCATTTGATTCAAGGTCATATGTATATCTGCTTAATTAAGCCATATAAGAGCATACAATTGGTTAAAATGGTCATGGAAAGCATATATTCAAAGACTCATAACAAATCACTATTAATAAAATTTTATATATGAAATAATAAAGTGTATGACAAGATAAAGTATTGCATGGAAATTTATCTAATTCGTTTTGTGATTTAGATTTGAAAGCTATACTACTCCATATATGTTTTATGGATGTATATACACACATTTACTGGCATCGGAATGCTCCTCAAACCAATTTTTCTGGACCTAAGACTCTTTTGTTGGCAGGTCTCTTCTTGTTGCATTGCTTGGACAGATTCTTGCAGGAATTGAGTAAGGCCATTCCAGTTTCAGCCATAAAAGTTACATTTTCAGACACTGATAACATCTACATAGTGTTACAAAGTGACACCACAATAGTCATAAAACAACCTGGAGACCGGCCAGCAAAGTAAGAGCTCAATGTATTCCTTAATCAAGTTACTACTTCAATCTGTGTGGGCTATTTATTGCTGTTAATGCCCCACACAGGTCTAACAGGCAGAGGGAAGACTAAAGTAGTCTTCCTGCAGCTAGTACGCTGAGCCAGGGAAGTGTGACTGTTCCATCAGTCATGGCCATTAGACACACTGTCCTGAAATCTATTAAAGTCTTTGGGCAAATCACTTGAATTTACCAGCTGAAAATACCAGGTTTTCTTGAAGGCTGTGACGCCCCCTTATCAACCAGTGGGGATTTAGGGTTGGACGTTGGTCAGTTTACTTATAACACCTCTTGGTGGTCAAGTATTCAGCTCTTGACAACTTAAGACAACAGCTCTGGACAGTTGAAGACATGGAAGCATTAACCCATGACACTACATGGGATAAATACCTGATATATCACCGCGCTGATGGGAGAGCTATCAGTCTTCATAACATGGATACAATGCACACTTCATGTCCAGAAGTACCTGGAATAAATATTTGAAGATCAATGTCTCCAGCACTTGACATGATACATCATCACGGAGATGATGATTTCGTAAATAATCAGTATATACCTGATTAAGATCGCTCTGTACTTCCATGTAAGATCTATGTCATGAACAAATAGTATACTGATAGTCAGTGAAAAGATGAACTTGTTAAATGAGCCATGTAGAAGAAAGGACTGGAACAAGTGCTGTTTAGGATGTCATTATCATCCTGTATTGTGTACTTGCCCTTAAGGTGACCAGCATTGTTAACGCCCCATGAAGATCTGGGTTAGAACTGATCTTCAGCAATGCATGCTTGATGCAGGAGGCAATATTGTGGACTTGTTGATGTGTGCCATGATTCCAATTGTACAGACTTTCACTCACTCACTCACTCACTCACTCACTCACTCACTCACTCACTCACTCACTCACTCACTCACTCACTCACTCACTCACTCACTCACTCACTCACTCACTCACTCACTCACTCACTCACTCACTCACTCACTCACTCACTCACTCACTCACTCACTCACTCACTCACTCACTCACTCACTCACTCACTCACTCACCCACTCATCTGAGGTGCTGCAACTCATGCTGCAGGTATACTGTACTTGGTCATGCTAGAGTCCCTGATCCTGGGTTTGAGTCCAAGCATCGAACTTCTTCGCTTCTAGGTTTGTCAGCACCAAACCTGTGCTTTTTGCTATAACCAGAATGATAAACATATAAAATATGCTTAACTTGCTGGGCTCTTCTCTCAGATCAATAACCATGTAACAGATACACCATCATATAACTGTTAAAAGTGACATTAATACCAAAATCACTCTCTCACTGAAAGCAGTGCAGAATCATCTGATGCTACATCCTACATGTTCCCTTTTTATTCCTTCAGGATACCCTGATGACAACATATGACATATTTAAGTTATTACTATAATTGGATCAGATTAGGTTTTCAATCATCTTTGAAACATACTTTTGTGCCTAATTAAATAATCAATTTCAAATTTTCAAAATTGATGTTTCTAAATACAATTCCGCCTAATTTGACTTTGAAGTTGTCTTTTGATACAAAAGATCAGAACACTTCTGAATTGCTGAACACCAAACATGTTGCGGAGCTCATTTTCTCGACAAAGCACAATAATGCAAACATAAATATTTATTAAGCTAAAATACCTCTATGAAGTATTACTGATCAAATGTTATGAAATTAATTTTGAAAGTTAATCTCTTTGTGTGTTCTGAACTACACAGTAATTTTCACCAATACAATATAACAAAAGTTGAGAAAAATATTTTAAAAAACTGAAAAAATAAATGGGTCAAAAACATTAACAAACTCTCATCTTCTTTGTTTGAAATTATCAGAAATAGTTTTCGATTTGAAATTTAATTGTGCAGTTAAACAGAAAGAAAATATTGTTAAAAGCACCAAATATGTAGAAACACATACATCAAACATTAATATTAAAACATGCACACATAATCATATCATACATGGTAAAAGAGCAACTGATATTTCTATCAGTTATGTTTGATGGAGAAAATACAGTATTAACGTATGTATTGATAGGCTAATGATTAAAAGATAAAATTTTGCAAAAACAAATTCAAATGAAACAAAGTATAAGTCATTTAGATTTTGAAATTGTTTAAATTTCAATTAAAAAGAGTTTAGATTAATCATTAAGTTGATACACATAGCAATGTTAAGAGAAAAGACTACGGGGAAAAAAGGGAACAAAGGGTCATTCTTTAATCATGATAACTTTATCTTTCAATTTTCAATCCTTAATTAATATTCATCATTCATGATTCCTCATTTGTTCCTAAACATCAGTATCATTTATCTTTAATAGCCCTACAGTATCAAGGACATCAAACTCCACTTTAACATACATTTCATTACTATACAAAGATTAAATAGTCTTCATTAGTAGTAATCTTATAGGAATACCTTTTTAAAAATACTTGATTGCAATCTGTGCTAAGTTGTAATGAGAAACATTGTACTCTTAATAAAATGCTAGGAGTGAAGTTCCTCTTTTATTACAGCTATCATAATAAAAAAAAAACTTAAATAAAATATTCATCAAGAAAACTGAAGCCTTACTAGATCTTTTAAAAACTAGACATTAAAAAATCTATTCAAATGGGTCCATGAATTTGAAATTAAGAGGTCGCCATTCTAATGGTGAATAGTTTTCAGGTAACTATTATATTTCTAAGAGGTACAAAGAGGCAGGTGCTGGTGTTATTTTACTTAATCCATTGCAGTTAAATGGGGGACACTATCCTTGAAAGGAATGTCACTGGTGGTTTTATGGAATGGACATGAGCTCCGAAGGTTGTGCTTAACGGACCAATTTTATGAGGTCTATTCCATGAGCTTAGTGCTGAATCCATGAACATGTTTGGAGATTGAGCAGACAAAACAATTGATCATCACATCCTGAGCCTTGTCTAGCCAGCATACTTAAAGTACAGAACTGACAACAGAACAGACCACACACTTAATCCTTCTTTACCTCGATAACCTCTCTGCGTGAAGTAGTCCCAAAACCTCCTTGGCAAGTCTTAAACACCAGTTTATTGCCTGGAACTTGCCTCTGAATATGCCATGTTTGGCCTTCTATGACCAAAGCTTATAAAGCAAAGGATGTTTTTTGTCTTTGTTTTTTTCTAGTTTGTTACACACCCCAGTACTAGCTGGTCAATTGATTCTGCTACATCTCTTTATTATTATCCTGATTTTACCCCTTTAATGATGAAATAAAAGAGTTTAGAGATGTCGCAATCCTTCTTTGACCTCTGTTATATATAGGCCTTTGGAGAAAACTAATTTTATATTCCTCATGTCCTTTCGTTATGGATTTCTTAGGATTAAAACTTCTTTCAAATCATGTGATCATCTTAGGCCAAGGTTTTGTGTCCATGCAGAAAAGTCAGAAATACTCAAGACATTTTCAAAATTTCTTCACATTAAGACATTTCAAATTTCAGTTTATTTGCATTCCCATGGCAACAAATGCATGTTCTGCTCATAAAATTGGTTTCATTTCAGCAGTTTGAATGAAAATAAACATTTAAAATCCCTTTGGGAGGAAGGAAATAAAGAAACAGTTTGGCTGTGGACATCTTGTTCAAACTGGTTTGGTTGTGAAGTAGACGGACATGCTCATAAATATCATGTTCTTATTTGACAGACTACTTGTAAGATTAGACAGTCGAATAAAAGTTGTCAAATGAAGAACTTTCATGACTTTGAAGAAATGGCCTCGTTGATGGTAAAGCAAATTTATTCATTTAGTTATAAGCAAATTTGACGTTATATTTTGACTTGTAACATATGTTTGTGTGTTTTGAGAGGTTAACAATTGATTTTGCATGTGTTTGTATCCATTGGTGCTGGATTCACCCATATTTTCCTGAACATATTGTTTCATTTCTTTTGACTTGTGATTCATAAAAACATGATTGACTCAGAATACAATCATACTACTGACTATGCTTTTAAAAGAGATTTATTATGAATATGGAATTTTTTTTTGCTATTTTTTATTCACCCTTTTGCAGTGTATACTGTGACATTGGAAGACATACTTATTGCTGAATGATAATTATGTATTTGTTTATGATAAATATCTTTTTTGAGAAATCGGTTCTTTAGTCTGTGTTTTTGTAGTACCAATCTGTTAATTCCATGTTAACATATATTCAAGTAGTGGTATTTGGCCATCTTCAGCATATGTATTTACTCGTAGATATTTTGGGTGTTTCCATGGCAACAATTCCTGATTTGCTATATTTATCTATTTGCCATGTCTTCCTGTACAAATTGTAAGCATACATGAATGGAGGTGAATGGACATATCTTTTCCTACTTGCTATAAAAACTGTACTACAGAAATCTAAAGTTTGTTTTTCCATAATAGTGAATATAGGTTAATAGAAAACTGAATTAGTCTATTGTGATTTCATATCATGAAAGGCATCATTAGGTCAAAACAGCCAAGAAGATGAGACTTATATTTTCAGATATAACATCTCTGTACTCTGAAATTTTATTTCAATCAAGATTCAGTTTCATCCAAAATGGCAATCTTGTACTATATTAAGAGGCAGTTCAAGACATGTTAATCATTTCAAGCGCCAAATGCAACATATTTCAGTCATAAATATGCAGAACATTAATTCATATTCCACATTGCCCCCCACACTCTTCCTAATGAGGAACACTTACATACCGGTTTCACCACCTGTGTAATTACCTAGAAGAATAACAGGTGTTATCCAGGTGTGTCCAGGTAATTAGCCTGCCCTGAAGAATACTTATATGACCATAGAAAGAGTGGGTAGTGTGTGCTATCACACCTAGTGTGCTCATACTTCAAAGGGTATTGTTTGCCCAGTGGTCAAAGGAGGTGATGTTAGCAGTTCAGAGTTGCCTCCCTTAGATGTTTGGATAGAAAGGTCATTGGTTTGAATCCCGGAGGTGACTCAGGTTGTCGATGGTACCACTAGCCATGAAGCAGCCTTTTACAAATAACTTTAGTGTTAGCTTAGTGTTGCACAGCATAATGTTAAGTCAGTCACAAGAGTTTGTGATGCTGATGAGTGTATAGAGAATTCTTTTGTGACATATTTTGATCATGTGATACATCAGATCTTCCTGCTTCTGAGCATGACTCAATGACTATCTTTAAGACACTGATAGACTAAGGATCATAAGTAAATTAAAACTGGGATTCAAACTTTTGACCTTGAAACTTGTGATGCCACAAAGGTCAGTTGCAACTCCATCGATCTTTTGGCCATTATGACCAATCTGAATAGAGTGAGTGAGTGAGTAGGGTTTTATGCTGCTTTTAGTAATAATCTTGCAATATCACTGTGGAATCCTGAAATGGGCTTCACACATCATACCCATTTGGGGAATCAAACCCAGATCTTCAGTGTGATGAGCAAACACTTAAACCACTAGGCTACCCCATCGCCTCAATCTGAATAGGAGTCATACCACAGTTCTGAATAAAAACATTCATAATGACACAGACAAGCTTCTTTGTATTTCATTGCTGTAAAAATTAATTGTTCAAGTGTTCCCTTGATCACATGCCATTGGCTATAGACTTGATGCTTCCCGTTTCTCATTGTCACAGAATATTCCCATTTATCTTTGTCACAGAGTGTTCATCTTGCCTAGAATGTATTGTATATGGATTCCATTAATAATAACCCTTCCTTGGTTTCATTGTCACAGGCTCTTCATCTCTTCCAGAATGTATTTTCAAAGGTCTACCATTACTACTGCACAGATGTGATCACTAGTTCTGAGTTCTATATATGACCTTGGAGTATAGACTGCCTATAGCAGACGGCACTTGTGTAGTGTATCGAGACATGCAAATTTAAGTTCAGACATATTCCTGTACTGTCCAGCACACAATATGAAAACATCAGACAGTTTGAAGTACATCAACATCGGGAAATATACTACTCAAAAGAACCAAAGGACCCCCAGTTCTTTCATATTACCATAGTCAGTCTGTCACAGCATGACAGTATGAAAGAATCAAGTGGTCCTTGAATTCTTTTGAGTAGTATACTTCAGAAAGACAGGATCACGTCCAACAAGCAGACAGTGTTAATATATCGAGACATGTAAATGACAACTGAGACAAAGTGAGACATTTGACAATATTAGCCTACATATTTCCCCTGCCGAAGCGTGACATAATGCCATATTGCACTGCAGTGTGTCTTCTGTTATCAATAATGTTCAAGAGACTTGATACATCTTCTGTTTACCTAGGATGGCCATCAATAAACAGAGCGTGTACAGGGCATGATCCACACACAAAAGCGCACGATAAATGATACATAGTATATAGGTTTTACCGAACACAATATGTATTCTCCCATTGTAGAACAGCTTTATCAATTTATCTGACACTAGGTATATAAAAAACATGATTAACCATTTTACTGACAATATATTGTCACATGTTCTTTTTTGAAAATACTACGGTAACTTGAAAAAGATCAACAGACATTTTACTTACAAATGTTTGAAAATACTTTTAAGTTTCTTTCAGTGGCATTTATAGTTGGCATGATGAACCATTACGATTTTTTTGTGGATAGACAAGTGTTTTATTGCAATGGATGCAACATTTCAGTGTAGATCCTAACACAGTTATCAAGCAGTGATGTGATAACGGTGTTAGCATCTTCACGGAAATGTCACATTCATTGCAATAAAGAAGTTGTCTTCCATAAAAAAAGCGTTCCTGTTCATATTTTTAAGTTATCAGCTAAAAGATCTTCTGGTGGTAAGCTGGTCTTCTGCTGGAACAAAACAGGATAGTCAGATTCAAGAAAAATGGGGATGTTGAATTTTTAAAAAAGAAATTATTTTGTCACTTTATGTTTTTCAATGACTCCTCAGGAATAGAAAAACATTAATATGTTGAAATTATGAACTTAAGAGTATATCTTGAACAGACAGATATAGGTGTATGAGTCTGAATTAATAATAAACTAGGAGGAGGTATATAGGTGTAGGGAAGTGTGTTACGGCTGCTGAAATGTTGCTTTCATCAGTAATAATTAACTGCATTTAAATATAGCATCTGTGATATTTTCCACCTAAAGTAAATACTCCTTAACCTTTGAAGATAACGCTTTGAATAATATCTTTTAATAAAGTGTGCCATCATAATTATGCTTATGATCTCTGAACCCACAGGGGCGCTGGGGTAGCTTGGTGGTTAATGCGTTCACTTGAAGATCCGGGTTCAATTCCCCACATGGGTACAATGTGTGTAGCCCATCTCTGGTGTCTCCCGCCATGATATTGCTGGAATATTGTAAAAACTAAACTCACTCACTCACTCTGAATCCACAATGTTTTGTGGGGTTTATCTGTGTGGAGGTATATAGGTGTAGGGAAGTGTTTTGTCACTCTATAGTCACACAATACCATTACTAGTGCTGGAGCGATTATTTGAATAATCTGTCAATCGATTGATCTCGCTTGTGTGAATGATTATCGATGGGCTTGGGAAAATAATCGATAGTCATAAAAATTAAAAAAACAATATAACTTTAAAAAGTGTGTTTCTTATTGTTATGTTTGTTAAATCAAGACAAAAACAGCTGATGAAACTGAAATGTAAACAATATACTCGCAAGTATTTCAGAACATTCAGTGTCCTCAATCACCTTGATCAAAGAATTAATCAGTGTGGGTTTCATTTTCCTAATGTTATATTTGTGCCCTATTATTGGGCACATGAGTTTAGTGGTGGGGTTTACGATTACAATCGGTTATTCATCGATTACTGAGCCACAATTATCACTCTGCACTGCTATATAATATTGTCTATCAGACTGATAATATTAAAGTGACGTGAACCATTTTAATAATCATCAGAAATTTCTTCTGAAAATTGAGTTATTTCACGATTTTGACTATTTTATGAGAGTGTTTGTATTAGCGGACACGGTGAGAAAATTCTGTGCATATCCAGTGGCACCATCACAAACACATGCAGAGGCAAGTCAATTTTTCAGCTAAAGAAAACAAGAGGACATAAGGTATATCATACAATTAACTATGTCAAATTGGGAATTGCATCAGACATAATTTTTGTCGCTGATGCATCAAATTTGGAAATGTCATCCACACGTCTATCATAAAACTTTTTGAAAGCTTCACTTGATCTTGTATTAGCGGACACGGTGAGAAAATTCTGTGCATATCCAGTGGCACCATCACAAACACATGCAGAGGCAAGTCAATTTTTCAGCTAAAGAAAACAAGAGGACATAAGGTATATCATACAATTAACTATGTCAAATTGGGAATTGCATCAGACATAATTTTTGTCGCTGATGCATCAAATTTGGAAATGTCATCCACACGTCTATCATAAAACTTTTTGAAAGCTTCACTTGATCCTTGTCAGGTTACTTAAAGACCACCATCATATAATTCGACTATTGATGAGTGCAGCGTAAAACCAAAATACCAAACCCTAAACATTTTATCTTTAGCAAAACAACAAGTGCATTCAGTTAAAATTCAACTTTCACATTCTCTTTTCTGTACTTGGGAACTTTTTACAATCAATAATTGCAAACACATTACATTAAATAAAGCTCCCTTGTGATCATGGTAACAAATTACTAGGAACAAATAAACTGATCCGGTTTTGTGTAATAACATGGTGAGTGTAAAAATGTGTTGTATTCCTTTGTACCTCATTGCCAGGAGATTAAGAGTCAAATATCAAAGATACTTCTGTCTGAATTATTTAGATCTGGTTTGATCTTATCATTTTTCACACAATAGATGTAATCAAATACGTTCTTGTTTGTTGGGAAAGGTATGTGATGATTGAGGGGTCATTTAGAACAATGTTACCCACAGAATCCCATTATGTCAGTGTCAAATTAGAGCTGAGTGTATTGGGTGAAAGTATATGTTTGTCAAAGGTGACCTTTTCATATGCCTTGTAATCAACATATGGAATAATGATAACGATGAAAAGAAAAACAACAGTAATAATTGTAATGAAGATTTTGAATATTTGATTTACTAAACAAACTGAATTAAAAATAGATCAAAGGTATTGGCAACACAGTGAGTGAGTGAGTGAATGGGTTTGGTGAGTGAGTGAGTGTGTGAATAAGTTTGGGTGAGTGAGTGAGTGAATGGGTTTGGGTGAGTGAGTGTCTGAATAGGTTTGGGTGAGTGAGTGAGTGAGTGTGTGAATGGGTTTGAGTGAGTGAGTGAGTGAGTGAATGGGTTTGGGTGAGTGAGTGAGTGAGTAAGTAAGTGAATGGGCTTGGGTGAGTGAGTGAGTGAGTGAATGAATGGGTTTGGGTGAGTGAGTGAGTAAGTGAATGGGTTTGGGTGAGTGAGTGAGTGAATGAATGGGTTTGGGAGAGGGAGTGAGTGAGTGAGTGAGTGAATGAATGGGTTTGAGTGAGTGTGTGAATGGGTTTGGGATAGTGAGTTAGTGAGTGAATGAATCGGTTTGGGTGAGTGATTGCGTGAGTGAGTGAGTGTGTGAATGGGTTTAGGTGAGTAAGTAAGTGAATGGGTTTGGGTTAATGAGTGAGTGAATGAATGGGTTTGGGTGAATGAGTCAGTGAGTGAGTGAGTGAATTAAATAGGTTTGAGTGAGTGAGTGAGTGTTTCTTCATTGGTTGTTGGTAACATTAATGACAGGGTATTGAATTATTGTCACATGAAATTTGAAGGATTAGTCAGGATTAAAAAACAACCTGTCCAGTGTATTTCTTGTTAATCAGAGGCCATGCTCCTTGACATGATAGGTATAGTAGGCCAGTGGTTACAGCATTAGTTGGTCATTTTGTGAAGACTGAGGTTCAAGTCCTCCATTTGGGTACAATGTATGAAGCACATTTCTGGTGTTCTGCTAGTATAAAATGGCAAGTACATTGTTAAAAGTGGCCGACAAAAGTGGGCGATAACTTCTACGTTATCTTCAGATGTCCATGTTCCGTAAACACCGTAAAAAGTGCATGAAACAAAATGTGATGTCTCAATTGACATCAATATTGGTATATTTCATCAAATTTCAGTGAGATGACTGAACACTTTTAGGTTTATGCCCATTATAGATGGTTATCAATATTGATGCATACTATCAAATTTGTGTAAGCCAATAAAGTAAGTTTAACGACTGAACACCTGGTGTCATCACTAATTTCAATTATCTTATATAATTTTCACTTCACAAAAGAAATATGGTTCAGCAGACAGATGACTTCATATTTCATGCTTACTTTTTCCATGAACACCTGGTGTCATAACTGAATATTCTTTGGTGTTGACATTTCAGGGACCACCAGATGCCTCAAGTCTAGAACCTCGTTCAATGATAACCTTTTAACCACGAAATGAGGCTCTTTTGGGGTTCAACTTAGCACTGTCAGCAATTTGAACCAACTGCCTTTTGATGTAACAAGTCTGTAGCATCTGTCACAAGATGTGTAGTCTTTATTTCAACCATTTTTTCATTCCAAGTGTAATACTGAAAACATATATAATCTGTCAAAAATGACAGGTGATGAAATCAGCTGATGTTTGGTTCATAAATACGTATCTGACAAAGCTGCTAAAGTGGTGAACTTCTGCGATGATATTAACAGCAGGCACAGGTGCAGTTCCTCGACTTCTTTACCTCGTCCACGTTTGCAAGAATGAAATAAATAAACACTGTATAAAGTATAGATCTCTTTTCTGTTCCAGTACATTTCACTTGTTAATTGACTATAAACAGAAGCACCAATTCCAGCTGCACATGTCAAACGTATGAAAATGCTGCTTAGATTCATGTAAAAAGTATCATCACCAATTCTGTTACATGCATGTGTTTGTATGTCTGTTTGTATGTCTGTTCTATATATATGTAGAGGCATGTGTCTATTCTATTCTATTCTATTCTATTCTATTCTATTCTATTCTATTCTATTCTATTCTATTCTATTCTATTCTATTCTATTCATGGGGTGGGGTAGCCTAGTGGCTAAAGCGTTGGCTCGTCACGCCGAAGACCCGTGTTCGAATCCCCACATGGGTAGATTGTGTGAAGCCCATTTCTGGTGTCCCTCACCGTGATGTTGCTGGAATATTGCTAAAAGCGGCGTAAAACCAAACTCAGTCAGTCAGTCTATTCTATTTTATTTTATTTTATTTTATTTTATTCTATTCTATATGTAGGCACATGTAAGTGTAGAAGATAGTTTGAAATCAGTCAATTAGCTTAATGAGCAAAACTAATTGACCAATTGAGAACCTTCTCCAACTTAAAAAGAAGTCAACATTGTATTCATCTGTGGGAATATGTACTTTCCATTGGACCTAATTAACTGTTACTGTTGAATATCCTACTACCCGAGTCTTTCAAAACTATCTAAGGTCTCAAATAGTGGCTTGTAGCTCCGCAGTTCGAGTACACCATCATAGTGATGTCGCAGATACTAAGGCTTTCCTGATTGCAATTAAAGGTATTCAGCGTAAAGAACAATGGTATCAATTTCAAAAGCAAAACAGAAAAATGACGTTCTTCCAGACAAATAATTGCCTCAAGAAAGATTTCAAAAGATATATATTTTTGTATAAAGGTTTCATTTACTATTCTATTTTTGCCGTTGGAACTTTAATGAACTCGTGATAATAAACTTGAAATATTTGTTAGGTAATCACTAAGACATTTATTAAACAACATGAATAGGATCTCAAGTTTGAAAGCAATGTAATATCAATGTGATATCAATCTACATTCCCACACAGATAAAATGAATGTGGCTAAACTATTAACTCAAACTGCTTAAGGCATTCCATGGTAATACAAACACTGATGATGTCGTGATCGCCTTGTTTGACAAGGTTATAAACTATTGTCCTGGAAACAGACCTGAGAACAATCTTAACATCCGAGTTTACACCTTTGGACAATATTTAGCATTAACTTCAACTGCATGCTCCATATGGAAAACATATCTATGTATTTACGGCTTATGATTAAGTGAAGCATGTGAACGGTTATCTCGGAGGTTAGTCCAGACACAAACTCTCTTCACCGAATTCTACACTTTTCTGTTTACCCCTCCTTAACAATGTAGTCATATCTGATAGGTAAGGTGTGTACAGGAGAACTTGGCCCTTGTGGTGTCAAAGTTTATGCCCAATTTAAATACAGGCAGCAAATCAGGCTATGAGAACCTTGAAGGGCATACTGATAAACTGTAGAGGGCCTTGGAGGGTCTCACAGCAAGACAAGATAGCTTGACAGGTCATACACCGAGGATCCGGTGCTTTCTCGTGTTACAGCATCACAGAAGCTGACTAGAGCTGTGTGTGGGCAGACAGTCATTATATCATTCCCCTTTCAGCTAACTGAATGGGCTTGGTTTCATTAGAATTTTTAACATATAGTCCTTGAAAGTTATGCTTGAGATTTGGTGAAATAATTTTATTAAAGAACGCTTGAGTGTAAAGAGATCCTTAAAATTCTTGTAAACATCCTGTCTGTATTACGCCTTCACCATAAATCCCATATTTTGGTTGTTTTCACTAAATAAATATTTAAATTTTCAACAGAAGATCTCTTCACTGTCAGCTATCCATAATTAGTTGTGGAAGTAATAGTATTTTGCTATTCTGCCTCATGTGTATGCGTTAGAATTCCTTAAATGCCTTAATTTCAGAGGGAAAAAGAATGTGAAAATGGAATGCTTGAGTTGAGAAGTGATGAAAATAAAATGGAAGTATTATGAAGTCTATAGATTCTACAAGGGACAAGACTACCGGTAACACATAGTCACTAAAACAAATACTGACCCTCATTTAATGCAGAAATTATTGATTCCACGAAGTTATCAAGATATAAATATCCAAGTCAAGGATTGTGTGCTTGTATTAATTGTCTATTTAATTGTATGATAATGGTCCCAACAGTTAATTTCCGGATTTAGGGGTTTCCAGGCAAATTGGGTCCAGATAATAAGGTTTCATTGTATGTGTGAGGTTTAATAGGCTCATGCTATGGAGGAGGCTGTTACCTGGAGATGAGAAGGGCTGAGAATGTCATGAGATGCTAGAGCAGAAATGTGACTATCCGTTAGGGGTTAGTTAGGACTATGTTATAGGACAAGCTTACCACGCCTAGTGTCATCAACGATTTTCTGTGATCCATCCGTATACCATTCCCCACTAATTTGCTTCTTAAATCGAGACTGGTTATTGGTTTGTAGAACCTGCTTAACCTTTCTGTGAACACCTGGTGTCATCACTGATTTTCAGTGATCGGTTATTGCCACTTTTCACACTAATTAGCCTTTTTGGACCCAATATATTAGCCCTAAAGATCCAGATTAGAATTGGTCTTCATCAACCCATGCTTATCATAAGAGGTTACTAATGAGATGCTGTAGTCAGACTTGCTGACTTGGTTGATGATGTCATTGTATCACAGTTATGTAGACCAATGTTCATAATGTCAATCACTGGATTGTCTGGTCCAGATTTGATTATTTACAGACCACTGTCCTTTAGATGGGATATTGATGAAATATCAAACAAACAAACAAACAAACATGCCATAGGATCTGTTGGAGTTGTTTGTTTGTGACATAATGCTGCAATATACCGTCTACATAACAGCAACCCGTAAATAATCAGATAATCAGTAACTGATATTGTGAGTAAAGATCTATGCTGTCAGGTTACCAAGACACAGGTCTGTAATTGAGCTCGACCAGGCAACCCAGTGATAGACATCATGAGCATTGATCTATATAAATTATACAGGATGACAAGCATGAACCAAGTAACAATTCTGTCCACCGTATTCAATTAGTCACCTCAGCATGGGTTGCTGTGGACCTATTCTAACCAAACTCCTGATGGAGGAGGACCTGTAAGAAAGATGCAATAAGCATTTGCTGTCATTTGATATCAACTAACAGCTAGTCTCTGAAATAAACATTTTACAGAAAGTTAGGATTTAAATTAAAATAAAATATAATAAAAAGGATTCCAGAGACCTTCTTCATCCTGAAGCTGTGGTAATCTAGACTTGCCACACATTCTAGACTTGCATGGGCTACATTGGGTATATACTGAGGGAAACAAATAAGGGAACACCACTTCATGGCAGTGTTCCTTCTTTTATTCTCAGATTTCTCCCCACAGTGCTATTCAAAGCTGGTAATGAATACTGGAAAATATTAAAGGAACACTTGAATTTTCCAGCATTCCTTTAGTTGTTTCTCTCAGTATATTTGTTTCAGGGTCTGTGTGACAGACTTTCAGTTGATACTACTGACGTACATCCATCCTACATGTATCGGTGTGTGTATGTACATCTGTCTGAACTGCTATCCTGCCAGAATGTTGCTGCTATACTTTGAATGCTGTTTTGCAAAATATATCACCGTCATATTGTAACAACCATAAAACGTCTGGGTCCCTTACTGGGATTCAAACAACAGGCCTTCCGATCTGGTATAACACCATGTCCACATGACCCAAGAGATTAACCCCATCAGCAGGTTGACATGGTGAGGATGCTGTCTGTGGGATGGCTCCATGCCCTGCTACACTGTGACGAAAATCCGTTCATTTGGTGTAGAGTTTCACGTTTTATTGTATTCAATAGCGGGATAATGTGTTCTGGTCACTAGTCAAACAGGTTCTCAGTTAAAGATGGAAATTTATGGATGTCAACTGTAATCTGATAATGATGATGTCTCAGAATATATTCCTCATATATATCACTTCTAATTGTCTTTCAAAGGGTTTTCCAGTCATATTACAACATGTTGGCTTAATAGCTTAATGTTGAAGAAAGCCCCAAATGGCTGGTCATATGCACTGTAGGGAAATCCTAAGCAAAGGTATTAACCGACTCACTGAAGCTGGTAGAGCAGTAGCTGGCCTTTTCTATATCTACACTGATGAAATTGGTCATCCCAGTGGTCCCCCTCCCAGCAAAACCTCATGAGGATTCTGGGTTAGAATCATTACACAGTAACCTATACCAACCATTCATGAGCGGTGCCAGATTGGATCACATGGTCAAGCTTGGTGGATTGCATGGCATTGTACCCGAACAACATGGGTCAATGCTCACAATATCGACCACTGGATTATGTGGTAGTGGTTTGATTCTATACAGGTTACAGTCATATGACAGGAATACAGCATCAACAAGAAAACAAACACTTTTCACACAGTGAAGCTCTTGTAGCCAGTTGATTTGCGTTCTTGTCACATTTCATGATTTTGGACCTAGAATCTACTGTAGAATTCCCTGGTGTATAGATATTTAACTTGGGATATTCTCGCGTTCAGTGTGTATGCTTTTGTTCAGTGAATGCCGGGATGTGTATCCTTTTGTTCAGTGAATGCCAGGATGTGTACTCTATTGTTAAATGAGTGTCAGGATGTGCAGCCTATTGTTAATTGAGTGTCAGGATGTGCAACCTATTGTTGAATGAATGTCATGATGTGCAACCTATTGTTAAGTGAATGTCAGGATGTGCAACCTATTGTTTAATGAAAGCCAGGATGTGTATGTTATTGTTCAAGAAAGGCCAGGATGTGTATCCTATTGTTCAATTAAAGCCAGGATATGCAACCTATTGTTTAGTGTATCTTAATTGTTCAGTGAATGCGAAGATGTGTATCCATTTCTTCACAAACTCACAAGTATAACTGTGACAAGAATCATCTGCACTGGTACAATAAAAAACAAGATGGATACAGGGTGGTTACATCCCTGCATGGTCGTAGCTACGTTTCTAGAATCACGGAGAATGTACAAATCTTTTTGACAGTGATGGTAATCCTCGTTCTTCCGTTACCCTCATCAGCATCCCCACAACACAACCTCTTACAGGTCATCCACAGAATCCAAGGTATTCCTTGCATACACTGGAATCTGCAAGTTAGTCTTCTGATAGCCTTCAAGAAACTAAGGTTAATAACCTCATTATTTTCATAGATTATGATGAATGTGTCTGATAGACAAACAATCATAGGCTGCAGTTTCTCAGTATGCCTCTGCTGAATGCTTAGGAGTTCTTCTTGAATATAGCAAATAATACACACCACTTAAATTTAAGTGAGTTCCACACAAAGCATTATCGTCAGCCCAGGGAGCTGTGAAACCTTTCCGTTTCCCATTATCAAAATAATTACACTTCTGTAAATAATCTAAGAAAATAAATATCCAAGTGTCTGAAAGACAGGCCCGCTAGTTTTGTGAACATATGACAGACAAGGGATCTGTCTGTGACAGTGGTCTATTATAAAACAAACTGGAAAGTGATTAACTCAAGTCGACAAATTATATTCACGCTTGAAAGCTAAAGTAACTTTAGATGCAATCAAACTCATATAAACATACACAACATGAGCGAAATGCCATGAGCTTGAAAAATCAACAAATCGATCAGTTTGAGATGACCGCAAGAACAATAAACAGGAAGCACTGCTTGTGGAGACCTTGGTCTGTCCGATTCATGATTGATGGGTAATATGCTTGAATAACAACACTTGAACAGAAACTAATTGCGCTGTGATTTTTAGTTACGGTTTCAGACAGAATTCTTAAAAATAGGTATTGGCTGGTCGTGTTAACCCTATGAAGCTAATAGCCTCAGAGTGCAATAGATGGTAGCTTAAGAGCATTCATCAGGATTTCCACAAAGAATGTTCTGGACTATATATTCGTCTAGACCTGTTCAAAAACTTTTCAATATTTTTTCTGTTAAGATGGATTTAGATCGAGTGGGGCAGCATGCTTACAAATAGCGCCTGGGAAAACATATGTTTTTTTTTTTTCAAGCATATGATATATCATCAGGAAACCCTTTTACTTTTTTATGAGTTGTATTCATCTATCAGTCTTTTTAAAATGTTTTTAGGAAAGCATGTCTTGAAATGTACAATGTAGAATTTAAAATATAAATAAACTGACGGATGGAGGGGAGGGTAGTGTTTAACAGAATTTACAGTATTTCTCTTGTGTCATGGTACTGTCATGGTAGTTTTAGGACAGCTCACAGCACCGATCATGGAGGATTACCATTATGGTGTCGGAAACACCACTTTGGTCACACTGACCATAATTATTCATGGTCACTGTTGACATCTGTCCATAAGTCACAACCTCAACTGACCTAGGACGATTTTGTTTCCATTTATTGACCTTCACCATAGTGGTGTGTCTTCTGTTTGAGATTCTAGTCCTCGAAATTCAGGCTTGACCAAAACTGCTACATTGCAGGGCTTGTCAAATTCAGTGATGGTAGTCCTTGATGACTAGTAGCTTTTGAGGGCTATCATTTCTAACTGGTTATATATGTTTAAATTTGTATACAAATTGGAACAATAAATGTAACAAAAGTACACCTAGCTTAACTTTTCTGCATTTTTCAAGCAAAACAAGCTACAAACTCTGAAGACTTGGGATGTAAGGTTTACACTTGTCCTGTGGACTAATCTTAAAAAGAAACACCTTTCCCAGGCTGTTAGCCTTTTTCAAAGACAGATTATCATGATTATGTAGATATATATTCAAACATCTATTTTCCTCAGTGACTCAGGCTTGTGAATTTGGTTCCTTATTAATTATCATCATTTTTAGAGGTGAGGGAAGTTGTCCAACTTGCTTTGGTATTATTCTAGATATTTGGTGAGGACTTCACAAAATGGGAGAATTGTGGGAATGAGACCTGGACCCTTAGCATGGAAAGAATTAGTTTTACACCCATGCCGACCAACGTGAAAGACATTAATAGTGAAAGTCAGACTAAAATATATTTAAAACTCAGGTAGGGATGAGCATAATTTTTGTTTCAACCAAACATTTATATAAAGCATAGAGATAACATAAATTAACATACAATTCAGGTTATATTCAGGTTATCAGTTGTATATCAGCAGCAGTAATATCAACCAGACATTTGGTAAATAGTGCTGGTCCATTCCAAGTTGCTTGAAGAACAGGGGTGAGAGGCAGGTGGTTGATATGGATGACAGATGTAAATAATTGCAAACCCCATCAACACTTAGCACGAACTACCCTCATGTAAGTAATAGACAAGTCCCAAATGTGGCTACACCCTTACATCAATTGTGTAGTTCCATGATGCTCATTTAATTTGACTGTACCATTGCTTCACTCCTCTGCAATAAAACATATGTCTGTCTGTCTCCACAAAGATGCATAATATACAGCTTTAAGTGTTTCTCAAAGGAAATAATCAATTCCTATTATAACCTTGAAGCATCTATTCACATAAAACCATATATATATTGAATGTATACTTTCACTGCTTAATTGTTAGAATTATGGCTGCTGTGTCAAACAAATCACATTTCATCACACATTGTAGACATTAATAAACATTATGTATGAACTTTATATTTTTTCCATTTAATCATGTTTAGATGCTGTTAATATAGAGAGGCTAGACGTGCCTTTGACATTTTGAAATAAGCAGAATATAAATGAATATAAATTGACTGCTACATTCACAATGGTTCTGAGTCATGTTACAACAATTTCTGCATTAAACCATGCATTGCTCCAAATGGGCTCAGACAAAAAACACAATAGTCCATCCAATATTGAAACAAAAAACATCCTTCCTAAGTTCATCCAATAAGTAAACTCTGCTCAATGGCAATTGGTTCAATTCAGAGGATGGTGAGCTTGTGTTCCGCAGTCACACATTAAGGAGTGAAGGATAGCTCCCAAGGGTACTGTATGTATTACCACTAAAAAAGTTCCATAAGTCTATCTTGTCTCTTCTAAGGCTGATACCGACATACAAATGTGAAAGCGAAAAATACATTTACTGTTATGTTTTATCGATTTGATATATCTTGTAGCGTAAAACCAGTTTGTATTTCACTACCTCTGTAATGAAACTGACCACTTTCATCATCATTTCAACAGTTTCTTTGTCAATACACAGATTATCAATCCTGCCTCTTTCCCAATAACTACTCTCAAGAACCTTCCCAGATGACCATTCACCAAGACTGGTGTTTTCATAGGCTTTCATCTTGACCATAAACAAGGCCTGTCTTACAGACCCTGTAAGATGTACTGCTCTGTAGCAGTATCAACAGGCTTGACAATAAACAAGCTGATGTTACAAAACACAGGGAAACTATCAAGCTTGCTCTCAGCTCATCCATCTTTCACCATGTCCCCTGCTGGATCACTTGCCGCCAGCCCTTCAAGAATAGCAGAGCCATTCACATAGATCACACAAAGCTTCTCATATTCACCTATCATCACTTGAACATTCCAAACATTGCTCTCTGGAGATCAATTTCAAAATATATATTGATGACTTGTTTTTTTCCACAAGACAAGAAACGTCAGTTTGGGATCCAAAAACCTGATTTCCAATTGGTGTAGGTGTTTTTGTTATATGTGAAGGCAATGCTGCATTACAAATTCAATAATAACAAAAATAAGACCATATGTATGCTGCATAAATCATATATTTGGAAACTTTCACAACTGTTAATTTCTACAGTGTCAAGGATGTGTCAAGAATATTTTCTTAACTTAGTTCATCCATATCATGGTGTCCTTTTCAAGACTATCAGTTAACAAATGTCTTTGAATTCAGACATGGTGAACAATGTTGTCCATCACTCTGGTCATACTATGGCCATACAACACCACTGACCATCAATCAACAACTTGGCCCTCCATGATGAACTGCCCAATATAACCTCTGACATCCATTGTTTGACCACCAACACTGCGGCACCTGTAATGGGGAAAGTGTTGAGCTTACAACCATTCCTTCTAATTTCTGTGGCAGAATGCATTTCTCTTTGTCTATTGGCAGGAAGTGTTGACATACATCTTCTGTTTCCATGAACATTTTCCTTGACCATGGAGCAGCCTGATCTCATGTTAAGGTGACCTCTGTAGTAATTCAGTTAGCTGGTTCTTGGGCTGCTCAAAGGAGGTGCTGTTGTTGATGGGGAAGAGAGTTGGAATGTGTAAAAGATGTCTGTGGAATAAACGGTGGCGAGACACATTCGTTAACATATGTAGTCATTATCCTCCACAATGGTTCACCTCAACTGACCAAGATGCAAATTAAGTTTCCACAAAAACAAAACAGTGTTTGTTCTCAAACATGACCATCATGTTGTTCACAAGTTTTCAAACTTTCTTGCAACGTTCTCCCTTAGTTTAAATGAGAAACCAATGCTGAAGGTAGCTAATTTTCCACGTCTGTGTTACCTCTTAAAAGGCAAAGAATACTATCCCTTTCAGAATCTTATTTTTTCAGAAATCATCGGTGTAAAATCTGATCTCGATGTCTCCACAAAAGATCCACACTTTTCAGTGAAGCTTTTTTAAGTAGCATGAGTTGTGATTCTGTCTGAGTACAAGAGCTGATTGCCCAAAGCTAATTTTTTCAATGATGTTTTTTTACTGGACTGTGAGCATATAATGGTCACAGATCCTATTGATACAAGCATAACATGGAATAGGTTTAGACCGAATTACTATCACATGTGGTGAGGAAGCTAGTCTGTTTAATGGAGAGCAGGCTTATGGGATTTCTTCTTTGAGCCAGTCTGTCTACATTGCACTAGGAGACGTTGCACAATTTATATACACACATACAAAATACATACCGGTACATACGCAACATACTTGTTTTTCCTGCACCCTTTCTTCTTGGATATTTGTCTCTGTGTTTGAATGTGACTGTTTTATGAATACAAACACTGACAGGAGCTCTGGGCAGGGTGATGATGTGTTTTTGATGTTGAATGGGTGCACGGAACTTGTTGCTGTGGTTGTAGACGTTTCGGTCATATTATGCATGCGATTGATCCAGGAGTTGTCCATAACATAGATTGGAGGGGCAAGAAAGATGGATCCTGTAGGTCCTGAGCAACCATTTAAAAAAAAAATAATATGCATATCTCTGTCTTTGATATATTAAAGCAGGCAACAGACTGGGGCTTGGAAACGAACAGAATGGCCTATGAATAGAGAAATACCCCACTGACAGACAGAGAGACAGACATTGGTGGATAACATGGGACCTGGCCATTTGCTCTCATCACTCACTCACTCACTCACTCACTCACTCACTCACTCACTCACTCACTCACTCACTCACTCACTCACTCACTCACTCACTCACTCACTCACTCACTCACTCACTCACTCACTCACTCACTCACTCACTCACTCACTCACGACTTAGTGAACACTGCTCACTCAATCACTCTTGACTTAGTGAACACTGCTAAATAAATCACTCAATCACTCACTCACTCAATCAATCACTCTTGACTTAGTGAACACTGCTCACTCAATCACTCTTGACTTAGTGAACACTGCTAAATAGTATTCCGGTTGCATCACATCGTGCCAAGTTAAATATCACACAAGTCAGGGTTGATTACCATTTTAAAGAAACCTTCAAGCATCAGTCCGTTAAAGACCAACCCATCACAAGGTATATTTGAACCAATAATCTCACCTTTGTTGTCAACTATACCCACATGAATATTCAGAATAAAACTATCCACTAGGAGATACATCTCTACCCCATTCATCAAATTTCTATAGGATAAACAGACATTTTGCTGTGAGACTCCTAAGAAATCGGCTATGTTGCCATACACTTCTTATCACTCGTTACACTTATCATTGATATTGGCGTCATATCTATATCAGCTGATAAGCAGTTGAAGCATAATCTGTATAAAGAGGGGTTGAAATAGCAATATAATCTTTATATTACAGACTATATGCTAGGTGATGTCATATTTTATTGCTTGTATCAAATCCTCAGACAGGTGTTGAAGATACTCTGTTCAGAGACAGTATAGCTATAAATATCGTTAATGATATTCCATACTGATTAAGATCTCTCAGATTGTTTCAGAACATGTAGGATGTTATGAATATCCATGTGGATTATAGAATAACATGACATTAAAATGAAATTTCTCTTAAGGTTTCTATGTTTAAAAAAATTAATTTAGATATTACAAATTTAACTCAGTGTCTGTTACTGAACACTCAACACATATTTATAATCATGATAAATATTATAGATCTGTATACTGCATTTTCTTTGCCAATGTACAACCATCATTAATGTGTAATATTTGTTTGTAGTTGTGTTTTGTTGTTTAACATCACCCTTGGCAACTTTCCAGCTATATGAAAGTGAGTGAGTGAGTGAGTTAGTTTTACGCCGCATTCAGCAATATTACAGCTATATAGCGGTGGTCTGTAAATAATCAAGTCTGGACTGACAATCCGGTGATCAACACCATGAGCATCGATCTGCGCAATGGGGAACCGATGACATGTGTCAACCAAGTCAGCAAGTCTGACCACCCGGTCCTGTTAGTTGCCTCTTACGACAAGCATGGGTTACTGAAGATCAATATTCTAACCCGGACCTTCACAGGTCGCTATATGACAGCAGTCTGTAAGTGGGTCTTTACCAGATAATCTAGTGACAGACATCATGAGCATCAACCTGTCTTGTGGGTTAGGATGACATTCACCAACCAAGTCAGAGCACATGATTCTGCCAGTCACCCCTGATGACAGATATGGGTTGCTGAAGACCAGTTCCTACCCACTCATTACGAGTGATAGACTGACACTTAGTCTCTGAATATATATAATTTTGACTAACATTTAAATTAAGCAGGAGCAGCAGTGAGATGGGAAATTCAGAACCTGAACCTAAGGAAATCTAGACTTGTTTCCTTAAGGCCTTTAGCATGGCAGTGGGGAAAATGATGTGGTTCAGGGACTGTGAGACAGACTATACCAGTGAAAACAAACTAACTTTGTCACATGACATGTATGTTCTGAACAACAGCCATCATGGCAGTGAAGCCAGTTTCATTACTTCGTATCACAGAGTTGGGAGCAGTCCAGTCACGGCCTGACTGAGTAGTAAGATGATTGAGCGAATGACTGAACTAAGTTGACCGATTCCTTCTTACCATCGACACTCATCACAGCACTGATTGGTTTTAATAAGCACATAAGGAAATAAGCTCTCGTATAAACTTGGCAGAAAAACATTTTATATTCGAAAAAATGTCTTCAGTGTGTGGGCATATCAGACAAACAAGAATCTTGTGGTGCTATCTATCTTTAATTCATGAAATAATCACTGAATTCAAGTGATAATGGCACAATCTGTTAACATTTCAACAGGTTCCTCAATTAAATTTCCTTAAGAATCAATGAGAGCTGAGCTAGACAAAGATACCAGTTCATTATGGAGGCAGAGAAATGAAGATCTATGGACCATCACTGTACATCTATTACCACACCTTTCAGAGACGCTTCCCAGGCAAATCTTTCATCTTGGATTAAATGTGTTGGACCAATTACCATTTTGTGTGTCAACAGACAAAGTCCGGTACCAGACTTTATTCTGATGACTTCCAGATGCCTGGCTCACAAGAAACACACCTTCTTTGATTGTCTGTTCAGGCCAGTCAGCAGGAAAACAAAATTATATCCAATTAAGCTGAATATTCTAAGCTTAAGGAGATGAAAAGATAATCTGATGATGAAGAAGTGGATAACAGAGTGGTCCCAGATCAAAGTTTAAACTTTAAAACCAGACCTGTTTTGCATGAGGAGAAGGAAAACAGTAAATGTCTGGGTTTCATACAAAGGTGTCTTAGTGTTGCTGGAATAGACTGCTCTTTGGTCTGGGTTTCATACCAGGGTGTCTTTGTGTTATTGGAATAAACTGCTCTTTGGTCTGGGTTTCATACAAGTGTGTTCTGTGTTCATGGAATAGACTGCTCTTTGGTCTAGGTTTCATACAAGTGTGTCCTGTGTTCATGGAATAGACTGCTCTTTGGTCTAGGTTTCATACAAGTGTGTCCTGTGTTCATGGAATAGACTGCTCTTTGGTCTGGGTTTCATACAAGTGTGTCCTGTGTTCATGGAATAGGCTGCTCTTTGGTCTGGGTTTCATACAAGTGTGTCCTGTGTTCATGGAATAGACTGCTCTTTGGTCTAGGTTTCATACAAGTGTGTCCTGTGTTCATGGAATAGACTGCTCTTTAGTTTGTACATTTCTATGGCCACAGAATGCTTCAAGTCTTCAGTGTTTCAGCAATTAATCAAGCATGATTGGCTTTGGTTGTCAACTGGTTTAAGTTGCTGTATGTTGTTGTGTCGACCAAAGAGTTGATAACTTAAATTTTCTCAGGTAATGATCATTTTCAGAAATGATTTTGTCAAAGATTCAAAGAGTTTGAATCCTTTAAGGATTTGACTATGATCCTTGGCTTGTCACAACAATGTGCTCTTGAATTAACTGGACAAGGAGTAACACTGAAATACTTTTCAAAGATGTATCAAAACCAGTAAGTCTCTCACAGTATCAGATCAAGTTAGTTTATATGGGTCTAATTATCTTAATTACAAGATGAAAGAATACTGGGTCAGGTCCCTATTTTCATCATGCCATTTGACCACCAAATCTCCATTTTGACCACTCAATATCCATTTTCTCCAGTACACTTATTATTCTCCACTAGTTCTCTCTTTTGACTACCCAACTTCTATTCTGATCACCCAAAATCCATTTTCACCACCCAAAATCCATTTTTAACCTTCCGATCTCCATTTTGACCATCCAATATCCAATTTCACTACCCATTCCCCATGTCTGTGCCTGTTACAAGTACAAAACACTAGATCCAGTTTCTGGCATATTTTCCCAGCATATTCTGAATAAACCACTTTCAGTCCTTAAGAACATCAACAGCAAAAGTTCTGAACAGACAATTTTGATTATCTGCTCTGTAATTTAAACACTGTTGTGCATCCTATCTTCCTGAACAAAGTCACATCAAAGAGATTCCGTCGAATTTTGAATAAACTCAGTCCTGAAAATTATATGATCTGTTCAAGATGTTCCACTTCACACCAATTAAAGTTACACGTACAGACTTATCTCATGTCTACTTTACGAAAAATGATACTTGGTCATAGGAGATTAAAACATCAAAACAATTTCCCCAAACTGTAAAATGAAATATTCACAAAAACGTTTCTGAGGAAAGGGAAGGGAAACCTTACAGTGATCCAACAAATCAGTTTCCTGTGTGTACTAAACTCGTGTTACATCAATAAGTGTTTTAAAGTACACCAATAATAACGAGAGTCTACTGAGGAAAACCAATCCTCTTATTCAATCAGTCTGTTCAAAACCTAGCTCTCTTTGATAGATATCGTAATGGATTTGGTGTGGCAGATCATGGTTCTAACTATACTCGGACTGTAGGGGTCAGAGAGTATGCTCCCGGTAAGTTGGGGTAGAGAGTATTAATGTGCAAGGGCATGTAGCCCCATTTATACCACTTACACCAGCACACATCCAACTGGTCACTCATCATCAGTCTGCTACAGTTTATAAATTTTCATTTTCTCTCTGTACATCACGGAATCATTTTTCTACTTCTGATCCGAGATCAGTTTGAGATCGCCTTGAGATCATTCTCTCTCAGCTGTCTATGTTAGCTTGTACACAGGCACATTTTCCAATTAAAACAATTCTGCGCCATCATTTGTCAGGTTTACAGGGCTCGATTCCTTTTGATGTGAAGGAAGTGCAGGATCTCCATCAAATCACAAGCTCCACAACAGGAGTATGGACCTGGCTGAGGCCGTGTTGCAGCACATCGTCTTCTTTTTGTACATGTAAAATTTGTTGAACAGGTTCAAGTGTTTAATCTTGCTGGTCCATCAAGACGGCTTTGATATGGGAACACAGCCATTTACGAATGTCTATTCATCGGTTTTTATGCATTGAGCCTGCACTTTAAGTGAGTGCGTGTGTTAGTGAGTGAGTGACTGGGTTTCAGAATGAGTGAGTGAGTGGATGGTCAAGCTCGCTGACTTTGTTGACACATGTCATCATATCCCAATTGAGTAGATGAACGCTCATGCTGTCAATCATTGGATTGCCTGGATTGGATTACAGACCACCATGTTACAGCTGGAATATTGTTGAGTGCAGCTTTAAACAACAAACAAATAAAATATTGTCTTATGACTGTCCAAGCACAAAGATCCCTGGATGAAGTCCTTGAAAGTCAAGTGATGCATCTTTTGTACTAAGACAAATAGAGAATTGTAAAATTGTACAGAAGGTTGCGGTGAATGTTTGAGATTGCATTGAAGGCATCACTATAGATTTATCAGCCCCATGTGGGAGAACAGATAGTGAAGAACTGCTCTTCTTATGATGCAAATCAGAAGATATCAGTCCCTGTGGCTTTTTAAATGGCCTTTTCAGTAGAAACTGAAAGAAATTTTAAAAAATATAATTGATGTAAAACATGGAATCAATACTTTCAATTATGGCAGTGATGGATGTTGTTGAGAGGCATGGAACACTGTGATTTTAGAAAGGGAGACAATCATTTCTGTGGCGTTTGCTTTCACCGAAATTAATTGAAAACTATCAAAGTCAGTTTCATGAATTTGAGTATATGTATCTGAACATTTTCATTTTGATTTAAGAAAATATCTCACAATTCACTTTTGCAATAATTTGAAAGAAGTAGTTGTAAGTAACATCTTCCAGGGGCGGTGGGGTAGCCTAATGGTTAAAGCGTTGGCTCATCACGCCAAAGACCCGGGTTCGAATCCCCACATGGGTACAATGTGTGAAGCCCATTTCTGGTGTCCCCTGCCGTGATGTTGCTGGAATATTGCTAAAAGTGGCGTAAAACCAAACTCAGTCAGTAACATCTTCCAACAGCTCCATCCCTCAAAAACTATATTATACATGATAACAAAATGATAAAGGTAAACTACATGTAGCATATCAAAATGTTCTTTTATACTCCATCAAATCCATCACATCTTTGTACCCATGAAGATCCGGGTTAGAATTGGTCTTCAGTAACCGATGCTTGTTGTTACAGGCCACTAACGGGAAAGGGTGGTCAGACTCACCAACTTGATTGACACATGTCATCATATCCCAATTGCATAGATCGATGCTCATGCTGTTAATCGCTGGATTGTCTGGTCCAGACTCGATTATTTACAGACCACTGCCATATGGCTGGAATACTGCTGAGTGCAGCGTTAAACAACAACCAACCAACCAACCATGACATCTTTGACCCAAGACACTTCACGAAGATGGTTATGTCTCAATTCTATTTCAAGTTTCACATCATTACAAGTGATAGATTTTTGACACTTATTGCCAGGAACACACTCACTCTTCGCCTCAGTTTGGCAAAGGAAACCTGAATTTCCACTTTGGTAAATATTCAAACACAGACATTACAGTTGGCGCCATGTTAATTTGGAGGGAGTTTTGCAGAGTATTAAATTCATTTTTCATAGTATTGGACTGGCAGACTAATCTTGGAGATAGATCTCCAGGAAGCCATAAATGCTGTCTCCATTGCAAGATAAACTTAATCAAAGTCAGTCATGATTTTGTAGAAGATATGCATTTATTTAATCTTCATTGAGAAGAATGAAATATTCTTGCCTTAGACCTATTTTTGTGATTTTATTTATAAATATTTTTGAATGATGCATTTCAAACTGACATGTGAAATTTCTTCTTATCATATTCTGAAATAATTATCAAATATCTGAAATTGTTTATACAAACAAATATTATCATGAACTGTGATCAGCTTCGATATCAAAACACCGGGGAATGTACTGAATGGCACTTGCTTCATTGAGAGAATGATATTGTCTGATCAAGTCATGAATACTAGACAAGTTTCCCCCGTTGACAGAAGGCAATGAACCAAAATAGAAAACACATTGCTTCTAGTGGACAGAATATCGTTGCCAGATAGCCTAAGGTATATGTATACTAGCATTTTTCCAATGAGTGCAGCTTGATCGTAAATGGTGTGTTTCGATTGCATCTGATCGATTGCGGCTGGGTGGTGATCAATATATCAATAGGCAACTGACTTGGAAGCAAGTTGGCCCTATCGAGACTCATCACTTTTCACACTTTAATATTGATAAAACCTGCCCGAGGGCAGTGAATCTACTCAAATGGAAACACAAGTAGGGTAGAAGGTGAACACAAGGAACAATTCATGTTGTAGATTTGTACTGTACACGGACATGCTGGGTCAGCCATATGTTAAGGTTCTGGAACTGAGGAAGTTAGATGCACGGATATTGAACTTTCAAACAGGAACTGTAATGCTTTATAACGATTCGTGTTTGTTTTCAAAACAGTGTTCAGACATTCTTATTGTAGCTTGTTCATCGTTATCATATTCAAGTTTTATATTGTTTTGTTATAGTTAATAGTTAATAATTTTCCCATTTCATGATTAGTATTTCATTTTTGGTGTCTAAATATACTCTTATGACAAAGTATTAAGATAAATATGGATTCTGGTAACATAGGCAACAAAAACACACTGGTAACATATCAGATCTCTTTTAAACCTGATGGTCATCAAGACAAAGAAGAAGGCTTCCAGACCTCAAGAAACATGTGACCTAGCCTTGCTCAAAGGCTGTACTGATAAGTCCATGAATGTATATAATTATATCCTAAAAATGGGCAAGCTTTTGCTTTAATCTGACGCTGACAACAAGAGAAATATATACAATAGGAGACCAGTTCAAGTCTAGAATGATTGGGTAAGTCTAGATTGCAGCGACTTTAGACTGAAATTCAGAATTTTCTCAGCTCCTTTTGGAGTTTTCTTTCTTGATATATACATGTTCAAATAAGATACCTTTATACCAGGGGCTGAAAGTGGGTCAAATTATTACTAGTTGGCAGTAGTTTGTAGAAATTTTCTACTTTGCCCTATAAGGGTGCTTGCACAGTGAAATGACCTCATGATATCGTCCTGTATGTTGCTATTGGTAACAGACTGATGTAACAGATGATGCCTTGGCTTCCGGGGGCCCAGGTCTCTGAGGGTGTGTCAATTAATGACCCTTTTAAAAAGTTGACAATGAAATCAGATAGACCCCACGAGGATTTGAGTTAGAATTGTTGCCTAGCAACCTGTTGCTGTTGTAAGAAGCAGCAATCTAAAATTGAATGCATGATCAAACTTGTGTTATCACAGATTGTCAGCATTTGTGCGGTCCAAACTTGGCATTAAATCATCCTCCCCAACATCACTCCTCCACATTCAACCCCCTACAAACAATTCAGACAGAACCCACAATCCTATATCTGTGATGCTTCCACATTAGCCACTCAACACTTGATATATGTACATTTAGAAAATTTAAGAGGTATATTTTGAAAAATTATTGACAGATGCAGAATTTTGTAAATTGATTTTTCCAAGTATTAACTTTGCAGACCACTAACTTAATAATGAGACCTAGAATAGTAAGCTTAAGGCTGGAAATTGAATGTAGTTTATTTTCAAATTGCCATCCTTGAGATAATTCTGATCTGAAGAAAACGTACTTCAAGAAAATCTTGACAGAAATATACACAAAGGAAAAATAAGGATTTACTTGTTATCATGATGTCCACATTGAGATGACATAATGGTTGTATCAGGTCCAAGATATTTCAGGTTAATATCATCAATTTGATATGCATCATCATCTTCTCCACGGTAACCAATAATGGCAGGGAAATACTACGTTAGATGGGAATAAAATGCCACAATCCACCACATCGTACTCTCAATTACACACTGGCACATCTCCCCCTGAAATTTTGACTTTGAAGCATGTAATTTATGGAAGCATCAATGGGCTGATATTAAGCATGATGTGGGTGTTAATGATAATAGCGTACTAAGATCACCATCTAAACGATCACTCTCTCTTTGATCAGCTGAAATATGAAATTGAGTGGATAAGCTCTTTAATAATGTTATTATTGAAGAAATATTTTTTGACAGTCAAGTTATCCAACCGTGATAATTCCGTTTTGTAAAGAAAAGTGGGAGACATGAAAGTAAGCCATTACAATACTTTCTCACCTTGACCCTGCTACTTGCATCTCCTGCCAACATTCTAGGGAGATTATAACTATGTCAACATTCTGTCACAACTCGGTAACCAGTAGCTATTTCCTTGTTTTGACGTGCATCTCTCTGCACCAGTGTAAAGAGCATGGTATGGTAATATCGCATTGATTCAACTGTAGTTTGTCTGTAATATTGACACATGTTCTATATTCTACTTCATCCTTAGATAACATGTTCTATTCATCCTTGCATAGCACATATTCCATGTTCTACTCCATCCTTGCATAGCTGTGTTTAGTCTGTCGTACAGACCCTGAAGCGAATATATCCAAGAAAGCCCACGCAAGTCTAGAAAATGTGGCAAGTCTAGATTTCCTCAGCTTCAGGAAATGAAAATGAAGAAAGTCTCAGGGCTCCTTTTCATTATATATATATTTTTTTTTTACTATGAACTTTTTTCAGTAAAATATGTTCATTTCAGAGACTAGTTGTTAGTCTAAGCTGTGTTCTATGGTCTACTTTATGCTTGTGTAAGCCATTTTGACCCTATATTGATTAGTGATTAAACTGAAAATGACAACTTTATTTCCGAAATTGCAAAACAAGAGAAATAATTTATATTTTCATGTTGAAAAAATGAGAGGCAGCTTAAATAGATTACATGTATTATGTCCATTATATTTTCCCCAATATGGCATCTGTCTACAAGACCTTGAAGACAAGGCTTTACTGCCATGTAAATACCATAATTGTCATACATGATCTTATAAAACTGACAAATTATCAGTCACAGATTTCATGATTGATAGAAACTGAAACCAATATGCCCCATTACCATGAGACAAAGTCTCCCTGCTCTGTATTATGGTGACCCATTTCTTCTCACCAGAGATATGCAGCCCACTGTCTTCTATCCCACAGCCAGATCTGTTGTCGTATATTATCATGCATGCATGCATACTGTCATTATGACATTATCGTGAACGTCCTGCATACCAACTGACTGTCACAAGAAGAAAGGGTTCACCATGTCAGAGTGACATTGACATCATATTTACATACTGTGTCAGCATTTCTTGTGTTGGGAAAGTAATGCTGCATAAACCACATCAAACACTGTTATCAGCTACTGAGGCAGGGAGAAATTACTATGGTATGCATCAATCAGTTTACACATTATTTGGGTGAGGGAGCTTTATGTAATGTACCCATCATGACAACAAGTGTGTCATACCTTTGCTTCTTGTTGTGTTACGCTGCACTTGGCAATATTCCAGCTGATGGCAACTTGTAATTAATCAAGCCTGGGACAGACAAACCATGCAGGGAGGAAACCTAGGAGTTAAAATCATTAATGATTTATCCACAAAGCTATCCATTGTCCATTAGTCTAGAACAGACAAATCATTGTTTGTCAACTTGTAAATAATGAAGTTTGGGACAGACAAACCATTGTAGTCATGGTGGGAATCAAACACAGGAATTAGGATTATCAATGATTTATCCATTGTCCTATTGAGCCTGGAACACACGTGTAAATGTTTGTCCACTTGTAAATAATCAAGCTTGGGACACACAAACCATTGTAATCATACGGGAAATCTAACCCTGAAGGTTAATATTAATACAGGGGTGGAAATAACCCATTGCCCCATGCCCGAGTCCAGTGTTTTTTTTTGTCGGGCAAGCAAATTTGTATATCACACTGTACCGGTGTCCAGTTGACTTTCCAATATTAATTATGTTGTTTATTTAAAAAATCAACAAGAAAACGGCCGGTATAGTGGAAAAATTATCAGGGCAAGTGATTTTACATGTGCCACTGTACCGGAGTACACTAGCAATTTTAAAGTTATTTCCACCCCTGTAATAATGCTTTATTTTCTTTAATCTCAAGTTACATATTAATAACGGCATCAATAATTGATCAACTGTAACATGCATTGTGTTATATGTATTATCTTTGATGAAATGTGAAATGCTATGTATCGTAATTAGTAATAATAAAAATTTAAAAATAAAATAAAATGATGCTTTATCATCAAATCTATCCATCACCCCATGGAGTCTCAAACAAACCATTGTTCTATTGTGAGGAATCAAACTCAGAACTATAGTGTGAAAATGCTTTATACAAAAGGGTACCATCAAATGTAGTCCAGATATACTTATGGTTGATATTATGAGCACGCCAGGTAAGATGATAAGCAATCAGCCAAATCACTAAGCCTGCTAACCAAGTCTATGCAGCCTCCATGAGAGATATAGACAGCTGCAGACCATTCTAACCTGGTATCCCCACAGGTGTTCCCTTTCCAATAAAGAAGGGAGGATATATTGTTTTCCCTAAAGCCTATGAATAATCCAAACAGTCATGTCATCAAGGCACAGTGACTCTCAGACACTGTCACTACTAGCTACCCACCTGTGAACATGCGGGTTAGAATCAGGCTTCCTAAGAGTTGACTACCAGTATCGGGTGGTCAGGCTCACTGACTTGGTTGATGCTTGTCATTGTATCCTAGTTGTGCAAGATCAATACTCATGATATCAATCACTAGATTTTCTGGTTCAGATTTGATTATCTACAGATAGCCATCATGTAGTTGGAATATTTCCGAGTGCAGATATAATAGACAAACAAATTTGCCACCCCTCCAGTTGCTTTGTCTTCTGTAGGTGGAGGGACGGTGGGGTAGCCTAGTGGTTAAAGTGTTGGCTCGTCACGCTGAAGACCCGGGTTCGATTCCTCACATGGGCACAATGTGTGAAGTCCATTTCTGGTGTCCCCCGCTGTGATATTGCTGGTATATCCCTTAAAGCGGCGTAAAACTAAACTCACTCACTCACTCACTCACTCACTCACTCACTCACTCTGTAGGTGGATCTGACACCTCATTGACAGTCTACATAAAGATGCTATATTGGACAGAGACACATAGGTTAGCCTTGTAAAAATTGTATCAGGTACTGAGTCATATAACAAACCATGAAGATCCGGATAAGAATTGGTTTTCAGTAACCCAGGCTTGTAAGAGGTGACTAAGTGTATCGGGTGGTCAGACTTGCTGATTTGTTGACACATGTCATCGGTTCCCAGTTGCATAGTTCGCTGCTCATGATGTTGATCACTGGATTGTCTGGTCTAGACTCGATTATTTACAGACCGCCACCATATAGCTGGAATATTGCCGAGTGCAGCCTTAAACAACAACCAATCAACTAATCATATGTCGAAGAATACAAAGAAGCTTATTGCCATGGAACAGTTACAAATTTGAAAATCAATTAAATGCATATACACTTTGTAAATATATGTTTCAGTTTTAAAGCAAGATATGATAAAATTTATGTTTGAAGCATTACCTATAATCATGCAGATGTAGATATGTGTGCCACCCTCTACGATGAGACTCGGCAGAAATCGTCTAAATCAAACTGTCACAGATCAATAGGACCAAGACACCTAGTTTAGTCTTGTCATGAAGTCCGACCTTACCTACAAAAACTAATTACAGCACTTGTCAAATATCTGTTTCTTATCTTCAGTAGTTAGATATTGTCCCTGTGAGTCTGATATTCAATGTGTTTTATATCAGCGTGTACCCGTTCAGATTCTGGGATATTTGGACAGTCTTCTCAGTGTAATATTGTCACAATCCTCCTGTACGTGCTTCATGTTCCATTTTTGACAGAGAAAAGGACAACCCATTGTTACAGATATACAGACAGTGTATATGACTGCTGTTTCTAGATGGAAATGATTTAAGGAATTTTTAGACAGCATCCAGTAAGGACGTCATTCAGTAGAAACCAATCCTTGCTCCAAGGCTGGACTGAATGCTAAGCACATGGATGTATAGTAATTCTATCCTTTAAAGAGGCAAGTCTATATAAGCAGACAGTACAGGACGCCAGTCTGTTGTTTGTACATATATTTTAATTTTTTTTAATTTAAACTATTAGTTATCACCTTAGAGACTTGTGAAAGACTAGTACCAACCCTGTGTATCCTAACACAATCCATAACTCTGTAACTCTAACTTGACAAGGCCTCCAGTTTTAAAAATCATTAATGGTTGGTGTCAGATTGATCTGTTTGGGTGAATTCTTATTGAAAGCGATCCAACTCATTAAGACACTTTTTTTGTTCTGATGATTTTGTGAAGGTGATGTCTAGTTTCTCCAACTTTTGCCATGTTTTCTACCTCTGCCTTGATCCTGTTTTTACATAGAGTTGGCAATGGGTTCTGGTTACCTGGCTCGTGTCAACAGCATCTCAGTAGTATCTTCATGCCCAAAGCAGTTTCAGCAACAAATGGCTTGTTTTTCATGGCTCTGTCTCACCAGCAATAAAAGCATTGAAATAGTATGCTCAAGAGCAAACTAAACATTCATCTTGAATATCTTATTAGTTGTTCAGAAAGTAGCATTTTGTCTTCATATAACCCAATTCAATATCAAGTCCAGGAAAATAATTCTTTAATGACAATAGTCGCTGGCCACAAAGTCATGGCCATTCTTCAGCTATCTTAGTCCATGTTAGAGAGTGGAAAATATTATGTAGTGCTAAGATTGTTTGTGGAACTATACCTAAGCCCCATTCCCAATGCAAAAACATGTCCAAGAAAATATCTCTTGAATGACAATAGCCTCCAGCCACGAAGTGATAGCAGAACTTCAACTATCTTAGTCAATGTTAGAGTGTGGAAAATATTACAAAGTGCTAAGATCATTAATGGAACAATGTATGGGTCCATTCTCCAATGTAATAACATGTCTGGGGAAAATATTTCTTGAATGACAATAACCTCAGGCCACAAAGCCATAGCAGAACTTCAACTATCTTAGTCCATGTTAGAGGGTGGAAAATGTTACGTAGCGCTAAGATCATTTGCGTAAGGCCCAAGGCCCATTCCATACATTGTTTGCACAATAACTGACATAAGTTTATGTTAATGTATGGAAGTTATGAAGATTAAGTTTGATTGATTATGTTTTTATCGGGGCAATCATTGATATGCTCTCTTTATGAATATATGTATCAACACATCAGATGTGGAAGATATACATGATTACTCATAATCACAGCACCAACGTCTGACATGAAAATTGTCAACTTCCTTGGGTCATTAACAAGCTGATGACATAAGCTGTCTGTCATAGATGAGACACGCCTCTTTGTTTTGATATATAGGATGGTGCTATTCCAACACTTATTATAACAATCCCTTTCAAATTGATTAATTTAAAAAAAAAGGGTTGGAGGTTCCCAAACACAAATAGTCGATTTGTTTGGGCATTAATGACGATAGTGTCTGTGTGTGTGAGCGGAAGCTTCAGACAGACAAGCCATTTTGTATTATCGCATCTTAAGAATACCCTTTGATCTGATCGACAGTACTGATTCCCTAATGACAGGTTTATATGGTGAATTATTCACAATGGTTATCTCGAGAGATTTCATCTGTGTTTCTTTTTGCAATGCATCAAATGACATAATGAAGAACTGAAAGTGTAATTATGTGAACTGTAACTTAATGATTACAACGCGCCTACACTCAAGTATTTCTTTTGACATGCTTGGCTGGAGTTAATTCAGATAGATTCCAAATATCTATGGCAAGATCACAGAGCATATGCTTATTACTGGACATTGAATAAATTCATAAATAACTTCTATTTCTAGAGTGATGGCTATCAGTTGTTTTATATTATTCTGTTCCCACATGGGTACAATGTGTGATTAACCTGTTTTAGTAATTTACCTTGTGTTTATAGATTAGTCAATGAAGTGACTGAAAATGGTCATAGGTTTCAGATACATTAAAGTTAGGTTGATGTACTTCGCACATTGTACCATGCATAAAATTTAACCCAGAACTTGATGTGACAAATGAAAACCTTAACCAAGCAACTACCTTGCCTCCCCTTGTGTTTTTGACTTTGTTACAGAAAATTTGAAACATGTTTTACTTTTCTAACTTATTGCATTAGATATTATGTGATTTAAGTTATTTATGGAGGCTATGGGTAAAAACCTGATGATAAATTGAGGGTTATATATTATTTTTTTTTGAATTTATGTGCAAGAACCTGTTGAGGAATTGTAGTGGTTTTAATCAGTGTAAATTATTTCATAAATATATATTTGGACATTTTATCCTCTTAAGATTGATTTTTCCCAATTGAATTAAATTTGTTAAAACTGTGTATAATGTCTTCCACATTGAATTTATTCATTAAAATCTAATTATGTTTAGGACTGAAATTTATCCTGACAAAATAAACGGTATGAATATCCATTAAAACAAAGGGCTGCATTGCCGATCCTGCTTCGAGATCACTTAAATATTGCAACCGTCTAAAACTTTCAGCATTATTTAGGGCAAAAAGTAGTAAAATGGACATTTGTATATTGTGCTTGTCAGGAGAGTGACATGTGAAGATTAAAAAACCTCCTAAACGACTTTTTCCTGTCTGCATTGTTACGAAGTTGCCATAGTTATTTCGTAAATGAGAAAGTCATTATTGCACATCTATCTCATTTCATGCTTCAGATTAAATTAATTTGTCCGAGATTGTTTTGTGTGCCACGATAAAATTATTACTGAGAGAGAGACATTGGTGGGGCTCTTGTCATTTACATTACTTGCGTTTATCGGTCAAGGGAGACAACTCACCATGCTTGAATCAAACAGGCACATTATCACATGATACCTGACAGATCCCTTAGGATTTCTGCATAGCCTGCAAATGAGGAGTTAAAATCAGGTTTGTCCATTATTCCGATGACTTAATTGATTTATAATCTACAGAAAGTAAAAGAATACCTTTAGAGAGATAAGGAAACACAACTCTACCTGCTGCAAATTACATATTGTTTGTACACCAGTCAAATTTGAAATGATATGGGCTGAAGTATTCCACTGTGGCCAAGTCTTCATGATACTACGAAATTATCAGGTCAAAGTGTGATTTCCTCTGAGAATTGCAGGGAACTGCTTCCCTCTAAACTAATTGTTGTAAAGAAATTGGGGAAACGCAATCTGCAGATATCATCTAATTTGTTTTCAGTTCAAAGACATACAGATTTTGGGGCAGTGTTTTTCTACAAGAAGAAAGCATATAATATGCAGATAATTTTCAGGGTGAAAATTGTCCATAGAAATAAACATGTCTATGTGTTTTTGCAATGTGAATAATTTGAAGAAAAAATAGAGAATTTGTGTAACATTATGTACCAAGATTGAAAAGAAAAGATTACATGTCACTAATTTAATATTAGTGCTTCCGAGACTCAGGAAATTGTCTACCATTGCTTTACACAGTGAACTGTGTTAAACTGGATGGTTTATTCTCTCTGAAATTCTTTAAAATCTGGATTACAGAATCACTATGTTTACATGTAGCTATGTCAAAGAGCAATTGTCATCTGGATTAATGATATATGGTTACAGAATCACACTGTATACACACAACTTTTCCTATGAGTAAATGTCTGTAAGGCAAGGTTTCTGTATTAACAAGGTCTGGAATTACGGGGCTTGAGTCGCTTTGCCATGCATTTTGAGGCAAAAATAACCTTTTTTTAACAAAAGTCACAAACAAATCCCTTGACTTTTTCTGCCCTTGTAAAAACAGTTAACAATTATATGTAATTTATGATTAATTAGATAACTGATCTCACTGGGGTAGCCCATGGGTTAAAGCAATCGCTTGTTACACTGAAGACCCTGGTTTGATTCCCTACATGGAAAAAATGTGTGAAGCCCATTTCTGGTATCCCCCACTGTGATATATGGAAACAATGTGTGAAGCCCATTTCTGGTGTCCCCGACTGTGATACATGGAAACAATGTGTGAAGCCCATTTCTGGTGTCCCCTGCTGCGATATTGCTCGAATATTGCTAAAACACTCTTCAAATACTCACTCACTCACTCTTCAAAGTTCTCCCAGCATCTGAAACATTCCCACACCTCTCTCAAAACCTATTATCTTCATCAGTCCCTTTGGTCTACAGCATGGACATTATTCAACACGACAATACATTGTGCAGCTACTTCTGGTCCATACATCTGTTGCATCAGATCTAAGGACAAATGCATAAAACCAACTACTGTAACTGGAGCAAGACAGATTTCCTTCCAAGCCATAAAATGTGCGTGCCTTTAAACTTTTCATGACATGGCTTGGAAGACAAGTGCACCCATACAGAATACTGTTAACATTGATTCCATGTTTATAATACAGAAATACCCCAATAATGGATACAGTAAGTGCACAAATATATCACCAGTTCCAGCTAGGAGTATTTTATCATGAGTGAATCCAGTTAGGACTGACTGTTTGACTCCTCCACGACTTGTCCTTCACCAACACAGACAAAACAATAAAATGAATAAGAAAACTGTGTAAAATATTACTGAGGAATCTGTGACTTGTACAGCATTGACCAGAATAGAGACTAGGTCGGCCTAAGTAGAAGTAATTGGTAATAAAAGCTTGAAATGGGGGACAGGATTTACGCAGGCGGACAAATTACCGCCAACATATTGGTCCTGATGTATGACATAGGTGTTAAGCGCATGTATTGGACCTATAAATGGTTGGAAAACTGTCTTATGTGCAGTACCCCATCTTGTTAGTGCTGTTGGTTTTAATATAGTTCTCCTTGGCAGGAATTCTTGGATTTACAATGAGTTTTCATGGTGGTGATTTGTCAGGATGAGATATATGGTCGGGGATGGTTATCTGGATGTAAGTACTTAGTGGTGGGTTCAGATGGAACAGATGATTGTGGGTCTGGCTGTGAGTACTTGGTGGGTTCAGATGGAACAGATGGTTGTGGGTCTGGCTGTAAATACTAAGTGGTGGGTTCAGATGGAACAGATGATTGTGGATTTGGCTGTGAGTACTTGGTGGGTTCAGATGGAACAGATGATTGTGGGTCTGTCTGTAAATACTAAGTGGTGGGTTCAGATGGAACAGATGATTGTGGGTTTGGCTGTAAATACTAAGTGGTGGGTTCAGATGGAACAGATGATTGTGGGTCTGGCTGTAAATACTAAGTGGTGGGTTCAGATGGAACAGATGATTGTGAGTCTGGCTGTAAATACTAAGTGGTTGGGTCAGATGGAACAGATGATTGTGGATCTGGCTGTGAGTACTTGGTGGGTTCAGATGGAACAGATGATTGTGGATCTGGCTGTGAGTACTTGGTGGGTTCAGATGGAACAGATGATTGTGGACCTGTCTGTGTGTTGTTGGTGGGTTCAGATGGAATAGATTATTGGAGATCTGGTTGTACACACACACCAACATACATTCCATTCATCATAAAAAATTTCTTCTCCTTTAACTTTGTAAATGGGACAATGTTTTTATACTGTTACTAATTGTACAATTAAGTTTGTTTGCGTACTGTCCAACACTACACTCAGCAGTATTCCACCTATAACATGGGCCATGCATACCAGCTATTGATACTGAGCAATGTTCCACTCCATTGGGAGTTTGATGACATACAAGCAAGTCAGCGGGCCTGACTATCTAATCTTTTGTGCCACCTCTTGCAACAAGTATAGGTTGCTTGGAACCTGTTCTAACACTGAATCCTCACAGGGTTGTACAAATGAGAGAAATAGAGGGTTTCATTGCATTTAACGAGTCTGAAAGGGAATATTGAATCAATTTATGCTGTCCCCTGTATGAATCATTTGCCACCTTTACGTTCTTGATATTTGCATATGCAAACTATCTCCTATAAAGGCACAGAATACAAGGCCCTTTCAACGATGGACAAAAACAGTTTTGAGAAAATGACATTTGCATAGTATGAATATAACAAAGTAGCCAGCTGGTGAAAAATCAATACGAAAAATTCACTGCATTAAATGAACTTTGAATTAAAATCAATCCATAATGTTCATTTCTCCAATTGATTTTAAAATATGCTATTGTGTTAATGCACTAATCAGTGAATTGTAAAAAAAAATATCAATGCAAATAAAACAGCGAGATAGAACAACTCGGATTGATTTTTGTTGAATGCATAAAGCAAGCTGTCAATGGAAACTGATCAAAGCCGTACCAAAACTAGGCTCCTTCTCTAATCTCTTGGTGTATTTGCTGGGCATGTTGACACCTGGACTTGAGCAATCAGTTTTTTATCGTTTGTCATCCTTCGAGATAAAACCAGTCTTGAAATATTTTAGAGACTGGTGTTGCGTTGAGGCATCATGTTGCAAGAATTCATGACAAGACGTGTTAGGAAATGGTTTGTTGAAACACACCATCAAGAAATTGGAGGAATGTCTTAATATATTTTCTTTTATGAACTCAGGAGAAACTGAACTCTCCATCTAACATAGATTCTTTGAAGCTGGTCATCAGTGTTAAATGTTAGCATGACTTCAAACAACAGCCTCTTTGTTATCAAAACAATTGACATGTTGTGTGTCCAAGCTACCTTTGTTTTGGTTTTGCCGAGTTTTGTTTAATACGTATGCCCGCATAATGAGTAAGTGAGTATGGTTTTAAGCCACATTTAGCAATATTCAAAAAGTATCATGGTGGGGGACACCGGAAATGGGCTTCACACATTGTACCCATGTGTGAAATCGAACCCAGGTCTTTGGTATGATGGGCGAATGCTTTAACCACTAGGCTACCCCACTGCCCTCTTGCCCACATTAAGGGATCAAAGCGACAAATAGGTTCAAACAGTCTTAAAATATTTGTTGGTGTACTGAATGCATCTTTGTAACGACAGTCAATAATATTTCATCTATCCCATTAGGTATGATCACATGCAATAAGATGATGGTTATTGATCACAGGCTCCTGCAGTGCTCAAGGGACACAACCCAGTGTAGTGAATGGTGATTCCTCAAACAACTGGAGCACCCATGCCCTCTTTGGAAAACTTTTAACACTAATGATAAGAAATAATATATTTTTAGTCAAACGCATCATTATGATTACGTACGTCTTAACTTGTACAACTGTAGGATATTGTGCGCTATAAAGCATAAATAAATCTAACATTGATAATGACATTGTCTTCAAAGTCCTATTGAAAAATGCAGCTAACCTTTGTGATGTCTACTTTTTGCTGTAAGATGATATTAAAAATGATTACTATTTTAGCGTTTGATGAAATATTGCATTGAAAATGTCAATTCACCTGATACAGATTTTTCAAAGAGAAGTCAAAGACTCATAATTCTTTTATTCGCTATTATATCCTATTGTTATGTTTTCTCTGTAATCTATTCATGAGATTGACACTGTCAATGCATACAAAGAAGAATGATTGATGTAGTTTAAACAGTAAAGCAAATATACCACTAATGATGTTGTCATTTACTTACTTATGCATTAACAATGATGCGATGCTATTCTCAGCAGCTTCATGAAAACATTATTTTCTTTCTCTACCCAGTATCCTGTTTATGAAAAACAGTGTGGTGAAAGCTAATAACACCACACATATTATGTTGTGTTGAAAATTGTAGTGAGTGAGTGAGTTTAGTTTTACACGCACTCAGCAATATTCCAGCTATATGGCGGTGGTCTCTAAATAATCGAGTCTGGACCAGACAATCCAGTGATCAACAGCATGAGCATCGATCTATGCAATTGGGAGACGATGACATGACAAGTCAGTGAGCCTGACCACCCGATCCCACGAGTCGCCCCTTATGACAAGCATGGGTTACTGAAGATCAGTTCCATCCCGGATCTTCAAGGGTGAGAAAATTGTAACTTAATGTCACAACTTGGAAATTGTTAAGTATGAAACATTGCCTGTTGATAAATTAGGAGAATGTACCTTACTGTGAAAACAATGTATCTAGATAACAAACCTTAGCAGCTTATTATCAACATCAATGATGACAATCACAAAAAGCAAACCACAAGGTTGGTACAATGTTTTAAGAAAATTTGTGGCTATATGTAATATTTATAACAAGGCCGTGACTTAATGTGAAAGCTTGGAATACATTTGCAATAACTGAAATACATGTAAAGCTAGAGCTCATATCCACATGTCACAACTTTGAACATGCTAGTTATAATCCTCTTTGTACATAGTATCAATTAAAATGCCATAACTGATTGTCACCACTTAAAAGATATTCATAATAATCTCCTCAGTGTTTATTAATCATCAAAGTCATTAACTGAATGTCACAACTTGGATCATGTCAGCTATAATCCTCTTAATATGAAGTATTCATTAAAAGGCCATAACTAAATGTCACAGGTTGGATGATGACAGCTATAATCCTGTTAATTATTAGTATTCATTAAAAGGCCATAACTAAATGTCACAACTTGGATGGTGACAGCTATAACCCTGTTAATTATTAGTATTCATTAAAAGGCCATAACTGAATGTCACCACATGAAAGATGTTAGCAATATTCCTCTCAGAGTTTATTAATCATTAAAAGCCATTACTGAATATGTCACAACTTGGACCATGACAGCTATAATCCTTACTACAAAGTGTTGATTAAAAGGCCATAACTGAATGTCACAACTTGGATCATGACAGCTATAATCCCCTTAATACAAGGTATTCATTAAAAGGCCATAACTGAATGTCACAACTTGGATCATGACAGCTATAATCCTTAATATAAGGTATTAATTAAAAGGCCATAACTGAATGTCACAACTTGGCTCATGATGCTGCTGGAATATTACAAAGTATTCAAACCAAACTCAGTCAGTCAGTCAGTCACAACTTGGATCATGACAGCTATAATCCTTAATAGAAGGTATTAATTAAAAGGCCATAACTGAATGTCACAACTTGGATCATGACAGCTATAATCCTTAATAGAAGGTATTCATTAAAAGGCCATAACTGAATGTCACAACTTGGATCATGACAGCTATAATCCTTAACATAAGGTATTCATTAAAAGGCCATAACTGAATGTCACAACTTGGATCATGTTAGCAATAATACCCTCTATGCAAAGTCTTCATAAAAGTCAATAACTGAAAGTCACAACATGTTTGCTTTAACACTCTGTACACATAGTATTCAGAAGAAGTCCATACCTGAATGTCCCATCTTGGAGCATGTTAGCTATAACCCTCAGTATGTCTACAGGCAGGAGAAGCTGTGACCAGGGTGTATGAAGTTGATTGATTCTCTAACAAAGCAGGAGCTGACAGCTGTGCCTCTCTCCGTTGTATTGTTATTTACAAATGTGCAAACTGTAAACAGGAATATGCCCATACTAGCATACTTCCCTTTCATTGTTGGATCCTGGAGGCTTTCCTTGCCTTGCTTTGAACATGCAACAAGTGGCGTGAAACACCCAATATATCCAGCAGTTGTATACATCATATTGCTTTCATTCGCGGAGAATCTTTCTCCTCAGTGTTAAAGAATCATGTCCTATACTTATGAGAAAGTAATAAGTACATACATAAACTGCTTATGGGCAATTGAAGATTGGACGGTTTGAACTTGATCACAGTCAATAATGTACAACTCTGAATAGAGGATGTCTTGTTGATGCTGTTGATGATTATGAGCCTTATCATAACAGTAAATAAATAATAACCCTCCATTTCTTGAAAAATGTGCTGTTGTAAAGTTTATGGAAAATATGGATTTATTTTCCTGCGTTTATCTTTGGAGACAGTACAAATTCTGTTAGAGTGCCTATGAAGAAATTAACACTCAGATCATGATACACTTTAGAAAAAAAGATTACAGCTGGCTTTTCAGGATTCTAAAAGGTTTAAAAATGATCAGGATCCTGTCAGGCTTGTTAAAGCTTGTGACTGCATAACTTTGTTTTTACAGCCATCCAATGAAGCAACTGAATGAAGCTAATGACATTTATTCAATCTTTATCAAATTTGTCTTTTTGTTCCATAATGGAGGTCGGCATTGTGTAAAGAAATGCGAACTTGTCATTAGGAGTTGGCAGCTCTCATTGAATAGAGGATGGAGTCGATGAAACCAGGTGTGAAAAGTGGATATCATACCCCAAAAAGCATCACAGCACATTTCAAAGGGACAAAGTTAAAAAGTATAGGTTCTGTAGCTCACCTTTACTTTTTTATGTAACATTAAGGATTAAATTTGAAATTGCTAAAAACTTTCACTCAGGGCAGGAAATGATTAAAATGTTAAATATCTTCCACATAATAGCTTATGGAATTACACAATCATTTGTGATTAATGTAGCTGTGTTGTGATAAGATCCATGGGGACCAGATCAAAATAGGATCTGAATTCTTTGAGCATTTAAAATACAAGCATATAACATCATAACAATAGTCTCTTTAGATTTATCCTGCCCTCCACCCGTGAAGATCCCGGTTAGAATGAACCTTCAGTAACCCATGCTTGTCATAAGAGGCGACTAACGGGACCGGGTGGTCAGGCTCGCTTACTTGGTTGACACATGTCACCGGTTCCCAATTGTGTAGATCGATGCTCATGCTAATGATCACTGGATTGTCTGGTCGAGACTCGATTATTTACAGATCGCCGCATATAGCTGGAATATTGCTGAGTGCGGCGTAAAACTAAATTCACTCACTCACTATCCTGCACTCCAGTGACAGTAGTTGCCTAAAATAGATTCAACCTGAAGCTGTTGATACAAACTGAACACTTTAAATCAGTGGGTGGGTTGGTCATTGGGATGATGAGCAAACCCTTTGACCACAAGGCTACCCAACTGCACCATAAACCCCATGACCTTTTCACTGTTCAGTTGAGATACTAGACTAAGGCTAAGTCTCTGAATATATATAATTTTGATGGTAACAAACAAGCCCATTGATATTGAAAAGGAGCCCTAGAGAGACCAGAGATTCAGAACCTGAACCTGAGGAAATCTAGACTTGCTTTATTTAGGGCTTCAGCACTGCAAAGAGGGCTTGGCAGTAGGGAAATTAATGTGGTTCAGGGACTGTGAGACAGACTACTGAGATACCTGTAGCTGCATCTTTGACTGACTCCTTCCTTTTTCATTGTAATGGCTTCAGTTTCATAAATCATATTTACAACTGAACCAAATAATTGATTAGTTTTAACTGCAAACATCAATTTCAACATCAAAATGTGTCTTTTGAAAAGAAAAGATGTCCTTAAAACCTCTACACATTTCTAGAAATGCTTCAATGAGAAAATGAGAAGTTTACACCATAATTATACGATTCAGGTGACTGAAGGGGCAATGTGGGAAGAGGGACAGGTTCCTGTATGTTATTAACATGGGTAAATAATGGCCTTCCCACAGCAATCAAGCAGAAATGTGCTACAGTGCCATACATTCTACATGATTGACAGCTGGGTTTTGCAGCTTCTTGACATGCACACTGTTGCCCTCCTTCTCAGCCTTCTGAACTCGGTAATAGATCACCATTGTATGTGATATGCCTCTTAAAACCACCCTCGCTATCTCTTAGGAATCATTCCATCTGCGACATTATATGATACTGAAGTTTGGAACTAGGGAAATAATTGGTCAAGATACTTTTATCAAATCATGAGAGCCATTAACTAAACAATATTTCATAGCTGCATCTCCTCTTTCTTTCATGTTATTTCTATTGAAAGGCATCATTTATGCCGGATCAAGAACACTGGCCTCCTCTTTCAGTAATTGTTGACAATGTATTTGTTTAATGGATTATTGAAGACCCAAGAGGCTATTAAGGGACACCAATGAGAGTCCGATGTCTCAAACCAAACCCAGGAGTACACTACGTTGATGAAATGTCAGAAATACCTCTTTGGGTCACCCACAACAAAAACCACATGCCATTGACTTTCTGCTAAGTTATTAATCTCTCTTGTATGAAATATTAATTTCTACATGATAGCTGCTGCCATTCAAAAATCATCGTGTTACAACCGTCACCAAATTAATATTAGTGCCTCTGGAGTTCGTAAATATTTATGAGAAAATGTGCCAACTGTATTGACAACCAAAAAGACAGACATGGATTTAAACCAACCATGCTGCAAGCTCACTGTTATATAACAGGTTTTGTTATATGTTGTTATAGCAGAGAAGCCATTGTCCACAGCTTGACAAGCCTTCATGTATGAGTTAGTAGGATTAAAGACAACATCATTCTAAAGTAAGATTATGAATAATATCTTGATGATTTAATATGAATTGTTAAAGAGTACATGCTACAGGATTAATGACCTAAGAAATAATTTGCAGACACTGACTTGATTACTGGTTTCAGCCATGATAATCTCATTACTGTATTGATCTGCATTACGATTCAATCAATCATAATGTGCATTATTTCACACAGAATAAATCTCTAAGTGGTGTTACATGTCTTTTTAAGTACATGTATTATTGTTGGGCTCCGTGTTTGATTGTTATGTAGAGTGTTTTAGCGTTGTGTATGTTGCACAGTTTTCTTTCAGGATCAATATATCATTGTTACGGAGTAGTTTTAATAGTTATTCACGAGTTGATATATTCATGTACAATCCACATGATGTAACGATGGGGAAAACTCCTCACCACTACGTATTGTTACTTTTCAGCCTGTAAACAGTTGAATGATGAATCTTTAAAGATATTTTTAATTAACTCAGCTCGTGTTATTTAGGTTACATCAAAGTTAAATGAAGTTGGTATTTCTTGAAGACAATGCTTTTTCAACCATGAAACTGGCTTATCACTTATGTCTTTGTGTGTACTTTTTGTTTTTATTACAATGAGGTTTGTGTTAGTTTTTGCTTTTTAATCAGTTTAATGTCTCAAATGTCCCTGTAGAGAATATTAATTCAATATAATGTATTATTCTATTTTATCTGATGTACTGGAGTAAGAGAAGACTTCTAAGAATGAGTGGATGGTGATGATGATGAAGACGATCTTATGATGATGACAAAAACAATGGATAACAATCATGATGATGATGATTATGATGACAATGGATGATAATGATGACAATGGATGATAATGATGATATAGGCAATGGATGATGATGATGAGAATGAATGATGATGATAAAAGCAATGGATGATGCTGATGCTGATGATATAAGCAATGGATGATGATGATGAAGGCAATGGATGAGGATGATAATATAAGCAATGGATGATGATGAAGACAATGGCATGGATGATGATGATGAAGACAATGGCATGGATGATGGATGATGATGATGATGATGATGATGATGATGAAAAAAAGAATGATCATGATATAAGCAATTGATGATGATGAAGACAATGGATGATGATATAAGCAATCAATGATGGTGATGAAGAAAAAGAATGATCATGATATAAGCAATGGATGATGATGAAGACAATGGATGATGATATAAGCAATGGATGATGGTGATGATGAAAATGAATGATGATGATATAAGCAATGGATGATGATGAAGACAATGGCATGGATGATGATGATGATGATGGATGGATGATGATGATGATGATGATGATGATGATGATGATGATGATGATGATGATGAAGGCAATGGATGATGATGGTGAAGAGAATACACCTAATCTTGTGGACGCTGACATTGCAGTAGCTTGGGTGGGACCAGGAGAGTGTCTGTCAGGGTCAGCATCACTAGGGGTAGGAGTACCAAGGAGTATTTGTACAGTAAACACAGTAAGATGACGATAAAGCTTCATTCAGGTTTCTCTAACACATGTTCATAACCATCTGTGCTTCATACTCACATGCTGCTTGAACAAATACTGGGGGAAACCATGGATAAACACCGCTCTATAGCATTAAGGGATGTAGGAGCATCAAAATATTTTAAGTACCATTTTGAGGCCTCATGTTACTGAGCCATTTTGTCCTGTGAGATCTTCTCCAGTCATATTCTTTGTTTGGAGTTTAAAAAGAAGAAGTATTTGTTTCCGAGGTGTGCCAGACTTTAATTCATCCAGAAAAATATTTGTATGAACTGATCACAAACAAAACACATTTAGAACAGATTTTTTTTCAAGATATAAACAGACTGTGTTTTGTTGTTTGAAAGAAGCTTTTGCATGTACACCTGATGTCAGTTTGATGGTTTCTTTGAGTAAATATAGACTGAAGAAAATGGTTAAGGATCATGAACATTTTATGACATATCAATGACATTGTGTAGTCAGTCTTAACTAAGTAAATATCCCTAAAATATTTCTAACTTTTATGGACCCATGAAGATCCAGGTAAGAATTGATCTTCAATAACCCATGCTTGTTATAAGAGGCTATGAATGGGATCGAGTCGTCAGGCTCGCTGACTTGGTTGACACATGTCATCGTATCCCAGTTGCATAGATCAAATTCATGCTGTTGGTCACTGGATTATCTGGTGCAGACTCGATTATTTACAGACTGCCGCCATATAGCTTCAAAATAATACAGCGTGAAACTCAGCTCAATCAATTGATGTAATTTTTATGTTCAGTATTTGTATGTGATGAAATTAATCATGTAATGTCTTGGTTAGTGATAGATTTAAGAGCATGCAAATGCTACTGACACAGTAATCAATTAAAAAGACGATACACGAAAGAAATAATCACCTATCTTGAACAACAATTGTTCCTCCAACCAGGAAGTGACCGTCAGTGTTAGAATAGGTCCCTAGACGTAATTCTCCAATGATCCATGGATGCAGGTGTGACCGTCAGTGTTAGAATAGGTCCCTCGACGTAATTCTCCAATGATCCATGGATGCAGGTGTGACCTCTGACCTCACAGGTACATGTCAACACTCAAACCCTAAAATTCACCACTTACATCATGGCTTGACATAAATACTTCCCATTTGTAATATTGTACTTCTGTAATCAGATTCCAGACTCGTCAGAAAGTCAAAAGTTCTCGTCATAGTTGCCAGTTAGTCGGGACTCGGTAATCTACAGATAACCCACAATACACCAGATCCTACATTGTTCCAAGTAACTCAATAACCTTCTTTTTTATCACACCATCATAAATAATTATCGGAAATAATAATCTTCCTTCACCTGGTATTTCCAGAAGCTGTATTAACCATGTTAACTATTCATGTGCAGTAACAAGGATGACTATTTCAATCAGCTCCTTTTTTCTCTGTCAATCAATCACCGTTCCAATGTTTAAACAAAAGACTGTCATAATTATTCCTTGTGAAGGGACCATTGAAATGATGAATACAACCTTTTTGCATTATGCAATTTCTTTACAAAATTGAATTTTTTATTTATGTTTGTATTCCAAGCTAAAGGCATGTCATTAACTTTAACTCAATTAAGTTCTTATATTGTTCAGCCAAATGTCATTTAATACTCCCTGCTGGATTGTTTTCAATACAATGCCTGGAATTGACACTCTGCTTGTCTCTAACTATTTGATATATCTTTTTAGTGTAGGTTTTATTATACAGTAGGAGGATCCATAGACTCCCAGGCTGCAGGTTGGCTATTGATGTATCATAAAAACAAAGGTTAGCAATAAGAAGGAGCATCCTGAGCAGTTTTCTAGCTGTAGATCTGATTCCTCCTTCAAAGAAGGCATAGGTAGCTTAGTTATCTAAACTGCCATGATTTGCTATGCAGAGTTATGTCCCTTAGGCATAACAGAATCTGATGATTGGTTGTTTGTTTTTTGTTTAAAGGCACAACGTCACACATTTTCACGACAATAATTTGGCCTATATTTTATATATTGGGCGTATATGCACTGAGTTTAGCTTCCTATTGATGCAATAGGACCTATTATCCCTTATGACTTGCCTGATAATTGAAACTTCAAGGCGAACTGCTTTCAAACAGATAACACTTGCCAGTTATGGAATGTAAACGATTGCTCCGTACATAGAAAACTGTTGCACATGGTTATGTCAGTGTTTGCCAAATTGGCCTCAACCACAAGTTGCGTTATAGGATATTCGTAAAGAGTACTCCATGGGACATAACTCTATGAAGTTCGCTAGAAATAATGTTCGGTCGTTAGAGGGCGCAGGAGTCGATTTAATGCAACGTAACCATTAATTCATTCGAACTTCATTTAGTACTGTAAGCTAAATATTTAATCTTGTTTGGAATAAATTATATGATAGCTTCCCTGAGAGCTGATGGTTAGTATTATTGAGAGAAATGCATTATGTATTTTTAGAGAAATGTAGTGTGACATTGTGCCTTTAACGCTGCACTCAGCAATATTCCAGATTTATGGCAGCAGTGTGTGAGTAACTGTGTCTTGACCTGTCAATCCAGTGATCAACAGCATGAGCATTGATCTATGCAATTGGGAAACAATAACAAGATCAAGTCAGTGAGTCTGACGACCCAATCCTGTTAGTTGCCTCTTACGACAAATATGAGTTACTGAAGAGCAATTCTAACCTAGATCTTCATGAGTCAAGAGAATCTGAAGATCAGTGGTAGTATGTATGTAATGGTGGCAAAATGTAAGCAAATGTTACATAATATATTAACATACCTAATGTATGGTTTGATTGTCTGACTGACTGACTGAGTTTAGTTTTCCGCCGCTTTTAGCAATATTCCAGCAATATCATGGCGGGGAACACCAGAAATGTCTTCACACATTGTTTCCATGTGGGGAATCGAACCGGGTTTTCGGTGTGGCGACCGAAAGCTTTAACCACTAGGCTACCCCTGCACCCCTGGTTTGATTGGACATTTGTCAGTTATGTTACAAATTGTGCCAGATAATCCTGATTAACAGAAGTCTATTTGTTTTGGGTGTATCTAAATCTGAAATATAAATCATCTCTAAATGACATTCCTTTTGAGAATGATGTCCAATACTCAAACACCTTAAAACTAGCTTTAAAAAACCAGAATATGAAGTTTTCTATGCATTGGCAGCAATTGAATTTAACATCAAATTGTTTAAATGCAAATAAGACTTTCATTTCCATGGAGGCCATCTTCAGCCTAACTTAATTCTTTAATGAAAAGATTATGGGAATGAGTTATGTGCTCAAAGTCACACAATATGATAAACAGCAACACATGGACAATATCATCTTCCTGTATGTCTACAGTTATAGTGTTCTTATCATGCATGATGTATGCCCAAAGAGGTTTCATGCATTTCCTGTAGAATAGACTAGTTGGATCTCTGGAGGTTGGTATATACACAACAGCTGACAGAGACACTTGACTCCACTCAAGAGCAAAATGTAATTGTATACTTTTTATACAAAATAACAGTGCCAGTCCTATGTATAATTTATTTTTCGATATTGAATCATTGCCTTCATGCAAAGAAAAAGATGTAAATCACCAAAAAAGTGTCTTCCACGGTTTCATCATGAGTGACAAAAACACAATGGATGCTCTCGATTAAGGGTTTGTGTAACTTCCGAAGCTGTTATTCAATGCGGGTCCATCTCTTGGAAGAATGATCATATTGATTCATTTTGTTGATGCAGAGCATCACGCTTCATAAACAACAACACACAGGAATACAAACCCACTGACACAAAACGTTAGGAAACACATGTTCATGCAATAGAATCATTAACAGTTCATTGAATATTCAAAATTATGGCCTGAGAAAAGTTTTTTAGTTTTTGTCTGGGCATGTTTAGGATGATAGGTTTGGGCCCTGAATAGTTGGACTATTGATCCTGACAGAAAATTCAATGTGTAAAATTGAAAACCTATGAAAAGCCATAATCATGGTTTCAAGTACTGGACATGATTTGTATCATGATGTGCTTGACCTTACTGTAACGTGTCCCCTGCTGTGATATTGCTGGAAATACATACTCACTTATTCACTCCCTTACTCTTAACTCATCGATTCAAGCCTGAATGACATCTTAGTGTTTCGGGAGGTGGGGTGGCCTACTGGTTAAAGTGCCCGTTCATCATGCCGAAGACCTGGGTTCTATTCCCACATGGGTGCAATGTGTGAAGCCCATTTCTGGTGTCACCTGTCGTGATATTGCTGGAATATTGCTGAAAGTGGTGTAAAACCATAGTCACTCCCTCTTAGTGTTTCACTACTTCTTGCTAAATACACAGAACACCTTAATTTAACTTTGTGGCAATACGGATATATATTAATGGAATTTGAATAAACATGTTTAAACTGTTTCAGTGATTGACATAGAGAAACCTTGTTAATCTCGACACTGTTTGTCTGGAGTACTCTCCTCCTGGCCAATATTTTTGATAAAGCAAATCATAATTATGGGCACTTTACTTAAAACAGTGTAAGTTAATTGAGGATTTTGTCATCTGAATGAGTTCACTGAAGACAGTATTGTCCGGATAGAAACTACAAATGGTCTGTGTTCATGCTATTTCAGAAATTGCAGATCAGATTATATTGTTTGTTTCTTATTTCATGCCACACTCAGCAATATTCCTTGTGTATGATGGCAGGTTGTCATTAATCAAATATGGGCCAGACAATCCACTGATTGATATTGCGAGCCTTGATCCACTGTCAGGGTTTCAGGACACACAATCAACAAAGTCATTCAGACCACCCAATCCACACTGTCGGGGTTTGAGGACACACAATCAACAAAGTCATTCAGACCACCCAATCCACACTGTCGGGGTTTGAGGACACACAATCAACAAAGTCATTCAGACCACCCAATCCACAGTCGGGGTTTGAGGACACACAATCAACAAACTCATTCAGACCACCCAATCCATACTGTCGGGGTTCGAGGACACACAATCAACAAAGTCATTAAAACTACCTAATCCACACTGTCGGGGTTTGAGGACACACAATCAACAAAGTCATTCAAACCACCCAATCCACACTGTCGGGGTTTGAGGACACACAATCAACAAAGTCATTCACACCACCCAATCCACACTGTCGGGGTTTGAGGACACATAATCAACAAAGTCATTCAGACCACCCAATCCACACTGTCGGGGTTTGAGGACACATAATCAACAAAGTCATTCACACCACCCAATCCACAGTCGGGGTTTGAGGACACACAATCAACAAACTCATTCAAACCACCCAATCCATACTGTCGGGGTTCGAGGACACACAATCAACAAAGTCATTCAGCCCACCCAATCTACACTGTCGGGGTTTGAGGACACACAATCAACAAAGTCATTCAAACCACCCAATCCACACTGTCGGGGTTTGAGGACACACAATCAACAAAGTCATTCAAACCACCCAATCCACACTGTGGGGTTTGAGGACACACAATCAACAAAGTCATTCAGACCACCCAATCCACACTGTCGGGTTTGAGGACACATAATCAACAAAGTCATTCAGACCACCCAATCCACACTGTGGGGTTTGAGGACACATAATCAACAAAGTCATTCACACCACCCAATCCACAGTGGGGTTTGAGGACACACAATCAACAAACTCATTCAAACCACCCAATCCATACTGTCGGGGTTTAAGGACACACAATCAACAAAGTTATTCAGCCCACCCAATCTACACTGTCGGGGTTTGAGGACACACAATCAACAAAGTCATTCAAACCACCCAATCCACACTGTCGGGGTTTGAGGACACACAATCAACAAAGTCATTCAAACCACCCAATCCACACTGTCGGGGTTTGAGGACACACAATCAACAAAGTCATTCAGACCACCCAATCCACACTGTCGGGGTTTGAGGACACACAATCAACAAACTCATTCACACCACCCAATCCACACTGTCGGGGTTTGAGGATACACAATCAACAAAGTCATTCAAACCACCCAATCCACACTGTCAAGGTTTGAGGACACACAATCAACAAAGTCATTCAAACTACCTAATCCACACTGTCGGGGTTTGAGGACACACAATCAACAAAGTCATTCACACCACCCAATCCACACTGTCGGGGTTTGAGGACACACAATCAACAAAGTCATTCAAACCACCCGATCCACACTTTTGAGGTTTGAGGACACACAATCAACAATGTCATTCAAACCACCCAATCCACACTGTCAGGGTTTGAGGACACACAATCAACAAAGTAATTCAAACCACCCAATCCACACTTTAGGGGTTTGAGGACACACAATCAACAAAGTCATTCAAACCACCCAATCCACAGTCGGGGTTTGAGGACACACAATCAACAAACTCATTCAAACCACCCAATCCATACTGTCGGGGTTCGAGGACACACAATCAACAAAGTCATTCAGCCCACCCAATCTACACTGTCAGGGTTTGAGGACACACAATCAGCAAAGTCATTCAAACCACCCAATCCACATTGTCGGGGTTTGAGGACACACAATCAACAAAGTAATTCAAAACCACCCAATCCACACTGTCGGGGTTTGAGGACACACAATCAACAAAGTCATTCAGACCATCCAATCCACAGAGTTGGCCCTTATGACCTGCATAGGTTGTTGGGGACCAATTCTAACCCAGACACCCCCATGGTGGACAGACAGGGTTGAACAATATGTCAGAGATAAACCATGTGTGCATCCATTGATGACAACAAATTGTTCTTGTTTGTGACAGTAGATATTTGCATGTGAGAAAGGAGTGTTCATTGTAAACCACAGTTGAACACCACCTGATGAAATAAACAAAATTATGCTTTATTCAGTTGAAAACACTATTTGTATTTTTTGATAGTGTAAAAAAGTTAGCAAAGCATGTATTAGTATTTATTCATTTTTTCCCTCCAACTTGAAATAAAAAACACTATTTTCAATGCTTGTACTGTGTAAAAACATTTGACAATGCATGCATTAAGTTTTTGTCCTTTTCCCCTTTATATTTGAAAGAAAATCTGTTTTTAATGTTTCAGTTGAGAGGCAATACATGCATTAAACATTTCTGTAAGCAAATCTTATCATAAAGAATTGGAAATGTGATGAATAACACATAAAATGATGAGGAGAGGCAGTTACATATGTATAAAACCAGTTTGCAAATCCTGAATTCATATTCTTGCTTCAGAAACATTTTTCACTTTTTTCATAAAGTACTATTAACATTCAAATACATATAGTGTCAAGCTGTGAGTTGCAGTTCTCGAGTTATTTTAATGAGCGACTTGGTTAATAAAATGAGAAGAGTGTTACGTGAGTGAGTGAGTGAGTTTAGTTTTATGCCTCTTTTAGCAATATACCAGCAATATCACAGCGGGGGACACCAGAAATGGGCTTCACACATTGTACCCATGTGGGTAATCAAACCTGGGTCTTCAGCTTGATGAGCGAACGCTTTAACCACTAGGCTACCCAACTGATGCAAGATGAGTGTTGCTATCTTTTTATGTACCGGTAGGAGATTTGTAGAGAATAACCAGTTTTGATTACCAGCGGAAACAGATTCTGATGGATGTAAAACTGAAAACAGTGGTGAAACTTACATGACTCTATCACTGAAACTCAGTGATGACACCAGGTGTTCGCATGTCTTGTCTGACCTGTGGTACCTGCCACTCCCAGAACAAATGAAGATTGTTGTTTCCCATTACATGTGGATGTTATCTAACTTCAACTAGCACTGACACAAAACAGGGCACTGGGCTATGTATAACACCTATTCTCTATCAAACCATTCCCTGGAATCTTCAGGGGGCAATGTAGTATCCAGACCTGGGTTCGAATCCTAAATCTGACCTGCGATTCATAATCAACACCAAAGAGTGCTCATGGTTTTCTAAAAAATGGTTAATGTCTTCAAGATTTCAGCCTCCTTTGCATTCTATTTTAAACTGATATACCATCATAAAAATTCAGAAAACTATATAAAACCAATCTCACGATCACTGACCCACTTAGGATGCTGTTTCAAAATGAGGCTGATTGTAAATGTCACAGCTCCAAGTATGTGTGCTATAAAGTAGATTATCATGTCAACATAAGAAATCTGTTGTTGACAGAGGTGGGACGACTGCGTTGTGTTTGCCCACGAGAGCCCAGTTTACCTTTAACATTCAGTGCAAACAGGCAAGGCAGCTCCAACACTTCCAGGTGTAAATTCTAATATTTTCATTGACACTAAGCATGAGAGTCCCACCCACCTAGACATCCAACCAACAGATAGCAAACAACCTTGGCAGATAAATGCCGGTCATCTCAGAAAAATATATTCTCAAGTATTTTTGTATTCGCTTCATGTTTGGAATCATGTTATAAAAAGAACAAACATTTAAGTCTATGCAGGTCAGCCGGATGATGTTGTGGATTGTACAGCTACATCACAATCTTGTATCACATCAAATTCACTTCTTGCACAGTTAATAAATAATACATTTCACTGCATGCACTGTTATTTCTGAAATGTGAACATTAATATAATCACTTTCTTAAACTGATGACAAACTACAGCACTCTGCATAACACAGAGATGGTGGGATAGCCTAGTGGTTAAAGAATTGGCTTTTCACACCAAAGACCTGGGTTTGATTCCCCATATGGGTACAATGTGTGAAGCCCATTTCTGGTGTCCCCTGCCGTGATGTTGATGGAATATTGCTAAAAGTGGTGTAAAACTAAACTCACTCACTCACTCGCTCACTCACCCACTCACTCAAAAACCCACCCACTCACTCACTCACTCACTCACTCACTCTGCATAACATAACTGATTTACTATGTAATGATACCAGGTGTTTGCATAAATGTAAGCACACTGATCCCAAGGTGGCAACTATGACAAAATCATACAAAGGCATGTCAACTGGAACCTATGGTGCAAGCCAAAATAAGGAACTGCATCAGACATTGTTTTGGTCACCGATGCATCAAATTGGTAAATGTCTACCATTAACATTTTTGAAAGCTTTTCTGAGCCCTGGAATATTGTAACCCTGATCAAACAACTTTTGAGCAAGAGTTGTGTGACTCTCTTTGAAATCTTCATGGAAAGAGTAAGCTTGATTATACCTCAAAAGTTGTGAAATGGAGGCACCAAAGACTGGAGCTGATGGAATATCAGACGGTTCCATCAAACCAATATTGTTCATAAAGTTCATATTTTTACCAGAGGAGAATGGTTAAACTTGCTAATCAAGGCAATATAAAACTGTTGATCTTCTAATGGATTAAGGTGAGAAGAGGAACTTATTGATACCATTGTTAGTTCTTTATTGAAAGAGCTGAGAACACAGGTAAAAAGACACAGCGATCCTCAGATACAGATCGACGACAGCACAGTTCAAGACAAGTCATCAAAGCCTTTGAGTAAAAAAAAAATTAAATTGATTTTCCAAGGAGCTTTCTTGCAGACTTAATGTCTACAATGGCTGAGCAGGGTAATCCATGTTTAGGGTTGTAGTTCCCTTGGGAGCAGCTGTTTAAAGGGGGTTCCACTTACCACACTGACTTGGAGAACTAGCAAGGACAAACATCAAAGTTGAAATCTCTCAAAGCAGTATTACTTGGCATTTTTACCATGTACAACAAGCCAGTAGCATCATCAGCTCAAATATAAGGCCTTTGGCTCCTCTAAAACAAAGGAAAACTTGATACACTTGAAAAAGGTACTTCCAGACAATATAAAGTAACCATCTTCAAAGCAACATCATAAAAATCGATTCTTTTCATTCTTGTTTCTGTCCAGATGATATATAAGTATCAGGCCTATCCTATAGTGACAACAAACCAAACATGAAAACAGTTCTGATGTCAACAGCCATTTCATACAGGGGAGATAACTCTCCTTGCATTTTTTTCAACACAGTTATCTCCCTTCCACTAGTTTGTATATTCTTGACTGCATCACGTATTTAGAACTTTTCATGAGACATTTGGGCAAAACTTGTGGTTTTCTTATGAAAATTGCCCAATAGTCGCTGACTTATCTCATCACAAATAGTCCATTTAAATTCAATTTCCTTTTCTATAAATGCATAAGGTTGTGTTATGGATATGAAAACTGAGTTATGTCTGAGTGCATATCTATCAATCAGAAATACAGCCTGATGGTCTTTAACAACACAATATTTGCAGCCAATTTACAAGCACAAGATACGTATCTATATCGGACTAGCCATCTGAGAGGTTCCATCATCTGGTTAATCAACCTCATTACCACTACAAGGCTTCAGAGTATGACCACAAGCTCAATCTGCAGATAGTCATCAGGATAACATCAGTAATTTTCCGGCATATCCCAATTAATCTTTCCTGATGAACGTGAACACCTATGTGATCAATGTGTTATATGATAAAGAGCTATCATGGGAGTGAAGATAGGATTCTAGAGTTCTGAAAGGTCAAATTATCAAAATTACAAGATTAACATTGATAAACAATATCATATAGAGAAGGCAGGATAAGATGTGTATACGCCTTTAAAATTCAACAATTATTCAAATCAGAAAATACTGTTTTAAGATCAGGACAATAAAGGTTGAGGATAAAAATGCATTGTTTAAAATTGCTTGGCATTACACAATTCAATTTGTTTGAAGAAAACAGGTAATTTTCTAATTTGACAAAAGGTTAAACAGTATTGAAAGTGTGCTGTTGATCACAGAAAAAGTGTCACATAATTGTTGCCCGTGGTCATGCCCTAGTTCCATGCTTCTGAAATCTGCAACTCCAAGCAAAATGACAGGAGTCCTAATTAGCTATGGAGCTTCAAAGACTTGTAGGGACCTCAATGGCTTCTCCTAGCTCCTGGGTATTTGTCGACTGCTCAGTTTGGTGACAAATCATCGTCACCTTCTTATTCAGGGAACATTACCTCCGGATCAACTTGTTAACAGGCTGAAACTGAACATGCTTGTCAAGAACCAATTACTCTCTTGGAAAAGCAGGCTGCATTATGAAACATAGGCTATGCAATGTGTGGTTAATATTAAGAAAATAAAGGGAGCATTTTGACCATGTAATGTATTGTCTGAAGTTAAATATTTCATTAAACGTTGATTTCTTAAATTATTGCAAAGGTTTGTAAATGTTTATAGCTGTTTTCGGAATCAGATGGAACTGAGTTGAGTTTCTGTCGGAAGAGTCTGTGTTTAATGAGAAAGACACCAAAGGTGACAGTAATATGTGAGTTGATGTCTTATTTCATGACTTTAAGTAAAGGTTAGAGCTGATCTTTAGTGGTTTTAGCATGGTATAGTTTAAAATTGAAATAAGTGGTATTTTGTTTTTCACTAATATTTGAAAATAAAACAGTTGACAGTATCCGGACACACTTAAAACTTAAGAAACATATTTTTAATTCTTTTTAAGAATTGTGATTTTACTAATAAATGCATTGGTTTTTATACAGCTTGTAGAAATATTCAAAAATATCATTCTGGGCAATGCCAGAACAGGATTTTACTTAACCATTTGTATATATATTTTTTCTTAAATTACAAAACTTTTGTATGTTATTAACATTGGTCTATTAAATTCTACAATGCAGTTAAAAAAAAGGTTACATTTAAATTTGATTTGATCTTCAAGAAAAAGATACATTTGACCAGGAAGTAAGATAATATATTTCAAAGGCAACAGAAATAATTAATTCATAACACAAAGGTATCTAAAATGAATTACAATGGTTACTAAGATCCCACCCATATAACTGCCTCTGTTCATTAATGATGGTTCCGTGTGTGTGTGAAGTGCATTATTTTCATGTAACTTTTACATTAAGATTCCCAGTGTTACCCATTAACATGCTAGTCACTTAGACAATTCACTGAAGTATATTTGGGCTAATCCGTCTAATCACCAATCACTCTGGCAGGAAATGTAGGATTTTCCACATCAGCTGCTTCTATTACTAAGTTATTAGGTATGATGGAGTCAATTAACTAGCTTCGATGGGGAATTGGTGATTCTCTAATTAGCACCGACAATTACCATTTTTATTGCAAGGCTATTCCAGCAGTGTTTGGCTGGGAGGCTGCGTTCTTATTTCTCACACCCAGAACACTAAAAAACACTCAGTCTGACCCCTAAGTTGGAATGTGTTTAGATAAGGAACCAAACGAAAATGTCAATGTCTCCTGCAATACTAGACCATTGCACCTGCTGAAGAATGGGTGGTGCCAATGATGTTGTTTCTGTTTGGGGGAAGGGAGATCTTTTTGTGGCTTTACAGGCATATGCACTTTATTATCTTATTGCCTTGTTAGAGGTCGTTGGTTTTCTTTCTTTCATTGATAGGATATTGTGTGTGTGCACTGGATGTAAAAATAACCATTACTTTAGTGATGGTGAATCAGTTTGTTTGTGGTCCATTCTTCTGTGATGCAAGTATGAATTGTCCTGAATTTCAAGTTTAGATGTAAATGTAATGTATGGCTTAAACGATTATGTTCTTCAATGGACGTATTGGCAAACAATTTGCAACACTTTAAAAATCAAAAGGTGTTTTTATTTGGCCTGTATTTTCACTTATGTATTGTTAAAAAACGCAAATTTACTCTGACAAAATGTTTTATTCCTTATTTGTTTAAAATAGAAGAGTGATGATAATTTTATGGATATACAACTTCTTTATTCTGTGGAAGGCAGCGTTTCAACATAGATTCTAATGTCGTTGTCAAGCAAGTTTGAAATAAGAAAATGTACCTGGTCTACGCTTATCTTGTTAGACACAGGTTTTCACAAGTACCTCTGTTTTTCATAACATGATTTTATTTGTCAAAACATTCATTCATTCATTCATTCATTCATTCATTCATTCATTCATTCATTCATTCATTCATTCATTCATTCATTCATTCATTCATTCATTCATTCATTTGTCACTAAAATACAAAATGTACATTATGGTGCTGTTGTTCAGTATGACTAGTTGTCAAGAATCATCATTATTAATGAGTCATAACCATATCTAACAGTTGCTGGGGTGTGTCTGAAGGTTTGACAATTTAACCATTACTTCACAAAGAGGAATGCTGGAAATGAATGCAGTTCTCTAGCACATTATCAGATTGTCATATTTTAAATCCTAGCTCAGACACATATATAATATTGTATTACATGAATCATATATCCCATACAAAAGATTCATATGATGGATGTAGAGTTTGATGTAGATATTTGTGATATAGCACCCCAGTCTCACTTCCGAAACAAGTCGACTACATCGTTCATCACCTCCTGACCCCATTACCATCTGCTTCGTTAGAACCCTCAGAATCCTGTCTCCCAATATTTCATTTATCAACCATCTTTGCAATAGGAAACTCCTGTTTTAATGTTCTTGTTGTAATCCTGACTTCTTTCTTTTCTTTCAGGTAAGTGGATTTATTTCTGCTTCATGAGCAATGTGAGATGATTCTCAGCATCAACAGATGAAGAACACAGTAAGGAATGAATGATATGTACACATGTATAACATACACACACACACACACTCTCTCACACACACACACACACACATATATATGCACATGTGCACACACAAGCGCACAGATACTAACAGACACACACAGATACAGACAGTCAGACAGACAGACACATGCACAGACACACACACAGACAGACAGACAGACACACAGACAGACAGACAGACACACACATGCATAGAGACAGACAGACAGACAGAGATACAGACACACACATGCACAGACAGACACACAGAGATACAGGCAGACACACACACACACATATACACACATATACAGACAGACACACCTGCAGACACACACACACACACACATATACAGACAGACACACCTGCACAGACAGAGACACACACACACACACACACAGATACACACAGACACACACACACACACACATAGACAGAGACACACACACATAGATACAGACAGACACACACATATACAGACAAACACAGACAGACAGACACACACACACATATGTTCTGTGTGTCTGCGGCACAGCAGGTCTGCCACACATCGGATGTGACACATATACATGGGTAATTAGTTAATTCCTGTATCACACAGTGTTTGGAATCTCCCTGCCCAGCATCAAGACATAAACATACTCTTCAGGATGAGTCATGGTAGATTACAGATGCTGTGGTACAAAAAAAAATCTAATGGCACATGTAAAAAATGCTATGGTTTCAGAATATTACCAGGATCTAGAGCTCTCTACAGGACCATTTAGCAAATGGATATCAAGATCAAGAAGGAAGTTCTTGATGTCAAAATGTATAAACTGGAAAATATATTATCACACGTCACTTTTTTTCTTCAAGAATATTTCTGTTCATGGAGATGATCATAGCCAATGAAAATGATATAAGATGATTTCAGATGATTTCAGGTGATTTCAGATGATTTCAGGTGATTTCAGGTGATTCTGGATCATGATGATGATTGTAGTGATATGTTCAGTGGTTTTCTGGACATTTCCCCCTTTATCACCAGACACACAGCATGAATTCAAGCATGCTAACAGGGTTCCCCAGTTGTGATAGAAGGATATTGGCTCAATTCCGAACAAGGGTATTACATTATTTCCAGATAAGGCAGAAAATGTAATTCCCTGTCAACTAGCCACAGCATAACCAAATCACTGACCAGCTTGATTCATGTATAACATGGTGGCTTGCAAGCCCACAACGCTGGGATGCAGTCATTGAGCCTCATCATGGCTGCGCCATGATGCAGCTCGCCACACTCAGTGTATCTACATCATATGTTCTCACAGCAATAGCAGTGATAAATACAATTGAAAGTAAAATTAAAAAAAACGTCCAATTCTTTCATTTTATAATGTAGTATATTTCTGTTGGTAACAATAGGAATAGAATGTATAGGGTTTTCTTTCACTTCTTTTGAGCAGTATATGTGATGCAGATATTTGCATTGTGTATCGTATGCATCTGTCAATGAAAGATAGTCTTCATACGAATAATGGTGATATATGCAACTTAGAATAAGAACATCGGACTCTTTCATAATACTATTATATACTTTATAGGTAACTATAGCAACAGTAAGAATCGGACATTCTTTGCATCTTATTAGTGGTTTATGTGATGAAGATATCTCCAAGGTAAATTGTCAGTCAGTCAATGTAAATTGTAAAGCAGTCAATGAATAAAAGAAATAAAAGTGATATGTGCCACTCAAAGAAAATAAAGAACCCTTGTTTCTTTGATATTACTATGTTTATCCATCATGATAGATAAACCATAGAAAAAACGTATTATGTGCTCCTCAGAGAAATAAGAGTGATACAGTCAAATTAAATTAATAGACACAACCTCTTTCTTATTGCTATAGTTGATCTCCATGATATTATTTCATGGATTAAAACTTCTTTATTCTTTACCTCTATTCTTTAGTGTGGGAAAGGATAAAGAAGCTTTAATCCATAAAAATATCTTGGACATCTATATACAACTTCTAAATGCTGCTCTCGTCACGATATGGCTGAAATATTGCCGATGTGACGATAAATTTTAACTCACTCACTCTAAATGCTGCTAAAAGACATTATAGTTGATCTGTTATGCTATGAGGAATAGGGTGTTCCTTAACTTCTTTTGTGTAGTATATGTGATGCAGCCATTTACACTGTGTACCACATGTGTCAGTCAATGACAAGGTTTCCTGAGAGAAATAACAGTGATATATCCAAGTCTAACGAAATTAATAGACAGTAACTTCTTTATCACTATCACATCAACTGCCTTCTTATTGCTATAGTTATTCTGTCATGCTAAGAATAATAGGGTGGTCTGTAGCTTCTTTTAAGTGGTATATGTGATACAGATATCTACATAATGTGTTATATGTGTCCATCAATGAAAAGCTATCATCATAAGAATAAGAATTATATATACCGGTACTGGTTAAATGAAATTTAAGAACAATATAGAACTATACTGGACATACAATGAAACACATGTGATACATGTGGTCTCACCTTAGGCAAGTGAGGTGTTCAAAATTGATTCTGTTCACCCAGCAGAAAATGGGTACCCGGTGGGATGTGTCATGTGACTATTACCCTTCTAGTGCTTCACAGGCAAAGTGGTTGAGAATGTCATAAGTATAACATGCCATGTTAACTTGACTATGTTAACTTGACTATGGTCGTATCAAAACACTAGGTGATCTGTAACTTCATTTGAGAAGTATACAAATGTAAGTAACGGAGATATCTACACAGAGAATGACATCACATGCATCGGTCAATGTAAGTGTATCATTACTGTGATAGTCGATGTATACAAGTGGTATGTCTGGGCTCCGTAGATACACATACATCACTTGTAATAAATCATCGAAATAATGAACACTGACACGTTGGATGTCGTCCACTGGTAACATCAAAGCCTTTGATTACTGAATCACAGTTCCTATACACATATAGCCATGATTAATGGATGTTCATCCTTCTAGAATCATGGCAAATTGATACAGCTCCACTTAAGTGTCCTTCACATATGGTGATAGTTAATGTTACAATATATTGAATTATTTGTGATGGTAATTAGATGAAAGTATAATCATAATGATCCAATCAACCTTTATTCTGACAGGCCTAATGGTCTTGTTCCATTATTTATATGGACCTTTATGTTTTATATTAATCTTCATTTCAAGGTGATTAACGTTGGTCTATTATCATATCTGTTTTAAGAGTCTTCATCGTTTTTGACCCGAGACTTCACTCAGATTGCCATAACTAGAAGTTTTTGTACAGTCATATGTTATGCTATATGACTCAAGTGAACGAGTGTGGTTTTATGATGCTCTTCAGAATGAAGCAGCACTAGTTTTCGTATGATGTTTAACACCTTATTCAGAAGTGTTTAGCTAGGTGGCAGCAGCTTGTCAATGACTGAGTCTGTTCAGTGGATGATTGATTGAGTGGTTGAGTGAGTGGTTGAAAGAATGGTTAAGTGAGTGGTTGAGAGAATGTTTGAGTGAGTGGTTGAGAGAATGGTTGGTTCAGTGGTTGAGAGAATGGTTGAGTGAGTGGTTGAGAGAATGGTTGAGAGAATAGTTGAGTGAGTGGTTGAGAGAATGGTTGATTCAGTAGTTGAGTGAGTGGTTGAGAGAATGGTTGAGTGAGTGGTTGAGAGAATGGTTGAGAGAATAGTTGAGTGAGTGGTTGAAAGAATGGTTGAGTGAGTGGTTAAGAGAATGGTTGAGTGAGTGGTTGAGAGAATGGCTGAGTGAGTGGTTGAAAGAACGGTTGAGTGAGTGGTTGAGAGAATGGTTGAGTGAATGGTTGAGAGAATTGTTGAGTGAGTGGTTAAGAGAATGGTTGAGTGAGTGGTTGAGAAAACGGCTGAGTGAGTGGTTAAGAGAACGGTTGATTAAGTGGTTGAGAGAATGGTTGAGTGAGTGGTTGAGAGAATGGTTGAGTGAGTGGTTGAGAAAACGGCTGAGTGAGTGGTTGAGAGAATGGTTGAGTGAGTGGTTGAGAGAATGGTTGAGTGAGTGGTTGAGAGAATGGTTGAGTGAGTGGTTGAGAGAATGGTTGAGTGAGTGGTTGAGAAAACGGCTGAGTGAGTGGTTGAGAAAACGGCTGAGTGAGTGGTTAAGAGAACGGTTGACAGAATGGTTAATCGGGTCAGGTCAGGTCAGGTCCCAAATCTATGAAGAGTAATTGTTGGGGTAAAACCTCCCAAATCTGTTATCAGTATTTGTCTTACATATAATATGGGTGACACCATTCCATGTTCTATATATGTTTGGAAATCAAACCCTGGACAACCTCAAAACAAATGAACACCTCTACTAGGCCACACCTTGGTTAAACAAAAACACCCAGTAGCAATGTAGCTTTCATAATTCAATTTAAAGTTTAATCCATATAATGGTGATGTTTATAATTTCAAATTAGAACTTTATCTCGCATGTCTACAATTACAATAGCTGTTATGATGGATAAAGACAGACAGAGTCAGGGTTATCAAGAAAATCAATCATATCTCTACAAAATGCCATACTGTGAAACAATATACTCACACTTGATCCAGTATTGCGAATTTAAATCAATTACAATGGAGAATTAACACCAGAGGATAATGTCAAATGACATATCTATCACTTCACAGATGCATTATCTTCACGGTTTTGTTCCTTCAGACCAGAAATAATTTGTGAGGTCTGAGGAGGTCATGAACATAGCTATCTGTTACCAAGACCTCCGTTGCCTGATGGTAGATAATACGTTTCTTCAGGTGTTGTGTAACCAGGTATAGATTAATATGTATGTAGTATGTAACCTAGAATAGAATGAGACTGTTTATATTACAAACAGTGACTGAGTATGGTTTTATGGCGCTTTTGGCACTATTCCAGCAGTCCAATGTTAGGGGACACCATAGTCTGTCTCACAGTCCCTGAACCACATTATTCTCCCTCCTGCCTAGCCCTCCCTGCAATGCTAAAGCCCTGAATGAAGCAAGTCTAGATTTCACCTGAATCTCCAAACTCACTCGGGCTCCTTTTCAATTTAAATGGGTTGATTTGTTACTATCCAAATTATATGTACAGATTCAGGGTCTAAGCGTTAGTCTAGGGACACCAGAGAGTACCTTTACCACTTAGTACCCAATTGGGGAATCGAACCCAGGTCTTCGGCTTGACGATCAAATACCTTAACCGCTAGGCCACCCCATTGTCTGTTATATCAAGGGCGGTGGGGTAGTCTAGTGGTTAAAGCGTTGGCTTGTCACGCCGAAGACCCGGGTTCGAATCCCCACATGGGTACAATGCGTGAAGCCCATTTCTGGTGTCCCCCGCCGAGATATTGCTGGAATATTGCTAAAAGCGGCGTAAAACCAAACTCAGTCAGTCAGTCAGTCAGTCAGTCTGTTATATCACAAAGTCCTGCTTTCCCAAAGTTGCAAAACATAGACAAGTGCATTAAGATCCTTAGAGTTTTTTATGTGGCCTAACTTTATTTGGATATCTTGTGTTGTATAATTATGTTCATGTAATAGAAAGTGCTTCCTGTTGTGCATGATGTAAGTTAATGTCAGTCAAGCTATTTGTTTCATTATGATAATAGTTTATCATGATTATCCATTCAATTAATAAGTGGCACGTGTGGATACTGGATGTGAATATTCTTTCCCAACAGGATATGCATATCCAATTAAATAGAAACAGCGGTTGGCCTTATTGACTTAGATCACTGCATGTCATCGTGTCATATTTGTATGGATGGATGCTCATGATATTGATCTCTGTTTGGTACATCAACAAATAGCTGAGTGTGGTGTTAAGCAACAAAAAATCAACAGTCTTCATCAACAAAATGTCTGTAACATTATGACTATCTTGTTTAGGCCAGACCAATTTTATTTCTTATACAAGACAAATCTTATGGATAACAACTTCTCGATTTATTTTTCACAATGTTTCTGGGCTAGTTCTTGCCCCTTCTTCAGGTGAATGAAACCAGAAACATTGTGAAAAATAAATCGAGAAGTTGTTATCCATAAGATTTGTCTTGTATTACTACACCAGCTTCTAAATGCCTTTGAAGAATTTCAATTTTATTTCTTGTTTTAAGGATTTCTGTCCTCAGAAAACCTAAAGGCAGGAAGGAAAAAAAAAAAAATAATCACCAGTCAAAGTAATATTCTTTCTAAATACTCAAAGCATGTTACTTTTGGCAATTTATGAAGTGTATATGTGGCAAAATACAATCTACAATGGGATCCTAATCCTCAAAGCAATCTTAGGATTAAGACAATCAAAACTAGCATTACTTTGTCTTATGACTGTCTTAGCACTAAGATCCTTTGTTGTAGGATCCGTGAAGATCCGGGTTAGAATTGGTCTTCAGCAACCCATGCTTGTCGTAAATGCCAAATAATGGGATCAGGTGGTCAGACTCGCTGACTCGGTTGACACATGACATCATATCCCCATTTTGTAGATCGATGCTCATGCCATTAATCACTGGATTGTCTGGTCCAGACTCAGCTGTCATATAGCTGAAATATTGCTGAGTGCGGTGTTAAACAACAGCCAAACCAAACCAAACCAAACCCTTGATGTAGACATGAGGAAGTCAAATGATGCAGCTTTGGGGATCTGAGAAGTTGAACAGAGGTCAGTAAGTGCAATAGATTTATCAACCCCCTGGGAGAACATAGACAGTAAAGAACTGCTCTTCTTACGAAGCAAATCAGGAGATATCAGTCCCTGTGGCTTATTAAATGGTCTTTCCTGTGGAACCTAAAATGAAATTTTGAAAAAAGTACTTTGATGTTAAACACCGAATCAATAGTTTTAATTATGGCAGTGATGGATGTCATTGACAAGGCTTCTTGGGGTCTGTTATTGAGTGGCATGGAACGCTGTGATCTTAGGGTGGGTGAGTGAGTGAGTGAGTGAGTGAGTGAGTATGTGGATGGGTGGGTAGATGAGAGAGTGAGTGGTTGAGTGAGTGAGTGGTTGAGTGAGTGCATGAGTGAGTGAGTGAATGCATGCATGAGTGAACGATTGAGTGCATGAGTGAGTGAGTGAGTGCATGATTGAGTGAGTGCGTGAGTGAGTGAGTGAGTGTGTAGAGATGTTGGTAGAGGTTGATGGTAGTGATGGGTTGTAGAGGTGGATGGTAGAGTTGTGTGCTCAGGTAGTGTGGTAGAGTTGTGGGTAGGGGTGATTGTTAGAGGTGGTGTCAGAGGCTAATGGTAGAAGAATCAGATGTGAATGGTAGAAGTGGGTGTCAGACTCAGCAGAATATATGGGTGGATGGGAGTAGTGGGTTTTTTAAATGGACGAGATATTGTGGTAGAGGAGGCATGTCAATGAGGGTTGCTGAAGTGGATGGTAGAACAAGTTGGTAGAAGATGGTAGAATTAGATGGTAGAAATTGGGATGCAAAACATTTCAAAATAATAACATATTTCTTAATCCATAAAGCAAAACATTACTTCATACAAAACAAACATTAGGTGGCACTTCCAAAATCAACATTCAGAAAAGGTATGACACACTAAACACCCAACACCCAACGTATCAAATTCTCCATCAAGCCTAGCAAAGACGATGCCTCTTACATGCATCATTCCCATCACCTGGAACACAATCTGCTTGCTTAAAGATAACATATCTCATCCCGCAACAATGAAAACTATCGATTATACATGGCTGAAATACCAGGCTGTTTCAGTCACGACAAAAAATTAACCTTAATGCATCTCTTTGTTGGTTTCTACTTTGAAAATTAACACACTAACTAAAACAAATATTGACAAATAATTATTGGTTGACTGAGCAGGTGGTAAGCAAAAAGTCACCAACAGAAACAACTTGCAACGGTAAAGGATTAAACTATCGAGTTAGAAGTGATTAATCCTCCAGAGAGGTGGACGGAACTGTGATCAGTCAAACAGGACAGTTTTTAAAAACAAACACTTCATTTGCAGGAATTGAGCCATCAGTTCACTGAATGATGCAGGATGGGAAGAATGTCGTTGTATACCACAATAAGGCCAAGTTAAGACAAGTAAAGACTCCCGACAGATCGCACATGGTTGTACCACATAGTGGTGTACATCATCTGATTACAGATTCATAATTAATGTTCACCCCACCTCCAGTAGCCAGATCCATGGTCCGCATGCGATTTACGCATCACGAGATTGAAACCATGTCATTGGGCATCTCACTGACAACCAACATGGCAGAATTGATGTGCTTTTTGAAACAGACTGTAGTCAATGAATCGAAGTTTCATCTTCTTAATAGGAAGACTTAATTGATCATGCAGAAATATTTTGAGGGCTTTTTAATTTCTGAACATGCCTGTGTTCAATGTACAGTTAGAATGAACTGATGATAGATATATGTACAAATATTCTTCAAGCATGTTCAATTCTTTTATGTCTTATTCTATAATTAGTTGTCTTCATTGCTTTAATTAATATTGTCAAGATATTTCTTGATGATTGCTTTGCTTGAAATTAATTATTAATTGTACGTTCAGTTTTGAATTGAAAATAGATACATGGATATGGTAAAAATGTCCCCATTCTTTATTTTTCTTTTTTTTTCAATGAAAGGTTATCTCAATTAGATTAACTGATATTGTCCAATACTTTAAGGATTTATTTACCTAATTAACTTTCTTGTAACAAATTCTTACTTTTTGAACTTTTCAATTTGTATTCATTAAAGAGATATGATACTAATAATGGGAAAATAATGGGTAAATATGTTAATAATGGGGAAAATATCTTTACGTTTTTGTCTGCTAGCAAGTTCAACTCCCAGTTGACTTGTGCATGCTTTGGAATTTTCTTAAAAGATTATATTTGAAGCAGGTGATACGATAATGCACAAAACGAGACCGACATTTCAGCCAAATGACAGAACAAAATCAGATCAGTAGAACATTTGAGCGTTCTCATAGACCTAGTGAGAATAATTTCTCAAATTTGTGACAATGTGGTGGACGTGAGTGGTAAATAATAGGAAAGAACTCCATGATGTGATGCATGATGGGAAATGATGAGTTGACCAGCGCCATTACTGCAAGCCCTTACACCCCGCTGCCTGCTGTCTACTAGAGGAAAATAATTTATCTTTATTCATGTCCGCACATCCCGACTTGTAGAGAGTCGATTGCAAGGATTGTCACAGTATCAATCTAGTATCAAGTCAGTCATGAGAAGAACTCTTTAATCTGAGGAGAGCGAAAATATCACTAAGGGCATGTCTCAAAAGTCATCTCTGGACTGAGCAATTTCAGACAGACAGGTTTTTCGTCGTCTCCACCGTTCACTCGTGTGAGCTGACGATCACATTATTAGATAATAATTCTAAAGTTCATATTTCACATATATGTCAAGTGAGTATTTCGCTAACACCTAAAGGTCAGTCGAAACTAGACATTTGAAGCTGAATGCCACATATTTTAGAGCATGTACTTCAATGGCATTCTGACGATGCCACACACAATTCCGTTTGGACGCATGCACAAATGTAAGAGTATCTTTGATGGGGTTAGAGAGCAACAGGGTAATGTTGTTTAATACTGCAGCCAGAAATATTCCAGCCATAATCGGCGGCGTGTAAATAATCAAGTCTGGATCAGGCAAACCACTGACTGAAAACTAGCCCAATGAACCACGACATCAGAACACTTTGACATGCAATCCGATCGAATTTAGACTCTTCTTATGACCACCTAAAAGTGCTTTAGGCATTTCCTAACCAAGCCTCCTCCCTTCAGTGACATCAGTAATGGTTGGACAAATTATGTTTAGAGCTGTTGAAAGTGTTTCCAATAATCCTCATGACCTGTTTGTCTTGGGAGCAGTTCTTTAAGCAGGCACAGCATGTGAAATGGTCATGATTGAATTGAATATTGAACTAAAGGTCCGTCCCAGTCTTGAAAACTTTAGAGCTAGCCTCCCAAACTACCTGTTCCAAGCTGCCATAACAGTATTTAAAACCTCATTTTTCTCTCCTATTACATTCAGTCACGTACAATTTCAATGGATAGTTTTGTAGTGATTATTTTCATTACTTGTCCTTGTTGCACCGTGAGAAGCCATTTTAACCCAGATTAAGCAATTATGAATTATTGTTACTGAGGCAATTTTGTGTTGTAACTGTAACAAATAAGTGTTAACATAATGTTTTATGGTCCAGGGCCAACATACACAAAGGGACCACTTGTCCATTCTTGGAAATAAAAGCAAGAAATTATTTTCATATTCATAAGCAACATCTGCCGAAAGCAGAATCAACTTTATGATTCCAACAACGTCATGAGCATGTGTTTGCAAGTCACTGTCAAAATAGTGATGATACCAGATATTCACGAAAAGGTGTGCATATCCTGCTCCCACTGGCACCCATCATAAATACATGCAAAGGCCTGTCAATTGTTCACCTGAAAAAAATTCCGGAACATATGGTACAAATCAAAGTAGGGAATTGTGTTGGACATCATTTTTGTCGCTGACGCGTCAAATTTAGCAGCAATGAGATTGCTTTGTGCAGTGGTCCCAGAACCATTGAGCCTTTGAGAGCCCCATGTCCATTCTTCACAGTGTCCTAATCTCATTTTCTACCCTGTGGAGATTTCTTGTCAGTAGGGGTCCCCTGTACAGCTGATGCTTGTCATTACAGTTGACCGATTGGGATAGGTTTGCCAGGATTGGTCTCAAGGTCATGGATTGGATCACTCAAGCATTTAGTCACCAGTTCGTCTGATCTTAGTTCAATTAGAAATGGTCACAATATAACTGGAATAATAGTGACTACAGACTTGTACAACAGTCATGTGAATGATTTCTATTGCAACCATTGTGATTGATTTACTGATGCCCTGACAAGAAACATTGAGATAAATGTATAAATCATCTGATCGTACATACACTGAAGCTGACTGGAGTTTTATCTTCACTCAAACATATAAAAGTCAGAAGGAACACATGTATTGTCAGACACGTGAACATTGGTGTTATTGTCTTTAAATGGTCACATGAGTGAGTGAGTGAGTGAGTGAGTATGGTTTTATGCCGCCTTTAGCAATATTCCAGCAATATCACGGCAGGGGACACCAGAAATGGGCTTCACACATTGTGCCCATGTGGGGTTTCGAACCCGGGTCTTTGGCGTGACGGGCTAACGCTTTAACCACTAGGCTACCCCACGGCCCAAATGGTCACATGATTAACCTTGCATCCTGGTTGTGTTGTGTGAACCCTGGACCTTCTCAGGACCTGTGCCACCCAAGTGCCCGAGCTACCTATCCCAGCATGGGTAACAATCCATGTCAACAGAATACATAGAGAATCTCACCCGAGTGTCTTTTGATATCAAATATATCATCATGAGTTGATAAAGTAACAAACCTCCGAGGCTTGCCGAGGATATTTTTACTTTCATCAACGAGTGTTGATATATTTGATATCAGAAGACACAAGGGTGAGATTCTATTTATCATAAAAAATCACTCTTCATTAGTTTTCAATGAAAAATGGACATATCTGAACACAGTACTGCCATTAGATTTGCAGTGCAGCGATGTCAGAGCATTGTGACGTCATCAAGTTCATCACGTCACAGCATTGTCAGGGCACTGTGCAAAATCTACTGTCAAAACAATATCTCCTAGGAGATATCGTCTGATCTCACACAAGCAATATCTCCTGTGGAACACAGTTTTGGATGATAAAATGACACATCATGACACAGGTCAAGCAGTAACTCAAGATTTAGTCAACTCAGTGAACTAACCAGCTCAGTATTTCAGTTATATAATGACGTGCCTATTTTTATGTAATTACTCTATTGGCTCATACTACAGACATGGATCTTTGATGCTGAGTGAGTGAGTGAGTGAGTGAGTTAAATATTTACATCTCATCGACATTATTTCAGCCATACAGTATCTTATTTCAAAGCACCTAAAATATAATCAGTTTACATTTGATAATTGTACATTGATGCAAATATTTCATATTGCTCAAACTCAAAGCTATTAACCTTTAATGTGTGAAAGGTCATGCAAAGATCAGACTTTCTTCCTTTTCATTGCATGCAGTGTACTATATTTATATGATGATGATGATGATGATGATGATGATGATGATGATGCATGCTTTGTCAGGCTCTGGATGCTGCTGTGGTCAAAATAAACTACAAATTACAAATTTTCAGATTAATTAATCTTGAGTATGTTGTATATTCTCTATGATGATGATGATGATAATGATGATGACAATGTAGCTGCTGCTGCTGCTGCGGTTATAAATTATGAGCCAGTCTGTAGAAGAACTACATCCGAAATAATGGAAGGTCATACCTAGCTCACAACACATATTAACACTGATCTATTTGCTCCCTCGGGTATAACAAAGTTTTCAGAGGCTGGCTTTTTTTTTCATTTGGAAAAAGAATCTTACAATCAATACAGTGAGAGGATCCCTTTTATCCCAGGAGAATTAACATTTCACAAGCTATGACGCAAAGCGATGGTTGATAGAAGAAATAATCATCACTCTTGTAAAACATCATGACATTTAAACAACCATTTTCACAAGAATACTATGAATAAGTCAGTGAATGAGCATATTTAGAGGTTAAGGATATTAAATATTTGTATAATTAATATGATTTATCTTGTTAATGAAAATTAATACTGCATTGATAAATCTATAAAATAAATGCAGATAATTTCACAATTTGTTGGTGATATGTGTTTCTATACTTAATGCATTAAGCACAGTAAGCTGAACAGTTTTCAATGACATATGTCATAAAATTGATACTGTAAGATTTTCATTTTCATCATTGCAAAAATAGCTTAATGATCAAGGTAGGTGATCCTTGAATCCTCAGAACCAGTTAGTTATATGAACAACTGGAACAAGTCTTCTTTACTGATATCTGAGCTTGCATCCATCCATTTGGGTAACTCTCTCAAGTCTTCCTGAACCCATCCTCCCCTATTGTTAAGCAGTTGTGACTTCTGTGTGACAGATGAGATAGCCAGATCATCTGGTGAGGTCATCCTAGAATGCCTCCCTTTCAGCTAATATATGTCTGTAGGTCTTTGTTGAGATCTGCATCCTGTATGGGGGCAGCTGAAATAGGTCTTCCTTAAATGGTCATTATTACTCCATCATATAAGTCCATGGGGACAGATGAGTTTGATCTCCCCAGGTGATCACCCTTCTTCGCATCAGTTCATTGTCTGCTGCCATAGGTCTTACTATAGAGTCACCATTCCTTACTTCAGCTGAAGGGGTCGTTGTCGGCATGGGTACTACAGATATGTACCCCAGGTACGTTTCTGTATACAGAAACGTACCTTGGCCATAATGAGAATACAGAAACGTACTCTAGGACGGTTCCATTCACATTGTGTCGTATTCTTGACCGGAACTGTCATACTGTTGTATAAGATACATTTGATTGCGTTATGTAAGTAATGAGAATACACAGTAACAGAATTTTCGCGATGCACATGAATACCACTCTGAATCAGTTGAATGGGAACAACTACATACGGTTTTGGTTTTGGATTGCGGAATATGGACTCGTCCGCCTTTTAAGGTACCGGGTACATTTCTGTATTTTGACTTTGTGTAGGGTACATATCTGTATACAGAAACGTACCTGGGGTACGTATCTGTAGTACCTGTGCCGACAACGACCCCTTCAGCCTTACTTCAGGCCATTGTGACCAAACAATCTCCAGTTAGCATTGGTCTTCCTGCATGACGACCACACCTCTGCGTCCAGTCTCTGCAGCATCTCCGGTTCTTCTACTCCATACGATAATCACACAGAACCATTCATCCCAAGCACCTTTATCAGGAGATTATCACATATACTGAGATGCAAGCGCATGCTGTTTCTTAGAGAAGATCTTCAGCAGGAACTTTGGTGCCAACCAACATATATGTGCTAGCAAATTGACAGAACCCTGGCTCTGTGGTATGCAGAGGGAGGAATCACTCTTCATTTGATCCCTGAACAAAGTTTCAATTAGACCTAATCATGACATAATGATTCATATTATTTTTTAGGCAGCTGACAGCTAAAATCTTTGAGGAAAAAAGATACAGCAGTTCTTCTTCAACATCAAAAAATGTACTTGCAATAAACATTTCATCTAATCCCTCATGTGGCTGATAAAGAACATGTTCCAGTTCACAAAGAAGATGACATGCCTTGTGTCCCTCCATGTCAGGTTTGTCTGCTAAGCCTGACACTCTGACACAATGTGTCAGTCTCACAGCCAGGCCGGTATGTAATTAGCCTTGCTCCAAGGCTGTACTGAATGCTAAGCACATGGATGTACAGTAATTCTATCCTTTAAAGAGGCAAGTCTAGATAAGCAGACAGTCAGGATCAGTCTGTTTTTATATTTTTTATAAATTTCCAACCATTAATTATTACCTTAGAGACTTGTGCAAGTCTAGTATGTACTGTACAAGGCAGACATTAGCCTTGCTCCAAGGCTGTACTGAATGCTGAGCCCATGGATGTATAGTAATTCTATCATCCGGAGAGGCAAATCTAGATAAGTGGAGAGTACAAGGACGCCAGTCTGTTAGATGAATATTTATATTTTTTAGAAATTATCATTTAAACTATTTATTATCACCTTAGCAACTTGTGCAAGTCCAGGCAGACATGTACAAATTGAAATTCAACTTGTCTGGACCCATTATACCTAAAACCCTGCTTTCTGGGTTTTTGTTGTCAGTGCCATGCAGATATGTCATGAATGCATGAAATGACAAGGACAAATTGAAATTGCAATAAAACTGGACCTGATTAGTCAGGACACCCTCCTTTCTGGGCAGTAATTGCTGGGAATGAAATGAAGATATGTCATTTACATTTGTCTTCACATGAAAAAGTCAACAGCAGTACAACAATTAAAAAACTTGTCTGAATTCCAAGAATCAAAAACCCTGCTTTTTTGCATGGAATGTCTATATGATTAAAAGGGGAATGCAAGTTAAAAATGATTTGTTAATTTGGAAATTTGTTAACACAGGTAATTTCACTTGGAATGGCATCAGGCAGATTGAACTGACTTTAAATCCATAGTATTAGACATCATAAGAATTATTAAGACATTCCTAAGAATGTTTTCTTTTCATTCTGTTTCGAAAGCTCCTTATGTGACAGAGATAAAAGCTGACCTACCCTTGAGTCTTTGAGGTTTCAATTTAAATTGCATATAATTGGCATAGATTACTAATTTGGTTAAAAACTCTTTCAGCAAAATAATTGTTTAAAAGAATGAAATGATATAAAACTATATTTTTTATGAGATGTTCCACATGTACTTTGTTTGCAGGAAATGTTTCATTCATACAGCATCTCCATGAATAGCTGTGGATTTATTAATAACCGTTGTAAGTCACGAAGGAATCACGATAGCAAAAACAGCATACAATCAAACTGGAATTTTCCATTAAAGAGCGAGCCCTACTGCAGCATTTGTTTGGATACGAGTACATAAGGATACCAATTTTGTAGTTAAGCCGTAAGCGGAAGACACTTCAGAAGTCCGTCAGACACGATCTACGTCACAACAGCTCTTAGTTTATTTTATTTTTACTTCTAGAAGCCCTCCTCGTATTTATTTGGATTTGTCTCAGAGAGGAAAGTCGCACAAATTTCAGAATGGAATGGCCAAGGGCAAGCTGTGATTAGCAAAGCACTTTCTACTTCTAACCCGACATCAAAATCAATTCCATTTAAGTGATATGGTGAAAATGTACGAAGTTAAGGATTTCCTTCTGATCGTCTGTTGTGGAACAACTCATGCTAAATGGTCAGAGGCAAATTTGGCATAAAAACAAACTTGGATGGAAGATTTTTTTTAATAGGAACGTTTTTGGGGTGTGTGTGTGAGGAGGGGGAGTAAAATGCATCCCAACTTGTTGATTAACAGATTGATTGATTGACTATCTGGAAGTAAAGAACCCTGATATGAACAGTGGTACTTTGATAATCAGGCTGGTGATATTCCTCATCTGGATTGATGAATCAGGGATACACTGACCTCTTTGGAAAAAATCAGGGATGGATCATGCTGCATGTCCCAAATCGTTTCTAGAGAAATATATTCTTTGATGCCTGAGTACATGCCTACAATGGGCATAAATATTTGGATGTCTCTCTTAAACTTTTATTGACATCAAAACAGCTTTCCAATGGTACCATGTCATGTTTTAGGTGAATTCTCATAGCGAAAACATCAAGACGTCAGGATTTCTGTCACTGCAGCTTTTTTCAGCTGTTCACATCCACACATGAATATTTTTTAATCTAATATTTAAAAACTTATTTAATCAGCCTCATACATTTGTAATTGAAAGCACCTTGAGATCAAGCACACACTTTTGAGAAGGTCATTGATTGTAATCAGTTGTGCAAGAAGAGAGATGATGAGTTGCGTCAATAATAATATTCACCTTGTCTTTAATCAGTCTCTATTGACATACAGCACAACATTTCTAATTTTGCTGAAAACCTCCGTAAAACCTTGATTATTTTGGTAAAAACAATTAGGCAATAGATTCACAGGCTAGTCATTACTATTCGTTAGTTGTGTTTGTTCAATGCCATTCCTTCAAGCACCTTCTTCGGGATATGTGCTTATGTATCTTATTTACGGCTAATATTTAGCCTGATCTGATGCATTTTATTGATAATTATGTTATTAATTATATATGTGTTACGTTGCACTAACACACTGTGTTTGACAGTGTTCTATCACAGATTTTATTGATGACATAATGATAATCATTTATCTTTTTTCATAGAAATACACTCATGCCAATAATGGTTGTCACCCCTTCAATTTTTTTTATTGGAGAGGGGATGTGGGGTGGGGAGGGGGGTGACAACCATTATTGGCATGAGTATATTTTAGCCTGTATAGATGTTGTATGCTTCTTTGTATTTGTCTGTCTGGCAATTATTGCTGAAGACATGATTTGTGACCTTTGTGGCATTCTTTTAATTCATAAGTTAGTGATAAATGTATTATGCAGACGTTTACTTCGAATTGTACAAATTACTTACAATTAGCACCATGAAGCACAGAGTCACTGTGCAAGAATACATGAAAAATGGTTATTTTTCAACATCTTAACAAAAACACCTTGGCAGTGAGCTATGCTGTGACCTTGAGTTATATTGTTATTGTCTATTTAGTAACAGATCTGAAGAAAATCATTTGGGGTCAAAGTTTTACACTTGTTTTAAAGTAATGCTCAATGAAAACTTCATGAAAAATATATTTTTCAAAATCTTAGTCATATCTCTGGACTTGTGTTGTAAAAGAAAAAAAATACTGACTGTACATCTGAACCCTTAGCAATGAATCTCAGAACAATTCTCTTCCATTTTCCCTAAATTATGAATTTGGCAGTCGTAGTGTGTAAAAATGTCCCATATAATACCTAATTGTTCTTCAACGAAATTTTTTAAAACATAAAACTGTCTGTGGTCAGAGTTTGCCGTCTCAATTCTCTTCCCATGGTTGAATATTTAGATGATGAATTGACAGAGGCTCAAATCTGATCAGTACTTAATCTGTAATTTCACGTCAGTAAAGTGAGTAATAAAAGATGGAAGATTGAAAAATGTACATAATTTTACATTAAGAGAGAATTCATGCCAAATAATGAATCTCAACTAATAGATCTGCAGGAAGCCCGTTTTCTGACAAAAAATCATTTTCCCTGATCTGCCAAACAACTTGCATTCCTTGATCTCAACGCTACAGTTTCACTGCAAATAAAACAGCATAATACTTTATTGATTCTTAACTTTGTAAAGGTTTTCTTGATAAATCTTATTGGAACTGATGCAATGACTTACAAAAGCATTTCATCAACAGCAATAGGGACACACCTTTATTATGAACACATTTGATGAGTGGAACCTTTTGACAAGACTTTCTTCAGAAGCTGGATCAGCATGGTGCTGTATTGCTCCTCACTCTGAAAGCCCAGTCTAGCCGAAACTAAACATTGTAGCCATTGCGATAGTCCTGAGCAAATAGTCGCTATTGATTCTAATTTGTAGAATAGAAGTACAAGTGTCATCCATTCGGGCGAAAATGAAACGTTTTCATGCAGTGTCAATTGGATTGTTGGATATCATTGATATGATACCAGTGTATGATCCACACTTCCTCTCCATAACCAACTGCCATTTTTTTCATCCATATAAAACACAAACATACCAAATGATTGTATTTCTGGTAAGGATTTGAAATTCTTATCCTTAAAGCTGAAACTTGCTGAATAGGACGGGAAGATTTTAATTGGAAATGATGTATTGGGAGTGAAGTAAAAGTGGCGTATAGGACAGTCTGATTTGATATTCAAGCGGTCGATCCTGAAAGTTACTTTGGAATATCCTACTCAGAAAATTGTGATTAACTGACAGCTTTTACACATGAATGTTTTGACCAATATCTCTCTTTGTCTATCAATCAGGACACAGTGCTAGGAATGGTTTGTGTGAGTCAGGAAAAAATGCCTATTTGTACCCAGCTTTGAGCTGATTGATGGGAGCGAATCATTCCATGATTGCTGCATTTTAAATACCAGCTTGTTGTCAAAATGTGTCCAGAATGATGGCATATCTGAAGATGTAACACACTTATTCAATTTCTGTTGTCAAAATAGTTCAATCACATCCTGGCATCTTTGTTGACTGAATGGCAGCAACTGTACTGACATTGAAGCAGTGTTATTCTCTAAGACATTATGAGATCCATGCCATTTCGGTCCCACTTCAGGAATGCATCAGCTGTCTGTCGGTGTGTTCTTCAAAAGGAGCTGTGTTCCACTGCTGGTAGATTTCTGTGTCGTGAAGATCCAATACAGAGCTACAACATAGCTTGCTACTTTGTCATGCAATGTTCCAATTTGTCTATTAGAATGGTTATCAGTTGACATATGTCAATGAGCTATTGTTAATGGACATGTAATATCATTGCATCTGTGACCACCTACCTGGCCATTATGTACACTGAATTGTAGGTCTGGTTCAAAAACAGATCAGATACAGAGTAGACATTTTGGAAACTAGTGTGTCGCCTAGTTCTCTGACATATCCTGTCTAGACATTTTGTAGACTGGTGTATGTGTGTCTAGTTCTGCAACATATCTGTGACCACCTCTAGACATTTTGTAGGCATGTGTATGTGTGTCTAGTTCTGCGATATATCTGTGACCACCTCTAGACATTTTGTAGATTTGGGTGTATGTCTAGTTTTGTGACACATCTGTGACCTCCTGTCTAGACATTTTGTTGACTAATGCGTATGTCTAGTTTGGTGACATATCTGTGACCTCCTGTCTAGACATTTTGTAGACTAATGCGTATGTCTAGTTTTTTATGACATATCTGTGACCTTCTGTCTAGACATTTTGTAGACTTGCGTGTATGTCTAGTTTTGTGACACATCTGTGACCTCCTGTCTTGACATTTTGTAGACTAGTGTGTATGTCTAGTTTTGTGACACATCTGTGACCTCCTGTCTAGACATTTTGTAGATTTGCATGTATGTCTAGTTTTGTGACACATCTGTGACCTCCTGTCTAGACATTTTGTAGACTAATGCGTATGTCTAGTTTGGTGACATATCTGTGACCTCCTGTCTAGATCAGATACAGAGTAGACATTTTGGAAACTAGTGTGTGCGCCTAGTTCTCTGACATATCCTGTCTAGACATTTTGTAGACTGGTGTATGTGTGTCTAGTTCTGCAACATATCTGTGACCACCTCTAGACATTTTGTAGACATGTGTATGTGTGTCTAGTTCTGCGATATATCTGTGACCACCTCTAGACATTTTGTAGACTTGCGTGTATGTCTAGTTTTGTGACACATCTGTGACCTCCTGTCTAGACATTTTGTAGACTAATGCATGTATGTCTCTGTGACCTCCTTTCTGAGACACCTGTAACCTCCTGTCTAGAAATTTTGTAGACTCTGACCTCCTGTCTAGTATGTCTAGTTGTGTGTTCTGTGACTTACACCTGTAACCTCATGTCTAGACATTTTGTAGACTAATGCGTATGAATAGTTTTTTATGACATATCTGTGACCTCCTGTCTAGACATTTTGTAGACTTGCATGTATGTCTAGTTTTGTGACACATCTGTGACCTCCTGTCTAGACATTTTGTAGACTAGTGTGTATGTCTAGTTTTGTGACTCACCTGTAACCTCCTGTGTAGACATTTTGTAGACTTGCTTGTATGTCTAGTTCTGTGACTCATCTGTAATCTCCTGTCTAGAAGTTATGTGGACTATTGAATAGGTCTTGCACTTTAACACATCTGTGATCCCTTACTTGATGTATTGTATACCAGAATGTATGTCTTCCTACCAACACATCTCTGTCCACCTACCTAGGCATCATGTATATCAGTAAGTAAGTCAGTCACTTAGAAATTAAATCAAGATGAATTAAAACAGGAATACATCCAAACACAAAAAAAGACAAAAACATATTTAATTTTTTTTACATGAAAAATACCTCACATATTGTCAATTGATAGTGGAAAAAAACATAACAACAAACAAATAAAGCTCAAACAAATACAACTTTGCAATTCCTTGCTTAAAAAACTTGATATTTCCTTCCCCCAAACAACACCTACGACCCTATTTTACCCTAAGGATCTGGTGTGACCCTCTTCAGTACCCCCCAGAGTGCAAGCAAATCCTGTACCAGAAGTCCCCAGGGTAGTTGTGCTTTAACCCAACTCCTGGTATGTCTTTCGCACACTGGCAGGAAATAATTAGAGAACTTCATGTAAAATCATTCTGTAAGCTGTGATGCTGTCTGTTTTCCCCATGTTTATGCAAGCCAGGAGGTAGTCTCTGAAGTTGCCGCCCTTGCTTGAATACTGCTGCCGACCCTACCATTTCTCTCTATAACCTAACGAACTTACCAGCCAAGCAGTCAAAATTGAATGCAGGTTTTCCGGGCTGATTTTTGCAACGATTGTTTCCGAGTTTGCTGCAACTAATTTTGAGAGCGTGTCGGATTTTCTAGCAGATGCTTGTGGCATGTTCTGTAACAATGCCAAGACATTGTGGAACATCGCGGTAGCTTGCTGCTTAGTGGCTTATCGGGGAAAGTTTAACAGCAGTTTTGAGATTTTTGTTAAAGATAAATAGGATTGTACTAGCTCCAAGCTAGCAAGCCTGACTCGTTAACAAGAGATGAGTATTTCTTATCTACTTCAAAGTACAGTACATAATTATGTATTGGTTGTAAATACCATTTTAATATAAAGATTTAAGACCAGCACTTGCTGTAGGATATAATAAATATTTGCGTAATTGGTCTGCTGTGAAGCTACAATGATTTTCCATAGCATGGGAGTAATATATCAGCTCTTATTGGTACAGGGAATAATAACTGATCCTATTAATATTACATTTTTTTTATTGTACTCAGTCATAATAGTCAAAGCTGTTTTGTTTGCTTACAAATACATATGAATATGTCAATCTTATATTATGTTATATTTTGCTCCATATGAAACTATACGAAAGAGTTGAACATTAACTGACTTTTGATACTTGTAAAACACGTACATACTTTCTCAAAGGTCATTTTCAAAAAGAACTAAAAGCATGATAATTTGAGTTATGCTTCTGCTGTGAACGTAATGCAAGAAAAGGTATGCATGTTATCCCCTTTCTCACAAGTCACTCAATGCCGAGGTTTGTCAGAGGCGTTCATTTTGTTCATTTCCGCGTTTCCCCAGCCCTATCCTCCATCACTGGAAGCCAATCGTGGCCCAGCTTTTGTAAAGACATACATAATGACAGGCTGCAAACGGAATATTTGCCTGAATGAGAAAACATTCATAGCATCAGTGCTCATGCCAATGAAAAGCTTAGAAAAGTAAGCTAAACGGGTTTCCATGGTAAACTAAGCATGCAGCTAGACACCTCCAGGTTGTTTGTTTTCCTGCGAATGCCGCTTACACTAAGAGTAAGGTGCACAAGGTTTGTGTGTTATGGTGGTGTTGATTCTCACATGTACTATACCACCAGACAGGTCTACCTTCTTTTGTTTTGTGCCATCTAAACATAGATTGTGACATCTTTATTTTTTTATCCCCACTGATAAATCTAGGGGATATAGTGATCAGTCCATCTGTCCATCTGCCGTCCATTTTTCATTTCTAGAGCAGACTTCTTAAAGTGTTCAATATTTCTTGTTGAAACTTGATAAACAGATCAGTCTAGTGATGAAGTGACGCCTTTTGACCTTTTTTCTTTATGTTTCATGATGGACTTCAATGAAAATTAGGGTAAAGGTCGTTGGAGGACAGTAACTCCAAAGCTGTTGAATATTTCTTGTTGAATCTTGTTTAACAGTGAACGGATCAGCCAGCCATGAACCGGAGCCTGTCAGTGATATGGGGTGTATTTCTTTCCTGATGTTTCAAGATGGACTTTATTGGGTAATGGTCATTTCATGACAATAAATCCATAACAGTGGCATATTTCTTGATGGAACCTGCTATACAGTCTAATGGTGAACTGGTGCCTTTTGATGATTTGGTGTATATATATTGTCTTTAATGAACTGAAGGTATCCAATGTAAATGAAATAAAAGCGGAGTATGTAGACGAACTCCATTTCTGAATTGCATCAGACAGATATGTCATTCTGTGATGATATCATTCTTTATTGTCACTGAGGGATATATACAATCCTTTGAAGTCATTGTAATTAATTAATTAGAAGCCACTTTACAATGATAAAGCATAAGGGCACAACAATGTGATTTGTTTGTTGCAATTGCTTCATTTATGAAAAAAATCACAGGTAGGGTCTACAGGGGTGGAAATAACCCATTGCCCGACGTCCGAGTCCAGTGTTTTTTCTGTCGGGCAAGCAAATTTGTATATCACACAGTTGACTTTCCAATGTTAATTATGTTGTTTATTTACAAAAATCAGCAGGAAAACGGTCGGTATAGTGGAAAAATTATCAGGGCAAGTGACATTACATGTGCCACTGTACCAGAGTACACTATCAAATTTAAACTTATTTCCACCCCTGGGTCTAGATTTATGTACATTGTTACTTGGGGCATGGAAAGCTGCTGTGACTGAGACCATGTGTGTAGAGTAGCCTCCCTTAGGCATGGCAGGAACCTATGTTTGTAGGGTTGATCCCAGGATCCGAGTCTAGTTCTAGGTTTGTCAGTACTATATTTATGCCAGGACTTTTGCTAAGAAATAATGGTCTGTTGAGCAAAGTTGTGCCAATTTTCCATACCCCCAGAAACCTATATATGTGGGCTGGAATCCCAGTTCCCCTGATTAGTGGGTGAATGAGTTTGGTTTTACGCCGCTTTTAACAATATTCCAGCAATATCACTGCAGGGGACACCAGAAATGGGATTCACACATTGTTCCCATGTGGAGAATCAAACCCATGTTTTCGGTGTGAGGAGCGAACTCTTTAACCTGATCCTGATTTTGTTTCTAGGTTCCATGTATGTCAGTTGTCATAATCATGTGTTTCTGAATCACTATCAAATACTGATGATGCCTGTTGTTTGCTAACAGTTGAGCATATCCTGTCACACACTTATCATAAACACATGCAAAGACAAAGCATGTTACATATAAGTTGATCACTTGATTGTCTGGTCCAGACTCAATTATTTACTAACCGCTGCCATATAGCTGGAGTATTGCTGAATGCGGCAAACTAAACACAATAAAAAACAAATAAAACTAAGTATGTGACATTCATATCTACAAAATGAAACAGTCAATCGTCTGCAATAGTTGAAATAAATATTGTGTTTGGTAAGAAAAAATAAAATTATTGGCTTAACTAAACATTATCAACCAAATCACAATGGCGATTTGAAAGTTTTTGAGTTATTCTATTGTCCCCTGGCAATAAAGATGTAATACATGATATCTTTCTGAACAGACAGATAGATATATGGTTCTTGAAAAACTTAATATATACTGACTCAAAAAGGGTCATATTGCAAATGAAACACTTTTACCATTTATCAACAATAGTCATTCCACTTTAGGAACACACAGAGGTGAAGAGCATACACATATATCATTCTGTGGTATACTTTCTGGAATTGTTTTTTTAAACTCATTTATCATGTACCATTATGGAACTATTCATCATTTCAAAATGTGAACTCTGTATTTCAAATGAAGAATCCTTCACTTTGAGATATCTGGGATGATATATATTGAGAAGAAACAGCGCCTGTCGAGTCATACAGCTATAAATTGGAAGTACCCACATTAATCTAGTACTTTGATAAAACAGTGTATGCGAAATGGTGATGGATTAATATTGTCAAAATGATAATATTGTCCACAACGTGTGTTGAACTGACAATTTCAAAATTGAATATTTGGAGAAAAACATGATGCATTACTTTGATAGTTATGATCATTGTAATATACAATAACGTGATAGGTTCTAGCAGTATGTATCATATAGGGGAAATCCTGATGTGTGGACAATGCCTTTCACAAAGTAGGCTCAGTGCTACCACAGTGATGATTTAAGTTAATGTTTAAGTAAGGCGGCCTTACTGCTAGGATCACCTTGTGAGAGAAGCTCAAACTGAAATGATGATGATGATGATGATGATGATGATGATGAATGTGGTGGTTATGATGATGATGATGATGATGATGATGATGGTGGTGGTGGTGATGATAATGATGATGATGATGAGGGTGTGATGATGATGATGATGATGATGATGATGATGATGATGATGATGATGATGATGATGATGATGATGATATACATTTATATACATTATACATATGTACGTTGCTGAAAATCATCCAGATACTATTGTTTAACATTTTTTACTTTGAGGGCGACCTAGAACCGCTTGTATTTCCACTAATCTTATGACATGTGCTACTGTTATTTTTTCTGAGCAAGAGCTCCAGAACAAGGGAGATCATTCTGACCCTGTATTTCTTATGGTGCGTGTCTCTCAAATGGACCCACTTCATAAACACACATATGGTAGTATTATCAAGGAGGGTAAGCAAATGGTTTAAGAATTTCATACTTCACCTCACAAAATTTATTAGCAAACTTTGAAAATGACACCAGTTCAAAAACAATATGTGTTCAACCAGTTTCAGTGATATATGAAACAGGTGCAAATACTGTCCTGGGCCTAGATTTTCGAAGCTCTCTTAGCGCTAAGATAGTCGCAAGTGCCATACATTAACATTAACTTACCGTTAATGTACCGTACATAAACTATCTTTGGAAAGAAACATCGTAAGAATTTCATGTGAAGATCAGTTTAGGCTGTAAACAATATACTCCCTTCAGAAGGTTTGTTATAGATGGTATCAAATATTCAATGTATCCTAAAGTATGATTACACAATGCCATTTAGAAATTTAACTGTACTAAGAAAGTGTAATCCCAAATATAACATATGTTGTATCCTTAAAGTATTCAATAAAGTATTATTAAATAGATATTGCTGGATATTAAAACAATAAAACTTTGGTAATAAATACATTTCTTAAAATTACAATCCTTATATATGTTCTTGTCAGATATACATGCATTCTGTTACAGAATGTGAGATCAATAAAACTGTCACATATAGAGTATTCTTTTACATAATCTTGTTTGGTAATTTCAAGATATCTGTCTACAACATAAAATTTATATCCAATATTTGAAGACAAATTGAAAAATGATCTTAACCTTAAGGGTTAAAAGAAAACAACTTGTGCTCAAAGTTGGTTACATCACACCGAAGAACCGGGTTTGATCCCCCAAATGGCTACAATGTGTGTAGCCCATTCCTGGTGTCCCCCACAATGATATTGCTGGAATATTGCTAAAAGTGACGTACAACTAAACTCACTCACTCAAAGTTGTTACAAAATTCACAACCTTAGTGAAGCTTTGAAAACATTTAAGGACAGACATGTGGAAGACATTTTCAAACATGATGTCACTTGTTCCTGTGTTTTTTAAATTGAACAATTGACTTGGTTTTGCATGTGTTTGTGATAGGTGGTACCACTGGGTCAATTTTTATGTTTATGTAAATGGGTTTGTCAAATTAATCTATATGAATTAAAGTTGATGAGACACAAAACAATTCTTCTGAAGTTGGCGATCAAGAGAATATAAGTTTGTCTTGCAAAGGCAGGATTCATGAAGCCATTGATAAATTAGAAAAATATAAAAAATACTTTCCCTCCAGCTTATTATTAATTTTTCCTCAAAATATCCACATAGAATTTATTAATACTATTATGGCAAACATTTATCATCATGAAGGATAAACCATCATAAAGACAAAAAAAGTAGGTTGGCATCAAGCTAACTAAACGCTCTCTGAAGTATGTTTGTTGATTTAGAAGTGTGATGGGCCGTTTTGAGTCTGTGTGCAGTATAGAGCTTCAGATGACAGTGTTGGTAATGAAGCATTATATTACCTACAGATCACATAATAGGGAGGTAAGGCAACGGCAGCCCACAAGCTTAGAGGTGGTTGACAGGACCATAGATCATTCCTGTGTAAACATCTGATGCTTTGCAATTCTGACTTGAAGATAGCATCAATGTTTTTTCCTGACCTGTGCGGTTTGGCACTTTGTTGAACTACGTCCAGAAACAATGTGTCTTTTAGATGTTATCCACTAAAAATAACACCTTAAAAGAAGGGCAAATACCACAAGACTTGGTCTTCGAGAACACTATGTAATAATAGCTGTGATTGTTACACAAAAAACAAGGGGTTTCGATAGGCATTCTTTGGAAGATCATTTGTTATCTAACACTCTTAGCCAAATAACCAAGGATAAAATGTTATAATGCCAAATATTCATGCTTGTACACCTTGTGTGGTATATGTTTGTCATGATAAAATCAGATGGAATAATGGCTTGCTCTGATTCAGATTACTTCATTACAGGCGTGTTGTTTTGTAAGAATTAAAAATTAGCCATATTTTTTAGTCGGGATGTGTGAAATGTTTAGAATAATTTAGTTTGGATATATGTATGAAAACTAATCTGTAATAGCATTGAAATATCATGTCTAATTAGTCTAACAGGGTGCATCATTAAAAAACACAACTGTTCTGAGCGCCTCAGAGAAGACATCGCTTTAATTTTTTCAAATGTCAAACCAAAAATATACTTTTGTTGAAGTTGCTTTGGCTAATATTTCAAAGGTTTCAATTTTCATTAATTAGATGTGCATTGACTAAAACAAATTAACAAAGCTACCTGAGATTGCCCCTGCTTGGTTCTGAAGATACAGTAGAACACGGATATAACGAATTCCAAGGGACCAAGAAATTTAGTTCGCTATATCCGTTGTTCGTTATTCACATTTGACCGCCATCTTTGATTGTAGAGATGTAGAGACATGTATATGTTGAGGCTACAAATCTTTATTCTTGTACATGTACATTGACATAACATTAAAATTCTGAATTTATCATTCACAGACATTAGCTAGAACATGTTTAACAATCACAACAATCTCAATAATACATGTATATAACTTAATTACGTTTAACAAAGTCCACAGACCGTGATGCAGACTTCATTTTGTCAACTGCATCACAGACATCTGCAAGAGAGTCAAAGATAGAACTATCTGTACCTTTGCTAATTCATGAGTTCGTTATTCGCGTATAATTTTAATGATATTATAAAGGACTATTGACGGGACTTTTAAATTTGTTTGCTATATCCGTTTGTACGCTATATCCGTGTTCGCTATATCCGTGTTCTACTGTACATTATACAGGTATTGTTTGAATCTTTCCTGTCTCACAACCCCTGAACCATAGTATTTTCTCTTCCATTCTGTAATGCAAAAAATCCAAATGAATCAAGTCCAGATTGTCCTCACCATGTTACATGGGCTGGATGCAAACAGAGTGAGTGAGTGAGTGAGTGAATGAGTGAGTGAGTGAATGAACTAGCGAGTGTGTGAGTGAGTAAGTGAGTGCGTGAGTTACATCTAATTGGCATTATTTCAGCAATATAGCAAACACGCTAGAAACATCCAGAATATGTGCTTCACACATTGTACCCATATTGGGAATCAAACCAGGGATCTGGAATTCACTAACACCAAACCACTGGGCTAACCCTCCAGACTATAAAAAGGAACACTTACATCAGATATAGTGTCTATTTCTCATTCTTCTTAATGTCACAAGCTAATAAACAGTAATGAAATTGTTTGGAATAAATTTCGGTGCATAGAAACAATCATCCAGCTTTCAAAACCTTTCAACTTTGAACAAATGATCTGCCATCTCCAACAGGTCTTTAGGTATAAACATTTGTAGTTTCTGACAACCCGATCCATCATTCTGTCAGTGGTTGGGAGAGTATAGCTATTTTTCAAAGATAATTGTATTCATAAAAGAAAAAAATTGGTTTCTTGAATTTTCCTTTCTTTCTCCTAAATGCTAGTTGCCATCAAACCTGTAGTTATTAACTGAGTCCGTTATCAACGCCATTGAGAGGCCTCTACATATCTCAATGGAGAGTGGATAGTCAGTGTTTATAGTTCCGAGTTACCAGAAATTCTCATCATTTGTAATTTGATTAGCTTCAGCAATATTCTCCATCCAGTGTCAGGGACTCTGACCTAAATCAATAGGAAAAATGGACAGTAAATGATATCCAATAACTACAAATTGGTAGCTTAAAACATACTAAATCAAACATAATTGAAACTGGAGGTTGGTCTAGATTGTGACAATTTTATGAATGAATGCAAACTCTATGTGAAATTGCAGTGAACGCCAGACACCGTGGCTCTTGATGCCTGGTAGATGGACACAGTAGCACCTTCTCACGGTCGCCCATCACAAAAAGCTGATGGAGAGTAAAAAGTAGGGTTCAAAAGATTAACAAAAGGAAATGGATGACATTTTGTGTCAGAAACCCAATTTTGAAAGAGCTTTTAGAATTCGGACAAAATGTCAGCCTTTTGTCGATGTGATAGATGGGCGAGGGGAAGGCATTGTGGAAAACAAATTATTTCAGATTCCTCATACATAGCATATTTGATTTATAATGTTTACTGTCAGTCAAATGAAATGGAGGGTATCCTGTAATAAAATATCGAAAGAATATAAGTGGATATATTTTGGATGGGTTGAAGTAGTTTGGAAATATTATAGGTAATTAGAGTGAGTGAGTTGTTTTTACACTGCTTTTAGCAAAATTCAAGCAATATCATGGCAGGGGATACCCGAAATAAGCATCACGCATTGTACCCATGTGGGGTTTTGAACCTGAGTCTTCAGCATGACGGGCGAACGCTTTAACCACTAAGCTACCCTGCTGCCCCTAGGTAATTAGAGGATAAACAATTTAACCACTAAGCTACCCTGCTGCCCCTAGGTAATTAGAGGATAAACAATCATCAACAATCATCAACAATCAAAATCAGAATGGAACCACGAACAGGCTGAGGGATGTTACAATTAGTGCCCTACTTAGAATCTGGAATCAAATGCACAGCCTGAGGTTTCAAACGTTTTGTTTACAGCTTATACACCAGTGGCGAGATATGTGTGTGCGTGCGTGTGTGTGTGCATGTGTGTGTGTGTGTGTGCATGCGTGCATGTGTGTGTGTGTGTTTCAGGGGGGTCAAACCCCCCCTTTTTGAAAATTACCAAAGACGACATTGAAGTTAATGTTTTGCAATGGCGGAGCCCCCCCTTTGAAAATTTCTTGATCTTGATCCGATGTACACAATCTTGAACCAAATACACAGATGTTTTAAATGTTACATTCGTCACCTTCTAGGGAATTTGGAACCAACAGTACAACCAAAGGTTTCAAATGTTGCATTTGCAGCTTACATAAAATCTGGAACCAAATTCACAGTCTGAGATCTCAAATGGTAAATTTAACACTGAATATAGATGTTTGAGGCCTGAGTGAACCCATTGAGCAGGGTTTGATTCTGGCAAACCACAGATCGGGGCAGTTAAGGAATGAAACTCAAGACACCAACTACATGTGCCTTAGACAAAAACTCACATCCCTCATACAATCATTGAGTATTCATGGGTTTATACACAATATCTACAACATAAATGCAATATAAAATGTATATGAACATAAGCAAGTTCTATAATCATACAACTGGCAGCACTTTATATGGACATTTCCACAAGAGCATCCCGATCTTGAGCTTCATTGCAATATTTGCATCATCCACAATGCATGGGAATTGCCCCATATCACTCGTAATTACTGGCTGTAAAATGGTTCTTTATGAAAAACATGTGGCTGTTGCTGACAAACTCTGAATAATGATAGGCATTGCTCATGACTTGCCTCCACAGTGGGAAGGAAAAGACGATCAGGGAATTCATCAAAGTAGATAAAATGCCTTTGAGGACTGGACTAATTTAGAACTTCAAAATGTTCATTTTCAAATAACATGTCTCTCACAAATCAGTCTTGGTGCTTTTTAAAGGCTGCTTTGTTAAGCTTTTAACTACTATCTGTTGCTCACGTCCCATCCTTCTGATGTGTTTCTGTTGAATGTGCCTGTCATAGAATTTGGTTAATTCCAATGGGTTTGTTCTGATCGAGTCTGGGCTACCTCTACTGATGCGAGATGATTTCATCTAATGTAGGCTAGTGCCTAACTGTTTGAGCATGTTTAATGAAGACAAGTCACTCTGAGGTGCAATAGTGAAACTCTGTACCATAATCTTGTTCAGTAAATATCCAATTATACTTCAAGCCTTTATTCACTAATATGCAATAATTGTCAGAGAAATTTATTTATTGTACAATTTGATATCCATCCAAGTAAATGAAATAATATTTTATTACTATTGGTTTGACATTTGTATTGCAAAATGTAACCTTTTAACAGATTGTCATGGTGTAACATTTACCAGTGCTGTAGATCATTGTATACATGGATCCATCTGCCTGCACTGTACAACAGTGGAGATATTGGGGAGTATTGGAAGATGGCGTGTGATCTTTGGCTATCCATTTCTTATCATCTCAGAGTGAAGGGTGAGTGGGTGGGTGGTTGAGTGGTTGAGTGAGTGGTTTAGTGAGTGGTTGAGTGAGTGAGTGATCACGTGAGTGAGAAGTTGAGTGAAAAGTTTGGTGAGTGAGTGAGTGACATACTTGTTGGTTGTAAAAGCTACTGGTTGAGAGGATGATTGAGTGAGTGGTTTAGTGAATGGTTGAGTTAGTAGTTGAGTAGAAGGTTGGGTAAGTGGTTGAGTGAGTGGTAGAGTGAGTGGTTGAGTGAGTGGTTAAGTGAATGGTTGAGTTAGTAGTTGAGTAGAAGGTTGGGTGAGTGGTTGAGTGAGTGAGTGGTTAAGTGAATTGTTGAGTTAGTAGTTGAGTAGAAGGTTGGGTAAGTGGTTGATTGAGTGAGTGGTTGAGTGAATGAGTGATTGGTTAAGTGATTGAGTGGTTAAGTGATTGAGTGAGTGGTTGAGTGACTGAGTGAGTGGTTAAGTGATTGAGTGAGTGGTTGAGTGACTGAGTGAGTGGTTGAGTGACCGAGTGAGTGGTTAAGTGATTGAGTGAGTGGTTGAGTGATTGAGTGAGTGGTTGAGTGACTGAATGATTGGTTGAGTGACTGAGTGAGTGGTTGAGTAATTGAGTGAGTGGTTTAAGTGGTTGAGTGAGTGGTTGAGTGAGTGAGTGAGTAAGCGAGTGAAAGAATTTAAATACTTTCTTTTAAAATCCTTGGTTTATAATCGCTGTGGTCACATTTTTCCACAAAGCTTTAAATCTGTAAATCAGCGCCACTCTACTGCCACGTCAAGCTGACACATGCAAGGTAATGTAAATACTATTCAAAGCAGTGTCAAACCTACCTCACTCTCTAGGCTTAAGATTGAAACCATTCAGGGCAATTCTAGTACTACTATTCCACAAGTCATTTTGTTCCTCTGAAAAAAAGGCAGATCAAAAGCGAGAAAAGTATGCACTCCAAAGTGAGTGATGTGATGTGATGGTTGGCACTGATGCTTTTAACGGTATTTCTGTCACATCACGGCATGCCAACATGATGCTGGAGGACAGCCCAAAGTGCATGGGTGGTTTCCAATTTCCTGAAACCCAGAAGCATTTATGGTGATGATGCTGAGATGTTTGGTTAATATCCTGGTTCATCTAAGGGAGGTAACTCTGGATGACAAATATAAAATTAGAAAAGGATAAAAAGTAATTCCAATCACAACATTACTAAAACATTGCTTTGAGCAGAATATCAGTTTATATATATATATACCTGGGTGTTCGAGTTTCATGTGGGAACAAAACTGAAAGTAAAAATGAGTATGGGAAATGCAACCAGGCAAAACAACAATTAGAACCATGATCACAGGTGTCTGACACGTCTAAGGGAGGCAACTCTCCAAAGTACATTACAACACCTTCGAGGACTAAGCCACTAGTTCCTGACAACTTAATGGCCCAGCTACATCAGTACTCAAAACAGTGCAGAGAGTTCGTCTTAATTCAACTTCAGACAGCCCTGCTGATAATGTCTGCGGAAATAACTAATAACCAATGATCACATAATTCCTGGCACAGACACATGGATTCAGACAATAAGCGCTAGCTACACAATGTGGTAATTAGAGGAATATACTAATCACATTTGTGAATAATTTTTCTAGCATTTTGACACATTGTTTTGTTACCGTACCACATGACGTACCTCGATGGCCAGACTTTCTATAAACAGAGCCATGAAGAAGTGACAGTCGTTTCAGGTCAATGTTATTCCGTGTAATTACCGTTATTTCTTAGGCAGACACATGTTTACCCATTACTTGAGGACAAGTTTAGCAAAGACAAGACTAATTATTTCATATTCTATCTACAGTTCTAATGTCTATCAGTTAAAATGGTAAAAGCATGTCTCTGTTATTGGTAGACATTTTTTTACGGCACTATTTTTAAAAACTGTTGAATTATGGTTATTTATGAATAAATGACAAGCAGGAATAGTTATCATTATTTTCTATCTGACCATTTTCAATCAGAACAACATGTCATATGTTAGTTTATAAATTACATTTTTCAAGCATAGCATAATTTTTTTAACAAATTGTTTAAAGTAGTTCTTGTATTTTGAATACAGATGGCTATAACATGTATTCTTCCTTCTCAGTTTCTGTGTGTCTTGTTACACAAAATTGTTTAAAAATACATAAAAAACAAAATTACATGACATTTCTATGGTATGGACAAAAGCTAAAGCTAAACCAACCATGCCACTCTTTTACCTTTTGACATATTCATTTGTCCTCTTGCACCTTAACATATCTGTCAAACTAAGAACAATATTTTTTTTTTTTTTGCACAAACTGATAACCTTCTTTCACGATTTTCTCTCATTTCAGTTTGTGACAGTTATTCATTGCAACCATTAGAGCATATGAAAGTATTAGTCTTTTAAAAAAATCAGTCATCGAAAAAAAATGCCTGGCACTGGGAAATGTTCACTGAGTACAATATGGTATGTGAGTGAGTGAGTATATTTTTTTTAGCAATATTCTAGCAATATCAATATCCAGGAGTACAATATGCAGTTAACACATGAATAGATGCTACATAATTAATGAATGACGGAATTTGACGGCTTCAGTTCCTAGATGTGTTTGTCCTGATCATGCCATCAATCAGTCACTGTAGACAGGTGTGATGCTGCACTGCCCTCACAGTCATTCTAGGACCTTTTGTAAATCATTTTTCATCACATCTAGCCATAATAGCGGGAAATGTCACACCATGGCATCTTCCCCATGAGTTCTTTATAAGCTTGTCAAGAACTAGTCCAGACTAATATTTTGTAGACAAACACTTATCGTATCTGTGGTGAATATTTTGCCAATCAAACAAGGTAAAACCTTCTATGTTTGTACTTTTAACACTTAACCAGTTCAATAAGGTTACATCTACTGCAGGACTGTTTCTAAAGGTTTTGACATATATGTTTGATATAATTCATAAATTCCTTTAAAAAATATTTGCAAAACAAATTGGCTCTTTCCATTTATTGTTTGGTCAAATAATTAATTTAAGCATGAATATTTGGACGGTGACATATTTTCATTTTATTGCAAATTAATGCTGTCAAGAAATGTTTTTTTATGTAATATGTACTAGTGTTATATAAAACTGAACTGGTAAAACAATAAATGTCAACTACATGAAAAATAAAATATAAATAAATTAGAAATATTTCTTCAGGTCCAACCAATTTGTATTTATTTCTTTTTAAGAATGTACTTTGCAATATGACGCTGAGTTGGGACCAAAAACACTAGTGGCTGATATTATGAGCAAACTCCCATGTCTGATAGATACAATGAAACCCCTACCATCAAGTCATGAGTCTGACCACCTCAACTGCTCAGGTCAGGTCAGGTCAGGTCTTGTTGTACCCATTAATGCCGAGCACCAGGCAGGGACCATATTTTAACGTCTTTTGGTATGACGCTGCACCAGGAGGATCGAACCCGCTCTTTTGGACCTTCCGATCTCTGCGACCTTCCGCTCTCTGGGCGGACGCTCTAACCACTACACCATGGTGATGGTCTCAACTGCTCAGTTTGTTCTAAAGACCAGCATAGATTTTCTGAGGAGTGAGTGAGTGAGTATGGTTTTATGCCACTTTTAGCAATGTCACAGCAGGGGACACCAGAAATGGGATTCACACATTGTGCCCATGTTGGGAATCAAACCTAGGTCTTTGGTGTGATGAGCGAACGCTTTAACCACTAGGCTACCTCATTGCTCCCCTGTGGATATATTCTAGCACAGAAATTCCACAGGTCTATACATAAGTAATTTTGCATGCATTAATATATATAACATGTATGTATCAGAATGTTGTATGCAAAATAACATTTTATCTAAGACATCATGAAGAAGCAAACAGGTGCCAGTTTATCATAAATTTTTTATTTCTTATTTTGATATAGATTTCTGTTGTAAATTATGTATTGATTGACCATTATCCAGTACTGCTTCCCTTTCATTTTACTTTGTTTAAAAAGTCTGTGAAACACAAACTGGAAAATCATCACACAGAGTGAGCATCAGTGAGTATCTGGTTTTTTTTTTAAATTCCAGCAATATAGTGTGGGTCTAATTACCATAAACTGACTTCATCCACTGTACCCATATTGAGAATTGAACCCAGCCCTTAGTCATGATGACAGATGCTTAACCCACAACACTAACCCTTTGACTCATTAGACCATCACACAAAATAAAAATAATACTGAATTAATTGCCTGCTCTGTGTTTTTGCTTTGGTTGAATTCTGTGGTTCCTGTAACCATATGTAATAAACTGTATCCAGCATAATTAAACTTGAGCTGAAATGACAAAAATAAATAACCAGCAAAAACGTGATGATGTACATGGTGCTGAGTAAACGACTGCTCCCTAAACTAATTCCAAACTTAATTGACATGGTTTCCAACACTGTACACTGAAAAACTGCAAGGCATCTACCTCATTAGTCAAATAAATGTGCAATGACTCTTTGCATTCTAAACACCCCCTTCAAAATAACTTTCTTTTAGTTGACTTACACCTCTTAAACAAAGTGATACTTCCTGTAGAGGTCTTACGTCTTGCGATGAGAGTAAATAGGGAGTATGGTGCTAATGGCTATAAGCATGCTGGGATAGCAGCAGACTAAAGCTTAGTCTCCGAAAATGTACAATTTTGGATGAACAAATACCTCAATACAAACTGAAAAGCGCCCCAGTGAGATGGGAGATTCAGAACTAACAGACTCTAGACTTGCTTCATTAAGCATTGGAGAAATGGTTGGACGGAAGGTGAGTGAGTGAGTATGTTTTATGCCACTTTTAGCAATATTCCAGCACTATCCCAGTGAGGGACACCAGAATTGGGCTTCACACATTGTACCCGTGCAGGGAATCTAACCCAGGTCTTGTGATGAGCAAACGCTTTATCCACTAGGCTACCCCACCGCCCCAGAAGGGGAAGTAATGTGTCTAAGGGCCTGTGAGACAAACTAGGATCGGAGGAATATGCCGTCTGTGGAGGTCATGCATATATGAGACAAGCACCTGCATTTGCCAGACAACGGTAATGGCTCCTCTGAGTGGGGAACAATATTAAAATTGAATCATCAGCCTTTACCTTAAAGTGAATTCCCAGCATGCAATGATTCGGAGGGGGAAGAGTGGGACAAAGATTAATTTCCACGTTTCATCATTGCTAACAAAGAACATATCCCGGGGGGACATTCGAGAGCATTCACTGGGGCATCATTTGCAGACAAAGGAGAATGATCCATCTTCCTAGCATGGAGTATAGCATGCAATGGAGATGCTGTCATTTCTGTGGAATGGATGATGGCAAGAAATAGATGACTGTACCTCTCCGTGACGAGAAGGAAATCAGGGTCCCCTCAATTCGTGGGACACATATCTTCTTACCTATCAGGTCATGGTGACCAGATGTTCTTCATTTAAGCATCGTTTTTGCAATGATTGCAGGGGGAATATATTCTCTTCTTCATCATCTATGAAGAAAGTTGGCACGTGGGCAGGATGTAATACAGGCAAATGAGATTTCCTCTACTAACGTTCATTCCCATTATGAAGTAAACGTAGCATGAATTAAATTGTTGATTCTAATAAAAGCCTGTGACAGTATAAATAAATGCAACTATTTGTGATGAATTATAGATGCTCTGCAAATATAGTTGCAGTAGTGAAATGTAACCTGTAATGTTTAACTATTCAACTGTTACTAAAATAGCAATTACCACAAATTACATTCAGCATATGTGTTTGTCTTTCATTCACGGCTCGATGGTAGATACAAAAGAAGGAGTGAGTGTTTTTGTCCTTAATCCTTCATCAACTAATTTGTTTTTTCAATGGCTGTCATTTGCCAAGGTTCCATGCTGGGGTACTTGTGTCTCCAAGGTGCAAATGTTTATATGCTTGCTATATTTTCAACTTCAACACTTCCTTGGTGGTCTAGTGTCACCTTAATGTCTCAATCACCAAAGCAGCAATCTACAGTTTAACCATTGTTTAGAGTTGTATACCTTGGTTGTGTCAGGATTTTCAGGTCATGGGTCCAAATCTCATGTCTTGTTCTGTATTATTCCTTGGTCTGTCCATACCGTATCTGAAAAGATGGGTTCAATTGAAGATGTCTAAGAAGGGTCATGAAACAAAATCAAACGTGTAATTGTAAGCATAGGTTCTCATGTTAAGGGGATGGTGGAGTAGCCCAATGGTTAAAGTGTTCGCTCATCATACTGCAGACCCAGGTTCAATTCCCCACATGGGTACAATGTGTGAAGCCCATTTCTGGTATGCCCAGCCATGATATTGCTGGAATATTGCTAAAAGTGGCATAAAATGAAACTCACTCGCTCGTTTGCTCTCATGTGTAAAACTCATAGGCACGTGTAAAGATGTTCAAAGGGAATGTCTGTTACATACATACATACATACATACTACATACATACATACATACATACATCATACACATAGAGGTCATCATGTCATTTATGTATCCAGTCTACAGTTCACAGGGCCATTCTGGGTTTGAATCTCAATGCGACCACATCGTCACAAACCCATTCATGATGTCAAAGACTCTAAAAGCAATGTGGCAGCTTATACAATGATTCTTGATTCAAAATGCCATTCCAGTGAATCCTGTGTAACCTCTGACCCAATTAACCAAATGCTTCTGAGATGCCATCAGTATGTTGTATTATACAAATGCATTTAGTGCATGTCTAAAGTAACCAGAGATTCTGGGTTATATTCATATTCTGGAAGTGCAGATCATTGCTTGCTTTCGGTGCACAGTGGCCGATGTAATCTCGTAATTGCCTGCAGTCCAGTGTTGGTCCCTTGCAACACAGCCATGCATGGAAGTCAATGAAAATCAGAATGCATTTGCAATCAGTGCGTTTTGTGTTTTCAAGGTCACCTGAGGGAGTTTCATGGTGGACAGATATAACCCTTCTGCAATTGTTTTGGAGAGGATTATTGGCACTCTATCACCATTAGACTCCTTTGGGAACCTCTTGCACATCTTCTGTCCTGTTATCCATGCTTGGTGTGAAAGATTTGTAAAATTTGATGGTCTGGCTTTGATAATATGCTGAGGGATATTCATACAGAAAGACACAAGGGAACCGTAGCCGGCACCTGTAGGTTTTTAAAAATCCTGAAATGGGTTTGGAACATTTCAAAGGATTTTGAACCAATCAGATTTCATAAAAATTGGAGCTCATGGAAGCTTGATTGGGCAAGAAAATTGCTATGATTATAACCAGCTTAAAATCATCAGCTGTGTTCAGTTGTGCTCTAAGCATCAACTTGTAGGGTTAGGGAGTATGGCTTCCGACAGTTTTAGCAATATTCCAGCTATATCATAGAAAGGGACAAGGATTACCTCATCATATGGTCCATGCTTGGAATCCAACATGAGACTTCATCATGGTGACATGGGACATTGTTCATAGCTGAGCTGACCATCCTTCTATAAACATGGAGTGCCAACTCTTTCTCCCCGCACCCTACCCCCTCTTTTGGCATCCAGCATACCACTTACTGGGTACTTTGTCTTGGGTTCCAATAAAAGATTTGACTCATGTCAGTCTACATGAGTATATCTAGCTGGGATTTCATGTAGAATGCATGTCCATGCATGCTTATAAACATAGAGTTAAATATTTTATGGATATGTCAAATTTTAAAATAGAAAAAAAATATTAAACAATTTTAAGGTTGAAATCTGCATGCCAGTAAACCTTCATGGCATCCAGCAGCACTGCACTGTGGCATCTGTAATACCACTAAACAGGCATCTGGCATACCAGACTCATTTGGCACCCTCAGACTAGATTGGCACCCTCATCCTGGATTGGCATCCTCTGCCTGGATTGGCACCTTCAGCCTGGATTGTCTTCTTCAGCCCAGATTGGCACCTTCAGTCAGATTTGGCATCCTCAGCCTGGATTGGCATCCTCAGCCTGGATTGGCATCCTCAGTCTGGATTGGCATCCTCAGCCTGGGTTGGAACCTTCAGTCAGGATTGGCATCCTCAGCCTGGATTGGCATCCTTAGCCTGGATTGGCATCCTCAGTCTGGATTGGCATCCTCAGTCTGGATTGGCATCCTCAGCCTGGGTTGGAACCTTCAGTCAGGATTGGCATCCTCAGCCTGGATTGGCATCCTTAGCCTGGATTGGCATCCTCAGCCTGGATTGGCACCTTCAGCTTGGATTGGCATCCTCAGCCTGGATTGACACACTCAGACTGGATTGACACCCTCAGCCATGATACTGCCGCCAACAGCACTAAGCCCCGATCATCCCTCCCACGACCACAGGAAACATCAGCTATCAAGTACTGTCTGTATGCTCCCAGATCTATAAAATATAATCCCGTACTCCACTACCGAATCCCCCATAAGACCAACATTTGAAGAATTGATCTTCAGTAATGTGCAACAAAGCCTCAAACTGCAATATGGACGACACAACCAGACAGTAATATACATTTGGTGTGCTCAGCTTCAATAATCCCTCATACATGTATGATTGTATTGTGTTTCATGGTTTAGATTTTATAAGGTAACGTCTATCAATCCACGAGATATATGTATGACCCTTGCTTGGCCTGTCGAGTGTGGTGTCTGTGGACGGAGGAAATGGCCGACTGAAGGTAGAGATGGCTGACTTGTCTACATGTATGGAATGGTAGTTGTAAATCTGTCTGTCACAATGCACTGGCTTAGTATGGAGGAGGTAGCTCTCACCCCTCCCCAAGGGAACTGCAGTCTGAGTCCTCATGCTAACTTATTTAGTTTTACTCTGTATTTCAAATACTGGTATCTAATTTATCACTTATCAGCTGACTTAAAATTTATTTCGAAGTGCAATATACAACCCAGGAAAAATGTCAAAACATTTTCCTATTCCCTCTATCTTTTATTTCTCTGTTTCTCTCTCTCTCATTCTCTCTCTTTCTCTGTCTGTGTCTGTGTCTCTCTCACTGTGTCTGTCTGTCTCTCTTTCTCCTTCTTTCTCTCTGTCTGTCTCTCTTTCTCTCTGTCTGTCTCTCTGTCTGTCTCTCTCTCTCTCTCTCTCTCTCTCTCACACACACAGAGGCATTGTAACCTCTATTACTCCATGTGAATATTTACTTACCATTATTTAGGGAATATTGCAAAAGTTTAGTACGCCTTTCATCTTATAGCCATCTTCTTGCTCTTCAAGCTGGCATCTCTCGCTCATGTGAGTGAGTGAGTTGGGTTTTTATTCCAGCAATATCATGGCAGGGGACACCAAAAATGGGCTTCACACATTGTACCCATCTTGGGAATTGAATCTGGGCCTTCACCGTAATGAGCAAATGCTTTAACCACTGGGCTACCCCACCGCACCCTCTCTCTCATGAGTGTAACTTGGTCTAATTCTTTTATCATCTTATGATGATATGGACCTTTATGTAAGTATAGTGTGCCTTCATCAAAGAAAATACTCTTGTCTCCTAAGTGCATGAAATACTGTGAGCCAGAGCTGGCATGAACTCAGGTGAAACTATTGATTCAGTCAGCCAGTATTCCCATGCTCTTTCTGTGTTGAAATTTCATGCCGAAATGCCTCCCATCATTGATCCTGCCACTGACAATGCTTGAGTTGGTATCTTGCCTAAATAAGATAAAGCTGACGCAGATTTGTCATTAATATAGACATGAATATTTTTGTTCTAAATACCTCGAGTTTACTCTCATAAATTTCTTAAACAGGAAACTTCATCCAGAATCTGTCCCCCTTTCAACTCGGTCTCAAATGAAATTTGGTAGTTTCAGAGTTTTCATCTCTAACACCGAAAACCAACATCACAACTTTCATACTTCCTTATAACAATCATCGATCGACTCTCAGTGCCTTTGCCGTAATGGATGGGAAATATGCAATGTTTATCTAGCATATACCATGCACGCTGTTTCATGTAATGAACACTGAGACAGCAAGTTCCCTCAACTTTTAACCAGATTGTCCATCCTTGTTCCATCGATGACATACAGACCAGGCACTGACTAGCAACCGTCAACCCAGCCATTACAACAGCAGCAGGTCTTGCACTTCTTCAATCAAATTACAGCAATTTCACACCCTCCGTCCGAGTTATTCTACCATTTAATTTACCATTTCCTAATGCAAACTTGCAACGACTCAGTTGATCCAATCTATAGATTGCCATGTTATGATATATGAATTATGAAATAGAGGAAGAAGTGGAGCCTACAAAGAAGCATGGTTAGTCCTGGAGGATGAAAAGCTTCAAGTTAATCTCAGTTGTCTACAGAGCTACGTGTTTGTCAGGTATACCAACATAATAAGGGTTCTTACACCAGTGATATCATGCCTGTAAATATCAGCTTGTTGGGCATGGCAATAACGTAATAGCTTTACACTGAAGAGTGCAAATATTACAAGACTTGGGAGAATTATTGGAAGAGGATTGTCTCCCGGATGTCCATGCAAATGGGATCAAAACTGCACTTCATTGTTAGATGAGGAAGCTTAGGACCAAATTAGTGATGTGGAAACCAGTGTCTGAAGTGAAATATTTCCTCCTAAACTACAGGTCAGAATTGATGAAAATGTACAATCATTTGATTACCCTAATATTCTAGGGACAAGAACTTGAGATTACTGGTACTGTACCCACTTTCTTCATAAGTATTTTAGATACTTAGTGAGTGAGCAATATTCCAGCAATATCATGGAGGGGGACACCAGAAATTGGCTTCACACTTTGTACCCATGTTGGGATTTGAAGCCAGACCTTCGGCATGACAATGCTTCAACCACTGGGAAACCCCCCATGTGTTTACTTATTACAATTTAATATAGATGATTTGATATATAGATGCAATGTTTACTTATTACAATTTTTTAATATAGATGATTTGATATATAGATGCAATATTATCATTAAAGCAATTTTCTATAAGATTTGGCATTTCCAAGCTATCCTGACTTTAATATTCTATCATCAATGACCAGATAGCTTTAATAGGAAATAATCTAATCTTATCTGGAAGTGTTAAATTGGAGATGGAAACTGGAGACCATTGGTACTTAAAGAAAATCAACATTGGAATGAAATACTACAGTGTTGACTGTTTTTGGTTTGTCCTGCTATTCTTGGTGCCGAAGAATCTAAATAGTCTGGTAACTATAGAGTAAGAACATTGGCAGACACAAATTAAGGGTTCTAGAAACCTATCAAAATATACGATGACAGCTGAATTGTTTTCCGGGTATTGTACAAGATAAATCAGGAATGAGATATTGCTACAGCTCAACTAAATATACAGCCAAGGGATTATTAAAGATTGATTTTATGGCTGAAGTGGTGTGTGTTTTCATTGGAACTGTATTATTCTTAAAGAATAAGTAATGGCTGGAGAATTAGTCTCAAAGTCATAGTGTTCTAAAACAAACCACCCTCAAGCATGTTTATATTGGGAGGCCTTTTTCTAAAACAAATCTGTTTTTAATGTTTCAATAGTTTTTGATTATATATTTATACTGACATTTAGAAATGGGTGACTGGATTTGGAAATGGATGAATATTCATAAGAAATATATTTTGGAAGATTTACCATATCAGTGAACTAACCAGCAGTATTTTAGTTTTATAATGACATGGCAACTTATATGTAATTACTCTATACTATAGACATGGATCTTTGATGCTGAGTGAGTGAGTGAATGTGTGAGTGAGTGAGTGAGTGAGTGAGTGAGTGAGAGTGAAAGATAAGAAGCTGTGAGACATGAGATTCACCCTAGGACCAAATTTTCCTTGTTTCATGATTGACCATGATGATGATGATGATTATGAGATTTTACACACACTCTCCAATATAATGCATATTTCACACATTGTGTGAGAATCTTGTACCATGCATGGATGTCACTATCAGGGCAGAACATTCTCATATTTTTGCACACAATTAGGTTTACATGTATCACTATTTGATAGTAATTCATAAACAAATGCTGAAGATCTAGTGAGAATCATGTTTGGCCTTCTTTCATGCTAATGGAATATCCTTTGTCACATATATATGGCCAATGTGATACGACTGGAACATCATAGATGGCAGCATTAACATCCCTCAGTCACCCTTTATATGTTTATTGTCTGTGACAGTCCAGACATATATTTTACCATCTTCGTCATCAAGAAACACATGCTTCAGTCCATCCCTAGGCAAATGGAAATCTGCTGCTGCACATCTTGGATGCAGAAGATGTATGGTGCTGTAGAATTACTGCATGTCTGTATTTAGGCCAGACCAATTTTATTTCTTGTTTTACAGATTTTTGTCCCCAGAAAACCTAAAGGCAGGAGGGAAAAGAAATGAAAATATTAATCACCAGTCAAAGTAATATTCCTTTTAAATACTAAAAGTGTTTTACTTTTGGCAATTTATGAAGCGCATATGGGGCAAAAAAAAAATCAAACAAATTTTGGGGGTAAGTTTACATTTTTGGCCAATAAAAACGTTAGGATTTCTTTTTTGAGCAGGGAAAATTAATTTTATTATATTTCTTATTCTTGACAAAATATGACTGGAGGATCCGTAAAACAAGAAATAAAATTGGTCTGCCCTTACGTGGAATTTTCATTTTATGGTTTACCAATAAAATAGAAATATATTTGTTTAGTTTAATAATTTATCTAAGTAAACATAGAGTTGTATGGATTGATCAGTTACATGATATAATATTCGACTGCGGTGCAGGGTGTTCAGCAGTAATGTGTAGATGTGTCCCCCCTACACAGACAAGGCTGAATTCTCTTGTGGAGTTAGCTGTGTCCAGAGACTATACAATGCATTTGATCAATTATTGTTGCCTGCCATGATCTGGGAACCCGAGGGACAGTGTGCTGTGCAATAGTTCAATATTTCTAGTCCTAACTTTGATGATATCAGTTTCGCAATGACCGTTTGACTTTTGCTATGTAGAAAATTTGAATTTATTTTTTCTCGATACCATTAGGACAGAATGGACTTCGGTTCAAATGAGGGCAGTGTTTATTACCAGAGCTTAACTCAAACATTGTCAATATTACTTGATACAATTTTGTAGAAATATCAGTCCAGTCATGCACTTGTGTTTTTTTGCAATTAAGGAATTTAGACTTTTTAAAAATATTTTTTTGTGTTTCTATGACAACAACCATTGTTGCATCGTTTTTACTTCATTACTACTTAATTGCATGGTTTGCAGATTGCTATGGCTTTTTATCTTTGTATATTGTTTCCATTAAGAAGTGCCAAAAGCTAAAAGAAAAAGAGACTAAAAACATGTCCATTGTCAGAACAAATGGAACTCGCTTGTGTATCAAGTGATAAGTATTGCTTCTTCCTACTGATCTTCACAGAGTAGCAACATCGATCCTTCTGAGATGGCTGACGGTACCCAGTCAGCTGGCAGCATGTTTAATACATACACCTTGAAAGTATTGAGGGGGCATGAAAGTCTCATTACAGCCGGTGACATTGGTCTACTGACTGTATCACATTTTGCCATAACCCCCTTCTTAACCATCCATGTAATGTCATTTCATATCACCCCATACCCATGAAGGTCCGGGTTAGAATGTACCTTCAGTAACCCATGCTTGTCGTAAGAGGCGACTAACAGGATCGGTTGGTCAGACTCGCTGATTTGGTTGACACATGTCATCGGTTCCCAGTTGCGCAAAACGATGCTCATGCTGTTGATCACTGGATTGTCTGGTCCAGACTCGATTATTTACAGACTGCTGCCTTACAGCTGGAATATTACTGAGTAAAACTAAACTCACTCACTCACTCATATCACCCCAAATACATGCATCACTTTTTCATGACCTCCTTCCTCCCTCCCCTATAATAAATTACCAGTCATTCAATTATTTTTTATAATTAATAAAAGAAAAGTATTGGAAAGAAACTGTAAAAAACTATAAAAATGGTGCCTATATTTTTGCAGTGTCATTTTTTAATGACCCCTTACTTAATCCCATCCTCCCTCTGCTATGATAAATGACCAGTCATTCATATTTTTTCAAATTTAAAAAATATTTATTTAAAGAAAAGTAGGTCCAGAGACAAGACCCCCTTATAGCTGTGATAAATATAGTGCCCACTCTACAATTCTTTTGCAATCTTACTTTTTCATGAATCTGAACTTAATCTCACTGGCCTTCCTTAATCTCACTGGCCTCTGTCCGCTATGATAAACGACCAGTCCATTACATGATGCTGATCAGACCAGCGATTCATCTTTAATCATCTGCATCTTCACATATTGGTGTCATCACCTCACCTTGTAAAGATTACAAGTTCATTAGATGCGATATCTCATAACTAGTTCCACGGGGAGATAGATTGAGTTCCATTCAAGGTGGTCAAGTGTCTGGATGTCTCTTGGTCTTGAAGGAGATATAAAGAGCACTGTCACGGGCGCAAGTCAATCACTCAGATTATTATTATTACATCAAGAGGTGATATCATCAGAACTTCAAAATATAGGGATAGTCATGATATTTACAACATTCTTGACAGGGAGTACAAGCTAATCTCATTATATCATCAAAATGACTTCAACGATTTATGCCATTGCCACCATGAAATTGTTTCAGACCTTTGAACATTTCTTCCATCTTGACTGGCAGACTCACTACATGCGACCGTGACAGTCAATATTACATTACACCTTTTTGCCTAGAGTACCTTTTCGAAATCAATATTTCATGCTGGTCATGTTAATTTGCTGGTATATGTTTCATAATGCTGAAAATCATTGATCAAACAATTTGCCAAGAAAAGGTTGTAACGATAGCCAGAGATTATCCAAGCTGCTAGCTGGCGTAATCTAATGAAAGAGAGTCTAGACATTGAAATCTGGGACTATCCGTTCTGGACATGTCCGATGGGGTGGGATACAAACAAGTGATAGAGAGACTTGGACTAAACCTGTGGTACTCCGTTAATTGACTGGGCACATGATGATCATCAGCCCTGACACTTCATGTATTCATCCACGGATAGATCCCAGCATTACTAAATGAAATCTGCTGCAACAAAAACTGACAGTCCAAGCTGTGAGTTTCCTTCTAACAAGTGTCCAAGTGAATAAAGTGAGTGAATAACCCCTCTGCTTATTCAGGCCTATTGAAGAAATCACATGTATTGATTAGAAAATGACTGAACTGTCCACGTTTGATGACTTTGCAAATATAAGCGACAAAAGGCGTCCGTATTTGTAGACTTTGCACATGAATATAAGTAGTTGCCTTGAATACTTGACGATCCAACTTTGCAGTAAGAGCAACAAAACTGAAATGAAGAAATGCTATTGAAGTAGTTACTGCGATGAGTCTCAAGCTACCGAAGTCATCTTTCACAATCAATATATGGCAAACAATAAGTTAGTATATTTTATGTCCTTTTTTTTAGGAAAACAGCATCAATATCAGGCTGTCAGTATTTCTTTCCGTGCTTCCCATCTCCCACCCACATGCCTTTTTGTTTCGATGTGAAATGATAAAAAGTTTTGTATCTCATTTTACCCTGCAGCTGTGGAAATTTTAGAGCTGATGTGATAAATAGTGCTCTTACCCTTGTACACACATACAGAAAAAGGTCAACTCTGTTTTCCTTCATCAATACACGTCATAAATTAATTCAAAGACTACTATCAAGTGACTAAAATTTATAATTTCATGAAACAAGTTGCAGAATTGGTGGAAATCATTTTTATTTCTTTTATCCTTTATTCTGCCCACCAGCTCCCTTGGTAGTTGAAGTTACAGATGAGAATTTTGAAAAACTGGATGGTCTCATGGCAAAATAGAGGGGAGGGGTACAAGAAATGGCTTCATGTCTGTTACCCATGTGGGAATCAAACCAGGTCCTGAGGTGTAACAAACAAACACTTGTCCACTTGGCTATTCCACCACTCCATGGGATAAAACAATTATCTATGAATAAAGGGATGATTCTGTCATTCACAATTTAGACGATTTTTACGTTTAAAAATCAAATGATTTCAAATAACAAAGTACATATAACTGAGAAAATAACACAAACAAGTGCTATAAAAACATTCCTGCCCACACCTTCATCACAGGATCCTTATGGAAATGATAAGTTCAAATTAGTCTGTCTCTGTAAATGTGTGTTTGGATAGCATAGTGGTTAAGGTGTTTACTTGTCTCACTGGAGTCCATGTTTCATTCCCCATGTTGGTACACTGTGTGAAACCTATTGCTTGTGTCCTGTGTCAGAGTAGGTTTACCTTCGAACCAAAGAAATAAATGTGTCTGAAGAAATGACACAGATCTATTCATATGAAATTGTCACATATCGTTTCCTGCTATTTTGATAATTGAACCTGAAGACAACCAGATGCTCAAAGAGTTTCCACACAGAGGACAAAAACTTGGATTCGGTCATGAGAAACTCCAGGCAGGAAGATCTGTCACAAATGCACGTCACCAGCTGTCTGTTCATCAGCCACAAGGTAAAATCCCCTGGTTCTAAAACTCTGAAATTCATTTGGTTAAGCAAGAGCATATGACAAATGCATTTTTTCAAACCTGCTCCATATATTGCTTCATACACTCACATTGAAAGGTAAAAGACAAGTGGCAAAAACAAATGAATTTCATATGCTGCTTTTGCAAAGGTTTTCAACAATTTGGTGTATATCTGTGAATCACTTGAGTAAATAGCAGGATAGCGAGCTGTCTGTCCTGTTATTTTATGTGCTGATTATCTGTCATTCTGAAGGAACTACAGACAAGTGGCATATTACAAGAATAATAAGCCTATTGTATGATACTCAGCAGATACAAGAAGAAAGAAAAGAAAGGAAAATGAGTCAATAATGGTGGTTTATGGCTGTTATTTGAGCAGCATTTAGATAAATCGAAATGTGTTTGCTTGATGTGGGCAAAAACCAAAGAAGACTTTTATCATTTTGTGAAATAATCATCGGCATAGTTTCTGACAAGCTGAGAATCATTACGTGGGAGAAGAACACACTTTCAGTGCAGATTGTGGATCCTGAAATGACTAAGAGGGGTAACTCTTCAAAGTAAAATGAAGCTTTGGCCATCGATGTCTTTAACAGTACACGGTCTGTGCATCCTGGCTTGAGTAAGAGAGGCAACTCTGTATAGAACATGCAGTGTTGAGACCATCAGGGCAATCGGATGCAATATGGAAGGTATGAGTGTGACATAAAACAAGCAGCTGTTGTAACGATACCTAGACCCGTGAAGATTCAGTAACCCATCCTTGTCAGAGGTGGCGGCGTGTGGTCCTGTGCTCAAAGCTCAGGTCACAAATCGGTGAAGTTAAGCAGCGTCGAACTCGGAGAGTCCTTGGATGGGTGACCGTGTTTGGCAGCTTGACTCCTGAGGGCTTCTAGGACTTGAGTCCTGCCCCACAACGAAGCACCTTAGGCAAGTGAGCTTGTTCAAAATTGTCTCTGTTCACCAAGCAGGAAAATGGGTACCCGGTGGAAAAAGTCATATGACTATAACCATCTAGCGCCTAACAGGCAGCTTGGGTTATCCGGGGTAATAATGTGCTGTACCTTGATTGTTAGCGCTATGAGCATACCTAGTGTGGAGTTCGGCGCTATATAAATGGACACATTATCATTATTATTAGAGGTAAGAGGCGAATAACGGGATTGGGTGGTCAGGCTCACTGACTTGGTTGACACATGTCATCATATCCCAGTTGCGTAGATCGATGCTCATGCTGTCGATCACTTGATTGTCTGGTCATACCTTTCCTAAATCTGACACAAAAATCTAAGGCTAAGTACCACAAAGTCATCTGATCAGTACTGTCTAATATTTCATCTAGAAAAATAGTGGATGTGTGTTCCATTGTGAACACTGATACTCCTCCCAAGTGTTTGGTTGATGCCAGGAGGACAGTGACCTTATGATGCTGGTCTTGGTGACAGAAATGTGATAAATTGCATCTGATCACTCTTCCCCTGGCAATAGGCAAAAACTGATCTTGTTAGTTCAAATTGCTTGGTTTGAACCAGGAACAAAAATATGGCTGCCTTAGTTTACAGATTAAGTACTGCTTCGACTGTCTTCTGTTTATGGAGGTGATTTGATTTGTGTTCCAGACCTTTATGCATTTCTTCAGGTTTCATTTTTTTTATGCCATTCTGACAAAAAACTATTATCATTAACTATACCTGATGTTTCAAGACCAGATTCCACTCTGCACAGTGATCTTACAGATACGATTGCCAGAAGCCAATGTTAATGTAGATGTACTGGAGTAATAATATCGGTAATGGTGGGATTACTTTGTTAAACTACACCACACTGTCTTGAAAACTTTGTCCAGAGCTACTAATCATTTGATCATAACTTACCTATATCACATATGTGATTTGATAATGAAGTGCAGATGTTACATACATCATCCTGTGTAGGTGTATGAGAGATCTAAAAATGATCTGATTATGTAGTCTGTGCCTAGTTAGCCAAAAAATAGCTTATATTTGATGTCGTCATTGGTGTCATCACCTATGTCATCATTGATGTCATGACTTGTGTTACTGCTCATCATTGTGTCATCACCTGTGTCATCAATGATCTCATCACTTGTGATACTGCCTGTTTCATCATTGGTGCCATCACTTGTGTCATAATTGATGTCATCACTTGTCTTACTGTCTGTTTCATCATTGTGCCATCACTTGTATCATCATCGATGTCATCACTTGTCTTACTGTCTGTTTCATCATTGGTGCCATAACTTGTGTCATTATTGATGTCATCACTTGTCTTACTGCCTTCTCAACTATTGCTGTTTCATCACTTGCATCACCACTATGTCATCACTTTGTGTTGACATTTTCATCTGGGTTCATCACCTGAATCACCATTGGTGTGACCATCTTGTGATGGCTTCATCACCAAGTCACTGATTTGCAATGACTTCTGTGCAGTAATACAAACATTACCTAGGAATTTATAATTTAAAATTTATATGATTAGAATTATCTTATAAATCATCACATTAACCGAAAACAAAGCCATTGTCTCTATAGTCAAAGTCTCAGCACAAGACACCAGATGAGTTGTTAGACAATCCATGATTTGTTGCAAAGGTCAGTTCAGTGGGATCTGTTAAACTAAAGATGCTATTTCCACAAAACTTTTCTAATGAAGAGGTGGTAATGCCTTTGGCAAATTTCCATGACACCTATAACTTTGGCGGTTATCCCATGTGTCCAAAGAGTGTCTGAGTTATGATTCTATAAAGCTCACAGCATGATTATACAATAAAAACTGCTGATTCGACAATAACGCTCTCCACTCCACGAGACTATTATCCCCTCCAAGAAATGTGACCCAAGAGATTTTCGCCTATTATGGGTAAGTGACAGTTTTGGTTTGGGTTATTATGCTTGAAATATTTTATTCTGTCATGTTCACGACTATCATGCTATTCCGCCATGTAATAGTGCAGTTAGGAACTGTTTATGTGTTGGCAACATTTAATCATAATGGATCATGAGACATGGGAAAAATAGGATTTTAACAAAAAAGATTGTGAGGTTATAGTCTCAGTCTGACAAAACTGTCAGCTTAAAAAAGGATATTTTTATATTTAATTTAAATCCAAGTTCGTTTTTATTTAGGTCATGTTTTTAAATACCTCTTGAATTAAGATTTTAAGAAAATCAAATACAGGATTTGAGTTTGTTAGAATTCAGTGTATATCACAAACACAGGAAACACATCCAGAATTACATAAGTCATCATAATCATTTATTCAGTCATGGATCAGTATAATCATCATATAAAGGTTGAACCTGTGAAGATCCGGATTAGAATTCAGTGTATGTCACAAACACATCAAACACATCCAGAATTACATGAATCATCATAATCATTTATTCAGTCATGGATCAGTATAATCATCATATAAAGGTTGAACCTGTGAAGATCCGGATTAGAATTGGTCTTCAGTAACCCACGCTTGTTGTAAGAAGAGGCGACTAACGGGATTGGGTGGTCAGACTCACTGACTTGGTTGACACATGTCATTGTATCCCAGTTGCGTAGATCGATGCTCATGATATTGATCATTGGATTGTATGGTCCAGACTGGATTATTTACAGAACGGCGGCATATAGCTGGAATATTGCTGAGTTCAGTGTAAAACTAAATTCACTCAGTCAGGTTTCAAGGTGACTGTTTACTAGTGGTGTTCCAATTAATTGAAATAATCGAAGATTGGTCGCATTGACCAAACGACCAAGCAATCGATCACGTTTTCTCATAATCGAACACAGACAATTTTGGAAATACTGGTTTAGTGTTTGAAACACTTGACGATGGAACATAGCTTAGAAGTTGTCAGAGGCTGAAAATATGTTTAATTCTTAGAAAGCTCACTTCACTTGCTGAAAAGTCATGACTTCATATTTCTTAAACACTTCAGGAAGTTTATGTTCATAATATAATAGTCATCACTTTAAAGTAACAAGTTGCATCATTTTACATTGGGTGTGAAATTTGCAAATGGAATTTGCGCACGGTTTCTAAATAAAACAAAAAACAACAGAACCAAAATCTGAAAATTGACGCTAGCCTATTTGTTTCGATGATTACTCGTTGGTAATGAACCAATTATCAATTGTGAGATTTCAACCAATTCCCAACACTACTGTTCACAGACCATCGTCACACAGCTGGGCAAACAAACAAACATATAGGACTATGACCATTCTGTCATGTCATCTGTTGCATGACTGTTCCAAGTTGTTCTTGATGTTACCCATGTTCTTGGTGGGTTTTTTTGCCCATGTTCTTGGTGTTGCCCATGTTCTTGGTGTTACCCATGTTCTTGGTGTTGCCCATGTTCTTGGTGTTGCCCATGGCGTTCTACAGTAAACGGTTCCATTATCCACATAAGTGTGCTTGCTGTACAACACATCATTGAATGTTGAATAGGTCTAGCTGTACATCGCCTGACATAATGATGTCACTGACCTCAGCATCTTGAAAGAATTCTCTATAGGATGTGAAAGTGGAATGACCATCTACTCTTATCAGTATTAGCAATGTTCATCAAATCTTCTGCGTATTGCCTGCTGCCTCACAGGCTCCCTTGAAAAAAATCCATTTTTTGGACTTTGATGGTCATGTAATTTTCTAAGGCTAACTGTATAGAAACCTCATCCATCTTTCTTCACTTCTGCTTCTGGCATCACAGCCCTACCTATTTAGCAGGCAAAGGTGACATAGTGGTAAGGCTGGCCACCACTGACATGCAGAGTTATGTCCCTTTGGCACATCAGGATCTGCTGATCAACATTCCCAGATTGACTGAATGTTCTTTGGTTTGTCAATATCATACCAATACTTATCGGAACCACCAAAGCATATAGTGAGTGAGTGAGTGAGTTTAGTTTTATGCCGCTTTTAGCAATATTCCAGCAATATCAAGGCGGGGGACACCAGAAATGGGCTTCACACATTGTGCCCACCAAAGCATATAACATGGACATATGCCACTTTGGGTTTCTTTAGACATTAATCTAATGTGTCATGATATGACTCGGTCCTGCCCACTCACTCACTCATTCAGACTTACAATTGTTGTAATGAAGCTACAACAGAGACTACATATGCCACCCAATCTCATTCTGAGAGCATTATGGTTCAATCAAACAGTTAGCATCTTCAGTCACCATTGCTTGGGGTGGGGGGTTTAGCTTCGTGGTTAAAGCGTTTGCTCATCACGCCGAAGACCCAGGATCGCTTCCCCAAATGGGTACAATGTGTGAAGCCCATTTCTGGTGTCCCCCACTGTGATATTGCTGTAATATTGTTAAAAGCGGCGTAAACCTAAACTTACTCACTCACTTTAGATTTTCCAACCACTTTATGGCATAACCGAATATACTGCTTGAAGCCGTACTATCTCACTCACTTAAAACGCATGGAAAAATCTGTCATTGTAGTATGTCTACAACATTATAATGAAAACCCTTCTAAGATTGAACCTTTGATCTTCTGTTACTTTTCATGTTGAAGAGATATAATAATGACTGTCCTCCAACATTGACATTTCATTGAAGTAATTATATGAATCCATCAATATGGAGGGAGAGCGCGGGGGTGGGAGATAGAGGATGGTGGGGAGTGGGGGTGGTAGATAGAGGGAGCTAATTAAGCAAGAAAATAAGAGATGAGGTCTTAATTTCATCTCTTGTCTATTAATGCTTCCAATTTCCCCAGCATGCAATAAAACCTTGTCTGGTATTGTTATAGAGCCCATAAAGCTTAGACGGATTATACATAATTGACACTGAATCTGTATGGTGAGGCAAATCTAACCTATGCCACAAGAAAGTGCATGGCTTTCAATAGACTAACGCGTAGTCTATGAGTTTGTAGTTTTCATAGAAACAAATAATTCCTTTTAAATTGCACATTAGTCCCTGTGAGAAGGGAGATTCAGCACCTGCAAAATTCTAGACTTGCTTCATTAAGGGCTTTAGCATTGCAGAAAGGGCTGGGCGAAAGGGTAAAATAATGTGGTTCAGGGACTGTGAGACAGATTACCGTAGGCTTTCAAGAGCTGATCAACTGCGAGGATCATGGGATCTGTGGAGTACATGCAGGTAAGTGAGTGAGTTGGGTTCAGAAATGGGCTTCACACATTGTGTCCATGTGGGGAATCAAACCCCCAAGGCCGTGGGCATCACCAGTGAACACTAGGCTACCCCACCACCCTGCATGCAGGTGAGTGGGAGGTCTGGTTCTTTGCTTGTGTTTTGTTTATCCGAATTATAAACAGGATTTGGGTTAGGGTAGGTCTCCAGAAACCCATGCTGGTGGTAAGATTTGACCAAATGGATTGGGTGGTCAGGTTGGTTGTGTTGCATCATGCCTATCGCCTAGATCGATATATGAGTCACTGGATGGTCTGGTTCAGACTTGATTATTTACAGACTATCATCCACCTGCAATTTATAGTATAGGATTAATCTGACACACAAAAACATAACAAGCCTTATGATCAGGTCTGTCTGCTCAATTGTGAGAAGACCGCCTCCGTGGTGTAGTGGTTAGAGCGTCCGCCCGGAGAGCGGAAGGTCGCGGGTTCGATCCCTGACCGCGTCATACCAAAAGATGTTAAAATATGGTTCTTGTTGGTCCCTGCCTGGCGCTTGGCATGAATGGGTCGGCTCGAGTCAGTATAATGTGTCTGAGTGGGGTATTCATGCTTCACTGCGGCATGGTATCTCAGTGGGCTAGCACTATAAAACCAGCTTAAGTCTGGGCTAGTACATGCAGCCGGCGATACACATACACACGCATGCACGTTGTCATATGAGCGAAATATTCTCAAGCGCAGCGTTAAACCCAATTTCACCTCACCTCACTTGTGAGAATTAATGTATGACAACACATCCATATACCAGGAAATTACCCGTGTTCGAGTCCCCACATGGGTACAATGTGTGAAGCCCCTTTCTGGTGTCCCCTGCCGTGATATTGCAGGAATATTGCTAAAAATGGCGTAAAACCAAACTCACTCACTCACTCTTAGAGATGACAGACTAGATCAACAGACAGTTGAACACATGACTGAACAGATCATCATGTAAATGTACAGATTAACAGATAGGTGAACATATGAACAGATTAACAGACATGTGAACAGGTTACAGATAGTTGAACAGATTGTGAACAGAATTACAAATCTGTGAACAAATACAGACAGGTGAGAAATCATCAGATAGGTGAACTTTTTAAAAGATATATTGACAGATATTGACAGGAAAAAAAGATCAGTACACATATGTAGAGACCAATATATAGGCAGTGATGTCAATGCATGCAAGCTAGATAGTTGAGCAACTAAACAGAATGGTGGATATATCAACAGTAAACAGAGCAAGCAACACAAATGGCTGCATCGGAATAAGTAATGTGCTGCAGTTGTGGCAGTAGGCAATTTCTAGACTGTGTCAACAGACTTTAAGAATGTTCATATATAAACAACATCAGTGAGCTTATGTCTACATAGGCGATGACTATTTCTAGCACAAACTGCTATAGATGCTAGCTGGGGTATAACAAAGAGTCGTTTCATCATCAGGATGAGGCACATGGACCATATCAACACATGGCAATTTAGCTGAAAGACTACACCTCTGCTGGATGCCACTTAATTTTAAACTTTGACAGACAAAAATGATTACTTGACAAGTGTGAAGTTATTTCTTTACTAATCTCTGTCTAAGAAAACCTAACATACAGATTACAGCTGGATTCATGGCAGAAATTAATGTGTCAATATTCATGTTCCAATACAAATCTGTACCTACGCAATCAATACTGCTTCAAACTCGGTAGGCAGTAAATTATGGCAACTGGCAATAATATCTACACCGCCACGACAAATTGGTGATTTGTGGAACCCCCTTTCCTATTAGGATCATAACAAGGGGGCTTGAGAGCTGATGGTGGTCTGTCCCCCTGCTTATTGAGGATATCCGGCAAATCCTGTAATGGTGTCGAGAGATAGGCACATGTTCCAGTGCAGATGGCCTGTAGATACCACTCTTGATCAGCAAGGAGATCCATCAGCCTATGTCTCACAGTGTCGTGCAGTGTCTCACAGTGTCCTTGTATGTTTCTCCCACTCACAACGCCATTGAGACACATGTGCGCTTTCAGCTTGGAAGTGATCCATGATTGGGATTTGTAATAATTCCTTCACATCTTTAAAGGATTAGGCCAGGGGAACTTGTTCAACACACTAAGACCTTAAAAGCAGGCAGCTTGTATATAGACAGAGTAGTATGAAAGAAGAAAACATAAACTTAACGTGCCTAATACCCATTTTCACCTACTCCTGATGGGGATGGGATTGAAGATTCTTGTGTAATCAGATCAAAGGTGGTTTATTGTTACATTGTCAGCCGTTTGCTTTTGATGATGATAATATTCTCCAGGCATCAGCAGATGCTCAAGCAGGAGAACGATGATCTAGAATATTCGTATAATTACTCTTGTATGATGTAAACCACAAAAAAAATTTTAGAATATATTTTAGAACCATCAAAGACAGGCCACAGACGGTAATTGTATGTCTCTAAAATGAACTTGCAATTTGAGGATAGATATCCTGGCTGAAGTGCTCGTCTTTCAATGAATAATCTCAGGATGTGTACAAAACAGGCTTTGGGTGTAATTTTCATGACTAACTCTGTATCATAAACATCTGAGACGGGAAAAGTTTCAAACTTTGTATATACATAAAGTACTGTTTTGTGACCATTGGGAGGATGATATAAGGCAACCATGTTAGTTCATGTGCTTACTGAATCATTTATGTTTCCACAAACATATTAGAACACACTATTTACTAAAGAGTTAGTTCAAGGTGACAATGAACAGCACCTTGTTCATCTTAGACAAAATGTACAACACCCTGTAACAAGCTGGGTGAAATGTACAACACCCTGTGACAAGCTGTGTGAAATGTACAACACCCTGTGACAAGCTGGGTGAAATGTACAACACCCTGTGACAAGCTGGGTGAAATGGCCAACACCCTGTAACAAGCTGGGTGAAATGGCCAACACCCTGTAACAAGCTGGGTGAAATGGCCAACACCCTGTGACAAGCTGGGTGAAATGGCCAACACCCTGTAACAAGCTGGGTGAAATGGACAACACCCTGTAACAAGGTAGGTAAAACAACACCCTGTGACTAGCTGGTTGAAATGGATGACACCCATTGACAAGCTGGGTAAAATGGACAACACCCTATGACAAGCTGGGTGAAATAGACAACACCCTGTGACAAGCTAGGTAAAATGGACAACACCCTGTGACAAGCTAGATGAAATGGACAACACCCTGTGAAAAGCTAGATGAAATAGACAACACCCTGTGAAAAGCTAGATGGAGTGGATGACACTCTGTGACAAGCTAGATGGAATGGATGACACCCATTGACAAGCAAGGTGAAATGGACAACACTCTGTGACCTCAACTTTGATTCATGTTGAAATGCAAAGTCAAACATTCAGAAATGCAAATTATCCTGTTAACATAAGACATCATAGGAACATATGCACTTCGTATGGTGTATGTCGACCCAAATTGCTTACCCTTGCCGCTAACTGATTTTAACATAAACATACCTCTAAATACTCTGTCAAACATTTTTAACTGTCTGTGATAAAATAATCCAGCATTAATACTCAAGGTTAACACATCACATTCTTCTCAAGATCTTCTTGATAATTTGCTATCAGACATATCTTTCTTTTGGAAAAAAATACACTGATGCTATGTTAGACTATTTCAACAACATATTGCAGTTATCAGATGCACATGTGGAACAGCGGTGCTGTCTTGCCACCTGCCAAGATGCATAACAACATTGCATCAATAACATATGGACCTGTTTATGCATGCATGCTACCCTCAGTAAAATAATTACATTCAGCCATTCAGCTCTACTTACCTGTATTTATACCTGTATTTATCAAGTGCAAAGGCAGAGTGTTGTGAAAACATAACGTTCAGATGCTGTTATCAATTATGTCAAAATCTGTCACATGCAACATTCAATAAATATCTGACTAAATATGTTTTAGCAAATATCACAGCTTCTTTTTATATGTAGGACAGATCAATTATGATTTGGTTTAGTGGTTAAAATATATGTGCCTTTATTGCTATAATTAATAGTTTGCATTTTCCAAACTTTTATATGTACATGACTAATTAAATATCATTCAAATGTATTTAGAGAACTTCAGAAGAAGCTTCAAAATCAATAATATCTTATCAAGTGAGTGAGTGAGTGAGTAAGTATGGTTTTACGCTGCTTTTAGCAATATTCCTGCAATATCACGGCGGGGGACACCAGAAATGGGCTTCACACATTGTGCCCATGTGGGGATTCGAACCCGGGTCTTCGGCGTGACGAGCGGACACTTTAACCACTAGATTACCCCACCGCCCCTTATCAAGTGAGTGAAGACATCTTATCAAACCATGGATGTTTAATATAAACAGTCATCAAATGTATTTGTTTAATAATAATTACTATATTAATTCTTAAGTTATTAATATCAATAATTCATAACTATAATCAAATACTTTCTGTCAAGTTTAACCACATGCTTCAGTTTCCAGTATCCTCATCTGTTTGACCCAGATATCACATCAAATTGGCCAGGCATTATGTAATTAATACAATTCCTCTTCTTCAAGAATTGTCTCCCTTGATGTGTACATCTGACACTGGTTAATCTCAATATGTTGTAACATAACTGATGTTAATAATCATTTATAATCCTCACATCTCCAATGTGGCTGCTGATAAATTTGAGATAGATTTTTAACCTAAAGATTAGCAAATTGATATTACCAGGACAATCAAATGCTAATAGAGCTCCACTTGGCCACTAATTCATGACAGACTTCAACATGTTAGCCAAAAAAATGAACATGTGTTTATTTTAACAGAAAAATGCTGAGTTAATGATAGTTTATAGCAGTTCACCAATATGATAGCAAGAGTTTTAGGTTCTGCTCTGAGACAGACGTACTATCTTAAAAGGGATCTGTTTTCCCCCAAAGAAAAGACTTCCATCCCCAACATTTCTCAACTGTGAGTGACACCAAGTATTCTTACAGCAATAAATACAAAATATATTTCTGTCAGTCTTATATGTAAACAAAGTGAATGTGTAGAAGTAAATGTAACCAAAAACATTTGTAACAAACAAATATACATGCAACCCAAGACAAATATGTGTATAGCAATATTCCAACAATATCATGGCATGGGCAACAGAACAAGCTTCACACATTGTACCCATGTGGGGAATCACATCCTGGCTCTGGGGAAAGCTTCAACCACTTGGTTGCCCCACTCCCCGTTCTAGGTTTGAATCCTGCATTATCCCAGTATTATTCTTGGTTTGTAGGCACCATGAAAGCACTGAATGATGGTAAGATATAGAGAGTGCATGCAATGATGCAGACTGTAGAGCTGAAACCCATGTCTCCAACATGCTGCTGGTGAAATTTAAAACTCAGTCTAGTTTCCAGTTTAGTTTTGTTTGTACAATTGTTCAATTCCTTGGACAAATGTTGGATTAGTTCAAATGTACATATAAAGACTTCCATTGAGCTTTTCTGGAGCCAGCATGATGGGAATCATATCATAGTTGTCGAAATATCTTTTTATCAAATCAGTCAAAAGCTTACATTAGTTTTAGGTTTCCCTTAAATGTTACCACGAATGGAGACTGTATGGCTTAAAACTATTGATTCTGATGTTTAAAATGCCACATCCTTTCCCTCTCTAGCAGGCGATGTTACGAAAACTAGATGTTGCACTTGATTCTTTTAAAAGTGGGACAAATTTTATCATTTACATGAATAAATTCATTTTCTTAGATTACAGGAAGATGTGTTATGAATTCAAATTGTTTTCCATTTAACTACCACATAATATGAAAAAACTGTTGGAATACAAATGAGAATATTTTGAATCATTCATAGTTTTGACATATTACTTGAGATTTCTCAGGATATATTTTACGAACCTGGTGTCTTCTTACATAAATGTACTTAAGCCCAGACATTTGATTATGAGCTGAAATATCTTCCTTCTATTGGAACTTTATCACTTTAAATGCCTTGTAAATAATTTCTGTTCAGTGGGAATGACTTTTTTATATTTAAATTCTATATAAACACTGTAGTTATTCTGTAATAAGAAGCCATTTATATAATAAACTAGGATATGAATTTCATGATTTATCTGTTTTCAGGAAGATATTATCCCTTTTTACAGAATTCTTAATGAATTTTAAAACTGTAAAAGCTACCATATATTCACATCAGAAAGTATTCATTGTATAAAAAGAGAAATCGTTTTAATAAATTATCAGTTTTCAGGAAAACATCCACAGACATTTTTCAAAATGTGGAAGAATTTGAAAAACAAAACCACACAACCACGTTCATGTGTTTTTTAACTTAAAATATCAGGTGCTGACAGTGAAACCGCTTGGAGAATCTCTGCCAAGAATTTGGTAATGAAGTCAAATCTAGTTCAAACTCACCCTGCAGGATTCCCTTAACAAAACATTCAAGTCTGAAAAAAGTGTGTTTACTTTGTCATTTTAGCATCCTGTGGTGAGTTGTGCCATCTAATTACATGGCCTGATTGCCTGTGTGTGTTTTTACACATGTGTGTCCCTACTAAGGTGTTCTGGCCTGTCAGGCTGCAAAGAGGCCAAGTGGCAACAATAATCAGCCTCATATCACTGTAATTAACAACTTGTATACAACAGTCTTTTTGCCATCATGCAGATAATATGTCCGTACAACTGGTGTTAAATAATACTAGCTTTAAAGACCTGACATGATCAAGACTTGAAACATTAAGATACACTGTAGTGTTCAGCTTCCATTTAACTTCTGAACTGAGAAGGTTCATTGTTGGAATAGGATTGAAATAGAGTTGATGTGTTCTTCGAATTACTCTTCCTAATGGTGAGGTGTCCCAGGTGATGAGCTGCAGATGATAGGGTTCCAAATGATGATTCCTTAAAGAAAGAAGATGGATGTGAAGGAAAGAAAAGAATCTAGTTCCAGCTTCATTATGACTGGGTGGCCCAGGCGTCTAAGGCACCACCATCAATTGTACAGAGTTGCTTCCCTTAGGCATAGAAGGAGCCTATGGTCATGGGTTCAAGCCTCGGATTCTACCTGATTATGTTATATATTTTTACAGCATCATGAGTTTGGTCGAGTTTGAAATTGTGAGATCTGCATAAATTAAGTTTTTGTCCCTCATTCAATTGACATTACATTCTATGGCTGAAATATTTTTCAATATGGTCTTATACCCTCACTCACTCACTCTGATAGACAGGCATTGTAAAACAAATGTGTTCATGTGATTATTTAGTATTCACATAAAAGTGTATACAACCCCTCTGGCTTTTCATTTCCATGGATAAGACTATTTCTAATTTCGCAACTAGAATGTAGCAGAGATAATTGATACATTCATATGTTGTCCTATATTTCAGTCTAGAATTCACTGATTATGCCCTCGTTCAAATACTAAACACTAGCTAAGCATTTTACATCTTGCACCAGTTATCATTATGAGACTGAAACTGGTGCCGACATAGGTAGATGATAGATCTACCACATGTACAGAAGTAGCATATACACTGTAGCCAATCAGCCTGAGATTATCTTGTACTTCTTGTGTTGTGAATTAGCTGCAGTTTCATCATCAATCTTTGGTCATGAATTGTTTGTTCCAGCTGCTCATTGATTGCAGCTACTAGAAATATTTTGTCTATTATTTATATCAAGTAAAATGGCTTTTATCCCAGTTTCATCCCCTAAATACCCATGAAGATCCGCGTTAGAATTGGTCTTCAGCAACCCATACTTGTTGTAAGAGGCGACTAACGGGATCGGGTGGTCAGGTTCGTTGACTTGGTCGACACCTGTCATCATATCCTCATTGTGTAGATCGATGCTCATGATGTCAATCACTAGATTGTCTGGTCCATTCTTGGATTATTTACAGGCCGCTGCCATATAGATGGAATATTGCTAAGTGTGGCATTAAACAACAAACAAATAAAAAAAACATTCCCTAAATATTAAGATCCAGGCAGAATAACAAAAACTACTGTCTTTCATCATTCCTTGCATGACACCATAATACTTCCTCTCTCCCTGTAGAGGCACAATCCATTAGACCTTAGATGTGGTCCTTGGATTTATGTCCACAGCTTGTTCTGGAATTTTGATATTGATGAAACAACTACACTATATCAAAAACTCAATGCCTCTACTTTCTCTCTCCCCCTCGCCCTTTCACTCATTTGTTTTGAGAAAGTTTTGATGACAAACTTTGTTTCACTTATCTTCAAGTCTCTTCTTCAAGGCTTTTCAGTATCCATATGTTTCTCCAGGGCAAATCACTATACTGTCTCCAATTTCATTCCATTTCTGCTGAATTAAATCATAACACAAAACACGCTGTTTTCCTAAGGTAAAAACCTGCCACTGAAAACAACAGCAGCTTTTTAAAACTGATCAAAGCCTACAGTACTTATGGTGATGTGATGTAGAAATATTTTATTCATTTAAAACCAGTGGCTTGACGGAATTGTATAAAGCTATGAGCAATAACGCAGCTTTGACAAAAACTCTGAAAAATTCCCATCACTCCAGGAGATGGTGTCGAGAAATACAATCTATGCTTTGATATCATAGTGTAATCATCATATCGAGGAATTCTTTATTCAGCATTATATGTGTACTCTCTTGAGACTTGAACAGAACACTGTACATGAATTATTTAAAATTTAGTCGTTACAAAAACAGTTTTCACTGACAGGAGAAAAGAAATATTCCCATATTGTTTGAATTTGCAGCTTCAGATCAGAGTTGTTGGACATAGCATGGGAAGGGTTTGATTCAAAAGATGCTGACGTTATCTAAACATGTATTTCATTGAACATTTGTCACAGTTTTCTAACCGTATCTTGTTTTAATGTCGCTATATATCAAATACCATGTTTTGAGAAGAGAAACTGCACAAATGTTTCATTTTTCAAGTATTTGAAACATTTGTACATATAACGCTAAAGTGTTTATGAGACTTTCATTTCAATTTAAGAGAATTTAACACATTTTGAAAAATGATTTTTTTTTCCTAATGGTTTATTGTGTCAATATCTGATGTTAAATGTTACATGCAGCATCCGGTGGCAATATGTTAGAATTGTCACAGCTTGACTACGGGGGCCCTACAAAAAGATGGAACGTTACAATAAGAAAACACACCCCCTACCTGCAGAAGACATTTCTTAGAGGTCTTGTACCAGACAACATATACCATTCCATCTCTGGGGAAACGGATGCCAAGCTTCAATGATCCTGTGTTTCAATTCATGTTTTCACACATAGCTTCACAAAATAAACAGTTCCGTGAATTTAGGTTATTTTATAAACTTAAACTGCAAATGATTTTGATATATGATTGCTTTTTCAGATATTTCTTCTCATGTTCCACATCATCAGCAAGTATTTTTTAAAGTTTTACCAAAAATCCCATAAAACAAAGGAATTACAGCACTGAAACAAAAGTGTATATAAAATAGTGCATTAAACATCAACATGGAAGTAAAAAGTGTGATTTTTCATTTTGTTAAAAACAAAATATTTCTAGTTAAATGGTATTGCAGACAACATTGTTTATATTGGGACATGTTTATGTACACAAAAATGCTGCAAGTGCTTCTTTTTCAGAATTAATTTAAATTACTTGAATACTTTTTAAGACGTCAAGCTGTGTGTAATTATGGATTATCTGCCCCAAGTGAATAATTACTTAGACCCTTATACTTCACAAAGGGCAGATGCTCTGTATAATGCTTTAAACCCTCAGCTTTTTTAAGAGACAGACTCTCGATAATTCTGAGTTTTATGTGGGTTATGCTGTATATCATTCACTGTAATTTATAAACAATGAAGAAAAAACAAAGTTTATTGATGTCAATAACATTGTTCATATGATGTCATGTAATCAGTTTGTGACATCATTTACAAAGGATGACATCATACATATACTTCTCAATGAAGCAATGTGTATATCATCAACCATCCATTCAGCATTTAGAATGATGAATGTATACATTTGCAAATATCAGAAAGTATTTATACTCTCTTTATAGGTAATATTATGAGGCCCCCGAAGATCACGGGGTAGAATAGGTCTTCAGCAACCCATGCTTGCCACAAAAGGCGACTATGCTTGCCGTAAGAGGCGACAAATGTGATCGGGTGGTCAGGCTCGCTGACTTGGTTGACACATGTCATTGTATCCCAATTGTGTCGATTGATGCTTATGCTGTTGATCACTGGGTTGTCTCAACCAGACTTGATTATTTAAAGGACGCCTTCATATAGCTGGAATATTGCTGATTGAGGAGTTCAACAACAAACAAACAAACAAACAAACAAACAAACAAACAAACAAACAAACAAACAAACTCTTCACGTTCTTTTTGGATGGTAAAGACTCCTCAGTACCAATGTTTGAGATGACATTTGGCACCAATGTTTATGCTTAGTCGTCAACAGCAGATACTGTAATTCTTCTTTATATAATATCTATTGCCATGACCTGTTATGGCTGTCAAAAACACTGAAGGCTATATGAACTCTCCAAAGGATGAAAAAATAATGAAAACCTTCAAATTGAAGTTCCATCAGTTGTCAAATATTTACATGTGCTAGAGACAATATTGCAATCTGAAAGCCATAAAATTTGTTATTCAAGTAAACATTGCATCAAATTTGATCCTATTTGTCAGCTAAACTTGGGAAATGAGCCCATTTGAAAACACGATGATCAAGTATTCAATATCATGTGGCTGGACGTTGTAGTATCAGCATTAACAAAAGGTATTCACATCTCATTGAATCTCCTTGATGTTATTGAGGGGAATAAGATACCAGGAGGGTGGACATATATCTCGGTACCCCCCACAGAAGAAGTACCAATAACTTAATAATTATAACCATGGGGGTGCTCAGCGTTGGTGCCCAATATCGGATGTCACACAACGAATGAATCACATGCCTACAAAACGCCAAAATGTAATTTATGATAAATTTATTCTCTGTGTGATGTAGATACAAAACATATACTGTTACCTTTTGTCGATGTTCAGAATTTGATAATGTCACGGAGCTATGGGTTCGGATATGCTTATTCAGGCACTTTTATACCAGAAAGAATGGAGTGAGGGGCTCTTATTACCACACACACTTACAATAAGAAATGGCTGTAAAGGATTAAATACACTGTATTGATGTTATTATGTACCTGGGTGTTCCTGACTGAGAATATTGCATAGCTTACTTGATACAAGATGAATAGAGAATGAAGTACTGCTACAAATACTAGCTGGTTTTATTGAAATCTATTTTCCATGCTAAAATATGTCCAAAGACATGAGTGAGTGAGTGTGTGAGTGAGGCTATCATGGCTGGGGACACCAGAAATGGGCTTCACATATTTACCCATGTGGGGAATTGAACCCGGGTCTTTGGCATGAACTAACACTTTGACCACTAGGCTACCCCACCACCCTCAAAATATATATGTTTGTGATGACGGCAAATTTGTGGTACTGGAACACCCTTTTGCTGCTTGTAGGTTTAGATTTCAGTACCATGATATTAACCTACCTAGGCCATCTGTGTGTCCCTCTGGGACTATTTAAAATCATTAAGATGACTTGCCAAGATGAAACTGCGGTAATGTTTAAAGCTCCAATGAAACCATCTCAACTGCTGTTGGTTCTGCTGTAGTTCAGTAGTAGTTGTAGTACATGGTGCTAAGATTGAGCACAGTTGCTTTATTGAAAAATAACCCCAAAGTTTCAAATTATCTTATAATCACATATTCTTCTTATTCAGTATTACTTATTATATTACCATAATTCAGTTTTGACGTGAAATTACTGAAACTGTGTAAAACATATTCTTTGGCTTTTTTAAAAATTAATTAACTGAAATAGACAAAATCCTTCCAAAAGAACAATACCCATCTTCAAGGACATGTAGTTGCCATTTAACAATATCAGTTTTAAGGTAAACCTTTTTTCAAAGCATGTGCCACATCATATGAACGGGTTATTCATTCATGAACACATCATGTGAAAAGGTTACACCTAAGTCAAACAGCACATTGAACATTCATATAAAGACCAAATGTATATAGGTTTTCCCTATACACAAATTGCCTGTTTTGTCAGTTCAGCGAGCAAATACACTCCACAAGCTTGTCATAACTCCAGATTCAAGGGAGCCACAGTCTCCTAATCTGTATTATGGCTCCACTGGGCTTCCATAGCTCTAACCCTAATGCATCAAGATAGGTGGTCACCAGGGATTGTGTTTGACAGATTATAGTTTACTATGATAGATGGGCGGCCATTTCTATTACTGAGCAGTGCAGCCACATGGTATGGTAACTGGGACAAAATAATACACAAGATGTTGGTTCATTTATAGAAATATAGAAACATTTTACCACAGGCAAACACCATTGTTCATATCGAAATTGTAGCAGTGACACATTTAGAAACATTTAGAAACATTTAAGCATGGGTGGACACCATTGTTCATATGCAAATAGTCCACAACTCATTTTAGAACTCGTGAGGGTTGAATCATTTAGAAACATTTAGAAAGATTTAAGCATAGGTAGACACCACTGTCCATTACCAAATTGTCCACTACTCATTTTAGAACTTGTGAGCAGAGAAACATTTAGAAACATTTAGAAATATTTTACTAGGGATAGACGCCATTGTTCATACCCAAATAGTTCACAAATCATTCCAGACTCGTGAGGAGTGAAACATTTACAAACATTTAAGTGTTGGTAGACACCACTGTCCATTACCAAATTATCCAGAACTCATGTTAGAACTTGTGAGCAGTGAAACATTTAGAAACATTTAGAAGCATTTTACCAGGGATAGACGCCATTGTTCATACCCAAATAGTCCACAAGTCATTTTTGACTCATGAGGAGTAAACTACTCACCTTTTGGATAAAACAACCCGTTCCTGTACATTCTCACTAGTGGTTACTTCTCGCCCGATTTCACCATGCATATTTTGTTGATTTCCAGGCATTATTATATTGTATCATCTTGTATTGTTAAAATGTTTTAAATTTGATTACTAGTTTTTAAATTTACCTCTGTGATAAACTAGTTGTTTTACTGTCCTTTTCTGATAATTAACCTATAATTATTATAAATATGTAACTTGATATAGTCACGATATTTTCTGAAATAATGCCAATGTGACTTAAAATTTTAACTCACTCACACACTCCAGGCATTAGAAATGTATTATAGTATGTATTCATTGTATTATAGGAACTCATTTAATCCTTATCTTCTTTATCTAATAAAAAACATGAGATGGAACAGTGTTATTTGAAAGCATTATACTGCAGTAAACTCATACAGGAAACTAACCAATCATTGGCAAGCATAAATGTCTTGTTTATGAAATATCAACTGGATTAAGAAAGCAGTAATATTCATGATAACAGACTTGGTTTTAACTGGTGATGTGAATCATATTTTCTGAATTATTAAATTAACTGAAATTTTACAATAATTGAAAGCCTTCTCTGTTTGCAAAATGGAATGATTCATCCATATAATGTCCATGGCATGAGGTCTTTTGACATTTTATCCATTTTATCAGATGTAACTTATTCTTGTACTTGCAAATATTTGGCAATCAATAGAGTTTATTCAGTCATGAAAAAACAAGTTGAGTGAGTGAGTTAAAATTTTACATCGCATCGGCAATATTAAAAGACAAAACCAAAAAACAGGTTGAAATGACATGTGAGATGTACCTCAGTGTTGGAGAAGCGGATGTTAACAGAGCTATGATTGGTCAAGAAGCAGGCTGGGAACTATGGAGATAATTCTAAACAAGATTAAAATTCAAATACCATATAAGGCCATAGATAAGCCAAATTTCGAGGACCAAAAAAAGTGGTGTGTGGAAAGAGTTTGTCTTATCTATAGGTTACTTTCATCAAACTTTTTACTGGTGGTAAGAAAATGACATTGAATTGCTTCGTGTGAATGAACAAGAAAACAACGACTTTGTCAAATTTGCAATTAAACATCACTAGACAAGATTATTTACCTTTTAAGTTGTAATTGTTTTTTTGTTAGGCATTGTATTATATGCAGGGATTCAGATTACCATGTGTATTTGTCTTGTAAACAGAACTGGAAATAGCAATCAGCATTACACACTATAAATTCCTGAAAGCTTGGCCATAGCAAAAGGAAGATGAAGAGCTGTGTCAGAAGAGCTGATGTTACCAAGGCAATGATTGGTCAAGAAACAAGTAGGCAAATCTGAAGTTCATTCTTAGCAAAGTTAGAACTGAAATGACATTATCAGTGGTCAAGATGATTGAAGATTATTCCATGAAAGATTACAACTGAAACACTCTAATATTAAGCTTCCAAGACTTTCCAGAAACTCTTTTACAAATGCCCTACAATGGTAGAGTGACAAGATGATAAATCTGTGTCCTTGGTGTGAAATGCTCTTCATTCTTATGATCTCAGAAGATTGCAGTCTCATGTTGAATGACAATACTGCTTAATTAGAATGAAACCATCTTAGTGAGTAGAAACTCCCTGTTGAGTCAGACCAACATCACCATGGCATCCCATTAGGTCCAGAGAGCATTCATCAATAGGGAATCAATTTGACCAATAACAAGTACATCCTGGTAGATTGTAACCTTGAACATGTAATACTAAAATCAGCTGGTAGTAGCTTGGCACTCCATGGGGAAATGAATATGCCATAACTGGCGCTTGATTCGCATGCTGGTCTTGGATTACGGCACGCAAGGTGCCAGTGACACCAAGGTCACTGTTCTACCTAGCATTTGAAGGCCCTTGTTTAATTAATTACATTTAGAAAACTTCTCTTTTAAAAGGTACCCTCCCATTTATCATGGGAGTGAAAGGTTTGATGCCACACTTAAAGATTTGGGGAGTAAAACTGATAAGAATTAAAAAGAATAAAGGTTTTAGAAATGTCATTCGAGAAACTTGCTAGGTTTTATTTATAAAAAAAATCTTGTCATTAAAAGAAGTTGAACAATTCCAAGCATTGATTTGCACTAAACTCTGGACGTGTAACCAGCAGTACTGAATGATCTTATCACTTTGCTGTCTTTTATTAAGATTCGGTTAAAAAGAACCAATTACTCCTTTGAGTTTCAATTACATTTCAGATTTAATTACTAAAGAATAAAGTTTGAATTTGAGAAACAACTGAATCAAATTCAGAAGTGTTACTTTGGACATTAAGAGTTTGAACAAAGGCATTGACTTCAATTTAATTAAGTTGGAGTACTGAATTTTCCATACAGAGTGACAAATGTAACAATCATTTCCCTGAAAAACAAAAACAACACAATGTGACTTTACGATAAAAGACAATGTGAAATGGATGATATGAAATACATCATGATGATTTGATAAAAGTTCAAACTTTCATGAATTGCCCATGAACATTTAAGGATAAGCATCTTCACTAACTGTAGTTCGAAATAGATATGTAATGTTCAAGTAATTTCGTAAAATTAATTCAGCTCTTTGTTAAAGTGATGGTTAACCATCCTAACTAACTGTAGTTGGAAATATACTTGTAATGTTCAAGTAATTTAGTCTCATCCAGTGACAAGATACCTGTAACATGACCAGCATGAATACACTTGTTAAAACCCTTTTGTAATATGGGCCATGGCCTTGAATACTTAAAATATATTGTCTGTCTGTCAAGTTATTTAGTAAAATTAATTCAGCTATCCGTTGAAGTGATGTTCTGAACCAATGAGTTTGTAAAGTTTCTAAAACCAACACATACCTCAAATGGTATAACAGGCAGAATATCATGTATTTATTGATGGAAGTAAACTTGACAAATCGTAATGGGACGTTACTATCTAAGTCCCACCTAAGCGTATTGCAATATCTACCAGGAAATATTTGTAGTGATTGTCAATTACCACATCCAGTGTCACTTGCTGAACATCTCGAGATGTCAAGGTAGTACATGTATTGATTCCCTAACAACTGGCCATTCCCCAATAACTGGACTTATGATATACACAGATCTCAAGATGACTTGCTGGTAATTCATATGCTTGTCCAGGAAAAAGAGTCTGTCTTGGTCTTCGACAAGAGCAATCTCTCCTCCCTGTTAGAAAGGAACTATCAGAATTGCAGGAAGCGAATAGGCAATGAATATCCTCCCCAGCATATATCCCCATGTTTAGCTAATGGCTGTTTGACCTACGTATTGATTTTGCGGATATGAATATCTGTGACCCTACACCAACTTGTTTTACTCGTGTACAAAATATCTAACCAAGATGGAAGTATGATTATAAGAAATAAAATAAGAAGAAATTGTTAGTAATTATGATGGCGGTTATGGGTACCCTGAAAAAATGGTTTAAAAATTGCAGCATGATTGTAATAAGGACAACTAAAGGGCATTATCAATTGACATGGAAGATTTTTATATCCAAGCAAACTTGGTTGGAAAATTGCAATGTCTTGATGGTATTTTAATGTTTTTGCCAAAGAACAATCAGAGAACATCAACAAACTCTGATTTCATGTTTCTTCTCCAGTCTGACCTTTGTTATCATGACCTAATTCCAACTTCTAGCTTCAAGAAGGGATGGTGTGTTTTATTCATGTAATCATTTTTTCTGGTGCTTATAAATTGGTTTTTATTGAAGTTAAATTCATTTTAAGAAGATTCGGAAATAATTCTATGGCATAACAGATTACTTAAACTGGGCTAAGGCCAGGCAACAAGTAGTTGCTTCTGTCATGATGTTTTTACAACTCAGTATTCCAGAATTGAAGGAAGTCACAGAGATATGCTAAAATTAAAAGCATAAAAGCATTTGATACAGATTGTGTATCAGGCCGCTCTTGTCAGTATTTTTGTGTTTATGTTTTTTGTGTTTGTGGAGGATTGCTACAAGATGTCATCATGTTGGAACATCAAGAGGCAGACATTATGTGAATGCTGCAATTGTAGTTTGATCCTAACAATCCTTGACTCATGTATAGACTGCTAAAAGTTAGAAGGATTATGCTGACTAAGCACTAATGGTCTGCCAGGAACTGACATGAGGACAGTAGAAGGATTCACATGCTGAATCTTGGTTCACATCTGTCAAATAAACAAACTCACCACTGACACATTGAATTTTTTAAAATAATTCATGTCCATATTGCAAGGGGATGATTCACATTTGTATCACTGCTATGTCCATAGTTCATGTATTTACTGTGTTGAATAACTATTTTTAAGATCCTATAGCATGTACTCCATGGCCAACACACTGAATCATATGTTATAAGCTTATGTCCATACATCACAAGAACTGACCCAGACACTGAATGATTTCTCAGGACCATATGTCTGTATACAATCTAATGGCCATGAATCATATCTTTGGACCATAATTGTCTATATAAAATTAACTGACCTACACACTGAATCTTTTCTTCTACACTATTAATACATGAACTGACCAGCACATGGAACAATTTCCTAGGACCTTATATCAGTATCATATTCGCGGCAGTTGGGTAGTCTAGTGGTTAAAGCATTGGCTCATAACGCAGATGTCCCGGGTTCAATTCCCCACATGGGTACAATGTGTGAAGCCCATGTGTGTCCCCCAGCCGTGATATTTCTGGAATATTGCTAAAAGCGGCATAAAACCATACTCACTCACTCACTCAGTATCACATTCGCTGACCAATGCAATGAATCTGTTCCTTTACACTATTATTAAATGAACTGACCAACACATTGAACATTTCCTAAGAATGTATGTCCACATAACATGAATTGACCTGTGTGTGGAGCATTTATCCATAACCCATATCTATATCAAGACGTCTGACTTCAATATGACGCCTTTTACTTATACACCTCAAGTCCATATCACCTAACATTGATTTCTGACTGGAGGGATTGAGTTGTGATAGTCAGACACTATAATCACAGAGAAATGGTGTCTGCTCTTGACACACACAGTTTGAATATCCTTGTAATTTGGGCAAAAGCTCAGCTCCTTTCCACACTGGAAATCTAAGACAAAGGAGTAGCTGGCATTGATATGGAATATATCAATGTCATTTTCAGTGCTGGAGGAGCTCAAGCAGGGGGAAATCATGTCACGGGAATCCATACACATGTTCTGGATCTGCAGAACTCTGTCCCGCCTCCCACCCAAACTCATCCCCAGCTATTCATCTCTCAATGCTGTTCATGTCCTTGCCATCAATATCAACATCATCAACGTTCTGATGATTTCTTAATGACATGTTCCAGATCCCCTTTCAATGCGGACCATATTTTGAAAGCATCAAATGCTGTGACATTTCCGAAGCCTCAGACAATCATACATATTATCGCCATCTTCAGATTCCAGATTCGAGCCCATTTAAACTGTCAAAGGTTATAATGCGTTTAGCTACTGTGTCATCAATTCAGATATAGGATTCTCAAGGTGTTAAAGAGAGGCCACTTTAACCGTCCTAGCTTTGAAAAGTTGTACAATAAACACGGCTGGCAGTGTCTTCTCTGGAGATTTCAATATTGACTGCATTTCAATGGTAAAGTCAATATTGCTTGGAGAAGTTCCTGTGATAAATGGCAAGTCCATGGTAGACCAGCAATAACACTCCAAACAGTCAACACTGCCTTATATGAACTCATGGCAAATAGTGTTGCGTTTGACTGGAACAGAGTGGAGTCATGAATAACTCACTCTACCAGAAAATTCAAAGGGCTGAAATGAATCTTTGAGCTTGAATCGACAGATTCCAACTAATGGTATTTTATCATCTAATCATCATATCCTAGAATTCTAAGTCTGAATGTTGCATTTTGTATAAAATCAAATGAATGTCTTCTCAAGAATTTAAAAAGATGAACAGTGAATATTTCGATAACATTTGTTCAATTCAGCTGCATGCACACCATAGAATATGGACAGGCGACTGATGAAATGTGGTCCATGCAAGCACTATGGACTGGACTGGTGTTAGATCAGATGTGCCTCTGGATATAGAACATCAATATTTATACACAATTATTAGAGACTACGGGCCTCAGATGTGACTTGCCCATTCCATTAGAGTATGTACAATATACATGAATAGATGCCTTTAGCATGCTCATCCTCTACATCTGGATTTAACAGAGGGTTAGAGAATGTTGTTTTATGGCCTAGTCATTAACCTTCCGGTTCTATTGTGGTGACGTGGTAGCTGTCAGGTCTAAGCCAGTCAATCCAGTGGTTGATAACAAGAGCAACTGCCCATGTCATCAGGGTTTTATGCACATGGTAAGCCAGATCATGTGATATAACCATCAGATCCTGTTTATACTTAGTTCATTTGTGTGTTACTGCTTGTTGTGCTATATTCCAGCTATATGGTGGATGTCTGTAAATATTTGAGACAACCAAACTGGTGATTGACATAATGAGCATTGATCTATGTAATTGGTGCAGTGCGTGTGTGTGTGTGTGTGTGTGTGTGTTTGTGTATGTGTTTGTTTACTATCTGTCTGTTTACTGTTTGTGCCACTGAAATGACAACAATGGGATAGCTTAGTGGTTAAACCATTAGCTTATCACATCCCAAATCCTGTCCAGTTACCTGCATGAGTATAATGTGTAAAGCCCATTTCTGGAATAATGCTAAAAGCAGCATAAAACCCAACTCACTCACTGATGGAATGAAGAAGCTGTCAAATGGATGTATTGATTATGGAGTAAGATGGGTTTATGCTGCTAGAGCAATAACAGTTACATATATGGGAGCTTCCAAACCTGTATTGTGACAAAGGTCTACAATACAACACTGTCACAATTAATTTCTATGTATGTCATTAAAATTGCTACAAAAGGCACAGGAAACTCTTGTATACATGGAGAAGTTTAAAAGAATGGCCAATCCAAAATATTACATCATGGGAAGGTTATCAGATGTTAGAGCATGAATCATAGGGGCAGTGGGTTGCCTAATGGTTAAAGCGTTCGCTCTTCATGGCGAAGACTCTGGGTACAATGGGTGAAGCCCATTTCTGGTGTCCCCTGCCATGATATTGCTGGAATATTGCTAAAAGCGGCATAAAACCTTACTCACAGACTCACTCATGAATCATATGAATCATAATTCATGCTCACAATGCTCCAGCTATAATGTTGTTTCATGTACAAAGCCAAAGGCTATTAAACAGTCGGACTTATTAAACCCCTTTAAGTCTTGTCAAGCAATTGCCAGTGCTAAGGGCTATATTGTTCCAAGTAATGTTGTTGTACAGTTGTAAATGTGGACAGATCTATACTGTCTGGGACTCCTCTATTCTTAAATCAGGAATCATTTACAGAAAACCAAAATGGTAAAGTTGGATGTGGAGGAAATTGCTGCTGTCGTATTTTCAATGACTTGCTTGCTGCAATCATTGTCTTTACTGAACTTAAATCACTGCACAGTGACAAGAATACATTTATATACCATCCTATACTTGTATACATTTATATACCATCCTATATTTGTATACATTTATATACCATCCTATACTTGTATACATTTATATACCATCCTATACTTGTATACATTTATATACCATCCTATACTTGTATACATTTATATACCATCCTATACTTGTATACATTTATATACCATCCTATACTTGTATACATTTATATACCATCCTATACTTGTATACATTTATATACCATCCTATACTTGTATACAGATGGGGTAACCTGATTGTGAAAGGTGGTTTGAGGTAAAATATGGATTAGGATTCGTGAAAATAAATGTTGAGTACAGTGTATGTCTGATTGCACTCAATTGGACTAATGTTAGTTATATAGTGTAAGCTCACCTCCCCCTCTCAGACACAGTAGTCTGACTTCGAGCCACCTGTCCTTGTTTAACTTCTTCATTATTGAGTGCAAGGCAGGGTAACATCAAGAATCATCTTTTTATGACTTTCGTATGATGGGACAAGGCATCAAACTGCCGATCTTCCCTTCTCTGTGCAAACACACTATCCACTACACCACAGAGGTTTGGTCCTCATGGTTAAGGTAATGGCTTAATGAAGAAGACCAGGGTTTATTGTGCACAGTTGTGAAGACCCTTTCTGATAGGGCTGTGTATTGGCAAATAATTTGTATTGCAGTATATTGTGATTGAGGTACCCGTATTGCGATATGTATTGCGATGTATTGGGAACTTAAGTGTTTGACAGTAAGTGACAATAATTGTGCATGTCAGTCCTATTTCTACATTAAAAGTTCCTAAACAGCAATCTCAAAATTAGGTTGCATAGTCATGGATTCTATTTTCTTTTATAGTACTACAGGATGCCATTTTGTCTTTAAATAATGAAAGAAAACATTTGTTGTGAATGAAAGTATGTGTAGATTTTAATTTAAACCATAAAGATAATCACAAAAACTTCAGATATGTTTTTTTACCCAATATAACGGTTCTCAGAAAAAATATTGCAATATGTATCATTTGAAAAGCTTTCTGCAAAATACCAGTAAACCGGCAATACCATGCAGCCCTTCTTTCTGATGATTGGACTAACACTTATTCTGAATATTTATAATTTTGATAGAAACAAATATGAGTATGGTTTACCGCTGCTTTTATCAATATTCCAGCAATATTACAGCAGGGGACACCAGAAACAGGCTTCACACACTGTACCCATGTGGGGAATCGAATGCAGATCATGAGTAAAAGCTTTCACCCACCCTGGCTTGTTACAATATTGTGCGCAGTTGTGACACCCCTTACTCTGAGATATGCATCAGATATTAATAAAAGTGAATTCCTTTCATACTGAGCGCATGGCAGGGTAACATCAAGCACCACCTTTTTATGACTTTGGTATGATGACACCAGGCATCAAACTACTCTTCCCTTCTCTGTGCAAACACACTATCCACTACACCACAGAGGTTGGGCCCTCATGGTTAAGGTAATGGCTTGTCATGAAGAAGACCAGGGTTTATTGTGCACAGTTGTGAAGACCCTTACTGATGTTCCAACTCCATGATTGGACTAACACTTAGTTTCTTAATATTTATAATATTGGTAGAAACAAATAATTCCTTTAATTGAACAGGAGCCCTACTGAGTTGTGGGAATCAAAACTTGAGGAAATCTAGACTTGTTTCATTTAGGTCTTTAACATTGCAGAAATTGCTGGGTGGAAGGGGAAATAATGTGGTTCAGGGACTGTGGGACATACTACTATATAATATGCACCAAATATGAATAAAAGTGAAGGAATCCTTCACACTCACTTCCTTGTTCTCAGCCACTTCTTCTATAGATAATTCAATTCATAATATCTACAGCAGAGAATAATCAGTTTTGATTATCCGTTAAAACAGGCTCCACGGGGGTGCAAAAACCAAAACAGCAATAAAAATGATGTGAGTGGATCAGTGAAGATCAGACATCAATGGCTGATGACAATTTTTACGAGTATCAATAACCAATTGCACTTACTGTTCATAAATATGCACCTGATATGAAATAGCACCATCATTTGACAGTGATGTTCTAATCAAGAAATGAGACCATCACTATTCCTTCTCAGCACTCAGTGTTCAGAATGACCCTTAATCAATGGACGCTCGTATAAAACTATCAATCAATATGGCACATAATGCTTCAAGTCTTTTCACTATTCATTAATTAGGAATGTGCTGATGACATTTTTCTAAACAATTAATTCATCTGCCTACTGACAGCAACCTAATTGAGCTGTGGAAGACAAATATTATGCTCATTTTTTATATCACTGTCATGTACATGGACCGTAGAAGTCGACAATGGCATTATTGTGTTGGCTAGGATCAAAGCAAGTGCTGTACCATCAAATAAAGTGGCCGCTGTGGAAGGTAATATTCTTCCATGTCTCCTGGGTACGATAAGCTGAAAAGTGCACGCTAGGTATGGACACAATGTGTATCATGTGAATGGTCAGTAATGAGTGACCATGGCATGATTGGGGTGTAATAAAGTACTGTTATAGGCTTAACATGAAATATTGACAACACCACACTAAGTATTCCAGTAGGGCAGGAATAACAGCCTCTGAGATAGGCAAACAAACAACGTACACATCATGATCAGCCAGTGTTGCCTTTAGACCAGTTATTTATTTTGGGCTTGTTTTATTTGTTGTATTAATACTCATTAATGAATAATATATAATTAAACAACATTTCTGATGTGTATGATGGTTTTACTCTTTTGTGTCAATAATGATGTTCAAGATAATGATATGACTCAGAAAATGGGTATTCTTTGTGTGTATCTATTCCTGATTTCATGAATAATATCATGTATATACTGAAACATATTTGATTTATGAATTATGCTCAATTTTAGTTGTTTCAGAAAATATCATGATGATTAATGTATTTAACATATATATCATGGTTAGTTTTAGTTATTGCTTCAATAAATATCCTCATGATGTATTAATGCAATAAAGATATATATCACGCTTGATTTGAGTTACAGCAAATATCTTCATGATTAATGCACTAAGCCAGTATTGCTATTTAGATTTATTTGGTACTCTGTGGTGTGTTTGAACCTCAGTACACTCTAGGTTTTGAGTGGCATCTCTCAACATGCCACAAGGTTTGACCGATTAGCCCTGGCTATTTAGTACCAACAGCAACATCCCACTTTGACCACAGGTGTCTTGACCACACAGCCTGTATGTAAGAGGAGCTGGGTAGTTTAGTACACATCAAACAAACATCACACATACTCCATTCCTTGCAAGTCAATATGGCTGCCCATCTGGTCTCTACATACTACTGATTCTAACATGGAGGGCATACTACATTTATCAGTGTTTATGAGAATGGAGGCCTGACTTCAGTCGTCTATAAGACTTTGTATGAGAATATAATACAATTTTTTAAGTCACATCATCTTGAGTTGTTTTTTTAAATCATGTTTCTTTAACCACAACAAGTTTTGCCGTTATGCAGAAAAGCCATTCCTGATAATGTGAAAGAATAAAAAACACATATATAAAATTAAAATTTTGTTTTTATTGAAAATATGTTCTGTTGAGAGATTTTAAATTTTGTTGAAACAAATCTTATTTCTTAAGGAAATACCTTAAATTTCACATTTATAGTTTTATATTATATTTTTCTTCCTGCATCTTTGCATACTGACCAAGACAATTCATAAAACAAATAAATGAATCTGTCAATATTAACACTTTCTCCTCTTCCATTGAAACATATTCAAGTACATGCTGGTCTATGAGCTTCCCAGACAAGGTAATATGCATGACCTTTCCTCAATAACTCCCCCATCATTCCGAAGTAAGAAGTGGAAAATACCAAACCCTGAAATAATGCCATGAATTTCAACTTGTTCCAATCTAAGCCCTGAAGCCCACCTCCAACCCTGACAGTTCATTTGAGGCAGGCGTGATGTTGAGAGCCAAGTGTAAAATGTTCAAGTTCATGTTTTGTCAAACAAACACAAACAACACATGTCAGTCACACATTCCTTGTCTCTGAAGATGGGGAGTGCAATGCAGTTCAACTTCTTTTAATTTACTGCCTCAGAAAGCTGGAAATGTTAAACGCATATGCCAGTCTGTCTCTCTTGACAGCGAGGGATGTCAAGCTGGACAGAAAACCAACATCACATGTCAAGGATTGTAACAATTTTCTGCATCAGCACTCACATTTGACTTTGTTACTTTTCTTAAATTAACAGAAGGAAAAGTTTCACTTGTTTTTTCCAAGGTATAGCTTAAATTTGACCCAAAATAAATAGTCCCCTTGTTGGGCTGACAGGCAGCTCGTAGGTATGTGATGGTAAATGAAATGGATAAGCGCTTTTCTGACGCTAACAAACTTACAAACTTAAACAAGGTGAATGAGACTTTGACACTTAATGGCAGGAGGGATGTTCCTCGAACCCACTTCAGCATCCATACATTTGCATCCAGTTGTATTTTGTGTAGGTTTTTATGAAATGGATGTTTTAATGTCATTGTAAGAAGCATTTTCATCATCGATATTTCAGCCTTGGGAAATGGCACTAGTTTGGCTAACATTTAAATTCCTTTCCAGGAAATTGATTTTCTTTTTTTGTTGAGATTCAAAATAATCTTATTCCATCATGAACAAGTTCATAGGATTTTACTTAAAATCTGTCTCAACTCCATTTTCAGAAATAACTTGCCCAAAAATCCATCAAAGACAAAAATTGAGTCTTCATGAAGTCTTAGCTTGACAAATAAATATCGGAAATGTTTTTGAAGTAAACAGGTTGCTTCTGATGGCAAACATGAGGAACAGTTTCAAACACTGTCCTGAACATGTGTAGCTTCAACAGATGCATATACCGCTTGTCCACAACTAATCCTTACTCAACAAAATTAAACCCGTCAGCTGGTTGGTATTTGTCAGGCTCTTCTACAGCGATGCTGAAACCTATGGCACTTTCCTGCCTCTCCAACTGGAGATTATTCTATCAATAGCCAAGAGGGTGTTAATCATAGGCCAACATATGCTGTATGACAGGTTCGGATTGATCTGTGTTCAGCTAGAGTGCCAGAAAGTGGACATATTTCCTTGTTTACTGCAACACACAGAATAGTCCAAAACATGGGCGTTTTAATAAGCAGCAGGGAAACACGTCCAACTTCAGAAAACCAATACCAAGGGCGCGAGACACCTTGAGGGTAAATTTTTTTGATGAATTATTGAGTTTCTTAGGAACCAACTAACGTAAAATATAGCACTCGGGACCCAAAGTTTCAACACTGTTCTAAAATTATTGTTATCTGGGTTTTTCTTGGTTTTACTCTATTTTTACCTCCAAAGTTTCAAGTGCATTTCAAGCACTAATGATGAATTTTATGAGTTACATGTGCCATTAGCAGTATTGATGGGACTTAACAATGGTTTTGTATTCCATGAGATCTCAGTCTGGCTCACAGCCTGTAAAATTCTGTACAACCTTCAAAGGCCACATTTTTTAATTCTTTGGTTCACAGATATTTTTTACTGTTAGATTTATATGATATATCTTTATATTATTTAGAGTGTTTCATTTGGGGTTTTATTATTGAAAGAATGCTTCCTTTTTGCATCAGGTGTAATTTCTGTCAGAGAAGGGGGAGGGAATAAAAGAATTGAAACAGAATTACTTCCAGCTACAATTTTGTTTGTTTGAAGAAGACTAAAAAGGGATAGGTCAATCCATGAATAAAAGTAATCAAATTTGTCTGGTGTTAAGCAACAAGGAAACAGATTTCCACACAAGGTGGAACACCTGGTGTCCCCACTATTTAATAACGATTAATAACATGCTTCAGTATATTAACTGTAAAGTGGAATCTGTGTGTAGTAGAGATTTCTAATGATTATGGGAAAATTTGTCATGCTTTTTTCTGTAACTTATACATGTATTACACACAATTCACTTGATCAGCTGATATTACAATTCACAGAGTTTTCTTTTGTATTGTTTTTGTGTAGTTGTATCTATGAAAGATTGAGAAGCCAGTCTATTAACATAAATATAGTTTTATTCAAATTTCTGATCATGACTTAAAAAAGTATCTCCTACTAACATATCAAAATAGATTTATTTATTGTTTTTGTAATTCTGTCTATGTTGAAATGTTTATCATAACGCTTTAAGGGATCTCGATGGATTTTCAATTGTGGCATTTTTTATTGCAAGAATGTAAATTTCTGAGGTTTGTAAGTTTTTAAAAGCTCACTGGCTGAGAATTATGTTGGTCTGTATATGTTCTATTTATGTTGGTCAATAGAATGTCATATTTTTCAGGCAGCAAATTGTGCAGCTGTCTTGTATGAGTTATATCAAAACCTGGATTTGACAATGAGTCATCATTAATGGTAATACATTGATGTTTAGAAAGATACATCTACAATGTTTTTTCACTTTTCCATTTTAAAAATTAACACAATTGTATTAGGAATGAAGATTAATTGCATATGTCATTTTCATGCCAAAAAGTTCTTCTACCATTCCAAATTCGTTTCAGTCTCAACAAGAGTGAAAGTTAAAGTTTTGTAGCAGCAGGCTCTCATCACTAAATCATACACCACTCATCTGCAATGTCTGGGAAGCTGCTTAAAAACTGTCAGTATTAATGACATGATCCATCAGCAGCCATATTATGAAATGCGGGAATAAAAACAACTCGAACAAAAGTGCTTAGTGCTTCTCCTGTATCAGGTATGTGTTATTGTGGACAGTAAACAGGAACCGTTTTCATAATTCTGCAAATGATATCTTCCTGTCCACTGCTTTAATAAAAATAACAAGAATATGAAAGAACCACAAAGGCTGTCAGTGAATTACTAACAAACAGGTTTTTCATCCAGAGACAAGATTGTAATGCAAATAGAAGCATCCTTTTGTAAACTTAAGAAGCGACAGACCTACTGGCCTCCAGAAATTGTGATATATAAACACACACACTCTCCGAAAATATTTATTCTTCAGATTTTCATAAATAATTGATTTCAGCAACTTACAAATCCTGTTTGAAAAACAGAGTCAAATCGTACCATGACTGATAAGTGCACTTAGAGGTATTGCTTTCTAAGATGTAACACCAGGATAAATATCAGAAAAAATATCATAATATTTATATATATTAATAATATATCACTTATTATAGGTGACAAAACTCTTTCCATGATTATAAGAAATCTCTGCTAAAAGCAAAGTCTGCTGAACGATTCCGATGTGTTTATATATCACTATCCAAAAGTTTAGAATATGTCAGAGATCAGATGCAACAGCGATTCTTTTCAAAAATGAGTTTTATGACAGTATCGGTGTAAAATTGTCAAAATTTGTCCAACAATTTCTAAATTGTCAGTGTCTGTGTACATTCGACTATCTACAACACATAACTCTTATGCAATAGTGATTCATAAACATATAGTCAAAATTGTAGTCAACTCTGCTCTTGCAAAGGTTTTTGTGGAAATGGAAAGGGTTTAGCTGCTTGTATTTGTTAAAAATAAATGACAAAAAGTCAAAATTTTGTGCTGGTTTCAAGCTGTATTAGGTTTACGTGAGAAACATCAGATCCTTGTGCACAACTTCCCTCACTTGTTATCTGGAAATCTTGTCACGTTGTTTTCCTTAGATGCATCTGTTCTAACAATATTGAAAATACAGTAAAATAAACAGAGCAAACTATAGGGTGTCGTAACCAACAGATTTGTGAGGTAACCGAAGACGCCATCTTGAAACACGAGACTCACTTCTTTTTCAGTTTTACAACTTTGTGTTTGTGCAAGGAATGTATTTAGGTAGTGTCATTTTGAACAATCCAGTTCACAAATGTGAATCCAGTTCAACAAATTTAACAAAACACATTAAACAAAAGATATCCAAATCAGACCCAGGAGAAACTGATTGTATTACAACTGATTTTCATTTATATAAGCTTTTGTTCCACTTGTACCCTTTCCTTCAAATGATTAAACAAATATTATTCCATATGATGATATGCAGGTCGCCCAGTCATCTAAGGGCAATCAGAGTTGCCTCCCTTGGACATGCCAGTAACAAGTGATCATGGGTTTGACTCCGGTTTCACCAAAGTGGTATACTTTTGAGATCTGCATCACTTCGTGTTTTCCTCCCAGACTCGGATGACATGCCATCATATTACTGAAATTTAGTGGCATTAAACCCAACTCCTCAAATTGTTTTTATGAGATGTGAATGCCGCTAAAAAGAATGTTTAAAATATACTTATATTATACAAATGTTTTGACCAGTCTGATTTCTTTAATTTTTTTAATTCAAACATTGCATAAATGAGAAAGGAAAAAATATTTGCAAAATACTTTGAAAATGAATTTATCCAAATATATTCATGACTTCGTTTTGCCAATCACCATTTTTTCTTTTGGGTTCTTATAATTTAGAGGAAAATGCCACATTCAGTGAAATGTCTGCAAAGGGACAAGGAGAAAGAACAAAAAGCTTCAACATGACAGATTACTGAAGATTACTCAATATGAGTGAGTGAGTGAGTGAATATGGTTTTAAGCCACTTTTAGTGATATTCCAGCAATTCCATGTCTGAGGACACCAGAAATAGGCTTCACACATTGTGCCCATGTGCGGAATTGAACCCGGGACTTCAGCGTGACAAGCGAATGCTTTAACCACTAGGCCACCCCACCATACTACTCAATATGAACATTTCAAGCTACAATTTGTTTGAAATGACTATAAAGATTCAGATTCATCTAATTTAATGCAACAATACACACAGACAATAGGTGAGTCTGAAATCAAAGTATGATCTATCAGTTATTACTGGTAAACCTAACTCATTTGTTTAGTATATGCATCCTATGGATTTTAAATGTCAATTTTAATTATGTGAAGATGAGTTAAAAAGTGTGTGAGTTCAATAATTGCTGCTTATGACAAAAGAAATCATTGGAATTTGTCATTTTTATATTAATGGGATCTTTGGAGAAAATGACTTTCTACAAATACTGTTGATTGATAGGAAAGTGACAGCCTTTAATACTTCCAGTCTTACAGTGGCAAAGGAAATGCAGCATAAGTTTCTAACAGATGATGGAGTTCAGATCTAGATCAAACAAAGATTTCCATGTGTCAAATGAAGCAAAGAGTAGCTGGTAGGGGAGTATCATCTGGCAGCCATCTTGACAGAGATGACAATCTGAAGCTTCTAACATATTTATCAATTGACTCAAAAGCTTAACTGATAACACTGTGATGTTTGAAAATTGGGTTTAAGACTATTTTAATTGGGTTAGTTCAAACAATTTGTCTACTTGTGAAGATGTCTGTATGGAGATAAAGTGTGGAGCAAGCTGATGTTTGTCATATTCAACCAGCTAGCGTTATAACCATCCATTGCTCCAGTGTCTGTAGGACTGCCTATATAGTCTATATAGAAGGTTGGGGTTCGACAGAAAGTGATGTTATGAGTTAATATCAGGAATTTGGTCACACACTTGTACTCCCATTTCTACACCTAACTACAGACCAACATTTCTCTGAACAACTCACTCACTAACTTCCATCACTCACTCACTGACACTCACTCACATCCCTCAGTCACTCACTCACTCACATCCCTCACTCACCACTCACTCACTTCCATCACTCACTAACTCACATCTATCACTAACTCACTTCTATCACTCACTTATTCACTTTCATCACTAACTCACTTCTATCACTCACTGACTCACTTTCATTACTCACTTCTATCACTCACTAACTCACTTCTATCACTCACTTACTCACTTTCATCACTCACTTACTTTTATCACTCACTAACTCACTTCTATCCCTCACATCCCTCACTCACTCACTCACTTCCATCACCCACCCACCCTGTCACTCACTCACTCACTCACTCACTTCCATCACTCACTCAGCCACCCACCCACCCACCCACCCACTCACTCACTAACTCACTTCTATCACTCACTCACTCACTCACTCACATCCCTCACTCACTCACTCACCCAACCAGACTCATAAAGCTAGTATAAACCAGAAAGCATGTAGCTTGATCATGAAGATGCTGGATCATCGTCTCATTAGGCATGAGCTCTACACACCGAGGAATGCTGTTTGTTCAGTCAGTGATGAAATTAACAAGAAAATTTCAATCATGTACAAATAGCCTTAAGCTTGAATAAAAATATCATATTTGACAAAAAGCGTAAACAGTGAATGAATTCATGCTCAAATGTTGATTAAAGTTATGTCCTTGAGGGCTTCACGATATGAAACGGAGCAAGCCAACCACTGGCGAGACCAGCTAGGGGATGTCTTGCAATAATTCTGGAACAATTTAGTGATGAGATGTGAAGATGTGTAAAACTGAGAATGGAGAGTGGAATGGGAACTGATTGAGTAAAATAAGTGAAGGAAAGCTCCTTTAAACAGACAAAGCCGTTTTCAGAAATGGTGAAAAATCGGAATCAATGTTGAACCATGTCAAGGATTCAAAGACATATTCAACTTGTTCCGCTGGTTTGAATCCCTAGCTTATACAAAAACAAGCATAAGTCCTTGAAATCAATGTATTCTATTCATCATCTGTGTCCTTGAAGGCAAGTGAAAGACTAAATCCCCATTAAAATTTCATCTGAGATGCCTTGGATATGAGAGTGCTGGGGCAAAAAGTGGGGCAAAGCTTGGTCTTTAGTGTTTCTGGGCAACAAACTAACATCCCATCTATGACACATTTATGACAAGCACCTCCATATTCTCGAGTGTCTGAGCTGTAAGTGCCACAAATGGCAGCCATTACAAGTAGTCATATAGTTAGCAGTGAGTGGGTGGCTTTCATGCCTCAATCCTGCTACTCTAACAAGTCACACTGGGCTGAGTTAGGCCTTCTCTAGTGGTGTTTCAACAACTCAGGAACTTGAGCCAGACTAGTAAGAGAGTTTTCCAGCTTAGTAAATTGCATTAAGAACTTTTTGCTGTGTACTTTTTGAAGTGGCACTGTCCATAGTGAGATATGTCATGAATATCAATTTACATCTTCCATACAACAGCAACTCGGTTATAGGCACTTTGCTATATACAACAAGCTATTAGAGGTCGGCACAGATAGGTGTTGGCGTAAAAAAAGCATGTTTACCTATTATGTCTGTTTTTGCAGGGCTGACACAACACTCCAGTCTCTCCTGAGTGATATTAATGTACCCAAACAATTTGGTTTCCTTACAGACATGGTTCAGTCCAATCAGTAATTTGACCTTAAACTAGATAGTGAGTCGAGTTCCTCACAAAAAGGGATGTGAGTGAGTGAGCAAGTGAGTGAGCGAGTGAGTGAGTGATCGAGTGAGTGAGTGAGTGAGAGTGAGTTGAATTATGGTTGTATGTTTTATAATGCGAACATAAGACATTGAAGGGGGCTAATTCTAAATAGAAGTTGATACAATTTTCTGATTCACTAACCATTTATCTCAATTGACCAATTATTTAAAGATACTAAATCAATAGATATTACACAGAGTAAAGTCAGAGTTTCAAGTATGTATGTGAGATTTGTAAATACTGCTTTGTACAGTATTTCAGGGATTGCGGGAAAAACAGTGATTCAGATCTCAGACGTTGACCACTCTGGTCAATGTCACGGGTAGGGTGCTGGGAAACCATGAGGCATGATAATCAGATGCTGGGACAACTAAGGGACGTAACTTTGCATAATGATATGCATGACATGTAAGACGACCGCTTCTTAGAGAAGAGTATGTGGAAACATAAAATAATCCTTATACATAGTTGGAGTGAGTTTTACACCATTTTTTTGCAATATTGTAGCAATATCATGGCGAGGGACACCAGAAATGAGTGAGTGAGTGAGTTGGGTTTAGTGCTGCTTTTATCAATATCCCAGCAATATCATGGCTGGACATCACAAATGGGCTTCTGACATTGTTCCCATGTCGGGAATCAAACCTAGGTCTCCGGTATGACAAGTAAATGCTACCACACCACCAGATGTAAAGAACAGGCTGTATTGATGGCACCAATTTGGGATCAAAACCAGATTTTGTCATGACAAGCAAGCACCTTCATGTGCAATGGTGCCATACCAACGAATATGTTACAGAAGTTTCCTTCTGAATTAAAACTTTAATGAGCATCTATGGCCAGTGTTAGTGTTGATCCTCATAGCATCATAACGACCTGAGATTTCAAAGCAGAATGAGGATTTCTTGAGTCCAGACTATGTATACATTTTTCAGCACATCCTTTGAAATCCTAGTCTCCTAACTCAAGGCCATTCAATCCTTAGAGAACAATATATCCAGAAGTTTAATTGTTTTTCAAGCACATCAAAATGTTTGCCCATTGCACAAGTATGATCTATGTGAACAAAATTGTACCCTTTGAACACAGTGTAAGTGTCTTTCATTGCTTCCACTTGCGTGACATATGATTAACCTTTAAGCCACATCTGTACAATTTTCTCCTAAGTATCCACATCTCCTCACCGACTCAGTACAACTTTACGAGTACGGATACATTGTAAGCTGCTCTTGGTCAATCACAGACTCAAGCTGACAAGATACTCAGACAACAAGGCATAGGTCACCACAGCCATAAACATTTTATTTCCAACACAAATGCTTTAAAAATCTGTTTTCTGTCAGAACATGTAAGTCAATGTGTTGCGTGTTGCATTGGACAATTTTAGGCATCGTTACGCCAGGTTTTTATGAAAAATCACTCTCGTAATGACCTCTGTTTTTAATGACAACTTCGTTTCCTACTGAAACCTGAAGTGTTGTGATGTGGTTTATGCCTACGAAACTGACACTTCTTTATGACAATAGCTATATGCAAGCACTCTCCAGGAGAAGTGCGGAAGCAATTTTCCCATCATAAATGCAAGCGAGTCTGTTAATGCTGGTGTTACTACCATCCGTAAATGATACAATTTACAGAAAGCTGTACGTACACACTGAATGAGACTTTACATTGGAGGGATGTATAGGAATCTTTCAGCGATCTTACCAAGCAGATTGGTCTGCTGCTGCTATCTCAATGATCTCATCTGGTCAGCCACAAGACTCTGTCCAATAGATGAGGCTTTCTTTTTTTCCTTATTGATTTGAGACATGGTCATCAAAGATTATTGACTTCCATTTACTAACCTAATTGTGTGGCAAAACAATAAAATCTAATCCTTTGGAACTTTAATCAATAACACACACCATGAATCAAGACCGAGATCAAATATACAGGCTTGCTCTGATCGGGTGATATGCCACCTCAAACCCTTGCCATTAACAAAGACTGGCATTTTTCATTTAGATAGAGGTTGATGAAAGTTAATCCCATGACGTATTTTACAAATTTTATTTATTTTATTAGACGCACAGGCATAAAATTGGAGATTGCTGAATGTGTTCTTCACACAAATAAAAACTGAAGAAAACAAGATTCCCCTGAAGCTTGCAAGGATGCATTGCTAGCATCTAATCTTTTCTGTTTTACTGCCATTGTTCCTTCAGACTGAAGATCAGGTTGACGTTAACACTGAATAAGATCATACGCCATTGCGACATAATAATGTAAAAAAAATGTATCGCTTGATATCTATCACTTTTACTTTCGTTTAATGTAACCTTTAAAAACGATTTAGTCCCTGGACAACAGTTAAATTCATAGTACTCCTGACATTTGTATGTAAAACTTGATCGTGACAATTGCGTAACATGCTGAGACCATGCAGTTTGAAATTAAATTTTGCGTGAAACATTTTTGATAGCAAAAAATGACAAATCGTACTTTTCGCCATGTCTTTTCCTTGCAGGAATTAATTCTATTTCCCAGGTTCAGCGGACATATATTTCTTTCATTCCTTCATTTCCGTTTGAGCTATAGGTGATTTTATTATTCATTCCTTTGGATGAGGGAGTGTTGAGGGGTCCGACTGTTAGTGGTCTGTTGTGAGAGGGAAGCACTTCAAAGTGGCATTTTCGCTCAGATCTCAAAGTGGCAACATGTTGGAGATATACCAGAAATTCACGTTGTGACGTTCCATTTGATCCAAACACCAACATCATTTCACTTGGGTTTCATGTTTAATGAATTGCCGAAGTTATGAAACTTTACAAGGAGTTAAAACATGAATGTCTGTCACAGCAGAATGACAATAAAGTTAATTAGCTTAATGTCCTTGTAATGCCAAATTCACTGATATAATATCAATAATTGATAGCTAATATCTCTTAATCTCAGTCAGTAATGATGATTTATTTCTAAGAGATCGATTTTGAATTCATCTTATTCCAATACAGAATGTCAGGAATGATTTTGGAGACATGTTCATCTCACATTTAAAACATGTTTATACTTTTTAAATGTACTGAATGAAGACCCACAATCTCCATTCATGATGCATGAAGAAATGGCTGTTCTCTCTCTGGTAGAACTTTTTAGAAGTTCTAAGAAGAGCAACAAAAAGAAAGACAAAAAAATAGTGCTCAAGAAATCAGTCATGTAGCGGTATGTCGCAGCTGGTTGATAATTACGTTTTTGCTAAGTTTTCAACAAAGGGAAGTAATAGATCACGTGATCTCCTGGCTTGTCTTATCACCAAACTGATCAGGTTGTTTCAGTTGGCTAAGACTAGCGGAAGGGTCATTAAACACCAGAGAAACATGCTCATCACCTGCATCAAGCCTCACACATACAATATGGAGGCGTGAAAATCAAATATAACGTGTATACATAATGACTTGAGGAAGAGTTTTTCCTGAAATGAGGAAGATGGCGAGGAAGCATGGTAAACAAATTACCTAATTTCCATTCTACAAGATAAACTAAAGAAATAAACATTTTATGAAAAGAGCCTTCACTGATGGGGAAGATAGCGTCTGCTCGAGATGTAGTAATGTTGCTTTTATTGCTTTTCTTCATTTCTAGCAGCAATATCACACTCTGATCTGCAGTTAATGTTTTGTATGTGCAGTCAGAAGCAGGGATGAGGCTGCACCTAACACATCATGTGATGTACGAGAAGGAAAAGCCACTGATGGATCGCATCAGTGGCAAAAAGCCCATGTTTAAGCTTTAGGCGGGAGCTGGGGACTCTATACTCTCAACTCCTGACACTTTCCATATCTCAGGCTTTTTGGGGAGGCAAAAAAGTAAAGGTAAAGTTTAATGAACTTTAAAATTTCAAATTATATAAATCATCATCCGCAGCCATCGCTAATCATTCATTGACTCACACACTGAGTTGATTTTGAATATTGCTTTATGGTTGATAAGAGATTGTTCTGTTATTTATGAAGATAGCTTAAGGGTCATAATACTGATAAATATGGTGTGTCTAAAAACGGCCACAGGAAAGCGTTGGTGTATTGTGTTTGTCTCCGTTAGGCTGACAGTTTTTCGACAGCTATTTTCACAGTCTGGTTGACATGGCGAGTTGAGTGAGTGAGTTTTAAGACAGTCAGCAACATGCTGGCTTTGTCTTTCACATAACAGAGTTTGGTTGAAGTGTTCTTCCTGAGAGCAGCCAAGGGAGAAAACGTGGGTACCAAGAAACAAGACCTACTCTGAATAATGCATGGGTACTGGGGACCTATCCCTACTGAGAAATGCAAGGGATTATAGCATGGGTACTGGTGACCTATCCCTACTGAGAAATGCAAGGAATTATAGCATGGGTACTGGTGACCTATCCCTACTGAGAAATGCAAGGGATTATAGCATGGGTACTGGTGACCTATCCCTACTGAGAAATGCAAGGAATTATAGCATGGGTAGTGACCTATCCCTACTGAGAAATGCAAGGGATTATAGCATGGGTACTGGTGACCTATCCCTACTGAGAAATGCAAGGGATTATAGCATGGGTACTGGTGACCTATCCCTACTGAGAAATGCAAGGGATTATAGCATGGGTACTGGTGACCTATCCCTACTGAGAAATGCAAGGGATTATAGCATGGGTACTGATGACCTATCCTTACTGAGAAATGCAAGGAATTATAGCATGGGTACTGGTGACCTATCCCTACTGAGAAATGCAAGGGATTATAGCATGGGTACTGGTGACCTATCCCTACTGAGAAATGCAAGGGATTATAGCATGGGTACTGGTGACCTATCCCTACTGAGAAATGCAAGGGATTATAGCATGGGTACTGGTGACCTATCCCTACTGAGAAATGCAAGGGATTATACCATGGATACTGGTGACCTATCCCTACTGAGAAATGCAAGGGATTATAGCATGGGTACTAGGGACCTATTCTTCTGACCATAATAGGACAAATGAGGGGTTCGAAGGATATGACCTGTTGCAGAACGAGGAGTAAAGCATGGTTCTTGGGGAACTCAACCCAGAATTATAGGGTACTGGGGAACTCAACCCAGGATTATAGGGTACTGGGGACCTGTTCTTTCCAGAATTCCCAAGGGGAGACAAGCATGGGGTATGGGGACCTGTTCTTTCCAGAATTCCCAATGGGACACAAACATAGGGTACTGGGGATCTGTTCTTTCTAGAATTCCCAATGGGACACAAACATAGGGTACTTGGGATCTGTTCTTTCCAGAATTCCCAATGGGACACAAATATAGGGTACTGGGGATCTGTTCTTTCCAGAATTCCCAATGGGACACAAACATAGGGTACTTGGGATCTGTTCTTTCCAGAATTCCCAATGGGACACAAACATAGGGTACTGGGGATCTGTTCTTTCCAGAATTCCCAATGGGACACAAACATAGGGTACTGGGGATCTGTTCTTTCCAGAATTCCCAATGGGACACAAATATAGGGTACTGGGGATCTGTTCTTTCCAGAATTCCCAATGGGACACAAACATAGGGTTATTGGGGACCTAACCTTCTGTGATTCATTTCCCAATAGCACGAAGAGCAGGGTCTTTTGAGGACCTGTTCTCCCAACTTGTCTAACTGATTTCCATGTCTAAGGGGAAATACCACAGCCAGTTCTTGAGAAACTGGTGTTTTGACTTTGCCCTTCATTACACAAGAAACCTTCAGATTTAATCAACTGTATACCATGATTAAACTGCAAGCCACTACCAAGTCAAACCATCACATCTTCAAACTATCACCCTGGGGGTAGAACCAAAATAAAGCTTGGCAGTAAAAACATTAAAATCAGCGTCTCGGTTCTTGACTCATGCAATGCAAAAACGATCACATTTTGAAAAGCAGCAACTCTCCAGTAATGAAGACAGGAAACACCACACTATCATGAGAGGCCTAATCAGGAAATCTGCACAATATCTCTGTGTATAATGGCCCCAATTTGTCCCACTGATTGTGATCTATTGTCTCATCTTGCTGATCATCATCAAAATCAGAATTGATGGGAAGTGAATGAATTGTCAAGTTAACAAAATATCCACTAAATGTGTTCTGTTAAATGTTTTCAGCACGTCAGGTGTGAGACAGCATTCAATGGCATTGAATTATTCATACCTCTGGAATCCCGTGATTCCATACTCTACTCTCATTAAGCCTGGTACAAAGGATCACTTCCACACTGATATCACAGATAATTTGGTATAAATACAATATTTTAGCCAGAATTATTTCACTGAAATCTGTAAATCACTGTGATTAAAAATTAAAATCCATAATGATGAATTCTTATTTTTGCTGAAAAGCTGAAGTTAAGTGATTCAAGTACCATTTACAAATTAGAAAAAAATAAAATTTAGTTAAATTCACAGATATTTTTGCCAGTGAATGATCTAAATGTTTCCTAAATGATATGGAAAGACATGTCATACACCTTCCACAGATGAATGATGTCACTGTGTCTTGTCTATGGTGTGATGAGAATCTTAAGTGCTATCAGTTATCTGTCAGCTCCAAAGTGCTGTCATTGATGGACTAAAGTTTTAAGTGCACTCAAATGATTCAAACTTTGTTATCAACTGATGATTCCTCCAACACAAACTGTAATATAACAATGAATATTAGTTCCTGCGGTTACTGACCGCCTCCGTGGTGTAATGGTTAGAGCATCCGCCCGGGAGAGCGGAAGATCACAGTTCGATCCCTGACCGCGTCATACCAAAAGACATTTTTAAAAAAATGGTACTTGTTGGTCCCTGCCTGGCGCTCAGCATTAATGGGTACAACAAGGACTGTTCGGCTCGGAGTCAGTATAATGTGTCTGAGTGGGGTATTCATGCTTCACTGCGGCATGGTATCTCAGTGGGCTAGCACTATAAAACCAGCTTCAGTCTGGGCTAGTACAAGTACCCGCACATACACACACACACGCATGCACGTCGTCATATGAGCGAAATATTCTCAAGCACGACGTTAAATCCAATTTTACCTCACCTCACCTCCTGCGGTTACTGTATGACTGTGCTGCTTTGAAACCATCAGGAGGGTAAAGATTTTGGGAAGGTGTTGTTCTTGGTTTGTTTCAAACATGATACAATACAAAGATAAACTTTTATGTTTTAGATCTGTGAAGATCTGAGCTAGAATAGGTCTTCAGCATCCATGCTTGTCATGAGAGGTGACGAACGGGATCGGGTCATCAGACTCACTGACTTGGCTGACACATGTCATTGTAACCCAATTGCTTAGATCGCTGTTCGTGCTGTTGATCATTGTAGTGTGGCTCTGAACAACAAACAATTTAAACAAACAAACTTTACATTTTAGATTGTGCAACAATATGTGTAGTTATTAAGTTAGAAAATAAAATGGTACAGAAATTCCAAATTTCAACCTAATATGTGCATAGAAAGTTGCACAATCTAAAATATATATACCCTGATATCTGAAGGCAAGTGTCTATGGAAGAGATTCGTGTTGCATTTGTTGTGAGATCATTATCATTATTATTAGTATTATATATGTAGCTGCTCATATTGTGTAACCAGCCCGTGCTGCTGTAAGATATAATTAACTGGATTAGTTTACATTGATTTTTTTGTTACGTCTTTAATCTCTGATCTCTTGAGTTGTGAATTACAAAGATGTTTATAATCTTTCCAAACTCATTCAGAAGTTGGACAATTTCCAAATTATGTTATGAATGTACATGTGTCGGCAGCCATGACTTTAGATGTTGCAGAGTACTGCTTCAACTTTGATGTACAAGCAATTCTAGTCATAGTTCACACGGGAGAGGAAAACTGACAGTGCAACAAAGAGGTTGATCAGTGGAGACTGGGATTTCCGACAGAGAATGAATCACGACAGAACACAAAACCGTCTTTCTTAACCCCATGGCTGAAGGTCAAACAGGGGAAGGTGAAGGTCACAAGATCAACAACCAATCAGAAAATTAACGACTATCAGTTTTGCTTCCCTTGCAATTTACCAAGCAGAGTACACAAGCCTGCCTGCAGTTATTGAGATTCCACCACCAAGATGAGGATTCTCAATACAATATGTGTGAAATTCTCCCAGCCTACCCTCAGGGCAAAACATTGCCAATAATTTTACATCAACCGTTCTTACATGCAAAAGGGAAAAAATTGAAGTGGAACAGCCAAAGTTCATTGTGCCTTGTGCTCAGAATAGCTGAATGGCAAGTAAATAATGTGCTGATTTCAAAATCAAGGCTATTTACGTCCAGTGGGAAGGCCATGGTGATTAAATATTGATGATACAGCTGATGTTGATAGCATTCAGGAAAGGGATGGGATTTCCTATCTCTTATATATCAATGTACATGGAATCCCATTAACCCACAAGGATAATCCTCGTCGAGGTATCTCTTACCCAACACTTGAAATATGTATGATTAGATATATCTGATTGTCATATATGTTTAATTCTGGGCCTTTAGTCCTGTCTTTCTGCAACATAAGTCTTCTTCATGTATTAGTAACAGGTGTTTAATTATTTTTTTAAATTGATAGCTGTTGATCTGGTTATAGCTACCTTTATGGCAAGCTTTTGGTAATGTTGCATTACTTGTGCTGTAGTGACATGGAAAACTTAAGAGTATCAGAGTGCCTGTGTTTGAAGCAGATTTCCCACTGAAGACTCTCCCTACCTCTGAAGCAGATGTAACACTTGACAACTTTCTCCTGTAGTGTTTTTCGACTTGCATGCGATGTACTGTTTATCTTTTAGTTTGACAGTGCATGCTAGGATGTCATTTGGGTTTTTTCATTGGAAATTCCACTGTGATGATTCCAGAAAAAATAGGTCACACGCAGCCCATGCTTGCCCATTGTGGGGATTCCAGAACAGACTAGGTCACCTGTAGCCCATGCTTTCCCACTGAGGTGATTCCAGAACAGACTAGGTCACCTGTAGCCCATGCTTTCCCACTGAGGTGATTCCAGAACAGACTAGGTCACCTGAACAGACTAGGTCACCTGTAGCTCATGCTTTCCCACTGAGGTGATTCCAGAACAGACTAGGTCACCTGTAGCTCATGCTTTCCCACTGAGGTGATTCCAGAACAGACTAGGTCACCTGCAGCCCATGCTTTCCCACTGAGGTGATTCCAGAACAGACTAGGTCACCTGTAGCTCATGCTTTCCCACTGAGGTGATTCCAGAACAGACTAGGTCACCTGTAGCTCATGCTTTCCCACTGAGGTGATTCCAGAACAGACTAGGTCACCTGCAGCCCATGCTTTCCCACTGAGGTGATTCCAGAACAGACTAGGTCACCTGTAGCTCATGCTTTCCCACTGAGGTGATTCCAGAACAGACTAGGTCACCTGCAGCCCAGGCTTTCCCAATAAGGTGATTCCAGAACAGACTAGGTCACCTGTAGCTCATGCTTTCCCACTGAGGTGATTCCAGAACAGACTAGGTCACCTGCAGCCCAGGCTTTCCCACTGAGGTGATTCCAGAACTGACAGTCTCCTGTAGCCCAGACCCCAAAATTCAATCCCCTAATTGGTTTGTAATTTCCAGCATGGCCTAGAAGGGTCAATGTATTACATAAGATTAAAGTTTTGTACATTTTCCACCAACTACAAACAAATAAATCCAGCTCTTTCCCCAACCTCTACAGAACAAGGGAACAGAAACACAGATATTTATTCAACAGGCCTAAAACAGATTCCACAGTCTGGGTCTCTCAACAGCTATTTTTACTGGAATGCAAGGCCAATGAACATTTCCTGATGACCAGAATACTGAAGTCCCACAAAAACCATACATCTCTCATGCAAATTGCCCAGTCTACAGTTTTTCGACAGGATGCACCAAACACAGCCACTTCTTGTCGTTTCTTTACCATGAAGATCAGGTGACCATGTGGGGCCATTATCAGACTGCCAACAAGGAGGGTCCTCCTGATCCCCAGAAACGCTATTACCTAGCCTCACTTGGTATTCTGGTGCTGTCTGTTCTGCCTTATCCACTCATGGTTTACTGCAACAAGCCACAACCTAATCTGGTTCGTGCTGCCTGGACAGTACCATGCACACATATTTTCTTCTGGGAATGGATGATTGCTGCGTCACAAACTGATAGTTACCTTCAGGTCATGTTGTTTTCATTGAAGAGTGCACTGGGACAATATTTCATGTCCCAATCTGACAATGGGTTTTATAGACATCTTGCTGGGAAATGAATATATGACGGAAAAGATAACTGGTTGTACTCGCTGCTGTTCCCAGGGGCTGTTCCCAGGGGCACTGAACAAACTGTGTGTCCAGCTAGAATATTATCAGATGCATTTGTATTGTTAGTTGTTATGTTTCAGATTTATGAAATCTAAAATTCATGAGATGATCATTATTGTATCTACTAGCCTCTATTTCTCCAAGGGTGCATTTCAGTAAACCTACACTAGGATCCAGTCTTGAGGTTCTTGCGATATCAAATTACCCACCGTTGATTTTCATTAGCCAATTTGATTTGCCATCCTACATACCTGATAGACCAATCAGAATGTGAGTGAGTGAGTGAGCTTAGTTTTACACCACATTCAGCAATATTCCAGCTATATGGTGGCAGTCTGTAAATAATTGAGTCTGGACCAGACAATCCAGTTATCAACAGCATGAGCATCAATCTACGCAAGTGGGATACGATGACATTTGTCAACCAAGTCAGTGAGCCTGACCACCTGATCCCGTTAATCGCCTCTTACAACAAGCGTGGGTTGCTGAAGATCAATTCTAACCCGGAATTTCAAGGGTGTCACAATGTGTCACCTGGTGTCATCGAACTATTTCCTTTACACAGAATTTGTTTCTGAGGAAGACCTGGTATTCTTTTAACTGACATGCTATATTTACAAAACAAGCCTCAATGTTGGGCTGGTGATATCAACAACATGGCTACCAGTCCCATTGATCATGATTGACACTGCAAGAAATTTTACATTGAAAGACTGACTGAAAAACAAACCCTCAAAGATCTTTTTGATGGAAAGGATGTCTTCATGTCCTCTTCCCATACCCATTTCCTTTTTCCCGTAACTTGACGTTTGATTGGTGGGTAAAATGTAAACAAGAATCAAGGGTCCATGATTTCTGATCGTGGGAACCATTGGATTAAACTTGCAGGCGAGTATAGTTTTATCAGACTATGAGCCTTGCAGATAAAGAACATATGTGTCTATCTAATCTGACTTTAGTAATTTCATACATTGATGTAAACTTACAAGAATTAAATCTTATTTTTCTCAATTCATTTGACACAGTTGACCATGAATCACTGTCAAGACATGAAGTGTTCAATAACTGCTTTATAAAATCTAAAACTCTTTTGACATAATAACACGAACAAATTCTAGTACACTCTGCCATCTGTAGGAGAAATGGAACATACACCTTTAAAGGTTTTCTTAATTACCTGATCATTGTCATTTGTTGAATAATATGCATATACTACCCATCAAAAGTTTAGACTCACTAGTGTAAATGTAGCCACTTACATCAGTCAACTGTTCTAAACTAGATTTTGCAAAATATTCCATACTGTTTAAAGGTACTGTTTACACATGAACTGATGTATTGTAAAACAAATTTGTAACGTTGAAAAGGTTATTGTCATGAGTTCAATAACTGATGAAACTCAGTGAAAATTGGCGAATTCTTAACAAAACTTGACACCACAATGCAACTGTTCACATGCATGATACAGTCGAGCATTGTTGTGTTGAACTGATAACTCGATATCTCGGTTGTCTCGATATAACATCTCGGTCCCGGCAAAATCCTTAATAATTTATCATTATTCAAGCTCTTTTAACTCGATACAGATGTCTCGATATTTCGGATACCTCGATATAATTTCATGGTCCCAACAGCAAAGTTACCCTTTTAACTCGATATTTGCAAAGAAACTTGATATTCACCTACCTTCATGGGCAAGTATCCCTCTGAACTGAGGTTGTTTCCACATGTTTACACACGGTGCAGCATGTATCAAAGGGATGCGGTAGTGTAAACTAATTAGGGCTAATTGAGTTGAAGATGTCACTTGTTTGTTATTTAATTAGGATTATCTTTAAGAAGGAATTAATGAGGAGGTACTCACTGTTACGACTAAACACTACTGATAATGGATTATACTTTCGAAACAAAACATACGTTTTGTTTTCTTTCATAGTGATATGTGATGATATGCCCTGGTCGGATGTCTCGAAGTTCGGATAACTCGATACTTTTTCTTGGTCCCATGAATATCGAGACAACGGTGCTTGACTGTATTTGCACATGCTTTTCAGCAATTTGATGCATGATCCACATGCAATTCATCTGCATAAGGTTTGCAGTTGGTTCCCCGAAGTTAGAGGAGAAATTAATCTTTGATGTAATCACATATATATATATATATACATAACATATAGTGAATCCTTACAGCATATTTGTCAATTTTTATTTTTAAAATAAGCACTACAATAAAAAAACACCATGTCTTTCAACTTAGATCTTGCACCTTTAAGAATGACTCAATTTGGCAACAGGATCCCAGACTCTGATCTTTTACATGCTGTCGCTATAAGTTACAAAAGCATACTGGATCCTTATAACCATGCCTTCTGCCACAGATCAATCTTATTTAATTCTTTCATAAATAAATCAGAGGAGGAAGTATTTGTAAATTTTGAACAGTAAATCTTGAAGATTCTACAGCTGAAGTAATGTAAAAAGCTACAAATTCTACAATCTGTCCAATTTAAGCAGGAGGATCCTGACATCAGTTCAAAAGATTTCTATTTTGGTGTCTCAGGAGAATACCGGACCATTTAAGTAAATTTGAGACTTGAGTGAGAGGTGGTGAAAATGCTGATGGAGGAGATATAACCTGTCCTAAAACTTTTAATGCTTCAACTTTCTGAAATGTTAAAACATCCTACAATCTGACAGTGCTTGGATCATCTACAACTGGTCCATTCCCATCTAGACAGTTATGGTCGAAAAACACTTTAAAGCAATTCTCCACCAAGTTCTATTTCTATACGGTAATCAAGGATATTTGCTTCATTCCAGAAAATTAAACAAACAAACTTGAGGATTAAAAAATGACATCATTTCGGTGGAGAGAGTACCATTGGTAGCCCACGGCTTGATGGTTTTCTGCGATCCATATTTTCTACTTCTCGGACCAGTGATATCAAAGAAAAAGCGACACTCTCTCTGACAGAGTCTGAGTATTCAAATAGCCTCAGGTTCAAGTGAAAGTTTGTTGATAAACACTTTAGGCTTGGCAAGCCTAGCAAGAAACACAACCGATACTTCGCCAACAATCAATATGAAATAAAGGGCTGAGGAATACAGGGAAAATTGTTCTCCTCCTTACAGCGAGAAGAAGAGAGATAGGGTCAGGGTTCAGCTCAAGAAATTAACCTTGAAGTCCATGCACAACTAAGTAAAGTAGCTATTCAACTGTTTGCCCATAACAATTGGTAGTATCTTCAGTCTGTAGTCATTGATTAGCCTTGCTCAGGGGCTAGAGGCTTTTTGAATTGTCTGTTCTGGCTTTTAATTGTTAATTCATGACTTTGCACAGAGCTGGATGATTGTTGTGATAACTGATCAAGATCAAGGATGGTGTACGACCATGATTCCTGTCTTATTGTATCGGCACCGTGAATTTATTCAAGGATCCCTTGTCTGTAAGGGATGTTTCAAATACTGTTTTGTGAACAAATAATTCTGAATCAATATACGATTCAATATGTTTGATAATGAGAAATTGATTCAATGGACAGTGCAAAGAACATGACGAACCAACATTGAGTTTGTGTTGGCAAAAGATGAAGAAGCTAGAGTATTGAACAGTCTAAAAAACTATTTTCTATTGAACATATCTGATGGCGGATTATTCCTTTGGGACATACACATGAAATGTGCTCCTATTCAGGATAATATTCATGTAAATATTACATATGAAAAGCGAAGATGTTTATTCTTGAAAAGAGCTGGTTCTGAATGAGTTATATTTTACTTGCTCTAAACAATAATTTAAGCCATATTGTGCCTGGGGACACTAAGAAGAAGCTTCACAATATGTGGAATCGAAACTGGCTCCTTGGCATGCTAAACCTATGCCTAACCAATCATGTTACTACTATACAAACCCTTAAAGATCTGAATAAGGATTTAATGACATTTTTTCATAAAGAATTTACTTTCATTGACACGAACATCAAACCATTGGAATCAATTGCCAACTGTTAATACATTTCTGTGTCCTTTCATAAATAGCCTTTATTGGTATGGGGTCGGCCCCATGGTTTGGTCTCAATGTCCCTCGCTTACGTAAATGCTTTTATCACCAGTGAATACCAATAACGATAACATTTGCCCTTTCACAACCAAACCTCAGAATAGCCAGATTACCTTAACACAGACACAAAGCAGAGGGATGAGGAATGGAAGATTAAATAAAAGTCAGGGAGGCTGTGAACATTTCCTCATCTTGACCATGACGTCGACTGTCGCAAGTCTGTATCCACAACCTAACATAGTGGTATAGACAAGTAGTCCATTGATTTAATCAAGGACCATTCTGAAGCATTTATTTCAGCAATTGCAATAGATGCTCTCTGCAAGCCAGTGGCAATACTTTCATTACAGTCATCTTGAGTCTCATTAGGAGTAAGGATGTCCAGGAGATGTGGACATACAAACTATCCCTAAGGGTCAAGGATTCACACCAGTCAAGGTAATCAAGGAAACTGTCAAAGAAGAGACAACTCCAGTCAAGAATGGACATTGTTGAGCAAATAATGATTAGCTGATCGTGATGAATATCCTCTGCGGAGAAGTGCCGGAAATAAGAGTCAAAGTGACCCCTCTGGGACTCAAAGTGACCCAGTAATTAAGACATGGCTGAAGCCTTTCCTTCGCTGACATGGTCAGAGAAATTATCCTGTGATTAATGTTTGAAGTTCAACAAAGCTGAATCAAAGCAGATGGACAACAGAAACTAATGAAGTTCTAATTGGTCTTTTCCTTGCTGTTCTGTTACTTCATCTTTGAAGATAACCCTATCCTCTGGCATCGGCACAAAAGACTTGAGGATCCTATGAAGGTCATGGAAAGAGAATATTCATGTGCACAATGTGCATGTAGCCATGATTGTCTAGGGCTTGCAAAAAATAGAGTGTGGGTGTGTTGAAAATAAGATTAAACACACACAATACAGTCAGCAAATTAGAGATCAAACAAGTAACTCTGTCTGAAACTAAAACACAAATTACTTCTGAGGGCTTGGTGTGGTAGAGTAGTGGTAAAGTGTTTGCTTATTGTAGCAAGGGTTTGGGTTTGATTCTTAACATGTGTACGGTGTTTTAAGCTAGTTTTGTGTTTGTAGAAACTATGTGATATCACCGGAATATTGTTCATGGGTGGTAAACGAAAACATTTTCCTGTACACTCATGTGAGATAAATGGTATCAAACATGTGTGATATTGAAATCCAGGTCTGTGATTGGCTATTCCATCAAAATATGAAGAACTACATTCCTGATTGTAATTTATTGTTAAGTTAGTCATGCATAGTTTAACTCATTTATGTCTGTGTTGAAAGTTTATGGTTTTGTAGTGCCAATAAGAGTTTCTTTTCTAGTTTTCATTATATGCCCGTGAAGATCCGGGTTAGAATTGGTCTTTGGCAACCCTCGCTTGTTGTAAGAGGCGACTAACGGGATTGGGTGGTCAGGCTCACTGACTTGGTTGACACATGTTATCATATCTCAATTGCATAGGTTTATGCTCATGACGTTGATCATTGGATTGCTTGGTCCAGACTTGATTACATACAGACTGCCACCATGTAGCTGAAATACTGCTGAATGCAGCTTTAGAAAACAACAAACAAACAAAACAAACAACAGGTTTTCACTGTCATCTTTTCCTTGATAATCCACAATTAGGAGACGAGGAAACGTTCATGTAGTAAGCCGTTACGCTGCATGATGTCATGACGTCACAAATAACTTTTGTGTTATGTAACATTGCACCACAGATTATGAAATTAAACAAAATATGTATCAATTCAATGGGAACATGGTACGATTTTATTATGTGAATGAAACAGGCTAGCAATTCTCGAAACGTTCATAGCCCTACAAACTTCTTGAGCCCATTCTTAACACATTGGCTATGATCAAAGTTAAGAATTCTTAGGGCTACGAACGTTTCGAGAATAAGGCCCAGATTATTACACACATGCCCTCCAAATACTGCTCATCTTACAACTTGCTGTTTTGAAACATATCTAAAGCTTTTTCTCACATTTGGTACATTCTCAAACAACCCCTAAGATAAATGGTATCGCCAACAGAGACTTGTGTAGTCATCTGTCTCACACAAAGCAAATATAAGGAAAGTGCCCATGGTGTACTCTTATCATTGCCCTACATATTTAAAATTTGTTGACCCTTCGGAAGTTTGAATAAATTACATTACATCCATGGAATAGGAACACACCACATCAGGCACCATTCATTGCTCTAGATTAAAGTAACATGACACCACTGTTGGTCCATTGTCCTTGTTCACTCAATCCATCAGTAGAAGAACTAGCCATCCTGTCCTTTGACCAGTCCATAGAGAGATAACTTGATGAGAGAGGCCACAAGAGAATCAGCATGGTATGGTGAATGGCATTCACCTGTATTCACCTGCTCATCCATCTCGGTCAGTCAACAGACAAACGATACTTTAAATACTGAAATTGATTTGTATTCAAACATCAGCTGTACCAGAGCTCTACAAATGATACGGTATGGGGTTCTATTCACTTACAACAAAACGACCACAGGGAGAAGTTTAATGCTTGGGGAATATTGTTTCCCATTGTTGCTGTTTCAACAAACGATGTATGTCGGAATAGGATAACTTAATTATTTACCAACACCTGTGTGTCTGGATATTTTTTTCAGAGAATACTATAGCCATAATCCTGATAACCTTGAATTGCAATGTATTTAGTAATATCACCCAGCCAACTACATCAACCATTGTATTTGCATGCCATCCATATTCTCAGATGCAGTTAACAAATATAGCTGAAATTGATTATCTTACAGAAATAATTTATCTGTTTTCTGCTACATATGTATTCAATATTAGCAAAACTGGTCACGATTTGAATCTTGAATTTAAGTGTTATGAATTAAAACATTTTTCAAAGTGGAATGAATATGAAATGGAAGACAATGAAGCTTATGTCAGAGTTACCTCCCTTTCCTGAAAATCCTTCCAATTACAAAAAGTGATGAATTTTGTATGAAATAGGAGTTCCACTGACATGCAAACAAATATAAAATGCATACTGTTGAGATAGGCTTTCAGTTTTGTTCTTGCAAATGACGTGTTGTATTTGAAAAGACAATAAAAGCATAAAGAAAACTCAAACTACTATCCAAATACATGTAACAATACAACTGTACTTTACTGTGGTGCTGTGTGTTTGCACACAACATATATAGATTTTTCAGTTGTCAACTCATTCGTATTGTTGACACAGTAATATTTTCCATTTTAAAACGGAAATTTGTGTCTAAATTCAATACAACATGTGATCTAACGATTGTGATGTCTAGTTTGACCTCTCAAATTCATGCACATCCGGAGCCAGTGGCTCCATGGCTCCACATGCTCCAACACCAATGTTAAAACTCTTCAATAAAGAGGGAGATAATGGACCAGATTCCCTAGAACGACAAACTCCCATTTTTTGTAGAGGTAAAAAATATGTAAATTGGCTGGTGATGCCTGTTAACATGTAAAGATCAATGAGTGGGTTGACCAGCCTAGGCCATTCTCGAACAATCAATGTTGCCCGCGTTCAGTGTCAAGCTCCAAGTCAGAGAGAGGAAAGCATCTCTAACTCTGTCAATGCCATGCAAAAAAAAATGATGCCGTTTTACAAGAGAAAATCAATGTAACATTGAAATTATTACCAAGATCACGTTTCTTGAAATCATAATGTGCTTAATGGATTTTAAGTGATCGACTTAATCAAAAAAATAAATTGTGATCAAATTGAGAGATGAAGCTATCAGAAAAAATGTAAATTGAAAGTACCACAATGTTTGGGACATTCAAAAGAGAAGCAATTATTTGAATTGATGAAGCTGGGGGACATTAAAGGAAGATTTGACATAGCTGGACAAGAAATCAAATATTAAACTAAGCTTATTGAATTCCAACTTTGTGTCTAGACCTGTTGGCAAAAGGACATAATCGATACTGGACATCAACTGGAGTGCTGTGATTCAGATAATCTGATAGCTGACAGGATGCAAGTCAAACAGAACACACTTTTCCTCAACCCGAGCAACAACTGAGTATACTTGGTCTCATCTTCATTGCATTGTGTTAGATACCTCTCTCTGAAACAGGCATTCTCAGTCAGGATGTACTTACAGTTGAGTCTGAAGTGGCTTGCTGTTCATTATTGGATAAGGGTCACAATGAAGGATAGGTAGATACTGATTCTGTTAATCCAGACAGTAGACTGCCTGTAAAATCACCTGTATGTATAAATGTCTGGATTAATAAATGTCTGGCTTAATGAATGTCTGGATTGAAGAATGTGATTAATGAGTCTTGGAAATCGAATATTGTCTGTTATTCATCTGCAAGTCAGTTTCCAGGGTTTGGATCTCAGAGGTTTAACTTACATATCCAAACAGCAGTTTGAATAGTCACTTCATTTTTGCCACGACTAAGAGAAATCCTTAAAACAGATATCAAGGTTACTGATAACTAGGGCTGCGTAATATAACTGGTTTACCGGTATTTACCAGTTCAGTCATGAAAACGCTGATCAAAAACCGGTATTTTGACTTGCATTCGAAAAACTTTGTAACACTTGGAAATCTTCGGATATTTCCTTGTTTCATTTGTGCCAAATACTATTTACATTTTTATTTTGTCATGATTAATTTTTTTTATTAAAGCTTAATCAAGCATAGTGATTTTGTTGTGTTCATGCTTTATAAATCAAGCATTAACTCGATTATAAGTATTTTTTGTTTAAAATACTTCTTGCAATATATTGCAATACATATCGCAATATATGCTTTCGCATCGCAATATATCGCAATATGAAAATTCTCTGCAATACCCACCCCTACTAATAACTAACTGTATACACTTACAGAGAGGCAAAGGTTAATTCGTTCATTGGTTCAGTCATGGTTGTGTGGTTGAGTGTGCGAGTGAGTGAGTGAGTGAGTAAATATGGATACTACATAGTCTGGAATCCTTGGTTTGGACTGTTTCAACAAACTTATAAATGTGTTCAGTCTACGAAAGTAAATGAGAGAGTAAGTGAGTCAGTCAGCTAGTGAAAATACTAAATAACATCAAAATACAACCTATCAGTGACTACCTATTAGATGTCATGGACTGTAAATATCAGAATACCTTTTCAAGCTATTGTATGGTAAAGGTCTGTTTATGTAAAAAGGAAGGCCTCAAAATATGAATGCCTTGAATGGTTGCTTACATTGGTACTGCTTCCCTTGCAACAATTTCCATGATCAAATAAATTGGAATGAACTTGAAAACGTTGAATAATTATTTTTAGATATGATGCAAACTCCAACAAGAAATTATGTGAAGGAAAGACAAGAGGAAACTCACTCACTTATTCACTCACTTGTGTCCATGTAATTGACAAAAATTAGGCAGCAGATATCTGTGTGTTAATATCTTCCATTTGCCACATCATAAAACTTTTAAAATCATCATTTGCAAAACATGTCCATATTTTTCATTTTGAAGAATTTAAGACATTCATCCTGAGATAGACAATAACTCATTTCAATAAAAAATTGTTCTAATATCACCTCTGAAATTCTGAAGATCACATTTTCAAGACGTCAAGTCTGGTTATATTGACAGTGAATGTTATGCCCCCTGGTGCCTGATTTGGCCAATGTATGTCGATGACAATCACAAAAGTCAAGTGCTATACCAATACATGTAATAGGTCTAGCCATCTTCAGATATTTACCATAAATACTCAAATAGGCGCCAGCTCTCCAAAATATACCAATACTTGGGATCCCATAGACCCAAAACCAAAGGGGAAGACTTGAGCTTGTATCTGTAATGGATGCTGAATCTAGTGTAAAGTTAACGAATGATCCCAATGTTAAAACCCATACAATGAACGGTCCCTTTCTAACCCAAAGAACAGCACCGGTGAAACAATAAGTGACTGTTGTCGCAAAGATACAAGTTGGCGGCATCAATTTGAGACAATACAGCATCCATATTCAGAATCTTTAATAGACTCAATGAAGTTCTATTTCAGTTTTCAAACTTAGACATATAATATTCAGATACAAGAAGACATAGTTTAAAAGCCTGCGGTAGGTAGAGCCTTAATCACACAAACCAAAACAGGCCTGATAAGCTATCTTTTATATGAATATGGCTCCACAATTATGGAATTACTATCAATTTGTGGATTAAGTAGCAAATGTTGATGGTTTTGGAGCTGTGTGTTGTGGGGAAACCAGTCCGTGGTGAGCGGCCAGCATTGCCATTCCAAGACCTCGCCATCGGTGGCGCTATTCTCATACATGCTCCAGTCTCCATGAAGACAATCATGAGAACCGGCTGCATTAAAATGGGTATTGTAAAACTGATGTGTGTAGGGTTGCAAAGAAAAATCAATCAAATTTAATGCTCAGGTTGAGATAGAATCCAATTGCAGATTACAGTGTGACAAACACAGGCCAGGGTAACATGAAAATGTGACATACTATGCCGTACCTTTCACAGACTGACAGAAACGTAATAGCATTGGTCCAAACCAATGACACGGCTGGAATGCTTACTGCTCCAGATTTGGCACGTTCTTCACTTTCTGAGAGAGCTGTATTTCAAATTTAATTTAAATATTTCAGGTCAAATCTGATTTACAGTGTGAAATATTACTAAAGCTGTCAATTTTTCTTATTTTCATTATTTTTTTGTAAGTTTGAAATGTTATTCGAAACTAGATTAAATCCTATGAGACATTGATACTATATTAATTATTTGTGTTCACATTGACTTTACTATAAAACTGTCTGCAAAGAGAAACAGAAAGTTGATAATTGTGAAGTAATAGTCATTATATCAATTTTTGTAGAATTTAACAATATTTTAATGTTTTAACACACAATTATTTGATATCTTACCTTTTTTTATATATGTTTCAGAATATAAATGTCAGACTTTAAATCATGACAAATAACCTTGATGATAAGCATTATGGAAAACCAAAACTTAAGCCAAAATAAATTAATTATTAGATTTTCATCCCTGCACTCAAAGTAGTAGTGAGTGAGTTTAGTTTTACGCCGCTTTTAGCAATACTCCAGCAAATATCTCGGCGTAGGACACCAGAAATGGGTTTCACACATTGTACCCATGTGGGGAATCGAACCCGGATCTTCGGCGTGACGAGCGAAAGCTTTAACCACTAGGCTACCCCACCGCCCCCTCAAAGTAGTAAACACTCACCAATTGAAAATCAATTGCAAAGTGAGTATTTTCTTTCTTTACCAGGATGGTTGGGTAGCTTCAAGTGTAAGCTTGTCATGCCTAAGATCTGAGTTCAGATCCCTACATGGGTACAATATGTAGCCCATGTAGGGAATCAAACCCAGGTCTTCGGCGTGACACCGCTCCCAATTTGATCATGCTATTTTGATGAAAACGTAATAAGTATCAGTGACATAAGATGCAAAGGCTTTCTGGATATTTTAAGAACTATACAGGGACTACATATTCAGAACTTGAACAGTCAGTGATGCAAGGTTGAAAAAGCATATTCCAGAGTATCCCTCCTCCTAGTTTAAAGGTAGAGCTGTATTGCATGGTGCCAAATCTGTTAAACCAGAGTGGCAGACTAATTACAGATGTCAACCAGATTTTCCAATTAACCGCTGGTTTGGGCGTAGTCTTGGTTAATTGGCCAAACAGTTTTTGAAACATTTTTTGCTTTTAACAAGCAGGTTATTGAAAACCCTTATCATTAGATTTTAGAAATAACAACAGTCACTAGAGCAGGATGTCATACATCTTTACATGGTGTAAGGATTTGGAAGCCCCTGGCAATGACCAGAACTATTTTTGGTTGCAAACAAAAATATGGTTATTTACTGACCAATAATGAGTTCCTGTGGCAGCAACCTATATTGGTTGTATTTGACAACAAAGTGGTTTGGTTAGGTGGAATGGTTGGTGACAGGGTGGATGGGATGGTGACAGGGTGGATGGGTTGGTGACAAGGTGGATTGGTTGGTGACAAGATGGATGGGTTGGTGTCAAGGTGGATGGGTTGGTGTCAATCAATCAATCAATCTTTATTTCATACTGAAAGGCCACAGGCCTGTAGTACATTGTTTAATCATGTGCGGGTAGTAGAACATTCTTTCGGAGAATAAAAGCTTTATGGATATATATGGACAATCTTTCTATATGTGTTTTACTGGAATTATTCATCAGTGATATAAACTTATGCATTTCAGGATGTACATAATAATATTTCTTTATATATCTATTTCTTAACGCTAAGTATGCTGGGCAAACACATAAAAAGTGAAACTCATCTTCGACCTCGTGTAAGTTGCACATTTGGCAGATTCTCCTTTCTTTCTCAATACCTTGGTATCTCCCAGTTTCAAGGTGGATGGGTTGGTGACAGGGTGGATGGGTTGGTGACAAAGTGGATGGGTTGGTGTCAAGGTGGATTGGTTGGTGACAAGGTGGATTGGTTGGTGACAAGATGGACGGGTTAGTGACAAGGTGGATTTGTTGGTGACAAGGTGGATGGGTTGGTGACAGGGTGGATGGGTTGGTGACAGGGTGGATGGGTTGGTGTCAAGATGGATTGGTTGGTGACAAGATGGATGGGTTAGTGACAAGGTGGAATGGTTGGTGTCAAGGTGGATGGGTTGGTGACAAGATGGATGGGTTAGTGACAAGGTGGATGGGTTGGTGACAAGATGAAATGGTTGGTGACAAGGTGGAATGGTTGGTGTCAAGGTGGATTTGTTGGTGACAAGGTGGATTGGTTGGTGACAAGATGAAATGGTTGGTGACAAGGTGGAATGGTTGGTGTCAAGGTGGATTTGTTGGTGACAAGGTGGACTGGTTGGTGACAAGATGAAATGGTTGGTGACAAGGTGGATGGGTTGGTGTCAAGATAGATTGGTTGTTATGGGCTCTGCTATCTGGTTGATTATGTCATCATCTCCCTACAAAATTAGATGTTGCTCATCCTGACTTACATTCCCAACAGCTGCCATGATGTAGCTGGAATATTGGTGAAGGTGGTGTTACAGAACTTATTACGATACTGTTTATCATCACAGACATACACAACAGTTGATATGGTGTATGAAATACATCTGATGTTACCATGTAGTTATTTATTGATCATGGACTTTGTGATAGCATGTATTTTCAATAATGATAAAAATATTCAAAATGGTTTGTTTTAAATGTAATATTTTTGCATGAGTTAGGGAAGAATGAGCGAACGAGTGGGTTAAAGTGGATGAGTGGGTTTGAGTGGATGAGTGGAATCAAGTAGATGAGAGGGTTTGAGTGGATGAGTGGAGTAAAGTGGATGAGACGGTTTGAGTGGGTTTGAGTGGATGAGTGGGTTTGAGTGGATGAGTGGGTTTGAGTGGATGAGTGGAGTAAAGTGGATGAGTGGGTTTGAGTGGATGAGTGGGTTTGAGTGGATGAGTGGGTTTGAGTGGATGAGAGGGTTTGAGTGGATGAGTGGGTTTGAGTGGATGAATGGGTTAAAGTGGATGAGTGTGAGTGTGTTGTGTGGGGGGAAGGGAAGGTGAGTGAGTGAGTGAAAGTGTCATTTTAAGGGTTTCTTTGAACTGTGAAGTGAACCATCACCATGATTATGTGGAAATGACAAACCAGGAAACATGATCATGGACAAATATGGACTCAAACCATCACAGTAGCTTCTGGGTCTGGGCGACAGATCTGTACAGTTAATTCTTCAATGGTGGCATGGACCGACTGTGCCCTCTTGACGCCACCAGACAAATTCATTGTCATTATAATGATCAATACTCAACACAAATGATGTATTATCATACACAATCTCCCAGTCGCACATTGAATCCACTTGATGCCTATGTAAGTCATTTCTTATGACAAGCATGAGGCGCTGGGGACCGATTCCTCCCAAGAATACCCCACATTTTCGAACCTTTTACAAATGCAATGAGACTGTTCCAAAGCCCCATGTATAAACTCCGTCTGGATTTGATGTAGACAAAGATAAATCCAAGATAGTAAAATGGACTTCTGCTCTCCATTTATAGATCACAGACACATTTACTCTAATTTTAAGCATCAGTAGGGGTTTGTTGAACTGATTCCATCAGCCTTGGCTAAAACATCCTATCAGGTCAATGACTGAAGCAGGTCCCGACTCCTGCCCAAAAGGAGAAGCCATCTTGTTTTCACAAGCAGCCAGTAAACACAACACAAGAGATCTAAAGATAAAAACTAGAACAATAAAGAGAAGAAACTAGAACAATAAAGAAAAGAAACTAGAACAAATAAAGAGAAGAAACTAGAACAAATAAAGAGAAGAAACTAGAACAATAAAGAGAAGAAACTAGAACAAATAAAGAGAAGAAACTAGAACAATAAAAGAACATTTTTAGCTACAGGTAAAGGAAGGAGAGCATTGTGTTTATCATTGTGTTCAAGTTTACACTACATGCATAGATGTCCTTTATAGTGCTAGATTACTGAGATACCATGGTACAGTAGAACCGAATAACTGACTCCAGAGCAACCCTGTTTCATTGCTGAAAACCAAACACTAGAGTACAGCAAAACCGAACAACCGACTCCAGAGCAACCCTGTTTCATTGCTGAAAACCAAACATTACAGTACAGTAGAACTGGGTAACTGACTCCAAAACAACCCTGTTTCATAGCTGAAAACCAAACAATAGAGTACAGTAGAAACGAATAACCGACTCCAGAGCAACCCTGTTTCAGGGTTGCCAAATAGCAGCCACAGAAAATAATAAGTACTGACATTTAATGTTACGTAGCTGGGAACTGAACCCGACCTTCCACTGTTAGGGAAGACACTTTATCCACTACACCACAGAGGTGGTTGATACGGGTGGATACATCACTGGTAAACCAGGGTACTGTATTCTATATCGCAAGTGCCCTCAACCTGTTTGCTTCCGAAAATTTCACTTCTCAGGCTTATCACCAGCTTATCATTTCTCTCTAATGGTTTTAAATTTTTGTGATATGGAATTTGAGTTAATGAAAATGAATTTTTTTTTAATGAATTTGTCCAGGTTTTTTTATCATAACAGAAAAGGGATAATCTTGGATGAATCATGAACCATTCCAGGTTAGAGTATGATGGGGTTTCAGATACACTGTTGTGGAACGATGGTGTGGGATGAAGGATGATAGTGGAAATGCATCTAGGATTCAAACCGATAATCAACATCACTGAGGATGCAACTATACACAGTGCTTTGTCCCAGGATGCAGTCTGAATGTGAAGCATTCTTGAAATAGTCATGCAGGCCAACTTCAGAGGTATATATGTATATTACATGAATGCCAAATGAAATAATAAAGACACAAGGGATGGTAAGGTTGAACCTAAAATTTGAAATGGTGTCATTATGTTGTGAAACTAGTGAGTGGATGAGTGGGCGAGTGAGTGGGTGCAGGGAGGCATGGGTGGGTGGGTGGGTGGGTGAGTGGGTGAGTGTCTATCATCACAGACATATACTAGTTGATGGGTATATGAAATAGATTTCATTTCACAATGTAGCTATTGATCATGGACTTTGTGATAACCTATCTTTTGAAGAATGCAAAAACACTTTGAAAATGTTTTGTTTTAAAGTAATATTTTAAGAATGAGTGAGTGAGGGGCCCAAGGGCTACCAGCTTTAACTCATAGTAGAAAAATAAGAGTTGGGAGTCTCTTCTGGTCAGAGCTGAAACTAACCCAGGGGAAAATCAGAGGGGAAAAGTTTCCATACCAAATCTCCGTTCCCAGGACTGGTGAAATGAATGTTAATCATCTGTGTCCGTGTAGCCACCGACATGAAAGGCCTCATGACCACAGGTAGATGGATTACCTGTGTTTCCAACCTTTGATCTTTTCATCTTACCAGAAATGCTTCAGTTAGCTAATTATCCAACAATACAGCATGCACTAGATAAATTATTGGTGAATATATGGACCTTGTGAGGGTAATGGCAATTGAGGTCCAACTTGAGATAATGTGTCGTAAATCAGATCCCTAGGGACGTCGCTCATTCCTAATGCTGATGGATTTCATACTTTGCTGGGAAATAACGGTGCATTATATTGATTCATCTGCAGAAAAGGCCATTCTTTGCCCAATGTTTGCTCTGCATTTGTACAGGTTTTTCAGTACTATAATTAATACCCTCAATATTTCTACATAAACGTTGCGAATGACTCTTATGTAGAAGGGATTGGAGCCAAGCTTTATAAACACATCAACAGATTACATTACACATATCATACATATGAGGAAATGTCAAAATCAACAGAAGGAATTATTGATGACAAACAAACAAAAAGTAATCTCAATTTCATGAAAAATTGATCCGTATTATAAGAAAATCAACATGCTATTTCCCTGCGGCTCAAGCCATTCACAGAATTGCTCTCTGCACAATGTCCTCATCATATATCCGTGATCATGTCATCAAAATTGCACAGCAAGTCATTACGAAAATGTGCACAAAATCACACATTCCTTACACATGGCGTACACATATAATGGCCATCTGTTGATGCATGGTAGAAATGTCACATTGCTCAATAGTATTGTGTTAATTCTAGACTAGAGGCAAACCAAGTTCTATGGATAGTCAACTTCAAGCAAGTTATCATCACTTGCTTAATAATGGTGTTAGTACCTACACCGAAACGTCGCACTTATTGCAATAAAGTAGTTGACTCTCCATAGAACTTGGTTCTCCTTCATCTATACAACTTCTAAAATGACTCTCAAAGAAGAATTCTAGACTGGTTTAACATAATGGTTTTACAGTCTTGTGCAACAGTTCCTTATTTTGGTAATTCCTTTATCTAGAGCTGAATTATTTCAGCATCAAGTTCACTGTTTGTTATATGTGTTTGTTGGCAATGTTGTCTGTTTGTTCCAGTGTCTGCGGCTCGGCCTCTGCGCTACACAAACCCCCGGTTCTTGGACACTGCTGAAAACATCACAGTTGAGAGTGGTCAAGAAGCTATCTTGCCATGTGCTGTGGAAAATCTCGGACCAAAATCAGTGAGTTCCCAGTCTTAACAAATGCCATCTTTGCCTTCAGTTTAGTATAACTCTAACCTGTGAAGATCTGGGTTATATTCGATCTTCAGCAACCCATGCTTGTCGTCAGAGGCGACTAACATGATCGGGTGGTCAGACTCACTTGGTTGACACATGTCATCGATGCTCATGCTGTTGATCACTGGATTGTCGAGTCCAGCCTCAGTTATTTACAGATCGCCACCATTTAGCTGGAATATTGCTGAGTGTGACGTAAAACTAAACTCACTCACTCACTATAATTCTGCTTTTAGGGTACTTCTTCAACATGTCAATCAAGGGATGTCAGATTTGCATTACAGGAAAATCAGAGAGATGATGACCAAATATGTTTATTACCATTTTGGTGAGAGCACTAAGCATGTGTATGATACTGACTGTAATAAATCATTGTCCAAATTCAAACTCGTGAATATGAAATTGTTGTACACCTAAATGAGAGAGTGAGTTTAGCTTTACATTGCTTTTAGCAATATTCAGCAATATTATATCAGGGGACACCAGAAAAAGGCTTCACAATTTGTACCAATATGGGGAATCAAACCTAGGTCTTTGGTGTGACGAGCGAATGCTTTAAACACTAGGCTACATTACCCCTCCTTGTGCAGCAAAAGAAGAACTTAATTACAATTAATTATGGCGCCATTGTCCACAGTGAAGCCTCATCTCACGACTACAAACCCAGAAGTGGACAGAGAAGAGATGACCATTTTGAAAATAAATTATTGACCCCAATGGGTCAATGCTTTAGAAAAGATTTTGAGTATGTGATCCATCTGTGTGTTCATCCTGCTGCAGGTTATATTCAAAATATGAATATCCATGGTTTAAGACTTCACAAAATATGAATATCCATGGTTTAAGACTTCACAATTGTGAATACCTACTGCAGGCTATATTCAAAATATGAATATCCATGGTTTAAGACTTCACACTTGTGAATACCTACTGCAGGCTATATTCAAAATGTAACTCTGCCATGGTTAAGAGATCAAACTTGTGAACCCCAAAACCCATCCTTTTTAACTACTCCAATAAGCACCCATCAGCCTGTACAAGATGTTTGACCAATCCAACATCTATTCTGTTCTACAGATGTTAAGGACTGTTGGGTAGCCTAGTGGTTAAAGCGTTCAATCGTCACGCCAAAGAACAAGGTTCAATTCCCCACATGTGTAAAATGTGTAAAGCCCATTTCTGATATCCCAACTGTGATATTGCTGAAATATTGCTAAAAGCAGCTTACAACTATACTCACTCACTCTACAGATGTTAATTAGCCATCGTTAACCCGTTTTGGTTCTGCATGGCAGCAAAGATCCAGCATCTGGTATTGTGTCCTGTACTCACCTTGTGGTTGAGGATATACCTGGCTCATCCCTAAGGGTTTCTCTTCATCCAGCTATGTGTGATAGCCAAATGATTACTTATAGATGGCTTAAACGGCATCACGATGTTATAGTCCTACTAAATAGGGCTTAACACAATTCCTAGCAATGGTTTTGTTTCTGGTACAGAATAGAGTTGCTGGTGATCATTCGAAAATAACATTCAGTTTTGCATAAAGGCATGATTAGATAAACTTATGGACCAGTGTGGTATTTCATGTATAGTGTACTATAGTATAGCCCAGGGAGCCTGCTTTCAACTCATGAACAATTGCATGGTTAAAGGGAGAGAACTCTACTCACTGAAACAATGTTCATGAGACCACAGCCAGATATTCATTCAATTAAGTCCATTCCAAGAGATTACTGGTTTGTCATTTCATCTTCAATAACTGCATCTTGGCAAAATAAATGGGATAATGAAACTACAGGTAGACACATGTACTCTACGTGTCCTGTAGTAAACAAACATTTTAAAATTCGTCGGCGTTGTCGCTGAGATGAAGTTGTTTTAACTCGCCTCAGGCTGGGACATTGTGGATTAAAGGCATATAGAAGTATTTTAGATAAAGACCTATCTCCTCTGTGTGAAAGCTGTAACTTACACTGCCCAGAAACAGTTCAGCACTACCTCATTGAATGTCCAGCTCATGAAAACCCACGTAAGGCTCTTAAAGAAGCTGTGCTTAACAAAACCCAAAATACTTTTACAATGAATGCAATACTTGGCGATAATTTAATGTATGGTTGCATACAAAGAGCTGTTTTAGACTTCCTCATTAAAACGGGTAAGTACGACGTAATTTAACTGAACAAAAATATAACAGTTTGTAGAGTGTTGGGCGCATATAGGCCTTTTAAGGCCCAAAGTCACCCTAAAACCTTATCTACCTACCTACCTACAATGTTCATGGTGGAGTAACAAACATTCTACTAAGGTTAATTTGGTTTGTCTGTCTGCAGTACAGTTGGGTGAGATTTCATACAAATTTTAGCAATATTTCAGCAATATCTGTGCAGGGACACCAGATTTGAGCTTCACACATTGTACCCATGTGAGGAACTAATACACTCCATCTATATGACGAGGGAATGCTTCAACCACTAGGTTACCCCTTCCCTGCACTGTTCATAGTTTTTCTACACACAATATTTTCTACATGAATATTTAACATACATACAAAAGGATATACTTATGTTGGGTCAGTCCTATTCAAAGATTTCACAGATTTTACTGATCTGCAGGATCACTAGATATTGTAGTAAGTAAAATGGCTGCTTATTTTGGTATCATTATACCAGTGCAGATAGTTGTTAGATAGTCCTGAGTGTAGACCAACAACTAGTCTCTGAAATGAACATATTTACTGAAAAAAAAGTTCATAGTAAAAAATTATATATAATGAAAAGGAGCCCTGAGACTTTCTTCATTCCTGAAGCTGTGGAAATCTAGACTTGCCACATTTTCTAGACTTGCGTGGGCTTTCTTGGATATATTTGCTTCAGGGTCTGTATGAGAGATTATCCTGAATGATGCTTAGGGATGTTCTCTCTGAATGGTATTTCCATGTGCATTTTCAACTTCATTTTAAGTTTATGAATATTATATCCCTCCCAACACCCAGCCACCCGAGTGAGTGAGTGAGATTTGTGTTGGGGAGTTGGTTTTGTGTTGGTAAGTGGTTGAGTAGGTTTGATGAGTGGTTGAGTGAGTGTGGTTGTGAGTGGCTAAGTGAGTGAGCGAGCCATCTAGCGATTGACTGAGTGGATGAGTGAGTGAACCAGTGACCAATATGTCTGCAATATCACTTATAGTTGCATCAACATTCCAAACATATTCCTGTCAACATATAACCACCATCTTAGTAACCAACACTACTTTCCTTTCAGGTTATATGGAAGAAAGTGTCGCAGCCGCACCCAATCACAATTGGAGAATACCTATTTGCTCCGGACAGTCGATATTTCCTTAAAAGGAGATCAACACAGATCGCAAATCCTGAGTGGGACCTACATATCCGAGATGTTCAGCCAGTCCATGCTGGAGTTTACGAATGTCAAATTAGTGCCAAGGAAGATATTGTACGCCATGTAACATTGCACGTTATAGGTAAGGTATATTTTCTTTATCATAACATGGGTCTGTATATTTCAGCAGTAGAATCTCAAGTTTCTAATGAGCAATGTAAAAAGTGTTGTTATAAAATTACACTTTAATCTTTTAATTCATTCATTTGTAATTTTGTGCATTTAACCTTTAATGATTATTTTTTTTCTGCAGACACAGGAAAAAAAACAAAAGCCAGGTAAGAGATGTCCTCATGAATGTTTCTACTTTCACTTTCTTTTGATGTCAGAAAGACCATGTCATGTGTCATCAAGTCATATCAGACAAATGGTTTCAGTTTGCAGAATGACGTGTTTGTAATGGTCCTTCAATTGTAATTTTCCTCCGGGTGTTTTGTCCTCCAAGTGTAATGGCCCTGTGATTGTTTTGCCTTTCAGGGCACCGTTGTACAAAACGATCTTAGCGCTAAGGTGATCGTCACTCAAATACCATAACAGACTTTTGACAGTCTTAGCGCCAAGAATGTGTTGTACAATGGAACCCAGGTGTAATGGTCCTCCTTGTGTAGGTGTTCTTGAGTGGAAATGGTCACCCAGGTATAATGGTTCTCCAGGTATGAATGGTTCTTGAGATGTTATGGTGGTCCAGGTGTAAGGTCTTCAAGTTGAGGGTTGTTCATCAAGTGTACCCACAGTGAGGGTGGTTCATCAGGTGGTTCTGTAGGTAATGTAGGTAACTCTGGTGGTTCCCTTTGGTCACGATGGTTCTCAGATGAAGTGGTCATGGTTGTTCATTACAAAGTCTTATCTGGTGCTTCCTCAGGTGAGGGTGTGCTTTGGTTAAGGCTGTACCTGCAAGTGAGGTTGCCCTTGAGAGACTATGATTGTTGTAGTTCCCAGATGAAGTCTTCAAGATGTGGAGGATGACTTCATTAGGTGAGGTGGTTTTTCAGGTCAGGTTGTTCTTTGGGGATGGTTTTATCCTCAAATGAGGCTGTCTTCAGGGGGAGATAACTCAAGTGAACTTGTCCTTCTGCTGAGATGATGCTGTGGTTCTTCAGAAGAGGTGGAGTAGTCCTCAAAATGAAGCTGTTCTTCAGGTGGAACTGTCTCTAATGTGATACTGTACATACATAGCTGCTGTTGATTTATATTTTTGTGATTTTCACTTTTTACAGAAATAAATTAAATCCAATGATTTTTTTCTATAATAGATGACATGTCTAAAAAGTAAATATTTCATTGCTTTTCACATATAATGTTTAGAACAAAAACATTGTACACATTTAATTATAAATTTTCATGAAAGTGTGCCACCATAAAATCAGTAACTATTTAATCTAAAAGCAAATCTAAAAGCACTGTAAATGATGTTAATTTAAAATGATCTCCGACATTCATGCTTACATAATCATAAACCTATCTCATTACAGGAATCAGGCTGATGGGCACACCTTTTGTAGAAAAAGGGGATACAATTAAACTCAACTGCACCGCATCGGCAAAAGATTATTCTCCTCAAGGAGTGGACTGGTTTAAAGATGGGATAAAATTACGACAGACTGAGAGAATCTCAATAAACAGCATACCCACACGAATACACAAAACGGTACATAGCAAGTTGGAGATTATAAGAAGTAACATGACCGATGCTGGCACCTATGTCTGTCGGAGCTCACAGTATCACATTGCAAGCCTCAAAGTTATTGTTCTCAACGGTGCGTATTATGCTTGAACTTTTTTCAAATTACTATTTTTACATTTACCCACCTGGCTTTACTATGGAGTAAGGATGTGCAAAAGAATAATTCAAATGTGAGATTGGAAAACAATCTAGCATTATTAGAGGAATTATTTTGAAAAAATGATGTCTTTGATTTGTTAAAAAAATTATATTTTTCTAAGATATGTACATGTTCATTATAGGAACAATCCTAAATGATGAATCAGGTTAGTGAGTAACACAATGCCTTTTTTTCACTTTCTTTTCATCAATTGTCAAGCTCACTCACTGCTATGATCAGGATAAAATGTTTATAAATATAAATATTAGATATGAAACATCAAGTACAAGGGAAAACAACTCAAAAGCAAGAGTGTATATTCCTAGCTAGAATGACTTGTCTAAGTACTTGTGATGACTTTGAGTTAATGAGTTAAACCAGTGCAAACCAAAGCCTAACTTATTAAGTGTATTCGTCATATATAGCTAACCTGTCATTTTGCAAAATAATAACTGAAGTTATGTTATCTTTTTCCTTAATAAAAGAATGTGAGTCAAGGTGTTGTTTTAGGGTCCACAAATTTGATCCTCATAATTTTTAGAATATGTTTGTCCTATTTATTTCTTTTTGAAGTAATTTTCAATAGGAAAAGGGATATAATTTTTAAGTAAATAGTGTCGACCCTGTTAAAAAAATGACAGAAAAATGACATCTCAGCCTTAAAGGACGAAAACTCTCATATCTATGAAACAATATCTTTTCCATTTCCACAGGATTATGAAAATGTACACAATCAGATTCAAAATATAAATTCAATTCTGAAAAACAATAGAAAATTTTATTCTATGAAGAGTAAAATATTTCATCCTTTTTGTAATCAATTCTCAACAAAATATCATATATATAAATGAGCAAATTTTGTGACTTTATAAGAATATATATACTTTATATAAAGGCTGGACTATTCAGTGAAATGAACAAACTCAAAGTCAACAATCTTTGTAACAGGGAAACAAAAGTGGACCAAGACACGTCAAATATATTCCCAAAGTACTTGATGAAACAAGTTTTACTACTTTCACTGACAATCCATAGAACATCACAATATAAATGCATATTTCCTTATTGTTTTGTTTTTGCACACAAAACATTTTAAATTCTTATCACTACTGTCAGATTTTGTTACTTCTTAATCATATAATCACATCCAAAAATGAATTATTGCCAAACAAATGCACAATTAGCACACAATTATATTACAAAGCACATGCAAGCATTGATCAGCTTCAGGTTGTGTTGTGTTCAGGTCAATTACACAATCATCTAAGACACAAATGCTTTTGCTTGAGTCCAATAAACTGCTTGAGTATAGGCAATAACCTATATCACATTTTCAATCACAGTACAGCTGAGGACTGAAGAAATCAATAATATTGATTACATAATTATAGTGTAATAAAAGTGTGAATTATGCTTTAGGCTCAAAACCATATAAATTTTGATTCATAACACTATCACAATATTTCAGCATTTTTGTCTGTATGCAATGATGAATGATAATGCTTTATAGCATCTTTATTTCATTGTTATTTTAAAAATATGAATAAATTGTGCTTAATGTTTGTGTTTCATATCTGATATTTATTTTCTGTTTGTTGCATGTTGCAGCCAAGTCCTCGAATGTAAAACGTGGTAAGGATGTCTTCCCTCTCTATCTTGCTATTGCAGCATTTTCATGGTTCCAATGTTACCATTAACCCTTAATTAACCCCAAGACCAAGTTTATTCCATCTCATATTTTCTGATATCATTCTGAAAATAACATCATTTTGTATAAAATCATTAAATTCATTTTAATACTGCTGTTATTTTAAAAGTTTCTTCAAAACCTGGAGTCATCACTAATTCTCAAGATTTACCTTTATTTTGCCGGTAATGCCAATGAAATCTTTTTCGGTGGATGATAAAAATGGTTTTCTCTCATTGACAGTTTATATTGAAATGGCAATTTGTTCACATATACTTTTGTTAAACAAATATGAATGAATATTTTGATATGAAATGGAGCAAACTTGATCAATGGCAACTTAGACAGGACTAAAAGCATGTGTTGTGTGGTTTGATGCAATTCTGGAATGATTAAACTATCTGACCAATGCATTGAAAGTATGGAGCCAGATACTACTAGTTCCATCTGTACTGCTATTTACAATTGCATAGAGAAATACCTCTCTGAATTCATATTTGTAGAACACTGTACATATAGTGACATGATTTTCTTAAGTCATTTTCCTTCTCTCATGAAATCCATTACCAAACACATTATGGGTGAAGATGTAATTATGATTCTGTTGGCAAGGTTATATTTTCATGTTTTTAAGTTGGGGAAACATTTAAAAATGGATTTATTTCAAAGAACTGGCAATTTACATTTATTTTTCAAAAACTGCAAAATTTCTACTAACAACTACATCTAGTCCATAGTTTTGGTGTTAATGAACCAAAATGGCTGATATATCAAATGTCTTAGAGAACAACATGGCCAAGTCTGTGATAATTAAAAATGAAACAACATAAACTGTCTGCTGAACTTTTTCAGTGAGTTCCATGACAAGTGTTCAGTTTTTCTGCAGATTTGAACATGTCCATCTTAAATGGGTGAAAATAGGCTCCTGTCACACCATGACCTACATAAAATTTGATCAATTTTAAATTCATCAAAGTTTTATATCAAAGAATTATAAGTGCATTAACACTCAACAGATATAAGTATTTGTTAATAAACACAGGCCTACATATCTAATGAACATATAAAACGGAATTTATACAGACTTTTCCTGCATACAAAATACTGAGTTGACTGTCAGTGTTCAATAGTTGCATGCACTATGACTAGAAATGGAGTTGAGTATTAGGAGCACTGCAAGATCCAGGTTGACATGGTAACATTGATGTATGCACTACTTCTCTTATAGATGCATCTTGATTGGTTCACTCATGTTAATGACTTAAATGAGGCAAATCCAGAAGTTTGCAAGGAGGTTTGGGTTTAGTGTGTTACAAATTTTGGATTTGTAACTTCATTGGGGTTTGTAGAGGTTGTTGGAGTTTTGGGGTTTGTGGTTCAAATACATCATCACAATAAAAACAAAGATATTTGGATTTATGACATGGGGGATCATATGCAGGTTTATGTGGGGGAGAGTGTTCAAATTGCATGGACTAAACTTCTGATGTACCAAAGTTCTCTGAACCCCTTCTGAATGATGTTCTAATTAAAGGGTGGAGGGTAGCTTAGTGGTTTGTTCACATTTAAAACCCAGGTCAGTTCCCAACATGGTTGTTCCTCATGAAGCCTATTCCTCATGAAGCCTATTCCTCATGAAGCCTATTCCTCATGAAGCCTAGTCATGTCATATTTTAATACATCAACACTAGGCATAAACCCAAAATTCGGTAATTTCAGCAATTGCATGGTTATTCCTTAGAATAGATTTCTTTTAGTGGTGTCATTGTTGAACTAATCTGTCCATTTACAAGTTTTGTATGTAATTTGTAGCTCAGTTTATCAACCATTGCCACAGAAAGGCATCGTTCATGTTGAACATTATCACTGCTTATGAATTCAATATTGTATATTGTACTACTAATATTTCATCTTCATTTTAGTGAGCCAATGAAACTTTTTGTACATCAATATCTCAGACAATACCATTTCAAATTCCCAATCTTTTTTCCTTGTGGAATTGAAATATTCCAGATATCCTGCATGAAGGCATACATTGTATTGTTTTGTATGTTGTATGAATTAACAAATTCACAGACCTGAAGACATAGGCTAGAAATGGTCTTCCGAAACCCTTCCTTGTTCTAAGAGGGGGATTGATGGTCAGACCTGTTCACCATGTCACAGGATGTCATCGTATCCTATTTTATAGATCGATGCTCATGATATCAGTCATTGGATTGAATGGTCTACGCTATTATTTGCAGTAGTGTTTATATAGCTGGAGTATTGCTGAAACAGCATAAATGAAAAACAACCAAAAATATTCAAAAGAAATTTAGTTCCATTATTTACATACTGCCTTCATATAGCTGAAATATTGCTGAATGCAGCTTTATAAAATAGACAAATTTAAAAGAATGTGTTATCATCTGTATATTAATTTCCTCTCTCTCTCTTCCTCCTATGCGTTTGTGTCAGGATATATTCGATTATTAGGTACAAGTATGACACGATTCCACTTTTCACAATCGACATGCATGGTGTACAGTCTATAAACTTCAGTCTCTGTGTTTCTTTGCACTGTGGGAGTGTCACCTTTCTCATCTGATGCAGCCTGCATGATGCAATGGCAACTTTATCAGTGATTCAGAAAATTCAAATATCAGTTTCAGTTGTCAACTTTATCAATGTCTTGTCACAAAGTTTCATTCAGCATAACACATATATAGATCAAATTAGATAGAAAAGTAAATGTAGTCACTGGCTTAATGATATGTGTAGCATCAATTTTCTGTGCATGCTTTAGCTAATATCCAAGGCATGTTAAAATAATTTTTGCCAATATGAGGTGTTAACATGGAATGTTTTTTTCTGATATTACCACAGCTTATGTTATTGGTTGGTCTGTGTTATTATTCAAAGCTGCAATCTTATCTGACATCATGCACTGTGCACATGCTATGCATTTAGACGAAATAAGCTTGCATTTACAGTTCAAGGTAATATTTCTTTGAAAAGAAATATTGCACTTTTCTTCACAATTGTTTACTTTCCATTTGCTGTGCTGTTATTGATTATGAAATGTGTAAGGTGAGGTCTTATTTCTTCATTTGCTGAAACTCATGAAGATCCGGGTTAGATTTGATCTTCAGTAACCCATGGTTGTCGTAAGAGGCGACTAACGGGATCGGGTGGTCAGACTTGCTGACTAGGTTGACAAGTCATCGTATCCCAATTGCGTAGATCGATGCTCATGTTGATCACTGAATTGTCTGGTCTAGACTCACTTATTTACAGACCGCTGCCATATATGTAGCTGGAATATTGCTGAGTGCGGCGTAAAACTAAACTCACTCACTCATTTGCCTGAATATATTCTAGAGAGACACATCATCTATGCCATGAGAGATAAATGTGATACATACTTGTGGAACCAAATATATAAACATTACATTTTCCATTTGTTAACATGTGTCCATCTACAGTACAAGCCAATGTATAAATCAAGATGACATTTGGTTTAAGTTTATTTGATCAACTTGGTTTCATTCTGCTGTGGTATATTTTGTGTATAACAATATAATACACAGTTCTGCAAGTCTTGCCCATTACAGCTGCATGTAAATCAAGCATGTAAGTGATTAATGATAATGTTATTTTAAACAGGAGAAACAAACATCAATGTCAGTTTTGTATGTAATCATGTGTTTTAATTTCTTCTGTGTTATGCTTGGTGGAAAAGATAAATTTGTCACTCACACAATATTCATGAAAATATAACAGCCCTTTATGACATCTGGATGAATAAAAGGGTAAAAGATCTAAATATTAAATTCTTCCTCTTCATACTCTGAAAAATGAAAATCAAATATTTAGAAGATTGATGAAATGGTTCTTGGAGAAATTAGAAATGATCTTAATGGCTACCACCCAGAATTTGGATATGTATGCCTTTTTCAATATCAGTATGATGTAGACTCCTGCACTGGAGAAATATATGGAAAAAACTATTTAGTTGAGAGACAATGTATGAGAAGAGTATCAACATTACCATAACAGAAACTCACAATGGCTGGTGTTTTTTCTTGCAGGACAATTTCCTGGGTACACTACACCAAAGGCGCAACTGCCACAGACCTCTAGGGGGACAAACTTGTCAACGACAACTTTGTGTCTGTTGCTTCCCTTTGTTCTGACCACACTGTTGATGTGGACAACATCATCGCTGTCATGGCACAGATAGTAGACAGAAAGGTGTTTTTGTTCTCTCCTCCACCATGCAGTAAATGGTGCACACTGTACATAACATCATCCTCCGAGAGTTCCATGTCAGATGCCAATGTTCTTCACTGGACATGACAAGCAAGGTGTACACTGTACATAGGACTTATTCTTGAAGGCTATCGGTGTCTAGACGTCACTGTACAGAATGCCATATGAGCACAGTGTACAGAGTATCTACTTGGTCAAGTCATTTGTGTACAAAAATGTGCACACATTCATACGTCTGAATCTTCTTGTGTGGGATGAACCAGTTACTTGAGGAGTTTGTGTTCTGAACAGTAGAAACTGTCAGCTTCTGAAACAGCAAGACACATCATGACACTCCACACTGGTCATCTAAAGGTCAAGCAGGATGTGGAGGAAATCTGTTCTAAGGATCAAGGATTTGAATCAATGGACAATATTGATATGTACAAGCATAAGCCAACCAGGGAGAAGATATCCTTGTCATGGAACCGTTGAGTCATCAATACAAGCATGTATCTTGGTGATGATATTGCCATGAGAATGGAACAGTATACATCCTGATACTGATCAACTTGCATCTGATCTTTGGACATGTTCATCTTAGTTGACTAAACTGGAAGCCTCAGGTATCAGGCAACATCATTAATTTATTTACTGTAAACATACTCTGAAGGCTTGATGTTTAGCTTGTATGATGCATAACTGTGGACTTTGTTGGTACAAGTGAGCTTTTCAGTCGGATAGGACCAGCATCAAGCATTGGACTCAAATAAGGACGGGTTATTTATTGTTTTTAATTCCATTTGTCAGGTTTGGGGATAAAATCATTAGAAGAAATTCTAATTATCTGTAATTTAACACACCTGATAATCATTCATGTGCTTGTATTATGTACATTGAATGAAATACTTTCAGTTACCTGTGTTGATGATTTTTGCTTCTATGACTCTAATTCTTGTAGTATTTGCTTACAATGTTTATGTATGCATTTAAAACTTCCATCGAATAAACATTTAAGCTATTACTGCTAATTTCATCAACATTATTGTCAAATAAAGTCCAAATCATTTTCCTCTATTAAAATCTACAGTTTTCCTTGGATGTTAAATGTTGTTAAATATATATATCAACACCATGTGCCTATATTGTTTACCCAAATCTCCAATTACTCATTGACCTAGTCTCAGCTGGACAAGCTAATGCCCTAAACCTGACAATGGCAATAAATGGTTGCAATGACGCTGTCAGAATATGTGTAATAGGGACTCTCAGCCAACATGGTGATGGAATTTCAAGGGAGACAACTCTTTCAAGAAAGATAACTATGATAAAAGGGCAGACAACTCTGAATATCATCAATGTGAACTGTTGTAAAAGCCTTCTTACCATTGCAGATTCCTCTGAAGCTCAGACACATGTGAATTGTGATCATTTCTGTGTTTAGTGATGATTTTACAGACAAAGAGAATTCTCCCTAACATTTGAGTAGGGAGAACATTATATCTCCCTACCTCAGTACTCAATGGCGATTGGTCAATCTCCATCCAGGACATGTGACCTACACTGGTTACTTAGCAACAGTCAGTCGCTCGCATTGAACTTCGACTGATTTGATTGTTGATCGTAGAAGTCCCTTTTGGAATCTGTGTTTTATTGTATATGATGTATGCTATGTAATATATATAAATATATATAACAGATGTGCAATACACGTATGCCATGTTTTCTTGTGTCACTAACCAATCAGAAGGCAGCCTGTTATCAGTGCAACAATTGGTTTGAAATTAACCTTGGAGATACTTACTACTAAGCACAGATATAAGGCTGTTCTGTTCATCTCATAGAATTTGTGTTACTTCATTTTGATTTTTCTTGCACCAATCTTAGCATGGAGCTATTTCTGAAAATCATTTGGAGACAGAATATAGAAATGTAAATATCAGAAAATGATAAAATAATAAAGAAAACTTGGAAGTGTATACAGTTGTTAATTTAAATTTCAAATGATCAGATGGACTGATTTGTCAAATCTTGAATAGAGATGCTAATAAAGAAAGAAAATGACAGAAAACATTGAATTTTAATTTTTTGTAAAATTTTCAGATGCATGCATATAATTTTGCTTAATTTTCATCTCAAGTATGCTAAATCATGAACCGCAGATATTTGAATGTAGAATCTAGGTATTTGAATGTAGATGCAATAGAGAGATGGCAAAATCTTTTCATCTATTTTCATGCATGAAACAGGACAAATTAATGAACAAACAATAGCTGAAAACTTTGTTCCCCAGAAAAAAAACTATTGTCCATGAATAATTGCTTTCTGATGTAATCGTTCATTTTCAAATATAATAAATATGGGACCTTTTAATAGTAGCTGTTGCCAAACTGATGAATTTTTCGCAGTAAAGACAATTGTCAGATAGATGAAAAGGTTGGTCTCACAGATACCCAGGTTTCCAAACCAACAGTGAAGAGGATGAAGGCTTTCAGACAGCAAGGAAGAGCTACGGTTCTAATACATTATGTTGTGATGGAAGGTGGTAACAAGGTGTGTGTTGTGAGATACATGTATAATGTTAGTGATTCGTGGTCTCACTGTGTGAGGATTGTACAGATCATGGACAGGGCACTAGTCATCCCATACACATCCTGAAAACACATTCCAGTGCGTCTTGCAGAAAACACTTCTTGACCTTTAAAATTCAATTTGGATGTTTGCATCCATGGATGTTTTTGAATAGGCAATGTTGATAAACATTTTTATATATCTGAGCTACAAGCCTTACCTACAAGTTGAACCAAGGAATATTTGGTCATTTTGTATTTTGACACAGGCTAGTACAATGGCAAAACACCTTGTACTATCACTATTTGACCAAAATTCCTAAACAATGCTTTAGAGAACTGTACAATGGACTCTTCTTTAGCAGATTTCTTATGGTTATGGAAAGGATCACTTATATTATAATTCTTGGAAACAATCATGCATCACATGAAAGTCAAAATATTAGATTGTGATGGATCTTGAAGTATAAATAGAATATGAAAAATTAATTATTCCTAATGATTCTGATTGATTTGTAGGGCCTGAATGCCACAACCTGCAACTTGGCCACCAGACTTGTTGGTGCTCTAGGCAAGTGCCCTGTTCATGAGTGAGGTGTGTGTTGATGGCCGAGTCTGAGTTGTACGTGTAGCTACCGGGTTATGTTGGTGATGGGATTGGATGTTTCCTTCTGAAGGACTACAGGTTGTGATGAAACACTGCAAGATACATTTCTTTCTGATGTAGGTATCTGCCTCGCCATAGACATGGATCACCACTGTCTCACAACATCTGCTGCACATATTGTGCATTACTTGAAGATTACTATATTAATTATCATATTCAGTGGAGGTTGACATTGGGAATTATCAGATCTACGTTCGGTTTTATCCAACGAATGACCTAAGAATATATCATGTGACATGCACCTACTGACGTGGACACAAGCTTTATTCATGTAGCGGGGTATAAAGAATTGATTGGTCCTCTGAAAACTTCATCCACAAGGTGGGCGATGTATATGAAACTTTATTCAGGGTCACATGGAGATTGAGGTTCGTACATGAGGTAGGATAATCTGTGTTACAGCCTCTGCACTGGGACACAATTAATAAGAAAGTCCTTTTGTTCCATAAGGGACCTGTAATTTTCTCATGTGGGCAAATACAATGATGTTTCATCAATGACCTCTTGCCATTTTTTTCTTATTAACAAACATCTTATTATTTCAGTCCTAAACTGAAAATATTTTCTTGTTCGATTAATTTAATTTTTTTATGAACCTTTCTAAAAATGGAATGACTTTTTAGACATTCCTCTGATTCAGTCGCTCATTTCGAACAATAACTGGTCCCTATTAAATAAAAGGCATTGATACTAGATTTGCAATTGCAGGCCAGACAGAACCAGTTCTTCTAATTTTGAAGGTATCTCAGTTACTGGTTGAATTTTAAACATTTTGGGATGTTCTTGTATGTTATCACTGGTCATATGCTCAAGAACAATGTGGGTGAAATATATTATTAACTGACCTTCTAGGTTACTTTTTTTCACTGAATGTCAATTTCTAGGGAGGTGGGGGTATTTCTTGAGGGGTGGGGGTATGGCCTCATGGTTAAAGCCTTCACTCACCAAAACCATGGTCTACCCAAGGACAATGGGCAAGGTAATCTAGTTTTAGCCCAAGGCAGTAAAAAATAATTTTAAATACAGGAAACTATAAAGTAACAGGTCAATGACAATCTGAAAGGACCCACCTGCAAGTGCGTGAGTGAGTGAGTATGGTTTTTATGCCGCTTTTAGCAATATTTCAGCAAAATCATGGGTTTCAAACATTGTAACCATGTGGGGAATCGAACTCGGGTCTTCGGAAGGTGAGCGAACGCTTTAACCACTAGGCTACTCCTCCGCCCCAGACCCACCTGTAGATAAGAAAAGTGACAGGTCTTTCAGAATAGATGGCAATGGTAGTGGAAAGGTCTTGTTTGCTTATGAGGCTTAACCCACAAAATTGTTCCTCAAAACCATATGCTTGTGGTTCTCTACAATATTGTCATGAGCAGATCAATCCTTTTTGGTTTTAGGTGTTTGGTTTACTGAAATAGATTGTCCAAATTTCAAAGAACTTGGTCAAAAGGTTTTAACAGGGAAAGATACTAAATTAACAGAAAGATAACTGATTCTGTGGGGTTTTTAGAGCAAAGATTTTATGCATATTATTTACCATTTTCTTAATGAATTATGAATTGTCGTGATAAAATCACATGAATTTTTAAAGAGAATCCGCTGTAATGAAAACTGTCAAAAGTCATTCTGTATATTTTCTAATCTATTTATGTTTTGAGGTCAGTCTTTTTTGAAATATGTAACAATGCCCTCAGTTCACAGGAAAATAGCATTAATGATTATTTAAACAACTAAAACAAATATATCGGTAAATACATGCAGAGACAATCACAACTTTCCATGGTCAGTGAGGCAGATGAATACGATCAGAACAAGACTATTTCCTGTTTACATAATCAGTGTGATGCTTGTAGTGGAACATGAAATAGCTATATTGAGTTAAAATTGTTTTCAAATAAGGACATTAGAGATATAGACCAATATGTTGTGTTGTTGCTTTTGTGTAGCAATCATACCACTCCTCCATCTTTGAAGAGCAGAATCCAGAACAATGGAGGCTATAGTGGAAAATGTTACGTTTAATTTCAGTAGAATTCCCTTCATCATGTGTGTGACTGTCACCAGTTGTTAGGGAAATCCTATTTCAGAATGACACTGAAACAGCAGTGTTTAATCTCCAACCGAGTCATGGATCATTTGAATTTCTCGTCAGTCACCTAGTCTATTTGATTTATTTATTATATATTTAACATTCATAAAAATCAAATAACTAAAAAAACTGGAGGCACTGATTAACTGGAAGCCATTTGTGGTATAGCCATTCAAGTCTGGAGGAAGTATATAGATTTGTCAACATTTTTGTCACAGCTGAGCTGTGTCCATACATTGCCTTCTGGGGGTTGTAATGTTTTGTACAATGCATTTAGGAAATCAGCAATAGTTAATAAAAAGATCTAGAATCTCCCTTTGACAACTTGCAGACACTACAGATATGTGGTTTCATGCTTTGTCAGTTGGATTTTAAAAGAATCATGTTCCTTTCAAATGCTGAAATTAGTGATGACTTTTAGTGTATAACTGACATCAAGAAGCATTTCCCATTAAATGATATGACATTACAACTATTGTTTACCAAAGAGATTTTGACAGTACTGCACTGAACAAATAGTGTCTTTAATTTATAACAAGGTTGAATGTTTTGTGTTTTTTTGAAGGAAGTAATGTTTGAAATGAATATATAATAACTCTTAGAACTTACTTTGCAAAATTATTAGATCAGCAAAATATTAACCAAGGGTATCAAGTTACAAACACCAGCATTACATTCATAACTTGATGACCCTCAAAATGATATTTGTAGGAAAACTACTAACAATATCTGACAAGCCAAAGGATTGGACAGTGAGAATATAAAGTGCCAAATCTTCATGGAAAATCTTCATGGCTATACGGATTATGATGAAACAGTCTTATTAATATGAGTTCCGATTCTGATGTGAATATTTAAATGAAGAGGACAGCTATGAATAGTTTGTATGTGAATTGTACATCAGTGATGATACTGGTAAAACTGTTCTATGAAATCCAGTTATGAAGAGTTTTATATATTTGTTTTTTGTAGTATTGATAGACTTCATATGTAAATATATATGTTTTTCTATGTACATAGTTGCAAATATTTGATGCACAATGATTTTCTGACAATAGATGTACTTAAAACAGGGGAATCATAGCGTATTTATTTGCTTCACTTTTCCGTCATACCTAAACTTTCAATGTCAAGGAGACATGCTTCATTCTTTCACAGCTAAGCCATGTCCTTGAATGGCTTGACAAGCTTACATAATGATCTCCAAATAAAAAAGTCAGAATATTTTTCAAATTATGAAAATGATCATATAAGGCCATTTTGTGATCACACATTTTTTTTCATTTCGAGTAATATTGGATATTTCAAATTAGTTTTCAGATAGTGACAATGATTAAGTAAGGCTTATTTTTATCCTGAATTTCAAGTTGATGGTAAAAATGAGATTAAAACTGTATGAATATTTTATAGAGTGACTTTATATAAATATGTTTTAAAAAATTTTTAGTAAAGAATTCAAATAATTGCCTCCTTCCACCATGATTCCAACTTTTTGACATCTTGACAAGATGAAAAATTTACTTCGATTCCACGTTAGTCACATTTCAGGATGTGGATCTGAGGATTAAAAAGCATCTTATGTTGCATAGCACATATCATGACAAACATTTTTTCTTCTGTGGAAATGTTGAATTTCAAACCTTCGAGCCAATTACATTCAGCTTGTAATTTAAATTTTCTAGTTGTCCTTTCAGTGCTAACTGTCTGCAGATAATGTACATACCCGACAGGTCTATTTTAGATTTGGATGGTGCAGTTATTTCAAATGTTGCTTGCAACACAGTTTCTTGTATAAGCCAATGGGTTTCTTTCACTATTCATATACACAAGCTGTTCTAACATGTATAAATTATTATGGCAACAGTTTGTGTTGAACAATATTATTACATGCATATTTCATAAAACAACTCAGTTTCTGATATTTAGCTTACTTTGTCAATATGAATGTATGATATTTTAATGCCCATGTTAATATTGGATGATGTCAATGAAAGAGTATGTGGAAACATAAATTTTGATTTCAGTCCAAACTTAAATTTTTTAATCCAAAGTACTGTATTTAAGACGTTTGATAAATCCACAACTCGTGCATTCATGTTTATGAAGTAAGCTTGATCATGCATTTACTATGTGTCATGAATGACCTCTGTGCTAGTTTGGTGTGGGTCAGTGGCTCCCCCTACTGGCCTTGACCCCTCTAATCTCTGTGCTTTCTTACTGAGAACGTTTGTACAGCTCTACGTTGCCACAACTCTTGAATAAAAAAGAAACTTCTACAAATGATAGTCATGTAATTTGTTCCCTCACCTTGGATGATTCTTCATCATCATCATCATCATCATCATCATCATCATCATGCTCACTGCTTACATAGTTTCACCAATGACAAATATGTATATATCTAAAACATTTCAGTTTTAATATCAACAGAGTAGATACAATTAAAAACCTATTCAATTTTTATTTGAACAATACATTTATGATGAACAGTAATTCCTCATTGGGAGTTTAACTATCAACACATTGCTATTGTCCATGGACAAACGGCAAGGTGAATCATCAACAACTGATGTCAATAAATCCAGAGTATTAACAATTTCTAAATTTTAAAATTTTTGCAAAATATTCCATACTGTTTAAAGGTACTTTTTACACATGAACTGATGTATTGTAAAACAAATGCGTAACGTTGAAAAGATTATTTTCCTGAGTACAATAAATGACAAGAATCAGTGAAAATTGCCCGAATTCTTTACAAAACTTTACACTAAAATGCAGCTGTTCACATGCACAATATTTGCACATGCTTTTCAGCAATTTTATGCATGATCCTTGTGCAGTTCATCTGCATAAGGTTTGCAGTTGAATCCCCCAAGTTAGTGGAGAAATCAATCTTCGATGTAACCATATATATATATATATACATAACATATAGCAAGAGTTTTAAGTGAGTCTAAACTGTTAAAAGGAAGTACAGTGAAACCTGTCTAAACTGGCACCCCATGGGACCGAAATAAAATGCCGGATTAGACAGTGCCGATCATTTTCCAAAATGGCTGCCATTTACACTCGTCAATATCTTTATCTCTATAATCTAGCGTGCCGAGAGGGGTGTATTGGATTAAGGGACCTTGATTGGACTGCTCATACCCATGTCGGCTTAGAGCATTTGATTCACTGCGCAATCACTACTTCCTGATCATGGTAATTACGTTGACACATGTCATCGGTTCCCAATTGTGCAGATTGATGTTCATGCTGTTGATCACTGGATTGTCTGGTCCATACTCAATTCCATACCATATAGCTGGAATATTGCTGAGTACGGCGTAAAACTAAACTCACTCACTCATCATGGTAATTACAGTTAAAATTGCTTGTTGGGACCGGAAAGTCGTGCCGGAATATGGAATGGACAGGTGATGGATTAGACAATGTTTAAGTGATCATTATATTGTTGTAAAATGGCGGGACCAAGATTTTATGCCGGTTTTGACAGTGTGCCGGATTAGACAGGTGCCGTTGTTGGCAGGTTTCACTGTATATACTTATAACTATACTAACACAATTATTGCATTACCCAGCATGGCAGGATACTGCTGTGTCATGATAATACTTACCCATACAATGTTCTGTACAAGGCAGGTGCTACCTGTGGGACAGTACATGTTTACCATTTTCGCAAATACCTGGCACCAGCACTGATTTTTGGTGGTACTTTCACAGCTATTTTGCCCTTTACACAAAATTGAATCTATTTTGAGGACAGTAAAATTTGGATATTCTTGAGCACTGATTTTATATATTCACAAACAATTTGCCTGATATTCTACTATATGCTGTTGATGACAGGTAAATTAGCTGCAGTGACTATTTTGGGCATTCTTTGGACTGGAGTGAGTGAGTGAGTTAAGTTTGTTTGTTGTTTAATGCCGCAGCTATATTCCAGCTATATGGCGGTGGTCTGTAAATAATCAAGTCTGGACCAGACAAACCAGTGATCAACAGCATGAGCATCAATCTGTGCAATTGGGATACAATGACATGTGTCAACCAAGTCAGCGAGCCTGACCACCCGATCCTATTTTGGACTGGAATCTTACATTGTGATCATATAAAAACAACCTGCCATTTTGATGATATGCAAAGTGGCGAGGGTGTTGAGGTGTATTTAGTTTTCGCTGTTTTACACCACACTCAGCAATACTCCAGCTATATGACAGTGGTCTGTACACAATCTGGACTAGACAAACCAGTGATTGGCAACATGCACATCAACCCATACAAATGGAAAGTAGCTTTGACTATTTTTTGACAAAGTCATGAATATTTTCTGAAAACCAGCCCTCAGAACCTATCCATCTGTTTCTTCCAACAATGTGTATTTTTATTTCATTGACAAATGAATGAAAAAGTATATTTAAACCATTTTTCCCGATATAGCTTCATTCACTGACACTATTTCTAGGGTAGCATTACATCACTGTCACTTATGTCTTGTTTTAACTCATACCTCATTTGGCCATTGCACTGTGTGGGTTGCATCACCCATGACACGTACACATTAGAGTTCACAATCATGCTGAGAAAAGCAGGAAAGTCTATGATGTAGAAAGCTTGATGTACTCAGAATTAATCGGTGTAATTCTGCTACAGTTGTACGATTCATGCAACAGTATAACAAAAATATTTTCTGCCATACTTGTATTGGAAATATACTGAAATCCATTAGATACACATCACCCTACATGTACATGTTCACAATCGTGCTGAGAAAAGCAGGAAAGTCTATGATGTAGAAAGCTTGATGTACTCAGAATTAATCGGAGTAATTCTGCTACAGTTGTACGATTCATGCAACAGTATAACAAAAGTTTTCTGCCATACTTGTATTGGAAATATACTGAAATCCATTAGATACACATCATTTATTTTCATTGATCGATAAATATGCAAAATGAATTTTGAACCCAAACTGCACTTATAGTAATCTGACAATGACAGATAAATGTGATTCACACCGAGAAGCGAGTGATCATGTGACCTACAATTTACTGAAAATCACTTTTTCACCTGCAGATCGTGTTCTATGCATAAAACATGGCGGTTCCACAACACATTAACACTATATTCAGTTGTATACCAAATTCACACACCGCGTGTCATGATCCCAGCCCAAGATCATCATGTTGTTCTCACGTATTCAAGGAACAGTTTCAAGCCAGGGTCCAAAACAGCCACTACCATTTGTAGATGAAGGGGAATCATCACTCTGCAGATGGTACAACTATGATTACGTCATCTATGACTGCGTATGCATAGAGCACATATTGGTACAGCGGAGGGATTGAGAACAACAGTCGTTCCCCACATGGGGATCAACGTCTCCACATTTTGCTACAGGACAATGCATGCCCCCATGTGGCTAGACACAGCATGAGCCTTCTAAAGAGAAAATCATTCCTATCATGCTGTGGCCCTTATCCGGATCTAGTGCTGATGATGGTAGCCTACTGGTTAATGCGTTCGCTCATCATGCCGAAGACCAGGTTCGATTCCCCACATGGGTACAATGTGTGAAACCCATTTTTGGTGTACCTGGTGATATTGCTGGAATATTGCTAAAGCAGCGTAAAACTAAACTCACTCACTCACTCTAGCGCTGATGTGTGGGACGAAATGGGGAAAAGACTTTCTGCTGGAGCTCAACCGAATAATGTCCATGAGTTAGAACTCGCTTTGCAATGAAAATGGTGTCAGATACGACCAGCTTTCATGGGGAGGGTCATCTTATCAATGAGACGAAGATGTGCAGTTGTGCTTGATGCAAATGGGGCCATACCCGTTACTGACATTGACTGTGACCATAAAATAATAGTTCCAACACAAACTATCACATCATTCCGTCAGATTTTGATACATATGACAGTTAATCTAAAAAAATGAATACTCCTCCAAACTACTAAACCAGAAACAGATAACACCTATTCCCAAATCACCAGTTTCGTCAGAGATAAACTGATCCACATTTGTTCAAAGGTGGATATCCATACAAGATGAAGCTTCCCTGAGTAACATTAAGAGTGATGACATACTTGCCATCATGTATTTGTGTCTTGTTAACACATAGTGTTACGAGAGTGTGTTTTTTGTAATTTGTAATAACATTGGTTAGGTGATAATAATTATGAGGCACAATGTTTAAAGTTTTGAGTGTGGGTTGTGGGTCGCATTTCGTGTCATATATGTTCAATGGCAATACTATTTTTAGCAGTACACCTTTATGATAGCGCTCCAGAGTTACCTCCCTTGACCGGATGTTTATGTGTTGACATCGTCATGTCGTATGTTCAACACGTTTCGAGAAAGATCTAAATGTTAAATGATACAGCCATGCTTTGCTGGAAAGTTCGAGAATCTGTGTCAGTATATATAAAGACTGGCTGTTGTGTGGTGCGACACAAGGACTGACACACGGACTAACACACGGAATTACACGGGACTTTTGATATCACTGGAGTTGCCTACTGTCGTCCTTCGTCACATCGCCATCGTCTGACCCTGACACTTCGTGCCTGACTGCTCTCATTTGTAAACAAGCTTCATTTAGAATATCTGCTCTCACTAAATATCAAGGCTTGTGGTGAGTTGATATTTTATATGTGACCCATTACTTTAGATTTGTGACTCAATTGCATTGCATTGTACTAGAAATCTGTATTGTGATTCATTGTAGCTTGCTCATTGTTTGCTCAATATATTATTGAATATTTTAGACTTGTCTGTGTTATATTTTGCTGGTTCAAAGGGGATTCTTATACCTTTTGTCACGGCAATTATTTAACCGTGACAATAGGTTCAATTACAAAAAGACAACAACCATCAAGGAAAAATTTCAGGTGTATTCATAGGCAGATCCAGAGGGAGGGTGCAAGGGTGCACACCCCACCTTTTGTCCTGAAAGTTTATTAAATGACCATTGAAACTTGGATGAAAATGAAGTGTACAACTCCCCTTTTCTCAATAATGCGCACCCCACCTTTTTGAAAAAGCTGTATCCGCCCTGGTATTTAATATCATTACCTAAGCACCGTTATATACTAATGAAATTTATTCATTTATGTCAAAGCAGCTGAAGTGAATTGGTTTTTTACCTTAAATGATGCACAAATTCAGGTTTTAATGTTAAGATGCAAAAAGTATATTGAAATCATTGTTGTCAGTCTTAGTGAAATAGCCCTACAATTCTTGCAACTGTTTTGGCAAACTTCACATCAGCTATTCTTCATATGTGAGGTTAATAAGTTATTGGCATAAATCTACTTAATTCGCACATAATTAATTTTGCTAAACCACAAAAAATGTTTCTGAATTCAGAGTATTTTACAAATCTTGGTTTTGATGGACAACTACACACACATGCTTCAGTTACATCACACTGCTTGTCAGCATCTTTGGAAGGAACATCTAAACTAAACTGAACAGATGTTATGGCATCTACTGCTGTGATGAAACCCACAGGTGCACTAATGGTGCTGAGAGACCAATGACCATTACTGGGGCAAATCTAGGATAGCTACCTGTAAAAAGCGCATCCTGGCAGCTAATGGACACAACTCTGCAAAGAAATTAGGTTGAATTTCATCATTGGGTCACCAGTGTCAATCTTGTCAAAGTACAATGTGTGAAGCCCATTTCTGGTGCCCACTGCTGTGATATTGCTAGATTGTTGCTAAATGTGGTGTAATACATTTTCACCTAACTCACTCTACTTGTCAAAGATTATTGTCAGAACAACATGGCAAACTGAGTGAAGCAAGCATAAAATATTAATATCTTGGAGCCCTGTGATACACCTGGTTCATTGTTTACATGTGTATTCTAGTTTGTCAGGAGCCAGCTTTCTGTACTGGAAAACAAGTACAATTACAGACCTGGGTGGTGTTGCACAAGTCAATCTTACTGCTAAGACGATTACAACTCCCATATGTTAACATGGCCTTGTTAAGGTTGTTTTGCACAACGGCACCCTGTCATTCAGGGGTGGAAATAACTTTAAAATTGCTAATGTACTCCGGTACAGTGGCACATGTAAAATCACTTGCCCTGATAATTTTTCCACTATACTGGTCGATTTTCTTGTTGATTTTTTAAATAAACAACATAATTAACATTTGAAAGTCAACTAGACACCGGTACAGCGTGACATACAAATTTGCTATCCCAACAAAAAAAGCACTGGACTGGGGCGTCGGGCAATGGGTTATTTCCTCCCCTGTCATTTATCATAGGTGATGGGGAGGCATGGCATTTTCCTGCATAAGTGTTTGAAACATGGATGCTGATAATGATATAACCCTAGAGAAGAACACACAACTATCACTACGGTATGTAGTTTGGTGACCCTGCCCCCTAATTTCTCTGAACCCTCACAGATGAAATACCAGGGTGATTGAATTAGGTCCAACAATACTTTGAACCGTACTACAATAACCTCAAGGTATGCCCTGAATGTGCGAGGAAGATAGCAGTGTTGGGAATTGGTTAAAATCTCATAATTGATGATTGGTTCATTGCAACTGATTAATCATCGTAAGTACTTGATTAGCGTCATTTATCAAATGTTACTGGTTATGCTTGTTCATGCACAAAAAAATAAAGATAAAACATGTAGTTCTTTCATTTGTTTTTCAAACTGCACAAAATGCATTTACAAATTTCACATCTTAAAAGGATGACTAGTATGTTGGGAACATAAATTAAGATAAATTCAATCATGACTTGGAATGAGATTGTAGTGGTCATGAAATATAACAGACAAAACCAACCTTGTGAACAATATTGTTATTGCAAACAAGTGTTCCAGAATTGTCCAAACTGACTGACTGGAATTGACCAACCTAGAAACATAATAAACCAGGAGTTGAACCCATGGAATACCTGAAGAAGGATGACTGGATAAATGTTTATTTCTGGCACTATGACAGCTGTATGTTACTTAGGGACTGTTAATAATTTATGGCAAGAGGGGGTGATGATGATTTTTATGCAGAAGCATGTACAATGTGAATCTCCCCCCCACTAAATTTACTTACAAAGTAAAAATGGGTGCCCCCCTCCTTAAAATCCTCATCAAACACCCCCCACCCCAGCCATAAATTATGAATGGTCCCTTACCATTACGTGATGACACACCATCAACTATATACATTGTTTATTGTTTAGGTCCACGGGTACATCTCCAGCTTAAAATGGCCCTGCTTGTACAGGTCAGCTCAGAGTCAGTATGCTAAGTCTGAATGGGGTTTCAGCAACGTAGTAAGTCAGTGAATTGGCACTACAGAACAGGATTAGCAGAAACAGCACAAACAACCTTGCCTCGTGTCCTATCAGCTCTTATATTTATATCAAAAGAACAATGTTTTGAAATCTTGATGAAGCTTCTTAAAATATTAACAAACCAAAGAGAGTTTTTGTGACAAGCTACAGTGTACAAAATGGGAAATAACTCTTCCAGCCTTAGTGTTACAAGAGTCCACACTGAGAGGAGGTGAGGTGAGGTGAAATTGGGTTTAACATCGTGCTTGAGAATATTTTGCTCACATGACCACGTGCATGCGTGTGTATGTGTATGTGCGGCTGCTTGTACTAGCCCAGACTGAAGCTGGTTTTATAGTGCTAGCCCACTGAGATACCATGCCGCAGTTAAGCATGAATACCCCACTCAGACACATTATACTGACTCCGAGCCGACCAGTCCTTGTTGTACCTATGAATGCCGAGCGCCAGGCAGGGACCAACAAGTACTTTTGGTATGAGGTGGTCGGGGATTGAACCCGCGACCTTCCGCTCTCCGGGCGGACGCTCTAATCACTACACCACGGGGGCGGTCTCCACCCTGAGAGGAGCAAACAGGAAAACATCAGAGACCATCATGACAGAAATGACCTCGTTGACCATGATAAACTTGTTTAATGCTGATTTGCATGCCACATTTCGAAATTACCCATTAAATCTAATTACATTGATGTTGGAGAGTGATTCATTACTGACTTCTGATAAAACAGACAGAGATTGTGACAAATCTAAAATGAAGTTGTGGAGACATCTGGTTCAAGAATAGTTCAGAATGGATAATTTATTACAAGATGGGTGTCAGAGGTTTTTGCTGCACTAGTGAACTGAAAATAATGACCTTCCTAAAAGATTGTCATATATTTAATGACCTTCCCCTTGTCAGTTTTTTCATGACAATCCCTGAAAAGACAAAATGCAAAAGCAACTTATAAAACTAGTTCCTGATACTATTAAAAGAAATAGAATGATAGTTATTCTACACCCTGGTTAAGTGATGATGGTCAGATACATACAACATTGTTTATATGTAGTTATGATATTACTGTTTTCTAACTCTTCATCTCGGGGCGGTGGGGTAGCCTAGTGGTTAAAGCATTGGCTCGTCACGCTGAAGACCTAGGTTCGAATCCCCACATGGGTACAATGTGTAAAGCCCATTTCTGGTGTCCCCCGTCGGTATGTTGCTGGAATATTGCTAAAAGCAGCGTAAAACCATACTGAGTCAGTCAGTCAGTAACTCTTCATCTCACAATATTACAAATGTAATTAGTTATCCTGTTTGATAGATGTGTACAAAGTGTCCATCTTCCTAAATAGTACCTGAGATTGCTAATTTAACCATTAAAATGACATAATATGATGTGAAGATTCCATGCATCCTATTAAATACAACTCACATTGAAGAATTACGATCTCAAGTCTTTTCCAATTAGGCTACCTTTAATTCCCACTCTGGCACAGTTTAGCCAAATTGTCTTAAGCCCTGTACATTTTTATGTGTACAATTTCTTTCACAAATAACTCCTGTCGGAACAGATCAGTGCTCATTTCATCTGCTGTTTATGTGGTAAAGATGGCATAAATAACCGAAACAGACATAAAATATTCACAAAACGTCTTTCCTCAAAAATAAAAAAATTAAAAATGCATAAATAAAATCAAAACATGTTTACTTGACCCATCCCGCCGGCGGAGATGTAATGTCAGTGGTTAATCAGAGGATTTAAAGTACCAACAAGGTACAATTTACACTGAATTGTTAAAAAACAACTGTTCAAATAATTTTAACACCAGGACATGAGACATGGGAAAGGAGACAAGTATCATGGAATATTGATTATAACAAAAGAAACCAAGGTAATGACACCATAGTGATGACACCATGGCAAGGTAATTGCATTTTTATTCTGTGTAACCATGGCAACATGACTAATTTCACTCAGGAAAAACAAATAGAAATCATAATGGAAAAATATGTTTCAATCTCCAATTTTTAACAATTCTACAGTGTTACCTTTTTGGATCTATTACTGGACAGCATGCAACTATGGTTGTTTCAGGAAGTCATTGAGCAATACCCAAGGCTTGAGGACCGAGACTACCTTAGGACTGATTGCATCATTTACATGCCAGTTTTCTAACACTACACCATATTACAACTACTGTTGGTATTGGTTAAACATGTCTCCCAAAACATTAGGTACACAAGGAAATACCCTTAATGTTGAATTAGGTCTTAGAATGAATGTGCCATAGCACAATGGTCATTAGCTGTCTGTTTTAAGTAAAACACGCACGCGCACACACGCACGCACGTACGCACTTACACACATGCTAAGTACCGTAGGCAAACTGCACTCAACACTAACACTAAACACTAACCACATGAAAAGCACTGTATGCAAACAGCACTAGACACTAACAATAAACACTTGACACTAACCACATTGTAAGCTCTGTAGGCAAACAGCACTAGACACTAACACTAAACACTTGTCACTAACCTCATTGTAAGCAATGTAGGCAACCAATACTTGACACTAACCACATTGTAAGCTCTGTAGGCAAACAGCACTAGACACTAACACTAAACACTTGACACTAACCACATTGTAAGCTCTGAAGGCAACCAACACTTGACACTAACCACATTGTAAGCTCTGTAGGCAAACAGCACTAGACACTAACACTAAACAGTTAATACTAACCAAATTGTAAGCTCTGTAGGCAACCAACACTTGACACTAACAATAAACACTTGACACTAACCACATTGTAAGCTCTGTAGGCAAACAGCACTAGACACTAACAATAAACACTTGACACTAACCACATTATAGGCACCATAGGTAAGATGTGCTAGAAACTTAACTGTACATTAAAAATATCATTCATCAATTCCCTGATTATGTTGAGCATAAAATGCAAAACATTGTGGAAAACTCTGACTAATGCTTAAAATACTGTCGGAAACAGAAAAAAAATCTACAATTTATGTAGTTGATATGTGAAAGTGTGTAATATCTGTTAAACTAAATTCTGCCTAACTAGAGTCTCAGCGGTAGAGAGATAGGAAATATAGAAAAGGGACTTTACTGAGGAGTGATTAGTGCAGAAATGAGCAATGTGGTTATTTTCTAGTCCAAAGCGACTTATTTGGAACAGACCATGGCTTTATGCAAATTAGCGTGGGATGATATTGTATGCAAAAAAACACTTTTTAAATGCTCATTTTGAAATTAAGCTTAGCTTCATTACAAGCAATAGCTGACGTAAAAAAAACCAACTTTAATACTGAAAATATTAAGGATGTAGCTACCATGGAGTCTCAACATCACTACAAGAAGAAACAGGTAGGAGGGGGCGTCTCAAAACAAAACCAGGATGGGTGTCGCAGACAGTGGTTGGGTCGGGCTGGGGGATAGAGATATCAGCTAAGATAAAAGATAATCCTTTAGGGGAATTAAACTGGGGAAGGAAATGGCATGTCATAACAACTTATAAATAATATTTAGTCCTGTCAATCTTCGTAGGCAAACAGCACTAGACACTAACAATAAACACTTGACACTAACCACATCATTAGCTCTGTAGGCAAACAGCACTAGACACTAACAATAAACACTTGACACTAACCACATCATTAGCTCTGTAGGCAAACAGCACTAGACACTAACAATAAACACTTGACACTAACCACATCATTAGCTCTGTAGGCAAACAGCACTAGACACTAACAATAAACACTTGACACTAACCACATCATTAGCTCTGTAGGCAAACAGCACTAGACACTAACAATAAACACTTGACACTAACCACATCATTAGCTCTGTAGGCAAACAGCACTAGACACTAACAATAAACACTTGACACTAACCACATCATTAGCTCTGTAGGCAAACAGCACTAGACACTAACAATAAACACTTGACACTAACCACATCATTAGCTCTGTAGGCAAACAGCACTAGACACTAACAATAAACACTTGACACTAACCACATCATTAGCTCTGTAGGCAAACAGCACTAGACACTAACAATAAACACTTGACACTAACCACATCATTAGCTCTGTAGGCAAACAGCACTAGACACTAACAATAAACACTTGACACTAACCACATCATCATTAGCTCTGTAGGCAAACAGCACTAGACACTAACAATAAACACTTGACACTAACCACATCATTAGCTCTGTAGGCAAACAGCACTAGACACTAACAATAAACACTTGACACTAACCACATCATTAGCTCTGTAGGCAAACAGCACTAGACACTAACAATAAAGATGTTCATAAACACTAGACACTAACAATATAAAGATGTTAATCAATAGATGAGACATATTCAATTTTGTCTCAATATAATTCTTTTCTTGTCCGTCTATTTCAAATATGTATCCAGCTATATTGGAACCGTGTACTGGAGCGGCGTTTATATAAGCCACTAGGCTTGTTCGCCTATCCAGAATTCTGCATTGACGAAATAAAAATATGTTTAAACCAACATATTCAACACACAAGAAAAAGCATAAAATATCTTTGAGATGACCCCTTGTGCCCGTAGGCAGCACATGCATTTCATGCCAGGTGAGTCAACGGTCCGTCGTCATACTTGGCCGAGTGACCAAATTGCCATCTATAGTCTGATCTATTGTTTTCAACAGCTATTCGTATATTTTTCTAAGTTTTGGCCGATATTACGAGTAAAAACGCTTTTCTGGATATCCTATTACGCATCCCAGTTTGGTCGATGTGGGTTATTTTAGATGTCTATGCTATTTGCAATTGTGTAAATTTTAGGGATGCAGACATAACAGCCTATAAACAGGTTTTTTTTCTATTTCCGACAGTACTTTAGTCCAATTTTGATAACAAAATCGCCTTATATATAGAACAGGAAACACAGTTTGAACATTCAGAACCTATGGAAAATCTAGACTTGTTTCATTTAGAGCTATACGGTTGGGGGGAGTTAGTTGGGGGGGGGGGAGTGAAGATACATGTATTATTATCCAGGGACTGTGAGTGATGGGTGAAGACTGAAGCTGAAAATCGGTGCTGATACTAAGTTGTCATAAAAGGTAAGGGTTGTATCACAAACAAACTGCACTTGTATATTTTTATATGTCTTTTAAAAGGCCATGTGAGTCAGATGGAATTGGTTGATGACTGGTTTACTACTCAGTAGATGAATTTACATTTGTTTGTGAAATGTGACTGGTTTAAGATTGCAAGCTAATGGAAAAAAACCCGAATTAACCTTCCCCCTTACACTCTTACTGTACCAATTACAGGACAGTTGAAATAAAATAGAAATTTAAACTGAAAAAAAGTTTGGACAACACGTGTCATCACTTGTTTGAAAACATAATTGTCAGTAGCTAGTAAGTTCAACTACGTGCACAGATGTAGGCACCAAACACTGCGGGGAGCTGTGACTGGTGCATAACCGTGTAGAGAGATTCATAAATAGACTACTTTTATATAACGTCTATGGATCCTTACATGACCAAGGGATGCAACTCATCCTCTCTGTCTTAGGAATCTTGCAAGTGACTAACTCCACCCAGAAAGGTATAGCACGCTATACAACTGTGTCTCCTTCTGTGTCCTCATATCCAATGCATTTAAACAGCTGGGATTTAATTATTATAAACAGCCAACATTTAAACAGCTGGCATTTAATTATTATACACAGCCAGCATTTAAACAGCTGGGATTCAAACAGTTAGGATTTAAACAGTCAGGATTTAAACAGAGTAAACATTTGGGATTTAAACAATAGCATAACTTGATTTTTGTCTACAAGGCATTGAGGACAAAATAATTAATATTAGGGAAAAGTAAATTGTTTACAGCTTGGAGCAGCATCATCATCTAACCCAGCTGATCAACTGATGCATTGTGGAGTTCACTTTCAAACACATACAGATACCTTGGCTAAACTTGAGGAAACAGAACATATCTTTCTAAACATGCCACATCCCGGAAGATAAGCATAACCTACTTCTCTAACAGTTTTCTTCAAAAGGACAACTTTCTAAATGGGTTCAAGACTATTCTGGTGTTTGAGTTTGAGACTCTTATACACACAGCTTGTGTTACAATCTAATCAAAACAAACACTTGAGATGATTCTTTTCTTTGACTCTACCTTCGTATGGGTTGTCTGTTGATAATTTCAAATGTAAACACCACAGTTTAAAAATCTTGTTTTCATTCAAATTAGTTTTTGTTATGTGTAAACTATTTCCTTAACCTGACACAGTCTGACTGACTCTTGACTTCTGTAATGTCATGTATCTTTATGAGACCATTAGGCGATATTTATTTCTTGTTGGCAAGGGAAGGGAAGCAGGGCAATGGAAATGGGTCTTGTTTGAGTCAAAACCATCATTTATTCATCAAAAGACAAAAAATCCCAAACAAGGACATTATACCGACTTACAAACACATGATAAGTTTTGAGACATGTAGTATAGGAGACATATCTAAACACAACTAATCACATAGTAGTCTCATATAATTGTCATTTAACGCACATCAGTGACCATACAACACAGCTATCTCTGCTTAGTGTCAGAAAAACCCTTTGATGGTGACTGCTCGACAGGCTCTTATGTATGACCACGTCGCATGCTATGCTCATCATTGTTGCGTGTCACACGATACTGCTATCACAGAATGTTCATGAAGACATATTTCAGACTTGAAAGCCAACGCCACTTCCATCATAATATATGAAAGCAGACACAGTCTATGTAAGAAGTTCAAGCTCTTTTGATACTCTGGGCCTAAGAGAGAATACCAAGATAATTTGTTTCCGGAGGAAAAATGGGCATATGATGCTAATTAACGGCTGTACATGTATCTATTATTATAATTCATAAGTGATGGCGAGTTATTTCAACTTAACACAACATAGAAACATACTTATATTTTGTAGAGGAAACACTGAATATTCACGGCCACAGAGGCTATGTTATCGATCATCATCCTGCATATGTGAGGGGCAGTGGTGTAGCCTTGTGGTTAAAGTGTTTGCTCATCAAGCTGAAGGCCTGGGTTCAAATCCCCACATGGGTACAACGGGAAAAGCCCATTTCTGGTGTCCCCTACCGTGATATTGCTGGAATATTGCTACAAGCAATTTCATCTCACACACCGCATATGTGACAGTTGTACACTGTATCTTTTCCAGTTTGTAAATTTGGGATCAGATCTGGTTTTCTGGTGAAAAAAAAAGATTAGGATGGATGAGCAAGAGATTTGTGAGGGGAATAAATGCATAACATTTAACTCTGACACCACCACCCTTCCTTTTTGAAAAAAGATATCTTCTCTTTCCATAAGATATTCACAGGTTTTGTGGAAATAATCATATCCAGACCATTGCAATACCTCATGCTAGTAGCAAAGACTACTCATGAACTAGACAAGGCAATAGACAGAGATGCTACAAAAACTCTGATCTAAGAGCTTTGATGGAAGCATCCTCATCAGCTGAATCAATTCCATACTGAACCCCGTGAAGAACTATCCATGGTTCAAACAAGTGAACCATTTGAGGTCTCAAACTAGGGTTCTGAAGCATTATAGGGCTAAAACTAGTACCTGAAGCATTATAGGGCTAAAACTAGTACCTGAAGCATTATAGGTCTCGAACATGGGGCCTAAAGCATTATAGGTCTCGAACATGGGACCCAACACATCAGAGGGCTAAAACTAGTACCTGAAGCATTGTAGGGCTCAAACAAGGGGCATAAAGCATTATAGGTCTCGAACATGGGACCCAACACATCAGAGGGCTAAAACTAGTACCTGAAGCATTATAGGGCTCAAACAAGGGGCCTAAAGCATTATAGGTCTCGAACATGGGACCCAACACATTAGAGGGCTAAAACTAGTACCTGAAGCATTGTAGGGCTCAAACAAGGGGCATAAAGCATTATAGGTCTCGAACATGCGATCCAACACATCAGAGGGCAAAAACCTGTGCCTGAAGCATTGTAGGGCTCAAACAAGGGGCCTAAAGCATTATAGGTCTCGAACGTGGGACCCAACACATTAGAGGGCTAAAACTAGTACCTGAAGCATTGTAGGGCTCAAACAAGGGGCATAAAGCATTATAGGTCTGGAACATGCGACCCAACACATCAGAGGGCAAAAACCTGTGCCTGAAGCATTGTAGGGCTCAAACAAGGGGCCTAAAGCATTATAGGTCTCGAACATGGGACCCAACACATTAGAGGGCTAAAACTAGTACCTGAAGCATTGTAGGGCTCAAACAAGGGGCATAAAGCATTATAGGGGACCCAACACATCAGAGGGCTAAAACTAGTACCTGAAGGTAGGGCTAAACATTATAGGTCTCGAACATGGGACCCAACACATCAGAGGGCTAAAACCTGTACCTGAAGCATTGTAGGGCTCAAACAAGGGGCCTAAAGCATTATAGGTCTCGAACATGTGATCCAACACATCAGAGGGCAAAAACCTGTGCCTGAAGCTTTGTAGGGCTCAAACAAGGGGCCTAAAGCATTATAGGTACCGAACATGGGACCCAACACATCAGAGGGCAAAAACCTGTGTGTTGAAGCATTATAGGGCTCAAACAAGGGACCTAAAGCATTATAGGTCTCGAACATGGGACCCAACACATCAGAGGGCAAAAACCTGTGCCTGAAGCATTATAGGGCTCAAACAAGGGGCCTAAAGCATTATAGGTACCGAACATGGGACCCAACACATCAGAGGGCAAAAACCTGTGTGTTGAAGCATTATAGGGCTCAAACAAAGGACCTAAAGCATTATAGGTACCGAACATGGGACCCAACACATCAGAGGGCAAAAACCTGTGCCTGAAGCCAGTGTATGAAATAAGCCAAAAACCCAGCCAGACATCATGGCTGGTAACTCCAAAAACTTACCAGCCCAGAAGAGATTTAACCAGTCCTTTTTAAATACTATATAGACAGTGCCAGTGGACACGTTATCTGAATATTTTTTTTTCACCCGGCCATCGGGCTTGCTAGCTGTAAAATTTGACCATCCGGCAGAAATCTAACCTGTCTCGGGCGGTCGGACGGGCCTTATTTCATACACTGCTGAGTCATTGTAGGGCTCCAACAAGGGGCCAGAAGCATGAGCAGGCTCAAACAAGGGGTATGAACCATGGATGGGCCCAAACAAGTAGCATCTAAGGGCTCAAACAAGGGCTCAAACAAGGGCCCAAACAAGAACCATGGATGGGCCCAAACAAGTAGCATCTAAGGGCTCAAACAAGGGGTACGAACCATGGATGGGCCCAAACAAGTAGCATCTAAGGGCTCAAACTAGTGGCAATACAATTATATTCAAATCAAGCTTCAAAGGGTTTGTGCACAATTACCAAAGACTTTTAAGACTTGCCTGGTGCTTTATTGTTTGTTTGTTAGGCCTTTATATATGATGAGATGAGGCTATGTCTGAAGTCAAGCCAAACGGTGCTCCTCATAACAACATGGCCATGTCTAGGTCTGTGGCATTTGCTCAAAATGTTTGCTATCAACTCTGTGACCTGCCACCCATTTAAGTGTTGGGTTTTAGATGTCACACTGTGGAAAAATAAGAAAATATTTGAATGCATTGTATAACAGTGTTGCACAAACAAGTACACAAGATGTACCTAATTTCATTTATCAAAGGTTTAAGTCCACTTCCTGTTTTTGAAAGGTAGGTGGATATCGGCTGTGTCAAACAGTATACAATGGTAATAATTATCACACAAATACACTTAAGGCTGATCATCACATAAAGGAAGTATATCATGTTGAAGTATTGTATTCTGTATTGCAATGAACATGATATGCCCAAAAGAAAATGCTTGTTGGGATCTCAGATTCCATTAGAGTGTTATGTCCTGTAACTGCAGGTTAAGTCTGCAAATGTCACTGCACCAAGCTATGTAGAATATGTAGCACACCTGTTGTCCATGGATCAGATCATGAAATCAAACAAGTGATTGATATTATGAGCAAAGTTCCACTTGGTTGGGTGTGATGACATGAAATCAACCAAGTCATTGATTTTGACGGCATGCTCAGGAGAAAATATGTGTATAAGAGAACAAAGTGTTAAAGCTTTGTTTCATTTTGATTTCAAGAAGTATTTAGACATTTTAATCCAACATTGAACCCCACTCATTTGTACAATATATGTATTTATTTATTTTGTGGGTTAGAAAATATTCCAGCTATATGTAGCTTGTAAATAACAGAGTCTGGACAAGACAATCCAGTGATTGATGCAATCAGCAATCATCCATGTATCAACCTAATCACTGATCCTGACCATACAATCCATTCAGTCACCTCTTACAAGAAGCGGGCGGTTGGGTAGCATAGTGGTTAAAGTGTTCAGCTCATCATGCAGAAGACCCGGGTTCAATTCCCATGTAGGCACAATGTGTGAAGCCCATGTCTGGTGTCTCTCCGGGATATTGCTGGAATACTGCTAAGAGCAGCGTAAAACCACTCACTCACTCAATAAGCAGAGGCTAAAGGCCTTTTCTGACCTGGAATCCCTACAGGGAGCAAAATATGTGTCATTATATAGGGAATGTTATAACATGCATGCTATCTTTCAAGTCAATGTATAACCATATAGGACAATGAGCATCACAAAAAAATTCCCTAGTCATCATAATAAAGCAACAAGTCATTTCTATTATCATAATTGCTATTGCATGATTCGAATGTATAACAAATACATGCAAAGGCAATTCAATTGTTCACATGATGAAAATACTACAAATCAAAGTAGGGAATTGCATTGGATTTCATTTTTGCCAGTGACATTTAGAGATGTGATAAATATGTATGAAAAGCTACAAGCATACAATTCAAATTACATACAAAAATTTGAATGAATCCAACCAAACCCACATATCAGAGAAAAACAGTCCATCATTCAAAGATTTGTGATTTTTAGGCCAGGTGATCTACAAACAAACATATTTGTTGATTGATTCTTTTTTTCAAGATGATCAGAGGAGATTTTGCTTTCCATCTCAGATGTTTTCAAAAGCTATCATGAAGCTAATGGTGTCATAAATCGACATGATGACATTTAATGTCAATTTAGTTTTATGGAGGACTATGTAATGCACATCTAGCAGCTTGGGTTTAGATTACACAATAGTTTGGTGAAAAAAATGTTGAACAGTCTCTCTAACCTTTTTACACTGAACAAGACCATCAAAATGAACTGTTACAACTTCAGGAGATATTATTGTTGCATGATTAGTATAATGTAGTAGTAAAATATCAATTTGAAGTGTTCATCAAACATTAACAAGATAACCATTTCCTTGGTTACAGCAAAAGTTGTGAGCGGAGATGCTGAAAATGCAATACTTACAGACAAATGTGATTATGTGGCAGGCTAAGGTTATAGGTTCACATAAGAATTTCAAATTTGCTTCAATCTGTATTATATGTACACTAGGTACTTGCTGCAAGTCAAATTGTGTAATGATACAACGTTACAATGGAATGCTGGGTAATGAGCACAGATAACATTGCTTTGACGACTTAGTCGTAATGTATCAATAGTAGAGATACATCCATATTGTTGAGGAACAACTGCCTCTAGTTATGATACATCAAAAGTTCAGATTTATCATTCGTGGTAATGTATCATTGGTTGTGATGTACCAGTATTAATGGTTGTCGACTCGATTATTTACAGGTAGCCACCATATACCCGGTAGCGGGAATATTGTTGAGTGCGGCGTAAAACTAAATTCACTTACTCACTCATTGGTTGTGATGTACCAGTATCAATGGTTGTGATGTACCAGTATCAATGGTTGTGATGTACCAGTATCATTGGTGGTGATGTACCAGTATCAATGGTTGTGATGTACCAGTATCATTGGTTGTGATGTACCAGTATCAATGGTTGTGATGTACCAGTATCAATGGTTGTGATGTAGCAGTATCAATGGTTGTGATGTACCAGTATCATTGGTTGTGATGTACCAGTATCAATGGTTGTGATGTACCAGTATCATTGGTTGTGATGTACCAGTATCAATGGTTGTGATGTACCAGTATCAATGGTGGTGATGTACCAGTATCATTGGTGATGTACCAGTATCATTGGTTGTGATGTACCAGTATCAATGGTTGTGATGTACCAGTATCATTGGTGGTGTATCAATATTTGTATTGCACCAATAGTTGTAATCTATCAATATTTATATTGCACCGATAATTGTGATGCACCAATAGTTAAAAACAGTAAAGTATTTCCTAGATTTACCTCATGTCCTGAATCTCCTTCTCATTAAGCTCCTTTAAATTTATCACTGTTTGTTTGTTTCCAACAAATGTATATATATAGAGAGACTAAGTGACAGTCCGGTAATATTTCATCATTCAAAGTTCAAATGCACCAATCGATGCAATATATCAATATTTGTAATGCATCAATATCAATATTTTTAATGCATCAATAGTTTGTTTACAATTTTTCAAACAATGTCATAACTTTGGACACAGAATGCTTGAAATAGAATAAACATCCTCTATGATGAGGGCTTCCCATGTCCTTCAAATAAACCCCTACTTCCTTTCTGATTTCTTTTGCCAGTTTCACACTCAACCGTTGATCATTCTGTTTACTTCAAATGCTGGGAAGATCCATGTTTCCTGTGCTAATCACGAAATAAAACATGGTTATCAGAACATACGGAAGCTTTTGCAATTATACAATATCTCATGTCATGACGTGCATAATGCTATCAAATTTGTAATCTTGGACATAAAATCATCATTTTATGACATTTGCTTTCAAAACATTATCATTTACATGAGAAAGGGTGGTATCATTCTCAAGGAACACCATACAATTTGTGAAAATGATACCCTGCTCCTCGATTTGTTCATCTTGTAAAAGTAGTTTGAAAGGCAAAACCTTTCAGAATGCCTAAAGGAACAGCATTTAACCAGGACATGTCACCACGGAGTGGAGATAGCAGCAATAAATGCTTGATATACTGCTTTAGAAACCAGAGTGCAATGAAGGCTACTGGAAGAAACACCATCAAGCTTTTCTTCCGAAGTATCATTTCACAAATGGAAAAGAGTAAAAAATAAATCCCCTTCTGACAAGACACAATCTTTTTTTTCTTGAATTATCTCACAGCAAGAACCTGATGGTTTTGTCAGAAACGGCAAAAATCCAATGAATACCAAATATCCTTATGAAATTTGATGAAGTTGATCTGTACGCTGGGAGCCCCGGGCATGTAGGAGAAACAGAAAGGATGTGGAAGGTTTGATGGAAGGAGTACTTGGGAAGGGATAAACATCACTAAACCCTGTCTGTGTCTTGTACTCTCTGACCAAGAAGCACAATCGCTTGTAACATCTCAAGGTCAACATGTAAATCAATAAACAAAATAACATGTCTGTAAATAAATATGTTTGTGAATTTGGTTTAATGCCATTCGTGAACGTTATGTCAGTATTGTATTGCAGCAGCATGACCAGATTCAGCATTGTGTTTGTTTTGTTGTTTAATGCCACACTCAGCATTATTTAAATATAAATAATTAAATCTGGACCAGACAATCCTGTGATCAACAGCATGAGTATTGATGACATGTGTCAACCAAGTCAGCTAGTCTGACCATCCAATCCTGTAAGTCACCTCTTACGACAAGCAAGGGTTGCTGAAGATCGATTCTAACCCGGATCTTCATGGGTAAAATTTAACTAGGAATGTCCATTCGGACAACTGATGACTATTTAAGTATTCAATAACCAATGTGACAACCAATCCCCATACAAGTAGTCAATAACCACTGGGACAACCAATCCCATGCAAGAAGTCAATAATCAATGTGACAACCAATCCCCATACAAGTAGTCAATAACCACTCTATAACCAATCCCCATACAAGTAGTCAATAACCGCTGTGACAACCAATCCCCATACAAGTAGTCAATAACCACTGGGACAACCAATCCCTATACAAGTAGTCAATAACCACTGGGACAACCAATCCCCATACAAGTAGTCAATAACCACTGGGACAACCAATCCCCATACAAGTAGTCAATAACCACTGTGACAACCAATCCCCATACAAGTAGTCAATAACCACTGTGACAACCAATCCTCATACAAGTAGTCAATAACCACTGTGACAACCAATCCCTATACAAGTAGTCAATAACCACTGGGACAACCAATCCCTATACAAGTAGTCAATAACCACTGGGACAACCAATCCCCATACAAGTAGTCAATAACCACTGTGACAATCAATCCCTATACAAGTAGTCAATAACCACTGGGACAACCAATCCCTATACAAGTAGTCAATAACCACTGTGACAACCAATCCCTATACAAGTAGTCAATAACCACTGTGACAACCAATTCCTATACATGTAGTCAATAACCAATGTGACAATCAATCCCTATACAAGTAGTCAATAACTACTGTGACAACCAATCCCTATACAAGCAGTCAATAACCACTGTGACAACCAATCCCTATACAAGTAGTCAATAACCAATGTGACAACCAATCCCCATACAAGTAGTCAATAACCAATGTGACAACCAATCCCCATACAAGTAGTCAATAACCACTGGGACAACCAATCCCTATACAAGTCGTCAATAACCACTGTGACAACCAATCCCCATTACAGTGTACAGGAAACCACTGTGACAACCAATCCCCATTACAGTGTACAGCAAACCACTGTGACAACCAATCCCCATACAAATGCACAGCAACTATTCTGAGAAACATTACTATACAAATGCTTAGCATCCATTGAGACATCAAATCCCCACACAAATCTTCAGAATCCATTGTGACAACCAATCCACGTGTCAATACTCGACATCCATTAGGGCAACCAATCATCACTAAAATATGTAGCAGGCATTGTGACAATTAATCCCCCCAAAATACTCCTTGCATATATGTGACCACCAATCACTTTACAGACATGAAGCAACTATTTTGACAACAAATCCAACACAAATACCCAACCGCCATTCAAATGGTCATTGTGACAGCCAATCCTCATTCTGAGAACTGATGGAGCCCGGTAGTGGTCAATAGCCAGCCTGTATGATACAATCATCCAGTCTTCTCAGCGTGGAGAGTTGTGTGTGTCTGTATCAAGGTATAAATCTTCCAGCAGACCTGCTAAAAGGCTGCCACCTCACTCCAAACATGCTCTGGAGAATAAGGATCTCTGACAATGCTCATTTTCTCACCACCAATGGCATGATGAATACCACAGTTGTGACCCAGAACATTATTAAGGACTTCCAGATATTCAGGTGATATCAATCTCAATGCAGTTTTCTATAGATATTAACCATCGTGTAATAAATCTGTTTCCCAACAATTCCTGATCTGGAAACATAAAACACACAAAACTAGTCTAGGAACTGGTCATATGGAAAATGTAACTTGGCTTTTAATGGTTATTACATCCAGCAATAAACCTGTAGTTATCACCAGTGTCTGTGCGGCTGTGTACAGTGAGATGGTATTAGTAAAGTGACATACAGTTTGAGTTGTTTAATCAATCTTATATATAGGCTGGATGAGTGAGTGAGTGAGTGAGTGAGTGAGTGAGTGAGTGAGTGAGTGAGTGACCAGTGAGTCTGGGACCAGACAATCCAGTGATCAACAGCATGAGCATTAATCATCGGATTGGGATACAATGATATGTGTCAACCAAGTCAGCGAGTCTGACCACCTGATCCCGTAAGTCACCTCTTACGACAAACATGTGTTACTGAAGATCAGTACCCAGATCTTCACGGATGATGGGCTATATGAGGAACTGCTTCTTTGCAGCTATATCTGGACAGCGACAAGCTGAGATTCTGCTATATCATGAGACATTGTTTTGATATGCAACACATACCTTTACTGGTGCAGTTGGGTAGCCTAGTGCTTAAAGCGTTGGCTCATCACACCAAAGACCCAGGTTCGATTCCCAACATGGGTACAATGTGTTAAGCCCATTTCAGGTGTCCCCTGCCATGATATTGCTGGAATGTTGCTAAAAGTGGTGTAAAACTAAATTCACTCACTCACTACATCTTTACTGTTACAGACTTTGACAACTGAGTCTATATATTATGGTCTGTGAGATACATGTATTATATATATGGGTTAAACCATTCAAGCCAACTGCACTTAGAATTATTGTCCATGTGCATCCATTATGCCTTTATACACCAAAAATATTTACTTTGTCAAATGACTACTGCCTAAATTATATGCATCATTGTACTACAGGCATGTGGCATTTTCAGTGCAGAAATGAAGATCACATCACAATAACTAACAGCTATGTATTAGATATACCCACACTTTCCGAGGTGTGCTGCTCAATACCCTATTGTTTGAGTCGTGGTGGCCTCGAGGCGTTAGCGAGGAGACCCACGACTCAAACAGTAGGGTATTGGGCTTATTGACACACCGAGGAAGTGTGGGTACATCTGACTTATACCTCACTTCTGGTCGAAGTTACGAGTTTATTATAACACTTTATGTTCCAATTATGACCAAAAAAATATTTCTTTTCCATCTGTTTCATTTATTTTTAGCCCACTGGTTAAGACCCTCAAATGTCAGCGTCTATAGTCTGTTTGCAGTGAAACCTACCGATCAATTTCACTTTAAACAAAAAAGTACTCAAATAAGTGAAATCACGATTAGAATCTCATAATTTGACCTTGCCAAATGAACATCTCAGAATTATATTCAACTTAGAATAAAATTTGTTTAACAAATGATCATAGTTTCAAATCAATATTATTGTTTTGTATTACAATTTTAGGGGGTAAGCGTAGTAGTTGGAACAGTGAAACAAATGCCCGTGCGATGCGTAAATGCGTTAACTTCTACCAAACCTGCATGTTCTGGGTGTTTCATTTAATGTGCATACCCCATTGTAATACAAACCAATAACAGCGCTTTGAAACTATGATCGTTTGTTAAACAACTTTTATCCTAAGCTGAATATAATTCTGAGATTTAAATGTTCGGTAGGCAAGGTAAAATTATGGGGATTTGCAATCTTAGTTTCACTTTATTTGATTTACTTTTTTAAAGTGATATTCATCGGTACGTTTTCACTGCAAACAAACTATAAGCAGTCAATTGCATGTGCATGCACGGGCTTGCACGATTTCACACGATTTTAAACACCAGTTCGGCTCTCGAGAATGACTTCAAGTAGCCCCAAATATGCTAATATTACTGATAATTGACATTTGTATGGGCAGACCAATGCGCATGCGTTCTCTGACTCGCATGTGGCATAGAAAACATTTGGAAGATCACACGTTCGTTCACCATGGATGCTGAAGAGTGAACAGAGGATTTTCTTTCTCAAATTGACAGTTTGTTGAAGCGTCACATTTCGACCTGGATGATAAGGAAGATTTTGAAACAGTCCAAATCTCAATGTGAGTCCATTGAAATAAAATTATATTTCGCCGTTTGTTGTGTCTTTATTGCTTCGGTATACCCTAGTGAAAAAGTGTAGGTGTATCATTGATACACCTACACTTTTGACAGGTGTACCGGTCAATACACCTACACGTTTAACAAAGGAAACCATGGCAACGAGACCGGAAGTGGGGTATAACTGGAATTACAAGCTATACTTTAAATGATGATATCAACAGTTTTACTGTAAAATATTTCAACAGTAATCTGTTATTGACAGTTTTACTGTAAAGGAATATTTGAACAGTTTTCTCTGCTATACTGTAAAAGGAAATTTTAACAGCTGTCTGTTAGAACAGCCGAACTGTAAAGGAAGATTTAAACTGTTACATGCTATGACAGGCAGCTTTATTGTATTCATTGAATATTTTAGCATTTATTGATAGTTCATAGTTTCATTGCAAAGAAAGATTTCTTTCCTAATGATATTTAAAAGGTAAATATGGGAGAAAAGTTGCTAAAGTAATTTCTGATTCAAAGTCTTTAAAGAATAGTGATGAGTTTATGTATTATGTAGGAACCTGCACATCAACTTCTGCACAGCAACACTGTCACAACCTGATGCCAAAACAGAAGGTTGTCACAAAAGGTCATCTGACTCCTCCAGTGAGCTAAACATGCATGTTTTTAGTTCCTTTTTCACTCTCTCTGTGACAGCATATTGTTGTCAGTATAATCTTTCTAAAGACAAAATAAAGTGTTTGACTCTAATAACATACACACGAACAGGAAACAACTGAATATGTACATATTTTCCTCCAATGTCTCCAGCCTACACTCAGGTCTCAGTGACAGACAGGAGCTATCTGTCAAGTGAGAATCTCCAGGTCTAGCCACAGATTGGAAGATAATGATCAAGAACTGATTCATTCAAAGTTTGTCATCCATACCACTTTCGGCCTGGCATCTACATTCAGAGAGTATCCCTTTTCATTTATTTGACCATCTCAATGTTCTGCCTCAGTGCCCATTTCTGGCATATTTCAAGGATGCAATTACTTTCATTTTTGTTTCCAGTGATTCAATATGGCTGCCAATATGTAGAAATGTTCACCATTGGTGTGACAGATGAGTCTGCCAGTCACTGTCAACTATATCTCAATAAGGTAGTCTGATTGGCTGACAGGATGGTGAAAGTCAAAGCTGGCCTATTACCATATTTGTCTCCTGAGACACACCAGGCCAAAGAATGCTAGCAAGACAGCCTCACCACAAAGACATGTTACTCTTGATGAAAGATTCAATTCCTCCCTTGGTGAGAACTTTCAAAGTTAGAGCAACCGTTTGAGTAGATCTTTGACAGCATGTCAAAATATCCTGTGTCGATATCTAATGTTGTTGAGTCAATGTCCTAAAATTCATTACTCAAAATATCAAGATTTGTTGAAACACTTTTATAAATATGCATACATATACTGGACAAAATAAGTTAGGGATATAGGTATTTTTATGATTGATATTTTATCAGTGTGTCAATGAATAAATAGATCATTATTCATAATTTCAAAATTTATGTATATCCCAAACTATTTTTGTCCAGTATACAAGAATCAGATTATGCTTTTATTCTGCACTAAAGAATATTTTGTGTGTTTATTTTCAAGATGTCATTTTGAATAGTTTTTGCGAAAATCCTTGGCATTGCTCGTTACATTTATACTAACACTGAAGCAAATTTGAAGCAGTTGTAATTTAGCTTGTAAAGAGAGTGTCGTATTTGTGTGATACAGTCTGTTGATGTTAGAAGAAGGCATGGTTACACTGTAATATCATTTATACTTTAAATAACATTGTTATTGAAGCAAAACTTTTGTAAAATTATACCCACAATTTCCACAGGAATTACTGACACTTTCACCAATGTAATACTACGTGGACCTGTGAAGATGTGGGTTAGAATTGGTCTTCAGAGACCCATGCTTGTGATAAGAGATGCCTAACAGGATTGGGTGGTCAGACTTGCTGACTTGGTTGACACATGTCATCGATGCTCATGCTGTTGATCACTGGATTGTCTGGTTCAGGCTTGGTTATTCACAGACCGCCGCCATATAGCTGGAATATTGCTGAGGGCGGCATTACACAACAAACACACAAACAAGCAAATGCTGAGCAAAAGTTTAATCATTACCATCAAATAGCATCAGCTATATCACTGACATTTTCTTTTAAATATGAAAGAACTAGGCCCTGAAGGTCCTGCAACACACCTTAAAGATGAAGCAAAGGGACAGCCATGTTTAACATATAACAAAAACATGTGATCAGTCTTAATGGACACGGCCACCTCCGTGATGTAGTGGTTAGAGCGGAAGGTCGCAGGTTCGATCCCCGGCCACATCACACCAAAAGACGTTAAAATGTGGTACTTGTTTGTCCCTGCCTGGCGCTCAACATTAATGGGTACAATGAGGACTGGTCGGCTCGGAGTCAGTATAATGTGTCTGAGTGGGGGTGAATGCTTAACTGCGGCATGGTATCTCAGTCGGCTAGCACTCTAAAACCAGCTTAAGTCACATACACATGCATGCATGTCGTCATATGAGTGAAATATTCTCAAGTATGACGTTAAACCCCATGTCACCTTACCTCACCTTAATGGACACCATTGCTGTTTCATTCAGCTAGGATGAACCTGAAACTACTGCTGACCTTAGGATTTGAAGAGTGAACAAACAACTAAACTAATGTCAAGCGGAGTATTTAACTGGAAGAATCAGGTTTTGTTGTTTTCGTCATCATCTTCCAAGAATGACCTTTGAATATTCATCATAAAACACTACACAAGTCTTTATATTTATCGTATGACAGAATGTCATAAGGAGTACCGAGGAGAGGAGCACAACACAGTACTGTAAGCATTGCTGCATCCTCCGATATCCCAATGGGCAACTCTGAAAGGAGCAAGTCATAGACTGTACTCAGATTGGCTATCAAAGCATCCATTTGAACGTATAATATAGCTGTCCCAATAATTTAATATGCTTTGCTAGCACAAAACCATTGGTGATATTTCAAAACATTATTTGACTTCATCCAGGGAATAACTTTGACTGTCATGACAAAATGGTCAAATAGCATAATCTTTATATTGAAAGTTAAATCATAAGAAAGTGGTGCTGTGATGCCAATATACCACTCAGAAATTGATGCCATCAAAACTACAGTAGAGAAAGCAAGAAAATGGCCTAGTTTGGGGCTTATTGTGAGTGCATAAACCCAGCTAATCCAATAACTAACACTGAGCCCGGCACAGATAGGGGAAGTGGATGATTTACTGAAACAGCAGGAGATTGGGCAAAACAGTTTGAAAATTGAAAATACAGTCGAGCACCGTTGTCTGAATATTCATGGGACCAGGAAAAATATCGAGTTATCCGAACTCCGACACATCTGACCAGGGCATATGATCATATATCAATATGAAAGAAAACAAAACGCTTCTCAGCATGTTTTGATTTGAAACTATGATCCCTTTTCAGTAGTGTTTAGTCGTAACAGTGAGTACTTCCTAATTAATTCCTTCTTAATTAATCCTAATTAAATAACAAACAAGTGACACCTTCAACTCAATTAGCCCTAATTAGTTTACACTATCGCATCCCTTTGATTCATGCGACACAATGTGGATAAACAACCTTAGTTCAGAGGGATAATAACTTGCCCATGAAAGGTAGGTGAATATGGAGTTTCTTTGCAAATATCGAAGTTAAAAGGGTAATTTTGCATGTTGGGACCTTGAAATTATATTGAGATATCCGAAATATCGAGACGTCCGTATCGAGTTAAAAGAGCTTGAATAATGATAATTTATGAAGGATTTTGCTGGGACCGAGATGTTATATCGAGACAACCGAGATATCGAGTTATCAGAGTTCAACACAACAATGCTTGACTGTATCAATGCCAGAAAGTAACCAGTCTTGATTATCAGCTAAAACTGATTCCATCAGGATTAAAAGGGTGGAGTGAGTGAGTGAGTGAGTGAGTGAGTGAGCTAGCTCTCATTCTGCTGTGTCAAAACATCAGGAGATGCTGTCAGTAGGATTGTCAAGATATAGTTTCACCATCTTGCGCTTGCAACATTGGAGAAAATAATTAAACTTGTTTGAACAGACACAAACTGTCTGCATCATAAATGACCTTGTCACATTCAAAAAGAGAGTTGGATTTAATGCCTCACATTTGTATTTCTTACTTAGTTTATCACCTTTTCATTTTGTTCATGGTTATATAGACACTAACATTGCATGCCTATCAAAAAATTATTTATTTATTTTAATTTTCTTTTTGTAAGCTTCTTCATGGCTGGCAGATGCATAGGATGAAATATAGAAATATATAGTCTAATTCTATTCAAAACATATACACTTTGGCACAAATCAATAGTTTAAGTGTACATAGGGTCAATACTGCTCAATCTATATAGCAATACGATATTGAACATTCTATCAATTAAAAATCTCCTATAATGAATCTTATAATGTCATTACAATGATCGCCTGAAAGGTCAATAGATATTCTCCAGTCATTAATGTATCTAAATACTGACAATTCTCACATGATCACCTCTTTTGTTTTATGACATATTTAACTTGCACTGAACTGAAATGTTAAAGAAGATCAATGAATAAGAAAATCATTGTTAAGATCTTTGTGCATATTAGCGAACATTGCTTTCATTTTAAGCCAATGACAGTTATACTCTTGATTGTTCAGAGAGGGTCCACCTTTTCAACAATTTCCAGAAATAATATTTTAAAACATTTTTACACTCAGAGAAATAAATAAAAGGTTTGAATGACATGACTAGGTGATGTTTGATTTCAAACACCCTGATTGGGAGGTTGAAAGATCCATACATGCAAAGGCTTTAAACATATTTGACATCTCTCAAGCACTTAATGGAGGCTGCAAGGTGTGACAGTGTTGCTTTATATGTTTTCTTGAAAAAGGTTGTGTCAGGCTGAAATAGAATTCCAATTTTATTTCTTGCTTTACAGATCTGCCTGTCACATTTTTTCAAGAATAAAAAAAAAAAATTAATTTTTCCTGCTCAAAAAATAAAATCCTAATATTTTCATTGGCCAAAAATGTAAACTTACAAAAAAAAGTTTTATTTTAGATTGTTTTGGGCCCCATATACACTTCATAAATTGCCAAAAGTAAAATACTTTTAGTATTTAGAAGAAATATTACTTTGACTGGTGATTTTTTTTTTCCCTCCTGCCTTAAGGTTTTCTGAGGACAAAAATCCATAAAACAAGAAATATAATTGGTCTGGCCTTATTGTCCCATACTGCATTGAGTGTATATTCCACAAGCTGAATGGGTAAAAGGATATCATTCAGCTCTTGTTATCTTTGCTGAAAATATGTGATCTCAAAACTTTAATTGTGAATATAATGCATGGGTAACATATTAAATCTATTTGATTGTGTTAAATTTAATCTGTGTTCTGTTCACACCATAGAATATATTCAGTTCCTAAGAAATGTGTTTATCTACCATAAATGACAAATTTTGAGGACCAAAATACAAATCTGTAGAAAGGGTCGGCTTATCCATGGGTTACACTTTGGTCAAACTAATTTTTATGGTGTTGAGAAAACCTTTATTGTATCACTTCGTGTGAAAGAACAAAAGAAAATTACTTTTGTCGATGTCAACCTGCAATTAAACATCACTAAACAAGATAATATACCTTGTCAGTTCTATTTAGGTTTTGTTGGGCATTGTATTATATGCAGGGCTTCAGATATTTGTCTTGTAAACAGAGCCAGAAATAGTATATAGCTACACTGTGCACACTGTATATGCCATGAGTGAGCACTACCAGACATTGTTACCCGTGAAGATCCGGGTTAGAATCAGTGGTCAGCAACCCATGCTTGTCGTAAAAGGCGATTAATGATATTGGGTGGTCAGGCTCGCTGACTTGGTTGACACATGTCATCATATCTCAATTGCGTAGATCGATACTCATGCTATTGATCATTGGATTGTCTAGTCCAGACTCGATTATTTACAGGCTGCCGCCATATAGCTGGAATATTGCTGAGTGCGGCATTAAACATCAAACCAAGCAGACATTGTGACATCTCAGATGAGCTGGTGCATGGATGTTTGATTGTTCTACACACACAACCCCCCCAACAGACCTTTGATCGTAGGTAAGGTAGTTTATTTTGTTATAACTGTAAGTAAAATATTTAATATTTATTCCTTTTATCTAAATTTGGTCACATTGAATGTCCATGTAAGGTCAAAAGAAGATTCAGGGATTGTCATTTAAAAACAAAAATTATTCATTCATAAAATGCTCATAATATCAGGAAGTAAGAAGTACCACCTTTCTGCTAAAAAGTGATCTTAGCGCTAAATTGATTGTAACTCTGCTTCTCTAACACAGATTTCCGACAATAAAAGCATTATGATCTCACTCCAGAACACTGCCCTAATTCCTAACAACATCCCAAGGAATCTGTTGACACTGATTTCAGATTGAATCAGCAATCACAAAAAGAGAATAATCAGCCTCAATTATCTGTCATAACAGATTCCAATTTTTGTAAAAGGCAAAACAGCAGTGAAAATTACATGAATGGAAAAGTGAAAACCAGTGATGTCTCCAGGTGTTTGCAAAAATGTCAGCTTGTGTTGTCCGACCAGTAGCATCTGCAGCTCACATGATCTGCATAAAAAACCGAGTGTTGATTATTCCTTGATGCTGCACAGTATTTCTCCTACCAAATGACAGAAGCCTGTGAACACTCAAGGCTTGACCAGACAGCTAGTCAAGTGATGGTAAATCTGCATTGTATGATGATTGTATTCAGGCAACTTTTGCAGTACTCTTGCAATGGTTGTACTCATCTGACACAGTGAAGATTGGTTTTGCTTTTGTTTTTCATTTATAATTGTTTCTATTTTGTTGAATTTCATATAAACATTTAATAATATACATTTTGACAACAGAAGTTCTTATCCAATGGACAAAGTGAATCAATAAAACAATAGATGAAAGCAAGACCAATATTTGTAAACATTATTGCCTCACATATTGTAATGATATAATATTGATACAATTCCAGCTGTAGGAACTCAAATTTGGTATTTGTTTTGTGATTCTACTTTTGAATACTACCAGTAGCAACAATATTTCATTAAAAATGTCATTTCAATCTGGCAATCTGAGTAAAATATTGTATTAGGTAAGTATTCTGATATATGTTTTTGGAAAAATCCAATTCTCCAGTTCCAGCCATATCAGGGTTACCCTGCTAAAATACAATATTTGCAAAGCCATTTCTGGTTCAGCCGAACAGTTACTGAAATTATTTTTAGCAGTAATTCCCATTTTTACAAGTCTAGTTTTGGTTGGTGAATTGAGGTACAAGATTTTACACTGAAACCACTGAAAAGCAGTATTTGTGTACATCAGAAGAGTAAATGGTTATAGAGAGACCAGATAGCTGCAAGTACATTTATCAGTTACTACCATTTTTATGCGCCTAATTATGTTTGGTAAGATTTGATCCAAGATTCTGAAACCACTGAAAAGTAGTATCACTTGTACACCAGAACTATATATAGAGAAACCAGATTTCAAAACATATTTCCAGTATTCTCTAAATGATGTTGTGCCATGACAGATTAACTGTGGTAATATGATATATTGGCCATTCCTTAAGGTACTATGAGATGTATATATACTGAAGCACAAAAGAAACATTATACTGATAGAGGTTTCTTAAAGCAAACACTTTGATTCACTCTAACTAACAATCAATGGAGGACTGAGTTCAAACTTGACAATTATGATTAACACATTTTCAAGAAACACAGAGTTCACACAAACAAAATCACCAAAAATGGTACCTGTAAGATACCAAAGTCAGTATCATGTCTGGCCTCCATGGGCATTGATGAAAGCATTGCATTGTCTTACATGGAATGAATTAGCCAGTTGATTAAGGCCATAGGCACTTGGTTCCATACTCTGCGAAATGCCTGATTGAGTTCAGCCACAGTTGTCGGCCTTGGTTGGAGGTCATTCAGTCTTATTTTAATCACGTCCCAAAGGTGTTCTATTTGACTTAAATACGGACTGAGTGAAGGCCATTGTAGGGTTTGGATGGCATGTTGTCATAGGAAGTCGGATGTTGCTCTGGCAGCGTGGACATGAGCGTTGTCTTGCTGGAAGATGTGATTTCTGTAACGTCCAAACTGTGGTACAACGTGGGGTCCTATAACTTGGCCAATATAGCGAGCAGCTGTCACGTCATTTCCTCATCCAGGACCGAGATTCTGGAACACCATGGTGCCAAACCTCTGGATCAGACCGATTGCACCACGCACCATGATGCTCATTGGAAAACAGTTCCCCACACCTTCGCCATACTCCCACTCTGCCCTCAGCTGTCGAAACACAATATCAGCTTTCATCAGAAAAAAGCACAGTTCTCCATTGTCGATAACGCCAATTTCGATGCTGAGTTGCCCATTGCAGTCGGTTTTGGTGGTGACAAGCGGTGAGGACAGGACTGACTGACTGAGTTTGGTTTTACGCCACTTTTAGCAATATTCCAGCAATATCACGGCGGGGGACACCAGAAATGGGCTTCACTCAGTGTACCCATGTGGGGATTCGAACCCGGGTCTTCGGCGTGACGAGCCAACGCTTTAACCACTAGACTACCTCACCGCCCCACCACGATATGGTCTGTGATGGCAGAGATTCATGCCGTGTAAATGTTGACTCACTATATCCGTACTAATGGGTCTGTTGTGAGTACCAATGGTCCCAAACGATCCTGCAGATGGCGAGTTTCAGGCGAGTATGGGACTCACTTCCATTGGTGGGGTTGTCATGATATGCACATGCATTTTCATTTTCACGAATGCCATACGGAATCTTTACCACATTTGCCTTTTTAGGTGCGTTTGGTCGATAGGTCTTTCCATCAGAAACCACACTGAAGTTGGTAATAACTGCCAAGTTGGATTGAAAAACATGTTTACAAAACAGTACAATCATAATGAAAACACCACCTTGTAAGAACAAAATTTCGCATTTGGTTTTGAAAAGTGATGTTTCTTGTGTGGTTCAATATATTAAACCAGTGCTTCGAACCTCGGCTATAATTACAATCTTTATAAAAGTCACCCTACTGAAAAAATCCCCACATGACATTTTAAGTTCATCAATGATATGATACATCAGTAGACTTTACGTGACTGGTCTAGACTGTGAAAATGTCATGTCATAATCAAAGACAAATGTTCCTTAGAAACTGATGGTAACAGAATTTCCACAGCAATATTGACCTTGACCTTCACTACAAAGATGAGCTCATATTTATCATCAACATTAAACTTTACAAAGACTGGATTGCGGGTCTGTCAAGGTTGTATTTGGTTGATCATTAATTTCTTTCTTGATTTTGAAACTCTGACAATTTTCAGTGTTGTCCTTTCTCAATAGATTAATAAAGCTGTGTGTATCAGGTAAAATAGGGAGAACGCTTAATTTATCTGGCTCAGAATTAGCCACTCCTGAATCACTAAATAATGATATTTTTTTAATGTTTTCTTAAAAACAGTAATCTCAAAATACATTGCATGAGGCAAAAATAAGTGAAAATGTGTCATATTTTTCAAATATAGGCCCTGAGGAACAGATCTGATGTAACAGTATAAAAATATAACAAAACATAATTTTTTTCTCAATTTCATTTGTATGTACAAGAAATCAGAACAGAATCATCTTGAAGGTTCTGAATATTTGAAGAGCTCCAGCAAGTTCAGCAAGATGGTGTTAAATACGTTTTAATCAACTTAACATGTAACATAGAGTCAAGAAAGTTATTAAAAGCGTCAATTATGACACAGTGAGCTCTGGCTAATCCCTGCTGCTACATTCTCCACGTCAATGGCGCTGAGACTGCTGCTGTTGGTTGCCATGCTGCTCAGATTCTCCAACAAGCTGAATAAAATGTCAATCACAGCCACCTGCCCTTATTGTTTCAATTAATGCACCCAGGTGGAAGGGAGCCAGTTCCCTTGATCAAAATTATCGGTTACAAATAGCTCCAGATTGACAGCATTCTCTTCTGGCTGAAACATCTTCCTCCCTTGTGACAATTGCATTGAGATGTTGAGAGTGACTGACTGGAAGAACTGGCACCTGGGATGGAAGGCCTTGCCTTCAGAAGATTATTTATCATCTAACCTAGAGCAAACACCCTGAAAGTCATCATGACCTCATTTGTGAAATATACCTGCCAATAAGGCCAAAATGAATCAGTTAATACAATTTTACCCAATGTTGACCTCACAACCAAATACCAGGTATTGCATGAATTTATTGTACCCTGGAACCAGCTGAAGAATTTCCCTCAGAGATGAGCTTGATGAGCTACACCAAGTGGTGACATGTTATAAGTGTCCCTGTTTTTCAATGTCCACCATACAAATCTGAAAAGGATCACATGTGGCTGTGTTGGTCATAACAAAATGCATAGACACAGCAGTTTCCAACAAAAGGTGCCTTCATATTAAAGCATTTATACATCCTAACTAAATATATGATGTCCATTTCTGGGCCTACATGCTGTGATATTGCAGGAATAATTGTACATGTGGCATAAACTCACTCACTCACTCACTGATAATCATGACTGGTTACTTTCTGGCATTGACATTTTCAATTTTCAAACTGTTTTGCCCAATCTCCTGCTGTTTCAGTTGTAAATCATCCACTTCCCTTATCTGTACCGGGATCAGTGTTAGTTATTGGATTAGCTGGGTTTATGCACTCACAATAAGCTCATACAAGGCCATTTTCTTGCTTTCCCTTCTGCAGTTTTGATGGCATCAATTTCTGAGTGGCATATTGGCATCACAGCACCACTTTCTTATGATTTAACTTTCAATATAAAGATTATGCTATTTGACCATTTTGACACGACAGTCAAAGTTATTCCCTGGATGAAGTCAAATGATTTTTTTCAATATCACCAATGGTTTTGTGCTAAAAGCGTATCAAGTGGAGGTATTGGGACAGCTATATTATAAGTTCACATGGGTGCTTTGATAGCCAATCTGAGTTCAGTCTATGACTTGCTCATTTCAGAGTTCCCCACTGGGATATCAGAGTGCAGCAATGTTTACAGTACTGCATTTTGCTCCACTCCTCCGTACTCCTTCTGTCATACGATAAATATAAAGACTTGTGTAGTGTTTCATGATGAATATTCAAAGGTCATTCTTGGAAGATGATGACAAAAACAACAAAACCTGATTCTTCCACAGTTAAATACTCTGCTTGACATATGTTTAGTTGTTTGTTTACTCTTCAAATCCCAGGTCCCCCATCCAAACTGTCAGCTAAAATTACAGGGTCATCCTAGTCGAACAAAATATTTCCATACAACAAAGGTAGGTTTGTTCGTTCGCAGGTAAATGTTTGAGACCTGCATCATTTGGACATTCCTCTCACAGTAAGTTGACACAACCTCATATATCTGTTGGTGTTAAACACAACTCACTCACTCACTCACTCACCACCCACTCTATCAGTATTTGTTTCTCACTGCACGACTGACTGACTGAGCAACATCACGGCGGGGGACACCAGAAATGGGCTTCACACATTGTACCCATGTGGGGATTCGAACCCGGGTCTTCGGCGTGACGAGCCAATACTTTAAACACTAGGCTACCCGACTGGCCCTCTCACTGCACGATACCTGTTACAAGCCAGTATACACTTCAGATGTACCACCACAGCTAAACTGACAAGTCTACCTTCCCCTGTCATGTAATCAGATGAGCTGGATCCATACAAGATTGAGTTCTGGAACCTCAGTATAATCTCATAAAGTCTAAAATGCAGATCTCTGTAAGTTTGGATAGCTAACTTACTCACCTATAGCTGCATGGCATCACAATACAGGTCAAACATGTCAGAAAACCCTCAACTTTATCTGATATAAACTTCTCACAGAAATCCTAAACTTAATGGACATAATGTAACTGTCAAACATGCCCAAATGAGATCACAAGAGTACATGCTTTGAATATTACCATTCATTATTAGCATACCTGAAAGTTGTCTATGTGAAAAGTTAAAAATAGAGGAAGGTTGGATTAAATTTGTGGAAAAGTAGTTGCCATTCTGTGCACAAATAGCATCCCAAGACACCTTATTTCAGTTTGGTTATGGAATATGGAGTCTTGTCAATGTCATCATTGACATTGCAAGTTAATATGTAAATATATTCAAAAGAGTTTAAATTTTTGTATAATTCAAAACTTTTTCAAACATTTTTTTGACAACGGCTGTCTGTTCCAGAACACTAACCACACACAATATATAAACTTAATATAGTTGGTTTACATATTCTAAAGTTTATAACAATGTCTAGAATCAATAAAAAGTGAATATATTCAAAATGATTTGAATATGCCCATGGCAAACTTTCTGACCATTTGCGTATGAAATAACAGCAAATTAATTCTGGATAGATGGAGCTCTTCACAGTAAACTAAGGCATCATCCATGAAACAATTTTGATACCATCCACCAAGTGAATTTATACTGGAAAGGAGTGGCAGTGAGATGGGAGATTTAATACCTGTGGAAAAGACTAGACTTGCATCATTTATGCATGTAGTGATGCAAACGTGAGTGAGTATAGTTTTATGTCACGTTTACCAATATGCCAGCAATATCACAGCGGAGAATACCAATGTTGGGAATCAAACCCAGGTTATAAGCTATATGAGCAAACACTTTAACCATTGGACTACTCAAGAGCCTGATAGTATTTCAGGAAAGGATGGGCAAAGGGAAAATAATGTGGTTCAGGAATGCGAGACAGGCTACTCTGGTATTAGACAACAGCTGATTTAGAAGACCAGTCAGAATTGTCAGCCTTCCATTTACTTACTACATGAAACATGATATCATTATCTTGTAATGTCTTCATGGCTGAAACAGTGTTATCACATAGGGTAAGCAATGTATTGCTCAAGTCTGAATTAGATCAGATGGTAAGGATGTAACATATGTTATATTATAAGTTGTTCACTGGTCTCGAGGGGGACATGGGTTGATGTACCCTCGATGTTTGTTCATGTTCCCTGAGCCTGAAGGGCGAGGGAAACATAAAGAAACATAGAGGGTACATCAACCCATGGGCCCCGAGAGACCAGTGAACAACGTATTTATCTTACCAAACACCTCAATGGTAATTCTGAACTGTTTGAAGCACAGGTATCGGATCATAATATGGTGTACCAGACGACAAGAAAAACAAATTTAGAGTTATCTCCCTTCAATCGATTTGCATTCGCAAAACATCGGTAATTTCCGTACATCATACGTGATTCAATGTTATTCGAGATAAATAATTACTACTACGAAGTACCAAATGAGTTCGGCATTCTCAGCGGGGTACATAGAAAATGTTACTCGCTTGTAAGCGGGGTACATTGAAAATAATAGAAGAGCGTTCAGCCAATCAGAAAAGGACATTTATGGGTGAGGCAAGATGATTGGGATTACACTTTCTTAGCAAAGTACAGATTCTAGTACTTTTGTTGGGTTGAGTCCCATCTAGGAATCGAACCCACACCCTCAGTGTCACGCACCTAATCACCAGCACACAAAGTCAGCTGCCTAACCCGCTCAGCCATTGCGACTTCCACAAGTAAGGATCAGGGCCTCTATCGACCAAGAGTCATTGTATCCCACCCATCCCTGCTTATACTATCAACCACTAGTCTATGGTTTGTTTGTTTGTTTGTTGTTTAATGCCGCAGCAACATTCCAGCTATATGGCGGCGGTCTGTAAATAATCGAGTCTGGAACAGACAATTCAGTGATCAACAGCATGAGCATCGATCTACAGAATTGGGATATGATGACATGTGTCAACCAAGTCAGTGAGCCCCTACTCTTACAAATTGCTGAAGATTAATTCTAACCCAGATCATCATGGGCTACAAGTCGAGTCTATAGGTGCAACATTTGGCTATTAATATTTCAATATGGTATAACTGGACTGCTGTTGGCATAAAATAAGAAACATATGGGACAGAAGCTTAAAATGATCAATCCTACCCAACGTTTTCAGCTGAATGACTAACTGTCAGGTTGTTTTTGCATTCTTTCAAGGCAAAACATTTGCTATGAGAAAGGTAGGTTATATTCATAAGAGGCCACAACATAATAAATGTCACAAATTCCCTTCTTCAAATTCCATGTTTGGAAGTCTTAGTCTGTCACAACTTACAGCAATTTTTCATCTGGCAGTAATGTTGAAATTATGATGAAAACTGAATTCACGCAATGGGATTATACATGCAAATCAACCATGTAAATTACTGCCATGAAACTGTAGTCTGACTGAGTTTAGTTTTACGCCGCTTTTAGCAATATTCCAGCAATATCACGGCGGGTGAAACTGTAGTCAACAGTGATAAAAGAATTGCTTAAAATGGCAGTCACTATACAACAGATACTGTTAGCATTGCATAAGTGAGTGAGTGAGTTTAGTTTTACACCGCACTCAGCAATATTCCAGCTATATGGCGGCGGTCTATAAATAATCGCGTCTGGACCAGACAATCCAGGGATCAACGGCATGAGCATCGATCTGCGCAATTGGGAACCGATGACAGGTGTCAACCAAGTCAGCGAGCCTGACCACCTGATCCCGTTAGTCGCCTCTTACGACAAGCATAGTAGCATTGCATGAAGGACCAATAGACAAATATATTAAAATAAAACACATCGTGGATTTGCAACCATGGTTTTCAATCTGCAACATCAAGGAATATAAACAATTAAGTTGCTAATTATGACGGCTTTGTATTTTTTGTGATATGCATAAAGAAAATTTAACATGCCTTCCATAAAATGTAAACCCATAATTGTGGCAGATGTCTAGTAGAAAGAAAGTATTAGCAGTTGCTGACGTAAATGTATATATTTCTGACAAGGAGACAGTTTCAAATAAATAAACAACATGTTTGTGATAAAACACAGTGTTGGTGCTCAAATATCATGTTAATCTATATCGACATTGCCTCAACAATTCCATGACAACACAACATCAGCAAGTTAAATAAAACTAACACCATAAATGTATACTAGTAAATGTTCCTAAAGTGCTACATGTGCCTTTTAATTATTTCAGTCATCTTTGGGGTGCGTGGTCAGCCTATACCAGGATTCAATGTGAATGGCTATGTATCTAGGCATGCCAGAAGCTAGAATGTCTCACAGTCCCTGAACAACATTATTTTCTACAGGCACAGCCCTTTCTGCAATATAAAAAACAAGTCTAGATGTTCCTCAGGTTCACGTTCTGAATCTGCCAATTCAACTCCTTTTCAATTTACATGTAGTTGGTTCCATCAAAATTATATATATTCACAGACTAAGTGTTAGTCTGGCGAGAAACGTAATATCAGGGCTTGGATCCCTGAGACTCTCAGTGATTATGCTAATGGGTTTCAGAAAAGTGTTTCACAGTGGAACCCTACTTAGGCCAGACCAATTTTATTTCTTGTTTTACGGATTTTTGTCCTCAGAAAACTTAAAGGCAGGAGGGAAAAAAAATAAAAATAAAATCACCAGTCAAAGTAATATTCCTACTAAATAATCAAAGTATTTTACTTTTGGCAATTCATGAATTTCTTTTAGAAGTTTACATTTTTGACCAATAAAAACATTAGGATTCTATTTTTTGAGCAGGGAAAATTAATTTTTATTTGTTTTCTTATTCTTGAAACATTATGACAGGTGGATCCGTAAAACAAGAAATAAAATTTGTCTGGCCTTATGTAGGAAACCTGCATACCATACACTTTTATGAAAATGAAAAGCATTCTGCATAAAATGCCCTGTTTATCAGACATCTGGTGTTGGGGCACTGTTATGGTCATGAATGCACTTTTATAAACTGGTCTCATGTAGCATATGTTCTATCTGGAATTATACTTTCTCAATAAAGAACAAAGTCGAGTACAGTTTTGCGTCCCCCTGAGATTGACCTCACACTCACAGAGTAATTAGACACCTAATCTCCAGCACAAAAAGTCAGTGATCTTAACCCACTCACCCACTGTGGTGTCCACAAAAAAATGCAAGCCTACCAAATGGTAGTTTAAATCATGTACTTTGTGGACCATTCTGACAGTACAAATTGGCACAGCTCCCATGGCTGACAACTATGAATACTCAGTGCACCTTAGATGGTGGTCAAATGTAAGGTATGGTATATTCAGGAGTACATTTTCTCACTAAAGTACAGATTCTGGTCCCTTTGGGGGTTGAGTTATAGTCATCTTACCAAACATCAGTTATGCATGATGCTGTATGTTTTATGGGTTATCACACTGCAGCCAGTATCAACTGTTACTATTTGATCGCACGGGATGAAGATGACATTTGTAGTGGGAGATTGGGTGTCCTTGGTATAAGTCTCAACTGGGATTTAACATTGAGGTGAAGTTTGTGTTAAGCGACTTTAATCCAAAAGTTAGAATGTGCCTGTAATGGTATGCTTTGTAGGGCAGTTAACTGTGGTCATTTTACCAAGTCACACATCTGAAAGATAGTTCATCCAGAAAATTCCTTGAAAAAATATTGGTGTGTTGATATGGAAGGTTCCATTACTGACTTTATACCTGCAGGTTCCCTGCTTTCCTCTCATGCTAGGTTTAATGCATATGAACCTGTCATATACTTCAAAGCACTGTAACCCATTAATTGATCTTCAAAAGAACTTTTAACCCAGAAAACACAATGCAATGCAGTTTTAACCATTGAAAAACTATTTAAAGGAGTGTTAACCCATGAAATGTTATTCAAATCACTGTTAACCCATGAACTACTACTCAAAGCATTGTTAACCCATGAACTACTACTCAAAGCACTGTTAACCCATGAACTACTACTCAAAGCACTGTTAACCCATGAACTACTACTCAAAGCACTGTTAACCCATGAACTACTACTCAGAGCACTGTTAACCCATGAACTACTACTCAGAGCACTGTTAACCCATGAACTACTACTCAGAGCACTGTTAACCCATGAACTACTACTCAAAGCACTGTTAACCCATGAACTACTACAAAGCACTGTTAACCCATGAAGAGCACTGTTAACTCCATGAACTACTACTCAGAGCACTGTTAACTCCATGAACTACTACTCAAAGCACTGTTAACCCATGAACTACTACTCAGAGCACTGTTAACCCATGAACTACTACTCAGAGCACTGTTCATGAAAGCATGAACTACTTAAGCACTGTTAACCCATGAACTACTACTCAAAGCACTGTTAACCCATGAACTACTACTCAAAGCACTGTTAACCCATGAACTACTACTCAAAGCACTGTTAACCCATGAAACTACTCAAATCACTGTTAACCCATGATGACTACTACTCAAAGCACTGTTAACCCATGAACTACTACTCAAAGCACTGTTAACCCATGACTACACTGTTAACCCATGAACACACTGTTAACCCATGAACTACTACTCAAAGCACTGTTAACCCATGAACTACTACTCAAAGCACTGTTAACCCATGAACTACTACTCAAAGCACTGTTAACCCATGAACTACTACTCAGAGCACTGTTAACCCATGAACTACTACTCAAATCACTGTTAACCCATGAACTACTACTCAAATCACTGTTAACCCATGAACTACTACTCAAAGCACTGTTAACCCATGAACTACTACTCAAAGCACTGTTAACCCATGAACTACTACTCAAAGCACTGTTAACCCATGAACTACTACTCAAAGCACTGTTAACCCATGAACTACTACTCAAAGCACTGTTAACCCATGAACTACTACTCAAAGCATTGTTAACCCATGAACTACTACTCAAAGCACTGTTGTTAACCCATGAACTACTACTCAAAGCACCATGAACTACTACTCAGAGCACTGTTAACCAATGAACTACTACTAACACTGTCAAACCCATGAACTACTACTCAAAGCACTGTTAACCCATGAACTACTACTCAAAGCACTGTTAACCCATGAACTACTACTCAAAGCACTGTTAACCCATGTTAAACTACTCAAAGCACTGTTAACTTTCCATGAACTACTACTCAAAGCATTGTTTGTCACTCCATGAACTACTACTCAGAGCATTGTTAACCCATGAACTACTACTCAAAGCACTGTTAACCCATAAACTACTACTCAAAGCACTGTTAACCCATGAACTACTAATCAAAGCACTGTTAAGCCATGAACTACTACTCAAAGAACAGTTAACCCATGAACTACTACTCAATGCACTGTTAACCCATAAAATACTCTTCAAAGCACTGTTAACCCATGTAATACTCTTCAAAGCAGTGTTAACCTAGTGATTGGTTCCCATGGTCTTGGTAAACAGCTATGTATCCCACCTGGGAGGAGAATAAATGTTTGAGTTTGACCAGAAGAATACATCAATTATACCCTACCACAAACAAAGTAGCTTGCACATTGTTTTCTGAGTTGAAGAGTAAACTCCCAAAACACACTACAAATAAAAGCTGCACATTGCAGTCAATGAAGGTCAAATTAACCAGCCCAAGCAAACCTCAGCTCAATCAAACAGCTGTTTTCTATAAATTTATAATTTGTTTTAATTATGTTACAATGGCAAAATGAAGATGTCAGCAAGGTAAATTAATGGTAGCAGTATCATGATGGGTATATGCATCCCTAGAAAGGTTTTAGATCACCAGTAGGGGCAGTGGGGTAGCCTTGTGGTTGACTGACTGACTGACTGAGTATGGTTTTACGCCGCTTTTAGCAATATTCCAGCAACATCACGGCGGGGGACACCAGAAATGGGCTTCACACATTGTACCCATGTGGGGATTCGAACCCGGGTCTTCGGCGTGACGAGCCAACGCTTTAACCACTAGGCTAACCCACCGGCCCCTTGTGGCTGAAGCATTCACTGGTCATGCTGAAGACCCAGGTTCATGTCCCTACATGGGTACGATGTGTGTAGCCCATTTCCAGTGTCCCCCGCCATGATGTTGCTGGAATGTTGCTACTTGTGATATAAAATCCCACACATATCCTGTCTTATTATTGCAACTCATACATTGTCCTCATAATCTGCAAAATGCTGAACTCAATAAACTTACTTTCAAGGTAAACTTGACTTTTGTCACATGCTTGTCAGCAAATGTTAGAGATATTGAGACATTTCCCCTCAAAACATATCAAGAATTAATTTTGTCATGGAAATATAGCCAATCCCTTTAAGGCCTGTGTAGTATGTAGGCTGTCTAGTGATGTCATTTACAACACGAAATGTCAAATAAATAACAATCAATATCACAGGAAAATCTATCAATGGAAATCTTTTTTTGTTAAAATACAAATTGAAAACATTCAAGAATAAAGTCTTGGCCAGTCATGTCAAGTTCCTAATGTTACATCTTCTTGCTTGCTCCTCAACACAAATGCAGTAAGAAAACTCATTTATTTGTCTGTATGGATGGTGATAGAATGGGCTTGGTTCCACTTGTTTGAACTGTAAGTGTGTATGTGTTGCATTTAAATGTGTGTTAAAGCTGATGGAGATGAATGATGATACAGCAGCGATGTCGCCACTGTCTGGACCTTGAACATAACCTCATGTGAGGTGAGGTTGCAGAGTAGACTCTCCTTATCAGCATCACCTTCCACAGGCTCTTGAGCTGCATATACTACTCAAAAGAAGTTAAGGTGAGGTGAGGTGAAATTGGGTTTAACATCGTGCTTGAGAATATTTCGCTCATATGACGATGTGCATGTGTGTGTATGTGCGGCTGCTTGTACTAGCCCAGACTGAAGCTGGTTTTATAGTGCTAGCCCACTGAGATACCATGCCACAGTGAAGCATGAATACCCCACTCAGACACATTATACTGACTCCGAGCCGACCAGTCCTTGTTGTATCCATTAATGCCGAGCGCCAGGCAGGGACCAACAAGTACCATATTTTAACGTCTTTTGGTTTGACGCGGTCGGGGATCGAACCCGCGACCTTCCGCTCTCCGGGCGGACGCTCTAACCACTACACCACGGAGACGGTCCAAAAGAAGTTAAGGAACATCTGTCATGGCACATTAACTATAGTTAAATAACAGGCTATTGTCTGAAGTACTGATGCCCCATATACTACACAAAAGAAGTTAGGGAACACTTGATTATATTTCCTTTATGTGATGATTAATCTATCATGCCATAACACATTCTAAACAGTCGTAAGACAATCTACAGTCTGAAGAACTTATGTCAAATATACTACATAAAAGATGTTAAGGAACACCTGATTTTCTTCCATATGATAGTTAATCTGTCACACCATTTTCAATAGTCATTTGACAGTCTACAGTCTGAAGAACTTGGACCATATATTCATAATAAGTAAAGGAACACCTGATGTTTTTCATATGATGTTGGTTAATCATACCATGAACTCTTAAGAGCCTTGTGAAAATATGTAAGAATTATCCTAGATATAGTGTGAGCTGGGTTTTTTAGAGTAAAAAAATCTTTTTTTCTGAAAAGACTGGAAAAGACTGTTTGCATGAGTTTTTTTAAGACAATGGCATTCAGTTGGCATGCTGGATGTTCTGTAAAATGGTGGGTTTTTGTCAAGAAACAATAATTAAAGTATCATTGTGTTCACTGTAATTCCTACATTCTGAATAGCACAACTGGTCACATGTTCTTGCATTCATTTGCTAATGAATGTAAAAAAATACCCAAATATCATCGGTATGGATTGTTGGCGAATCCCATTTACAGTTGAGGGAATTCCCTTTCCCTCCAGACACAAAGCAATGCATGAAGATCCTTCTCTGCAGGATGTGAAAACATTTACTCACATACAATTGACCAATACATAAGGCTTCTGTTCAAAATGGTGTGAAAACACCCCCCAAACAAAACCCAGCAAAATGCATGAATAATCAGCTAAAGAGGTCGTGAAATCATTTCCAGGCATAAACCTGAGCCACAGAATGGGGTTCTCTTTGGTAGTGAAGCATGAATACCCCACTCAGACACATTATACTGACTCCGAGCCAACCAGTCCTTGTTGTACCCATTAATGCCGAACGCCAGGCAGGGACCAACAAGTACCATATTTTAACATCTTTTGGTTTGACGCGGTTGGGGATCGAACCCACGACCTTCCGCTCTCCAGGCGGACGCTCTAACCACTACACCACGGAGGCAGTCCAGTAAGTTCAGTAATTAATGAGTGTTCAAGACTATCCAAAACAAGAGGAAACCAGATTGGTTCTGGTCGTTCCCACCAAGTCAACTGGCCAACTAATGGTTTCGATAATTCAAATGACCAGGCTCCTGAAGACTTTCTGGCAGGGTCCTGTTCGTTTACAGTATTTCATGGTTAAAACTATGTTTGGATTTTTCAACTGGTTATTATAAAATGCCAGCCTGTATTTCACTAAAATCCCACAAATTATTCAACATATATAAATTTAATCACACTTCTCAAAAATACAAATGTTTTGTAAATAATTTAAAAAAGATACCCAAATATCAGAAAGTGACTGAAGGCAATTTAACATTATCTGAAAGTGGCCAGGAGTCATTCGAAGGACTGATAAATCATGTATCTGACTTTATAAATGTCATGTTGTGAACTACTTGGAATACGGAACATATGCTTGCTTTACAGCCCTTGCCCTCTGAGATATGATGGCGCAGTTTTACATTATTTAGTTTATTTATTCTATTATTGGATATTAATATAGCGCACATAACAACGCAACTAATACATGCTCAAAGACTGGTATTTTTGCCCTCGATCATTGGATGTCAATCTCAATGGCACATCATATTATCAATCTCAACTCCCCAGGGAGCATACAACTCTTGCAGCCACTAGGCACACCTAGTTATTGTGTCTTTTTTCATCCTTATGAGGTACCCATTCACAGCTGGGTGGACTGGGACACATAGTCACAGTACCGTGTCCAAGTTTACTTTACACGTATTCATGTGGCCACCATCTGATCATATACCAATGGATTCGTTGGTTCTTTTAAGTGCACAGGGTTGTGTACTGTACACTAGGGGTTGTGACAACACTGAAAGTTTTCTCCAAGGTTTTTACACCCGGTCACAGGTGGGCTCGATCCCATCACCTCAACCTCGCTGGATCACTAGCCTGACGCTTTAGCCAGCTCGCCCACCACGCCCCACTGATATCCACTCGGACAAAATATATGGGCTTTGAGTCAGCCAGCTGTGGTTTGTATCACTTCCATGCGCCAGGAAGGGTAACAACAAATAACACTGTTTAACATCTGGGAGCGGAGTGTAGCCTAATGGTTAAAGCATCAGCTCATCCAGCTGAAGACCCGGGTTTGATTACCAACATTGGTACAACCTGTGAAGCCTATTTCTGGTGTCCCCACTATGTTATTGCTCGAATATAGGTAATTTAAGCAGAGTAAAACAACTGACTCACTGTTAATAGTTGATCATCTTTGGTATGATACAGCCAAGTGATTGAACCACTGACCTTCAGATGATGGTAGATGGGGCTTGTCACAGAGGCCTGCATTGACAAGTTTGGACTATTTGGCTCCAATGGCTCCTGTGGCTCCAATATCTGAAGATGTGAGTGAAACAACTGTACTTTGAGAAATCAACATCATTTTCATTTGGTTTTACATTAACACTTTTTTTTAAAAGTTCCCAATAAAGCTAAACAATCCATGATCTTAACCACATGCAAACAACGGGGCAAGAAACACCTATAGGTTTGTTAAAAGGTAGTCTTATAATTTTTCTTTACTTTTTCCCATGTTTCTACTGCTCAGAATCTTTATAACCACCGATGATTGCTAACTGCATTGTGCAGAAAAATATTGTTCATACAGCAAATTTTCTGTCTGGGATTTTTTACATTGTCAGACAATATTAGTTTCTTCTGATTGTTTATTAGTTTCTTCAGACTTTCTATTAGGAATTCATAACTGAATGTTTGGGTACTAAACTTATAATGTCCTCCCAAAATACAGACATCCCTCAACACAGACACTTTAAAATCAGCAAATAAATGGTTGAGTGCAACACTAGTCTCCAGCCTATAACATTATAGCATAGCAATGGATCTGTCTGATATATAAGTATAGGTCCTTGCAGGTACTTGCAAAAACAATCAGCTCTGTCATTGCCATTTCCTCAAAACTTAAAATCTTAATGTACCACCTAGTACTTCCAGTCCAGGAACATTGCTTCCAGACCTTGACCTTAAACAAGATGATATCCCAGAGAAGGCATTCTAGTTTAACCATACAAGTGTAACCCTTTTGAATGAGATGTTTCTATTTCTTGACCTTGACCCTTGACACTGCATGTGCTAAAGAATTAACTGTATCCATGTTTAATATCCTCTGATGTAATTAATCTTTATGCACAATTCACATGGAAATTTGATGCAACTAATTTTGTTAATTCCTCTAAGGTAACCTTGACCTTTAAACATTAATGCAAATGACATCTGACCTGAGATGAAATTTTAAGTTCTATTCCTGCAGGAAATAGAAAGTTCCATGCCTGCAGCAGAAAGCATTCTCAAGAGATTTACACAGATAGAAACGTGTTTCACAAAAAGCTGAACGCTGACCTGGATCTTTGATTATTCTTGACCAAAACCATATCCTAAAGAAGGTATAATTCAAGATTAATTGATAATTACATCAACACGTTTTGAGAAAGTGTAACCACAACCTTATTAGGTGATATTTTTTTCTGTCATGACCTTGATCTCTGACCTTTGACCGTTTCATGACATGTGTCAAAAGAATTCCTCATGGCCATTTGGAAGAAGTCCATGAAAATTCAATGATCTTCAAGTCATAGTTCTTAGAGAAATAACTGCCATTGGCGTTTCCATTGGAATAAATACCTGACGAATTCCTGTTTCAAGAGGCCACTGATGACATCAAAATGCAAAAACAAATGTATAGGGATCGAATATTTTTTCACACATAAATTGTTGGTAAAAAGATCATTTCTTTTGGGCATTTACTGAATAATATCAGTTATGTAAACAAATTGTTAAATCAGATTTAATTGACACTGTTCAGTACTATTCTTATCATTATCGCGTTTCATTCAAACGTTAGTAAATGTCCAATTGCACTATGAATGATGGTCAATGCTTTAAGGCCACAGGCCTATTGTGCAAATGTGACTGTTGACTCAAAACATTAGATTCGAAACAACATAGCATATAGACATGGACAAATATTGTGTACAGTTTTTCTAAACATATTTCATAAAAGCACCATTTTATGTATTTACCTCTTAAGTAGTTATATCTATCACAAAAGATTCATTCTCATTTACATAATTCATAATGTCTCATTTCCATATTTTTTATCTTTCCTAATCTCAATCAATAATCTCTGCAAGCTACTTTGAACCTAGAGCTGTCCTATATTTTTGTTCAATAATTGATAAAACATTGAAATTATCTTAAAAGAAACACTCTTCTGTGTTGATATAAGATTTAAGTTTTTAGTAAATGTATTTATTGAAGGAGGATATAAGTGGAAGTCATTACAGTAAGCACATATCTGTAAGAGTGCTTTAATCACAAGCAAAAAAGCTGATAATAACCATATCACTCTCATTTTACACAGTACACCCAGGTCATATCAGCAGGTTTTTTAATATGTTGTGCGATTAACCAGGAACCTTATCATTGATGACCCATGAAGATCTGGGTTGGAATTGATCTTCAGTAACCCATACTTTGTAAGAGGTGACTAACGGGATTGGGTGGTCAAACTAGCTGACTTGGTTGACACATGTCATCGCATCCCAATTGTGTAGATCGATGTTCATGTTGTTGATCACTCGATTGTCTGGTCCAGACTCGATTATTTACAGACCGCCACCATATAGCTGGAATGTTACTGAGTGTGGCATAAAACTAAACTCACTCACTCACTCATTGGGCTTCATTAGAGTCTTTATCTAGTGCCAGCCCTAAACTGTGGAACTGTCTTCCAAAGGAAATCAGGAACACTTCATCGAAAGAAACTTTAAATCTCTGCTAAAGACCCATCTATTCACTGCTGCCTTTCTGTAAAGTTATATGAACTATTTCCTTCACCAATATTGTCACAGCGCCACTGAGCATCTCTATGGTGGATATTAGGTGCTTTATAAATACATTATTATTATTATTATTATTAGTGTGTATGAGCTGTAAAGTACTTGAATATAGACAGTGGTACAATTAATGTTATGTCCTGGAGGGCTATGGGTATAACCACCAATTGTTACACTTTCACAATTATAAATTTTAAGGAGTTATGATAAAACTGCAACATTATTTGCTTGGTGAAATAAAGAATTTTGGATATCAGTGAGATTTAACATATTCTTCCAGGCAAACACTAAAGGTGAATATACGTTGCCAGACAATTAATTAGTAAGGGATGTATGACATCCATTATTCAAAGCAGAAAACGTTTCTGGCCATCTGTGGTTTGTTGTCAGAATCATGGAATGTCTGTGTTAAAGACATCTGCATTTTGGGAGTTCTGTAATCTGGGATATCTGTGTTATGGCTTGTCTGTCTTAACGGACCTCGGCATTCTGGAAAATTTGCACTCTTGGATGTCTCCATTATTGGATGACTGTGTTTTTTTTGCATCGATGACTGTTTAATAAGCATGTTAATAGTTAAACAAAACTAAGCCTAGTAAATTAAAACATTTGGCATATCGTATCAAATACATTGTTGTTACCAAGGTGACATACTTATATAGATATACAGAATATGAAACTGATTATTATAACGATTATATTTCATGGCAATGGTGGTTTGATTACCCTTCCAAATGCTTGCCAACCAAGTACCAACAATCACCTGGAGGAATATGTAGTGTTCTAATACCAGCTTTCCATGAAGCATCACTGGCATTTTAGACATTTATCCAAATGAGGTCAAGGTCATATGTGGTTATTTCCAAAAGAAATTCAGAAAAAGAAAGGAAAAATGTTTATTTTTTCCAAAGTGTTCATATCAAGGTCATTGCTCAGAAACATTTGAGTTGACCCTGATGACAGTTACATGGTATTATAATGAGCTGAGTTAAATGCATTGCTGATGTTAACAGAAAATGCATTAAGTCGTTACTTACTCAAACAGACTGAGACTTCAGCCATTAGTCTGAAGTATTGGTCTAGTTAAGATCTGTTCTGTCTAGTAAGTTGAGCTGATAATAGTTTATATGATGCCATCAAAGTCCACAGGAACTGACTGTTCAAGCTACATGTATGTTCTGCATAAAGAAAATCTCCAGAGACTGGTCACAGAAGGTCAACCACTACAAATTGAATAATTGAATGTGAGACTGACCATTGAAAATCCAAAAATATTCAACTCTAACAGAAATCTTCAGCCCCTGCCCAAGAATACAAACTGAAGTCCCCTATTTGCATACAGGGACCATCAATTCTTAAGGGATGTTGAGTTACCAGTTCTATATCCAGACCAAAACGGTGGAGTTGACGTTGATGACCTTGTGTGAGCTTGACTCATTCCGAGTGAGTCAAGTGCTGTACACCAGGGCAGACATCAGGACCAGTGTTACGGAACTGAATCAAGTGGAGATGAGGCTGAAGTGTCCACAGGGATACATCCTAATGGGGAGGAGGAACGTCCAGACATCCTGATGTTTTACAGAGTTATGTTCATGAGACTTCTAAGTGAGCAGGGTAAATAGCCTCAGACATCAGACAGAAGGGTGGAAAGGTGTTGCTGTCTGGACGCTGTTCTGACCCAGGGGTCAGACTGATGGAATATACAGCCTCAACACCTTCAGCGCTTCAGAGTCTTGTGTCAGTCTGGAAACCATGACCATGAATCACGAAAGTGAGAATGTTCTATGGATGTAGTCTGCACACTTTGTAGCTCAAGGAGCATCATCACTGTCTGAAGGAATTAACTTGTGCTTGTCTGAAAATTTGTTATTGTCACTTTTATTAAATACATTCAACACCTGTATTCTCCTGTAAAGCTTTAGGTATATACAGTCATCAGTGTCTCAAGGAATTAACTTGTCTCTGTCTGATAATTTGTTTATGTAGTCAATGGCAAAAGTAAGTGTGGTCATGTTATTGTCACTTTTATGAAAAAACAACAAACTTCAACACTGGTATTCTCCTGTAAAGCTTTAAAGTAATGATAATAGTTCATTTATATTGTGCATTTATCCATGCACAGTGCATGCTCAAAGCGCCGACATACTACCCCAGGTCAACAGAACAGAACACTCCCTGTGGAGAATACAACCGGTCATCTGTCAGGCCTCAAGGTTCAAATTCAGACTACCATCATATCATACCAGGTACCCAGTTTTACTGCTGGATGGACAGAGGCAATTTTGAACAAACTCACTTGCCTAAGGTGAGACCACATATATCACATATGCTTCATTGTGGTGCAGGACTGAAGTTTTCGAAACTCTCAGGAGTCAAGCTGTCGAACATGGTCACCCATCCAAGGACGTTGCTTACTTCAACTGATTGTGACCTGAGCTCTGTGCACAGGACCACACACCGCCACTGTAGGTATATACAGTCAAACAGTGTCATCCCTGTCTTAATGAATTAACTTGTCCATGTCTAACAATTTGTTTACACATTCAATGGCAAAAGCAAGTGTGGTATGTTATTATCACTTTTATGAAATACATTCAACACCTGTATTCTCCTGTAAAGCTTTAAAGTCTGTAGGTATATACAGTCAAACACTGCTGAGTCAAACTTTAATGTGTCAAACTTGTGGTTGTCGTGAAGTAACACCTTGCTTTCTTAATTCATCATATTTGGTCATGCGTAAGCTTGGTAAACTTGAAGTATTTACCGGTACATAAGTCCCTCCAGTAGCAACACAGTGGTGCTTGACTGTATTATGGCTGAAGAGAGAAATATGTCGTTGCATTGGATTCTTGAGACTTTGAAAGTTTCACTTTTGAAGTAGTGATGGACAGTGGCCAGAAACAAGATGAACTTCATGTCATGTAATGTTGTCAAGAACAAATAACAAAGACTGACTGACTGAGTGAGTTTGGTTTTATGCCGCTTTTAGCAATATTCCAGCAACATCACGGTGGGGGACACCAGAAATGGGCTTCACACATTGCACCCATGTGGGGATTCGAACCCGGGTCTTTGGCGTGACGAGCCACCGCTTTAACCACTAGGCTACCCCACCGCCCCTCTTTGTTATTAGGGGCGGTGGGGTAGCCCAGTGGTTAAAGCATTTGCTTGCCGTGCCGAAGACCTGAGCTTGATTCCCCATGTGGGTACAATGTGTGAAGACCACTTCTGGTGTCCCCCACCGCAATATTGCTGAAATATTGCTACAAGTGGCGTAAAAACAAACTCACTCACTCACTAATAACAAAGAATTTAGTGTACACCTGCTGTACATGAGGTTATTTGTTATGTTTAAAAGTCAGGTGTTTCAAGTCAACAAAATAAACACTAGTTACAGAATGGGTCAAGAAATGGCTCTTACAATTGAAAAAGTAAAAGCAAATATTTAAAAACAATGCTTATATATTGTTTCTTTTTGAGAATTCAGGTTTATCTGTAACTCAAAAAAGTTTGTCTTTTCTAAGAAACTATTTTTATTCTTGAAGGCATCTCGTCAAGAAACATCTGATTGCAGATAAACATAGCTCTCCAGATCCTGACATGTGAAGTACAGCCCCATTATTTGTTATCGCCTTTATACAGCAGAGATAGGTTGAAATGGATCAAAACCATACTCACACTTGGTAATTGCAAATTTTCAGGAAAAAAAAACAGAGAAAAAAGAGTTCAAGTTTAAAGGTTTCAAACTTCATGGCCAGAGGATAATAAAGGCTGTTCTCTTTAAGAGAATGATGCATGGCGTGTCTGTAAAGAGCCAATTTAGCTGGCAACTCTTTTAGGCCTGGATCGCCTCTTATCACGGTAAATCTCACGCTTACAAATCGCAAAAGGAGCAAATTCTGTCGAGCTGTCAAATAATTGTTGTGTCATTCAAAATGGTCTGTTATCACTAACCAGTTTGTAATCTTTGAAAACAAATCACAGTGGTTGCCGGGTATCTGTTCAGACTTCGAAACACGCATTCCAAATACGAATAGTGTGTTCACTCAGGGCCAGGGAGAGGAGAACTAAAGGAAAGCAATTAGGTTTGATCCTTGGGTGCCTTCCAATGCTGGGCCAATTGACATTTGCAAATGCTAAGTAAATTGAGTGTTACGAGAGCTATAGAGTCAGACGAGGGTGATGCCAGCTTGCTCTGATTAGTTCATCAAGAGGGACAGTTGATGTATTGCTGGGACACAGTACAGGATTACTAATCCTATCAAAGGTAAATGAAAGCTTTTACAAAACAGACTCTGAAATAGCCTCTCCAAGTGGAACAATCAAGAATGTTATTTAAGCTAATAGGCTGTACATACACATCTGAAATGCCACTTTTGCTTCATTGCCAAAGGAGCAAGTAAACTTGGTGAATGTCAGTGAATTAAAGTATTAAACTAAATACATGTGTATGCACTTTGTGTCAAAGAGATCCACTTGAAAAAAAACTGGGGACATTTGTGCACGTTCAAGTAGTTAAGTCACAGGTATCACTTTATAGGGAGTTGAGGGTTGTGATGTATCACCACTAGATGGTATCAGTTCGTCATGAGATACAGTCGAGCACGGTTGTGTCGAACTCTGATAACTCGATATCTCGGTTGTCTCCATATAACATCTCGGTCCCGGCAAAATCCTTCATGATTTATCATTGTTCAAGCTCTTTTAACTCGATACGGATATCTCGATATTTCGGATATCTCGATATAATCTCATGGTCCCAACAAGTACCCTTTTAACTCGATATTCACCTACCTTTCATGGGCAAGTATCCCTCTGAACTGAGGTTGTTTCCACACGTTTACACACGGTACGGCATGAATCAAAGGGATGCGGTAGTATAAACTAATATGGGCTAATTCGGTTGAAGGTGTCACCTGTTTGTTATTTAATTAGGATGAACTAAGAAGGAATTAATTAGGGAATTAATTAGGAAATACTCACTGTTATGACTAAACACTACTGATAACAGATTATAGTTTCAAATCAAAACATACTGAGAATAGTGCAATGTGATGATATGCCCTGGTCGGATGTCTCAAAGTTCGGTTAACTCGATATTTTTTCTTGGTCCCATGAATATCGAGACAACGGTGCTCTACTGTATCTATTTTTGATGGCAACCCGATGAAATATCATTTTGTGATTGGCCTTGCGATGTAAAATATGACCATTTGATGGCAGCAGTGATAAAATAGCATTGTTTAATGATTCTCATTGATAAAACATCTTCTTCAGATGGGTTCAAGATTTACTGCTATGCATGAAGGATGCTTGTCATGAGAACATTCGGAAATGAAAGCAAATGGGGAACTATGGACATCAAATGTTTTCTAGAAGGAAATTTCAGATGACAACACCACTAATGAAGTCACAATCAGCCCTTTTTTTGGAAATGTCAATTTTTATAATCATTAAAAAACATAATGATATGAAAAGGGGTGTACAAGATGATGTGTACAAGATCACATGATTGGTTCAAAGTTTTTCAAGAGCAAGTCTGTTACACAAACATTTTTCTTATATGTCTTTATCTACAGCCCAGCTCCTTAGAAAATCTGCCTTGGTCAGTGACTTAATATGTTAATACATTTAAATATTCCTGAAAATCATCAGAATTGTCCATAAAATTTTAGACTCATGAATATATTTAGTATCAGTATAATTGTTCATGTTTGAACATGAACAGCTTAACTCTACTCGAAATTCCTGAATTCTTCAGAAGACCGTACATGCATATGGTAAAGAAATTCTGCAGAAAATTGTGCACCTTAACTGGCTAAGACATTTGTGGTCAACATGAGCATGATGATATGGTTAAAAAACAGACACCTTTCAGAATGGTCATTGACACTGATGTTCAATTCTCCTGAAAAGAAAAATCACACAAAACATAAATGACTGATATTATTTTTTTCTGGTGATGAAATACCGATACATTTACTGATACATTTTTACTTTGTCATGGTTAAAAGTTCTTATTAAGGTTAATCAAGCATAGTGGTTTTGTTGTGGTTTTGCTTTATAAATCAAGCATTAACTCGATTATAAGTAGTTTTTTGTTAAAAATAACATCTTGCAATATATACTGCAATATAATTGCAATATATGCTTTCGCATCGCAATATATCGCAATGTGAAAATTCTCTGCAATACCCACCCCTATGTATGAATAAGTGAAAACATGAGAATAAATTAGGTCCTTATGATTACGTTATCTGAAAAGGGTTGGGTAGTGTCTCCAAAACAAGCCCTTTCAGTAAACCCCTACATCCCATAACCCCTACAGCCCAGAATTAAACCTCAAGTTCAATATTAATAAACTTTTGTTCAAATATTTTTGTTATTATCCATTAAAACCATTCTCTCAAACTCTTAGTTTGGTTACTGCTCATTAAAATCATTCTGTCAATTGCTTGTGTTTGGGCTGGTCCATTGTATGAAATAGGTAACAGGCAGGAGATTAGAAGTGCACTGGACCATGAACTTTGTTATTATAAGCTGTAGGGGCTATGGTGCTTGGTCTCATAATATGTTTGATAGGTACATGTATATAAATTACTATTTTTGATAATATTCACAAGTAAATGTGATCTGGCAAATATATGTTGATGTACATACATGTTGATGCAATATGTCTTAATTTAAAAATCATAATTGATTACATTAATTGATAAAACTATAGTTAATACCTAATGTTGTCTTTTTTATCTGGGCACATACCATTATTATCAAGGGTACAGCCTAATTTAGGCTTATGCAACCAACCATAAAATGTGTTGTTTTTAGCGGTCTGTCTTTTGGGAGGTCTGTCTTATGGGAAGATACCGGGATGTAGGGGTTTTGGTAGGTTACCATGCACCTTAACTGGTAGTCTGTCATGCAGACCCTGAAGTAAATATATCCTGTAACTGGCTAAGACATTAGTGGTCAACACGAGCATGATGATATGGTTAAAGAACAGATACCTTTCAGAATGGTCATTGACACTGATGTCCATTTTCACCTAAACAAAATTCACATAAAACATAAATGACTGATATTATTTTTATATGGTGATGAAATACTGATATACTGGCAGATCATAAGCTAAATAAGAATACTGTACTCTTGGTTACCTCAATATTGCAAAGACAAAAAAATCTAAAAACAAAATTAAAATTTCAACAGGTTGATATGTTAATGGGCATATCCCCATATCTGCCTGATTGCCGTGTTAGTCTTTTGAAAAGTGTAGTGAACTCACTCAGAATGCGCCAATGTGCTCTTCTGTGTATGTTTCAAAGCCAACTCTCAACATTCGAAAAAGATATTTTGAGTTCCCAGTTTTCATCACTAACTCAAATCACTCACAATACATTGTGGCATTTGATCATGATTAGAAACTCACTCTGAAATGCATTAGAAAATATTCAAAATCCATTCTGGTTCCATGTTTTCATTATAAAACCATCGCAGTCACACAAAGTACTCTAGCAAAATATGTACCAGGTGGTTTAAAATTGCATTTGCAGTTTTTACAATTACTGAAGTTTTCAAAAGTAAGCATGTTTCCATTTATTGACTGTACTTTAATGTGAACACAAGAGATGGGAACAAATATAATATCATCAATCTATCATTGTGTTAACTTTAAGTAATTTTCTCCTAAAAGTGTTTAAATTTAGCACCTGCACTTTCTATTACAGTGTTTCAACACATTTGCCTGTCTTTAATTACACTGTAGAAAACAAATGCAAAAAGTATTCAAATTTAATGAGTAATTATTTCAGTTTGTTTGACAGAATTATTTAAAAGCGGAGGTAAAACATTTGACACTCTCAACATAACAGATGAACAGACATAAATTTCTCAAATGGCCTAAGGTCTGATGTTTGACTTTGTTTTGAGAGTTGTTAGATTAGAAACTCAGTTTGAAATTTGAGTGAAAAATTAAAATAAATTCAAGCTAAGATGAGCCAGCAGTCAACAGTCAGGAAGCAGCTTCAGACATTATTATCCTGATCCAAACTCTAATCACTATATTTCAACAGGTATAATCACAAGGAAGCAGGGCAGTGGGGTAGCCTAGTGGCTAAAGCGTTTGCTCATCATGCCGAAGACCCAGGTTCGATTCCCTACATGGGCACAATGTGTGAAGCCCATTTCTGGTGTCACCTGCCATGATATTGCTGGAATATTGCTAAAAAGCTGCGTTAAACTAAACTCACTCACTCACAGGGAGGCAGTGTTAATTACTTGAATAAAAAAACCCATATTTACACAAAAAGTAAAGCACAGCTTACTATATCAACTATTCCATCTTTGATAGGAATACTTGTTATGGCTCCATGATACACAAAACTGATTCTCAAAATATTTGAACAGTATATTTAATTGGAATGATATATTATCCCTATCAAAACTTGATACTAAACATCGGGGACATTTGTTTAGCAACTCATATTGAAATACAAAAACTGAAACAGATTATCCAATAACATATTCTGCAACTATGGCAATGTTGTTTGGTCAACCTTTTAAACTGTTTCCTCAGCTTCTAGGGTGGGGAAGTTGCAAGGCCTGGTAGTTAAAGCATTTGCTTGTGAAGCCAAAGACCCTGGTTTGATTCCTCACATGGGTACAATGTGCAAACTCATTTCTGTCGTCCTCTATCATGATATTGGTGGAATATTGCTAACAGCAGCATAAAACTAGACTCTCTCACTGTAGGGTGGTTAAGGCTCTAGGTGGTTAAGGCATTTCCTTGTCAAGCCGAAGACCCAGGTTTGATTCCCCTTGTGGGTACAATGTGTGAACTCATTTCTGTTGTCCTTGCCATGATATTGGTGAAATATTGCTAAAAGCACCATAACACTATACTCAATCACTGTAGCGTGGTTAAGGTTCTAGTTAGATAAAAGATTTGCATGGTTAGTCCCAGGTTCAATTCCCCAAATGGGTACAATGTGTGAAGCCCATGTCTGGTGTCCCTCAGCATGATATTGTTGGTAATGGCTAACAGCAGAGTCAAACCTTACTCAGTAACTCACATATGATGTGACTTAATTACTTTTTATTGTCTGAATGTATGATCAGCCATTAATATTAATGACATATCAGACAGAATTAGCCTATGTACAAATAATATAATAATAATGTTAAAATTTGTATAGCACCTGAATCCAAGGTTTGCTCTAAAGGATTCGATCCTTGAAGGCCGACCTTCTTGCCGACAGACTTACTGACTTGCATTACACAGACCATGTGTCAGAGCTGCTTCATCTTGGCTGAACATTCAGATTACTTTAGTGCAGATATAAAGGTGTTTTGGCAAGAAGAAATAACTGGACTCATCTTTTATATATTTATTACTAATACACCTGCAGAAATTACTTATTTATATAAAACACACACACACACACACAAATATATTGTGTAGAGCTTTATGAAATATATGAACAAATATGCTATATTATATGACATATGATACATGCATGTCGTTATATTGACTGAATAAATATATTGTCTACTATATATATCACACTCTGTTTTAATCAGTTTGTTAATTCGAGAACACTGGGAGTGAAGTCACTCATGTAGAACATCACCTCCCTTTTCCCGGACTGTCGACAAGTATTTTGGACGGATTATTTCTTGTTGTCGACAGTCCGGGCATAAACCATGGTGCTTGGTCTCATAATATGTTTGATAGGTACATGTATATAAATTACTATTTTTGATAATATTCACAAGTAAATGTGATCTGGCAAATATATGTTGATGTACATATATGTTGATGCAATATGTCTTAATTTAAAAATCATAATTGATTACACGATTGATAAAACTATAGTTAATACCTAATGTTGTCTTTTTTATCTGGGCACATACCATTATTATCAAAGGGTACAGCCTAATTTAGGCTTATGCAACCAACCATATAATGTGTTGTTTTAAGCGGTCTGTCTTTTGGCAGGTCTGTCTTATGGGAAGATACCGGGATGTAGGGGTTTTGGTAGGTTACCATGCACCTTAACTGGTAGTCTGTCATGCAGACCCTGAAGTAAATATATCCCGTAACTGGCTAAGACATTAGTGGTCAACATGAGCATGATGATATGGTTAAAGAACAGACACCTTTCAGAATGGTCATTGACTCTGATGTCCATTTTCACCTAAAAAAATCACATAAAACATAAATGACTGATATTATTTTTATATGGTGATGAAATACCGATATCCTGGCAGATCATAAGCTAAATGACAATACTGTACTCTTGGTTACCTCAATATTGCAAAGACAAAAATCTTTAAAAAAAATTAATTCAACAGGTTGATATGTTAATGGGCATATCCCCATATCTGCCTGATTTGTTGCCATGGCAATGCTTTTCTTTTCACAACCTAAAGGATAACTGTTAGTCTTTTGAAAAGTGTAGTGAACTCACTCAGAATGTGCCACTATGCTCTTCTCTGTATGTTTCAAAGCCAACTCTCAACATTTGAAAAGATATTTTGAGTTCCCAGTTTTCATCAGTAACTCAAATCACTCACAATACATTGTGGCATTTGATCATGATTAGAAACTCACTCTGAAATGCATTAGAAAATATTCAAAATCCATTCTGGTTCCATGTTTTCATTATAAAACCATCGCAGTCACACAAAGTACTCTAGCAAAATATGTACCAGGTGGTTTTAAACTTGCATTTGCAGTTTTACAATTATTGAAGTTTTCAAAAGTAAGCATGTTTCCATTTATTGACTGTACTTTAATGTGAACACAAGAGATGGGAACAAATATAATATCATCAATCTATCATTGTGTTAACTTCAAGTAATTTCCTCTAAAAGTGTTTAAATTTAGCACCTGCACTTTCTATTACAGTGTTTCAACACATTTGCCTGTCTTTAATTACACTGTAGAAAACAAATGCAAAAAGTATTCAAATTTAATGAGTAATTATTTCAGTTTGTTTGACAGAATTATTTAAAAGTGGAGGCAAAACATTTGACACTCTCAAAATAACAGATGAACAGACATAAATTTCTCAAATGGCCTAAGGTCTGATGTTTGACTTTGTTTTGAGAGTTGTTAGATTAGAAACTCAGTTTGAAATTTGAGTGAAAAATTAAAATATGAGTTTAAATTCAAGCTAAGATGAGCCAGCAGTCAACAGTCAGGAAGCAGCATCAGACATTATTATCCTGATCCAAACTCTAATCACTATATTTCAACAGGTATAATCACAAGGAAGCAGGGCAGTGGGGTAGCCTAAAGGCTAAAGCGTTTGCTCATCATGCCGAAGACCCGGGTTCGATTCCCTACATGGGCACAATGTGTGAAGCCCATTTCTGGTGTCACCTGCCATGATATTGCTGGAATATTGCTAAAAAGCTGCGTTAAACTAAACTCAGTCAGTCATTCTTTTGCTAGTGTTTTTTTTTTTTAATTACGTTTATAAGTATAGAACAGTGTTAATGACTTGAATAAAAAAAACCATATTTACACAAAAGTAGAGCACAGCTTACTATATCAACTATTCCATCTTTGATAGGAATATTTGTTATGGCTCCATGATCGCAAAACTGATTCTCAAAATATTTGAACAGTATATTTAATTGGAATGATATATTATCCCTATCAAAATTTGATACTAAACATCGGGGACATTTGTTTAGCAACTCATATTGAAACACAAAAACTGAAACAGATTATCCAATAACATATTCTGAAACTATGGCAATGTTGTTTGGTCAACCTTTTAAACTGTCTCCTTGGCTTCTAGGGTGGAGAAGTTGCAAGGCCTGGTAGTTAAAGCATTTGCTTGTGAAGCCAAAGACCCTGGTTTGATTCCTCACATGGGTACAATGTGCAAACTCATTTCTGTCGTCCTCTATCATGATATTGGTGAAATATTGCTAACAGCAGCATAAAACTAGACTCACTCACTGTAGGGTGGTTAAGGCTCTATTTTGGGTTAAGGCATTTCCTTGTCAAGCTGAAGACCCAGGTTTGATTCCCCTTGTGGGTACAATGTGTGAACTCATTTCTGTTGTCCTTGCCATGATATTGGTTGAATATTGCTAAAAGCACCATAAGACTATACTCACTCACTGTAGCGTGGTTAAGGTTCTAGGTAGATAAAGCATTTGCTTGGTTGGTCCCAGGTTCAATTCCCCAAATGGGTACAATGTGTGAAGCCCATGTCTGGTGTCCCTCAGCATGATATTGTTGGTAATGGCTAAAAGCAGAGTCAAACCTTACTCAGTAACTCACATATGATGTGACTTAATTACTTTTATTGTCTGAATGTATGATCAGCCATTAATATTAATGACATATCAGACAGAATTAGCCTATGTACAAATAGCCATGCAAAGCTCATGATCTTCTTTCTTAAAAATATAAATAAAAACTGCAACCAACATTTAAAATCAGTTAATTAATATAATTCTCAAAATTTTTGGCATCAACTGAATGCTTAAAAGTAACATTGCTGCAGTTTTAGTTTTAGTTTTATAACTAAACTGTTCAGTTATCATATCTGCAAATTTGTCCATTCTCTACCCCTGTCACACCCCTTAATGTAAAAATTAATGTTGATGTATTAATTTTTACATCAAAGGGTGCAGCTGGAAACATATATATTACAACCCTTCATGTAAATTGTACCACTAATGACACTTATAAACCTCCAGTGACGTCACTGTATTGTTCTAGCGAGGCAGTATTTCTTGTCATATCCCGATGCCCCGTCGATTAGGGGGCATTACTTCCATATCGTCCCTCTGCCTGGGGATTTTCTGAGGAATAGCCCTCGACTTTAAATTATTACTTGTTTTGAAGATTGATACGACTTTGTCTTGACATCACTGAATGCGATCGTAAAATATGACATTATTGAAAACTTCCAACATGTAGTGCCTACACCCGGTTTCGAACCCACCACCCTTGCCTCACTAGCTTGGCAGTTTTATCCACTAGGCTACGAAGGATCGCTGTGAAGAATGTGATTGTCGGCATGAACCGTGTGTTCCTCCCAAGACAGGTAGTGCGGGCCGTAAACGTGCAGGGCACGGGTAGTGCGTGCATTGCGCGTACAAGGCGAGGCGTCGGCCGCCAGTCTCATCCAAGTTGCTTTCAACAGTAAATACCAAATATTGAAATTATATCTAAAGTATATCTTCGGTCAGTTTATAAGTTGGATAAAGCATGACCCTCGGGCATTACAAAGAAGTAAGGATGATTTCCCTCGAGGAATGCCCTCGGGCCTACGTCCCTCAAGGAATGACCTCGGGAAAACATCCTTACTTCTTCTTCTTCGTAATGCCCGCGGGTCATGCTTTATCCTATACATAACATTTGTTCTTACATTTGGGATAATTACAATAAAATAATACTGGACAGTCATGAAACTCAAATTGATCATTACTCTGTCCAGGTTTGATGATTCATTTTCTTTCTACAATGGCTACCTCGTCACTTTCGCTGATCAGTCAGCTCTGCAGAGGAAAAAGGGTAAAAAAACACATTAAAAGTTATATTGTATAATGTTCAAAGATACATCTATGCTGGGTGGTTTGATGTTTAACACCACACTCAGCAATATTCCAGCTATATGGCAGCGGTCTGTAAATGGACCAGACAATCCAGTCATCAACAGCATGAGCATCATTCTAAGGAATTGGGATAGAATGACATGTGTCAAACATGTAAGCGAGTCTGATCCCCCCATCCCATTAGTCACCTCTTACAGCAAGCATGGGTTTACTGAAGATCAATTCTAACACTGATATTGACTATTGCATATCTATTTCTACAAAAATGAAAAAAAGTGAAAACTTAAAAAAAATCCTGTAACTATTTGTTGTTTCTTAGTTTACCCACAAAATTAAACTAAGAATAAATTCTGTTCTATACTTATAAACGTAATTAAAAAGAAAACACTAGCAAAAAGAATGACTGACTGAGTTTGGTTTTACGCCGCTTTTAGCAATATTCCAGCAATATCACGGCGGGGGACACCAGAAATGGGCTTCACTCATTGTAACCATGTGGGGATTCGAACCCGGGTCTTCGGCGTGACGAGCCAACGCTTTAACCACTAGACTACCCCACCGCGCCCCCAAAAGAATGAAACATGTAAATATAGCAAACTGTACCCTACATCAAGAACCAAACTCTGTTTATAAAAATGTTCATATATGTATGATACTATAACTTAAACATAATGTTTTGACATTAAGGGCATTACTTACTCCCACCTGTAGTAGGCAACCAGACAAGTTATGAGTTAAGAAACTCCAATAACTTTAGTCAACCATATACAAGACTGAGGTACTCAACATCATCTTTTATTCCATCAACAGTTAAAGTGTGGAATAATATTCCCTTAGCTATTAGAAATTGCGACTCTGTTGCCTCGTTTAAATCTTATATCCACGTGAAGGAAAATTGCGCACCTATATATTATTCATATGGAATAAGGAAGTTCAATGTTATGCACACTAGATTAAGATATATGACGAGTACACTTAATTATGATTTATATAGAATAAATGTAAAAAATGACGCATCATGTCAGTGTGGCCATAGATGTGAGAATGTTTTTCATTACTTCCTTGAATGTCCATTGTATACTATTCAAAGACATAAACTGTTAAAATCTTTAGAACATATTGTCAAAAATAGAACACTGATTGATATTAATCTTATCTTACATGGCAATGCAGGTCTCTCAATCACTGAAAACCAGAATGTTTTCAAATATGTACATATCTATATCTCGCAAACAAAACGTTTTCTCAGCTAACATCTGTTGTACATATCCTAGCCTATGTCTGTCACTTGTGTACTTTGTTGTAAGATGAATTGTGTAATTATCCGGAGAGGGCTTTTCTAAGTTGGATAACTTGTGCCCAATCTTTTCTTGAATGAATAAATATGTTTAAAACAAGGGCATTACTTTGAATGTAAAAAGGTTTTATTTAGAGTCAACACATTCCCCTTAATGTAAAAATGTTTACATTAAGAGTACTTTTTACATGAAAGAATGTAACATATCCCTTCAAAATACATCTTTTGTCCAGAAGATGCTTTCTTGGAGAAAGGAAGTTATGGTGCTGACAACATGTCATTGCGTATATTTTAAATGAACTATCTGGTAAATGTCCAAGCAGAGATTTAACAATTTCTGAAAAACATGACGCCAAATTATAGATTACATTGCCGATTCTAGTTCTTTTGGGACAGTTTCTTGAAGGTTAATATGAGAGAGAATGAAGTATTGTATTAAAACATCACCATTTCTTTGATATAACTTCATTTTAGGATAAATTCTTGGACAGTACAAAGTTAGTGCTGCTCGCTGGCTGTTTTTCGAAGCAGCTACTGCAGAAAGATGAACATTGTCTGCCCTCACGTGTTAGAAGATAATGACCTTATGCTGTCAGAGTAGACATCTAGTAGTTCTTGAAGATGATACCCTGTGACAGTCTGTCACTGAATGTCCAGATATTAAATGGTATTTATCCACTTCTGACAGTTAATTTTCCAGGATTATGTATATGATAATCTTGTTTGATCTCTTAGCTAATAGGTGTGTCCAAAACATTCTGACAAGTAATCAAGAAAAGTGTGAAAGTTGTTTAACTTGTTAGTTTTGTTGCAGAAACAATCATCCCTACCATCTGAGCCATCCATGTACTTTTAATCAGCTTCCGGACCACTCCAGCTTGTTATTACCAAGTACCAGTGTACTTGTAGAATCAGGATGTATGGCCAATCCTTGCTTGTGAATGGGTGAGTGGGTGAGTGGGTGAGTGGGTGAGTGAGTGAGTGAGTGAGTGAGTGAGTGAGTGAGTGAGTGAGTGAGTGAGTGAGTGAGTGAGTGAGTGAGTGAGTGCGTGAGTGAGTGAGTGGTTGGGTGGGTGGATGAGATGGGTGAGTGAGTGAGTGAGTGAGGTTGTGGTCTAAAGTGTGGTCAGTTAGAGGAAGGTCTAAAGTGATGCAGGTCTTAGACATATATTACTTTAGTGAATCCTATAACCATCTGTATGGTACCTTTAAATTTGGAAACATTATGGGGATGAACATGGATTCGAACCGACAATCACTGGTTTCTGGCAAACCCAAGGGATCAACTCTCCACAGTAAAACTGTGGCCCCTGAGACAACTGGGCAACCTGTGCCCCCCTTTTTATGAAGAATCATAGCACAGATTCATATTCTTATATGACAGTATTCAGTCTACTCAAAATATTTGAATCTTTATTTCTGTCACATAAACTGTGGAAAACTGTAGTGTAAGGTGTTACCCTATAAACTTTGTAGAAGGAGCTACTTTTAGTCAGCTCGATACATGGTGTTTGTTTTGTCAGACAGCTTCTACACACATACCAGTTGGTCACAGTGGAGCCTTTTACTGAACCATTCCTGTGCAATTGTGTACAGTTAAACATAACAGCAGACCAAATATTTATAAATGTAAATATAAAATAAATAAATTGATCCATAAATAGTTATCAGATTAATGTGACATCCTCAGATTGTGTGAATACCTCAGTATGTGTTCAGTTTTCTGGCATTTTCATGATTTGGGGGGTTGTTGTGTAACATGGCTGTCTGCAATATCCCAGCTATATGATGGCTGTCTTGACCAGACAATCTGGTGATTGACATCAAAAGCACAATCCAAGTTAGCAAGAATGACAAGTTAGTCACCTCCTATGACAAGCATGGGTTGCTGAACATTAATTCTAACCGAGATCTTCACAGGTCTTCATTATATTGACAGCATGCTGAAATAGTAAAGAGTCTTTTAACAAGTTACATAGTCCCAAATAATTCCAACCCAATTTCACTACTTTTCCAGCAGCAGCCAAATACTTGAGTTGGGTCTTAAGTCTTCTAAGACAATTGTCTTCTTCCAAATAGATACTGTTTTGGGAATTGAAAGAGAACTGAGATGAGCTATCTTTGTTTCCTCAGCCTTGGTCACCCATCATGAACACGGGAAACACCTGACCATTTAAAAATGTTCGGGCCAGACGTCCATCAATGGTAGAGCATCAATTGGTTAGTCTGGGGATTGTGTGACTTCTGTGATTGTACAGGGCCCTGTCACGTGTACATTTATATGCTAGTGAAAACCTATTGTATGGCTTAACTGGATCATTAGACAGTGGTTTCCACTGTTGGAGGATGTGTATAAACCAACATGGCTGTGATCAGATGATGAAGGAGAAAGAATATACTCTGAAACATGGTGTTCCCCACCTGATGAAGGAGTGAGAATATACTCTGAAACATGGTGTTCCCCACCTGATGAAGGAGTGAGAATATACTCTGAAACATGGTGTTCCCCACCTGATGAAGGAGTGAGAATGTAGAATGAAACATGGTGTTCCCCACCTGATGAAGGAGTGAGAATGTACAATGAAACATGGTGTCCCCCACCTGATGAAGGAGTGAGAATGTACAATGAAACATGGTGTTCCCCACCTGATGAAGGAGTGAGAATGTACTCTGAAACATGGTGTTCCCCACCTGATGAAGGAGTGAGAATGTACTCTGAAACATGGTATTCCCCACCTGATGAAGGAGTGAGAATGTACTCTGAAACATGGTGTTCCCCACCTGATGAAGGAGTGAGAATGTACTCTGAAACATGGTATTCCCCACCTGATGAAGGAGTGAGAATGTACTCTGAAACATGGTGTTCCCCACCTGATGAAGGAGTGAGAATGTACTCTGATGGTGAAACTCTGAAACATGGTATTCCCCACCTGATGAACTCTGAAACATGGTATTCCCCACCTGGATGAAGTGAGAATGTACTCTGAAACATGGTGTTCCCCACCTGATGAAGGAGTGAGAATGTACTCTGAAACATGGTGTCCCCACCTGATGAAGGAGTGAGAATGTACTCTGAAACATGGTGTTCCCCACCTGATGAAGGAGTGAGAATGTACTCTGAAACATGGTGTCCCCCACCTGATGAAGGAGTGAGAATGTACAATGAAACATTGTGTTCCTCATTACAGAAGTTGACATCCATAAAATCTCTCCCCGTCATTAATGTGTCGCTTCACTAAAGTATTTTATTACTAAAGTTGAGTTGTGAATAGCAACAAGCAATAAACCTACTTTTTAAATATATATATATAGGAATTATGACATGTAATACCCTCAATAAATTACAATTCTGATTCCTTATATTTTATCTATGTAGTTCAAAAACAGACTCAAATGATTTCAACCCTTTAATTTTGAGTTCAAGTAACCATGATAACAATTCATTATGTTCTACTTGAAGCTGCACCAGAGGTTGAAAGTATGAGCTACAACTCACAGCAACACATGCATATTATGACATTTAATACTCCATAATGGTCTCATCTTATCTTATCTATTTCTTCTTGTCTGTGCATGTGTGCAAACCCTTAGGGAGACCCATTTCTGAAATAGGTGTCTGAATTCAACAGGCACCTCCAGATAAGCTCACCAACTGATGAGCCTTAACCAAAAGTTCTTTTAAGTCACACCAGTGAGACCACTATGTTATTCAGGAACTTTGGAGGCATTTACCCCAAGGGTTACTCACTGCCAGATTAATTTATCCTTGAGATCAAGTGATCCCACGCGCAATAATCAATTTCATGAAAATGGTGTCAAACATTGATTTTAGAGATTCCCTTGAGGACCCCCAAATGTCGTGTTGTGGTGTGACCTAAATTCAATTGCTGAGAAGAGTTAAGCTAAAACAGGAATGTACTATAAAACACATTGATTACTAAGTCTTCCTTACATGCTCTATGTAGCACTGTTTTCACTTTGTATGTGTCCAAGATTCAACAGGTCAACTTCACCTTATCGGACATCTTATTATGGTGTCTGTGGGCAATACACTCTGGTCCTGGATGGATATTTGTCATATAATTATATCCCCACCTAACATAAGATACTAAGGTGGTGATATATCCTAGTGATTAAGTGGGTTCTATTTCCCATGTGTGAAGCCATTTGTTCTTCCAGCATGGTATGGCTGAAGACTTGCTAATGAAGGTGTAGGATACAACTAATTTTCTTTATATTGTTGAGTAGTACAAATCCATTTGTTGGCAGTACACTCTACTGGAGAAAAGCAAAACAGCCAAAAAACATATTCTTAACAATAAAATATCTTTGTAAAAGAGTCCATTTTATGATTCAGACTATATTATGAGCAATTATGTTTAATTCCCTTTAGTGAAACATCTCTACACAAATGTAAAGGTCTAGTTGCCTCACCTCCTTTAAGGGACAATGAGGTAGCATAGTGGTTAAAGTGTTCGCTCTTCAAGCTGAAGACCGGGTTTGATTCCCCAGATGGGTACAATGTAAGAAGCCCATTCCTGGTGTTCCCTGCCATGATATTGCTGGAATATTGCTAAAAGCAGCGTAAAACCATGCTCCCTCCCTCACTCACAGCCTTCAAGGCAACACTTTTCTTAATTCAGCTAACCAGAGCTTAACAAAACAAAACACCAAACTATAAGTCAAATTTTGTTCAAATCTAATGGATTAGAAAAGTGTAACATTCAACGAATAAAAACAAATATATAAATGATTATCTAATGAAATAATATCCCTATCAAAGGTTGAATAGGATCTATAAACATATGTTATATTTGGGATTACACTTTCTTAGTAAAATACAGATTCTAGTACTTTTGTTGGGTTGAGTCCCATCCGGGAATCGAACCCACACCCTCAGAGTCAGGCACCTGATCGCCAGCACACACAAAGTCAGCCGCTTAACCCGCTCAGCCACTGCCGATCCCAGAATCTATAAAATTTTCTCTGGCCTATACACCCAACTGAATGTTATCGGCATATTTTTTTGTTCTATGCAATACATGTTTTCACCAATTGTGTGCACTGTAAAGCATTTTGGACTTAATGCTAATCTCACAGTGCTTGGTTATTGATGCCCACTGCTGAGCTCAAATGGCATGACTGTTTTGTCCTTACTCAGATTGGCCCAATCCCTACACAGCGATCTCTCACTCTAGGCTGAGTAATAAATGTTATTATCTTACAATGGAATTTATTTTCTCTCATAAAAAACTTGTAAATGTGGCGTTGTGCCTTTAAACTGTCTGCTGTGTCATTAATTGCAAGTTTCACTGAAAATAAATGATCTGAGACGAACACCTTAATGGCTACAGATCTGATGGTTGTTAACACATCTTTTATCTTAAAGGTATCGGAAATCCTTCGAGGAAGGTTTACTGTTTTCAGTATCAATAGGTTCATGACTTCAAAGCAAAGAGCCACTGTTTGATTAGTTTATGGAAATCAATGTCCTGACCTGACAGTTTTGTTGTAAAGGGTAGGACACACTCATAGATGCTGCTTCAAGGTATGGTTTCAATGAAACACAAAGATCAAATGTGTCACTCATCTGTTCACTGTGTCAAAGAGATCTCATGTGTGTGGGTGTCTCTCACTGATTCCATCTTTCAGAGATCATGTGTGTCACTCATCTGTTCACTGTGTCAAAGAGATCTCATGTGGGTGAGTGTCTCTTACTGATTTCCACGTTACAGAGATCATGTGTGTCACTCATCTGTTCACTGTCAAAGAGATCTCACTTGGATGTTTGTCATTTACTGATTCCATCTTACAGAGATCATGTGTGTCACTCATCTGTTCACTGTGTCAAAGAGATCTCACTTGGATGTTTTTCACTCACTGATTCCATCTTACAGAGATCATGTGTGTCACTCATCTGTTCACTGTCAAAGAGATCTCACTTGGATGTTTGTCATTTACTGATTCCATCTTACAGAGATCATGTGTGTCACTCATCTGTTCACTGTGTCAAAGAGATCTCACTTGGATGTTTGTCACTTACTGATTCCATCTTACAGAGATCATGTGTGTCACTCATCTGTTCACTCAGAGACCCTTCCACATCTGTCATATCCAAACTTTATTCCTTGTCACCCACTAGTCTCCAAACATCCAACACTATACATTTTATACTTGACAAACAGACAACCTAGTAACCATGTTGAAAACCTTGATCCATTCAGCTGCCTTGTCCATTCAACTGCCCTGGTCATTCTCAACTTCCTTGTCCATTCAACTTCCTTGTCCATACAGCTGCCTTGTCCATTCAGTAACGAGGCATCATAACCCGAATCACTAAATGGCAATAGATATTTGCAGCAGTTTGAGGAAACCCAGAGACTGTTTCACCCAAATATGCATTAAAAGCATTTGGCTTTGCTCACCAGAAGTGGTTAATGGTCTACGCAGTTTGGAGACTGATAAATTTCTAAAGTGTGTGAGTGAGTTAAGATTTAACGTCACATCGGCAATATTTCAGCCATATCGTGACGAGAACATATATGACATTGAAATAGAATAGATGTATATTATAAAAACCTGTCGACGAAGGACAGTAAAACAACTAGAATATCACAATTACAACTAAAACTAGTGTGGAAAATTAAAACTAATAGCACTATTTGGACAATACAATATAAAAACTGGCTATTGATCGACAACAACTGAAGGCAGATCACCAAACTAGGGACCATGGGGACTTACAGTACTTTTGCTACCTGCATGGACCCTAGTTGGATTTATATCACCCCTTTAGACGCTGGCGATTGAAGTCAAATTTAGCCAAAATTAAAATGACAAGAATACTACATAAAATTTCTAAAGTCATACATTTAAGATGTCCATCATAATGACTTTCAGTGGGCCAGTTTGGTTAAATTTTACTTTCAAAGTATTTCCAAGACAGTTGTTTCAGTGTGATATGTGAGAAAACAACGAAGGATGCAGACATTGGATAGGGTGCTGACAAACCTGGAAACAAAATCCAAGATTCAAACCCAGGATAGTAGCTTTCTGGCATACCTACAAGATGCACCTCAGCACTACGACTGGTGGCACCATAAGGCGCCATATAGCTGGAAAATTGCTGAGTGTTCCGTAAAACCAAACCAAACCAAACCATAAGGCGACTGGGCTCACGGCTTGTTCCCAAATTGAAAACTAATTTTCTGCTGATATTATCACAGTTACGTTTACCATTGCAAATACATTTCATACACTATACATAAGCACATCATTTTATACTTGTGTAAGTAATCCTGTGACCAGAAGTATATTTACATATTTTATTTATATTCAAAAGTGTAATAAGGCGTGTTTTCTTCTAAACTGAAGTCACTCATCGATCGTATCTACAGACAATTTGAGGCAAAAAATCCCATAAAGAATAAATTGAAACTTTTAAATAAAGAAAAGAAAAGAATGAGTTCTATTTCACTGCACTGTTGCATCACTGAACACGAAAATCATTTGCATGATGCATGGTGTCAATGTTTTTTTAAGATTATGAATGAATGAGTCAGGCTTCCACTGCACTTCAAAATGTCCAACAACAAAGTTCGTTTACACAGTGTGATTAAGCTGTCAGCGATTGAGCAATTGTACACAGTGAAACTGAGTGAGTCAGATTTTACACGTCTTTTAGAAATAGTACAATGACATCATGGTGTGCACAAATAATGCATTGGGCTTTTTGTACATAGTATCCGCTTTAGGAATACAACCTATTCTATTGTCTTCAGCATAACTAGCAAATACAGTTTAGGGGGCATTTTTAAAACATATTTCCTTAAGTCTGGTATAACCCCAGACTTAGAAACTAGATTGTAGCATCATCAAAATGAAACTGTCACTCATCTTCACTGTCAAAGAGATCTCACTTGGATGTTTGTCACTTACTGATTCCATCTTACAGAGATCATGTGTGTCACTCATCTGTTCACTGTGTCAAAGAGATCTCACTTGGATGTTTTTCACTCACTGATTCCATCTTACAGAGATCATGTGTGTCACTCATCTGTTCACTGTGTCAAAGAGATCTCACTTGGATGTTTTCACTCACTGATTCCATCTTACAGAGATCATGTGTGTCACTCATCTGTTAACTGTGTGTCAAAGAGATCTCACTTGGATGTTTGTCACTTACTGATTCCATCTTACAGAGATCATGTGTGTCACTCATCTGTTCACTGTGTCAAAGAGATCTCACTTGGATGTTTTTCACTCACTGATTCCATCTTACAGAGATCATGTGTGTCACTCATCTGTTCACTGTCAAAGAGATCTCACTTGGATGTTTGTCACTTACTGATTCCATCTTACAGGGATCATGTGTCACTCATCTGTTCACTGTCAAAGAGATCTCCTTGGATGTTTGTCATCTTACTGAGTTCCATCTTACAGAGATCATGTGTGTCACTCATCTGTTCACTGTGTCAAAGAGATCTCACTTAGATGTTTTACTCACTGATTCCATCTTACAGAGATCATGTGTGTCACTCATCTGTTAACTGTCAAAGAGATCTCACTTGGATGTTTGTCATTTACTGATTCCATCTTACAGAGATCATGTGTGTCACTCATCTGTTCACTGTGTCAAAGAGATCTCACTTGGATGTTTTCACTCACTGATTCCATCTTACACAGAGATCATGTGTGTCTCTCATCTGTTCACTGTCAAAGAGATCTCACTTGGATGTTTGTCACTTACTGATTCCATCTTACAGAGATCATGTGTGTCACTCATCTGTTCACTGTGTCAAAGAGATCTCACTTGGATGTTTGTCACTTACTGATTCCATCTTACAGAGATCATGTGTGTCACTCATCTGTTCACTGTCAAAGAGATCTCACTTGGATGTTTGTCACTTACTGATTCCATCTTACAGAGATCATGTGTGTCACTCATCTGTTCACTGTCAAAGAGATCTCACTTGGATGTTTGTCACTTACTGATATCATGTTACAGAAGTCATCTGTATCACGCATCTGTTCACTCAGAGACCACATTTCCACATCTGTCATATCCAAACTTTTTTCTTGTCACCCACTAGTCTCTCTAACATCCAACACTATACATTTTATACTTGACAAACAGACAACCTAGTAACCATGTTGAAAACCTTGATCCATTCAACTGCCTTGTCCATTCAACTGCCCTGGTCATTCTCAACTTCCTTGTCCATTCAACTGCCCTGTCCATTCAACTTCCTTGTCCATACAGCTGCCTTGTCCATTCAGTAACGAGGCATCATAACCCGAATCACTAAATGGCAATAGATATTTGCAGCAGTTTGAGGAAACCCAGAGACTGTTTCACCCAAATATGCATTAAAAGCATTTGGCTTTGCTCACCAGAAGTGGTTAATGGTCTACGCAGTTTGGAGACTGATAAATTTCTAAAGTGTGTGAGTGAGTTAAGATTTAACGTCACATCGGCAATATTTCAGCCATATCGTGACGAGAACATATATGACATTGAAATAGAATAGATGTATATTATAAAAACCTGTCGACGAAGGACAGTAAAACAACTAGAATATCACAATTACAACTAAAACTAGTGTGGAAAATTAAAACTAATAGCACTATTTGGACAATACAATATAAAAACTGGCTATTGATCGACAACAACTGAAGGCAGATCACCAAACTAGGGACCATGGGGACTTACAGTACTTTTGCTACCTGCATGGACCCTAGTTGGATTTATATCACCCCTTTAGACGCTGGCGATTGAAGTCAAATTTAGCCAAAATTAAAATGACAAGAATACTACATAAAATTTCTAAAGTCATACATTTAAGATGTCCATCATAATGACTTTCAGTGGGCCAGTTTGGTTAAATTTTACTTTCAAAGTATTTCCAAGACAGTTGTTTCAGTGTGATATGTGAGAAAACAACGAAGGATGCAGACATTGGATAGGGTGCTGACAAACCTGGAAACAAAATCCAAGATTCAAACCCAGGATAGTAGCTTTCTGGCATACCTACGAGATGCACCTCAGCACTACGACTGGTGGCACCATAAGACGCCATATAGCTGGAAAATTGCTGAGTGTTCCGTTAAACCAAACCAAACCAAACCATAAGACGACTGGGCTACGCTTGTTCCCAAATTGAAAACTAATTTTCTGCTGATATTATCACAGTTACGTTTACCATTGCAAATACATTTCATACACTATACATAAGCACATCATTTTATACTTGTGTAAGTAATCCTGTGACCAGAAGTATATTTACATATTTTATTTATATTCAAAAGTGTAATAAGAACGTGTTTTTCTTCTAAACTGAAGTCACTCGCTCGATCGTATCTACAGACAATTTGAGGCAAAAAATCCCATAAAGAATAAATTGAAACTTTTAAATAAAGAAAAGAAAAGAATGAGTTCTATTTCACTGCACTGTTGCATCACTGAACACGAAAATCATTTGCATGATGCAATTAAGGTGTCAATGTTTTTTTAAGATTATGAATGAATGAGTCAGGCTTCCACTGCACTTCAAAATGTCCAACAACAAAGTTCGTTTACACAGTGTGATTAAGCTGTCAGCGATTGAGCAATTGTACACAGTGAAACTGAGTGAGTCAGATTTTACACGTCTTTTAGAAATAGTACAATGACATCATGGTGTGCGACACAAATAATGCATTGGGCTTTTGTACATAGTATCCGCTTTAGGAATACAACCTATTCTATTGTCTTCAGCATAACTAGCAAATACAGTTTAGGGGGCATTTTAAAACATATTTCCTTAAGTCTGGTATAACCCCAGACTTAAACTAGATTGTAGCATCATCAAAATGAAACTGTCAAACACCTTTATACATTCATAAAATATCTCTGCAAAATTAAGAGTATTTATATGAGCGATTCTTCTCATTAATGAATCACAGTCAGATACTGACACTACTAAGTGTTTGTTCAAATGGAGGCTCATCCCAACCCATTAGCACACATTGAAAAAAACTTCACAAACATATCTTACTTGTTTCCAGTTTATATAATTTTAATTTTGAATAAGGTTATAATAAGGACATTCTTTTTCAGGGTGTAGACATGGCAAATAAGGTTGTTAATACATTACAGAAATAATTAATCATTAAAACTTAAAGACTGATTGGGCCTCACACCCAAGAACTACCTGCAACCAGACCATCCCCAGCAATCTCCAGTCACTCCAACATGAACTATGGTATTCTGTTTGGCAGATATTTAAACATTGTCACTTTTCAGTGAGTCTCACAAATAGTCTCAGGTCACTCTAACATCAATTAAGGTATTCTCATTTCCCAGTATTTGCAGGTAATACTGCACTTCCACTTTTCAGTGAAGCAAAACCAATATCAACTCACCAAGGAAGCTTTTTATCACAAGCTCTTTCAATTCATTCAACTTTATCTTTGATCATGGTGAAAGTAATGATATTCAATTTTAGGGAAAAGATTTTACAATTAGATCTGTGAACCATATAACCTTGACAATTTTAATTTGTTGGATGGAACCCTTGCAGGCAGCCAGTATGGAATTATAATATCAGCCTGCAAATTTCCCCTTAAGGCTAAATCACACACCCAATAATCATTATAAACGCCTATAGCATCAACCAATATTCACAACCAACCCAAACTTAAAATACTGTTACATACCCCACAATATTAATCCATCTATTATCACATCAAAGATGAATTTATTTCACTCCCAAAATAATTCCAACTCCAAATAAACGGTTAAATGAAAACATACCAATATGCATTCAACACTCTGCGCTACTTTATGAAACATTTCCATAGACCTCATTCATTTCCAAACAAATAAATCAGATAAACGAACAAATATCAAAGGACCCCATGTTGATATAGCTACAATGCGTAATTTCATTAGGGATAATAAATCAGATAATTATGAACCATGCTGTTACTTTTATCACCATTGTTTTTCATTCTGAATTCCTGCTAGTATAATTTCCCTACACTTTGTAGATTATTTTGCATTCAAATGTGCAACTAATGCAAATGAAACAACCATGAAATAGCATTAAATCCTGCGAGATCAGAGAGCACCTGAGCGTTGCTGAGTGTTTTATCCTGAGGGAAAATCCATACAGGCATAACGGGAGACTCAAGAGTTGAAATGCTCAGGTGATCAAAGGCTTTCAATGTGTTAGCCTACAGGTTTTGTAATATGCTTTGCTATTTCATCAATCTTATTAAAGGCACTTTTATTTGAATAATAGATAGCATATTGTCTCATAAATGACTCATTCAGGTTTTTTGGTGATGGATTGACCACAAATGTGTGAACCTAGGACAAAGTTTGAACATTGTCGTAGCATCAGTGTTTATTTATTGGCATCGTCCTGGTTTTATATTGAGGGATGTCAGAACCGATGTTGGGTAATGCTCAAATAATCACAGATAATGGTTATCCACTGACATAAATATAATGGACTAAATGTCCATATAATGCTGCTTTATGAATTCTTTAATGTTTTCGGGATAATATATCTGTTCATAACATGTCACCAGTTTCATTTAAACTGACACTTACGACTTGGAAACAAATATTGTATGTGTGTGTCATTTGGAATGGATGGAGATTTGAACAGTATTCAGTTTTATCGCACTGTGTTTGTTTAATGTTCAGGGGGAAGCCTTGAGGAAACCATTGAGCACGTGCTCGTTCATGTGCTGCTTAATCTGATGTTTTTAAAACTTAATTTTCAGCACTAAAGGATTTTACTGCCCATAAGTCCTTGTGGAAAGCGTTTATTAACAGCAGAGATGCTTCTGGTCAAAAGTATGCATCAGATTTATAACTTGAGAACATTATGCATGTATTCTTAGCACAATCGTAAATAACAGTGAGACGTAAATTATCTGTGTGGCAATTATAGTTTTTAGTGGATTATTCGTAAGCTGACCAACTGTCCTAAAACTGAACCAAATAAAACCCTGAATAACATTTTTTTTCTGGTCTGTCATACAGGTATAACTGTTTTACTATTACTCATTGTTAAACTCATGATGCTCAGTCAGAGACTGGAACTAAAGATGGTGATTTCATTTACGTTTTTATATTTTCATCCACCTACTAAAGGTTAAAACAAACCCCCTCTGTAAAAACATTTCATGATCAATCTTCAAGAGAGTTAATGTCAACTTTTTAAGAAAGTGGCTTATACATTTGACAGAACCATGTGATCCAAGAAATAAAACAATAGTGGTATAGTAACTAGCCATTGTGAAAGTGGTTTAAGATTCAGGACTGTGTATGTCAATAACTGGTGTAATTAAAGCTTGGGCATGGCTTGGTATTGACCATTTGAAGTGATCAAGTTGTTGCTAGGCAATATTCTGTCATTCAGCCTATAGGACCTGGTAAAGATGATCAAGAGTCTGGACGAAACAAGACTACCATAAATACATCTCCATTGAATGTCACAAGCATGGGACAAAGTTTAACAGATGTCTCAGGCCATGTGGTATCTGAGATATTATTAAGAGAGAATCATTCATGATTATGGTAATTGATGTAGACTACCATCCGAAAAGATAAAGTTGAGACTGCAAAGACTGATATCAGGTGAGGTGACCTTATCCACATCATGAGCAACCCATGAAGATCTGGGTTAGAATTGGCCTTCAGTAACCCATGCTTGTCGTAAGAGGCATTTAGGGAATCGGTCGGTCAGGCTTGCTAACTTGGTTGACACATGTCATCATATCCCAACTGATAATGAACATATTAATGTTCACATCAATGAACATATTAACTGATCATGAACATATTAATGTTCACATCAATGAACATATTAATCAACTGATCTGATAATGAACATATTAATGTTCACATCAATGAACATGTTAACTGATAATGAACATATTAATGTTCACATCAATGAACATATTAACTGATAATGAACATATGAATGTTCACATCAATGAACATATTAACTGATAATGAACATATAAATGTTCACATCAATGAACATATTAACTGATCATGAACATATTAATGTTCATAATGTCAGTCACTTGTTTGACTGTTCCAGACTCAATCATGTACAAACCACTGTCCTATAGCTGGAGATTGTTGGGTGGTGTTAAACAACAAACAAACACATTATGAGTACCAGTCAAACAGCCTGTTTGATGATCCAAGGTCAGTTTGGCAGCCGAGTTGAATGCTGTCCCACACCATCAAGCACCATAACCAATCTTGTCACCGAGTTGAATGCTGTCCCACACCATCAAGCCCACACCATCAAGCACCATAACCAATCTTGAGTTGAATGCTGTCCCACACCCAAGCACCACCATCGAGTTGAAGCACCATAACCAATCTTGTCACCGAGTTGAATGCTGTCCCACACCATCAAGCACCATAACCAATCTTGTCACAGTTCGCATGAGTTCTCATCCAGAGAGTCCTGCCATTGTTGGAGTCAAGACAATATCTGGACATCTGACCAACAAGTGACCCCTTGGTTTGATACTAATTTTCCCAAAGCATCCTTAGTTGGGGAGAGTGTCCAGGCACAGTTTTTACGCAGAGTGAGTGGCGGATGATACTGCAATGATATGGTGCCATCATTAGTTTCAGGATTCATTCATATTCTTTTCACTGCTATTTAGTTTCTGAAGGGGGACTATTTCTTCAGTTAATATTCTCTGGCACTGACATTTTATATTAACGGGAATACACTGTGCAAGCCTTCTGCATCATGTACCTTGTCAACTCTGTAGATCATTAAATTAAGAGAGTTCCTGCTGTAGTGGACCTACTTCTCAAGGCAAGTTCAGTTATCTTGTGGTCATCTTGTATTGTCAACTGGATGACCAGAATGTTTTTGTCTAGCTGACAGGCCAGTTTTTGTTTGTTTGTTGATTATTGCTACTTTCAGTGCTACATTACTGACATTTGCCAGTTAAAGATCTGGGACCAATTTCGCAAAACAAACTTAAGCTTTTACTCAAAGTTCAAACTGAGTTTGACAATTTTAAACAGCTGACATTTTAACTCAACTGCATTTTTAAAATAAAAAGGCCCAAACAACTTAAGTAATCTATCCACCAAACTCAAATTGTCTACTATGTGTGAGTTTAATATCAATTTCAGTTCATTCTGGGAAATGCATTTTCTCAAATTTGTGTAAAAACTCTAACTTAAGTCAAAACTCAGACTTAAGTTTGTTTCGAGAAATCAGGGCCTGGTCTGGATGTAATAATCCAGTGACTGATATAATGAGCAACAAAACATTGCTATAGGGTCCAATGACACACATTCAACTAAGTCACCGTGACTGACCACCAGATCCATTAGGTTGCTATACATATACAACCTGGAGATGGGGATTTCGATGAGAGGATAGTTGGTGGTATCATACCTTATTCTTGATGTGACATTTCAATGCTGTGAATTGCCAAGGTGAATTGGGCAAAACCCACTCAGACCATTCCTGTGACCCATGTCACATCAGAGACTGTTACATGCTATCAAACTAGGCCTCAAGTCATATTAACATTCACTACAATATTCTCTTTTGGCTTTTATACTCTCAAGACATGTGGAGATCCGGGTTACAGCTGTATGATGGCATTACAGCTGTATGATGGCATTACAGCTGTATGATGGCATTACAGCCGTATGATGGCATTACAGCTGTATGATGGCATTACAGCCGTATGATGGCATTACAGCTGTATGATGGCATTACAGCCGTATGATGGTATGATGGCATTACAGCCGTATATGATGGCATTACAGCCGTATGATATGATGGCATTACAGCTGTATATGATGGATGGCATTACAGCTGTATGATGGCATATGGCATTACAGCTGTATGATGGCATTACAGCCGTATGATGGCATTACAGCCGTATGATGGCATTACAGCTGTATGATGGCATTACAGCTGTATGATGGCATTACAGCTGTATGATGGCATTACAGCCGTATGATGGCATTACAGCCGTATGATGGCATTACAGCCGTATGATGGCATTACAGCTGTATGATGGCATTACAGCTGTATGATGGCATTACATGGCATTACCGTATGATGGCATTACAGCTGTATGATGGCATTACAGCTGTATGATGGCATTACAGCTGTATGATGGCATTACAGCTGTATGATGGCATTACAGCGTATGATGGCATTACAGCCGTATGATGGCATTACAGCTGTATGATGGCATTACAGCCGTATGATGGCATTACAGCCGTATTATGATGGCATTACAGCTGTATGATGGCATTACAGCTGTATGATGGCATTACAGCTGTATGATGGCATTACAGCCGTATGATGGCATTACAGCTGTATGATGTATGATGGCATTACAGCTGTATGATGGCATTACATGATGGCATTGTATGATGGCATTACAGCCGTATGATGGCATTACCGTATGATGGCATTACAGCCCGTATGATGGCATTACAGCTGTATGTATGATGGCATTACAGCTGTATGATGGCATTATGGCATTACAGCCGTATGATGGCATTACAGCTGTATGATGACAGCTGTATGATGGCATTACAGCTGTATGATGGCATTACAGCTGTATGATGGCTGTCTGTAAATTACTGATCCTGGAGTTCCAGGTTAGAATTGATCTTTAGTAACCCATGCTTGTCGTAAGAGGCGACTAATGGAATCGGGTGGTCAGGCTCGCTGACTGGGTTTACACATGTCATCGTATCCCAATTGTGTAGATCGATGTTCATGCTGTTGATCCCTGGATTGTCTGGTCCAGACTCGATTATTTACAGACCGCCGCCATATAGCTGGAATATTGCTGAGTGCAGCGTAAAACTCACTCACTCACTTTTATACTCTCAAGGCATGTGGTGCATTTTGCTACATGTGCACACAACAAAGTTTGCTTGGTTAGCAGAGGTAGATATATTCTTTCACTCCTCACATATCAGAGATACACATTTTTTCTGTACTTTTGGGGAATTGTTTGGGTACAGAAAGTCTTGTTTTTTGATGCATCTTTTGTGGGAAGCAGTTTGTTTTGACAAAAATATTCCACACAAAATACTGAGGAGTACACTTGTGTGATTCTTTTTTTCATAGCGTGTAGTACCTGTAATTAAGGCTGCAATGACAAATAGCCAGATGTGGGTGGTTTTAGCACTGTATGAAGCCTTAATACAACACTTGCATCACAAATTATCTGTAATGTCGACTGGCAAAAACATACTTCAATGGTTTCTTAAATATATGGTTTTGTTTTGCTTTTCTGGTAGTCTTATAGAGATGGGTGCATAAAGTTGATTCCTTTGACATATTTAGGCAATATATATCTTCCACCTATTTGACACACCTTGTGCTGACAGAAAATGGAAGATGTTGGCTTGTAAAAGCCCTGAGCATGCATAAATAATGCTGATAAACCATTCTGAATTTGGGATTTGAACCCATGACCAAATGATCCGGATGTACTTAAGGGAGGTAACTCTGGGTATCAGATTAAACGTTAGATCAAAGGTGATAATGAATATTATATTAATAATAATAATGTCACTTATAAAGCGCAAATGTCCACACACTTATGAATGCTCAATGCGCTGAAAAGAATTGAGTAAAAGAGTCAGTCATAGGCACTTTGAAACAGGTGAGTTTTAACTTTTGACTTGAAGGTTGAGAGAGATTCACAGAATTTGATTTCTAAAGGTAAAGAGTTCCAAAGAGTTGGTGCAACATAAGAGAAAGCCCTTTTCCAATACGAAACTAGGTGGAATTTGGAAACTTGTAGTAGGTATATATTACATAATATATGTGTGAATGTGTGAGTGTGAATAGAGTGTATGTTTTATGCAGTTCAGGAACTATGAGACAATTTACTTATTTACATTGATTCAGTTATTTACTGCAAATATAAACATGAATTGGCTGGTTTGTTGTTTAACACTGCACTCAGCAATATTCCAGCTATATGGCGGCAGTCTGTAAATAATCGAGTCTGGACCAGACAATCCAGTGATCAACAGCATGAGCATCGATCTGCACAATTGCGATGTGATGACATGTGTCAACCAAGTCAGCGAGCCTGACCACCCGATCCCGTTAGTCGCCTCTTATGACAAGCATGGGTTACTGAAGATCAATATTCTAACCCGGATCTTCACGGGTTCAGGATTCTGTGACATGGGACAGAGACATGAATTAGAATCTATTTGTTCAATGTCATCCATTAATCATTCTGTCTGTTTTAGCTTGAAGAGAGTGATCTAATTATCGATCTACACAATTGCGATATGATGACATGTGTCAATCAAGTGAGCTAGTCTGACCACCCGATCCCCTTAATCGCCTCTTACAACAAGCATGTGTTGCTGAAGATCAATTCTTACCCGGACCTTCACGGGTAACCACACTTGTAGCCTTATCACATCACTTGTTTGTAAAACACTGCACTCACCCTGTAATAGGAAAATAGGCCTAATAGAATACAATAGAATAGAATAATACTTTAATGCCTTTTCAGGAATTTGTGTTGATCAAATGGTATTCGATTCCCGGAAATTCGCTGCGTATTATTACATACAAACATCGCTCACACAGGAATATTTCATTTGACGCCGTCGGTTCCAAATGAAATTCCCATGCTTCAAATACTCAATAACACCCGGAAATTAATGCATGCCTTTCTGTGCAATTTACACATTGTTTTGCATAGTTACGTGTATATAGATATTCTATTGTAACAGTGATATGCATGACAATATAACTTCAAACATGAAAGCGACTGTTTCACTAGCTCTCAGTTGGGCTTTGATGACATCACGTAATGTTGTAAACCAATGTAAACAAAGGATAAACATGCTGATGGAAACAGTTTTCACATTTTAGAATATTACCTCAGAGAATGAATTTCATTGATCTAACTGTGTTTAAAACAGATGAAAAACATTCAATATCTTGAATGGACCAATAAACAGGAAGAAGTATCAGACAGGCCGCAAGGAATTCTGGGTAGGAGATTGTTTTGCAACATAATTGTTTCACATGACCAAAGCGTTTACTTATCGCAACCTAGGCTTTGATGAATATTGGTTTCTAATACAATCAAGCTGACAATTAGTGGTTTGTAACTCATATACTAAGAAAAACACATGAATTTTCTCTTCAATCTGCCTCTAATGGAAGACGTATACTCCACACAGGGCTTTGGTTGGCTACTTCACTGTGTAGAGCTCTGTGTTTTGGTTGGACAGCTGAGTCAGACATGAACTAAAGGTGTGACTTCATGCTCAGATAATATTTTATGCATTATTTAAGAACACATCAATTAATGTAAGGCATTAAATATGTTCAGGGAAATGTTCTAAAATGTTCCATCTTTGAAGCTTTAGAAAATTGTAATAAACAAATTAAATAGTCATACAAATCAAAGTAAATGGTAATATTCTGAATAACAACTGATCTGATATTTTGTGTTTTCTTTGACATTTTAAAGAGCAGAAGCCTTCTGAACAGTATGTACATATTATACACATTACCTACCATGTATTGTCAAATCTACAAATTTGTATAGCATTGGTATTTTCCCCCCAAAAAAACAACCAAAAGAAATTCATGCTTAATACAATTTGAAAATACACAAATGTTTAATTTAGATTGACTCAAGCTTATTGATCAGCTAAATTCTCAACAATAAAAACAACATGTGTATCCATAACAGAATCAATTTTGGATTCAAACCCATGACCAACAGCTAATGGCATGGTTCAAACTTTGGCAAACTTTGCTCCTGGTGATGCAAGCAAAAAATTATGGTTAGGCATCTGGCTGGTGCCCACGGCAACAATGGTCTCTTGGGATGAATCACAGAACTTATTTTCCTTTTACTGTCATGACTTTCTGTTTCATGACCAAGAACAAATGGAAATGGTGGAAGTAAGTGAAATCCATCAAATGGATATACATTTTTTTCATGAATAAATGCACAAGTTAAGTACAAATTTTCTAAATATTTATGTCCACAAAGGAGGCTTATGTCAATGGCAATATAATTTATTACACTGTTTATCATGATAACTGATTTTGTTTGTTTGTTTGATGTTTAAATTGGCACTCAGTAATATTCCACTGTAACACATGTTACATTTGGGATTACACTTTCACAGTAAAGTTCAGATTCTAGTACTTTTTCTTGGGTTGAGTCCCATCCGGGATTTGAACCCACACCCTCAGAGTCAGGCAACTAATCACCAGGACACAAAGTCTACGCCATGGACAGATGGGAAGCAAATCTAAACTGGATCTTCATGGGTAGTAAATCTAAGCTGGATCTTCATAGGCAGTAAATATAACCCAGATCTTCATAGGTTGTAAATCTAAGCTGGACCTTCATTGGTAGTAAATCTAACCTGGATCTTCATAGGCAGTAAATATAACCCACATCTTCATGGGTTGTAAATCTAAGCTGGATCTTCATTGGTAGTAAGTCTAACCTAGATCTTCACAGGCAGTAAATCTAAACTGGATCTTCACGGGGATGATAACTATGTTAATCATAACCTAGACAACAGGTCACATTGATCTTTATAACTCAATGACTGTTCACTTTGCCACTGAGTAAAAAGAAATGATAAAAACTTGACACATCTAATATTGAGTACCACAAATTCAAGCATAAAATATTATTGTTTTAAAACACAATTTCTGTGTCCATATACACACAAACCATTTTTATGAACCCTTTAGTTTTAGAGGAAAAACATCATCCCAACACCCTATCACTTTTGATTCTGGTGGGCTAAGGGAGGAATCAGTCTGATGTATTTTGATTATGAAATAAACATTTGCTATTTATATAAATCATTCATTTAACAGGAAACAAAGGGAGTACATCTGGTAATTATCGTCAATCTCAGCTTTTGAAATTGTAGTGGTTTAAATATAAAACTGGCCTTTCATTATGTCTGGACAAGGTATTCTTCATCTTGCCTTCAGCGTCTTTGATCTTACCGCCATCCATTTTGGAAGTATTTATTTTCTTTAAAGAGTTAACAATGTTTTAAATATCATATAAAAATCTTCCCCTGTGAGTGTAAAGATTTTCCGACTCATTCTGTGAAAGTCCAGGTGAGAGGAAGTCTTTGATCAGCCTGCAGATTATGATCCTCACGTCAGTCTACCGAGAATACACAAGAGGAATGAGACGGCTCACAGTGGAAATTCTATTACAAAACTGGCACACCTGTCAAAACAAAAGCTGAAAGTGATTAATAACTTTAATTAAGTGTTCTTGAGCCGCACCTCAGTTCATTACATAAAAGCAATAGTCGACCAATCGACAAGCAATTACAATCTATACGATGTGGCATTTCTTGGTATAGTTGAACACGATGGGACTCGTGTGATGCTCATCGACAAAGCAAACAGCGAACATGATCCTCTAAAGAGCCAAAGTATGGAAGGGAGTGTACGACACTGACTTGCGAAATATGGTCAAATTTCCCATGGATTAAGTAGACAAACACATTTACTAACCAGGATGAATTAACACGTCAGGAATTCCAGTCTTAAGGGATCATTGTTAATCATATTGGTGTTTTCACTTGGTCTTGTTGGTATGTTGCCCTTCGTGGAAGCAATTCTATATTCAATTTGGCTCTCTCAGGCTGAATGGCTCTTCATATGTTAAAGTGCCTTGGGACCAGCTATGTTTTGGAATCAACAGCCAGGAAGTGTTGATCAGTTTCACACTGAGTTAGTTCCATCCTCAGGAAATATTGCATGAACAGTGTAATTGACAGAGGCATCTGAACATATCTTTTGTGATTTGAAGGAATCAGATTGTCTATTTAAGGTACACATGATTATGTTAATATATATACATATATATATATAAACCCTTTAGTTTTAGCAAATACTTAAAATATTTTATTCAGAATTCCAAAACTACCAAAAGGCACCAGTACACCACCAGACCAATCTATGTGCCAAGTTTGGTGAAGAAATAGTGAACGGTTTTAGAGTTCAGCTCCGGAAAAGAGCACAGCCACCAATTTCATTCTCAGTCAAACTTGTTGCCATGGAAACGCCAAAAATATTTTATTCAGAATTCCAAAACTACCAAAAGGCACCAGTACACCACCAGACCAATCTATGTGCCAAGTTTGGTGAAGAAATATTGAACGGTTTTAGAGTTCTGCTCCGGAAAAAGCAAAAAATTTTCATTCTAAGTCAAACTGGTTGCCATGGAACACATGACGGAAATGCTACGATTCCAAAACTGCAAAAGGGAGTACCATTTAATCTATGTGCAAAGTTTGTGAAATTGAGCGATTTTAGGGGATAAGAAAATGGAGACCCAAGAGGGGTGAGGGTAAGAGTAATGGAGATGGGGTGAGGGTGAGGGTGAAGACAAGGGTTAAGGCCAGGAGTAAGGGCAAGGTTCGAGGGTTAGGGTGAGAGAGTAATGGATGGGAAGTGAGGGTAGGGTGAGTTAGAGGGAGAGGGGGTAGGACAAGGGTGAACACAAGGGGTAAGAAATGCAAGGTTTGAAGTAGAGTTAGGGGAGAGTAGGACAATGGAGAAGGTTTGAGGGAGAGTGATGGGAAGGATGAGGGTGAGGGTAAGAGAGTAGAGGTAGGGGTAGGGGTAGAGTGAGGGTGACGGTGAGGGTGAGGGGTGAAGACAAGGGTGAAGACAAAGGTAAAGACAAGGGTGAAGGCCAGGGTAAGGGCAAGGATTGAAGGTTAGGGTGAGAGTAATGGAGAAAGGTGAGGGAGAAGGTGAAGAGAGGGTGAGGACAAGGGTGAACACAAGGGTAAAGTCAAAGGTTTGAGGGTGAGAGTGAGGGTAAGGGAGAAAGGTAAGGGTGAGGGGTGAGAGTGGAGGGTAAAGGGAGAAAAAGAAAAGGGTGAGGGGTGACAGTGATGGTAAGGGAGAAAGGAAGTGGGTGAGGGTAAGGGAGAAAGGTAAGGGTGAGAGTGAGGGTGGGGAGAAAGGTAAAGGGTGAAAGGGTGAGGGTAAGGGAGAAAGGTGAGGGTGAGGTGAGGGTAAGGGAGAAAGGTAAGGGTGTGGGTGAGGGGTAAGGGGAGAAAGGTAAGGGTGGGTGGGTGAGGGGAGAAAGTAAAGAGAAAGTAAGGGTGTGTGGGTGAGGGTGGGGGTGAGGGAGAAAGGTAAAGGTAAGGGTGTGGGTGAGGGTAAGGGAGAAAGGTAAGGAGAAAGGTGGAGAGAGGGTGAGGAGAAAAGGGTGAAGGCAGGAAGGGAGTGAGAGTCAAAAGGTGAGAGTGAGGGTGAGTGGGTGAAAGGTAAGGGTGAGGTGAGGGAGAAAAGGGTGAGGGTGGGGGGGAGAAAGGTAAAGGGTGAGAGTGAGGGGTAAGGGAGAAAGGTAAGGGTGTGGGTGAGGGTAGGGGAGAGAAAAAGGGAGAAGGTGAAGAGAGGGTGAGGACAAGGGTGAACGCAGGAGGGGTAAAGTCAAGGTTTGAGGGTGAGAGTGAGGGTAAGGGAGAAAGGTAAGGGTGAGAGTGAGGGTGAGGGTAAGGTGAGGGGAGAAAGGTAAGGGTGTGGGTGAGGGTGAGGGGGTAAGGGAGAAAGGTAAGGGTGAGAGTGAGGGTAAGGGAGAAAGGTAAGGGTGAGGTGAGACTTACAGTCAGGGTTAGGTTCACGTTAAGTTTTTAGGTTAGGTGTTGGGTAATGGTGAGGGACCATTTTCGCAGGAAATGTAATCCAGACCTTAAACACTTAAAAGACCTTACAAATGTGAAAGAACAAAATATCTGGATGTAAAAAAATTTCCCTGATAAAAATTCATTTATGGGAATAATTCCCCAAGAGAAACTGCAGATTCCCTCTAACATATGACTTTGACTGCTATAGTCTTCACTTGCAGTAAGTATCTATTGTCACAGACTGAATGGAAACACTGTAATTTGATGCAAATATCAGTAGTACAATAATCCAATCAGTTGCTGGTTGGACAGGTGTCAGACTTTGATCCTCACCAGAACTGTAGCGTGACACTCCTCAAAATGATCCTTCAAGATAGGGACATATCTGACTTCTCAATTCAGATTTCTGAATGACTGATAATGAATTTGCAGACTATTTTACACTGTGTAAGTTCATTTTCAAGTTCTTGCCTGTCCAATCTTGGCTTGTTGTACAATACTGTTCTTCTCACAGAAAGCTGTATCAATAATTTTATAAAAAAAACCATTGTTGTGATTAGTAAACTGGGAACACGCTCAAAAGGACCAGACTTAATCGGCTTCAGTTAGGTGATTAGCATCTCAGTTTGTTATTCTTGTGTAGTGTAGGCTGTATATTGAGGGAAGGTGAATTTAGTATAATGCCCAGTTATGTATTTACATAAGTATCATTATCTCATTGACCAAAAAACAAGTAGGATTTACCTTAGATTAACCAATTACTGCCTAACATGTTTGGCTGGCTAGTGAATAAACAAATTGCAAGTGTTACCATGGCATTTGGCTGGCCAATCAAGCCATGCAATGTTTATGTTGATATCCCTCTCTCACAACATATCCCTACCCCCAAAAAAAAAAAAAAATAAAAAAAAAAATAAATAAATAAATAAAAATAAAAAAAAAATAATAATAAAAAAAATAAATAAATTAATAAATAAAAAAAATTAAATTTAAAAAAAAAAAAATAAATAAATAAATAAATTCAGGCCACAAACACAAAATAACTACTGTTTCCTGATTGACCAATACCTTAATTGGTGTTGCTTATGTACCACATATTGCTATCTACAGTCAGTTTGTTGAGTCAGTAAATTATAGAACAGTCAATTTATTATTGTCAACTGATTTACCTTTAAGAATTGTCGTCACGATATGGCTGAAATATTGCCGATGTGACATTAAATTTTAACTCACTCACTCACTTTAAGAATTGCCTTTTTGTGTGTGCACATGTTTAATGTGTATTTCTCCATAAACAAGAAACACTGAAGTCAGTTAATCATTATTTGAGAGCAGTGTATAACTGTGAGGGATTTTAGATGCTAACTGCCTTGCAAAAAACGTACATACTTGAAGATGGATTAGACCAAAAAATACAAACATCATGAAGTGTTATAGGCTGAAAACTCCTTATGAAATACATCACCTGTGATACATTTTTTCCTTTGTTTTTACATTTTTCATTAGACTTTCCTTCGTCAGCAGTTTATGTTGCCATATCAACTGGCAGCTCAAGCTGAATTTGTTTACAGGTCCTGTTTTTATCCTGCATCACAATATTTAAAGGTAGACATTTAGATTAGTGAGTAAATGGCTGTAAGTTCAGGCTATTCTTGGATTCAGCGATGCTGACAACATCTGGGCCATACTGAGTGATAATACATATAGATGCAATTGGTACAACAGATATCTATTTCTCACATGATTAAATATAATATATATGAAAATAAAGTGACTTGGTTTAAGTTAGATTGATATGTTTGGATTCAAGTGAGTGAGTGAGTTTAGTTTTACGCCACTTTTAGCGATATTTCAGCAATATCACGGCTGGGAACACCAGAAATGGGCTTCACATATTGTACCCATGTGGGGAATCGAACCTGGGTCTTTGGCGTGACAAGCGAACGCTTTAACCACTAGGCTACCCCACCAGCCCCAGCAAACACTTGTTGATAAAAGTAAAAATATCCTCGGCAAGCCTCGGATATTTGTTACTTTATCTACTCATGGTGATATATTTGATATCAAAAGACACTCGGGTGAGATTCTCTATATATCACTGCAAATCATTTTGACCTGGAAGTTACCCAAATTGATGCAGGTGTTAAAGATTGATCATCATCAAACGTGGCCACGGTGCTGACAAACCCAGAAAGTAAATCAGGGTCAACTGTTAATCAAAGTCAGGGTTCAAACTAAATGATAACCAGGGAAGAGTGAGTTTAGTTTTACGCCGCACTCAGCAATATTCCAGCTATATGGCGTCGGTCTAAAAATAATCGAGTCTGGACCAGACAATCCAGTGATCCACAGCATGAGCATTGATCTGCGTAATTGGGAACCAATGACATGTGCCAACCAAGTCAACAAGCCTGAGCCACAGATCCTGTTAGTCACCTGTTACAACAAGCATGGGTTACCTTCACGGGTCAGATGATAACCACATCAAGGGGATGTTACTACTGATTTTTCATCATTCATTAAAATACATACCACAAGATTTCAGACAGTGACTATTAAAAGTTCATTTAATTATATTTACATTATTTTCACCAAGGTCATCAATATTACAACCATTCATCACAAGTACTTGTCACCAGTTAATGACGAGACAACAAAGCCATTTGAGGATGAGCAAAAGTTCCTCAATTTATGATGACATACAATCAGCCAGATCACACACCAATCTGTGAACCCAGACAATTCATATTAACGTTGGCTCTTGACAAGATTTAGAGATCAATTTCTGTCCCTTAACCCTTCAGGAACTGTATTAGGAACTTCATATTTATATCAATGCTATGTCTTCCAACATGGGATGACCATTTGATATTCTGGGTTGGAGTCTAAAAGAAAAAGTGGACGTGTTTAAGAAAAATGACATATTGTTGGAGCCCCAAATCATTTTCCATTCCATTCAGAGAAAATATTTACATGTCTTGAAGCACTGACTGAAGAAAATGGAAATCAAAGAGCACATCCCACTCCCGTCCTAAGCCACCGTTCATAATTTATGGCTAGGTGGGGTGATGGTGATTTTAAGGTGGGTCATCCATTTTGTTCTGGGGAGGTGGGGGTGGGGGGTTTGTGGTGTCAGCAATTTTGTACATAAGCATTATTAAAAATGGGAGGGTGGGTGTGTGTGTGTGGTCATTGATTTTGTACATGACATGCAGGAGGGGTCACTTACTTTGTACATAAATTTTAGGGGAGTGATTCACATTGTACATGCTTCTCAATACAAATCATCACACACACACCCTCCCCCACAGTCATAAATTATGAATGGTCCCTAATGACAAAACAAAGGGAGTTATTTGCAAGACACAAATTGCAGTAGATGAAACAAAAGCAGAACAATTTGTCTAAATGTTTTCCTAACACATGCTAATGCCCTACATTACCATAGAGATGATTTTGCATTTCAGATTCAGTTTGACAGGTCTTGCAGTTTTTAAATGACAAAGTCAGACAAATAATGAGTACTGACAAAATAAATCAATTTTTACTGACTTTTTACTGATTTTACCTCCCCAATCAGGTCACTCCTAAACAGTTCAGTTCAATGGTTAAACCTCTGGTCCAACAAGTAGTGTAGAAACAAGCATAAGATGTAATCCAGTGAAGCAAAACTAAGTACAGACATTAACCTTCAATAATTATATGCCAGCATGGGCAGGTTCATTAAAAACATAATACTTGTTATAAATATCCTACTTCTGTTGGGCCAATTCCTACACATGACTGCCATGCAGCCCTGTGATCCTCACCCTCAGCTGGCAGATATAGGTGAGAGTCTCTTTAAGGAGGCCAAGTCTTCCATGGTCACCTCATGCTGATTTATAACTGCTTCAATGGGACGGATTCAATTACTACCCAATGACCTCTGGCCAAGGAAATGACATGAACAAGCTGGACGGAACACAAATACTTCATGCTTGTGTCAAACCATCCAAATAATTCTCAATATTTAGAGTGTATGCTGCATTAATTTTCTATTTTTCTTCTGGTAATGCTATAATTGGCACTTTCTGTGAACGACATGCGCTGGCAGGGGAGGACCTAACTCACCAGCCATCGCAATTTACTGAGTAGATAGTGGTCAGTCTGCTGTCCTGCCCTTCTGTCTCTGGGTAGACATTGGTCTGTCCATTGGGTCTAGCCCTTATATTATTGTAGACAGTGGTCAGAAAATTGTGTGAGTCCATTGGGTAGATTGTTGAAAATCTATTGAAGCTCTGAACTCTCATTGGGTAGACAGTGGTGTGTCTATGGTAGGAGCTCAGATCTCATTGGGTAGACAGTGGTGTGTCTATGGAAGGAGCTCTGATCTTTTTGGGTAGACAGTGGTCAGTCTATTGAAGGAGCTCTGATCTCATTGGGTAGACAGTGGTCAGTCAATTGTAGGAGCTCTGATCTCATTGCAAAGACAGTGGTCAGTCTATTGTAGGAGCTCTGATCTCATTGCGAAGACAGTGGTCAGTCTATTGTAGGAGCTCTGATCTCATTGCGAAGACAGTGGTCAGTCTATTGTAGGAGCTCTGATCTCATTGGGTAGACAGTTGTCAGTCAATTGTAGGAGCTCTGATCTGATTGGGTAGACAGTGGTCAGTGCATTATAGGACCCCTACTGTCATTCAGTAAGTATTTGTTTGTCTCTCATAACAGACCTTCTCTCACTGGTCAGGCTATTGTAAGATATACACGTCCCCATTTTGTCATTTTGTCAGATGGGTATTTGGAGAAATTCCTAAGGTAGGACAGATGTTTCTCAACTTAAACCCAATTATTTCCTGATGCTTGTGTGAAGACTGAGTGGGTCAGGTGTCTGGAGCTGCCGTAATAATTAGATCGCTTTCTTCTAGCTAAAACAGACAGAATGATTAACGGATGACATTGAACAAATGGGTTCTAATTCATGTCTCTGTCCCATGTCACAGAATCCTGAATGGAAAAACTCAGCAAATACCACCAGAAAATGGCTAGGGTTCTTGGTGGAGTGTTACAGAAAGGCTCTTGGGTGCAACTGGGTCTGATATTGCATTCAAGATGAATTGGTGAGATCATTGGTGAGACACTATAGTTTCACCTGATTCTGGCATCTGTGTATATACCACAATATTGGTAGCTGGTGGATCATTGGTGAGACACTATAGTTTCACCTGATTCTGTCATCTCTGTATATACCAACAAATATTGGTAGTGTTGGTGGATCATTGGTGAGACACTATAGTTTCACCTGATTCTGGCATCTGTGTATATACCACAATATTGGTAGTGTTGGTGGATCATTGGTGAGACACTATAGTTTAACCTTATTATGGTATCTGTATATATATATATATATATATATATATATATATATATATAATTTGCAGTTAAAGTCAAAGACATGGGTCATTGTTACACAAATCATTGTTTTGTAAATGGTAGTGGTTTCAGTGGTTGACTCCTAACCATAATCCTTTGCATCAATATATCTAGCAGTTTTTCCCGATCAAATATATTGCCTGTTGGCAGAGCGTGATATTTTTAAGACCCCTCCAATCACTTCAAATCAAATCTATTTTCTATTCACACAGCACTTCTTATCACTCCTAATCAAATTTACTGCTTATCAGTGCACCCAGATTTTGTGAAGACCACTTCTAATCACTCACAATCAAATATATTTCTCTAAATCAAATATTTGGCTTATTGGCACACCCAGATTTTCTTAAGACCACTTTCAGTCAGTCCCAATCAAATGTATTGCTTATTGGCACACCAAAATTCTCCGAAGACCACTTTTCATAACCTAATAAAAAATGTAACATATGTTATATTTGGGATTACACATATCTTAGTAAAGTACAGATTCTAGTACTTGGGTTGAGTCACATCCGGGATTCGAACCCCCAACCCCAGAGTGAGGCACCTACAAAAGTACTAGAATCTGTCTTTACTAAGAAAGTGTAATCCCAAATACAACATATTGTTACATTTGACCACTTTCCAAATGGCACTGTGTAACTTACAAAAAAATATATTAATATAATATCAACACTTTTACCGATGACCACTTCTTCCGTCAGATCAAAATACATACAACTCTGTACAAAAGGCTTCTGTGTCAAAGTATGTGCTTATGTAGTGAAACTGATGGTATTGGTACAGTATTAGTTAATATGTGAGGTGAGGTGAAATTGGGTTTAACATCGTGCTTGAGAATATTTCGCTCATATGACGACGTGCATGCGTGTGTATGTGTATGTGTGGCTGCTTGTACTAGCCCAGACTGAAGCTGGTTTTATAGTGCTAGCTCACTGAGATACCATGCCGCAGTGAAGCATGAATACCCCACTCAGACACATTATACTGACTCCGGGGCAGCCAGTCCTTGTTGTACCCATTAATGCCGAGAGCCAGGCAGGGACCAACAAGTATAAATGAAGCGAAACCACCAATGAGCCATATATATGCTGAAATTATGTTTTGTGTTAAATCTGGACCTTTAAGTGTCTTTTTATAATGTGGCTTATAGAGTGACTGAGCCACAAGTTCACAAACTTTAGAGCAGTATCTTTTACTCTCCCAAAGGCCTTCCAGTGAACACATTCCAGATTTATTTAATTGTCTTTCACACAAACACAGGAACCATATCTTTTTGTAAATTTCACCCTACATGCACTTACGAGACTTAAAACCCCCGATACATTTACAATTATATTTTGATTTCAACAAATGGCCATTTTGTTTTGAACAAAACCCCTGAATTTATAGAAAAGACATTCATTGTGAAGTCATTTTAACTATTACATTGGAGACCCTTGAGAGCACTGTTACATGTAATTTAGTTTACACTGTGCCTCTATACATACCAAAAAATACACAGATAAAAACATGTATTGCTGAGTTTATTTCACATGTAGATATCTCCATCCAAGTCTGCAAAAACATGACAAACATTTTTGCTGGAGGCATTATTTCTAATGATGCAAACTTCAAAGAGAGTTAATTTGATTTCTATGTTGTGCAAGTGTTGGCTTAAAGGATGTAAGTCACCTTTGTAATGTCATGGAAAGTATCTGAGCCTGGAGTGAGATGGGTTTAAGTTGCTTTGACCAGTTTGTCAGTTACGTTCAAGCATGTATGCTTAATGTGGTAGAAGTTTTTCTCCATGGAGAGAGTTTCAGCATGGAGAGTAGGTCAGAGTTTAAATCGCTGGATTTACGAAAAATATGGTACCTGTTGCTACCCTGCCTGGCAATGAGCTTTAAAGGGATTAAACATTGACCCATAGTCAGTATATTATGTCAGAGAGAGTTTCAGCCTGGAGAGTAGGTCTGAGTTTAAATCCCTGGATTTGTCATACCAAATGATGGTAATTGTTGCTACCCTGCCTGGTAATCACTATGTTTACAATGGTATGGTATCCAAAGGGATAGACCTGTGGAGACCCGGTTAGAAAGAATATTGATCTTCAGTAACCCATGCTTGTCGTAAGAGGCGACTAACGGGATTGTCTGGTTCAGACTCGATTATTTACAGACCGCCGCCATATAGCTGGAATATTGCTGAGTGTGGCGTCAAACTAAACTCACTCACTCACTCCAGAGGAATAGTACTATAAAACCAGCACATCAGAGCAAATATCTTGAACATAATGTGAAAACACCATTTCACCTCCCCTTTGAGAAACATCCACAGTGAAACAGATACAACAGGTAGCACTTTGGTGAAATTCCCTTTGAGCACAGGTATGGTACAAATCATTTCTGGGATTCGAACATCTGATCACCAGTTACTGGTTGGGCTAAGGGAATCAAATCTGCAAAGAAAAATAGCCTCTGTGTCAGCAGAATCTACAGGAATGTACAAAGTAAACACTTGTTTGTTTGTTGTTGTTTATTGTAGCACTAAGCAACATTACAGCTGTATGATGGCTGTCTGTAAATTACTGAGCCTGGAGTTCCGGGTTAGAATTGTTCTTCAGCAACCCATACTTGTCATAGAGGCGACTAACGGGATCAGTGGTCAGGCTCACTGACTTGGTTGACACATGTCATCGTATCTCAATTGCGTAGATCAATGTTCATGCTGTTGATCTCTGGATTGTCTGGTCCAGACTCGATTATTTACATACCGCCGCCATATAGCTGTAATATTGCTGAGTGTGGCGTAAAACTAAACTCACTCACCCACTGAGCCTGGACCAGTCAGTCCAGAGATTGATATCATGAGCATAATTACATCATTTAGGATACAGGGACCTGAATCAACCAAGGCAGTGAGCCTAACCACTTGATTCCATGTTACCTCTAATGAAGCAAGGGTTGCTGAAGACAAATTCTAACCATGATCTTCATGGGTACTTCTAAATGACACTTTTTACATTCAGAACATTATTGGAAGGACTTTAAAAAATAGAAAAGCATTCATGAATTAATGCAGATCATAGCTGGTGAAATGGTGCTAACAGAGAAAGAAGAATCTGGGATTTGAACCCATATCTGAAGATGCTAACATAACTATATATATATAGGACACAACTCTGTGAATGGCATCATTCATCTATGCCCTCTCTGCAGAACTTTAAACATATTTATTGCTCCACCAGATGCAGCTGTGTATATGATGATGATGATGATGATGATGATGATGATCACATTTCAAAATGATGGAAACTAGACCAAAATGGCTGCAGTATCATCTTGATACCACAAAATACAAGACAAATTTTCATTTCAGAGTTGATCCTGACCTTTCCTGGTCTAAAAGACTTTATTTGTGGTGGAGATGTAAGTCATCTTGAAAACTAGGTTCCATTTCACTCTGCCTCAGTTAATTTAATCAGGACAGACAAGCACTGGTTCTCCTTCGCTACTCTCTATAAAAAAGTCACTCTTTCTGATGCACTTTACTCCATGTAACTGTCAAATTACAACCTGCAGACTTGCTTTGAAGAAAAAATACTCAAAGCACTCGGGAATCAAATGTAAACATGTTTGTGTCTCACAGGAGAATTACTTGAAGTTCACACAAATGTGTTTGAAATTGGTTCTTCCATCTCTGCTATGCACCGTCAGAGTGAAGTGAGTGAGTGAATTAGGTTTTTTTTGCGTCGCTAAAAATATTTTGAGCTATCCGAGTTGGTAGAGCTGGTTGGTCCTGAATGCAGTATAAAATCCCTCCTTGCTTTGTAGTATGTCTGAATTACCATGGGGGATGCATTTCTAGAAATCAATACTGTTAAAGTTTAAGAATATCTTTTCAGTGCACAAAATAGTACCATTAAGCTCATACAATCAAGTTATATATAATATGAACAGGATCTGTGTTCAAATGTTTGCATCAATCCATATCATCACATCAGGAATCAATGTGTCCACAGTTCATGCATCTGGAGTTTATATCAATCCATGTCTAAACAGTGTCCATATATCCATGTCCCCAGTTTTCATCAATTAATGTCTCCATAGTGTACATCAATCCATGTATCCAGTGTTTTCATCAATCCATGTCTACAGTGTTTTCATCAATCCATGTATCCAGTGTTTTCATCAATCCATGTCTCAAGTGTGTCCATCAATCCATGTTTCCAGTGTGTCCATCAATCCATGCCTCCAATATTTCTCTCAATCCATGTCTCAAGTGTGTCCATCATCCATCCAGTGTGTCCATCAATCCATGTTTCCATCAATCCATGTCTCAAGTGTGTCCATCAATCCATGTATCCAGTGTTTTCATCAATCCATGTATCCAGTGTTTTAACAAATCCAAGTATCCACAGTGTCCATCAATCCATGTATCCAGTGTTTTAATCAATCCATGTCTCAATAGTGAACATCAACCCATGTCTCAAGTGTGTCCATCAATCCATGTCTCATCAGAGTCCATCAATCCATGCATCCATAGGGTACATCGACCAAAGTGTCTGTAGTTTCAATCAATCCATGCCTCCAGTTTCAATCAACCCATGTCTCGTACTCCAGTGTGTCCATCAGTCCATGTCTCATCAGAGTCCATCAATCCATGCATCCATAGGGTACATCAATCCATGTGCCTGTAGTTTCCATCAATCAGTGTCACCAGTGTTTCCATCAATCCATGTCTCCAGTTTCAATCAATCCACAGTTTCAGATTGTGCATTAGTAAATATCTCCTATTTAAAATGATAAAATGAGACCCATGTCTACAAACATTTCTCCATATCATCTTTTGTAAACAATGTTAGTGAGTGAGTGAGTGAGTTTAGTTTCACGCCGCACTCAGCAATATTCCAGCTATATGGTGGCGGTCTGTAAATAATCGAGTCTGGACCAGACCATCCAGTGATCAACAGCATGAGCATCGATCTGCACAATTGGGAACCGATGACATGTGTCAACCAAGTCAGTGAGCCTGACCACCCAATCCTGTTAGTCACCTCTTACGACAAGCATAGTCGCCTTTTGTGGCAAGCATGGGTCGCTGAAGACCTATTCTACCCCGGATCTTCACAAGTCGTCAACAATGTTAACAGTTAATGAACATATTGCCAGACTCCTGTGGAATTATACCTTTGGAATATTACATACCGGTGCAATGGAATAAACTGGAGAACGTAGAAAACATTGGTTTGATTACAGTTAATAAGTCTGTGGCACCTCATGTGCTGTGATATCAGCAGCCCAACACTTACAGTACATGAACTTAACAAAGCAATTACTGACTCATGTGTGCAGTACCATTCTGGGCAGCTACAGTCACAGAACATCACAGAGCATCACAGATTCTGTCTCCACAGACCTGGACTCCACAACCTTGTGTCCATGTCCAGTCTAAATCTAGACTTTGTAATTAGTGCGCTGTGTGAAACTGAGTCACTGTCTCCGTGTCATTAGACTACAACCTCATTGCTTGATTCAGCTGGATAATGAAATTCTGTCTCCCGGTACTGTTTGAATTATTTACAGGACATATATGCTGAAATATTTATGAGAGCACTTAATTTTTATTATAGTCTAGCACCTCTTTGAGAATATGTTTTACATATTGTAAATTAATCAGTATATAGGTGTGTCGTTCTGCACATTCTATGTGTGAATATGATGAAAGGTGTTTAAATGTTTTCTTGCTATAGATATGTGTGAGAGTGATCTTTGGGTTCGCAGGAGGAGCTCTCATGGAGGGGTGGAGAGAAGGGAGAAATAGGGGGGTGGAGTGGATGGAAGCATGAATCAGAGGTAGTAAGGGTGAGTGAGTGAGTTAATATTTAACGTCACATCGGCAATATTTCAGCCATATCGTGACGAGAACATTTGATATTGAAATGAAATACATGTATATTATAAAAAAAACTGCCGACGAAGGACAGCAAAACAACCAGAATATCACAGATATATATGTAAAACTAGTAACTGAATCTAAAACATTTCAACTATAGGGGACAACACAATATAAAAATGGGCTATAGATCGCTAACAACTGAAGGTAGATCACCATACTAGGGACCATAGGGACTTACAGTACATTTGCTTCCTGCATAGACCCCAGCCGGATTTACATCATCCCCTCAGCCGTCAGCAACTGAGACATACCCAGCCATACATTAAAATTACACATATTCTACGATTAAAAAACGGAAAGTTGAAATTTACTTTGAATGTTTTGGGACTTATGTACCCTCTCAGGAGGACAATAATTTTACAGTACTTCAACCCCCCTCGAGGATACAGCCACTAACAATCTCAGTTACTAATTCAAACTTCCAATCAAAAAATATTTAGCTATTTACAAATCAGTCAACAAGTCTAATTCTTTTAAAAAGTCAACTATCAAATGATAACTAACATTATAAAAAAGATCCTTCAATGTTTTGACATTAAAAAACTTATCCCTTGTGATGGAATATTCAACACAGTCAAGCAGGACATGCTTGACTGTGATTCTTTCATCACAAGGGATGCAAAACGGAGGATCCTCGCCTTTCAGTAAATATTCGTGAGTATATCTAGTGTGGCCAATGCGACATCGTCGCGATAATGACCTCTTCATATCTGGACTGACAACCCAAGTAGGTGTAACCAATGTAGGGTTTTATTTCATGTAATTTATTAATACCTACTTGGGTGTCCCACTTCTTCTGCATTAGATCGCTGGATGTATGTTCTAATGCTTGCTTTATAATCAGAGTATGGGATAAGAATTGCTGTCACAGATTTGTTAAGGGCTGCCTTGGCAGCAAGATCAGCCATTGTGTTCCCAGAAATGCCAACGTGGCTGGGTAACCAACAAAAGACGATGTCGCGATTGGCCAGTAGCAAGCTCATTATACAATTCAATAATTTCTACTAAAAGTGGATGTTTACAAGAAATACTTTTAATAGCCTGAAGACACGAAAGGGAATCGGAAAAGATTATGTACTGTTTATGTTTAGGATGTCGTTGAATATATTTAAGAGCCGTTAATATGGCGTTTGCTTCTGCTGTAAAAATGGAGCTGTTATCTGGTATTCTAGAAGATATTGTTCTGATCCAATGACAGTGGCACATGACACCGCGCCACCGCCCTTGGACCCATCTGTAAATAAGGATTTGTGTGTATTATATTTAGTTTTTAGTTGATTATATTCTTGTTTATATTGTAATTCATTAGTTTCCGATTTTTAAACTTTGTCAGAGTTAGGTCAACTTCAGGCCTAACCAGTTGCCAAGGAGGAGAAGAAAGAAGACGGAAGGAGCTATATTTTCCAGCTCAATGCCGGCAGCAGACAGGAATGGCTTAATTCGGTGCCCAAGAGGCGGAACAAGAGAAGGTTTTTTGTTGTATAAATCCTCATAGAGGGGGTGAAAGACACAGTTATATGCAGGGTTAGCCTCATTAGAATATAGTTTAGTAATATATTGTAAAGATAATTTTATATGGCGTTGTGCAAGAGATGGCTCATCTGCCTCGACGTAGAGACTGTCAACAGGAGAAGTTTGAAAGGACCCAAGACAAAGTCTCAGGCCTTGGTGGTGGACAGAATCTAAAAGTTGTAGGTTGCTTTTGCAGGCTCCACCATATACAATGGAGCCATAATCAAGTTTGGAACGGACCAATGATCGATACAGATGTAAGAGGGTAGCTTGATCCAGAGGTAGTAAGGAGGGATGGAAAGTGAGATGGAAGAAAGGATCAGGGAGAGATGACTGATCGGGATCAGAAGAAGTAGAGAAGGGGGGAAGGAACCAGAGGGATTGGGAAGAAGACTAGGAGTGATAGAGGAAGGGATCGGAAAATGGACGGAGGGAAGAAGAAGGACGGAGGGAGGAAGAAAGAATCAGGGAGAGATGACTGATCGGGATCAGAAGGAGAAGAGAAGGGGGGAAGGAACCAGAGGGATTGGGAAGAAGACTAGGAGTGATAGAGGAAGGGATCGGAGAATGGACGGAGGGAAGAAGGACGGAGGGAGGAAGAAAGAATCAGGGAGAGATGACTGATCGGGATCAGAAGGAGAAGAGAAGGGGGGAAGGAACCAGAGGGATTGGGAAGAAGACTAGTAGTGATAGAGGAAGGGATCGGAGAATGGACGGAGGGAAAAAGAAGGACGGAAGGAGGAAGAAAGAATCAGGGAGAGATGACTGATCGGGATCAGAAGGAGAAGAGAAGGGGGGAAGGAACCAGAGGGATTGGGAAGAAGACTAGGAGTGATAGAGGAAGGGATTGGAGAATGGACGGAGGGAAGAAGAAGGACGGAGGGAGGAAGAAAGAATCAGGGAGAGATGACTGATCGGGATCAGAAGGAGAAGAGACGGGGGAAGGAACCAGAGGGATTGGGAAGAAGACTAGGAGTGATAGAGGAAGGGATCGGAGAATGGACGGAGGGAAGAAGAAGGACGGAGGGAGGAAGAAAGAATCAGGGAGAGATGACTGATCGGGATCAGAAGGAGAAGAGAAGGGGGGAAGGAACCAGAGGGATTGGGAAGAAGACTAGGAGTGATAGAGGAAGGGATCGGAGAATGGACGGAGGGAAGAAGAAGGACGGAGGGAGGAAGAAAGAATCAGGGAGAGATGACTGATTGGGATCAGAAGGAGAAGAGAAGGGGGGAAGGAACCAGAGGGATTGGGAAGAAGACTAGGAGTGATAGAGGAAGGGATTGGAGAATGGACGGAGGGAAGAAGAAGGACGGAGGGAGGAAGAAAGAATCAGGGAGAGATGACTGATCGGGATCAGAAGGAGAAGAGAAGGGGGGAAGGAACCAGAGGGATTGGGAAGAAGACTAGGAGTGATAGAGGAAGGGATCGGAGAATGGACGGAGGGAGGAAGAAAGGATCAGGAAATAAATGGAGGGAGGAAGGAAGGGATCAGGAAATGAATGGAGGAAGGTATCAGGGAATGGAGGGAGGGGATGGATGAAAGGAAGGACAGAGGGATCAGAAGCTGGAGGAAGGGAGACACCATCCACAGTAAAACCAAGTCGTAACATAAGGCACTATATCATCCAAAACTATCATCAGTTTTTAAACACAGAAACGACATTACTCTATTGTTGCTGCAGCTGTATACCATCTGTAACTTACCTACTTTCTGGGCAACATTTAAGCTCATGCATTACTTCTAAGCATGTGCATAAGGGATGTGCTGGCTGCAACAATCAAAGCACACAAAATGCATGTGTAGTATAAATATATGTATGTGTTTGTGCAAATGCAGCACTGACATCGACACACAAAGGTAAAGAGTCTCATGTGTTTCGAATATACTGCATTAAATTACAGAGAATCACAGTGGCACTATACTTATTTTCATGTTTGATACATTTGAACACTTTGGCTGTATTTCAAACCTGACTACAAAGTATTTTCTTACTTTGATTTAGTATTATAAGTCAGGGAGTGCACTTGTTCGCTACCAATAATGATACTCACTTGCTTTGCAGTCTCATGTGTTATTTGTAATGTATGACCAGTTACTCTTACCTGTATTTTAAAATGTCAGTAGTGTGAGAGAAAAATATGTACCCTTCTGCAGGTCACATAAGTTTGAGGAAAATCACAAGCAAGGATATAGTGCCCAAAGACCTTAATGCTGTAAACTGAATAATGAAGGCATAAGTTCTGGCCAAAATAGTCTCTCGTCAGTCACTGCAAAATTATTACAATTACGCAGCTTGACATAAATTAGGAAATATATAGACTGCTGCCCTAAGGAAAGTGTACTTCCACGTTTGGTTATTGACAAAAATGAGACAAAGTGGAAATGGTCATCTAATGGTGAAATACTTGATATTGTGTTCATGTTTCAGTTTGGACCTTAGTTTCCAGTGTTTTGATGACTCTTTCAAATTATAAATGTTTTATAATTTAAATTTTTTCAATAAAATCCAATTGTCAAATCATGCTTTCTTTCACAAGTCTTAACTTTCTAGTTATGAACGAGTCATGGTTCCCCGGTGTAATTCAGTCAATAACATATTATGTTTATCAATATTGTTAATAACAGCATCAATGGTTATTTGCCACAGGACTCTAATGTGTGCACATAATAAAGGCAGAAACATATATCCCTCCGGGCAGCATCATCAAGTAATGGATGACCTTATGTGTTTCCATCGCAACACCTCAACCTAGGTGGCAGTATGAGAATCTACAGGGGATTTCTCCTGCCGCAATATTAATCAAATTGAATATATAGTTGACAGATAATCATATTACCATGCATAATGTATTGTGAAACATTATTCTGCAAGAAGAGTAGTCACTATGTGTGAAAACTTCAGAAGATTTCAGAGGTTTCAAATCTCATTTAACCACACCAGATTACAGTACTCGCTTATATTGCACTGTAACACATTAAGTTTAAATGTAGTTGGTACATCACATAACAATACTGCAGAGAGTTGGAATATTGATCATTTGTTTCATCAACTTTTTAAATGATAACAAATTCATTTTGCAACTTGCATGTCTGAACGTCACTGGTATATATCAAATATTTAGCAACACATAGAAACTTGAAAACACAGTGTTATCGATATTGTACATATACATTATGAAAACCAACTCAAAACTCAGAAGTACAGTTTAGTTCACCTTTCAAATAAATGTCACAGATTTAAGACATTTATTTCAGACGGAAAGAAAATCTACAATTCCGAAGTTTGTATTTCTTACCCACAATCAAATTTACTGAAAACATCTCAAGAGACCCTATCCCCAGCCACCTGCACAATTTCTAGTGGCTGTAACTCAAAACTAATGCATCCCTTCGCTAAAGTAAACAAGTTACCTTTTCATGGCACATTAAATTGTTGAAATAGCTCGCTATTACCACTCAAATTTTGTGTCACTTACACTTATAAAAAAACATGTAAAATACAAGAAATATCTTGCTGCCGTTATTTCATAAATTTTACCAAAACAAGGTAACAATTTTTTCATCAAAATTTGCGAATGCATAAATGTCAGTTGAAATGGGTCACATCTGTTGACATAGAATTACATCAGCTCTGTATTCCAAATTTTCGAACATGAAGTTAATGCCAGACGTGCATACTACCACTGCATGTTTGATGAATGGTTGGATCGATATTTTATATTTGTCAATTTCCCGTGATGTATTTAGAAACAAGAATACAGCTTTATGAGGTGTCTCATTCCATGTAAGCATGTCAATGTAGACCAAAAAATAATAAAATAATAAAAGAACGAAATGTAGCACCAGTGACCAATGAAAAGCTGTATCATTCATAGAAAAGGCTTTAATAATCTCTGTTAATCATACCTTATGTGGAAGAACAACAGTAAAGTTAGTTATCTGCGAACTTTCTTTCTGTCTTTAAGTTTGAAATGAGATCACTCATGGACGCTATGATGGAATATTACAATGGATTATATTACATGTTATTCATAGTCACAGATTATTCAAGATGTCTCCGTGTCCCATATCTGAAATATCCCCTGCAGGGCACCAAAAGCTGAGATTGGTCAAAGGAAACTGGCTGAACCTTTTATACATGATTTTGTGTAGACAGATACATGAAAGAAGAATGTCTGCTGAATGGGAGAATGTTTGTATTATTCTATGAGTGCTGAGTGAAATCGCTATGGAGCGATGTGAAGAAAGACAATGTGCAACTAAATTTTAGTTTTTTTTAGCAGGGATAGAAATACTTTTTTTTCTAAGTGTGCCTTAGGGCACCAGGCAAATATTTTAGGTGTGCTTTTCAGAAATCAAGTGTGCCCACATGTTTTTAGAATCAATGACTGTAGCTGTAGGATGATGATCTTTTGAAATTTATTGTCAGAAAACAACAAATGTAACCAGTTTTCGGTTATCACTGACATGTCTTCTGCTTAAGATGGCTTTCTTATGTTACATTTGTTCTGCTTTCCCATCACCTTTAATAGCTAAGAATCGTGTGAGAGGTTCACTTTTTTCAATATGTCTAACATACACAATTTACTCTTCACTAACCGAACTATCAGAACTCACAACACTCTAAATGGAAAAACAACCAGATTTCTTTACATCATCCATCATAATTCCAGAGATTTCCTGGGCGATAAAGTAAATAAATGTTTTTGCTTGTTCGTCATTTGCTTAAGTGTTTTGTTTGGGGATTAAATGACAAAATGTGCACCATGGCACGCTAATACATGGGGTACTTCGAACCCTGTTTAGGTTTGCCAGTATAACCAGAATACTGTTCAAAGTGGTTTTATATCTCAGTGACCCACTGACTCACACACTGACTCACGCATGCACACACACACATGCTCATTCACTCACTCATATGCAATTCTACTGTTGACTAGGTCTCCTTCAACATCAAAATTGGTACTAATACTCAAAAAAGTTCCAGTTCAATTGCAGAACATAAATATTGGGTATTTACCCACACCCTTGAAGATCCGGGTTAGAATTGGCATTCAGTAACCCTTGCCTGTCGTAAAAGGTGACTAACGGGATTAGGTGGTTAGGCACATGTGCTGACACATGTCATCGTATCCCACTTGCGTAGATCGATGCTCATGCTGTTGATCACTGGATTGTCTGGTCCAGACTCTATTATTTACAGACTGCCGTTATATAACTGGAATATTGCTGAGTGAGGCGTAAAACTAAACACACTCACTCACTTTTCGAAAACACCTCGAGTCATCACTGATTTTTTCCCATCTGTTCAAATAATGTTCACTGAAGTTTTGCGCCTTTTAGCTGAAATAGAATCGAGTGGTTATTCTCTGGCATTGATATTTCATATTGATATCAGCCTAATTCTACCGCATTGTAGAAATCTAAAATGTGTCCACAATGTTAGTCCTAACATAACGCCACAACTGCTTAAAGTGCAGCGTTAAACAAAAAACAACCGACCTTGGGTATTTCGTAACTTCTGTTGAGTAGTATACATAGCAGACAAATATTTTGTTTTCCATATTTGGATATTTAAAAAAATTTAAATCACTGGCATTTCTTGTCATTTTAAGGTTTATTTATGAGTGTTATTCTGTTGCAATCTCTTTTTACTTGAACTTTAGCGGCTGAGAGCATACATAACTCTATTTGTGAATACAGTAAGACTACACCTTAAGTAAGACTACTCAACCTTGCTTAGGGGGATGTCTGTTGATCCAAATGAGTTCACAGGCAATAGAGCTATTTTGTTGCAAAAAGAACATATTTCTTAGGGTTTTTTTCTTTACTTATAAGCAGCAAAATCTCTGTACATGCAAAGAGAACAGAAACAAAATTATCAAATCATTTTAAGTTTAAACAAAATCAGTAAATGCATTATCATGTCATCAGATTTTCTGATCATGAGAAGCGATCTATAGACCCGTCTTTTATATTGTATTGTCTTCGTCCGTCGTCGACAGGTTTTACTCTTCAAAATGTTTTCATTTTTATTAAAATTAATTGTTTTCGTCACGATACGGCTGCGATATCGCCGATTTGACGTTAAATATTGGTGGATAATCAAGGTTGGTTATTCAGTGTGACTGATGTTTTAGATTTCAATCAGCATCTACAAGATACTAGGTCACAGACAAGACTGTTTAATCCACATCATAGAAACACACACACACTCACACAAACGCACGCATGCATGCACGCGCGCACACACACACACACACGTGCTCGCTCACTCACTCATATGCAATTCATAACTACTGTTGACTAGGTCTCCTTCAACATCAAAATTGGTACTAATACTCAAAAAAGGTTCCAGTTCAATTGCAGATTAATCACCTTTATATGAAAATATTGGGTATTTCCCCACACCCGTGAAGATCCGGGTTAGAATTGGCATTTCAGTAACCCTTGCTGTCGTAAGAGGCGACTAACGGGATCGGGTGGTCAGCCACATGTGTTGACACATGTCATCGTATCCCAATTGTGTAGATCAATGCTCTGACTATTTCAAGCAGATAACATAAAAATTAGAAACAGGTAATTACATAACATGCCATCTCATCTGAATCACATTCACACAAACGGCTTAACTTAATATCACTGAAATATGAAAAATGACCTCAAGGCGCGCTAAAACTAAATGCTTGGCTAAAATGAGACCATAAACATCTAGGGTTAATATTTTCAAAGTTGGTGGGAAAATGATTAATGAAACATGTCACAGTCTTAAGCACGGGTCAACTGGCCTCTTATTATGTGGCCTTCACTATGGAAGGCGTTAGGTGACGTTACTCTCCTGTTGAGGAGGTCAAGAACTGGTGTTTCTCTGCTTGCCGTTATTTGCCAGGGGTTGAAATTTAGCCACAAACACTCAACAGAGGCCCGGTACAGGAGCGCACAATTAAGGAAACAGTCGACTATTGATTGTCAGCATCTTCAGACAGGGGACTAACATACTGGCTCCCCGCACAGCGACCATGCCTTCATAACACCACTCCAATCAATACTGTGCCGTTTAAGTTTTTCCACAAATATTTATTTTGTACAAGCTTTCAGTGTAACCAGAATACGGCAAACTTTGCTGAAGATCATTACAATTCTGACTTGGAAAATGTAGACCAATTCAAAGCATTTCTTGTCCAACGGTTTGCAGATTCCTAGTAGATTGGAAAGATCTGCCATTATTTCAGCTGATCATTATGTAACAAAGTTGTTGGCAAACACGGAACACACTGTTTGTAATATGAGGAGCACGACCATATAGTTGATTAGAAGCTAGACTAATCTGACTTGACAACAATGATAGAAGTAGGAGCTGATGGACCTTCATGTATATAACCGAAGATTGGTAAAAGACTAAAAGTTTTCGCCAAAGGAAATCTGGATCTAATTGTCATCCTCCCAAACAAAAAAGATTTCCCCTGTCACTGTAATTGATCGTTTTAGAATTAAACTACAAAATGTCTCTGATTTAGATCCTCTGAAGGTATGCTTCTAGTTAAGTGTTTTCTTCATCAGACACAACTATTACTAGACACAGTTTCAAAGTTTTAAAGATGAACTAAAATACATCTTTTATTTGCTGTAGGAAAGTTCACAACTTACATAAAAAGCGGATCAATTGCAATTTGGAAAACCAAGCGTGAGAATCGTTTTGCTTTAACAACGCTTCAGACAATATTTCAGTTGTAACATGTCTCTCTCGGTTTGATGTTGACAGAAAACCTGTGATTAGATCTTAGATATTTGAAACCCATGGGTATCATGCAGGCAAATCCAAAAACATAGTCAAGATGTATCTGGATTGAAATCCAAGAAGAAACACGAAAATTGGTCCTGTGTATATGTGTATAACTGGATAGGAGTTACAATTACATCACAACTAGTCCGTTTTAATATGGACAGAAAGCCAAGGAGTTACACAGACCTCAGATGCAAATGTTTGTATGTTGCTGACAAACCTAGGCTAATATCAACTAATCTTGGATTCAAACTAGCACTCATGCAGCTCTACACACCTGATTCGTTACCTGACGACGTCGCGAATGGTAACAAAAGAGGCTAATTTAAAACTCTGTTAATAAATTATGAATCCAATAATTACCTTTACCTGAATTATGGTAGTCGATTTTGTCAGATTGTACACAGTCATCTCAAGCTCAACTGCAGTGATCTAAATGCGGGTAAAGTCAACAGATATATTACAACTAATGCTGAATGGGCTTGTGGATACCACAATGAAAATGTTATTCATTATCTCTTTACATGTAAATTATACTGCCATTAGAAATAATGCATACTTTTATGTAAATGGCCACAGCCTCCAAACTGTGTTATACGGAACACCGACATATACCAACAAAGAAAATAAGAATATTATAGAGTCTCTCCACCAATTCATTTGCAAGACTACATGTTTCGATAAAAGTCTAAACCAAATAATAAATAACAATCATCTTAACAAAAAGTAATGAAACGTAAAGCCGCGTTGTTAATTACAGTTCTCAATGCACATACGATGTTACGATTTTAGCATTTCATTTTGTCTATTTCATTCTATCTTTTTGTCTAGTTCTTGTGTGTTCTGTTTGTGGTATATTTGTACTGGTGAGGTATTCACAAAAGCAAAGCTTTGCTTGTTTACCAAACCAGATTCTTTCATGTATAAAAATATGTTAAACCAACTCTACACACACGGATAAACAGACAAATAGACAACAGGGTATCTTTATGCATGTGTAATTTTATGGTTTACGCCTTACTTGTCATAAGTTTTACAAACATAATTCACTAATTGGAAAGACAATATTTTATAAAGCCCCTGAAGTGAAGCTTCAGAGTAGTGAAAAGTGAGGTACTGATACTCGCATATGTCAGCAAAGCAGTGACTACGGCAGATCATGATATCACAAAGCTTTTATCAAAATGTTATTTCTACGATCTGCAAAAGGTCACAACAGTCAGCTGGTTAAATGCTCCTTTGAACACTTCATCAGCGATATTATTGTACAAAAATGAAAAAAGAAAAGTGACAAAAAATTGAGACATTTACCCCTGAGCACGGACATGGTGCCAACAAACCATATTCAAGTCAAATTTGATCATTTGATCTCATGGTCATAACATACTTAAAGCTCAGTCGACAAAGCAGTTCAGAGTCTACCTAGTTTTTGCAGGTGTCTGAGATCCATTCGCCGCCATAAAGCTAAACTCACTCACTGAGATCCATAAAAAGGTATGGCAAAATTGACCCTCTTGAAGCAAATGGGGTTAATGAATGAAGCGTTTAAATGTGGAAATCTATGACAGGGATATAGATATATGTAATGTGATATTATACACAATTATGATTGAAGGAATGTGCCCTTTCGTATTAATGGCATTGTTACAGTTAACAAGTTGCTTTGACAAAACGTTTAAGAATCCCCTTTGAACCAGCAAAATAAAACACAGGCAAGTCTAAAATATTCAATAATATATTGAACAAACAATTAATGAGCAAGCTACAATGAATCACAATACAGATTTCTAGTACAATGCAATTTAGTCACAAATCTACAGTAATGGGCCACAAATATAAGATATTAACTCACCACAAGCTTTGACATTTACAGTGAGAGCAGATATTCTAGCTGAAGGTTGTTTACAATGTCAGTAGACAATCGGTCTTGACGATGTTGACAGACAGACGACGACGGTAGGCAGATAACGGCAGACTGATGTACACAACTCCAGTGATATGAAAAGTGTGTTAGCCCCCTCTCAACTCAACAGCCAGCCTTTATATACATTGACAGTGTCTAGAACATTCAAAATAAAACAAGCCAAGGGAGGCAACTCTGGAGCGCTATTTCAAAAGGCGTACCGCTAAAAGGTACTATTGCCATTGACCATACATGATTCAAGATTTGAGCCGCAACCCACACTCAAAACTTTAAACATTTTGACCCATAATAACTATCACTTAATCAATGATAATACAAATTACAAAAAAAACCACTCTCGTTACAGCATGCAAGGAAATCCAATAAACAACAATGTCAGACATGTAATAATTCAAAATTGACGTTAGAATTGTCATTAACAGTAATGCGATCCAACCTACTTAAAAACGAATACAAGAGAAAATACGTTATCTTCCACACAATATAAACAGCCAGGAACAACACACAATTGTCATATGATAATCGTCATTCTATCATGAATATGGAAAATATTTGACCTGATTAGTCAAAGCTTATTAAATCACAATAAACCCCATCTGACATAAACTACCAAGCTGCACCAAGTCACATCCTTATAGAAACTAATATTCATAGAATAATTTCAGTCATTTTTAGAAGGCATTTTAAAATGAATTGAATGTACAATTATTGCATAATTGCTGACACCGCAAAAATCAAGTTATTCGTGGCAATACATTTTATGAGCAAAATAATGATAGAAATCTACACAGACAACGTACTTCAAGTTTTGTACACAACAGCTACATATAAGGATCTAAAGTTGCTGTGCTTACTGCTTTAAATGACTGCCATCATGTCTGAGTGAAATGTTACCGCGCTGAAAACATAGCTTAGGCATACACAGTGCCATATTTTGTTTTAAGGTTGATTTTGGCGAAATCTGGAATTCAGACTGACAACTCACTCAAGACATTGGACGCTACCAATCATAATTAAAACAATATATTTGCTAACACAAATGAGTTCACATATTATATAATGGTGATAGACTTGCTGGAGATTTTTTAAGTGAAGGACAAGGGTAGGTCCAGCTTCAACCACTCTAAATGTAACAATGGAAACTGTACGTTTGGTTTCAAATCTATACACATGGTATGGATGTAATGGTCCTAATTCAACAACAGCACAGCACTGTATGGAGTTTTGCAGGTAAGACTGAAACTTCATTTAAAATAATATAACTTTAACGACTGACTGAGTTTGGTTTTACGCCGCTTTTAGCAATATTCCAGCAACATCACGGCTGGGGACACCAGAAATGGGCTTCACACATTGTACCCATGTGGGGATTCGAACCCGGGTCTATGGCGTGACGAGCCAACGCTTTAACCACTAGGCTACCCCACCGCCCCTATAACTTAACGAATTTGTAGAACATAACTATAGTTATGAGGACACATCCCGGAACAGCCTTTAATTAACTTTTCACTGATGATTCTTCAAGCACCAAAAACTTATTGTGTTACCTTCAGAAAGCAGATAAAGCGTGACGAGCCAACGCTTTAACCACTAGGCTACCCCACCGCCCCTATAACTTAACAAATTTATAGAACATAACTATAGTTATGAGGAGCATCCAGGAACAGCCTTTAATTAACTTTTCACTGATGATTCTTCAAGCACCAAAAACCAATTGTGTTACCTTCAGAAAACAGATAAAGCGTGACGAGCCAACGCTTTAACCACTAGGCTACCCCACCGCCCCTATAACTTAACAAATTTATAGAACATAACTATAGTTATGAGGACACATCCAGGAACAGCCTTTAATTAACTTTTCACTGATGATTCTTCAAGCACCAAAAACCAATTTTGTTACCTTCAGAAAACAGCTAAAGCAGTTACGTGTATTCAACATCGACAAGTCTGCAAGAAAATGGGCAATAGCTTCAAAACATAAGTCACATTGGAAAACTTGATAAATCTTATTACCAAACACCACTGAATCAGGAGAGATTCACTCCTTTTGTGGTATTAATGTTTTTAACTTGTAAGCAATAGCCAAGAGAATCCCCAAACACAATTTAGAAAGTAATTATGGTTGAAAATCGTTCTGGGCAGGACAGCGAGGCTGTAACGCAGACTCTCGTTGTGTTTGTCTTCTTAATTACCCCGGGACAAACTGTAAGGTATTCACCCATAGGAGCTCAGTCAAAGACATTTGTCAGTGCTGCACAGTCCCCTGATAACGTTGATGAAATGGAGAGCACAGCTCCCTTCCCTGAATCAAATTCCTGTAATCCGCTTCCCCCTTAAATGCTGCATTACAAATTTACATCGGCAGTCTCCGTCTTTGATTTCAATCTTAGCATGCGTTTTCGAAGAAATGTTTTGTTTTTGCTGATTAATGTAATAATTGTTGTTTTGGTTTGTTTTATTAATTTGGGGTAATGCAGACTTGTACTTTGAGTGTTTGCTGTATGTCACTGAAGTTGAGAATACAGAAGGAACCTGGCTGTCATGGATTCTGTGGATTGATGTGATGTCTTTAAACGTCATGGAATAGGATACAAACTAAAGTGGAAAGGTGCCATTAAGGCAAAATTGTACTCTCACTTTCAGCGGTACAGTAATACTCTTAGGCCCCTCCAAACCGATGTCTTGGTAATGGCCAATGCAGTTATGACCAACATTTGACTTGTTAAATTCTAGAATTACAGTATGGAAGCCTACATTACTTCCCCAAACAAGTCCTTTTGGACCCGTTTGGAGAAATTGGACAAAGTAATGTTGATGGATGAAATTGGATTCTGGTATCATGGCTGCTTGCTTGGGAAATAACCCTCATATCATTAATGTCTGAAGGTCGGATTATGTAAAGTAACGTGGCATTTTTTTTTCTTTGAGAGTCTGAAAGTATTTCGAAATCTGTTGTTTAGAAACATATTTGGTCCACTGAAAGTAATAATATCAGTGCCAGTTCAGAATTGGCACTTTTCAGTTTATAATGGAAAGAAAGATTGTATACTTACTGCACACAAGGAACAGTTCTTTCAGAAAGATGGTATTTAGCCTGGAAATTACGTTACTGAATTTCATTGCCTCAGAGAAATAACTCTTTTTTTCTCATTAAACACGAGGAAGGTTGTATACATTCTTTGCATATTATATGGAAAATATTTTGAATAATTTATGTTCTTTAGCAAACAATGACACCAAGTTTCCATGTACATTATCATGTGTTTGAAGGATACTATTTTATATTTGATGGCAAGCTTGTCAGCTGCCAAGTACCAGGAGACAGCGCTGAAAACCAACATCATGAAGACAAATATCCCCGTTCATGTTTAATACAGGGGATGACACTGGTGAGGGATGACAGAGTTATATGTTTTCTGGCATCCATAACTTTCCAGCAGATTAACAGTTGAAGTGAAAAGTAAAAGCTTTAGTCCACCTATCTTACATAGGAAATGAATTATAAAGAAATGAGTTGGTTAAAAACGCAATTACCTTGAAAGCTTGCCACCGCACCAAAATTATCAATCGGTTGAAAAGGTAATCTTATAATCTTGATGGGGGGAAGGATTGAGCGTATAAATTACAAAGCTCGAAAAGGGATTAAGCAGATACAGAATGTCTGCAGGGGTGGAAATAACTTTAAAATTGCTAGTGTACTCCGGTACAGTGGCACATGTAAAATCACTTGCCCTGATAATTTTTCCACTATACCGGCCGTTTTCTTGTTGATTTTTTAAATAAACAACATAATTAATATTGGAGAGTCAAGTGGACACCGGTACAGCGTGCTATACAAATTTGCTTGCCCGACAAAAAAACCCACTGGACTCGGGCGTCGGGCAAGGGGTTATTTCCACCCCTGTGAGTCTGAAATGTTCCCTGAACGAAATGCATTACTACATGGAATTCTTATGCGCTACTTGTATAAAGTCATTCAGAGTAGGGGGTTGAGTAGAGTTGTATACTGCATTTAGAATTATTCCAGCAATATGAAAACACACAAGACAAAAATATAGGCATCATCAGGGACTGCGAGTTTAACCGACGGTCACATGTTTCTCACATTTGATGCCTAATTGATGTAAGATTGAGTGTGTAGGAACACCATGATATGCAAGAAATACTGTTCAAAGCACAGGAGATTCCGTAGCTTTTAATGTCAGAGTCTTGCAGAGTCAACATTCAAAAGTAAATCTTGGCACTTTCGGTTAAATAGCTTCTAACATGAGACAATAAAGATATGTTTATCTACAGACTATTCACATTTGACGCCGTGGTGCGAAAGTACTTAGGAAAGACATGCAAGAAAGAGATATTTCAAAGCCTCCTAAATGAGGTCATGGTTTCATTGCTGTGTAAGGAGGAATGCAGCTCATTTAGAACCTTCTTAATACCTTACTTTTGAGAATATATGTGTTCCTTTCCACTACATTATTTCTGAAGATTTCTTTCTTTAATCACAACACATTTCTAAACATAGTGCCATTGCACTGAATATGTAATCAACAACTAAAATGTTAACTTTGACAGTAGCGATGCACTGTTGGTCAAAGTTTAATCTTTCCATCCGAACAGTGTGTGAAGCCTGTTTCTGGTGTCCCCTGCCATGAACTGGCGTAAGTTCACTTTCACTGTCTCTTTTAAGAGGCCAGTAATGGGATCGGGTGGTCAGGCTCGCTCACTTGGTTGACACATGTCATCGTATCCCAATTGCGTAGGTCGATGCGCATGCTATTGATCACTGGATTGTCTGGCCCAGACTCGATTAGTTACAGACCGCCGTGATATAGCTGTACTATTGCCGTGTGCGGCGTAACACTAAACTCAATCAATCAATTCACTGACTCATTTAAATTCTGAGGACTAATTGGTGAATATGAACTTTCCTCAAGGTCGCTGTCATCTCTTGACGTCTCTTGCCATGCCATTCAGTTGAGCGAACCAGCAGTCTTAGCGTGTCAGTGAGTTATTGTTTAATGGCTTTTAGATTTTAGATTTTTAATTATGACAACCGTCTCCTGGCAGGGCACCAACATGATTGGGTGTGTGCGTATCGCCCAGTGTAATCTGTTTGGGCGAACTAATCAAGACTGGTTATTCTCTGGCATTTGGTGTTTCAAATTCATATCAGCATCTACATAATTCCACCTCACATACATGACCGTTTAATCCACATCATAGAAATCTGAAGTGACACCACATCAAAGATTTTAAGCAGATACACAAATGCAAAAACTGGTATACTATATGTCATTTCAGCCACATCATTTCATTTGCGCAATTACTGTAACCTTAATATCCGACGAAAATGGCCGAAAGATATGTTGCCATCAGCAATGTATATTTCTGAATCACAACATATTTATGAAAGGTGTTGATAAAAAAGTTGAAAGGTAACTTGCGAGTGTTATTATTACCAAAGAAAAAAATGTTCATGAAAGATGTCAGAGGTGAAGAAGGTGTTGCTTTGAGTCCCGTTATTTGCCAGGGGTTAGAACCACACAGTACAGGAGCGCAAAATTAAGGATACAGTCGCCTATTGATTGTCACCATCTTCAGACAGGGAACTAACACACAGCGACCATGCCTTCAGAAAACCACTCCAATCAATACCATGCCATTCAAGTTTTTCCACAAATATATATTTTGTACAAGCTTTCAGTGTAACACGAATACGGCGAACCTTGTTGATGATCGTTTCAATTCTGACTTGAGGAGTGTAGACCAATTCAGAGTATTTCAAGTCCAACAGTTTGCAGATGCCTCGTAGATTGTGAAGATATGAACATATAGTAGGTTGGAGAATGTTTTCCATGGAGGCTAGACTAATCTGATTTGACAACAGTGATAGAAGTAGCAGCTAATGGACCTTCATGTATAACAGAAGTTTGATAAAAGACTAGAGGTTTTTGCCAAAGAACATCCAGAGCTAATTTTCATCCTTCCAAACCAAAGGGATTTGCCATGTCGCTGCAAGTGATCACTTTCGAATTAAACAACAAAATGTCTCTGATTTAGATCCTTCGAAGTTCAGCTTCCATTTAAGTGTGCTTTCCTCATCAGACACAACTGTTACTGGACACAGTTTCAAAGGTTAGAAGTTTTAAAGACGTACTACAGTATATCTTATATTTAATTCCAGAAAACCAAAAGGTATAAACTGAAATCAGTTAACGACGCAGTATCGTGGCTGTTGGCATTATGTTGAAAGAAAACATTTAATGTGATGGTTGAAATGCATGGGTATCATACAGACAAATCCAGATGATAAAGGCCGATCTGGATTCAAATCCAAAATGAAACAAAAGAATGAGTTCTGTTTTTGTGCTGGTTGAATGAGTACATTGAATTTAACGCTCGTTCAATATAAAACAGCTACAGTGACATCACAGCATGTCTGTAGAAATACCTGAGTGACTCAGATCTCAGATATTTGCCACTCCTGTCAACCCTGCAATCATGGGTATGGTGGTGACAAATAGGAGCGATAAAACTCTTTCCACGTCCATAAGAAATAGAATCTAATATCTGACAAGTCAAATTCAAACCAAAGATTATGTACCAAATAGCGTAAACCTGCAAATTATGCAATCCTGCACAAAAACAGACAGACTAAAATTAAATATATAACAGCATATCTTTATCTGTTTCTGACTTAATCTGTTTCTGAAATAATATAGTCTTTCACAGGAGTGTTTTACAAACTCATATCATATGATAACCATAAGGCAATATTTATCGAGAGTTAATTTCTACGAACTGCAAGAGTTATTGAGTGATTTTGTTTAATGCTGCTTTGAACACTTTAACAATTATATCATTGTACAGACCTAAAAAACAAAAGTGACGAAGATTCGAAACATTTACGCCTGAGTATGCACATGATACTAACTAGTTATTTCAGGTCAAATTTAATCAACGGATCACATGATCATACGAATTGTACAAGTCCAAGGGGCAAAACTCCTCATAGCAAAGTGTACTTCTGCAGATGACTGATATCCATAAAATATACTGCAAAACCAACCTTCTTGCAGCAGACCGCCTCCGTGGTGTAGTGGTTAGAGCGTCCGCCCGGAGAGCGGAAGGTCGCGGGTTCGATCCTCGGCCGCGTCATACCAAAAGACGTTATAATATGGTACTTGTTGGTCCCTGCCTGGCGCTCGGCATTAATGGGTACAACAAGGACTGGTCAACCCAGAGTCAGTATAATGTGTCTGAGTAGGGTATTCATGCTTCACTGCGGCATGGTATCTCAGTGGGCTAGCACTATAAAACCAGCTTAAGTCTGGGCTAGTACAAGCAGCCGCACATACACATACACACGCATGCAAGTCGTCATATGAGCGAAATATTCTCAAGCACGACGTTAAACCCATTTTCACCTCACCTCACCTTCTTGCAGCAATTTTGTTTTGAATGAAGTTTCGAAATCAGAAATCTAATGCATGCAGGATGTAGGTTAGACAGTGTGACATGTTATATAATTATGATTGAAGGAATTTGTAGATTTTGTATTGCAAAATATCATAGAAAATCCAATGAACAACAAACTCAGACACGTAATATGGCAATAATTCAAAACAGATGTCAGAATTGTTATCTTCTGTAATCCAATCCGACCTGAGTAAAAATGCATGCAAAAGAAAATTCGTTATCACCCGCACGAGATAACCTGCTGTATCTAGCTATGAACATCAAACAACTATAACATGTTAATTTCCATTCATTTGGTAGATATTTGACCAGATTGGCCAGGGATTATCAATTCAAAATAGACATCCTACCACTGAAACAATTTGAAGGTCACGTTATTGCTGAAAATGATACTAATAGAATAGTACTTCCAATCCCGTTATTTTGTCTAGGCATGTTACATAGATCGTATGATCAAACATAAGTTAGGGTTTCCACAAATTCAAGGAGTGTGTGAAATATATTTTGTACGGAAAGCATGACAAAAATTTACAAAGAGAACGTAATTCAGGTTTTGTTGATCAGAGCCACTTGTAAGCTTCTGAAGTTGCCGTGCTTCATGCTTTCAATGCCTGGACTCATATTCAAGTAAAGTATCTCAGTGTTGAAAGTAAATGCTTGCACATACACTAAGCCTTAAGTCAGACCAACATTGAATCAATCACACTCCACTCAATATAGTCCTATCATAATCGTAAAGCTGTTGGCATATTATTTAGAAATGATAGAATTGTGATAAACTTATTGTACAATTGTGATAAACTTACTGTTTTCAATGTACAAGAAGGTTACCTGCAGATTCTCTGCACTAAACATAACACTTGACACCTTGCACTGTTAGTTTCGTTTCAAATCAATCTAGCAAAACAATGTATGTACACTTCCAAATTCAAAACAGAAATGTCTGCAGTTTTGTACGTCAAACATCTAAAAGCAATGGAATTTAACAGCCGTTAATTGATTTTCACGTGTGATTCCTCAAGCTCCAAATAACAATTTTGTTACATCCGGAAGACAGATAAAGTAGCTATGTTCATTCAACAACGAAAAGTCTAAATGGGCAGCAGCTTGAAAAATAAGTCACAATAGAAAACTTGATGAATCTTATGACCAAATGCCATAAACTCAGGAGAGATACTCCCATTTTGTAATATTAATGTTTCTAACTTGTAAGAAATCTACAACAGTCAAGAGAATCCTCAAACACAACTGAGAAAGCAATAATGGTTGAAGAGAATTCATTCTGCGGAGGACACCGAGGCTGTAACGCAGACGCTTCTGTTTGTCTTCCTAATCACCAAACTGTAAGCTATTCAGCCATTGTAACTCAGTCAAAGACATATGCCAGCAGTTCACAATCCTTTGATAACAATGATGAAAAGGAGAGCACAGGTTTGACCTGAAGCACAAATCGCTTCCCTGAATACGCATCAAATTTCTTTAATCTAATTTTACCCTTTAAATGCAGTACTACAAAATCCAGTAGGTAGTCTCTGTTTTGATTTTAATTCAGTGAATTTGTATATTAATGAAATGTTTTGTTTTTGCTATTGCAGTTTTTGTTTTGTTTTTATTGTGTGCGCGTGCGTGTGTGCGTGTGCGCGTGCGGGTGCTGTATTAGTTTGGGGAAGTACAGGCTGGTAGTATGATGTTTCCTAAATGCCGTTTGGGCGGTGGGGTAGTCCAGTGGTTAAAGCATTTGCTCGTCACGCCGAAGGCACGGGTACGATGTGTGAAGCCCATTTCTGGTGTCCCCCACCGTGATCTTGCTGGAAAACTGCTAAAAGCGGCGTATAATCATTTTCATTCACTCACCAGATACTGTTGAGGCTTTTTGTGTTTTTTATGACTGATGTGATGCCTTTAAACATAGCTGGAATATGATAAAATTGAAATGGAGCATTAATGCAACATTGTGCTCTCAATGGTGCAGCACCACCCTAGGCCATCCAAAGTGATTTAATGGTAATTGGCAGTGTAGTTATGAGCAACATTTGACATTTTTATTCTAAAATTGCAGTGTTGAAACACCTACAAACAAGTCCTCTTGAAGAAGCTTAGAGAACGTGGACAAACTTTTGTTGATGGTTAATATCAGGTATCATGACTGCTAGCTTTGGGAATAAGCTCAATATTATTAATGCCTTAAGGACATATTTTTTCATCTTTGAAATGTAATATTCAATGTTGTTTGTATTTTCGGAGAAAATAGATTCCTTCTTATTTGAAGCTGGGATTTTGAAAAATAATCCAGTCACTTAATTCTTTAAAAATTTTTTAAAAAGATATGTTATTAAAATATGTAGATTAGAAAAAAGTCTATCAACTCACGAGGTAGTAATAAAATGTAGGGTTATATACTTACACAAGGAAATTCTTTTTAAGAATCGTGGTATTTAGCCTGGGAATTGCATTTCCGAATTTCATTGCCTGCAAAACAAAATAGTTAGTTCAGTACCTCATTAAAGTGTACAAACAGCGTACATAATTTAGAGAAACCATTTTGAATAATACATGGTCTTCAGTCCAAAAATTAATAAATTGCATAAAATTTATTATGTCGTTGAACAATGACATTGACAGATTTGTATGCAGGTTGGTCAACTGCCAAGTAGCAAGAGCTAGTGGCTAGAAATAAAATTACTGCGTCACGTTATGAAGACAATCATTACCCTCAATATTCCTGCTTCACGTCTCTGTGAAGGTGATGGCGAGAGGTCACAACTGTGAGTATTCAGCCAGATTCCAAATCTAATCTTAGACATCAGACAACATCTAAGTTGAATAGATTATTTTCAAATTAGAGAGTATGTCATAAGGTTTTTGTGTTAATTCTCGTTTAGCCCTCCCAAATCATTTTATTTTCTTATACCCCTAGCATTTGTCATTGCCATACTTTCCGGAATAACTATGTCCATAGAAAATTCCACTGGCATAGGAATCGAAAAGGCCTTAGTTCATTGTGCATATCTGCATCTCTTAAATGTAGGCACGTGAGAATACAATGAATCTATAACAATTATTTTTGTACCGCTTTTGTTTTGAACCGTAACGAGCTCATGAGCTTGGCAAACTGGCCATGGTCATTACCAAAACCAGGCACATCATGATATTTCAGAAATCCTGGCCTTTAAAGCCATGATATCCAACGATAAACCATTGCATTTCCGCTTACATAACTTCTAAAATAGGACAACAAAGAATATATTTGAGTGTTCAGTTTTGACACTGTAGTGCTAAAGTACTTAGGAAAGACATGCACAGATATTTAAAAAAAAACCTGTATGAGATAATGTTGCGTTAGTAGCACAGAGTTCACGCACAACCTTCTTAATATCTTACCATTTCCAATGTAATTACTTTTCCACACAGATAATATCTGAAGGTTTTCTAATCACTAAACATTTTTAAACTTAGTGCCATTGTGATGGATATGTCATCAGCAGTTTAACTGTCATCATCGACAGCAGCTTAAACAATGCTGTCAGCCTTGACATTCAGAATGTTTTATGGGGTGTTGGTGCGGTAGTAGTTAAAACTTTCACTCTTCATCTATGGATACAATGTGTGAAGCCATACCTGGTGTCTTCGCATGTAATGTCACTGGAATATTGCTTAAAGTGACGCAAAACGATACTCGCTCTCTCAATACATTCTGAGAATGAATTAATGTACATGAAATGAACTGATGAAATGGGCTGATGTTTAAGTATATTTTTCCTGTGTTTTGGAAATTATTCATTTCTACAGACTGTGTCGACAAAAGCTACAGGCCTCATGCCTTGCCCTCATGATGCCTTGATTCTGATTACTATCTACATATTCAACCCCAAGTCTGTGGCTAGTAAACTTGTTTGGTTTAGTAAGCTCGGACTGACTGACTGACTGAGTGAGTGAGTGAGTTTAGTTTTACGCCGCATTTAGTAATATTCCAGCAATATCACGGCGGGGGACACCAGAAATGGGCTTAACACATTGTGCCCATGTGGGGAATCGAACCCGGGTCTTCGGCGTGACGAGCCAACGCTTTAACCAATAGGCTACCCCACCGCTCCTAGTAAGCTCGGAAAAATGAATACACACACTGAAACAAAAATCGAATGAAAACAATGCCGAGAGCCAAATTTAGGTTGGTTGCATATATAGTTTTAACCAGAGACCGTGTCTTGGACCATGTGGTGTTTGAGAATAGCCCTTGTAACTTTCCAAATCAGAAAAATCAAAACAATAAAATCCTATTAATTTTAACAAGATATTAAGGCATCCTTGGACATGTGTGACTAAAAGTGAGCTTCCTCATTTTTGAGTGACTTGTGTCAGTATGAACAGTATGTTATTGCAAATTACTAATCTACTGTCGGAGGTCATACATTTCTTTCTCTTTACAATGTTAATAAAAATCAAATAATATATATTTACATTTTAATGACTGTTTTCGACGATCAGATGTTTAGAGATTCTAATGTCTGAAACCAGTGTCAGTTCCTATCGAATTGTGTGTGGGCTTTAAATATTAATCCACATACCTGAAAAATGTCTCAAAACTGACTTAATGCTCTCCAAGATCATCATTAAACAATGACTGACTGACTGACTGACTGAGTTTGGTTTTACGCCGCTTTTAGCAATATTCCAGCAACATCAGGGCGGGGGACACCAGAAATGGGCTTCACAAATTGTACCCATGTGGGGATTCGAGCCCGGGTCTTCGGCGTGACGAGCCAACGCTTTAACCATTAGGCTACCCCACCGCCCCCATTAAACAATGAAAGTTGTCTTGACCTTCTGATTAAATGTATGAAACTGGTAAGGACGTATGCCAATTATATTATATTAAACGAGATGTTTTAACTTCTGGTGTCACCAAGGGTTTTCATTGATCCATTCATACAATTTTCCCTCCACTTTGCCCAGTGGAATCTGTTTTTGCAGACATTTGAGACTGATTGTTCTCTGACGTTGCCGCTTCACATTTACCATTTCAGACATTTAGAGGGCACCCAAGGTCCACAGACACAAGTCCTTTGAAGCATTCAGTTAATGAACGATGTTTTATCCTATTCAGCAAGTGTAATGGATTACATTCAATTTTCTTTTAGCACCATCTGTTGTGATCAATTGAAGAATATCTTGATACTAAATGTGTTAATTTTGATTGCATTTTTTAGGATTTTCATAGGGACTTTGACCATCACTTGTCTCTTCACATGGAAGGCAGTTGGGTTTACAGTGTAAGTGATCCAGGCAGTTTTACTCGCATTTAACTTTGAAAGAACACTTCATCAGAATATTACAGCATAATTCCCACTTTAAGCAGATAACAATGATAAAAAAAACCTGGATATTAACATATGCCATTTCATTTGAATGTCCTTCACATAAACATATGAACTTAGTATCACAAGAAAATGAGCTCAAGAAATGTTGTCAGTAATGCACATTTCTCTTTCCAAGATGTCTGGCATGGGCTAATAATAATAGCTTGGCTAAACTGAGACCTTGAACGTCGAGGGCAAGTATCACCAAAGTTTGATGTAAAAGGGTTAATGAAAGGTGTCACAGTCTTAAGCATGGGTCAACTGACCTCACATCTTGTGGCCTTCCCGTTAGGTGATGATGCTCTCCTGCTGAGGAGGTCAAGAAGGTGTTTCTACTCAGAGATGTGCGGTACAGGAGCGCGAATTTAGGGTACAGTCGCCTATTGATTGTCAGCATCTTCAGACAGCGACCTATAGCAACTGGCTTCTCTCACGACCATGCCTTCTTGACACCACTCCAATCCATAACATCCCATTTACGTTTTTCCACAATATTTGGTTTGTACAAACAAGTATAAAGTGTACGTTACCAAAGCGTAACCAGAATACGGCAAACTTTGCTGAAGATCATTTCAACTCTGACATACAGAATGTAGACCAATTCAGAGCATTTCTTGTTCAACGGTTTGCAGATGCCTTGCAGATTGAAAGGTCAGTCATTATTTCAGCTGATCATTATGTAACATTGTTGTTGGCAAACAAGGTATCCAATGCATTCTTGTAATAAGAGTCTTGAGATGCTGATTGAATATTTCTTTACAATTGCACCACAACACATCAGCTTTTATGTGGAAAGAAAGCCGAGAGTGACACGGATCTAAAATGTTCACATTGTGGTCAACCATGCAATCGTGGGTATTGTGCAGAAAATCAAGGCCAACCAGTGACCAATCTGTGATTCAAACCAACGACCATGTAAACCTAAGTGAGGTATGGTACACTGGACAGCAACAGACAAACAGACGGACGGACGGACAGACAGACGGACAGAACAGTACTATAAGTAACAGTCTATCCTTATGCATGTGTAAGTTCAAATTTTATTAAATATTTGAGAAGGGTTTTTTTCTTCAAGATAATATGGAAAGATTGAATTGACAAATGCCAGGGAGGTAGTCTTGAGTCAGTGAGAAACCTACCAGACATATGGTCTACGAATCGGTGACAATCTATATCACAGAGTATTTTATCAAGATTTAATTTGCTCTACAAATGGACGACACAGCAGTCAGCATTGGTTTGATGCTGTTTTGAACACTTTATTAGTTATAACACTGTGCGGATCGGAAAAACCAAAGTGACAAAGATTTGAGACACTTTCCCCGGAGTATGACCATGATGCTAATAAACCATATTCAGATCAGATCTTATCGTCTGATTACAGGATCATAAAATACTTACACTCCCAAGGGGTAAACGTCTCACAACAAATGCTGGTGGTGCAGATGACTGATATCCAAAAAAGATATTCCAAAACAAAGGTTCTTGCAACCTATTGGGTTATTAAATGATGTTCTGCGACGGACAGGATGTATGTCAGATAGAGAGACACATTACATCATTTTGATTGAGGAAATGTGTCCTTTTTGTAATGAAAAAGAAATAGAAACTCTGTCAGAAACAAAGTCTGACATGTAATGGGGCGATAATTCAAAACTGATGTCATATATGATATTTTCTGTAATGTGATCCACCCTGATTAAACAAACATTCAAAAGAAAATTCTTTACACAATATACACAATATGACCTGCCAGGAAAATAATATACATATGACATGTTAATCTTTACTTTACCATGAATTTGAAAATTGCATGATCTTAAACGTCAGTCAGATTTAACAAATACTAATGTTTTTTCAGTCACTGTCGGAAGGCATTTCAAAATAATTATGTGTACAGTTAAAGATTACAATATGAAAAGTTTCTACAAAATATATAGAATCTGTGAAAATAAATTTTGTACAAAACATATTATAGATATTTACAAAGAGAATGTATTTGGAAGACAACAACCTCTTTATAAAAACTTCTACACTACATGTGTTTTATGCTTTCAATGCCTGGCATCATGTTTAAGTGAAGTATTTAGTCTTAAAAACCCTTGCTTTCACGTAGACATTGTTTCAAGGTTCATGTTGGTTGTTCTGTAATTCAGACTCTTACTTTAGTTTCACTACATCAGTTGGTATGGGTTATTATTATTATTATTATTATTATTATTATTATGGTATGGTATTAGTGTTTCCCATCGTCCTTTGAGGCCGTGAAAACAGAAAGGTTTCTGTGGACTGATGTGATGCCTTTAAACAGAACTGGAATAAGATACAAACTCAATCGAAGCCAGTGACATCATGTAGCATTTTGATTTCAGTTTCATCCCCTAAATTTAACAGTATCAATGTCTAAAGGAATGATTTAATCTTTGTAATGTAAGTTGGCATTTGTCTGTATTTGTGAGAAAACGGATTTCTTCTCTGTCACTTGATAAGGAAACGATTTCTAGTGCTCAATACAACTATTTCAAAATATGTTGTGTATTAAAAACCCGATCCACTGATGATAACACTATCAGTCTTATACGGGCACAATACAACTAAGAACGGTTGTATAATTAGTCCATGTGAAGTAGGGATTTTACAAGAACAGTCTTCAGGTTTTAAAGTGAAAACTTCCAAGGCATGTTGCCTGAAAATCAAAACAGTTAATTTCACTTACTGTCACCTATCTGTCTTCAGATGTGAAATTTTGCGTATATGAAAAAAATATGTTCTTAATGGCATTCCCTGAGGGAGCAGTTCAAACGCCTGCTATTGGACAATAATCTTAATTCCCCATGCTTGCGGATGCGATGACAGAACTATATTTTTCCTGGAATAAAAAACATACCTTTCAGTAGATTTATTGTTAAAGTCGAAAGTAACTGTATCTATTTTAATTTGAAAATGAATAACATCTTTTACACCATAGATGAAAATGAGTTGATTGAAACAGCAATCACCTTGAAAGCCTAATGAACTGCCTTATGAACTGTGGAGTAGGAATCAGTGAAGAAATAATCTTCATTGGAATATCAACACTTACACTGAACAATTTAGGGGATGGCTGAGGGTATTTGTCTTCAACTTTAAAAGGAATGAAGTTTTTATTCTACATTGAATGTTCCCTGAACACTATGAGATGCATTCCGAATGACTTCTCATATACAGTAACCCAGAGTAAGTGTGTGAGACTGACTGACTGAGTTTGGTTTTACGCCGCTTTTAGCAATATTCCAGCAACATCAGGGCGGGGGACACCAGAAATGGGCTTCACACATTGTACCCATGTGGGGATTCGAACCCGGGTCTTCGGCGTGACGAGCCAACGCTTTAACCATTAGGCTACCCCACCGCCCCAAGTGTGTGAGAACTGTGTTATTCCACTTTTAGCGCTATTCCAGCAATATCATGATGGAAACACCCGAAATGAAGGTACAGGCTTCACATGTGTAGAACTGAAACTCTAGGTCGTCTTTTTAAAAATACGAGTCTGATTGCATTGGACGTAATATTTTGCATATTATAAATGTGATAGTGTTATAGTAATCTTAGTCCAGGGCCTTGTCACACAAATAGATCTTAGCTTTAAGATTATGATTAATCTATTTTTGGATCAGGTCATTACACTTATATAGCTGTTAGATTTACAAAGGGATGTAATTATTTAGATCCGTGCTTCACCATCATAGCGCCATGATGGACCATTTTATGAAAGGAGTTCTGGGTCATATTCCACAAAGCAATCTTTGTCCTGAGATGATCATAATTCCCATACTTGAACACAAAGAACACACAGACTTAAGATAATCATAGTTCTAACACTGCTTTGAGAAACCAACTGAGGAGGTGAGTGAGTTTGGTTCAGTGACACTTTCAACAGAATATCACCACATCAGGGAGATGTGGGAGGAAAGCTTGTCTGTCGCACACTCCCTGAGCCACATTATTTGCCCTTACAACCTGACCTTTATGTAATGCCAAAGAGCTAAATGAACAAATCCAGATTCTTCTCGGGATCACATGGGATTAAAATTTAAATGAATATATTTTAACACGTTATATTTATGATCACACTTTCTCAGTAAATGAATATATTTGTTTCTGTCAAAATCATATAATTTCTGAGACTAATCATTAGTGTAGAGGAAACCCCTGAAGCGCTGCTGATCTGAGGTCTTCATGTTGGTGACAAAACTAGAAACATAATCAGGGGATGGTAAACCCATGATCAAATATGTCTCACATGCGTAATGGAAGTAACTCTGCACTGCAAGATGCTATATCCTAGACGACTGTGCCCTTAATGCCTATTGGTCTATTGGGTATGTGCAACTTGAGCGCTGTAGATGCCAAGTTGAAAGATATGTCCATTACATGGACCTGCTCATCAACGTTCACGATAACAGGAAACCCTGATGTCATCACTTGACAACTTTGAGACACAGCCAGTAATAAGTGAGTGAGTTAAAATTTGTCGTCACATCGGCAATATTTCAGCCATATCGTGACGAGAACAATTAATTGTATACATAGTAATTAATGGTAAATTGTAAAAACCTGTCAACGAAAGACAGTAAAATAACTAGATTATCACAGATTCGAATTTAAAACTAGTAATTATTCTAAAACAGTTTAACTATAGATGACAATACAATATAAAAACAGGCTATATTTTGCCAACAACTGAAGGTAGATCACCATACTAGGGACCATGGGGACTTACAGTAACAGCCAGTAATGACCAGCACTGACATGGCCGCAGGTGTGTAAGTGGGTGGTGAGTATATTGTGTGGTGGGTATGGGGTTGTCAGACTGACTGACTGACTGAATTTGGTTTTACGCCGCTTTTAGCAATATTCCAGCAACATCACGGCGGGGGACACCAGAAATGGGCTTCACAAATTGTACCCATGTGGGGATTCGAACCCGGGTCTTCGGCGTGACGAGCCAACGCTTTAACCACTGGGCTACCCCACCGCCCCAGGGTTGTCAGAGGTTATTTGATGCAGTAATGTTCTAAAAACAGTTATGGTTCCCAGGTCTCTGTAATGTTTAGAGACCAGGGAAGATCCGGGCCAGAACTGATCTTCAGTAACCCATGCTTGTCGTAAGAAGAGACTAACGGCATCGGGTGGTCAAGCTCGCTGATTTAGGTGACATGTCATCTTATCCCAATTGCGTAGATCGATGCTCATCCTGTTGATCACTGGATTGCCTGATACAGACTTATAGCTGATATAGCTGGAATATTGCTGAGTATTTGTTGTATTACAAAATATTCATTTTGGTTTCATGGCCCTCCTCAACACGCTTTCATATTTCTGGTGAACCTCCCCTGATTCTCTCTGAATCTCCCTTCTAAAAACTGATGTCAATTCTCAATATCTAGCCATTGCACCTTAATTAAACTTGATAATATACAAGCAACATTAGACTGCATACCTGACAGAGATAAAGACAATGGATAACGAGTTTAATGTGTTTAGCCCTCCCAGACTATTTATTTCTTATACACCTAGCACATATTGTTGTCATATGTTCACAAATTACTCGGCCCATAGGAAATCCTTGTGGCATAGGGATCTAAAGGATATCTAAAAGACCTAATTTGCCGTGCATATCTGCATCCCTTCAATAAAGGCATGTCTGAATCCAATGCTAACGATTCACCATTGCAATCATTCTTGGTTTGTCGGAACCGGTAAATTGGTAATCAGCTCGGAAAACAGACCCGTGATTATATACCAGCAATAAGGCTCAAACCATACCCTTAATTGTCATGAACGCTTGCAGAACCAACATTCAAAGATAAACATTGACCATTTGAATAGCTTTTAAACTGCGACAACAACGAATATCTTTGACTATTCATTTTGACATCGTGGTGCCACAGTACTTAGGATTGAGGTCATGTTTTCATTGCCGTGTTGATTTTAGTGAAAGAAGGAAACCAGAATATTTATGTATTCTTTTACGCATATCAGTCTGGAGTTTGTTTTTCTGAAGGCACGTTATTTGTTAATAATAACATTTCCAAATTATTTTGGAGTTTCAGCAAGTGTGACTCAACAGAATGTATTAAATAAAGTTTAAATCCTTTCACGGAGTCTTGAATCTGATTGCAGTTAGCGAATACAGTCACAAGTATGTACCTAGTAAAATTCGGTTCGGTTGAGTAAACGCAGAAATATCAGTCAATACAATGACCCCAAAAGAAACACTGAAAGCCAAATTTGCACTTGTAACATAAACGGTTTTTGCCACAGACTGTGCTTATTGTAAGTGGGAACAGTGGGAAAAGGGTTCAGCTCTTTTACCTTGTGGTTCTTGAGGATAAATTTGAAAAAGCAAAGCAATCATTTTTGGTAAAACAAAACAAAACAAGAAAAACACAAAATGTTTCGTCAACAGATTGTGATTCTGTTAATACGAAAGTGTTGATTATTGCGGGAGGGCACACAGAAACTTACAATGTCAGTAAACATTACGTATCTTCATATATTTCAAGTATTCTGATGAATTATACATCAAAATGTATCATCTTACTTTATTCCATTGGATGTATTACTATCGCCGACGTTCATGCTTTACAGTGAACCCTTCATATAATTTTCACCACAACTTTGTATTCATGCTCAGTGGAATCTGTTTTGGCAGACATTAGTGACTGATTGTTCTCTGGCGTTGTCGCTTCACATTTACCATTTCAGACATGTAGAGGGCACCCAAGGTCCACAGATACATGTCTTTTGAAACATTCAGTTCATTAGAAATGTTTATCCTATTTAGCAAATATAACGGATTAGAAACAAAACCCTTCTTCTCTGGTGTTCAATGTTCTCTTGTTGTATTAATTAAATCCCATAATACCAAACTGAGCATGACCCTCGTTCTATCTACTCCTATGAAAATTATATTAGTTTCAATAACATTGCAGATTTATTAAACAGTGATATCTTCAACGGGTGAGTAATAAATTCATATTAAGAACTGCATTCATCAATATTTCAGAGTTTCTTTAAACGTTAGTCCGAAGTTCTTTGACGCTTCTTCGGTATATGGTATAATGATCAATCAGTAAGGGTTATAAATCAATATTAGAGCACCCAGGTAAGCAGTATCGAATGTTCACCTACAACTAAATAACACTAGCTGTGTGATAAACTCAAGAACGTCGTCATACCAAATGTGATAATTGTGATTGTGTTTTATCAGAAGTTTCACCAAGCTCTCTTTTTGACGTCTCTTCTCATGAAAAGCAATTGAGAGACATGGCAGTGTGGCGTGTTTCCCTGGCTTCTATTATATCATGACGACCATATATCCAAATGATTGTTTGAGTCAGTAAATAATCCAATAGGCGGTTATGCAATGGCAGATTAAGTAACGTAATATGAAATTTGGTTTTTGAAAAAAGCACGCTGAGGAAACAAAAAGTGTCTTTTATAAATCATTGGCATTTATTAACATTTCACAATTATAGTTTTTGAGTGTGTTTTTTCTGTTCCAGTCTCTTTCCTTGCGAACATTAGCAGCTGCGAGACAGACATGAAGGCTTTGTTCATAAGGACATTGTTTATCCAGATGACTGCAAAGGGAACAGAGCTTCTGTGTTGCAAAACGAACATGATCTAAATGTTTCTATTTACTTATAAGTAGCAGAACCTATGCACTTTCACACAGCAGACATAATTTATAATCTTTATATCGAGTTTAGTATTAACAAAATAAGTGAAGAGCAATTGTGTCACTGGATTTTCTGATCAATCACTTCAATTGTTTACAGGTCGGATCACATGACAAGAGCACTGGTGTGGGGTATGAGGAAACAAACAAACATATATTGTTGACTGGCAGGTGCCTCACGCAAACACCTCGGTTTCATCACTTAAGTTTGTGAGCGATTTACACGACTTTCACTGGAATCTGTTTTGGTGTCTAATCGAGACAGTCTATTCTCTGGCATTGATATTTTACATTCTATTAACATCCACATGATTCTACATCATAGAAATCTTAGATGGGTCCATATTCTTATTCTTTCATGGAACATGACACCATAACAACTGCTTCAAGTGGACAATAGCCCTAAGATTCACACCAAAATGTTGTCATCAGAAATGGAAATTACATATTTATGAGAGGTGATGAAGATAATTGTTTAGCTAAGATGAAACCTGGAACGTCAAGGGTTAACATGATCAAAGTTGGTGGAAATAGATTAATGAAGTATGTCACAGTCTTAAACACGGGTCAACTGGCCTCTTATCGTGTGGCCTTCACCATGGAAGGCGTTAGGTGACGTTACTCTCCTGTTGAGGAGGTCAACAAGGTATTTCTCTGCTTGCCGTTATTTGCCAGGGCTTGGAATTTGGCCACAACCACTCAGCAGAGGTGCGGTACAGGAGCACACAATTAAGGATACAGTCGACTATTGATTGTCCACATCTTTAGACAGCGAACTAACACACTGGCTCCCCGCACAGCGACCATGCCTTCATAACACCACTCCAATCAATACCATGCCGTTTAAGTTTTTCAACAAATATTTATTTTGTGCAAGCTTTCAGCGTAACCGAAATACGGCAAACTTTGCTGATGATCGTATTAATTCTGACTTGCAGAATGTAGACCAATTGAGAACATTTCTTGTTCCGCGGTTTGCAAATGCCTCGTAGAGTGGGAAGATCAGCCATTATTTCAGCTGATCATTATGGAACATTGTTGTTGGCAAACAGGGAACACAAGGTTTGTGATATAAGGGGCACGACTATATAATTGATTGCAGAATGTTCTATATATAGGCTAGACTAATCTCACATTACAGGAATGATAGAAATAACAGCTAATGGACAATCATGTACAACCGAAGATTGATAAAAGACTTAGAGGTTTTTGCAAAAGAACATCCAGATCTAACTTTCATCCTCCCAAACCAAAGGGATTTCCCCTGTCGCTGCAAGTGATCATTTTCGAATTAAACTACAAAATGTCGCTGATTCAGGTCTTCTGAAGTTAAGGTTCCATTTAAGTGTGCATTCCTTCCAAGACTCTACTGTTACTGGACAAAGTTTCAAAACTAAAAATATTTAAAGGTGCACTACAATATCAATATTTCTCACTTGCTTCAAATTCAGAACTGATAGCAAGAGAGGGTCAACTCTAATCTAAATAGTCAAGAATGAGAGTGATTTTGCTTTAACCACGCTTACAACCCTATTTCAATTGTATCATATCAGTCAGAAGCCTGGGATGTTTGAAACCCATGAACAGTATGCATTCAAATCTGGAAATGCTGCTGAAGTTGAATTATAACCTTACATATTTGAAACCCATGGATATTATGAAGACAATAATTCATTTTGAATCTGTATCAAGTGCAAACTGAAACAAATGAATTAATATTGTGGTAGAGATGTTGATTGGATAGTAGTTACAATTACATCACAGTATGTTATCTTTTATGTAGAATCACGGATCTGTTTCAGACAAACCAAGACTAATATTTAACTACATGTACCCTGGGCTTCAAACTAAAGACCTTGCACTGGTTCCGGCTAACATGAGGTTTGCAACTCTGCACAACAGCAGAAAAACAGACAGACAGACAGACAAATAGATAACCGAAACTCTTTATGCATGTGCAATTTAAGTTTTATGCAATGTTAGGAATGCGGTGATCGAACTGTCTAAGGCGCCAGGCTAGTGATCCAGCGAGCTTAAGGTGCCGGGATCGAACCCACCTGTGACTGGGTGTAAAAACCTTGGAGTCAACTTTGTGTGCACTCTGTCAGTGTTGTCACAACCCCTAGTGTACAGTACACAACCCCGTGCACGTAAAAGAACCCACGAATCCGTTGGTAAATGACCAGATGGTGGCCACATGGATACGTGTAAACACCTAGTTGCAGGTACAGCAACGTGCAGTAAACTTTGACAAACTACTGTTACTGTGTGTCCCAGTCCACCCATCTGTGGGTACCTCGTAAGGATGGGAAAGCCACATTAACTTCGAGCGCCTAAATGGCTACAGGAGTTCTATGATCCCAGGGAGTTTAGTTTCAAAATATGATGCGCCGTTGAGATTGACATCCTATGATCGAGGGAAAATACAGTGCCTTTGAGCAGCTGAGCTGGATATTGACGCTATATTGACGGCGTTCTGTAAATAATCGAGTCTGGACCAGACAACCCAGTGATCAACAGCATGAACATCGATCTACACAATTGGGATACGATGACACGTGTCGACCAAGCTAGGGTGTCTGATCACCCAATCCCGTTAGTCGCCTCTGACGACAAGCATAGGTTGCTGAAGACCAGTTCTGGATATAGATATAGGTACTGTGACATTACATATGCATCATTATGATTTAAGGAGTGTGTGCATCTTATCAAAGACATGAAAATAAATGTAAAGAACAACAAAGTCAGACATGTAACATGGCAATAATTCTACACTGGATTCTATTATTGTCTACAACTTGATCCAGCCTGCTCCGAAAGCATGGTCATGATGCTAACAAACCGTATTCACGTACAAAACTATTGGTACTGTTCGGTATTGCAAAACCCACCCTCTTGGAGCAAAATGGTAACTGAATGAAGTTTTTAAACCCATAAATCCCTGACAGGCAGGATGAATGAAGTATTTAGGTCAGATAGTTTGACATTTTACATGATTATGGTTGACGGTGTTTTTCCATTTTGTATTAAAACCTTCATTAAAATTCCACTGAACAACAAAGTCAGACATGTAATATGGCAATAATTCAAAACAGATGTCAGAATTGTTATAATCTGTAATGTGATCCATCCTGCTTAAAAAGGCACACAAAAGAAAATCACCCTTTTCATCACCCTCACAATTTTAACAACCCGTGAAGATTTGGGTTAGAATATTGATCTTCAGTAGCCCATGCTTGTCGTAAGGGGCGACTAACGTGATCAGCTCGCTGACTGGGTTGACACATGTCATCGTATCACATTTGCATAGAATGATGCTCATGCTGTTGATCCCCGGATTGTCTGGTCCAAATCCGATTATTAACAAACCGCCGCCATATAACTGGAATATTGCAGAGTGCGGCGTAAAACTTAACTCACGCACTCACAATATTACCTGCACAAAACCCACACAAGTACCACATGTTAATCTTCATTTTGTCATACATTGGGAACTTACATTATCTAATTAGTCAGAGGTTATCAAACCAAATACTCGTCCTTTGATCAAAACATACATTCTTAAGCCACATCATCAAAGAAACTAATATACAGTACTTTTTTTTCAGTCAATGTCAGGAGGATATTATAAATAATTGTATGTATAAGAAATTCAAGCACTGTGTAGTGATAAATTTAGTGAAAGCAAAACATAATAGAAGCGTACAAGACATAAGTATTTCGCGTCTTGAAGACATGAACCACTTCATGAAGTTTTCAATGCCTGACATCATGTTAAAATGAACTTTACAGTGTTCAAAATACAGCTTGCACATACACAGCGCCATACTTTGCGTCAAGGACGATGTTGAATATTCTGCATACACTTCACTCAGTATATCACACAGATTCACATATTATTTAGTAATGAATAATCTGGATAATATTTTTTTGCGTTTTCAGTGTCGAACTATCCCACTCTAGATTTAACATTTAAAACCTTACACAGTTTATTTGGCTTCAACTCAATAAGCCTGTTATGTGTTCAACAAGGACAAAACAATGCATACAGTTTCGTAGGTCAAACTGTGACGTCTTTTGAAAACAATATAGTTCAAGTCACTCATGAAAACAACTACAATTTCAAATCAAGAGTCAAGGGGGCACATTATGGAACAACCTCTAATCGATTTTCAATTGTGATTTCCCATGGACCAAATAACAATGTTCATTCAACAACGAAAGGCCTGTAAGAAAATGGGCAGCAGCTTAAAAACCTAAGTCACATTGGAAAACTTGATAAATCTTATTCCCAAACACCATGGAATCAGGCGAGATACTTCCTTTTCGTAACAATATTTTTTTTTCTCACTTGTAAGAAATCTACAACTGCCAAGAGAACCACAAATTTAGAAAGTAATTATGGTTGAAAACAAATCGTTCTGCGGAGGACAGCAAAGCTGTAACGCAGACGCTCGTCTTGTTTGTCTTATTAATTACCCCACCAAACAGTAAGATATTCACCCATAGGAACTCAGTCAAAGAAAAATTAGTCCCTGGATCACAGTCCTCTGAAAACATGGCTGAAAAGGAGACTTGAAGCACAGATCCCTTGAACACAAGTCAAATGTTTTGATCCACTTCAGATTTTAACTGCACTATTACAAAATTGTATCAGCAGCCTCAGTTTTGACTTCAATTTTACGAAGCATGTTTAAGATAATGTTTTGGTTTTGCGGATTAAAGTGTTATAGTTGTAGGTTTTTGGGCGGTCTGTTTTGGTTGGCATTATTAATTTGGGTTAATGTAGGATGGTAACTTGAGTGTTTGCCGTTTTCCACGAAGCTGTGATACAGAAAGAACCTGACTGGCATGGTTTCTGTGTATTGATGTAATGTGCTTTAACATAACTGGAATATCAGATAAATTAAAGAGGAGCTAGTGCCATTAAGGCAACATTTTGCTCTCAGTTTCAATAGCACAGCACTGCCCCTAAGCCCTCCAAACAGATGTCTTGGTAATGTCCAATGCAGTTATGACTAACATTTGCCTTTTTATTCCATAATTACCGTTTTAAACCCTACATTACCTCCCCATACAAGCCCTTCTGAACGCGTTTGCAGAAAATATCAAATTATTGTTGATGGCTAATACTGGATTTCTGTATCATGACTGCTTACTTGGGAAATAATCTCAGTATTTTGAATGCCTTAAAGACAGATTAATTGATATGAACTGAAATGTGGCCTTTTTCTCTATTTTTTTCTATCAAACGAATTCCTTCTTATTTGAAGCCTGGATTTCAGTTTCACAAATAATCTAGTCACTTAAGATTTTAAAGATATCGTGTGTTGTTTTCTTGAAAAACTATGTTGCTAAGAAAAAAATAATTCTATCAGTTAAGTAGTGGCACTCTGCACGAATAAATGCAAAGAAACGTTGTGTACTTACTGCATTCAGGGAACAGTTCTCTCAGAAACATGGTATTTAGCCACGTAATTCATTCACGTAATACGAAAAACTGATCATGACCCTCGTTCTATCTACTCCTATGAAAATGAATTAGTTTCAATAACATTGCAGATTTATTAAACAGTGATATCTTCAACGGGTGAGTAATAAATTCATATTAAGAACTGCATTCATCAATATTTCAGAGTTTCTTTAAACGTTAGTCCGAAGTTCTTTGACGCTTCTTCGGTATATGGTATAATGATCAATCAGAAAGGGTTATAAATCAATATTAGAGCACCCAGGTAAGCAGTATCGAGTTATGTAATGACAGATTAAGTAACGTAATATGAAATCTGGTTTTTGAAAATAGCACGCTGAGGAAACAAAAACTGTCTTTTATAAATCATTGGCATTTATTAACATTTCACAATTATAGTTTTTGAGTGTTTTTTTCTGTTCCAATCTCTTTCCTTGCGAACATTAGCAGCTGCGAGACAGACATGAAGGCTTTGTTCATGAGGACATTGTTTATCCAGATGACTGCAAAGGGAACAGAGCTTCTGTGTTGCAAAACGAACATGATCTAAATGTTTTTATTTACTTATAAGTAGCAGAACCTATGCACTTTCACGCATCAGACATAATTTATAATCTTTATATCGAGTTTAGTATTAACAAAATAAGTGAATAGCTATTGTGTCACTGGATTTTCTGATCAATCACTGCACCTGTTTACAGGTCGCATCACATGGCAAGAGCACTGGTGTGGGGTATGAGAAAACAAACAAACAGAAATTGTTGACTGGCAGGTGCCTCACGCAAACACCTCGGTTTCATCACTTACGTTTGTGAGCGATTTACACGACTTTCACTGGTTGATTGCCTTTTACTCCCAAAGGAATCTGTTTTGGTGTCTAATCGAGACAGTCTATTCTCTGGCATTGATATTTTACATTCTATTAACATCCACATGATTCTACATCATAGAAATCTTAAATGGGTCCATGTTCTTATTCTTTCCTGGAACGTGACACCATAACAACTGCTTCAAGTGGACAATAGCCCTAAGATTCACACCAAAATGTTGTCATCAGAAATGGAAATTACATATTTATGAGAGGTGATGAAGATAATTGTTTAGCTAAGATGGAACCTGGAACGTCAGGGGTTAACATGATCAAAGTTGGTGGAAATAGATTAATGAAGTATGTCACAGTCTTAAGCACGGGTCACCTGGCCTCTTATCGTGTGGCCTTCACCATGGAAGGCGTTAGGTGACGTTACTCTCCTGTTGAGGAGGTCAACAAGGTATTTCTCTGCATGCCGTTATTTGCCAGGGCTTGGAATTTGGCCACAACCACTCAGCAGAGGTGCGGTACAGGAGCACACAATTAAGGATACAGTCGACTATTGATTGTCAGCATCTTCAGACAGCGCACTAACACACTGGCTCCCCGCACAGCGACCATGCCTTCATAACACCACTCCAATCAATACCATGCCGTTTAAGTTTTTCCACAAATATTTATTTTGTGCAAGCTTTCAGCGTAACCGAAATACGGCAAACTTTGCTGATGATCGTATTAATTCTGACTTGCAGAATGTAGACCAATTGAGAACATTTCTTGTTCCGCGGTTTGCAAATGCCTCGTAGAGTGGGAAGATCAGCCATTATTTCAGCTGATCATTATGGAACATTGTTGTTGGCAAACTGGGAACACAAGGTTTGTGATATAAGGGGCACGACTATATAATTGATTGCAGAATGTTCTATATATAGGCTAGACTAATCTCACATTACAGGAATGATAGAAGTAACAGCTAATGGACAATCATGTACAACCGAAAATTGATAAAAGACTTAGAGGTTTTTGCAAAAGAACATCCAGATCTAACTTTCATCCTCCCAAACCAAAGGGATTTCCGCTGTCGCTGCAAGTGATCATTTTCGAATTAAACTACAAAATGTCGCTGATTCAGATCTTCTGAAGTTAAGGTTTCATTTAAGTGTGCATTCCTTCTCAGACTCTACTGTTACTGGACAAAGTTTCAAAACTAAAAATATTTAAAGGTGCACTACAATATCAATATTTCTTACTTGCTTCAAATTCAGAACTGATAGCAGGAGAGGGTCAACTCTCATCTAAATAGTCAAGAATGAGAGTGATTTTGCTTTAACCACGCTAACAACCCTATTTCAATTGTATCATATCAGTCAGAAGCCTGGGATGTTTGAAACCCATGAACAGTATGCATTCAAATCTGGAAATGCTACTGAAGTTGAATTATACCCTTACATATTTGAAACCCATGGATATTATGAAGACAATATTTCATTTTTAATCTGTATCAAATGCAAACTGAAACAAATGAATTAATATTGTGGTAGAGATGCTGATTGGATATTAGTTACATCACAGTATGTTATCTTTTATGTAGAATCACGGATCTGTTTCAGAAAAACCAAGACTAATATCTAACTACATGTAACCTGGGCTTCAAACTAAAGACCTTGCACTGGTTCCGGCTAACATGAGGTTTGCAACTCTGCACAACAGCAGAAAAACAGACAAACAGACAAATAGATAACCGAAACTCTTTATCCATGTGCAATTTAAGTTTTATGCAATGTTAGGAATGCGGTAATCGAACTGTCTAAGGCGCCAGGCTAGTGATCCAGCGAGCTTAAGGTGCCGGGATCGAGCCCACCTGTGACTGGGTGTAAAAATCTTGGAGTCAACTTTGTGTGCACTCTTTCAGTGTTATCACAACCCCTAGTGTACAGTACACAACCCTGTGCACGTAAAAGAACCCACGAATCCGTTGGTAAATGACCAGATGGTGGCCACATGGATACGTGCAAACACCTAGTTGCAGGTACAGCAACGTGCAGTAAACTTTGACAAACTACTGTGACTGTGTGTCCCAGTCTACCCATCTGTGGGTACCTCGTAAGGATGGGAAAGCCACATTAACTTCGTGCGCCTAAATGGCTACAAGAGTTGTATACTCCCCAGGGAGTTGAGTTTCAAAATATGATGCGCCGTTGAGATTGACATCCTATGATCGAGGGAAAATACAGTGCATTTGAGCAGCTGAGCTGGATATTGACGCTATATTGACGGCGTTCTGTAAATAATCGAGTCTGGACCAGACAACCCAGTGATCAACAGCATGAGCATCGATCTACACAATTGGGATACGATGACATGTGTCGACCAAGTTAGGGAGTCTGATCACCCAATCCCGTTAGTCGCCTCTTACGACAAGCATAGGTTGCTGCAGACCAATTCTGGATATAGATATAGGTAGTGTGACATAACACATGCATCATTATGATTTAAGGAGTGTGTGCATATTATATCAAAGACATGAAAATAAATGTAAACAACAACAAAGTCAGACATGTAACATGACAATAATTCTACGCTGGATTCTATTATTGTCTACAACTTGATCCAGCCTGCTCAGAAAGCATGGTCATGATGCTAACAAACCGTATTCACGTACAAAACTGTTGGTACTGTTCGGTATTGCAAACCCCACCTTCTTGGAGCAAAATGGTAACTGAATGAAGTTTTTAAACCCATAAATCCCTGACAGGCAGGATGAATGAAGTATTTAGGTCAGATAGTTTGACATTTTACATGATTATGGTTGACGGTGTTTTTCCACTTTGTATTAAAAACTTCATTAAAATTCCACTGAACAACAAAGTCAGACATGTAATATGGCAATAATTCAAAACAGATGTCAGAATTGTTATAATCTGTAATGTGATCCATCCTGCTTAAAAAGGCACACAAAAGAAAATCACCCTTTTTATCACCCTCACAATTTTAACAACCCGTGAAGATTCGGGTTAGAATAGATCTTCAGAAGCCCATGCTTGTCGTAAGGGGCGACTAACGTGATCAGCTCGCTGACTGGGTTGACACATGTCATCGTATCACATTTGCGTAGATTGATGCTCATGCTGTTGATCCCTGGATTGTCTGGTCCAGATCCGATTATTAGAGATCGCCGCCATATAACTGGAATATTGCTGAGTGCGGCGTAAAACTAAACTCACTCACTCACAATGTTACCTGCACAAAACCCACAATGGTACCACATGTTAATCTTCATTTTGTCATACATTGGAAACTTACATTATCTAATTAGTCAGAGGTTATCAAACCAAATACTCGTCCTCTGATCAAAACATACATTCTTAAGCCAAGTCATCAAAAAAACTAATATACATGGGCCAGTACTTCTTTTTCAGTCAATGTCAGGAGGAAATTATAAATAACTGTATGTATAAGAAATTCAAGCACTGTGTAGTGATACATTTAGTGAAAGCAAAACATAATAGAAGCGTACAAGACATAAGTATTTCGCGTCTTGAAGACATGAACCACTTCATGAAGTTTTCAATGCCTGACATCATGTTAAAATGAACTTTACAGTGTTCAAAATACAGCTTGCACATACACAGCGCCATACTTTGCGTCAAGGACGATGTTGAATATTCTGCATACACTTCACTCAATATATCACACAGATTCACATATTATTTAGTAATGAATAATCTGGATAATATTTTTGTGTGTTTTCAGTGTCGAACTATCCCACTCTAGATTTAACATTTAAAACCTTACACAGTTTATTTGGCTTCAACTCAATAAGCCTGTTATGTGTTCAACAAGGACAAAACAATGCATACAGTTTCGTAGGTCAAACTGTGACGTCTTTTAAAAACAATATAGTTCAAGTCACTCATGAAAACAACTACAATTTCAAATCAAGAGTCAAGGGGGCACATTATGGAACAACCTCTAATCGATTTTCAATTGTGATTTCCCATGGACCAAATAACAATGTTCATTCAACAACGAAAGGCCTGCAAGAAAATAGGCAGCAGCTTAAAAACCTAAGTCAGTTTGGAACACTTGATAAATCTTATTCCCAAACACCATGGAATCAGGCGAGATACTTCCTTTTCGTAACAATTTTTTTTTTCTCACTTGTAAGAAATCTACAACGGCCAAGAGAATCCACAAATTTAGAAAGTAATTATGGTTGAAAACAAATCGTTCTGCGGAGGACAGCAAAACTGTAACGCAGACGCTCGTCTTGTTTGTCTTTCTAATTACCCCACCAAACAGTAAGATATTCACCCATAGGAACTCAGTCAAAGAAAAATTAGTCACTGGTTCACAGTCCTCTGAAAACATGGCTGAAAAGGAGACTTGAAGCACAGATCCCTTGAACACAAGTCAAATGTTTTGATCCACTTCAGATTTTAACTGCACTATTACAAAATTGTATCAGCAGTCTCAGTTTTGACTTCAATTTTACGAAGCATTTTTAAGATAATGTTTTGGTTTTGCGGATTAAAGTGTTATAGTTGCTGGTTTTTGGGCGGTCCGTTTTGGTTTGCATTATTAATTTGGGTTAATGTAGGATGGTAACTTGAGTGTTTGCCGTTTTCCACGAAGCTGTGATACAGAAAGAACCTGACTGGCATGGTTTCTGTGTATTGATGTAATGTGCTTTAACATAACTGGAATAGGAGACAAATTAAAGAGGAGCTAGTGCCATTAAGGCAACATTTTGCTCTCAGTTTCAATAGCACAGCACTGCCCCTAAGCCCTCCAAACAGATGTCTTGGTAATGTCCAATGCAGTTATAACTAACATTTGCCTTTTTATTCCATAATTACCGTTTTAAAGCCTACATTACCTCCCCATACAAGCCCTTCTGAACGCGTTTGCAGAAAATATCAAATTATTGTTGATGGCTAATACTGGATTTCTGTATCATGACTGCTTACTTGGGAAATAATCTCAGTATTTTGAATGCCTTAAAGACAGATTAATTGATATGAACTGAAATGTGGCCTTTTTCTCTATTTTTTCTATCAAATGAATTCCTTCTTATTTGAAGCCTGGATTTCAGTTTCACAAATAATCTAGTCACTTGATATTTTAAAGATATCGTGTGTTGTTTTCTTTAAAAACTATGTTGCTAAGAAAAAAATTATTCTATCAGTTAAGTAGTGGCACTCTGCACGAATAAATGCAAAGAAACGTTGTATACTTACTACATTCAGGGAACAGTTCTCTCAGAAACATGGTATTTAGCCAGAAAATTACATTACCGAAATACAAAATAGTTAGTTTAGTAATGGCAGTTCCTAAAGACGCCCAGTCGTTGGAACAATTTAAGTGTCTCTTAAAGACTCATCTGTTCAATTCTACTTTTAAAGTGACCTTGTACTGCTGCCAAGTTTTTACTTCTTTTCCTTGACTCTTGTATGCGCTATGAGCACGCCCCAGTGGAGTTTAGCGCCATATAAATGGACATTATTATTATTATTATTATTATTATTATTATTCATTCAACTAAGGAAGGTTGTATAAATAAATTACATATTCTATGGAAAAAGGTATAAATAACGCATGGTCTATATCTAGAAAAAATATAACCAAGTACCACAAACTTCATGATATCTTTGGAGGATAACATTGATATACTTGATGGCAAGTTGAATAGCTGACATGTAGGATGAACCATAGTTGAATGTCAAGCTATTGCATCACTGAATTTTGTGAAGACAAGCATTGCCTTATTTATCCCTTCTTCGTGTCTCTTGAAATGAGTCAAAAACCGGTTTATGCATGCAAATATAACTAAAAACAAATATGTTAGCTGTCATCTTGCCACCAGATATAATTCATATCAGTTGCAAGTTTTGCTACATGGACATTTCTGTTCTTTTTGTCAATTCTCTTTGGGGCCAGCTCAATCGTCTGATGTTGGATATAATCTTTATTCCATGAGGGATCTGGAGAATGACCTGACTATATTTTCCTAGCATCCATAATATACTTTTAGTGGATTTACTGTTGAAGCCAAAAGTAACAGATATTAGATCCCTTCGTAAATGTCGGGGCGGTGGGGTAGCCTAGTGGTTAAGGCGTTCGCTCGTCATGCCGAAAACCCGGGTTCGATTCCCCACATGGGCACAATGTGTTAAGTCCATTTCCGGTGTCCCCCGCCGTGATATTGCTGGAATATTGCTAAAAGCGGCGTAAAACTAAACTCACTCACTCACTCACTCGTAAATGTCCGTGCATGAACACAAGACAGCCATGGAGCTATGATCAACCATTCCATAAAACGGGCCCATTTTCACAAAGCAATCTTTGTGCCGAGATGATCATACTTGAGCACACAGACATAAGATACTTAAAGTGTAAAGACCGCTTTGCAAAAACCCTGACCAACTGAACAAATGAGTGAGCTTGTGTTAATGACACTTTGAACTGTATTTTGCCATCACGGTTTGATATGGGAGGGAATGCTGACACGATGCTGATCTCATACATTCACTGTTGTGCGAGATACTAGTGCCGGTATGGTGCTGACAAACTAGAAACATAATAAGGGAGTGGGATTTGAACCCATGTTCATGCCTGAGGGATGTAACTGCACTGTGAGTTCCTATTTCTTAGACGACTGAGCCAACGACATATGTCTCCTGGCCTATTGAGCATGTGCAACTTTGGCACTTTAGGCACCAAGTTGCGAAAAATGCCAATAAAATGGACCTTCTCATCAAAGTTCACACCTACATGAAGCGCTGATGTCAACACCTGACAGCTGAGATGGGAACGGACAAGGCTGGACGTCACAACTGTAAAATTTTAGTCAGAACCTAACCTCTAATTTCAATATTTTAGTTAAAATGTTGAGACAATTTGATGACAAGTACTTGTCAGATAAGGTTTTTTGATGCAGTGATAATTGTTATAATTATCATCCCCTAATGCTTGTGATATTTATGGATGAACCTCCCATGTGCTACTTCAAATGACTGATAATAAATACCCCAGCTCTAGCTATTGTGCTTTTACTAAACCTAAAAGAAATACTTTCAGCATTACAGCAGCATGTTTGACTAAACGACTATAGCGCTATCACACAAGTTGAACATTTTTAAGATCTCAAAAACTGTTTGCAATTCTTGTACGCCAGTTCGGAGCCATGTTTCACTTTTTTACTTGGAACAAAGTGTATTGTAGTTCGTTGTGCAGGCATATCTGAATCTAATCTTCGAGATTCACTATTACAATAAATGTAAATGTACTAGGATATGAGCGTCACCAAACTGATAATGAGATAGGAAAGTAGGCACACCACGGTATACCAGAAATAGTGCTCAAAGCATAGATGATTCCACAGCCTTAAATATTTCCTTAAATGGGACACTAACGAATATTTTAGACTGTTCATTATGGACACTATAGTGCCAAAGCTCTCAGGAAAGATGTGCAAGAAACAGATACGTTAAAGCCTCTTAACGGAGGTACTCAATGCCGAGGAAAGAAATAACACTTACATGTACAGTTGTTTATTACCTTATCATTTCGAATGTATGCATTCTTTTGACACATATCATTTTGAAGATTAGTATTTTAAATCACTAAACACTGCAACAAACATAATAGCGTGTATTCTTTGCGCCAAAGACCAAAGTTTCATCTCGTCAGGGTGCAATGTGTGAAGTCTATTACTGGTGTCCCCTGTCATGAAGTGGCTTTAAACCACTTACTCATTTAATCATTTACATACTGAGGACTTATTTATGAATATGATGAAAGTAACCGTTAAACAATGTTTATTAATCTGTTACAAACACACGCGCACAAACACACAGCGTGTAATTGGTTTCTGTTCGTCAGAATTAATTTAATCTTTTAGTCGATAACCTTTGCACTTTGTTTTGGAGTTTCAGAATATCCGATTCAACATTTATTGCCTCAGATTGTGTCTGTGTTACAGTCTGCAACCCCAGCCACAAGTATGGAATGTAACTGTGATAAACGTCTGTTTGGTCCAGTTAGCTAAGAGACATTACTCCTTAATGCTGGGAGCCAAATACAGATGGGACTTTTGACACAGAAGGTGCTTGCGATCAGCCAGGCCCCAATTTCTCGAAACAAACTTAAGTTTTACTCAAATCTCAAACTGAGTTCACAATTTGGATCAGCTGAACTTTTCACTCAACTGCATTTTTAAAATGTAAAAGCCCAAACAACTTAAGTAATCTATCCACAAAACTCAAAATATCATCTATAGTTTGAGTTTAATACCGATTTCAGTTCATTCTGTGAAACGAATTTTCCTGCGTTTTCTCAAATTTGAGTAAAATCTCGAACTTAAGTCAAAACTCAAACTTAAGTTTGTTTCGAGAAATCGGGGCCAGATCACCTTTCTGATCATGTGGTCGTTGGGAATAATCTTAAGATTTGAAAAGCCAAACAATCAAATCCTTTTAATCTGAACAAGCCAGTTTAAACGTCAGTCTCAATTGACAGAGATAGCGAGACTTGTATTAATATTAACAATATTACGCGTGACATCATGATTAATTTATTGTTGGAGGGCATACATAACTTTTTATGCACAATGCCAATACATATTATGTATTTTCATGCCCTTTATGTATTATGTTGTGTGTTCTTTTAAAATTTCTAATTATGCTATTCTTTCACGGCGTTCTTTCACATATCATTTTGAAGATTAGTATTTTTAAATCACTAAACACTGCAACAAACATAATAGCGTTTATTCCTTGCGCCAAAGACCCAAGTTTCATCTCATCAGGGCGCAATGTGTGAAGTCTATTAATGGTGTCCCCAAACCATTTACTCATTTAATCATTTAAATACTGAGGACTAAATGTATGAATATGATGAAAGTAACCGTCAAACAATGTGTATTAGTCTATTTCAAAACACACGCACACAAACACACAGAGTTTAATTTGTTTCTGTTTGTCAGAATTAACTTATTTGTTTTTCTCGATAACCTTTCCACTTTATTTTGGAGTTTCAGCATATCCGATTCAACATTTATATCTTCAGATTGAGTCAAGCAAAGTTAAAGGCCTTTCATGAATTGTTCAGGATCTGATTACAGTCTTCAACCTCAGCCACCAGATCAACTTTCTGATCATGTCTTCGTTGGGAATAATCTTAAGATTTGAAAAGCCAAACAATCAAATCCTTTTAATCTGAACAAGCCAGTTTAAACGTCAGTCTCAATTGACAGAGATAGCGAGACTTGTATTAATATTAACAATATTACGCGTGACATCATGATTAATTTATTGTTGGAGGGCATACATAACTTTTTATGCACAATGCCAATACATATTATGTATTTTCATGCCCTTTATGTATTATGTTGTGTGTTCTTTTAAAATTTCTAATTATGCTATTCTTTCACGGCGTTCTTTCACATATCATTTTGAAGATTAGTATTTTAAATCACTAAACACTGCAACAAACATAATAGCGTTTATTCCTTGCGCCAAAGACCCAAGTTTCATCTCATCAGGGCGCAATGTGTGAAGTCTATTAATGGTGTCCCCAAACCATTTACTCATTTAATCATTTAAATACTGAGGACTAAATGTATGAATATGATGAAAGTAACCGTCAAACAATGTGTATTAGTCTATTTCAAAACACACGCACACAAACACACAGAGTTTAATTTGTTTCTGTTTGTCAGAATTAACTTATTTGTTTTTCTCGATAACCTTTCCACTTTATTTTGGAGTTTCAGCATATCCGATTCAACATTTATATCTTCAGATTGAGTCAAGCAAAGTTAAAGGCCTTTCATGGTGTTCAGGATCTGATTACAGTCTTCAACCTCAGCCACCAGATCAACTTTCTGATCATGTCTTCGTTGGGAATAATCTTAAGATTTGAAAAGCCAAACAATCAAATCCTTTTAATCTGAACAAGCCAGTTTAAACGTCAGTCTCAATTGACAGAGATAGCGAGACTTGTATTAATATTAACAATATTACGCGTGACATCATGATTAATTTATTGTTGGAGCGCATACATAACTTTTTATGCACAATGCCAATACATATTATGTATTTTCATGCCCTTTATGTATTATGTTGTGTGTTCTTTTAAAATTTCTAATTATGCTATTCTTTCACGGCGTTTTTCATAAGAATGTTAATTCAAATCGTCTAAGTGAGTTGGTCAGTTGGGTTTTACTCGATTGTAGAGTTATGACAACCATAGTGAGATGACGGATTAACTGTAGTCCTATGAAAAGTATTCTGTTGTCTAATACAGCTTTCTACATGACATTTGTTATTTCTTAAATGTTTTTCTTCACTAATAAGCACAACCAATGAAGGGGCACCCAGCAGACATAAATGAAAGTCAATATATACTCTTTAGTTCCAATAGCATCAGCAAATCTGCTATCGTGCAATCATTCACTTGATAGAGTGGTTAGTTTACAGGCCGCATCCCATAGCAGGAGTTCAGCTGTAGAGGGTTGTGAGTGGAGGCTGATACAGGTAGATAAGGACACTTACAAATTGTGTAAGTGCCAGGTGATGTTGATGAAGTAGGCTTATCCTTTTCGAAAACGACCCGTGAAGATCTGGGTTAGAATTGATCTTCAGTAATCCATGCTTGTCGTAAGAGACGAGTAACGAGATCGGGAAGTCAGGCTCGCTGACTTGGTTGACACACGTCATCGCATCACAATTGCGTAGATCGATGCACAGGATTGTCTGTCCCAGACTCATTTATTTACAGACCGCCGCAATAAAACTGGAATATTGCTGAGTGTGGCGTAAAACTAAACTCACTCACTCACTCACTCACTGATCTTTAGCCATCTATTCAAATAATTTTCACTGAAATTGTGCCTTTAAGCCGAAATAGAATCTTTTGGGGCTAATCGATTGGTTATTCTCTGGGACTGATATTTCATGTTGATATCAGCCTGATTCCACCATAGAGACATAACCGTTTTTAAATGTGTCAACAATGTTTGTCCGAACATAACGCCACAACAACTGCTTAACATAAATGATGAAAATAGGAAATTACACGTGTCATTCCATCAATAATGTCCACATTTCTGAATCACAATATATTTACTAGAGGTGCTAATGATAAATCTTTAGCTAAAATGAGATCTTGAACATTACGGGATAATATTTTCAAGTTTGTGGGAAAATGGTTAATGAAAGATATAGTTTCAGTCATGAATCAATTGGCCGCTTATCTTGTGGCCTTCACTATGAAGTGCGTCAAGTGACATCGCCCTCCTCTTGAAGAGGTCCTGGAGGTGTTTCTCTGCTTGCCCTATTTCCTAGAGGTTGGAATTTGGCCACAACCACTCAGCACATGTGGGGTACAGGAGACCACAATTAAGGATACAGTCGCTTATTGATTGTCAGCATCTTCAGACAGCAAACTAACACACTGGCTCCCCACATAGCGACTATGCCTTCATGACACCACTCCAATCAATACTGTGCCATTTAAGTTTTTCCACCAATATTTATCTTGTACAGGCTTTCAGCGTAACCAGAATACGGCAAACTTTGCTGCAGATCATTTCAATTCTGACTTGCAAAATGGAGACCAATTGAGAGCATTTCTTGTTCAGCGGTTTGCATATGCCACATAGATCGGGAACATCAGCCAGTAGTCATGTTGATCATTATGTAACAATGTTGTTGGCAAACAAGGAACACAATGTATGTAACTATACGACCATATAGTAGACTGGAGAATGTTCTCCATGGAGGCTAGACTAAGCTGGCTTGACAGCAATGAATAAGCTAATGGACCTTTATGTACAACCGAAGATTGATAAAAGACTGAAAGTTTTTGCCAAAGAGCATCTAGATCTAATTTCCATTTTTCCAAACCGAAGGGATTTCCCCTGATACTGCAAGTGATCATTTTCCAATTAAACTTCAAATTGTCTCTGATTTAGATCGTCTGAAGTTCAGCTTCAAGTTAGGTGTGTTTTCTTCATCAGACAGCAGTGTCACTATACACAGTTTCAAAGGTTAGAATGTTTAAAGGTGAACAGCAATATATCTTTTTTTAAAATTGCTGCATATTCAGAAATGATACCAAAACCAAAAGAGTGTCAACTCTAATTAGGAAATTCAAAAGAGTTTGCTGTAATGACGCTTAGAACAACATTTCAGTTGTAGCATATCGGTTGGCAGAAAACCTGCGAATTGATCATAGAATTCATGGATATTATGCAGGCTAATCTGCAATTCACATTCATAGTGACTCTGTATTTAAATCCAAAAAGAAACAAAAGAATTAATCCTATATTTGTGAAAACTCAGAGTGACACGAATCTCATATGTTTACCTTTCTGGTCAACCCTGCAATTGTGGATATATGTTGCAGACAAACCAAGGCTAATATCTAACAAACTCGGGTTTCAAACTAACAACCTTGCACATATTCCTGTAAACCTGAGGTTTGCGGCTCTGCACAGCAGTAGCAGACAGATATACAGACCAATACATGTAGGTAACACTAACTCTTTATACATAAGACTGAAAAAATGCCAAGAAAGTCAGTCTTCCTGTCAGTGAGAAAGAACAATGAGGTTCTGATGCTAGACTACAATGATTATTATTGAAGCACATGTGATACATGTGGTCTCACCTTAGGCAAGTGAGTTTGTTCAAACTGCCCCTGTTCACCAGCAGAAAATGGGTACCCGGTGAAACAAGCCGTGAGACTATTAACCTTCTAGCGCCTAACAGACAGCCTGGGTTATCCGGGGTAATAATGATCAGATTGTGCGTTTGAGGAGTATATCTAGCCTTGAAATAAGCGCGTTATAAATATTCTTATTATTAGTGACTATCACAGATCACGATATCACAAGCAATTTCATCATTTTCTGTGATCTGCAAATGGTCAACACTTCAGTGAGTGAGTGAGTTTTATGTCATTGGAACACCTTGTCAGCTATATCATTGTACAGATCCGAAAAACAAAAGTGACTAAGATTAGGGACGTTTACTTCTGAATGTGGAAATGATGCTAAAGGGTTATATTCAGGTATACAAACTTTGCAACTGCAGATGTCTGGTATTACAAAACCAATGCACTGGAAACAAGCTGGGGTATTGAATAAAGCGAAGTTCTTTAACCAGTGAATGAAAACGAACAGAGTTTGACATCTTACATGATTATGATTGAAGGAATGCTTCCATTTTGTATTAAAAACATTACAGAAAATCCATTGAACAACAAAGTCAGACATGTGATGTGGCAATAATTCAAAATAGACGTCAGAGTTGTTGTTATTGGTAATGTGATCCAACCGTCTCAAAAACATAATCGTAAAACGTCTTTATCACCCACACAAGAAAACCTGCAGACACATCACACAAATGCCACATATTGTCATGAATTAGGGAATTACATCTTCCGACAAATCAGTCAGGTTATCAAATCAATATAATTGTCCGCTGACCGAGTGAGTGAATGGTGAGTTTAGTTTTACGCCACACTCAGCAATATTCCAGCCCTATGGCGGCGGTCTGTAAATAATCGAGTCTGGACCAGACAAGCCAGTGATCAACAACATGAGCATCCATCTGCGCAATTAGGAACCGATGACATGTGTCAACCAAACCAGCGAGGCTGACCAACCAATCCCGTTAGTCGCCTCTTACGACAAGCATAGGCTACTGAAGATCAATATTCTAACCCGGAACTTCACGTGTGCCGCTGATCGAAAAAGACAAACTGGAAGTCACATCATTACTGATACCAATATTTATTGTTTAGTATTTTCTCAGGAAGCATTTAAACATTGCATGTACAATTGTAGGTTTCAGTATGCATAGTTGTAGTTTCAACAAAAATCAAGAATCAAGGATACATCTTGTGTAAAAAGTATGATAGAAATCTACAAGAAGTATGTATTTCAGGTCTTGATGAGAATCACTTTATCTAAGATCTTCACGTTGCTGTCCTTTCAATGCCGGGCATCAAGTTGAAGGGAAGTATTACAGTGTTCAAAACACTGCTTGCACACACATATCGCCATTGTTTTTCAAGTTTGGTGTTGTTGATTCTGTGACTCACTCAAAACATTGGCCTCAGCCAGATACATTTGCTAATACAAAAGAGTTAACATATTATTTAGAAATGATACACTGTTGGTAAGAGAGTTTAATGTACAAATATGATAAAATAGATTTAACCACACATCCATATTTAACATTTTGAAGATATTCATCAAACATATATCTACAGTTTCACTTCGTCTGGCAAGAGGACACATTCAAGAACAGCCTCTAATTGATTTTCACAGATAATTCCTAAAGCACAAAACAACAGTAGAATCTGCAGCTATGTTCATTCAACAACGAAAAGTCTGCAAGAAAATGGGCAGCAACTTAAAAACATAAGTCACATTGGAAAACTTGATAACTCTTATTACCAAACAATGGAATCAGGAGAGATACTTCATTTTTGTGACATTAATGTTTTTAATTGTCTGAAATCTACAGCAGCCAAGAGAATCCCCAAACACAATTTAGAAAGTAATTATGGTTGAAAAGAAATCGTTCTGCGGAGGGCAGCGAAGCTGTAACGCAGACACTCGTCTTGTTTGTCTTCTTAATTACCCTGGGCCAAACTGTAAGCTATTCACCCATAGGAGCTCAGTCAAAGACATTTGTCAGCGTTTCACAGTCCCCTGATGGTATTGATGAAAAGGAGAACACAGCTCGGACCTGAAGCACAGCTCCTTTACCCGAAAACACGTCACATTCTTTTAATCTACTTCAGACTTTAAATGCAGCATTACAAAATTACATCGACAGTTTGTCTTCATTTCAATTTTACGAAGGGTTTTTAAAAAATGTTTCGCTTTGACTTTTTGCTTTTGTTACTGTTGTTTACAGTGTTTGGGTTTGCTTTATTAATTTGGGGTAATGGAGGTTGGTAATTTGAGTGTTTTCCGTGTATAGTTGAGGCTGTGAATACAGAAACGCACGAGCTTGTCTGGGTTCCTGAGCTCAGTCAAAGACATTAGTCAGTGCTTCACAGTCCCCTGATAGCATTGTTGAAAAGGAGAACACAGCTCTGACCTGAAGCACAGGTCCCTTCCCTGAATCCACGTCAAATTCTTTAAATCTGCTTCAGACTTTAAATGCATCATTACAAAATTACTGGACCAAGCGTTTTAGAAAATGTTTTGTTTCTGCTGATTAAAGTGTTAGTGGTGTTTTTCAGTGTTTGCTAACATAGTTATAAACAGACATGTCATCTATCTTATCTACACATATAATGCAAATTTATTTCAAGATTTGCGTTGATGAAAATTGATATTTGTTATAAAATAGGATTAGGTTCTGTTTCACATTAGCATTAAAAGAAGCTACAAAACCCTTTCCACAGCCACAAGAAATCTCTGCTAAAAGCAGATTCGATTGTGCAATTGTGATAAAACCATGAGTACATATGAGTTATTCTCAAACTTCGTGCATATATCATGTATGCAAAAATTGTACATTTTGTTTTTTTGTTTTACCTTGAAATGTTGTTGATTACGTTCATAATATTCTGAAAATACGAAACATAAATTATGCACGACATTTCATTTTTCATATTTTACCATTTTTATTAGAAATTTCACGAAATTGCGTCACTACCCTACGAAATTTGGAAGGTCATTTGAAAAGAATAAATCCAAAGATGATATTCCTTTAATGTCAGATATATTAAAATATCTAGTTTTACAACATAACATGGCCAATGAGTTTAATATTATATTTATTGCTTAAAAGGGGCCAAGCCAAACAATTCCTTTCTTTTCTGATTTGCAAATATAAAGTAATATGTACAAAACATTCAAAATGAGAATATGACTAATATTAAGCTTACTTGAAGCTCTGACACCAAACATACTTGCACTGCAAATTCCAAACATAAACAAACATTTTAATTATATGAGGAAAATGATAATGTTATGGCATGGACAGTAACATTAATTGTTACGGTAGTGACACAATAACGGTAGTGACATTTTTTATTAATAGCCAGTTTTGTATGTTTACTTTAAAAGATAATTTAATGAAATTTGTCAGTCAGATATTTCAGAATGTGTAATAGGGAAAAGATGGGTATGGATAGCCCTGTCACGTAAAAAACAGGTAAAGACTGCATGTTACGGCAGTGACATTGTGACGTTATATAAGGATCTCTACCGTAACGGCCCTGTCACAGCCATGTTCTTCTTTGTCACAGCCGTTACACTACCCTGTCCTTACGCTAACAACAAAATTATATACTTATTGATTTTATTCATTTGATACAAAAAAATTATGTTAAATAAGATTCCAAAACATTTGATACCTTTGAACTGAAAATTTAGATACTCCTAGGCCAAATGTGGAACAGTGCTTGTCACCGTCCATTAAACCATGCGGTTAATACTCATGAAGTTGGTCTATGAACATGTGGACACTGTTTCAACAGCAGGGTAAACTTTGTTTGTTTTCAGCAACCTGATACATTCTGTGTCTAGTTCCCAGTGACAAGAATCTCTGGAGGGTGGGGGTTGTCATACCAATTACTGGATAACGCTTTTACTGCTGTTGAGAGATCCTAAAAGATAGGGACTTTTCTAACATTTGGCCTAGGACTATAGATACAAACATTAAACTAGAAAAATGTCACTGCCGTCACAAAATCTGTCCTTACCGTAACAAAACCCATGATAACAGCAGTGACCGTAACGGTAGTGACAGCCACTAACAATATCAGTTTTAAAACAATAACTGGTCCCCAAAGTTTACTGAACACATGGTTTCAAATGATTTTCCCCACTGTCTAAGGTACTTGACATTGTTTGGCTTCACCAAAATAACTGGTTTCAGCGGTAACCACCGCAATGTTTACGACATGCAAACATCTCAGATATCATTTTGTACACACATTTTGTGCGGTAAGATTCATAAAAATGAATTGTTTTGTGTCAGTGTTCGACAGCCATGTTTCCTCACTACCATTGCTTGCAACTGCAAATATGAAGTAGAATTAGAAGCCAGTGCAGGGAGTAATCATTATTGCAATTTTGGTGGGGATGTTACGGTAGTGAAATCAAACCTTGTCACAAAGTTTGACCTTTTTCTACAAAATGTTTTTCCATACAAAAAAGGCCAAACCACCGCAAGCATGTAGCTGTAACATAATTAATTATGATACGTTAAAAGGTTTGTTTTGAAAAACATGAAAAAGACCAAGAAAAAATAAAATTGCACATCGGCCACTGGATTTGTGACACATGAAAATTGAGAAAAATTGGGTGGTTTGGGGTTTAAAATAAATATAAAACTATGTTTTCCGAATTTGGTTAATGTAAAGTGTAGCTTAAACTAAGATATACTGGCTACCATAAAACAATTATTGATGTTGACTGAAGTTAGTTGGGTACACACATATAACATAAATATGCACGAATTTTGAGAATAACTCATATACTTCCAATCAAGAGTTTAGATGGACTGGTGTAAATGTTGCTACTTACTTCAGTCAACTGTTCTAAACTAGATTTTGCAAAATATTTCATTCTGTTTAAAGGTATTGTTTACAAATGAACTGATTGTAAAACAGATTCTTAACGTTGAAAAGATTATTGTCATGAGCTCAATAAATCTTGAAACACAGTGAAAATTGGCGAATGTTTCAAAAACCTTTACACCAAAACGCAGATGTTCACATGCACGATATTTGCACATGCTTTTCAGCAATTTGATGTATGATTATCGTGCAATTCATCTGCATAAAGTTTGCAGCTGGTTTCCCCAAGTTAGTGGAGAAATTCATCTTCGATGTAACCATACATATTTACATAACATATAGTGAGTGCTTTAAGTGAGTCTAAACTTTTAATGGGTAGTTTATATTTGTTTCAGCAGTATTACAGCTTACGATATTGCTTGTAAACAAATCGAGTCTGGACCAGACAATCCAGTGATTGCCACCATGCGATACGATGACAGAGCTTGTGTCTATGAATCACACTATGAAGTAGTGATGATACCAGGTGTTCACGAAAAGGTGAGCGTATCCTGCCACACAGGTGGAACCCGTCATAAACATTAATAGTTCTATGTTAGGATGTTGTCATCTCACTAAAGATGACTCTGTGGAGCTAACTGTTTCTCAAAGGACTCTCAGCTGTATGACTGACAATTTCATGCAAGAAAATATTTGGGTCTCATTCAACCAAACTATACTTATGCCAGCATTAATTACGTTAACAAAGACTTCAAACAATCATAGCACTACGACTGCTTTTCCAAATGGAGATGTGATGGTTTCATGACAATTTGAACCATATATCTTCCTTATGGAAGGAAAACCAGATGTGATGCTGATCTGAGATGTTCAATATGGTGAAACCAAAGAGCACCTGTATGGTACTGACAAAACGAGAAAAAGAATCAGGGGCTGGGCTGTATTCTTCAATCAGGGGCTGGGCTGTATTCCTCAAATTGAACGGTATGTCCATTACATAGACTAAGTCACTTACTCATCAAAGTTCCAGCTAACAGGAAGCGTTCATGTCATCACTTGACAACTGTGAGACGCTGCCAATAATGACCAGCACTGACATATCTGAAGGTCACAACTGTAAGTATACAGGCAGAGCAACCGATTTCAAATCTTTGTCATTGTATACATCTGAAATCTGAGATTGCATTCATACTTTTGTGAAAATTTGATGACAAAGGTTGTCATGTAATGTCTTTTATGACCTTTTGTACTGAATGTATTTAACCTCCACTAATGCTTGTCATATATTTAATTGACCTTGTCAACATCCTTGTACATATTATTAATAACCCTGCCTGAAGTGATACCAAGCAAAAGCATTTTACGCTGTAATTATATTAAGTGCATTGTAACACGATTACCCACAAATATTGGCATTATATCTTATATATACTGATCATCATTGAAAACGCACCACTTATAAAAGTTCAGATTATTAAAAGCACGTGTAAGGAAGTGACATATTTGAGTGGATAATAACAGATGGACGACTGACAAAAACAACAACACAGAAAAGACGCTCATTCATTGAAATGTTCCACAGTCAGAAAGGATCAAACACACGTGGGGTGAAATCGAAAAGTCAATATCGCGTGTGACCGCCATTTGCATTGACACATGCAGTTCAACGTCTCCTCATTGAGTCAATAAGCGTCCGAATAGAGTTCTTGAGGATGGCATTCCACTTCTGCAGTAGTGCAGCCTCAAGTTCCCGGATGTTTCGCATCTGTTGTCGCCACGAAAGACTTTGACCAATTTCGTCCCACAAGTGCTCCATAGGGGATACATCTGGCGATTGTGGTGACCAATGAATAACCTGGATGTATTGCTGAGCCAGATACTGCTCCTGTTGAAAAGTGTGGACATCTTGGTGGTGATTGAAGACTGATTCTGAAGAATCTGCTCATGGTAATAAAGAGCATTAACTCTCCCTTGACAGACATGAAGGGAGTCCTGTGATCGTAATTTATTCCACCCCAGACCATGACACTCTCACCACCCAAAGGTCTGTCTGAACCACACATTCCTCAGCATAACGTTCACCACGTCTACGTCAAACACGTAATCGGCCGTCAGAATTACGTAGATGAAGACGTGACTCGTCAGTGACTACCACACCATGCCATTGTTGTAACCTTTACTGAAAATGCCTGCTAGCCCATTTTATACGCTCATTACGGTGTCGGTCAGTCAGAAGTAGTCCAACGTAAGGACGTCGAGCATGGAGCCCTGTAGCGTGTAGACGGCGTCGCATGGAGTCAGCGCTGATGGCCCCATGTCAACCTTGAACTAGTGCAGCAGTCCTGGCAGTCGGCATGTATGTGTGTGTGTGTGTGTGTGTGTGTGTGTGTGTGTGTGTGTGTGTGTGTGTGTGTGTGTGCACAGGTGTATATACATTTACAAATATAAAAGTTTATTGTGGTGGCATATAGATATGTATTTTCATTTCACTGGATGTCTTTATACTATCAGATGTGGAAAGAATTAACGTGTGTAACCATCTCCTAACAGTGTTAGTTCACATCAAATTCTGAGTGGACATTAAATTTTCAATAACACCCCCCGAAAACTAATAATTGTTGCCTTAAAGTACTTAATAATGACTTAAATTTAAAGTTACCTTGACCCTCAGATATCATGGATGATACTACTTAAGGACATATGATAATCCATTACATGAACACTGGTGTCATTTGAATAGTGTTACACTGTTTAGGGAGTGTTTTGGTGTGAAATTTGCTGAATGCCTATTTCTGCTGGTTTAAACGTCTGGTGTCATCAATAAGTTTCATTGATCCATTCATATAATTTTCATTTTACTATGCATTTACGCCCAGAGGAATCTGTTTTGGCAGACATGTGAGACTGATTGTTCTCTGAAGCTTTACGTTTATCATTCCAGACATGTAGATGGCATGTAAGGTCCACAGAAACATGTCTTAATGAATGATGTTTTATCCTATTCAGCAAATATAATGCATTACAAGCAAGACCCTTCTAAAGATGAGATCGATTCAATGTTCTCTTGTTTAGATTAATTCATTCACGTGATACCAAACTCGATCATGACCCTCGTCCTCGTACTCCCAAGGAAATCCATTTGTTTCAACAACCAAGCAGGGTTATTTCAAATGGAATATTTATGGTTGTTATTTTTCTGAGTTGTTTCTTCCCATTCCATATGAGGGCACTTTGTGAAATTAAGTGAACATTATCCCAAGGATGTTTTTGTAACCTCCACCGGAGATTTGTGATTGTATCATGTGAATCCATTCGAGTTTCTCAAGATACCCTTCCTTACAGCAGCTGATTCAAATATTCATTCCTGCCTCGTGCAAGACCGCTTGAAACAACATCACAGTTCATTCACTGGCGAAAATGTCAAAACCCAAGCAAATACACAATTGATGGAAACTCACATCATATCCATCTTGAAAACGATCTTCATCAACATTTCAGAGTTTCTGTAGACGTTAGTCCTATGATGTAATTATCAAGACATTTCAGTTCTTTGAAGTTACGTCAGTATCTTGAAGAATCATCAATCAGAGTGGTTATAATCTATGTGAGAATACTCAGATGATCAGTATACGGTGCTGTTCTATCCTGGATAAAACCATCTGTTGTGATTAAGTGGAAAACATCTTGATACCAAAGGTGACAATTTTGACTGCTGTTTATCAAGATTTTCATAAAGCCCTCTGCCAGTTCTTGACTCATGACAGGCAGTTGGGTCTCCATGCAGCAGACTATGTGAGTCAGGGAGTTGTGTTTCACTCGCTTTTAGAAATATGACAACCACATCCTTACAAGACAAGAGTGAGACAACGTGTGTTTGTTTTATTCACTTTTGGTATCGTATGGCAACCATATATTTGCTGGGCGACCAAATGATCGGGTGAGTGAGTGATCCAGTTACGTTTAATTCCATTTTGCAAAACATTTCCGTTATTTGTATCGAGCTGAAACCCTGACACATATGGGGCCTTTGTTATGTAGCCAACATCTGGATACCACACCCTGGAACTGGGGTTCACAAGACACTTCCTGGCTCAGTGATGTAACACTGCTGATACTGTATGCATCAACGTATTTGTGTTGATACCAATCATCAACTGGCATTTATCCAGGATTACTATATGCTATCTCAGTAAAGACTCCACTTTACGCTGTATGTGATGTAATAAAGGTAAAGTACTCGAAGGTATTATTAAGCAACAGTTATCATTGTTAAGAATTACTACCTCAAATACATCCCCAAGTATACCTGCATCAAGTGCTTGTAATGTATTGGAAAGAAGTGGAGAGGGTGTCTCTTGAAAACCTTATTGTGATATTTTCCAAGCTGCAGGAATGTACACAACAAAACTGGTTGCGAACAAGAAGGAATCATGGGCTTCTCACACTGTAACCATGTATAGAATCATACATGTGTCTTTGGCATGTGAAATATCATTGATGAAGACTGATGATGATGATGACGACGACGATGTGTTTATGTCGTGATGTGGTGGTGATGATGATAATGATAATGATGATGAATAGGATATATAATAACAACCATGACCACCATGACCATATATATTTAAATAGTAGATTAAATGGTGATCTATATAGGATCGGTCTCATAGAGAACCCCGAATGTAATTGTAAATTTACCTGTGAAAATTCTCAACATTATTGTATGGAATGTTCTTTGTATTCTGTTATCACACAGTGAATGTTTCAAAATATTAGCAGAATTTGTAACATTAAAGCACCAACAAACCTGGACGTACTATTAAATGGCAGTGCAGATCTGCGGTATAGTGACAATATTCAAATTTTTAAAGAAGTTCAAAAATATATATCAAATTCCAAAAGGTTCAGTGATTGGATATAATGTTTATGATAAAAATAGTTCATGTATTCATTGTATTGTATATATCCTTTTGTATATATCTTTCTATCCCTGTACATATAGTTTCACTTTTGCATGTAAACACTGTAAATAGGAGAGGGTTTCACTAAGTTGGCATAACTTGTACCCAATCCATTCTCTTGAATAAATATGTTTAAATAAAAAAAAATCATGATCACCATGACCATACATCTACACGATGTCACTTTCAACTTCATAACATCCTATGTCAAAAATACACTTTGCAGAAACAATAGAGAATGTGCTCACTTCTAGGGTGGGATAACATCAAAAATACACACTGTTGAGAATGGGCACTTTCAGTAGAGAAATATCCCACTTTCTCGTGTATGAATCAGATTAAGATTTTCTTGTTGCAACATCTAGTGAGATATTCTTGTTTGACCTGCGGAGTTATAGCAGGAAATCAATAACATCTCGCCCCTCATTGACAACATGACATGTTCCACATGATCATGGGATCCAGACCATGTATTACTTACATGGCTATCGCCATTGAACATAGAAATTCATCATTACTGTCGCCACGCTATTGCCTTCGAATCTAATGCAAAACATCACAGAAGTGTTTGAATGACACACGGTAATATGAACAGTACTAATATTGGTAACACCTTGTAATTTATTGTGGAATGACATGGGTGTGATAATATTAATTATTACATCTTGTCTATTGGCAGTGTGAGACCTGTGACAAAGGAACCTAGCTCAACTTTTGCTTCGCGGCAACTTTACGTTTGACACATCATGACACAATAGTGTTTGATTCTGTGTTTATTGAGTCAGAACTATGCCATGAGTGAGTGAGAGAGAGACTGGTCAGCTGGCTGTTTCAGATAGTTTCCATAGTAGCATCTGGAACTGCTCATTTGTGACGTCATTCCGACTTTACGTCAAAATATGATTTGAATGACGTCACCACTGCTGACAACGCAACAATACAATTGTGTGCAATATCTGTACGTGTCAATACGCAGTGAATAGTCTTGCAATATCCGGGAATCGAACACCATTCGATCCTGTTTTCAACCAATCAGATTAAAGAACACGGGTAAAGAACACGACTTTGGCTTTACAATAATTATTACAGCTTGTCAGTATATTGTTGGAGGACAGATATATGAGTGAGTGTGGCTGACTGTGAGTGTTACTGTACACAAACACAAACCGAAATTGTGTGACATTTCATCACATACTTTTGTGAGGCATTAACAAGACTTGCACTGCTTTTTAGCCTATTACGCATAAAGGAATTTAGTAGTTAATCGAGACTATTCTCTGACTAATTATTTTCTGGCATTGATGTTACATACTCTATCAGTATCTTCGTTATTCCACGGATATGCCTTTCAACGCAGAAATCGTAAATGTGTCCATATCTTTCATTGGATTTTTTGGTAACACTATCCGTCCTCCAAAAATAAAATAGAACACTGTAATTACCACTTTTCAACTAACATAACAGCAATATTCCAGCTTCATGGTGGAGGTCTGTAAATAATCAAGTCTGGACTAGACAATCCAGTGATACAGTGAACAATTGAGATTTCTTGATCACAATATCTTTATGAGTAAGGCTGAAGATAATCCATGGCTAACATCACAAGAAAATGATCTTAAATATATCAGCAATGGAGATGGCACAATATATTTATGGATAAAGGTGGTCGAGATAATCCAATGACCTTGAACGTTGAGGGTTAAAATTGTCAATGTTTGTGGAAAAGAGGTTAATGAAGGATGTCACAGTCTTAAGCATGGGTGAAATGGACACTTATCGTGTGGCCTTCACCATGGAACACGTTATAGGTGATGTTACTCTCCTGTTGAGGAGGTCAACAAGGTGTTTCTCTGCTTGTCGTTATTTGCCAGGGCTTGCAATTTGGACACAACCACTCAGCAGAGGTGCGGTACAGGAGCGCACAATTAAGGATACAGTCGCCTATTGATTGTCCACATCTTCAGACAGCGAACTAACACACTCGCGCCCCGAACAGCGACCATGCCTTCATAACACCACTTCAATCAATACCATGTCATTAAAGTTTTTCCACAAATATTTATTTTGTACAAGCTTTCAGTGTCACCAGAATACGGCAAACTTTGCTGAAGATCATTTCAACTCTGACATACAGAATGTAGACCAATTCAAAGCATTTCCTGTTCAACGGTTTGCAGATGCCTAGTAGATTGGAAAGATCAGCCATTATTTCAGATGATCATTATGTAACAATGTTGTTGGGAAACAAGGAACACATTGCTTTTAATATGAGGTGCACGGATGTAGTTCCTTGGAGGCTACACTAATCTGACTTGACAACAATGATAGAAGTAGCAGCTAATGGACCTTCATGTACAACTGAAGATTGATCAAAGACTAAACGATTTCGCCAAAGAATACGTATATCTAATTTTCATCCTTCTAAACCAAAGAGATTTCCACTGTCACTGAAAGTGATCATTTTTTAAATTAAATTACAAAATGTCCCTGACTTAGATGAGAGTGTGCATTCCTCATCAGACACAACTGTTACTGGACACAGTTTCAAAGGTAAAATTTATCTTGTTCTTGCAGAAAATTCAGAATTGATACCAAAAGAGGATCAACTTTAATCAGGAAATTCTAGAATGAGAATGATTATGCTTTAACACCGCTTTGAACAACATTTCAATTGTATCATATCAGTCAGAAACCTGAGATGGTTGAAACCCGTGGATGGTATGCATTCAAATCTAGAAATATGTTCAATGTGAATCTCTATTTCAAATCCAAAAGAAACAAAAGAATTAATCCTGTATCTGTGATGGCTGAATGAGTGAGAAGCTGAAGATTTCTTAACATTTACAATTACATCACAACATGTCTGTTTGTATGTGGGCAGAAAACCCAGAGTGATGTCACCGGTGTAATCAGCTCTGCAGTCATGGATATGTTGCAGACAAACCAAGGCTAATAACCTTGACTTTAAACTAACAACCTTGCACTGGTTCCTGTTAACCCGTGGTTTGCAACTCAAACAGGAGCAAACGAACAGACAGACGGACAAATACATAACAGGAACTCTTTAAGCATTATTTACTGTTTGACAGGATTGTTCTAACTGCATTTGAATAATTGTAAGGACTAAATCTTAAAAAGCCAAGTGAGTCAGTTTTCAGTTTTCAGTGAGAAACACCTGTGAGATCATTGATCTGCAAATGGTAGACACAACTGTCAGTGAGTTGGTTTAATGCTCCTTTGAAAACTTCATTAATTATCATCATTGTTCACATCTGAAAAAGTGATGCAGATTTGAGATACGTTATTCCTCAGCATAGATATGAAGCCAACAAACAAACTTCAGGTATACAAATTTTGGTATTGCAGATGTCTGGGATAGGGAAAGCCCTCTTGCAGCAAAGTTGGTTGTTCAATGAAGTTTGTAAACCCATTAACCTGGACAGGAAGAGGATAAGATTGTTATGATTGAAGGGGTGTTTCATTTGTAAGGTCATCCAAGCTGCTTGAAAAGCATAAAGGCAATTTTTACCTAAACAACCTACAGAAACATCACACAAATATATGTCAATCTTCATTCTATCAAAAATACCAAACAGTCATCTGATAAGTCTGTCAGAAGTTATTAAATCAAAACATAATCGTCTTTTGATGAAAACAGATAATTTGGAAGCCACGTCATTCCTGAAGCTATATTTATGGAACAAAATGTTGGCATAGTAGCCATTTTAACTTAGTTGTATGGACACTTATAGGTTTCAATATATGTATAATTGTGGTGTCTACGAAAACTACAGCTATTTTGTGGCGATACAATATAGTGAAAACGAAACATGATAGAAATCTACAAAGACAATGTATTGCAAAATTTGAAGACAACAACCACTTGATAAAGGCTCCGGAAGTTGCTGTGCTTCATGCTTTGAACTATGATTTAACAACACAGCTAGATTTAACATTTGAAACCTTACACAGTTCGTTTGGTTTCAAATAATTGGGCTCGGTGTTTACGAATACCTCTTTTATTCAAACACGACATTGCAATGTATGCCGTGTTGTAGGTCAAACTGAGACATCATCTAAAAACAATATATTAGAAAGATACTTTTGAAAAAAACCCGTTAGTCCAGAAGATAGATTCAGGTACAGACTCGAGTTGAATTTTACTGATGATTTCTCAAGCACCAAATAACAACGTTGTTACATCCAGTAGAATCTGCAGCTATGTTCATTCAACAACGAAACGTCTGCAAGAAAATCGGCAGCAGCTTAAAAACATAAGTCACATTGGAAAACTTGATAAATCTTATTACCAAACACCATGGGATCGGGAGAGATACTTCCTTTTTGTGACATTAATGTTTTTAACTTGTCCGAAATCTACAGCAGCCAAGAGAATCCCCAAACACAATTTAGAAAGTAATTATGGTTGAAAAGAAATCGTTCTGCGGAGGGCAGCGAGGCTGTAACGCAGACACTCGTCTTGTTTGTCTTCTTAATTACCCCGGGCCAAAATGTAAGCTATTCACCCATAGGAGCTCAGTCAAAGACATTTGTCAGCGTTTCACAGTCCCCTGATGGTATTGATGAAAAGGAGAACACAGCTCGGACCTGAAGCACAGCTCCCTTACCCGAATACACGTCACATTCTTTTAATCTACTTCAGACTTTAAATGCAGCATTACAAAATTACATCGACAGTCTGTCTTCATTTCAATTTTACGAAGGGTTTTTAAAAAATGTTTCGCTTTGACTTTTTGTTTTTGTTACTGTTGTTTTCAGTGTTTGGGTTTGCTTGATTAACTTGGGGTAATGCAGGTTGGTAATTTGAGTGTTTTCCGTGTATAGTTGAGGCTGTGAATACAGAAACGCACACGGTTGTCTTGGTTTCTGTGGATTGATGTGATGTCTTTAAACATAACTGGAATAGGATACAAATTGAATCGGAGCTAGTGCCATTAAGCCAACATGGCACAACACTACCCTCAGGCCCTCCAAACCGATGTCTTGGGAATGTCCAATGACGTTATGACTAGCATTTGACTTTTATATTTCCTGAGTGACCGTTTCCAAGCCTACATTACTTCCCCACACTAGTCCTTTCAGACTGTTGATGGCGAATATTGGATTCAGGTATCATGTCTGCAAACTTGGGAAATAACCTTAATATCATCAATGTCTGAAGACGGAATAATTAATCTTTGAAAAGAAAGGTAGCATTTTGTGTTTATTTTTCTTTAAGAATCTGTGTGCTGTAAATAAAAATATACTTGATGGCAAGCTGGTCAGGTGCCAAGAACCAAGAGATGGTGCTGAAAATCAAATTATTGCATTTCCCAACATTATGAAGACAAACATTGCCATCAAGATCCATACTTCACATCACTGTGAATTTAGATGTGCCAAACTCCTTGGGTTTATGCAGCCAACAGAAAGATGCATGCAAAAGTAAGCGTCAACAAATATGTCACGTATCATCTTATCTACAGATATAAGTCATATCAATGTAAATTTCAAGTTATGCCTCCCTGAAAGTTATTTTTATTTATAAACATTAGCTTGGGTCCTGCTTCACAAAGGAATTTTAGCATTAAGACAACCATGTTGCCATTCTACCAAAGATAACTTGTGGAACAGGGTCCAAGTCCTGTTTCACAGAGGACTCTTAGCAGTATGGTCATGTCATGTAATAATTCTGAGTCCCGTTCAATAAAGCAATATTTACGCTTACACAATTGTAATGTTATACATTAACACAGTCTTACCACAACCATGGTGCTAAAATTCCTTTGAGACATGGAGCCCTGGTGATACTTTGCACGATATATCACCACATCAACTTGATGTGGAAGGAAAGCCAGATGTGATGCTGACATGAGGTGTTCAATATGGTAAAACCCAGAAGCACTAGTATGGTACTGACAAAACTAGAACCATAATCAGGGGCCGAGATGTATTCAACAAATTCAAAGTTACGCCGATTAAATAAACTTACTCATCAACGTTCCCACTCACAGGAAGCGTTCATGTCATCACTTGACATCCGTGAGACACTGCCAGAAATGACCACCACTGACAAACTGGAGGTCACAACTGTAAGTATACAGGCAGAGCAACCGATTCCAAATCTAATCTTTGAACACATCTGAAATCTGAGATGTTTCACATGGTTTTGAAAATGTAACGACAAATGCTTTCATCTAAGGTTTTATTATGCACTTTTGTGCTGAACGTATTTACCCTCAGCTAATGCTTGTCATATATTTGGATGACCCTCTCCATTACCTTGTACATAGTTTTCATAGCCCTCCCTGAAGTGATACAAAGCAAAAGCATTTTACACTGTAATCATATATCGTAACATGATTACCCACAAATATTGGCACTACATTTCCCAGCGAGATGATCCTCCACCGATTGTCTATGAACAACCTTCCCAGTAACAATAATTTCTCCCAAATATCTGCGCTCTAGCCATTCCATCTTAAGTGAAACTAAAAATAACCTTCAAACATGAACAAGTACAGGTTTGACATGTTGATAAATATTAAAACTCTAGTAAATTTAAACTTCTTAAGTGCTTCCAAACAGTTGGTTATTCTTAATCCCTTGTTGGTAGCCATGTTTTCACTATTATATTTGCATCATAGTAAATTCCAGTCAAAAAGTAACAGGCTACAAGTCGATGTGCATGAATGCATCCCTTAAAAATAGGTATTTCTGAATCTAATGATGGTGGGTCACAGTGACACTTATTCGTGGTTGGCCGGAACAATACCAAGCTTACGGGCTTCACCAAATTGGTTATCAGCTAGAAAAGGTTTACACAGGAATATACCACAAATGTAGAGCCAATATTCAAACACAAACCTTTACATTTTCAGTTAAATAGCTGTTAAAATCATATGTGACACTGTGGTGTCAAAGTTTTTGAGAAAGACATGCAAGAAACAGATACTTCAAAGGCTCCAAATTGAGGTCGTGCTTTAAGCCGAGCAAAAGGAGGAAAACAACATCCAGCTCACTTGCAACCTTCTCAATACCTTACCATTGAGAATGTATGCATTAGTTTTCTTTAGTTTCACACATATTATATCTGAAGGTTTTCTTTATTATTCACGACGCATTTCTAAACACACTGCCATTGCACTAGATATGTTATCAACAGCTTAATTGTCAACATTGACAGCAGCTAAACCTTTTAAGAAGTTAAATTCAAATTCTTTCAAATCCCAAGAGGATGGTGTGGCAGCGGTTAAAGCATTCACTTTTCACAACAAAGAACAATGGGTACAGTGTGTGCAGCCTAACGCAAACAACAATGTGTTCAGTCTAGTTAGCTCAGAAACATTAGACTATACACTGACACAAAGAGAGACAGAAACTGGTGCTGAGACTAGTATACCAAACTCAGACTAGTAGTCTAAAGGTTGTTTTTACACACACTTTTTGCATACTATGATCATCACGCAGGAAAAACGTTCAGTTTTCTGATCATTTGGTTTTTGAGAATAAACTCGTGAAGCCTTTAAGATTATAAAAAGCCAAACAATAAAATCAGTTTGATCTGAATAAGACAAGAAGTCATCTTAGCACAGAGCAGCAAACTCAAAGTCAGTTTCATCCACTAAAATAATGTAAGTGACTTGTGTTAATATAAACATTATCGTAGGATACAGATATGCCAATAAACATTATGTACTTTTATTTCACTGCATGTCTTGATAGTATCAGCTGTGGAAAGAATTTAACCAGCTCCTGTGTCAGTTCACATCAAGTTCTCTGTGGGCATTACATTTTCAATAACACCCCCTGCAAACTGATAATCACTGTCTAAAAATACTTAATAGTGACTCAGATTTATTAACAATTGAAAGTTACCTTAACCTTCAGATATCATGGATGATACTAACTCAAGAACTTAAGGACATGTGATAATCCATTACATGAACACTGGTGTCATCAATTCTTGTTACACTGTTTAGGGAGTGTTTTTGTCTGAAATTGGCTGAATCCCTATTTCTGCTTGTTTAAACGTCTGGTGGCATCACTAATTTTCATTGATCCATTCACATAATTTTCACCACAACTTTCCATTTACACCCACTGGAATCTGTTTCGCCAGACATTTGAGACTGATTGTTCTATAACACTGACGCTTTACATTAACCATTTCAGACATGTAGATGACACCCAAGGTTTACAGATACATGTCTTAATGAATGATGTTTTGGATTACAGCAAGACCCTTCTACCTTAGAGTTCGATTCAACGTTCTCTTGTTTAGATTAATTCATTCACGTCATACCAAACTCGATCATGACCCTCGTTCTATCTACTCCCAAGGAAATTCATTAGTTTCAAAACCAAGCAGAGTTTGTTCAAATGGAATATTTATAGTTGTTATTTTTCTGAACTTCTTCTTCCACACAATGACTCCTAATCCCATATGAGGGCACTTTGTGAAATTAAGTGAACATTATCCCAAGGATGTTTTTGTAACCTCCACTGGAGATCTGTGATTGTTTCATGTGAATCCATTCAAGATTCTCAAGATGCCCTTACAGCAGCTGAATCAAATATTCATTTCTGACGCGTGCAAAGACCGCTTGAAACAACACCACAGTTCATTCACTGGCGAAAATATCAAAACCTAAGCAAATACAAAACTGATGAAACTCACATCGTATCCATCTTGAAAACTATCTTCATCAACATTTCAAGGTTTCTGTAGAAGTTAGTCCTATGATGTAATTATCAAGACATTTCTGTTCTTTGAAGTTGCGTCAGTATCTTGAAGAATCATCAATCAGAGAAGTTATAAATCAATATGAGAATACACAGATGATCAGTATCCAGTGCTCTTCTAACCTGGATAAAGCCAACTGTTGTGATCAAGTCGAGAACATCTTGATAACAAATGTGATAATTTTGATTGTATTTTATCAAGATTTCCATCAAGCCCTTTGTCAGTTCCTGAGGTCTCATGACAGGCAGTTGAGAGACCCAGCAGTCTAAGTGAGTCAGCAGAGAGTGGTGTTTCACTCGCTTTTAGAAGTATGGCAACCCCATCCTTACAAGACAAGAGCTTGTCAATGTCTGTTTGTTTTGCTCACTTTTGGCATCTTGTGGATACCATATATTTACTGGGTGACCAAATGATTGATTGAGTGAATGATCCAGTTGGGTTTTGCCAACGATTTCCGTTATTGGTATGGAGCTGAAACACTAACACGTGTAGGACCTTACTGGTATGGTTGACATCTACATGACAAACCCGGGAGTGGGGGCCTCCAGACATTTTCAGGCTCAGTGATGTGACAGAGGTAAACCTCAAAATGACAATATAACTTACACTACAGGCTTCAAGGTATCCTGTGTTCATATATGTCATTGTCTGCCAGTTATCCTTGATTGTTATATGACTGACCTCAGCAAACCCTCAAGTTTACACTGTCAGTGATGTAATAAAGGTAAGGTATTTGATGGTATTATTAAACAACGGTTATCACTGTGCAAAAACACTACCATCATTACATCTCCAAGTATACCTGCATCAAGTGGTTGTAGAGTATTGGAAGGTATTTTTATCATGATATGAACCAAGTTGCAGGAATATATATAATAAAACAAAAGAGAATATATGCCCGAACCAATAGTGAGATATTGTAAAGAATGCAACACACCGATGAGTATTGGCAGATTCAATAGACAATATCACACTTTCTCGTGTATGAATCAGATTAAGCCTTCCTTGTTGTAAATCCTTGTGAGAAATTGTTGTCAGTGCTGGTCATTACTCTCACAGATTCGCAAGGTGACATAAACGCTCTATGTTGGTGGGACTTTTGATGAATTTGAGTTAGGGTGGGAAATCAATCACATTTAATATCTCATGGACAACATACCATGTTCCACATGATCATGGGATCCACACCATCTATTATTTACATGACTAACATCACATAACATAGAAATTAATCATTAATGGCGCCAAGCTGTTTCTTTTGAATCTCATGCAAAACATTATAGGAGTATGTGAATGAATAAATGATTAATGTGAAAAGTACTAATAATTGAAACACCTTATAATTTATTGTGGAAGGACATGGGTGTGGTAGTATGAATTATTACATCTTGTCTATTGTCTATTTTTATTTTTGTGAAACTGAGTGTGTTGCAATGTACAGTATTTATTAGTAATTAGTGTCTATTTGCCGTGGGAGACTCTGGCATGAGAGAGTGACTTCGGTCAGTAGAAACAGTATTTATTACAGTCAAACACTGTTGTGTCAAAGCTGAAATGACAGAAATAATTATCTAGAATTATCCACAGTGCGACACAAATGAAAGCTACATAAATATAGAATCAAATGAAAGGAACCTTGCTCAGCTTTTTCTTCGAGATATCTGTACGTTTGACACACCATGACACAGTTGTGTTTAAATGTCTATTTATTGAGTCAGAACTGTGGCGTGAGTGAATGACAGAGTGACTGGTGTTACTCTGAACACTATTTAGAAGATACACATCATGTGTTGTCCAATTTGAATTCCCGTGCTTGAAATACTCAATAACATCCGGAAATTGGTGAAAATACATGATGTTTATGGACATTGTAAACACAAAAGTAAACAATGGTTTTTACTGTCTGCTTTCATTGACATCGAGTACGGGTACAGCAGTGAAGTGTCATCAGCTGGCCGTTTTAGCTGGTTCCCATAGTAGCATCTGGAACTGCTCATTTGTGACGTCATTCCGACTTTACGTCACAATATGATTTGAATGACGTCACCACTGCTGACGACGCAACAATACAATTGTGTGCAATATCTGTACGTGTCAACACGCAGTGAATACCCTTGCAATTTCCGGGAATCGAATACCATTCGATCATGTTTTTCAACCAATCAGATTAAAGAACACGGTGACTTTTGGTTTACAATAATTATTAGAGCTTGTCAGTTTATTGTGGGTGGACAGAGATATGGGTAAGTGAGTAAGTGACTTGTGTTAGTATGAAAAGTATTATTTACAGCCTTTGATGTTATTTTTGGCTGACTGTGAGTATAACAATGGACAATATCAACTTTATTACAGCTTGTCATTTAGGAGGACGTTGACATGAGTGAGATCGTCAGTTTATTCTTGAAGGACAAAGTCGAAAGGATTAAGTGACCGGTGTCAGTATGAACTGTATTAAGTGTTACACCTCCAAAAATAAAATAGAACACTGAAATTACCACTTTTCATACTAAAACAACAACAACATTCCAGCTATGTGGCGGCGGTCTGTAAATAATCGAGTCTGGACCAGACAGTTCAGTGATCAACAGCATTAGCATCAGCAATTGAGATTTCTAAATCAAAATAACTTTATCACACGGGCTGAAGATAACCCGTGGCTGAAATGAGCCCTTTCGTTGAGAGTTAAAATTGTCAATGTTTGTGGAAAAGAGGCTAATGAAGGATGTCACAGTCTTAAGCATGGGTGAACTGGACTCTTATCGTGACGCCTTCACCATGGAACACGTTATAGGTGATGTTACTCTCCTGTTGAGGAGGTCAACAAGGTGTTTCTTTGCGTGCCGTTATTTGCCTGGGCTTGAAATTTGGCCAAAACCAAATGTACGGTACAGGAGCGCACAATTAAGGATACAGTCGCCTATTGATTGTCCACATCTGCAGACAGCGAACCAACACACTGGCTCCTCGTACAGCGACCATGCCTTCATAACACTCCAATCAATAACATGTCATTTAAATTTTTCCACAAATATTTATTTTGTACAAGCTTTCAGTGGAACCAGAATACGGCAAACTTTGCTGAAGATCATTTCAATTCTGACTTGCAGAATGTAGACCAATTCAAAGCATGTCTTGTTCAACGGTTTGCAGATGCCTAATAGATTGGAAAAATCAGCCATTATTTCAGCTGATGATTATGTAACAATGTTGTTGGCAAACAAGGAACACATTGCTTGTAATATAAGGTGCACGGATAATTTCCATGGAGGCTACACTAATCTGATTTGAAAACAATGATAGAAGTAGCAGCTAATAGACCTTCATGTACAACTGAAGATTGATAAAAGATTAAAAGTTTTCGCCAAAGAACATCTATATATAAATTTTCATCCTTCTAAACCAAAGAGATTTCCACTCTCACTGAAAGTGATCATTTTTTTATTACAAGAGGGTATGCAGATTAAATGAAACCCTGAGAACAAGAAGGGTTGGTTTCATCGGTAGTCTGACTTAACGCTCATCACGCACCGCACGTGCATTTGTTTCACTGATCCAACTACTGTGCGTACCCCCTTGTAATACAAACCAATAATAGCGATTTGAAACTATGATCGTTTGTTAAACAACTTTTATCGCAAGTTGAATATAATTCTGAGATTTAAAAGTTCATTTGGCAAGGTAAAATTATGAGGATTCGCAATCATAATTTCTCTTTATTTGATTTACTTTTTTGTTTAAAGTGAAATTCATCGGTACGTTTTCACTGCAAACAGACTATAGTTATGATTGAAGGAGTGTGTAATTGTAATTTCAACCAACAAGCTTAAAAAGCATAAAGGCAATTTTCACCTACACAACCTACAGAAACATCACACAAATATATGTCAATCTTCATTCCATCAAAAATAGCAACTTGTCATCTGATAAGTCTGTCAGAAGTTATTAAATCAAAACATAATTGTCTTCTGATGAAAACAGATAATTTGGAAGACACATCATTCCTGAACTTATATTTATAGAACAGAATTTGGGCATAGTAGGCATTTTAAATTAATTGTATGGATAATTATAGGTTTCAATATATGTATAATTGTGGTGTCTACGAAAACTACAGCCTTTTTGTGGCGTTACAATTAGTGAAAACGAAACATGATAAAAATCTACAAAGAGAATGTATTGCAAGATTTGAAGACAACAACCACTTGAAAAAGGCTCCTGAAGATGCTGTGCTTCATGCTTGCGGTGTTCATGCTGATCCAGGTTGAGGTGCCGGGATCGAGCCCACCTTTGACCGGGTGTAAAAACCTTGGAGTCAACATTGTGTGCAGACTCTTTTCCGTGTTGTCACAACCCCTAGTGTACAGTACACAACCCTGTGCACTTAAACGAACCCACGAATCCGTTGGTACATGGTCAGATGATGGCCACATGAATACGTGCAAACACCTAGTTGCGGGTACAGCAACGTGTAGTGAAGTTGGACAAAGTGCTGTGACTATGTGTCCCAGTCCACCCAGCTGTGAATGGCTACCTCGTTAGGATGAGAAAGCCACAATAACTCGGTGCGCCTAGTGGCAGCAAGTGTTGTATACTCCCCAGGGAGTTGAGATTGCTAATACGAGCGCCTTGAGCATGTACTAGTGCGTGGATATGTGCGCTATATAAATATAATAATAAATAAAAAAATTAACAACACAACTAGATTTAACATTGGAAACCTTACACAGTTCGTTTGGTTTCAAATAATTGGGCTCGGTGTGTACGAATACCTCTTTTATTCAAATAAGACATTGCAATGTGTGCCGTGTTGTAGGTCAAAAACTGAGACATCATCTAAAAACAATATATTAGGAAGATATTTATGGAAAAAAGCGTTAGTCCAGAAGATAGATTCAGGTACAGGCTCGAATTGATTTTTACTGATGATTTCTCAAGCACCAAATAACAACGTTGTTACATCCAGTAGAATCTGCAGCTATGTTCATTCAACAACGAAACGTCTGCAAGAAAATCGGCAACAGCTTAAAAACATAGTAACATGTGAAAACTTGATAAATTTTATTATCAAACACCATGGAATCGGGAGAGATACTTCCTTTTTGTGACATTAATGTTTTAACTTGTCTGAAATCTACAGCAGCCAAGAGAATCCCCAAACACAATTTAGAAAGTAATTATGGTTGAAAAGAAATCGTTCTGCGGAGGGCAGCGAGGCTGTAACGCAGACACTCGTCTTATTTGTCTTCTTAATTACCCCGGGCCAAACTGTAAGCTATTCACCCATAGGAGCTCAGTCAAAGACATTTGTCAGCGTTTCACAGTCCCCTGATGGTATTGATGAAAAGGAGAACACAGCTCTGACCTGAAGCACATCTCCCTTACCCGAATACACGTCACATTCTTTTAATCTACTTCAGACTTTAAATGCAGCATTACAAAATTACATCGACAGTCTCTGTCTTCATTTCCCTCTTACGAATCGTTTAAAAAATGTTTCGTTTTGACTTTTTGCTTTTGTTACTGTTGTTTTCAGTGTTTGGGTTTGCTTTATTAATTTGGGGTAATGCAGGTAGGTAATTTGATTGTTTTCCGCGTATAGTTGAGGCTGTGAATGCAGAAAGAACAAGGGTGTCTTGGTTCCTGTGGACTGATCTGATGTCTTTAAACATAACTGGAATAGGATACAAATTGAATAGGAGCTAGTGCCATTAAGGCAACATTCTGCTCTCAGTATCAATGGCACAACACTACCCCCATGCGCTCCAAACCGATGTCTTGGTAATGACCAATGACGTCATAACTAACATTTGACTTTTATATTTCCTGAATTACCGCTTCCAAGCCTACATTATTTCCCCACACAAGTCCTTTCAGACTGTTGATGGCGAATATTGGATTCAGATATCATGGCTGCAAACTTGGGAAATAACCTTATTATCATCAATGTCTGAAGACAGAATATTTAATCTTTGAAAAGAAAGGTAGCATTTTGTGTTTATTTTACTTTACGAATCTGTGTGCTGTAAATAGTTATTGTTAATATATAGTTGATGGCAAGCTGGCCAGGTGCCAAGAACCAAAAGATGCTGAAAATCAAATACCCCATCGTTAAGAAGACAATTCCCATCGTTTTAAAGACATCAAGATCCATACTTCACAACTCTGTGAATGTACATGTGCTAAATCTCTTGAGTTTAGGAAGCCAACAGAATGATGCGTGCGAAAACAATTGTCAACAAATATGTCACCTATCATCTTATCTACAGATATAAGTCATATCAATTTCAAGTTTTACGTTCCTTTATATAATTATTCTTTATAAATATTAGCTTGGGTCCTGCTTCACAACGTGATTTTAGCATGAAAACTATCATACATATGTGTTAGAATGTTGTCATTCTACCAAAGATAACTTGTGGAACAGAGCCCATGTCCTTTTCCACTAAGGACTCTAAGCAGTATAATCGTGTCATGTAACAAAACTTCTGGGTCCTTTTCAACAAAGCCATATTTACACAATTGTAACTGCTATACTCTAACAGTCTTAAACAATCATAGTACTAAGATTCACTGGACTAAGACATGGAGCCCTGGTGGTACTTTGCACCATACATCACCACATCAACTTGATGTGGAATGAAAGCCAGATGTGATGCTGATCTGAGATGTTCAGTATGGTTAAACCCAAAAGCACCCATATGGTACTTACAAAACACAATCGGGGGCTGGGATGTACGAGTTCATGTCGCCACTTGACAGGTTTTGAGACGCAGCCAGGAATGACCAGCACAGACATCACTAGAGGTCACAACTGTCAGTGTACAGCCAGAGCAACGGATTCCAAATCTTCTATTTGAGCAGATCTGAATATTGAGGATGTCCTCATACCTTTAAGGAAATTTGAAAACAAAGTTTGTCATGTGATGTATTTGATGTTCTGAATCTGTTTCGCCAGACATTTGAGACTGATTGTTCTCTGACGCTGACGCTTTACATTTACATGTAGAGAGCACCCACGGACCACAGATACACGTCTTTTGAAACATTTAGTTCATGAATGATGTTTTATCCTATTCAGCAAATGTAATGGATGACAAGCAAGACCCTTCTACCCTGGAGTTCGATTCAATGTTTTCTTGTTTAGATTAATTCATTCACGTGATACCAAACTCGATCATGACCCTCGTTCTATCTACACCCAAGGAAATTCATTAGTTTCAAAACCAAGCAGAGTTATTTCAAAAGGAATATTCATAGTTGTTATTTTTCTGAACTTCTTCTTCCCATAATGACTCCTAATCCCATATGAGGGCACTTTGTGAAATTAAGTGAACATTATCCCAAGGATATTTTTGTAACCTCCACTGGAGATCTGTGATTGTTTCATGCGAATCCCTCAAGTTTCTCAAGATGCCCTTACCGCAGCTGAATCAAATATTCATTCCTGACGCGTGCAAAGACCGCTTGAAACAACACCACGGTTCATTCACTTGCGAAAGTGTCAAAACCCAAGCAAATACACAACTGATGAAACTCACATCATATCCATCTATCTTCATCAACATTTCAGAGTTTCTGTCGAAGTTAGTCCTATGATGTAATTATCAAGACATTTCTGTTCTTTGCAAGAGACAGATATTTTAAATTCTTCTTATTGAGATCATGTTTTCATTGTTGTGTTAAGCCTTCCGAAAGAAGGAAAACACCGCCAGCTCACTTGCAACCGTCTTCGTACCTTACCATTGTATATATTCTTTTACACAGATTATTTCCGATGGTTTTCTTTCTTAACCACGACACGTTTCCCAACACAGTGCCAATGCACTAGATATGTTTTCAGCAGCTTAAATGTCAACATTGGCAGCAGCTAAAGAAGTCAGTAGAGTCCATTTGGACGGTGTAGCAGTTGTTAAAGCATTCACTCTTCCCAAAAACCCATGGGTACAATGTTGGCAGCCTAGTGAAATTCTACATATTAATCTAGTTAGCTCAGAAATATTAGACCATACATGAATCCGAAAATCAACTGAAAATGGTAGTGAGAGAAAAATTCAGACTAGTAGATTCAAAGATATTTTACACAAATGGTGCTTATTACAATTATCAAGCATGGAAAAGGTTCTGCTTTCGAATAATTTGGTTTTTGCGCATACACGTAGATCGTAGATCGATGCTCATGCTGTTTATCACTGGATTGTATGGTCCAGACATGATCATTTGGGGACAGCCGTTACATACCGAGAATATTGCATGTTGTTTTCTGCTTGTTTAAACATCTGGAGTCATCAATAATTTTCATTGATCCATTCACATAATTTTCACCACTGCTTTGCATTTACGCCCAGTGGAATCTGTTTCGCCAGACATTTGAAACTGATTGTTCTCTGACGCTGAGGATTTACATTTACCATTTCAGACATGTAGAGAGCACCCACGGTCCATAGATACATGTCTTTTGAAACATTTAGTTAATGAATGATGTTTTATCCTATTCAGCAAATGTAATGGATGACAAGCAAGACCCTTCTACGCTGGAGTTCGATTCAATGTTCTCTTGTTTAGATTAATTCATTCACGTGATACCAAACTCGATCACGACCCTCGTTCTATCTACACCCAAGGAAATTCATTAGTTTAAATAACAAAGAAAATACACAATTGATTGAAACACACATCATATTCATCTTGAAAACTATCTTCATCAACATTTCAGAGTTTCTGTAGAAGTTAGTCCTATGATGTAATTATCAAGACGTTTCAGTTCTTTGAAGTTGCGTCAGTATCTTGAAGAATCATCAATCAAAGAAGTTATAAATCAATATGAGAATACTCAGATGATCAGTATCCCGTGCTCTTCTAACCTGGATGAAGCCAACTGTTGTGATCAAGTCGAGAACATCTTGATACCAAATGTAATAATTGTGATTGTATTTTATCAAGATTTCCATAAAGCCCTCTGCCGGTTCTTGAGATCTCATGACAGGCAGTTGGGTCTCTATCCAGAAGACAAAGTGAGTCAGTGATCAAGTCGAGAACATCTTGATAACAAATGTGATAATTTTGATTGTACTTCATCAAGATTTTTCCTCAAGCCCTCTGTCGGTTCTTGAGGTCTTATGACAGGCAATTTGACCCATCAGTCAAAGTGAGTCAGAGAGTGGTGTTTTCACTCACTTTTAGAATTATGACACCCACATCCTTACAAAACAAGTGAGTGAGACAATGAGTGTTTATTTAGAGACCATGGTCCCATATATGGTCTCTGGTTTGTTAGACACACTTTTGGCATCCTATGACAACCATATCTTTATTAGGTGTCCAAATGATTGGGTGAGTGAGTGATCCAGTTTAATTTAATTACATTTTACAAACCATTTCCGTTAATGGTATCGAGCTGAAACACTGACACGCATGGGGCCGTTGTGATGTGGACGAAATCTAGATATCACAGCCTGGGACGGTGGTTCACTAGACATTCTGGCTGGTGTGATGTAACACTGCTGACACTGCATGTATCAAGGTATCTTGTGTTCATATCTGTAAACAACTGTCAATTATCCTGAATTACTATACGCTATATCTCAGCAAACCGTCCAGTTTACACTGTCTGTGATGTAATAGAGGTGAGGTATTCGAAGCTATTATTAAGCAACAGTTATCATTGATTACAAATGCCAGCTCAATTACATCACCAAGTATACTTGCATTAAGTGCATGCAATTTATTGGAAGGGGACGTCTCCTAAAAAAACAAATTTCTATTGTGATATTTACCAATTTGCAGGAATTATAATAAAAGAGTTGAAGGAGTCATGGGCTTCTCACATTGTAACCATGTCCGGAATCATAATGTGTGCATTATATCATTTATTAAGAATGATGATTATGATGATGATGATGAGGTGTTGATTGTATGATGATGACGACGACGATGTGTTTATGTGGTGGTGGTGGTGATGATGATGGGTTGATTATATGATGATGATGATGATGTGTTGATTATATGATGATGACGACGACGATATGTTTATATGGTGGTGGTGGTGATGATGGGTTGATTATATGATGATGATGATGTGTGATTATATGATGATGACGCCGACGATGTGTTTATGTGGTGGTGGTGATGACGATGATGATGATGTTCATGATGAATACCAGTGCATATATAATAACAACCATGGCCACCATGACCATACATCTACACAATGTCACTTTCAACTTCATAACATCCTAAGTAGAGAAATATTTCTTACACTTTGCGGGGACAATAGAGAATGTGCTCACTCCTTGGGTGAGGTAATGTCAAGAATATAATACACACTGTTAGGTATTGGCACTTTATGTAGAGATATATCCCACTTTCTCGTGTATGAATCAGATTAAGTTTTTTCTTGTTACACCTACTGAGAAATTGTTGTTTGACCTGCGGAGTTATAGCAGGAAATCAATTACATACCGCCTCTCATGGACAACATGGCATCTTCCACATGATCATGGGATCCAGACCATCTATTATTTACTTGGCTATCGCCACTGAACATCATTAATGTCGCCAAGCTGTTGGCTTGAATCGAATGCAAAATATCATAGGAGTATGTGAATGGCTTACGTTAATATGAACAGTACTAATACTTGTAACATCTTTTCATTTAATAGATCATGTGGAAGAACTGAGATGTGATAGTATTTATATTACAGCTTGTCTATTAACAGTCTAATGTTGCCATGAATGTGGGCAGTATGAGAACGATTTCACTGGTGATGGCATTTGACCATTAGAGAGGTCAATAGTCTTTATACCACAGTAATGATAGAATAATTATATGTGCACTGGGTTTTTTCACATCTACTAGTGATGTGCTCACGTAATATTTTTCTCTATTTCTGGGCCCAAATCAGTTCAAAGAAGCTGTTTGAAAATTCCTCTTCAGAAGTCCTTGTTTCCATGAATTATATATGCGGATATGTAGTCAAGGAGCCAAGACCTTTGTTTGTTTTTGTCAACTCCGCGTACTTGCTAAGGCATGAGGATATATGTTATACATCAAAAGTTCTTTTTGAGATCAATAAATCAGTGACTAAATGAATCAGTTTAATGGATCTTTTACCATATTTGCTTTAAAATATTGGTTTGTTGGTATGTTGGTTGGTGGGCTGAGTGTTTGTTTTATTTGTTCTGACGTTCGTTCATGGTGAAAGATTCTACCCTTAATCTTCCAAGCATTGCTGGAGCAATGTCATTGCAAGTAAACAAATACATCCAAAATGTGAATGAATTCAGGTAGACAAACTGTTTGCTATTAGGGTCTTACCTTACACAAGACAAACATAACCTAATTAAAAATATGCCATCGTATCGCATGGTGACAATCACTGGATTGTCTGGTTCAGATCCGATTTGTTTACAAGCAACATCATACAGTTGTAATACTGCAGAAACAAATATCTGCTCATGATATAGTCACAATTGTATAATCGACTCTGCTTTTCGCAGAGATTTCTTATGAATGTGGAAAGGGTTTTGTCGCTATCTCTATTTACAGAAACTGAGCCACTGTTGCAAGAGACTTAAGAAAGGTCAACAATAAAAGGGGCGGTGGGGTAGCCTAGTGGTTAAAGCGTTGGGTCGTCACGCCGAAGACTCGGGTTCGATTCCCCACATGGGCACAATGTGTGAAGCCCATTTCTGGTGTCCCCTGTCGTGATATTGCTGGAATATTGCTAAAAGCGGCGTAAAACTAAACTCAGTCAGTCAGTCTACAATAAAATCACTCACTCTACCCACCAGACCACTGAGATAAACACCAAGGTTGTGGAAATCTTCACTTTGGAAAATTTACATTCATGAAAAATCTAACCTCAAATCTACTTCAGATGGTGATAATAATTATGATTTGCATAATTCTTTTAAAAATCCTGAGGAGTTGGAGGACACTTACAGCCAGAAGGGATGTAATATTCTCCAAAATGTCTACACTCCTTGGAGACCGCTGTGCCCATACGAACATGCAGTCTTGAACTGAACGGAAACAAAGCAACACTTTTTTGTGATCCCGTCAACCCCAGACCATGGCTTTGCTGCAAACCATCAAACATAAAAACTTATTTCCGCTGACCTTAACTCGGAGGCTTTAGCCTTTGAAAAACAGCAGGTTGCGAAAAACTCAGGAATTTATTCACATTGCTTAACTTGGACATGGCAACATGTGACACTAATAAATATGCTTTTACTTTTGAAATTAATTAATTATTCAAACCTCCACCTGTTGTTCTGTATTATGACATGTTATTGTTAAATCCAGCGTTACTGTCATTCATGTTCAGGATTATTTTTTCCCATGACACGACAAATGATATCTATTTGATAATGTAGAGCAACTGATTGACAGATTGTTTATATATCATTGTCTCCAAGACACAGCATGGGGCTGAGTTGAGGTACATTGTGTATGTGTGCCTGTGCATGTGTGTATGTCTGCCTGTTTGTGTCTGCATGTGTACATGTGTGTGTGTTTCTGTCTGCTTGTGTGTGTGTCTGCGTGTCAGTGTGTACAATGTATCTGTTTATGTATGTGTCTAGGTGTGTGTGTCTCTGTGTGTGTGCGTGCATATGTGCGTGCGTGTATGCGTGTCGCTGAGTGTTTCTGGCGCTGTGTGTCAATGTCTTTGTGCGAGTCTCTGTACGTGGGTGTTTGTGTGTGGGTCTATTTGCATCTGTGTTTGTGTAACTGAATTTTTACATCTCAGCTAGAACATGGTAGCCCTGTATATCTCAGTTAGAACATGGCAGCCCTGTATATCTCAGCTAGAACATTGAAGCCCTGTATATCTCATCTAGAACATGGTAGCCCTGTATATCTCATCTAGAACATGACAGCCCAGTATATCTCATCTAGAACATGGTAGCCCAGTATATCTCATCTAGAATATAGTAGCCCAGTATATCTCACCTAGAACTGGGCAGCCCAGTATATCTCATCTAGAACATGGCACCCTGTATATCTCATCTAGAACATGGCAGCCCTGTATATCTCATCTAGAACATGGCAGCCCTGTATATCTCATCTAGAACATTGAAGCCCTGTATATCTCATCTAGAACATGGTAGCCCTGTATATTTCATCTAGAACATGACAGCCCAGTATATCTCATCTAGAACATGGTAGCCCAGTATATCTCATCTAGAATATAGTAGCCCAGTATATCTCACCTAGAACTGGGCAGCCCAGTATATCTCATCTAGAACATGGCACCCTGTATATCTCATCTAGAACATGGCAGCCCTGTATATCTCATCTAGAACATAGCAGCCCTGTATATCTCATCTAGAACATGGTAGCCCTGTATATCTCAGCTAGAACATGGTAGCCTTGTATATCTCATCTAGAACATGGTAGCCCTGTATATCTCATCTAGAACTATTGTCAACACTTGTATTCTTATATTTTCCACTAATGTTTATAGTTTATCTCTAAGTCATCTCCCAGAGGAACCACTTCAAGTTTAACTTCATTTGCAATGTGAAATACACACTTCTGTGGCTTACGTCAGAGACCACCATGCCGGTATGTGGTCTCTGCTTACGTATACACTGCTCCATCTTTGAGGATTTGTACTAGAAAGTTATTATTCTGCTATGTTTGTTGATTGGCTGATCGATAGCTCCACCACTGGTTCATAGTAATCAGTGGGTAACCTCCCCAAACCCCTACATCCCATAGCCCCTACAGCTTATAACAACAATGTTCATGGTCCAGTGCATTGCTAATCTCCTGCCTGTTACCTATTTCATACAGTGGACACAGAGTGGTAATTAGTGTGCTTTCACTCACTCAATCACTCTCTATGTTTTTGTTTCCCTCTCTATGTCTCTCTATGTCTCTATCTCTCTGTATCTCCCTGTAATCCTTGTGTCTCTGTCTCTCCCTGTAGTCTCTATGTCTCTCTATGTCTCTATCTCTCTGTATCTCCCTGTAATCCATCTGTTTCTCTCTGTGTGTTCTGTCTCTCTGTGTCTCCCTGTAATCTCTGTGTCTCTGTGTTCTGTCTCTCCCTGTAATCTCTGTGTCTCTGTGTTCTGTCTCTTTGTGTTTCACTGTAATCTCTCTGTCTCTGTGTTCTGTCTCTTTGTGTCTCACTGTAATCTCTCTGTGTCTCTGTGTTCTGTCTCTTTGTGTCTCACTGTAATCTCTCTGTGTTGTCTCTCTGTATCTCCCTGTACTCCCTCTGTGTCTCTGTCTCTCCCTGTGTCTCTGTGTTCTGTCTCTCTGTGTCTCCCTGTAGTCTCTCTTTGTCTCTGTGTTCTGTCTCTCCCTGTAATCCCTGTGTCTCTGTGTTCTGTCTCTCTGTAATCTTTCTGTGCTCTGTGTTCTGTCTCTCCCTGTGTCTCTGTGTTCTGTATCTCTGTGTCTCACTGTAATCTCTGTGTCTCTGTGTTCTGTCTCTCCCTGTAATCCTTGTGTCTCTGTCTCTCCCTGTAGTCTCTATGTCTCTCTATGTCTCTATCTCTCTGTATCTCCCTGTAATCCATCTGTTTCTCTCTGTGTGTTCTGTCTCTCTGTGTCTCCCTGTAATCTCTGTGTTCTGTCTCTCCCTGTAATCTCTGTGTCTCTGTCTCTTTGTGTTTCACTGTAATCTCTCTGTCTCTGTGTTCTGTCTCTTTGTGTCTCACTGTAATCTCTCTGTGTCTCTGTGTTCTGTCTCTCCCTGTAATCCTTGTGTCTCTGTGTTCTGTATCTCTGTGTCTCACTGTAATCTCTGTGTCTCTGTGTTCTGTCTCTCCCTGTAATCCTTGTGTCTCTGTCTCTCCCTGTAGTCTCTATGTCTCTATCTCTCTGTATCTCCCTGTAATCCATCTGTTTCTCTCTGTGTGTTCTGTCTCTCTGTGTCTCCCTGTAATCTCTGTGTCTCTGTGTTCTGTCTCTCCCTGTAATCTCTCTGTGTCTCTGTCTCTTTGTGTTTCACTGTAGTCTCTCTGTCTCTGTGTTCTGTCTCTTTGTGTCTCACTGTAATCTCTCTGTGTCTCTGTGTTCTGTCTCTTGTGTGTCTCACTGTAATCTGTCTCTCTCTGTGTCTCTCTGTAATCTCTGTGTGTCTGTGTCTCTGTCTCTCTGTGTCTCTGTGTTCTCTCCTGTGTCTCCCTGTAATCTCTCTGTGTCTCTGTGTTCTGTCTCTCCCTGTAATCCTGTGTCTCTGTGTTCTGTCTCTCTGTAATCTTTCTGTGCTCTGTGTTCTGTCTCTCCCTGTGTCTCTGTGTTCTGTCTCTCTGTGTCTCACTGTAATCTCTCTGTGTCTCTGTGTTCTGTCTCTCCCTGTAATCCTTGTGTCTCTGTCTCTCCCTGTAGTCTCTCTGTGTCTCTATGTTCTGTCTCTCTGTGTCTCTATGTTCTGTCTTTCTGTGTCTCACTGTAATCTCTCCGTGTCTCTGTGTTCTGTCTCTCTGTGTTTCTGTGTCTCACTGTAATCTCCCTGTGTCTCTGTCTCTATGTGTCTCACTGTAATCTCTGTCTCTGTCTCTCTGTGTCTTCCTGTCTCTCCAATCTCTCTGTGTTCTGTGTCTCTGTGTCTCTGTGTCTGTGTCTCTGTGTCTCCCTGCAATCTCTGTCTCTCTCTGTGTTCTCTGTCTCTCCCTGTAATCTCTCTGTGTCTCTGTGTTCTGTCTCTCTGTGTTCTGTCTCTTTGTGTCTCACTGTAATCCGTGTCTCTGTGTTGTCTCTCTGTGTCTCCCTGTAGTCTCTGTGTCGTCTCTCTCTGTCTCCCTGTACTCCCTCTGTGTCTCTCTGTGTTCTGTCTCTGTCTCTCCCTGTAATCCCTGTCTCTGTGTTCTGTCTCTCTGTCTCTCTAATCTTTCTGTGCTCTGTTCTGTCTCTCCCTGTGTCTCTGTGTTCTGTCTCTCTGTGTCTCCCTGTAATCTCTGTCTCTGTGTTCTGTCTCTCCCTGTGTCTCTATGTTCTGTCTCTCTGTGTCTCACTGTAATCTCTCTGTGTATCTGTGTTCTGTCTCTCTGTGTCGCTATGTTCTGTCTTTCTATGTCTCACTGTAATCTCTCTGTGTCTCTGTGTTCTGTCTTTCTATGTCTCACTGTAATCTCTCTGTGTCTCTGTGTTCTGTCTCTCTGTGTCTCTATGTTCTGTCTTTCTGTGTCTCCCTGTAGTCTCTCGGTCTCTGTGTTCTGTCTCTCTGTGTCTCTATGTTCTGTCTTTCTGTGTCTCACTGTAATCTATCTGTGTCTCTATGTTCTGTCTTTCTGTGTCTCACTGTAATCTCAGTCTCTCTGTCTGTCTCTCTGTGTTTCTGTGTTCTGTGTCTCACTGTAATCTCCCTGTGTCTCTGTCTCTATGTGTCTCACTGTAATCTGTCTCTGTCTCTCTGTGTCTTCCTGTAATCTCTCTGTGTTCTGTCTCTCTGTGTCTCGCTGTAATCTATCTGTGTCTCTCTCTGTGTGCTCTGTCTCTGTGTCTCCCTGTATCTCTCTCTCTGTCTCAATCTCTATCTCTCTGTACATCTCTGTATATCTCTATGTCACTCACTCCCTCTCTGTATCGCACTGTCTCTTTCTGTATCTCTCTCTGTCTCTATCTCTTGGTCTCTCTGTATCTCTCAATCTATATCTCTTTCTCTCTATCTGCATGGCTGAGAACATCTTTTCTCTAACATATTGTTAACTGAGACATCCTTTCATTATTCGATCCACCATTCAAATTAAAAAAATATATTTAACAGTTTACTTCCAAACTTTCCACTGTGTAGTTTGCAAAGTTAAAAAAGAAGTCTACATATATTGATTGGAAGTGTCAGTGTACGATCTCTACACAATTACAGGCATCACTGAAGTCTAAATTGACAGTTGAATTTAAATAAGGTTCTCCAAAATAGCGTTGGTGTTAACAGTTTGTGAACAAGTATGTTTTCTCTTGTAATCCCAAGATGGGAACAATTTTCACTAAGAGCAAGTTGACATCTTATAAGTGTGTGATTGTTTTGATTCGTAGGCTAAATTTAACTGAATCAAGTGCTGGTTCTACAAAAATAAAATCTTGAAAGTCTTGAACATTATAAAGGCAAGATACTTTATGGATGATAAATTCTTTCTTTGTTAATGATGTCATCCATACAGTATATTGCCTTGATTGGCATTCATCAAATTAAATAAAGCCAGTCGGTCAGATTATCTGAAGGTTGTGTAGAAGTGGTACCACTGTGATATATAGAGAATCTCACCCTAGTGTCTACTGATATCAATTATATCAACACGAGTTGATAAAGTTACAAATATCCGAGGCTTGCCCATAGCAAGGATGTCATAGCATTGTGACGTCATCAAGTTGATGATGTCATAGCATTGTCAGGGCATTGTACAAAATCTACTGTCAATAGGATATCTCCTAGGAGATATCATATGATCTCACACAAGCGATATCTCCTGTGGAACACAGTTTTGGATGATAAAAATACTTACATTACTCTCACACAAAACACACAGTAAATACAAATCAGATGTTAGTAAGATGGCTGTTTAATGCAATATTCCAGCTATATGGTGGCGGTCTGTAAATAATCATGTCTGGACCAGGCAATCCAGTGATCGACAGTATCAGCCTTGATCTACTCAATTGGGATACGATGACATGTGTCAACCAAGTCAGCGAGCCTGACCACCCAATCCTGTTAGTCACCTCTTATGACAAGCATGTGTTGCTGAAGATCAATTCTAACCTGGATCTATATGGGTTAACTCAGATGTAATAAACAGTGCATGTGTTAACTGTGAGTGAGTGAGTGAGGTTTCGAGCTTCTCTGAACAGTGCTTCAGTTAAATCTATGATCTGTGTAAGATTTATGCAGGGGTAAAGCCCATAGTGGCCCAGGTCTAAGATGTTTACTACATTGGTGAATCAATGAGCTTGTGGAACATGGCTACATGAATACATGCAAACTGCACCTAGTTGCAGGTACAGCAACGTGCAGTAAACTTGGACAAAGTACTGTGACCACTGTTTAACCTACATGCCGATAACGGGTTCCTGTGACTGTGACTATATATGTGTCCCAGTCCACCCAGCTGTGAATGGGTACCTCGAAAGGATGAGAAAGTCCAATAAACAGCGCGAAAAGCGAGATGCACGTGCATTAGTGACATCAGAGACATGTGATTACTGCTGATTGACAAAGTGAGCGAAAATGAAAGTGTATAATTTACAAAGTCTTTGATTTCTTCAAGGATGAAAATGACAGGGGGTGACCCAAGTATGCAACTACTAAGTACATACAGCGCACTGCCTGTGCAGCTGGGGTACGTGTCATCTCGCCAGCTCAAAAATTTGTTGAAACCCGTTAACGCATGTGCATCTCACTTTTCGCGCTGTTCCTTTAGTTGCCAATGCGCCCTTGTAACAAACTGGGAAAACGCACAAATAAATGATGACAGTTTCTTAAACAACTTTTTTATTTTTGTGACAAAAATTATGCAATTTTTTTCTAGAGTCGGTCTGTTGTTTTTATTGCACTCCGCGTTGGTTTGATTCTTTTATGTCTATTTGTTTTTGTGTTAGATTGCAATTTTTCGGTATCATTTTGTCTCAAACGGACTGTAGTGGTATGATCCTCAGGGAGTTGAGATTGATAATATGATGTGCTGCTGAGATTGACATCCAATGATTGAGGGAAAAACAAAGACGCGCTTTGAGCATGCATGTGGGGTGGACTGTAGCGCTATATAAATACCCATATAATATAATAATAATAATATAACATCCAGACTATTATGAGGCTAAACTGGGATGGGTTGATCATAGGTTTCATTTACATTTAAGGGACACAACTCTGTACAGCAAATTCAGGCCCCGAGGAGGACAGGGTTATCTGTGGCCCTCTGTTGATTGTGAATCAAGAATACATACACTGTTATATAAAAAGAAATATTGACTGACTTACTTCCCAGTATATAGAGTTTCAGTATTTTCCCCCACTTATCAAGGAAGAATGTCTCGGAGCAGCAGGTACATTCAATTCAGAGGTTCTCAGATTCAAAAGCTGAGCATTTTTCAAATTTTAAAACTCATAATAATTTTCATTTCAAACTGAACTTTAGGCATTGAATCTATATTTGAAATCTTAACATGGAAAATGTGAGGTAAGATAAAACAAAAAAGGAATCTAAAATGCCTCCCAAACAAGTGACCTTTACGTAATTTAGGGCTATACATCTGACACCTATAAACTTACATATTTGAAACTAATTTGAAATAAGAAAGACCAAGGATTCTAAAGTTTTAAAATATTTGGCAGCTTTATTACAGACTTATCACCCTAACCAATCAATCCGCATACATTTTTGTTACATTAAATAATTGGCTTTGCATTGAAATAACTGAAATTCTAAATTTGGCAAGAAAACCCTACTTCTTCACAGAAGTTAAAAATGTTATCATATAATGGATAGTGTTATCAGTGTGATAAATCAATTCAAAGAAAATGGTTTTATGATGCAAATGAAGCATCTTATAATAAGTTCTATGCATCAATGCCATACTTACTTGTTTAAGTGGATTCTGTGTTAGAATTAGTCGTCAGGAAACTATATTAATCATAAGAGATGATTTAATGGATGGATGGTCAGACTCTATGACTTGGTTCATTGTTTGTCATTAGACCCTGATAACACTGATTGTTGCTGACAATATTGACAACAGGATTTTTCGATCAGAACTTAATTATTTCCAGGAGCCTGTCATAGTGCTGAAGTATTGCTAAACATGGTATGTATTCAACAAAGAAACTTGCTCAAGAAAGTATTGTAACTATTTATGTGATAATCGGAAACATATACAAAGAAATGATCAATCCATCATGTGCCTTAGATAAAAGTTGAGAATAATAATAATGGACATTTATAAAGCGCTTGTATCCACCCACGTGTGCATGCTCAAAGCGCTAAGACATTATTACACTAGTTAAGCCAGCTGCCTGTGAGGCGCTAGAAGGTTAACAGTCATATGACTTATCCCACCGGGTACCCATTCACTGCTGGGTGAACAGATGCAATTTTGAACAAACTCTTTTGCCTAGGGTGAAACCACTTGTGTCACCTGTGCTTGGTTGTGGGGCAAGACTGAAGCCCTAGAAACTCCCAGAAGTCAAGCTGCCGATCACGGTCATGGTCACTAATCCATGGACTGTCCAAGACCAACACTGCTAAACTTCAGTTGATTTTTTACCTGGGCTCTATGCACAATGACCGCCACATTCATCTTCACAACTTTGTACATAGTCCCAAAAGTTAAAGACTTTTCATGACACTTTAAACAAACCTAATCACCTTTAATGGTATTCATGGAAAGTTTCATCTGAAAAGAAGCAGCCATTAAATTTTCTTTCCAAGGAACCTCTGACCCTGCACCTTCAGGTCGCTCTGTTGCATGCGTATCAGCTGACAATGACACACAAGACGACCACGTCAAGCTGAAGGGTCACTAAAGGTGAAGCACCACAGCCAACTTTAATACCAAAGACATAAAACTGGAACAAAGCTGTTATGCAAATACATCATCTATCTAACTACACAACTTAACCAAGCTGTACAAAATCCTTCAACAATCTTCCCATGCTCAGTTTAAACAATACCCTTACTAAATGCATCCTGTTTGAGATAAATCAATGCTCTGGATCTCCATTCTAAACACCTATTCACGTTTTATAGAAAGACTGTATGTTTGGAGAAAATTGTTGTTTCTTGATGCCTGTTTTGGCATATAGATGACTGATCACTAGTTAATATGGTCTCTGAGGATTTAAAGGAAGTTTTGCATTAAAAAAACCACATTGATATAATGTAATTATTAAAGAAACCAAATATAATCGATTATGATTCTCAAATAACACATTAATCACAAAAATATGCCACAGTCTTCCAATATGAAACCTTGAAGCTAGTATTCAGACTAGTTTTTCTTGATTAAGAGACTCTTATTAAAGATATTCATACAGTCATGATAATATGGGCTTAATCAGTGCCTGTAGATTACATCTAACTTATCATGTTTCAAAAAATGTCTGTGAAATTGAATGACGCGTAATAACACATTCTCTGGTAATATGATAGAAAAACTGCTTGCTAATATTACTGTTATAAATTTGGAAAATGTTGAGTAGGATTTCTCATTTCAGATCATTGGACAATGAAACTAATGTCTTTTATACAAATCAAGACACACAAATAATCTAAAATAATCACTACTTATGACAAGTGGTCATAATCTAATGAAAGCAAAAGAGCAATATTTCAGCTACAAGAAAGCTCTCAGAAGAAGTTCAGACCATACACTTCATGAGCATCAATCTAGCTGGTCACCCGTGAAGATCTGGGTTAGAATTGGTCTTCAGCAACCCATGCTTGTCGTAAAAGGTATCTGGTCCAGACTCGAATATTGCTGAGTATGGCATTAAACATTCAAACAGCCAACAAACCAATCTATGCAGAGGGTATGCAGAGAACTGCATAAACAATGTCAGCAACTAGAGCTGTGTATCATGGCCCAAGTGATGAGACGATATATCCCAATACCAGTTTTATGAGGCACGACGAAGTATTGGCAAGGAACCAGCGAGATGATTATCATCACGATACAATGGTGGTGATACGATACGTATCCCGATACTTTACATTTCTAGTAACAGAACAGACATGATAGATAAAATGACTGAAACTTTATTTGTTCTACAGCAGAACCTGTCTTATATTCACACACACTTCTTCTAAAGAAGTTTCAGCATTTAATGCTTAAGAAAGTACAGTCAAACATATTCAGTATACCTTGATCTAATATATATAAATTTGAAACTGAAGTTTCCCTTGGGAAGTTGTGTCTCAACACCAATGCTTTCACAAACAATTCAATATAATTTATATTAGAATTCAGAATCACTGAAAAAATACTCTTAAATCTGCAATCAAAATGTGATCTTCTCTTTGTTCTCTTTCTTAACAAAGCTAAGACATCATTCATAGTTATTAATAAATAGTGTTATTTGCCAAACAACTAAAACATATAGGTGACAGGCAGGAGATTAGCTGTGCACTGGACCATGAACTTTGTTGTTATAAGCTGTAGGGATTATGGGATGTAGGGGTTTTGGGAGGTTACCGCCACAGACACAGTCAAAAGTTTTCAGTAGCGGTGGAGTCTACTAATGCCTACAGTGAATAATGCCTACAGTGTTAAATAAACAACTTTACGCACCAGTGCTGCTGATTGCACCTGCCTTCAACCTTTCAATAAAGTGGCATGGAACAATCTACTTGTGTGTAGGTAAGCGTATCGCTGTCACTGCAAACGTTGTAGCTATTATTCCCTGTAGGCATTATTCACTGTAGGCATTAGTAGACCTAACCTCAGTAGCTCATGCTTACCAGTATATCGCAACACACCTTTTTATATTGCAATATCTTTTCTCACAACTGGTATATTGCATATCAAAAATATATGAAGTTTTATAATTATCTCTATGGTTTGAATTAAAATCTACAGAGACTTTCATTCACACTGAAGTTTTCTATAAATAAAATAAAGTTTACAAAAAAAATTATAACACAGAAAATACAAACCCTCAAAATCACCATTCTCGCCAACAACCAAACGGACTTCACTAAACGCAAGCTCACAGAAGCCATTCACATCAAACGCCACAAGCCTACCATCAACCGTGACCAAGGATACTTCATTCCATCTGCTTATGATCCACTCCTCCACCAAGCCCAGTCTATTGTATAAACATCGCATCCATTGTATAAACATCTCATTGTAACTACATCTCTGGCTTCCATTCACTATCCTTTATGTACTTACTGGCTTCATCAGCTTACTGCTTAGCCAATCATGGCAATTATGTTGTTTCCTTTGTCTATTATGTTGTTTCATTGTTATATACAGTATATATATGCAGCTCCTACACTTCATGTATCACTCTTGCTTGACAACGGTACAAGAATCTGTATCGAAACGTCGCACTCACCAAAATAAAGAAGTTGTTATCCATAAAACTTGTTATATATTGTACGTCTCAACTTCTAAAATGCCACTCAAACAAGCCTCAAAATCACATCTAAATTCAATGTTATCACAATAATAGCATTTATTTATGGGGCATTAGTATGTAGAAATAGGTTCTAGATGTAGAATCAATGTCACTCACTGTCAAACATTGAAACTCCCAATAGATCACAATACATATCGGAATATGGGTACCAGAATCACGATATATTGCAATACAATTTATTTGCCAGTACACGCCCAACTCATGCTTGTTGAAAAGGTGGATTACAGGATAACATGAACAGGGTAACGATTGATCGATAGTATCAATGTTTGCATCATCAACTACGCGATACGAGTGCATCGATACAAAACACATTTAGGCAATATATCAGGATATTTATATCACAAGGGTCCATGATACATCGATGTATTGCTACAACAAACGATACATCCCGATACAACTGAAATACTACTTAAAGTTTTAAGGAGTGTTGCATTAGGAATACGAAGTAATTAAAAACAAATTGAACCTTATAGGAATTTGTTTGTATGTATTATCTTTGTTACATGAACAAAGGAGTTGGTGTATAAGTGAAAGAGTGTGAACATTTCATACAATGGACCAGGTCAAAAACTTAGAAATTGAGAGAATATTTTTAATGAGCAGTAACCAAACTAAGAGTTTGAGAGAATGGTTTTAATGGATGATAACTGTCATTCCTATGTGTTGTAAAGAATATAAGACTGTTAAACATATTGCAATGAAAAATTTCTAAAAAATGTTAAAACTTGAGGTTCTCTTTAAAATGCCAACCTATAAAATTACCAAACAGACATGTTATCCTCTTGAGAAAAATACTGTTCAAATTTGCAAATTGTTATTCAAATGGTTTCCATGGCAATGAAGCTCCTGGAAGTTTACTTCTTGCACAAAATGTCACATTGTCAGGACACCATGAAGAAAACGGATCTGACTCTGTGTATCTCAATTTTGGTTTCTTTTGATTCCATGGCCGCAGAAGAACTACAGAACAGTTGGCATCTTTGTTGTGTTCATTCAGTAAAACCAAATATATTATGTTGCAACATTTAATTGCATGGCACCATGATGTGTTTTTTCTTATTCCTGTCACATAGTTCTGTAGTTTTCTATGTACATAATTCTTTGGTTCCTGTAGTAATTGCCTTGCTGCAAACTATTGTGTTCTGGACAGAAAGGCTGAGTTGTTTTGTAGGACATTAATGCTCTTCTTTATACCAAGATGTATTGTCAGTATCAGTTTCACCCGACACCTGTAAACGGCAACACAAATCTCCTGGAACCATGCCTTGGTATTGTCTCTAGGATCATAATTCTGTCTAACTCCACACAATTGAGAAACATTATCTGGAAATGATGTTAAACCATGAGATATCATCTTGGATCAGCAGGACAGACCATCTAAAGGATGGTATTCTTCCTGGAATGACAAGGTGTGTGAGTAAATGTGTTTTATTAAAAGTATGGGAGTGTGTGAATATTCTTGTAAGGGAGTGAGTGATTGAGTGAATGTTGTATTGGAGTGAGTGAATGTTATATGTGAGTGAGTGAATGTTATCTGTGAGTGAGTGAGTGAATGTTATATGTGAGTGAGTGAGGGTATGTTATATGTGAGTGAGGGAATGTTATGTGAGTGAGTGGGTGAGTGTTGTATGGAGTGAATGAGTGAATGTGAGTGTATGGAGTGGAGTGAGTGTTGATGAGTGAGTGAATGTGGTATGAGAGCTGTGAGTAATTGATGTGGTATGGGAGCTTTAATTGGAGCAGGGTGCTTAATACTGCAAATACGGTAATATGTTAAAAGTTAAAAAATCTTATATTTTCAAAAGCTGTAGTCTAACTTAGGAGCTTGATCATGAACTGATCAGGCTGAACATCAACTGAGCTTGACAATCATCTGTCTGGTTGTCCATCCATCCTTATTACATTACCTATATCTCCTGGGGTGGTGGGGTGGTGGTGGTGGGGTAGTCTTGTGGTTAACGTGTTCATTCATCACGCCAAAGAACCTAGGTATGATTCATTACATGTGCACAAACTGTTAAGCCCATTTCTGGTGTCCACTGCAGTGATACTGATGTAAAATCATGTAATGTTAAATGTGACATAAAACCTCACTCACACAACAATGCACTCACTCACTCACTCACTCACTCATGAATCCACTCAGAGTGCACTCACTCAGTCACTCACTCACTCAAACAAAGTCTCTCTTTTTAATGTTTGTAACACAGGATACACTAATAGGTGAAAGAAAAAATAATAAAATCGTCTGGGCTTATTTTTAAGAGAAATCCTTATTCCCGAAACAATTCTGAAATTACCTGAAATAGAATCATGTTCCTGTGCCACCATTCCCAGTTTCAGAACTGAAGTGACTGAAGTCTGAAACAATGAAAAGAAGCCGCCATATAGTAATCCTATTAACCACTGGATAACAACCAATCTACCAATATTGGCACACATTTATGTCACTTTTTACCATAGAACCAGTCAATAAAACTGATTACTTCAGACTCAGGCCTCAAGAGTCATCAATAGTTAACGAGTCAGTGTCAAAATGAACTTCCACTGAATCAATGTAAGCCTCACGTCTGATGGCATAACCATCCCAGCTGGCTTGTCACCAGTTAAATACATTACCATCATTGGAGTCGGAGGCTGCACCTGTCACAATGATGAAAGAGCATATATCTTTGACATGATCCTTGCTCCTCTTTCAGACTTGTAACCATCATTCCCAAATCACGGTTAGCCCCACTCCGTGATGTTGGATGCTGTGCTTAATGCCTATCATTGAGGTCCTGTCTAAAAACCTGAAGACGTTTAGTGGAAATAATTGGTTGAATTGTAGACTGATTGTAAGGGGGATCATATGCCCTGATTCTGTTGAGGGGACACAGTGACACTATCAGGAATGAGGTCTCGGAATCAAACAGGAGTGGTATTATTGTCTGCTTTGTACTCTTGTACTCTGTGATTCTTTGTGTTCATTGGCTATTGGTCAAGTGTTGTCTTGTTCATTTTCTAAATGTTTTCAAAACATTTTATATACATTAAACTACCGTTGTAACAAATAAACACAGGACCACTCTTTCTAGTTTGTTACGAACATCAGATCATCGCAAACATCCTGACTTTTAGGTGATAAAACATATAGCAATTGCCCAGTTTGTTATATCCATCAATATGATGTAAGCGGGTTCGTTATAAATTACAAATTATGTACACAGTGGCATGCATGGCCCATTTGGCGAAGCCCCACATTTAGCTATGCAGAGTTGCATCCCTTACATATGCTACATGCTTAGGTTTGTTGGTTTGAATCCCACATTCACCCTGATAATGTTTCATGGTTTGTTAGTACCATGTACATGTTTGTGGGTTTCAACAGTGTGGTAAACAGCTAAGACATGCATCTTTTTGAGCTTTCTAAAACTACACTTAGCTGATTGCTTTGATAAGTGTTTCAAAGTGGTATTGTACTCACTCACTCACTCACTCACTCACTCACTCACTCACCCACCCACCCACACACCCACTCACCCACTCACTAGTCTGTTTAAGGAAGCTACCATTGTTGAAGCACTAAGATCACTTTAGACAAATGGATCCAGGCTTGTCTGCACCTTGCATGCTTGTAGTTTCACTGATGCGGTTTACTTCACATTCTGCGTCCCTCCTGGCCTCTCGCCTACATCAATCTGATTCTCTGTGATATAAACTGAAATTCCGTTCCAACCAGTGTCTCTCGTCCTGATTTTTATAGATCCGGCGCCCTCAGTGACGACCATATATGTAGTGATATACAAAGGGTTCTCCTGTCCTTAGGTATACCTAACACCAGCTTCGTACTGAGATTAAACTCATTTCTTTACAACATGTAATAATGGACAGGAATATCATCATTAGCAGATTACTCCTGTCTCCCAAACCTTTGTTCAGTTTACAGATGTTGAAATTAATGTCATCAACACGAGACACTGGCATTGTTCATATTCCAAACACGATATGTGGATGGCATTTTCAAGCTGAGTATATGTTACAAATAACAATTTCTGCTGATAATAAAGCCGCTGACCATCTATATCATCTTGTCATGAGTTGAAACACTACTACATGGACTGATATACAAAACAATTACCATCACAGACATTCATTCTGATTAAAGTGGGGCTGTAGGGTAGCTTAGTGGTTAAAATGTTGGCTTGATTTACCAAAGACCTGGGTTTGATTTCCCAAATGGGTACCATCTGTGAAGCCCTTTTTTGGTGTCCCTGCCGTGATATTGCTGGAATATTATTAAACGAGGCATAAAACCATTATCATTCACTCATTTTTAAGTGAATGAATATTGCTTTTTAATCATGACCTGTACAGATTAAAGACAAGGCCAGACTAACTGGTGGCTAATAGCTTGAACACCATTCTGTGACTTTATACTCTTACATCAGCAGATACAACTTAAATTATGTGATTACTGATATTGTTTTCAGTCATAGGTTTGTCTGATCCAGACTGTACTATAAAGACCACTTCCTTGATGGGCATTTTAAAAGTTGAGGTGATGAAGAATGATGACAATGTTTATGGATATACAACTTCTTTTAATCTGCATAGGCGATGTTTCAACACAGATTCTAATGTCATTGTCAAGCAAGTCGTCATTCTTTATGAAGACCACATTGATCAAATTGGAAAATAGCTGACTGCTGTCTTTAACAATGAACAGCAAACCCTTTAAGTTTATATATATAAAAATGCACATATTGGAAATATTACAATATGTAATCCAAGTTCACATGTTGTCATCACAGCAGAAATAAGAGTATGTCATCAGACATTTTTTCCTATCTCATTGCAAATATTTGTCAACTATCATCACTATGATATGTGTTTTTATCCAAGAATTAAGCGGGGCGGTGGGGTAGTCTAGCTAGTGGTTAAAGCGTTGGCTCGTCACGCTGAAGACCCGGGTTCGAATCCCCACATGGGTATAATGTGTGAAGCCCATTTCTGGTGTCCCCCACCGTGATGTTGCTGAAATATTGCTAAAAGCGGCGTCAAACCAAACTCAGTCAGTCAGTCAGTCAGTCAGTCAGTCCAAGAATTAAGATACAGAAAAAGCCTGTGGGCAATTCCATTATAATAACAGAAGTATACAGACAAAAGAAATGGCAGACTTCTGGAATGGAACTGAGTGAATGTTGTTTATAATGATGCAGACAACAATACCCCAGCTCCCTGCATCATCTATAGCACTGGCTGTAGGCCAGGTGGCTGGCAACTCTACAGCCAAGTCACAGCGCCTGACCAGCCAATCTATATTGGAGGATTCTTCCATAGGTTAATAGGGACAGATTCCAACCTTGAATCCACATGGGGTTTCTTGAATAGCACTGACTGTGAGCAAGTCTGTGACCAAAGATGTCATTTTCTAGCATGAGTCAAGACTTGTTCATGTTAAACATACAATGGTAAACAAAGTATTATATTAAAAATATTTTTTAAAAAAGAAACTCAGAATTAAACCTTTTTTACATCTTAAATATGAAAAAATATCTGAAACATGTCTAACTTCAATAATTGACCTAAATGAACCTAATGTTTGAAATCAACCAAATTAACTGTTTGGGAAAATTAAACTTTTCAAATATTCTACAGAAGAAATCTGAGTAATTTGCCTGCCATGAAAGAAAAGTGTGTAAAAGCAAAAAAAACATTTCCTTGTGTTTCATTCCAAGGTTACTGCTCTCTTATATTACTAATGTTCATACAATCTGCCTGTCATCACACCTAAAGAAACCATTAGATTTTTAAAAGAGGTCTACTTCACTGTCAGCTATCCTTTCTAGTGTTTACTGAAACAGTATCATTTGCAAAATGCCTTCCCACATGTAAGGGGTGGATGACATCGCTTCTTTTCAATCCTACATCTTATTGATGCAGATATATTGGGGAGGTGGGAGTGATTTCTACCTCTAACGCATCATTGCTACAAGTCTGGAGGGTTTGATGGGATGTAGCATATGGTTATCTGTAGTAATAATGGATAACTGACAGAAAACATAGAGACATAGAGAAAGTGCACGTTTGATACTTTCAATTAAAATACTGCTGTATTGGTCTTTCTATGACAATAATAATGTATAATTGTTTTATGATATTTTTTAAAGGTTGATGGTAGATTCCTGTCACTATTAATTAGCATCCTGATTAAACCAGACTGGTTTCATATTAAACAAGACCAATTTCAGATTAAATAAGACCAGTGATATGGCAGGAATTATTTGCTTTTCATCTTAGATATTCATGATACAGATTTGTAGTTAACAGATTTGCTTTGACTCTTGCTTCAGCAGTCCAGGAATGACAAGTGCATGGGGTTGACAAATGACCCTGCTTGGCAAACTGAAAGACACTGGGGCAGGTGTCTCAAAATGACAGAGAGACAAGGCCATACAGATGTAGCACTTTGATGGTAAGCAGATGCAGACCAATGTGCCAGGACTGAGACAACTGGAACTGCTGTGAGTGAGTGAGAGAGTTTAGTTTTATGCCGCACTCAGCAATATTCCAGCTATATGGTGGCAGTCTGTAAACAATCGAGTCTGGACCAGACAATCCAGTGATCAACAGCAGAGCATCGTTTTGTGCAACTGCGAACCGATGACATGTGTCAACCAAGTCAGCGAGCTTGACAACCCGATCCCGTTAGTCGTCTCTTACGACAAGCATGGGTTACTGAGGAACTGCTGTAACAAAGTCGACATAACTTGGAGGGATGTACACAAAAAGATATAGAGTGACCCCTGAAGCAGAGATGAAAGCATCCAACCAGGTTCAGACATGTGAAAATACAGGTGCCATATCAAGTGCAAGGACAATTACTAGGCTAAACACAGATGTAGTTAGAGGTGCAGCAAGTGCAGATGTAAGCATCACATTCAGTGTAGTAGCTGGAGTATGCACCAGACCAGGTGTAAGAGCAGCTCTGACAGCAGAAGTAGGCACCACACCAGGTGTAAGAGTTGTGTAAGAGTCACTTTGACAGCAGAAGTAGGCACCACACCAGCTGTAAGAGTTGCTCTGACATAACAACAGAAGTAGGCACCACACCAGGTGTAGGAGCAGCTCTGACAGCAGAAGTAGGCACCACACCAGGTGTAAGAGTGGCTCTGACATAACAACAGAAGTAGGCACCACACCAGGTGTAAGAGCTGCTCTGACATAACAACAGAAGTAGGCACCACACCAGGTGTAAGAGTTGCTCTGACATAACAACAGAAGTAGGCACCACACCAGGTGTAAGAGTAGCTCTGACAGCAGAAGTAGGCACCACACCAGGTGTAAGAGCAGCTCTGACAGCAGAAGTAGGCACCAGACCAGGTGTAAGAGTGTAGGCACCAGACCAGGTGAGTTGCTCTGACCTGACAGCAGAAGTAGGCACCACACCAGGTGTAAGAGTCAGCTCTGACAGCAGAAGTAGGCACCACACCAGGTGTAAGAGTCGCTCTGACAGGCAGAAGTAGGCACCACACCAGGTGTAAGAGTGCTCTGACAGCAGAAGTAGGCACCACACAAAGGTGTAAGAGTGACAGCAGAGGTCAGGTGTAAGAGTCAGCAGAGCTCTGACAGCAGAAGGCACCACACCAGGTGTAAGAGTCACTCTGACAGCCAGGCACCACCAGGTGTAAGAGTCACTCTGACAGCAGAAGTAGGCACCACACCAGGTGTAAGAGTCACTCTGACAGCAGAAGTAGGCACCACACCAGGTGTAAGAGTCACTCTGACAGCAGAAGTAGGCACCACACCAGGTGTAAGAGTCACTCTGACAGCAGAAGTAGGCACCACACCAGGTGTAAGAGTCACTCTGACAGCAGAAGTAGGCACCACACCAGGTGTAAGAGTGTAAGAGTCACTCTGACAGCAGAAGTAGGCACCACACCAGGTGTAAGAGTCACTCTGACAGCAGAAGTAGGCACCGACCACACCAGGTGTAAGAGTCACTCAGGTGACAGCACTCTGACAGCAGAAGTAGGCACCACACCAGGTGTAAGAGTCGCTCTGACAGCAGAAGTAGGCACCACACCAGGTGTAAGAGTTGCTCTGACAGCAGAAGTAGGCACCACACCAGGTGTAAGAGTCGCTCTGACAGCAGAAGTAGGCACCACACCAGGTGTAAGAGTTGCTCTGACAGCAGAAGTAGGCACCACACCAGGTGTAAGAGTCACTCTGACAGCAGAAGTAGGCACCACACCAGGTGTAAGAGTCACTCTGACAGCAGAAGTAGGCACCACACCAGGTGTAAGAGTTGCTCTGACAGCAGAAGTAGGCACCACACCAGGCAGAGTCACCAGGTGTAGAAAGAGTCAGCTCTGACAGCAGAAGTAGGCACCACACCAGGTGTAAGAGTCGCTCTGACAGCAGAAGTAGGCACCACACCAGGTGTAAGAGTCACTCTGACAGCAGAAGTAGGCACCACACCAGGTGTAAGAGCAGCTCTGACAGCAGAAGTAGGCACCACACCAGGTGTAAGAGTCACTCTGACAGCAGAAGTAGGCACCACACCAGGTGTAAAGAGCAGCTCTGACAGCAGAAGTAGGACAGCAGGTGTAAGAGTCACTCTGACAGCAGAAGCAGGCACCACACCAGTAAGGCTCTGACAGCAGAAGCAGGCACCAGCCCAGGTGTAAGAGCAGCTGTGACAACGAAGCAGAAGTAGGCACCACACCAGGTGTAAGAGTCACTCTGACAGCAGAAGTAGGCCCCAGCCCAGGTGTAAGAGCAGCTGTGACAACGAAGCAGAAGTAGGTACTAGATGAGGTGCAAAGGGTGTAATGTAGGAACTGCCCACTGCCCAAACTTCACAGAAACTTGAGGAGAGACTACATGTATCAAGCATTTGTTTTATTTAAAGCCAGGGCTGAGAAACTATCAAGAAAAACTCACCCATCCACTACGTAGCAGAACCAACAAAACCTAAACTCATTTGTGACCTTGACCTACACACAGGTCCATGTGCCACCATTTTGAATGCTTCATAAAAATGTATTATCAATATTTAGGTCTTTAAGAAGACAGAGTCTGCTTCAGGTCAGTAACATCAGCAACCAAAGTTAATCTCAATCCATCAAATGCTTCTAAAGAAGCTTTTCCTAAATGTGAAAGGTTTACTGAAGATATATCTGGGCATGAGTTGTCAGCTCATGTTGTCCCTTCAGGCTACAGATGGGCTAAAAAGCATTTTTCTTAACTACAAAGACAAATCAATTGATCATATTGATACAATACAAACTAACCTTGACTTGACTGCAAATACATTCTCAGTTTGGCTATGACAACAATAAAGTGATAATTTCCGGAAGACTGACAATATGTATAACCATCCTGAAAAGATTACTAATGGAAACTGAGAAAGAACAAGAAAATAATTATCAATAATTTGTTTTACCATTAACATATATACATCTCAACCTCATGATTTCAAGCCCTTAGGGACCAATGATATATGAGCTGTCCAGAAACATCATCAATAATTATTCTCACTGTCCTCATATCATCTTCAAAAAGATGTGTTGGGATCAATCTTCACCAAGTCATATATTTTTCAAGAAATTGTAAAGAATCGAAAAAAAGATAAAAAAATTCATGTGATAAGACTGTCTTGAGATTATAAATGAATCATTTCCCTACAACATTTTCAGATAAATAAAGGTCTAATATCTTTAAATAGGTATATCATTGAGAACTGAAAAGAGGGTTAAAAGATTGGTATGTTTTTATTCTGTGCTGAAGATACACATAAAGAAGCACAGAGACTGGGTTTGACATGTCCATGTATTTGAGTGAATGAGTTTCGTTTTATGCCGCTTTTAGCAATATTCCAGCAATATCGCGGTGGGGGAAACAAGAAACAGGCCTCACACACTGTACCCAAACCCAGGTCTTCAGCATGATGAGTGAATGCTTTAAACACTAGGCTACCCCACCTTCACTCTAGATGCTGAGATTGGCTGGACGTTATCATTGCTCTGTAGGTATCTATGATGCAACTCTATTAACTTGATATACAAAACCGTGATTGTAAACTCAAATAGACAACTAAATTCAGTTCATTATAACTGTAGTACCATATAGCAAGTGGCCAGGACAGAAGAGATAGGTTCTCTATTTCTGTCAGTTCATTATAACTGTAGTACCATATAGCAAGTGGCCAGGACAGAAGAGATAAGATCTCTATTTCTGTCAGTTCATTATAACTGTAGTACCATATAGCAAGTGGCCAGGACAGAAGAGATAAGGTCTCTATTTCTGTCAGTTCATTATAACTGTAGTACCATATAGCAAGTGGCCAGGACAGAAGAGATAAGTTCTCTATTTCTGTCAGTTCATTATAACTGTAGTACCATATAGCAAGTGGCCAGGACAGAAGAGATAAGTTCTCTATTTCTGTCAGTTCATTATTAGTGTAGTACCATATAGCAAGTGGCCAGGACAGAAGTGATAAGTTCTCTATTTCTGTCAGTTCATCATTAGTGTGGTCTAAATGTAGTTAACAGTATATTTCACATATGTATATTCGTATAAAGGACTGTTCACAATTTATGGTGGGGGGGGGAATGATGATTTATATGAAAAGCATGTATAATGTGAATGACCACACCCACCCCCCACCTAATAAATTTATTTACAAAGTAAGTGACCCCCCTGCGTGTCATGTACGAAATCAATAACCCGGATTCAATTCCCCTCATGGGTACAATGTGTGAAGCCCATTTCTGGTGTCCCCCACCATGATATTGCTGGAATATTGCTAAAAGTGGTGTAAAACCATACTCACTCACTCAAAACCACGACCAACCTTTCAATAAGCTTAGCACCTAAACTGATGAAGCAAAATTGTTTAACTTTCTGTTTGTTAAATGTCAGGACAATGTGAGTGCTTCGACAAAGGTTTTGAAAAGCAGGTCCCAGGGTAAGCATACAATTCATACAGGACCAAATCAGGCATTATCACTCACCTCAGAACACACATGCATTGCCTGTTGATGGGTCTGTAGCAGACAAATGTTGTCTGTTTCAAGAAATGAGTTTGTTTTTCTATCTGTGTATTTCTTTTAACAAAAGCTGCCAAATCACATGCATGTTCAGTGTAAAGAATAATGCAACCAAATACATATCACCATTCATTAACAGATTAAGCATTAGTGTTACTGTTTTAACTATTTATTTGTTAATTCAAAAGAATTTCTTACTTGTGATTTCAAGCTATCTAACCTTATGGTCCATAGCACAATATATCAAATTATTAATCTACAGTGTTGTAAGGTGAATCATCTAATTCAAAATAATTTAAGTTATATACCAAAGTGTAAGCATGTGTGTCTGTGAGGCTGTTTTACTAGCTAAAACTACTGCCAATTTTACAGACTGAGCCCTAGAGATGTCATGGGCTAACTGTGTGAAACTGGCAACAGTCCATACCAGTACAAGCAATTAGCCTGTGACTCAGTTGCCATCCTTGAAGATCCAGATTAGAACTGATCTTTCTTGTTGTAAATGAGTGAGTGAGTTTAGTTTTACACCACTTTTAGCAATATTCCAGCAATATCACAGCGGGGGACACCAGAAATGGGCTTCACACATAGTACCAATGCGGGGAATCAAACCCGGGTTTTCAGCGTGACGAGCGAAAATGCTTTAACCACTAGGCTACCCCACCGCCCCTCTTGTTGTAAGAGGCAACTAACAGGATTGGGTAGTTCAACTTGCTGATTTGATGGATGAATGCCATCAGATCCCCAATTGCCTAGATTAACACTCATAATGTTAATCACTAGATTATCTGATCCTGGTTTAATTATTTACAGACAGCTGTCATATAGCTGGAAGATTGTAGAGTGCTTTGTTAAACAACAAACAAACAAAACACTTGGATGCTATCCCACAATTATAAATATATCCCACTCAGACACATTATAATGACTCAGAGAATACACAGCATAGGCAGGGTAACAAGAAGTACCTTCTTTTAATGTATTTTGCTACAGCATGGTTCAGGGATAAGATCTCCACTATCTTGGCAGATACTCAGCCAACAATACCACAGAGATGGTCGCCAGAACTGTGTGTAACACCACTACAAGAAACACCCAGAAAACTTAAGAGCTGAAACTCAAATCCCATGGAATAGCATCTGAAACCACTAATAATTCACGGATCAAAATGGCATCCCTTTGACCCCCAGTCATTGATTACTGACCTAAAGTGTAAAATAAGTCTTGAGAAATAGTTAATCAATAAGAAGCAGTCTAACGAAAATGATAAAAGGCCTACAGTTTCACAGATCATTCTAAACAGACTAGTTTCTGTCGGATTTGGGAAAATTGTGTAATGTCCATCTTGACCAAACTTCAGTCAGCTGGTTAGGTGGCAGCAAGCGGAATGGTTACCCTAAGTGGTCTAGGCAGCAACATAATCTTTATAATTACAACATAATCAAGTCTATTTCACGAAGTCCAGAACTGGCCGGGTTTAGATCAATGGTGGAATTGGCAGTGGACAGAATGCAGCAGTAAGGCATTCACAGAGTCTCACTCCTAATCAAAGTCACTGGTAACAGAAATGCCTTTCAAACAGAGGCCAGACCAATGAGGGAGGAAAAATTGAATCTTAGAAGTACAAAAAGGTTATCAGAAACACAGAGAGAACATCGGAAATACTTAACACCAAACCGTATCAAACCAAAGTACATTGTATCTACAAATGAAATGAGTAGAATTATATACTAGCGTTATAAATTTATGATTCTGGCAGAGGTAAAGAGGGCATGGGTGGAAAACAATTTTCTCAGAAGCACATTACTTAGGTGTGCCAAAGACCTATGAACATGGGTTTGAATCCCAGATTTGTCTTGATTTTGTATCTCGGTTTGTTGGTACCATACATGTATTAATTGGTTTCATCCAATTCTTAAACATCTAATAATACCTACTGCACTTGACCAGTGAAGATCCGGGTTATAATTGGTCTTCAACAACCCATGCCTGTAGTAACAGGATCGGGTGGTCAGGCTCGCTGACTTGGTTGACACATGTCATCATATCCCAATTGCGTAGATTAATGCTCATGCTGTTAATCACTGGATTGTCTGGTCCAGACTCGAATATTTACATACTGCCACCATATAGCTGGAATATTGCTGAGTGTGGCGTTAAACAACAAAACAACCAGCCAACCTATCTCACTCAGCTACAAAGGATCCACAACAAAGCAGGAGCAGTGGGGTGACCTTGTGGTTTAAGTGTCACGCCGAAGATCCGGGTTCAATTGCCCACATTGGTACAATGTTAAAGCCCATTTCTGGTGATATTGCGGGAATATCACTCACTCACTCACTCAAAACAAAGCAGCCAGGACATGCGACAAGAACTCCCACACAGTTCCACTAGCTTGCTGCAGGAGTGGATTATAAAGTCCTCCCCATGACATACCAGTGAATTCATGGCCAAGCTCTTTCATACCAGTGTGAACTGGTCCACTTGTAGATCCCATCATGGTCATTAAGATTACAGCGCCAACTGAGGGCTAATATCCCTGCCTGGAAATTGAAATCTTTAGGTCACAGATCTTACAGTGTTGCAGCTGCCATAAAAATGGAATGCACTACCAGTCCTTGTTAAGCAATCCCAGTCACAAGAACAGTTCAGGTCTTCACTCCAAATATATCTGTTTAACTGCTTCTGTCAAGTGTCCTAAGTTTGACTTGCCTGATCTCTTTATGTATGCACCATGAGCATGCGCATTGGAAGCATGCATGTTTATAAATTGACATATAATTGTTATTAATAAATATTATGCAGCAGAGAGGGGTTTGGTGGTCCTGGCACAGTCAGGCTAGCTAGGATCTTCATCAGCTTACTGCTGGAATATTGCTAAAAACAGCGTAAAACCATTCTCAGTCAGTCAGTCAGTTCATCAGCTCAGGAACCCTTTCCCCTTCTACACTGAGCACAGACAGCAAATGGGACTTCCAGGAAGCGGTACCTAGTCAAACCCACCAGTCTCAGTTAATTCATTGCAAAGTCAACATTTCATATTAATATTTTGTTAAAGGTCACATGCAACCAAAAAATCAAACATAATTAAAACACAATTATCACTTCTTCATGACATATAATATGCATTGCTGGTTATGAAAAAACAAATAAACAAAATTATAAGCGTATAATCGCAAATCAAAAGTGCAATATTTTGTACTTGGGTTTACCTCCCTCGAAACGAAGCAGCCGGGATACCGAACCCAGTCAGAGCGGGTGGGTGTGCACTCAAGTGTAACGGCTGGTTCATTAGCAGATGCCGCCTTCACGGCTCATTGTGTGTGTATATATAGAGATGTTGGGTTTTGTAAATACATGCTCATTTTTTGTGTATAACATTTTGCAATCAACAGACATCATAACATGTCATGTGTTCAAGTATCACACCTGCCTGTCTGTGTAATTACATAATGTGATAGAGACCAAACTCGGGCCATAAATCAATGCATTTTGTTTATGGTGTATAGCCTGATTGGTGTTAAGTTCAAATTGCATGTGGTCAGTTGTGTATTGAATATTGTCATTAGCAGACAGGCAGGCAGACTCACAGGTGTCAATAAAACAAGACATTGAGCTTTGTCTGTGACAGCGACATATCTATATCACAGTTAGAAATTGTGTCAACGCTAAATAATGACATTGCTTTTAAGTATCGAACTGAGAAAGTGACTCGGTGAGAAGAACGTGTGGTGAAATAGACAAATGAAATTATATAAACAGTTTATTTACTGTCATAACATATAAAAAGCACGCGCCTGTGAGATATCAACAAAACATTATGCAAATAGCTCACACCAAAGCCTTCACCGAGCCTTCACCGAGTATTCACCAGACAGCCCGCTTCCAAGCTGAGCTAACCTATTTCACTGCGCACGTGCTATGAGCGCAGCCCAGCTGTTGAAACACGTATTCCCCAGAAAAGTCTGGGGAAAATTAGTGAAACGTTTGAACTCCGATTTGCGCGCGTTTTTTTCATCGCGTTATTTTTCAACTTTATAAGTTGAATTTGCATTTTTGACGCTTTGTTTCGGTAAGTCCATACCGAAAGGTATCAGAATCTGCAAAGTTGTGTTTTACGTTGCATGTGACCTTTAAAGAATCACATTTGGGTGATTGCAAGTGGGAAGTGTATAATTATTGTCAAATTGCATCATTTAGTTTTCTTCCAGTACTCATACCCATTCTTGTTCGCCATCAGACCCTCAGTAGTGTAACAAAAGGGTAATGTCAGAGACAATTTCATATATATACTCTTTAAAGAAAGTAGGGGAACCTGGAAGTATGAATGCACCACCATTTCTCTTTATCACCACCCCTAAACACAACGCATGGGATGCACGTGAACATCCGGTACACGTGACTGGGGTGACATACACATGACAGGGGTTTCATTCTTGATTTTGACGGTTTTCAAGAAGGTTGATAAATCACTGAAGACCATTAATTTTGACAATCATCATGCATCACACAGTTGCTAGTGTTTGTTTCTAGCCCTTAGTTTGTTTTGAAAATTAATATCGTATACATGCAAATTTCACGTCAAGCACCAGTCATCTTTCAAAAGTGTGTGTGTGTGAGTTTGGTTTTACGCCGCTTTTAGCAATATTCCAGCAATATCACGGTGGGAACACCGGAAAAATGGGCTTCACACATTGTACCCATGTGGGGAATCGAACCCGGGTCTTCAGCGTGACGAGGGAACTCTTTAACCACTAGGCTACCCAACCACCCTCTTTCAAAAGTGATTACTGTACAAACAACTATGGTCATAAGGAAGTGCAAGTGGTGATGCACTCTCAAAACATTCATTAATATCATATCAACATTGATTGACTAAGATATATCTCCCAACTTTTTCAATAGTAAATTATACATGAAGTTCCCCTACTTTCTTTTAAGAGTATATGTCACTGCCACTTCGGTGTGGGCAGCACATCTGCCTGAAGACCAGAATGACCCTGGCTTAATCCCCTGACCATATCAAACCAAAAGATGTTGAAAGATGATACTTGCTGTCATTTATTTTCACACTTGAAGAACCATTTTCACCACCTGATTCCCATTTTCAGTCATTAGCTAAAACTAGCGTGAGTTACTGGAACTGCTGTCATTGCAGACACTGTCTTAACGACCAGTTTGACATCAGCATCAGCCGTTTATGTCTTCTTCGATCCATTTGCAAGCAAAGGACCTGAGTGAATTGCAATATAAATCTCATGTGAAATAACAGTGACAGCACATATGTGAGTTTACAACTCACATCAATTTAAAAAGGTTTTTCCTTTTGTTTCCCATCACTGTATTTAAATGCTGTTTAAGAAATGATTGTGTTGTCCGTTGAAAAAGCTTCTGGCAAATATAGGTTGTTAATGGAAAGAAGATCTGTTCATCATTGCAACCATTTGGGAAGATCTCAAAATCTCAAAAAACATTTGGCAATCAACAGTAAGTTCTACACACCAGGATTCCTGGCTGCTGAGTGAGCTGGTATAAAGCTTGACTTCATATACTGAATCCCTGTTTTGCAACCTTTACATATTAAAACTTGGACGTAATATTTAGCTTTTTGTCTTCTGCATTAGGTAGTATGTCTTTATGAAGTTCACATTGACCTGATTTTCTTCTCTTTAAGTTTTGTGGGTGGTGGTGGGGTAGCCCAGTGGTTAAAGCATTCGCTTGTTACACCGAAGACCCAGGTTCGATTCCCCACATGGGTACAATGTGTGAAGCCCATTTCTGGTGTCCACCGTCGTGATATTGCTGGAATATTGCTAAAAGTGACATATAACTATACTCAATCACTCACTCAAAGTTTTGAGTCAATCTCAATCCCTATCGAGGCTACAGAATATTACAACACTATGGCACATAATCATTGGGTCATTCAGCCTAAAGATGGTGTGCATAGGCGGATCCAGGGGTAGAGGCAGTTCGACCCCACCCCCCCATTTGAAAATGACTTAAGACCACATTGAAGATTTTTTTTTTGCGTTGGCAAGAGCCAAGGGGAGGTTCAGAGGGTTTGAACTCCCTGAAACACACACACACGCACACCTTTTCAAAATCCTGGATCCGCCCATGGTATGAAGGTCAAAGATGTTAGTCGTATAATGCCTGCACCCAGGAGTATTCCAGCTATATGACAGCGGTCAGTAAATAATCGAGTCTGGACCAGACAATATAGTGATCAACAGCATGAGCATTGATCAATTGGGATACGATGACATGTGTCAACCAAGTCAGAGAGCCTGACCACACGATCCCGTTAATGGATTCTTATGACAAGCATGGGTTGCTGAAGACCAATTATAACCTCGATCTTCACGGGTGACCAGCTAGTGATGTCACATCATACAATTTTTTATGCCATCAGGACAGTAGTACAAGTTTTGTAGTGAAATTGTTTGTTTTTTTAAGTAGGCATCCAGTCAATCAATATTCAGACATCCATATTCTAAAATATTTATAAAGTGTTTTATGTAAACTGCAAAAGTAATATTTGAAGAGACAACCAGGGACCATATTTGAAATTGGCGGAACCTTTGAATTAATAAAAATAACTTATGTTAATTTAGTCGAGACAAATTTTATTTCTTGTTTTACAGATTTTTGTCCTCAGAAAAGCTAGAGGCAGGAGGGAAAAAAATATTTAAAAAATCATGTCAAAGTAATATTCCTTTTAAATACAATAAGTATTTTACTTTTGACAATTTATGAAGTGCATATGGGGCAAAAAAACAATCTAAAAATATATTTCTTGAAACTTTACATTTTCGGCCAATAAAAACATTAGGATTTTAATTTTTGAGCAGGGAACATTTATTTATTTTTTCTTCTTTTTCTTGAAGACCGGCGGGTGTGTAAATCAAGAAATAAAATTGGTTTGGCCTTATCATCATATGTAAATTTATTTTAAGCAGATGGCCTGACCTTAAAATTTTGGATAGTTTTCAATATTATATTTTCATTATATTTTTGTCCCCCACATATCAAAATGATATTTCCAGTGAACCTTTCCTCATTCTATAAGAATGTAGAGGAAATCTCTTCTCTTCCATCAACTGTTGCTTATATTGGATCCCACCTATATTGTGCCCATGGCTTTTGCGACCAATTGTTCGTCTGTTGATCACTGTCTATCTCAAGAAGACCAAGCACGCCACGATCAGATTAACAGGAAGGCTTGAAGTGAACCTTCATTGTCAGAGAATTAATACAAGTATCATAAATGCCAAATTTGGACAAATAATAAATCATAGTTGTTATCTGAGTATTGTAAGCCAATATTTTGTTGTTGGAAGTGATATAGTGTGACGTTTATTGACCTATTTGCCATTGATGACTGGTTGGTCTGAATGTGTCTTGTCAAACTGTTCTGGATATAGAACTGTAGATGTGTTAAACTAGGCAATACTAATATTGTCCATAAATATATTGTACGAACAGCAATGAATACAATAGTATAAGGTCATTGATTTCATCAGCACTTTAAACTATGTTCATACAATCGCAAAGCAAAGTACACAAGAAACATACACTGAATATACCTGTTGAATAGATGCTTTATCTCTTGGTATTCATTGTGGATACTTTATTACTCAATAAATATCACATGGTGAACAGTGAAATATGTATTCTGAATATGTGGGTGATCTTTTACACTACAATTACCACATTGAGAATATTGAAATATATATTCTGAATGTGTATGTGTGTGTGTGTGTGTGTGTGTGTGTGTGTGTGTGTGTGTGTGTGTGTGTGTGTGTGTGTGTGTGTGTGTGTGTGTGTGTGCATGCATGTGTGTGTATATGTGTGTGCATGAATGCGTGCATGCGTGCAATTGTCATACATGTGATTTTCACACTCAAGACTGTTGTTAATCTTTAAGTTTGTGAGTTGACATTGTGATGAACCCTGAAAAAACTAAATATTTCCTCTATTCTTGAACTTCTATCTTTACCTTCAAGTCAAGTAAGTTAGTGGTACAGGAATACACATTTGCCTAAGCCATCACTATATTGTTACCTCATTCAGCAATGTTAGAGACCTGATTGGCACCAGTAGAATGTCATTGCACACAAATCTTCATTTTTCTACAGACATGCTGTTAGAATATTTTCAGAATTTGATACTATCAATTGTCTTGATGTGAAACTGCTTATTAAAGAAATGCCTTCACTTTGGTGGAGTAAAGTGAAAATTTGGCACAGGAATAGTGAATTTGGAATGTGAAATAATGCATTGTACTGCAATTCAGTTTGACAAAGTCTTTAAAAGTACCAATGCCAGAAAAAAATAGAATTTACTTTGGTATTTTTTTGCATTTATGGAGGTGTAATAAAACAAGGTGTCCCCAAGGACTGACACAGTTTAAAGAAATATTTTACTTTTGTACTTCTATAAATGCAAAAACAATTGAAATCTATACTTACAAAAAAAATGTGTCAACAATAATAACATCTCCGACTGGTTTATTGAATCATCAACACAAAAACTATATCACAATCTGAAGAAAGACCAAAAGAAACTGGTTGGTTAGCCAATCAAATGCTAAGTGGAATCATTTGCAATATATTTTTATGCTCATAAAACACACCAGTGGACATCTTTGAGAAATATTTACTGTACAGGCATGTTTTAGTTTGGTGCTGTAAGGTTATGCAATGCTTAGAAACCGATTCAATTATTGTGTGCAAGGTTTTATATACTTACAGCAGAGGTTTTATCCCAGAGCCACCTGCAAAGACACAGCAGGAATCCATTAAATAACATGAAGCTCTTCCAGCTCAAGGACATACAGTAAACTATTCTCTCCCACAAAATAAATGTATAGGTGTATTTTCACGATTTTAATCGGCTAACTTTTAAGTCAGATAGCACATGTAATTCTGGATCAGTTGCAGCCAAATTTCACAGTATAAAAGATCAGATATATGTTAACATTTATAGCTTATAAAATTTCAATAAGAGAAGGCATCCCATCTGAGCGTTGTCTTCAATATCTGTTGTGGCCACCATGAGCCACCACAAGTATTCTGCACCATCTCGGCACGGGCTGAATAAGTCTTTGAATTCGACCTTGTGGAATTTTGGCCCATTTCCCTTGCAATGCCTGCGTAGCCTAGTGGTTAAAGCGTTGGCTCGTCACGCCGAGGATCCGGGTTCGATTCCCCACATGGGCACAATGTGTTAAGCCCATTTCTGGTGTCACCCGCCGTGATATTGCTGGAATATTGCTAAAAGCGGCATAAAACTAAACTCAGTCAGTCAGTCAGTGCAATGCCTGCGACAATTGATGTAACATCTGGGGCACCGGTTGACATTCACGTATCCCACATATGCACGATGGGGTTGAGATCGGGCGATTTGGAAGGACATGAAAGCACTGTAATGTTCTCATTCTGAAGATACTGAATAGTGACATGTGTTGCTTGAGGCATGGCATTATCTTGCTGGAACAACTCCTCTGGCGGTCAGTGTTCAGAACCATGTGAATCCTTAAGATTTCGTCAGCGTACTAAATAGCAGTTAAATTGCCCTGAAGGCATGCAAAGTTAGATTTCTACGTGTAGGATATGGCTCCCCTCATCATGACACTTCACCACATCAGTCAACATGGGTGACACAATTCTGGGCGAAATGTTCACTTCTCTTACATCACAGCACCAAAGCAGAACACATGATCCATCACTGAACCATACATGTCCCAGTTTTGTAGATTCCAGAATTGAACATTATTGCACCACTGGACCTGTCTATGTTGATGTAGTTATTGCAGCATGGGGCCAAAATGTGATCTTTTTGCTCGAAGCTAAGCTTCTCGTAAATAAATACAAATGATTTGCACCGACACTGTCTTCAAACCAGGCACTGCAGTTTTTGCTGTGACAGTTTGATTCTGCATGAAGTACCCTGATGTACCTATCCTGCACTTCAGTAAGAATCCGACGTCTACTGCAGTGAGTCGCGGCATAAAGATATTCTTTCATTTACCCGGTAGCTAAAAAATGCAAAACAGGCTTATAAAGGCATGTCCCTGCTCACAATTCCACAAAATGTCTGTGCATATAGTTAAACACTTTTTCTCCATGACATTTTCATGCAAGGTGTCACTTTTGAACCTAAACGTGTATTAAAGTTTCTAAAAATGTGTTTTTGTGTTGTGCATTCATTACAAGTACACAAACCAGCATTATAATTGCAAAATTATAACAAACAATACTAATTTTGAAAAACATTTGAAATTTCACATATCAATATCACCTATACATTTCTTTTTTTTGAGAGTATATGTCTGAGTGAGTGAGTGAGTGAGTGAGTGAGTGAGTGAGTGAGTGAGGTTCAAAACCACTTCATGCAATGAGCTGACACTGCCAATATTTATGTCATATCATGTCATTTTATTGGCAGAGGAAGTCTCAAAGTAATGTAGTTCTTCTGAAACTGACAAGCATGTATATGATGCAGACAGGCCAAAACCATTGGTTCCTGGCATGTTAAGATAAGATAAGAATCAATCCGAACATCCTTCATGTACACTATAACAGATGACAGCTTCTAACACACTACATCACAGCAGAATCAACATGCCCTAATTGATCTTTCCAACAAACAATCTTGTTCACAGTGGAGACCACGACACCTTCACACAGAACCGACGAGGAAACAACTTATAACCATGACAACAATACCGTTTCTCCCAGAAGGTATGCAGTGTAATATAGAACATTCCCATTAAATGGTGACACATAAGAATTATTGCTGCCACAGGACTTCATTCCAAAGACAGTTCTCACTTTTATCACCTCACGGTATAGTTTTATGATCTATGGTGGACTTAAGATTAAGCTGTAAAAAACTGATACGATTGAAAGAATAAAGTGACCTAAATTGCCATAATCTTCCTTTAAGGCAACTAGGCCATAACTGACTGACTGACTGACTGAGTTTGTTTTTTACGCCGCTTTTAGCAATATTCAAGCAACATCACGGCGGGGGACACCAGAAATGGGCTTCGCACATTGTACCCATGTGGGGATTCGAAACCCGGGTCTTCGGCGCTAGGCCATAACAGTGTCACTATTTTCTTTATAGATGTGGTAGTTGATTTCTAGTATTCAAAAAGTGAAAAATGTTATGGAAAATTACTGTGTCTTTCACTTCCTTTTATCTAAATATTTACAGCAACCTATACTGTGTTTGCTCTTCCTTTCCTGCTTGCAAAGACTTCACAAGAAATATTCACATTGTTTTGGCAGAAATACAAAATTCCAAAGTGGGTGTATATTATACACAAGAAATGACAGTAGTATGCAAAATGCTTTAAAGAATATATTCAACATTTTTTAAAAGTAAAGAATGTGACTCAGGACTTTTGGCATAAAAAACTGCAAAACATATTGATATCGGTCATGCAATAGAATGTGCAGTCATGTTTATTTTGCAGGAGTTCAGTTAACATTATTGAATACTCACTTACATCTGCACACCAGAAGCAATAAACAGGGGTGGTGGGGTAGCCTAGTGTTTGCTCGTCATGCCAGAGACCCAGGTTCGATTCCCCACATGGGTACAATGTGTGAAGCTCATTTCTGTTGTCCCCTGCTGTGATATTGCCGGGATATTTCTGAAAGCAGTGTGAAACTAAACTCACTCACCCATTCACTGAAACCATTTTAAGTTCGGGTTTCAGAGGTGAAATCAGAAACTAACCAGAGAAACCAAAATTACATAGTCCTAGTTTCTAACCATAAGATCTTTCATGTTCTAATAAATGTATATGGTGAAGAGTATGAAAACAAAACACATGACAAGTCATTGACATCTTTTAGAAGGTTCTCTTGTGAGTCATTACTGGAATTCAACCCCTGGGTAACTGGTCACTAACTGTAGGTTTTACCATTGATGGAACTGGATCCAGGCTTTCAGCATGATTTTAATCCACTAGACTACCCTTCAACCACACACAATTCAAACAATAGCTTCAGTATATGTTTTGTGCTCTATATGAAGTATTTAACACAGACGAGGCAGGAGCTGTGTTAGTGGGCTAAAACTTTAAAACAGGCATTAATCCAGACTAGTTCAAACATGAAGCCATTAACCCAAACACAAGCGTAAACTAAAACACAAACCATGGTCATGCACGCCAATATGTACAATACTCTAGAATCTGACATTAAACCCAATATCACTGTTTTCACCATTCTTGTCCTCTCAGAGACAGTGATAACACAAAAACAAACTCTCATTGCTTCTCAATTCCAACTGTGTACATATTTCGACCCCAAGCGTACCTGGATCACTGTTGAATGTAGCTTTAAACAACATGCAAACAAACAAACTTGAAGGCCGACAAGGTACAATTTCCTATCCAAATTCTTTACATCATACAATTCATGACACTATTTACAGTCAATATTTAAATAATCTTTCATTTCCTACCCCATTCTTTACCAAACCTCAAATATTTATATCAAAATCTAAATTGCTGACTGAAGAATCGTGTTCATTGAGGAAAGGTACCAGTATTAGCCAGATATTAATACTACTGACAGAAGTAGTCATAAAAGGATTCTCTACAAGCATGCGGTTCATTATGGTTTTGAACACTGGGGGTCTGGGGAACCAGTTGTCTAAAGTGCCACAATTCCTTGTGTAGAGCTGCATTGTTTAAGGAATGCCTGAAACCTGTCATGGGTTTGAAGCCAGGATTCCCCCTGATTATTCATTCCCCCAATTCTGTATTTGCTTCCCACATGAAATTGATATAGTTATAACTATAACTGCAATCTTTGGTTTTACCATGAATTGGATAAAGGAACCTCAAAGATTCTGTTTGCATCACTATTTGGATCTGGTTTTCCAATGTGGCATTTGAAATTGATATGAAATTGATAACTGAAATATACCAGAACCTCAAAGTACCTGTGATTCTGTGTTTGCCAATACTATAACTGTGATCTGGATTGTTCCACATGAAATTGATATAATTGTTTTACCAACCTGTGATTCTGTGGCAAAATAAAGATCTTGCAAAGGAAGATTTGCATCAGTTTTGGATCTGGTTCCTCATGAAATTGATATAGTTGATAACTGAAATATACCAGAACCTCAAAGTACCTGTGATTCTGTGTTTGCCAGTACTATAACTGTGATCTTTGGTTTTACCAATGTGGCAAAGGAAGATTTGCATCAGTTTTGGATCTGGTTCCACATGAAATTGATATAGTTGATAACTGAAATATACCAGTACCTCAAAGTACCTGTGATTCTGTGTTTGCCAGTACTATAACTGTGATCTTTGGTTTTACCAATGTGGCAAAGGAAGATTTGCATCAGTTTTGGATCTGGTTCCACATGAAACAGATACGCCATGATATACCTGACATATACCTCAAAGTATCATTGAACATAGAGTCCTCATGTGACAAATATAATATTCTAGTCAGTGTAGATGTTTTTTACCTTTTAAATGTGGAAACAGTGATTATACAGGAATTGAATGTCTTCCACAAAGGTTTCAATTTGCACAAATATTATGCTTTGGTGCCTTTTTGGTCTTTAGGTTCAGATAACTTTCCGTACCTTCAAGCACTGAGGATTTGTTATTCAAGTATTTCTAAAATAGCCTGGCATATAAAATGCCCCACATTTCTTTGTGTGAAAAATGTCATTCTCAAAGTAAGAATTTCATATTTCAGAAGAATACTAACTGAATATAACTGCATTTAATTCATTTATTTTTTTATGGAGGAGTTTTTAAATTTGTATTTTATATACACACACCATTATGGAAAACTGTTTGTGGACTTGGATGAGTTCACTGCATTTTTTGTTTCTATCTATTTAGAAAAATACAGGAAATATATCCTTTTATATATGTTGTGTTACATTTTCATTCAATCTTCCCTGGAACTGTTTTCTTAATTCTACATCAAAGCTAATGGAATTGTATTTATTTGCAGTTATGATTTCATGTCTCTGCATTAAGTCATAAAATTTGTACTTCTCTAACACAAAACTCCAAAATTCAATCATGCATCCAGACTATGAATTCAATTTAAAATATACCAACTGTAGCCTTCCCTTTCATGATACTGTCATTAAAGGAAATCAAATGCAACAATCCATTCTCAGTGTTGCTACGACTTACAACAGATGAATTGTTTTATTTATTTGCCATGTAATGCAACTTGGCAATACCCCAGTCTGTGAAAAATGGTCTGGAGCACACAATCAAGTGATCGATATTATGAGTGACGATGTCCTCATTGACATGCCATCAACCAACTGCTGAGTTTCACCACTAGATCCATTTGGTTGCCTATTATGACCAGTATTGGTTGCTGGGGATACTTAATAACATAGACAACCATGGGTGTACAGCTGAAACACTCTGAAAATATACTGCCCAAGTTTTGATAAGGATACTGAGATGTTCAATCTACAAGTGTAAGACTGACCCTTGTTTCATGCTGAACAGTATTTCGGTATTCTGTCTCACAGACCTAAGAGACAAAAATCTAAAAGACAGACTCCAGTCCACGGATCAAGTCTAGATTGCTTCAGTGCAAGGATGAACAAATCATGGAGCATCACCACTAATCTGTTAAATAATCTGTTATGATTTGCAGAGGTTGCTAGATCCACTTCAGAATTGGTCTTCAGCAATCCACACTAGTCATAAGAGGTGACTAACATAATCGGGTGGTCAGGCTCGATGACTTGGTTGATATAATTATGTCATCGTATCCCAAATGAGTAGACTGATGCTCATGCTCTTGATCACTGGATTGTCTGGTCCAGTTATTTATCGCAGTGTTAAACAATAAACAGGCAAAAAAGAAGTTCTGCAGACCAAGTCTAAGCTGGAATCCCTACAAAGGAAGGTTCAACAGAGCAGTACAGTGGGTAACAGTGCCTCAGTTGTCTGAGTCACCCATAATGCACCTGCATCCAGAATGACTCTCACAAAAAAAAACCATTTCTCTCCACCTCAACAATCAATACAACCCTCTCATGAGCAACAACTTCTATATGAAATTCTTAGGCTCAAAATTAATTATAACTCAAATATTTGTAATCATGATAAAAATGTGGAAACTGATCTTAGCGCTAAGATGATAATAGCTTCCACACCGTTACACAGAACTATGATAGTTGTAGCACTAAGGTTTGTTTTGTACAATGGCACCAAGGCAACTAAACAGAGAAAACAATGACCTCACACCTCAAAGGCTCTCTGCCTAACACCACAACTCCATAGCCCAGTAGTAAATGTGCCTGCTTAGCATGACTAACAGACAAGTTTTATATCTCATGGATATAGCTACAGCCATGAAGTCATAATAAGGGAATATTATTAAAAGCAACATAGTTCTGTTTAAGTGCTTACTGATAAACTTACTCTTTGCTTTTACCATTTTAGATCAGGTGATATGTCTCTAAAGTGTCCCCCCTTATCTACCCAACATTAAAATACGAACAAAAGGGCAAAACTTTTTAAAATTCTATACTCAGAAGAACGCAACCTTGTATGTTGACAAAAAAGGTTTGTTGATGATATGATAAACTGCAAGACTAATGAGGCAATTCGACAAACATAACTTGACATAACTCTTTGAAGAACATGAAACAATCTTTAAAAAGGCTGTATTTTTTTCTGCCTACAAATGAGTACTCCGCATAAAAACTCTGTAAAGAGACAAATAAAAAGCAAGTCGGGCACTAGCTTTCAATTACCCCTGATAAGTATTCTACTTCAAGACCTTCATATCATCTTCACTCAGCTGAAACATCCATCTGACACTCTCAAGGGACAGACCATTTTGTTTGATATTCTTCGAGATCAGGGTGGGATGGACAGGAGAGAAGGGAAGGCTGCCATTCTAGAAAAATGTTCTAGAAAATAGAAAAAATAAAATTCTCATCAAGACTTTACAACACAATTTTTTTGTTGGGTATGTTGGAGGATTTGAAAACAATATGTTGTCGAAAAGAATTAAAATTTTCAAGGTCAAACCCCACAGACCGAGCAAGGCATAAAAACAAAGCATGAAATTAATGCATGAAATCAGTAAAGTAGAGAACTGAAGTAATGCATGCAAGTAAATCATAAAATTAATGAATAAAAGTAAAACAATTAAATAATGCATTAAACATTGTATGAAAGTAAATAATGAAAGACAAGCACAAAGGGAGTGCATGCCAGACAACCATGAAAGTAATGCATGGAAGTTCTGCATGAAGTCATGCATGAAAGAAAAGCATGACATTAAAGCTCTGAAGCAATGAACACAAAATCAAATAGTTGGTTCCTTATCATTAACTCTGGCAAATCCAGTGAGCATAATTGAATTAAGTGTCTATTGTACATGTTATAGTTCAATATCTTAACAGGACAAAAACCTGATAAAAGGACAGGAATCTGTCCTGAATAAAATCAGCCACAAATATAATTTGATAAATCATTTGTCAAACCACATTCTATGAAGACCTTACAGAGGCACCATTACTGGGACCATGTGCCCACAGAATCCCACCTTCACAATCGTGGAATAGTCAGTTAATTGTAAACACTGGCATTCAGTCTGAAAGGTAGATAGACCTGAATTGTAAATGAACTGGAGTGTATTCTTCCAAGAATGTTTCAGGATTTTTGACTGCAAGTGTACATTTTTTGTTTGTGTCTTTTTATTTTTTGTCCCAAATAACACTGTCAGTTCCAAATAAATTTCCAGTTATCAGATACTGTATAACACCTGCAAATTTGAACACGTAATGGTTTTATCTCCTAAATGAAAGACAAGAGTTTTATAAAGATAACCAAGAGTTTGGATAACTGTGCTTTCAAAACATAGCATGCAGGGCAAGAGAGAAGATGCACAGCATCAGAGAGGAAAGCTCAGAGGGCTGTCTTGTGTACAATTTGAACATTATTTATTTACGATGTGAAGAATGTCATGCATGCTACAGTGGTGCCTTACTTTGGTCCTGTTTAAAACATTATTAATATCTAAATACACTCTTTATTATCAAATGATAAAATCTCAGCAACATCACAGAAACTATTTATGGCAGATAAATTGGTAAGTTAAACTGTACATTTTTAAAAGCTGCATCAAACAAGCTGGCTTCTTCTCACTACAGAGCGATGGGGTAGCTTAGTGGTTAAAGTGTTCGCCCATCATGCCAAAGACCTGGGTTTGATTCCCCACATGGGTACAATGTGTGAAACCCATTTTGGGTGTCTCCTCCCTAGCAGTAGCAAAATAGTATTAAACTAATAAGCATTTAATTTCTCACCAGTCAAGCCACAATGTAATCTACTTAAACAAATAAACCCAGGAAAATAATGAACAGCAAATTTAAAAATTCAAATTATTTATTATTTATCATCTCTGACCAGTAATGCCACCATCACATGCTTGATATGTATCCTAGACTGGAAAATATACATTTTGATTTGGTCAACCACTGTTAAAATAATTAGCAGTGAATATCTGCATATGAATTACCATATGTAAAGTGGACAAAACGTGAGCCAGCAATATGGTCGATAAAATTTCAAATGATTTGTTACCTCTTGAATAACACAAACAGCCATTAATCAATTAAACATGAATCCATCATTAGATCAAAGCGATATAAATAACAACTCGAAGTAAAGTCACTCAATTAATGGTCAAAGTTGCTCTTTCAATAAGGTGGTTGTGGCTTCAGCATTTAAAATTAGATCAGATTTCCTGTAAGCGTTTCATGATAACCAATAAGAACATATTTATTAGGATCATTCAGTGGAACTTGATCGACTCTTACTGCAGTCTTGTTGAAATGACATACAGATAAAATGAATCTGGAAGTCTGAGCTACACTACACTACAGTGTTACTTTGTTGGTTCAGACATTGGAAGTTCAGATCCTGGTGGTTCAGACCCCTGTAGTCCAGATCCTGCTTGTCTGGAACTTTGCATACAGGTTTGGAACTGTTAATCTGTACTGGTTATCTGGAGCTTTTTAGTCTGGTACATGTTGAATTGGTACATGCTATACTCAGCTTAAACTGGTCAGGGCCATGTAAGTAAATTGGTAGTCATGCTAAACTGGTAGTCAGGGCCATATTAACCTGCAAACTGGTAGTCAGGGCCATGTAGATCTGCAAACTGGTAGTCAGGGCCATGTAACCTGCAAACTGTAGTAGTCAGGTCTGTAAACTGGTAGTCATGTAGTGGTAGTCAGGGCAAACTGGTAGTCAGGGCCATGTAAGTCTGTAAACTGGTAGTCAGGGCCATGTAAGTCTGTAAACTGGTAGTCAGGGCCATGTAAGTCTGCAAACTGGTAGTCAGGGCCATGTAAGTCTGCAAACTGGTAGTCAGGGCCATGTAAGTCTGCAAACTGGTAGTCAGGGCCATGTAAGTCTGCAAACTGGTAGTCAGGGCCATGTAAGTCTGTAAACTGGTAGTCAGGGCCATGTAAGTCTGTAAACTGGTAGTCAGGGCCATGTAAGTCTAGTCAGGGCCATGTAAGTCTGCAAACTGGTAGTCAGGGCCATGTAAGTCTGCAAACTGGTAGTCAGGGCCATGTAAGTCTGCAAACTGGTAGTCAGGGCCATGTAAGTCTGCAAACTGGTAGTCAGGGCCATGTGTAAGTCTGCAAACTGGTAGTCAGGGCCATGTAAGTCTGCAAACTGGTAGTCAGGGCCATGTAAGTCTGCAAAGTGGTAGCCATGGATGGTAGTCAGGGCTGCAAACATGTAAGTCTGCAAACTGGTAGTCAGGGCCATGTAAGTCTGCAAACTGGTAGTCAGGGCCATGTAAGTCTGCAAACTGGTAGTCAGGGCCATGTAAGTCTGCAAACTGGTAGTCAGGGCCATGTAAGTCTGCAAACTGGAAGTCAGGGCCATGTAAGTCTGCAAACTGGAAGTCAGGGCCATGTAAGTCTGCAAACTGGAAGTCAGGGCCATGTAAGTCTGCAAACTGGAAGTCAGGGCCATGTAAGTCTGCAAACTGGAAGTCAGGGGGCCATGTAAGTCTGCAAACTGGAAGTCAGGGCCATGCAAGTCTGCAAACTGGAAGTCAGGGCCATGTAAGTCTGCAAACTGGTAGTCAGGGCCATGTAAGTCTGCAAACTGGTAGTCAGGGCCATGTAAGTCTGCAAACTGGTAGTCAGGGCCATGTAAGTCTGCAAACTGGTAGTGTGGAACACAGTAGTCTGAAACATCTTATCTGGTACATATTAACATATAAACACAGCTTTCTAAACAATTAGTGTTTGGAAGGATCAATAATAAATTTACACCACCAGGAATAATATTAGCAGCAGATGAAGCCCAAACATGGACCTCGTAAGGTTTTACCAATATGTTTATTATTTAACCTCATGTCTTTCATATGTCCTGTCTTTAATCATAACATAATTGATATGTCTATTCATATAAATTGAAGTTATATTCAGGGGACTGAACTTTGATGCTTTTCATCACTATCTGGTAACTTTAGCCTTGATAATATTTTCATGTTTGTCTTATTAACAAATTTAGTTAACTGATTTTAAAATTACATTGGCTTGAATTGCTTCAATATTTGTAATATTTGCTATCTAAAAATCATCTCAGGCTAGTTGAAGTCATTATGTGACGTTTGATCTAAAAAACATTTGGCCAATTTTATTGATTACAAAGTTTAACCAGTGATAACTCATGAGTCATATAGAAACAGAATCAGGCTCCAACCCTTCAATATTTGTTCAAGTTATTTTCATCCTCAAGAACTGTTCTATTTAAGCAGTGTAGGCTTAAGCCTAGAGAGTAATCTCTGACCTAAAACTGACCAATTTACTGGCCATTCACCCTGTCCTGCCTTAAAGGACTGTTCAAAACACATGAAACTCACTTCCATCAATATTTGCATAGGACGACACCCAGAAACAAGATTAAGTCAGTAATCATGTGACATTTAACCTCATGAATAATGACTGATTTGGCTGATAATTGAACCATATCTGTTTTCATATCATATATCGACAAATCGAACATGGTTCAAATCTTTCGGTATTTGTTCAAATAATCCTCCAGATCGCCCCCACACTGCCAGTGTGCTACCCTTGACTTCACTAATCATGATTGATTTAGATGGGTTTTTAGCTTGACCTGTCTTACATAAAGGGCATTCTAAATACAACAAATGACCCAAATCAATCAATATTTGTCAAAATTTGCCCCCAGAACAAACTCCATCTTGGTGGCCATGTGACCCTTACTTCCCGAATAATAACCAATTTGGCTGGCTTATTGAAATTGACTTATCTGTCACAGGGGACTATCTAGAAATACAAATTGGTAAATATATCAATACATGTTTGTTCATGATTATATGAAAGCCAAAACATAATGAACTTACTGTAAAATACAGTGATATATTACATTTCCCCATGTAACATTTAATAACAAAAATATCATTATATGAAAACAAATCATCAAATGTACTAAATCCACTCAACATCAAACTTGATTTCTTCTGAAAAATGCTTTAAATTAGAATATTAATTTACTGTGGCAGCCATTTTGAAATCAAAAAGAGGAATCATAAATGAAAAAGGGATCAGTATCACAAGCATTGAAACTTTAATAGAGATATCGCTGAAATGACAGAACTAAGTGCAAGCCTAGAAACTTTAATGGACATATTACTGATAATAATGAACTAAATGTAAGCCTTGAAAACTTATTTGAGATATCGCTGAAATGACAGAACTAAGTGCAAGCCTAGAAACTTTAATGGACTTATCACTGATAATACTGAACTATGGTAAGCCTTGAAACCTTATTGGACATATCACTGATAATACTTAACTAAGTGCATCATACAAGCCAAATTTCAATCTCAGATTAGTTAAGCTAAATATTAAAGAAAACTGGGAGGAAAGACATAGAATGACGTACTGTTATTGATGGAAAGCATCATCAATGGATTTGGCTAGAGCTCTGAAAGACTAAGGCTCAGAATCTGAATAAATCCACAATTCTTCAACTTCCATTCTGTTAAACATCATTACAAGCACTAAAGATGCTGCTGTTGATGAAGTGGCTTGTATTACACCTGAATCAGTTATACATTGTTAATAAAAAGAATCAGATCCACTCAGATTCAATATGTATAGTAGATAGAAGTATGATCATAACAGTCATGTTATACTGAGACAAAATGAGTCAGAATTATCTTTACTCTGCAGTTCTATTGTTGTCCCAAGCCATGGTTCCAGTCAGTGACACATTTGGCAAGAGTTTCCCTGAAGCAGCATGAGCAATCTTGACTTCACTCATGCCGGAATTGTACAGCATGTTCAGAATCACTGATACATATTTTCTGTATGCCAATTCTGGGGTAAAAAGTCATATCATAATGATAATAACTGAAGTATATTTGCAATGAGATAGGAAAATGTCTGATGGCATACTCATATTTCTGCTGTGATGACAATATATGATCTTGGATTACATATTGGACTATTTCCAATACGTGCATTTACCTACAGAAAGGGTTTGCTGTTCATTGTTAAAGACTGCAGGCAACTATTTTCCAACTAAATTTAGATCAATATGGCCTTTATACTATAGTTTGGACCAGATAAACTTGTGACTGAAAACATGATCAGTATTTACAGGGTCAGATCTGCTGATGTTGTTAGAGTATTAAGTCACAGAATGAGTGAATCTATTAATCTTTACAAACCATGATTAAAACTCAATATTAATTCACAAATGCATGAGAAATTATGGTTTTATGCCTCTTTTAGCAATATTCCAGCAATATCACAATCGGGGACACCAGAAAAGGGCTTCACAGATGGTACCCATGTGGGGAATCGAACCCAGATCTTTGGCATGATGAGCCAACGCTTTAACCACAAGGCTACCCTACTGCCACACTTTAATCAGAATGAATGTCGGTGTGATGGTAACATGTTTTGTATATCAGTCCATGTAGTAGTGTTTCAACTCGTGACAAGATGATATAGATGGTCAGCGGCTTTATTATCAGCAGAAATTGTTATTTGTAACATATACTCAGCTTGAAAATGCCATCCACATATCGTGTTTGGAATATGAACAATGCCAGTGTCTCGTGTTGATGACATTAATTTCAACATCTGTAAACTGAACAAAGGTTTGGGAGACAGGAGTAATCTGCTAATGATGATGTTCCTGTCCAATTTTACATGTTGTAAAGAAATGAGTTTAATCTCAGTACGAAGCTGGTGTTAGGTATACCTAAGGACAGGAGAACCCTTTGTATATCACTACATATATGGTCGTCACTGAGGGCGCCGGATCTATAAGAATCTGGACGAGAGACACTGGTTGGAACGGGAATTTCAGTTTATATCACAGAGAATCAGATTGATGTAGGCGAGGGGCCAGGAGGGACGCAGAATGTGAAATAATCCGCATCAGTGAAACTACAAGCATACAAGTTGCAGACAAGCCTGGATCCATTTGTCTAAAGTGATCTTAGTGTTATGAAAATTGACAAACTACATTTTCCAGAGTGAGTGAGTGAGTGAGTGATTCAGTGAGTGAGTGAGTGAGAGTGTGGGAGGGAGGGAAGGTGGTTGGGGGAGAGAGAGAGAAAGAATGAGTGAGTGAGTGTGGGAGGGAGAGTGTGTGGTTGGGAAAGAGAAAAAGAGTGAGTGAGTGAGTGAGTGAGAGTGTGGGTGGGAGGGAAGGTGGTGGGTGGGAGTGAGAGAAAAAGTGAGAATGAGTGAGTGTGGGAGGGAGAGTGTGTGGTTGGGCGGAAGAAAAAGAGTGAATTAGTGCATGAACGAGCAGGTGCGTAAGTGTGGTGGGTGGGAGAGAGAGATAAGGAGAGAGATAAAGTGTGAGTGTGGGAGGGAGGGAGGGAAGGTGGGTTGATCGGAGAAAAAGAGTGAGCGAGCGAGCAAGCCTACAAGTTGAGAATATCATCACTGGGATAAGTCCATGCCTTGCTTCAGAAGCAGCTAAGCACAGTCAACTACTAAGCTGCAACAAAACTGATGCCAGCTACAAAGCACCTATGTTGCGAGTCTCACAGAACACTCCTACAGAACTACAGATTCAGCCACCACTGAACACATCCAGTTCATTAGAAACCTAGCATCAACTACCTCTCCGTCATTCAACCTCCATCCACCTGCTCTATAGTTCTTTATTTCTATCTAAAACCTGTATCCTTGACAAATGTTTCTGCAGGTATACAAATGATTACAAAAAAGTCTACATCTGTCACATGTTTGCTTCAACAAACATATCCATTTTGCAACCATGACAAGAACCTTTTTTCAATGAATCATCATATATATGCCAGAATGTACAAAAACAGATATTTGTGTTCATAAAGGATACAAATAGTTGTTGCGTTCTTTTAATAAAGTAATTGAGAAATACAACCTAAGTAAAGGTTATTTCATGAGTCTGTCATTTGATGCTTGATATTGTTGGAACTGGAGTGTTTTTCTTGGACTTCAAAGAACCAGACTCAGACAAAATACACAAATAGCTGAACAGATAAACATACTGTGGAAATACCTTTATGTGTGCTGAACTACATGAAGGTTTGGGGCTGTTCATGTTTGGAGTACTATCGATACTTTGTTGAGATATATTCTTGTGGATGAGCCAGTGGACTTAAATTAATACTTTGTTGTGAGTGAGTAAGTGGACTTAAATATTCTTTCATGTGAGTGAGTAAGTGGGCTTAGGTCAATACTTTCTTATGAGTAAGTGGGCTCAAACTGATACTTTCATGTGAGTAAGTGGGCTCAAACTGATACTTTCATGCGAGTGAGCAAGTGGGCTTAGGTCAATACTTTCTTATGAGTAAGTGGGCTCAAACTGATACTTTCATGTGAGTAAGTGGGCTCAAACTGATACTTTCATGTGAGTAAGTGGGCTCAAACTGATACTTTCATGTAAGTGATACTTTAGTAAGTGGGACTTTCATGCGAAAGTGAGCAAGTGGGCTTAGGTCAATACTTTCTTATGAGTAAGTGGGCTCAAACTGATACTTTCATGTGAGTAAGTGGGCTCAAACTGATACTTTCATGTAAGTGGATTCAAACTGATACTTTCATGCGAGTAAGTGGATTCAAACTGATACTTTCATGTGAGTTAGTGGACTCAAACTGATACTTTCATGTGAGTTAGTGGACTCAAACTGATACTTTAACGTGAGTAAGTGGACTCAAACTGATACTTTCATGTGAGCAAGTGGGCTTAGGTCAATACTTTGTCATGAGTAAGTGGACTCAAACTGATACTTTCATGTGAGTTAGTGGACTCAAACTGATACTTTCATGTGAGTTAGTGGACTCAAACTGATACTTTCATGTGAGTTAGTTGACTAAAACTGATACTTTCATGTGAGTTAGTGGACTCAAACTGATACTTTCATGTGAGTTAGTGGACTCAAACTGATACTTTCATGTGAGTGAGTGAGCTCAAACTGATACTTTCATGTGAGTGAGTGAGCTCAAACTGATACTTTCATGTGAGTTAGTGGACTCAAATTGATAGTTTCATTTGAGTTAGTGGACTGAAACCCATACTTTCATGTGAGTTAGTGGACTTAAATTGATACTTTCATGCGAGTGAGTAAGTGGACTCAAACTGATACTTTCATGTGAGTTAGTTGACTCAAACTGATACTTTCATGTGAGCAAGTGGGCTTAGGTCAATACTTTGTCATGAGTAAGTGGACTCAAACTGATACTTTCATATGAGTTAGTGGACTCAAACTGATACTTTCATGTGAGTAAGTGGACTCAAACTGATACTTTCATGTGAGTTAGTTGACTCAAACTGATACTTTCATGTGAGTTAGTGGACTCAAACTGATACTTTCATGTGAGCAAGTGGGCTTAGGTCAATACTTTGTCATGAGTAAGTGGACTCAAACCGATACTTTCATGTGAGTGAGTAAGTGGCCTTAAAGAACAGCATTTATTATGAGTTGTATAAGATTAACATTAGTTGAAAGCAGAAAGTGACACTGATCAGAGAAGTTCATGGTTATGGACTGACAGTCTAAGGAACATAATCAGGATGATTCTAGGCCTCAAACCCACTGATATGTACTTGCTTGCTAAGGGACACTCTTGCACAGTGAATTTCAAGTCCTAATGATCTTTAACAACAATTTAATCTGATCAATTCCTACACTTTTAACATCAGTCATGTTATATATTTAGTTTGATTATGCATAGATAAAAATCAAACTACCTAATACTGATCTTCCAAGCATTTTATCACATGCATTCAAATTTGTCAAACATGATAATTTTATAGACACTTAATGGAGGAACATTTTAACAATTAAGGTATTTTAGCTGGGTCAAATCAAGCAAAAATACAAATGAAAACCCAATTTAAAAATAATTCTTTAGTGAGAGTGAGTTTAATTACATAATAAATATTATTTATATAAGATTATACAGTAGCCGTAGACAGCACATCACCAATAAGATATATTCAATACTTCCTGAACAGTCCGGTATGGTGTGGGAAGGTAACACATTACATGTAATCAAATATGTAACAGACTGAATACTTAGTTACATAATATTACATTCATAATTTGATATCATTCCAAATTGTATACAGTATTATTATTGATAGCCTTATGAATAGAATATGTCTGTACGGTCACAACACCTCGTAGTGTGATAGAGTCTCACGAGCAAGTTGTCGGAACCTGCCCCATTCACTATAGATTGTATACCTCCCAGCTGCTGCGAGCATAATCTATCGATGCTGTTAGAGAGGCAAAAACACACCACGAGAAAGCAATATGAGACAGTGAGGATATGAACCAGTAGGGAATATAAAATGATTCTTTGTTTTGGCCAAAGATACTGATTGTGAGAAATGAACAGTTATGAGCAGCTCTCCAGTAGTCCTCAGTAGGTCCGGAGCAGAGTTGAATGATTGGAAGCCAGCTGTGAGCTACTCGGATGTGAAGAGGGCACAGCGTAATACCGGCTCCTCGTGAATATAGTGTCGATGCTAGCATGGCAAGAAGTGTCTGTGGACGAGGAGGTTCTGATCCCTGCAATCAGCTTAACCCTAAGTAAGCTGGTAATCCATGGGAGTGTGGCAGGCGGAGCATTAACACTACAGCCTAAGCCACAAGTTAGCCAATCGACACAAATTTGTAAAAGGCTTCGTAATCAATTCAGACACTTGTCAATAGATGGTATTGATTATCTTAAAGTCATATTCTTTTCTGATGACAAAACCAGCGTAAGATAGGCTAGCACTGGGAACCTAACCCGATTGGCTAGTTCGAACATCAATTAAACATGCAATTCGTCTGCTCACTTCTATAGCACATGGCCAGACACTACTACGACCGTGGTGTGGAAGCAACTCATTGACCATGCTGGATGTATCAACATGGGATGGCTCTCCCAGCATTCACACTGTGATCCCAATGCATTGCTGAACTAACTTAGCCATTCATTACAGTAAGGACCACTCATACTCCTTGCTTGATGTCTTAAATAACCAATCACTGATGTTTGAGGACAGGAGGGAAGGTTTTAATTTTCTCGAGTACAGTTGGTCTTTTGATTTGGTATTCATTGTATGAGTGACTGGAGAACAATTGCTATTTCTTAATTCAGGGACAACGTTTTTTGTAGAGGTAGTGAACCTGATATGATTGTTCAAAGTTAGAAGACTTGGGAATTATACAAACAGAATCATCATCCGACTCGGCAACTAATCCAGGAAATAATCCGACGTTTGATCACTCCGAGACTTTCCAGGTGATCCGTATTACCCATGGGACTCCATCCGAGTATCACTCAACAGAAAGGCACGCAATTTCCACAAGCAATTGGCTCATATAGCAGTGGCAGGATGATTCCAAACGTGACGGACAGTGTGACCGGTTTTCATCTCTTAAGAAGATACCGGTCCTAGGATTGTGATAATTCACTGCTGTGCTTCTGGTCCAAGTTGTTATTTAACTCTATCACTTCCGTCGCACATTCTTTCATCCTGTATCCAAGTTCCGCACAAGTTTCATCAAACGATTTCACCAGCACGACGTATCACAAATGTATGAGTGCTCTCACAAATCAAATTTTAAAGATCGCAGTTTATCGCCTCGAAATGTCATTATCGGTTTTCACTATGAAAAATGTCCACTGTTTAAAAAGTTGTGAAATTTCTAGACAGTGCTGACAATTGGCAACAAAGACAGGAATTTGGAGTATTCAAGTGTTCGCACTGCTTCGATATAAATCAATACATGAACGGGATGGTTCATCCTACAGAGGAATAGCAATCGCTTCACTTTTTCTGAAGCACTGTAAGTAGAGTACATCATTTCCTACAGCCGAGAAAGTTAAGTGTACAATCTACCAACAACAGGATTATCAGGGAGTGTTCTAGTAAGGGATCAGTTCAAAATGCTGAGACAAACCTACGTGTTCCTTACCATGGCCGTGGAAAAAACATGTGATAGCTCAAGACGGAAATACTAACATCCGACCTGAAGAAAATTCCCACTGGAAATTGGATTGTGTTCTTCACCATGTTCTGTGATCGTAGTATTGTGTTCCTGCACTTCAAACTCGGGATAATCCTCACACTTCATGTGTTCCTCACATCGTTTGTGACAGGTAAGTCTTCTTCTTCATCTCCTATCCTACTTCCTCTTAGGATCGCACAAGTGTTCAAAACTACTCATGGTTATATCTCCAACTTTACATTATCTAATGTTGTTGGTTTCAGGAGCGAGATATATATTCAATATTTGATAACTTTTTAAAAAAAAAATCATTTTTTTAATGTGTTGTAAAAGTTTTCTTTGAAGTGATGTCTGACAAAGGATTAAACACAGTACAAGGAGTGTGTTTTTTTCAGTTGCACCAGGAAATCTGACTTAACTCGCTTGTTAGTTTCTTGGGGTTTTTTTTCATAAGAATTATTCACGTCTTATCAAAGGACTTAAAAAATCATCCTACAAAGAGTTTTTTGACATAGGCTTCTCTTATCTACTACATTCATGGATTGCTACGCTGCTTGTACAAATACAACCTTCAGCTGTATCTTTTCTCTCAACTTTATTTCCCTGTTTGTGAAGATTTGAAGACAGTAACATCTCATCTTCATTCATTCTGATTTCATTATTTCTCCATTTGTCAACCATAGCATCCCGTATTTGATTATGTCAATTAAAACCTATTAACTGCATTCCAATTTCCACATATCCCATCACAGCATATCATCACATATCCGTTATGATCAAACAATATTCACAAATGCATAACTTTCATTACTATTTTTCAAACAGAAAACGTCTTTTATACTATAAAATCATCGGCAGTGACCTGTATTGAAACTTATATGAATTACATGATAATGGACTCCAACAGTAATACCTTCTTATTCAGACATCACTGATCATTAGTGAAAATGTGCACTGACAGAATGGCTGAAAGTTGCTAGTGAGCTGCTATAGAGATCTATACTACAGTGAGCAGTGTCTGAAAGACCGAATGGTGCATAACACTGGCTTACACCTAGGTGTATATTGAGGTTCATTCCTAATGCACTGCGATAGTTACTCTGCATCTTGTTTAAGACCTGAATTGGTGGACTGGTGTGAGTTTTACACCCAGCGGAATCTGTTTTGGCAGATAATCGAGACTCATTATTCTCTAGTGTTGATATTTCGAATGACCATGATGCAAGCATCAAACAGCAATGTCGTATCTGTACCGGGCCGGTGGGGTAGCCTAGTGGTTTAGTGATATTTTGATAAAATGACAACCACTTTTACATTTCTCACAAATTGTTGCCAATAATTCAAGGCAAAGTCAACCTGCAATTCAGGTTTCTACATTTTCCATATCCTTATGTCTCAGAAAACATATACTGCTGATTTCATACAATTATTTTTGTCTCCTATGCCTCAGAAGGGAAGTTGGGGTAGCCTGGAGGTTAAAGTGTTTTCTAATTTTCCATATTTTTATGTCTCAGGAAACATATACTGCTGATTTTAAACAATTACTTTGTCTCTTATGCCTCAGTAGAGATGTTGGGTAGCCTGGAGGTTAAAGTGTTTGCCTATTATACTGAAGACCCGGGTTCGATTCCCCACATGGGCACATTGTGTGAGGCCCATTTCTGGTGCCCCCTGCCATGACATTGCTGAAATATTTCTAAAAACAGCGTAAAACCTAACTTACTCGTATCTACCGGTATACCACACTATGTACATACACCTACAAATAGCATCATGTACCAGATATTTTCATATAATCTGCCATATTTGTAAATTGAATCTGTAATATATTCTCATTACACATTGTTGTTGTTTTTTGTTTACATAGACAAATACTTAGGAATTACAGAAAGCAAATTCAAGAATCTGCTGACATGTTTCTTAATGTTTTTATGGTAATGGGTATTTCACATTCCAGAATTGTTTCCTTTGTCTTTGGATGTCATACGAATGGAGCAATAATAATCATTCATATGACTCCATACTTATGATCAGGAAGGTGGGGTAGCCTAGTGGTTAAAGCGTTAGCTCGTCATGTCGAAGACCTGGGTTCGATTCCATACATGGGTACAATGTGTGAAGCCCATTTCTGGTGTTCCCCACCATGATACTGCTGGAATATTGCTAAATATGGCGTAAAACCATACTCACTCACTCACACTTATGATCATCTAGAGAAACACACACATTCAAGTATACCTCAAGTATACAACACATACCGTTCTATATTTTAGTACTGATGAAAATTATATATATATAGATATTTCTAAAAGAAACATAGAAGATGAGGATGTATGAAACAAGAGAAGTGATGGTGGTTTTGTCTTTCTGTAAGTATACCACTCAAAAAAAGTTAAAGAATACTGGATTATTTTTTATATTACTGAATCATCGCTGAATGGCAGATTAACTACAGAAATGTGACAGGAACATTATCTTCTCACTCAAATCTAGTAAAAGAATATTGTTTCATATTTCTATAGCTAATTCATGACAGAGTAAACAAAGCAATAAAAATGAGTTGGTGTTCTGTAACTCCTTAATCAAAATAAATTAAATAACACTTGTTTCATATTACTGCATCTAATCAACATATTAACAAAAGTAGTGTGATTAATTAGTGTTCTTTAACTTCTCACTCGAAAACAAGTTAAAGAATGCTTAATTATTTCATAATATTGCAGTTGATCATTTTATGACAGATTAATTATAACATTATGAAAGAATCAGTGTTTTTACATTTCTTTTGACTTGTTCATGTAAGTACATATTATGCAGATTATGAAAGTAAATTTCTGTCATTGGTTTAAAAGAAGCATTATTAGTTTAACTGACATATCTTAATTCAATTATTTTTCAGATCAGTGTAATAAAACCAATGATGCTTGATGAGTATTAGTTGCATAATGCATCATTGTTACATACTACACAATATAGTATTGTATATTACCTGGCATAGTATTGTATATTACCTAGGAAAGTATTGTATATTACCTGGTAAAGTATTGTATATTGCATGGTATAGTAGTATTGTATATTACCCATAGCATTGTATATAGTATTGTATATTACCAGGTATAGTATTGTATATTACCTGGCATAGTATTGTATATTACCTAGGAAAGTATTGTATATTACCTGGTAAAGTATTGTATATTACATGGTAAAGTATTGTATATTACCAGGTATAGTATTGTATATTACCTGGCATAGTATTATATATTACCTAGGAGAGTATTGTATATTACCTGGTAAAGTATTGTATATTACCAGGTATAGTATTGTATATTACCTAGGATAGTATTGTATATTACCTGGTATAGTATTGTATATTACCTGGTATAGTATTGTATATTACCTGAGTATTGTATAGTATTGTATATTACCAGGTATAGTATTGTATATTACCATGGTATAGTATTGTATATTACCAGGTATAGTATTGTATATTACCTGGCATAGTATTATATATGCATAGTATTACCTGGTATTACCTGGTAGAGTATTGTATATTACCTGGTAAAGTATTGTATATTACCAGGTATAGTATTGTATATTACCTGACATAGTATTATATATTACCTAGGAGAGTATTGTATATTACCTGGTAAAGTATTGTATATTACCAGGTATAGTATTGTATATTACCTGGTAAAGTATTGTATATTACCAGGTATAGTATTGTATATTACACATGATAGTATTGTATATTACACAGTATAGCACTGTATGTTACCTTGTCAAGTACTGCATATCACACAGTATAATATTGTGACAGACTTTCAGACATATTTCTAATATCACATGGCACCATTGTATGGCATCTTCAGTTCAGGGTGATCACATCTGTCTTTGAAATGGAAACCTAAGCTTCCTTTATCTCCTCTTTGAAATAGTACTTTCCAAGAGTGACTAATGACATAGAAAACTTAAGTAATACTGAGTCTAGATCACCAAATTCCTTTATTCTCACTTTGAAATACTACTTTCATCCCAAGAACACAGACTGGTTACAAAGGAAAACAGGGGAATCCTTGAGGGACAGTTATTTCAAATTTCTCAACCGTTCTTTGAAATACTACTTTAATTCACTGACAATTAATTATTTCCCCTGTCTGTCTTAGAAAAAATACTTGAATTAAAAACAGATGGATTTGGGAACTTAGGTACAGTTAAGGCTCTCTTGGAATATACGAAAACATGGTTTGACATCAAAAAGGTGAAAGGATAGAAAAATAACCCCAAAAATTAAAACATTCAATGTATCCGAGGTGTATCATGCAGACTTGTTTTGTCTTGAGTTCCTGGCTGTTTTTGCTGAGAGGATTATTTCAGTCGATGCTTAAAGAGCTTAAGTCCCCTACACCTTTAGAGCCCAAATATTATCTTTGGGTTCAGTAGTGTTCTATGAATTCCCGCATCAACAGTCATCCATTATGGTGGGCGGTGAACTTATAAACAAAGCATCATCAAGTGGGTTAAGTGAAATAGCTACGTGTCCAACATCATTAGGAGATTCATTTATCTTATTGACAATAGGTGAGTGAGGTGAAATAGTGCTTAACGTCACATTATTGCACCTTAAGAGTGAGATGTATACCCAGGTGTGTCTTTAGAGGGGTGTTTGTACTAGTTTGGAAAAATACTGGTTCCATAGTTCCAGCATGCCGTACTTTAACATGGAATCCCCAGTCAGACACAGTATGCCGATTCCAAGCTGAGTCTTTGTTTTATTCCCAAATGGTGAGTGTACAAGTACCATTTTTTAACATGTTTGGTATAATCGAGCAGAGGATTGAGTATGGTTTCATGCTGTTTTCAGCAATATTCCAGCAATATCATGGCAGCGGAAACCAGAAATGGTCTTCATACATTGTACCCATGTGGGAATTGAATACAGTTCTTCAGCGTGACAAGCGCACACTTTAACCACTAGGCTACCCCACTGCCGCAGTATAGGACTGACCTTCTTCTCTCAGCACAAAGACTCTATCCACAAGACCATTGAGGCAGTGGTATTGACAATAAATACCACACATCAAGTTAAGGGTTCATAAGAGATATCATGTACAGTGGAACCTGGTTAAGTTGGATCATGCAAATCCCAATAAAATAATCATGGAAACAATTCCAGATTAACAAGGTTAAGAAGTCTTTTGAGGATATAAAGACATTCCTAACAATTAACATTCAGAGAGTGAGGTGTCCAGATTAGTCAGGTCATGATTATCTGAGGGTTTTATATTTCTACACCATTTTGATAGGGATATAGAGGATATTATATGAGTGTCCATGTCATACTATGTTTACGACATGAGTGCTTAAATGTTGGTATTTCCCGAGCGAGAGCGAGGGATATACCGATATTTAGGCACGAGTGTCATAAACATAGTATGATATGGGCACGAATATAATATCATGTTAATTACAGAAGTCGTCAAATTCAGGAAAATAACCCAAATCTACTTTCGAACATAGGCTGTCTACCCGCCATCGCCACATGTAGAACGCAACGTCACAGAAGAAACATGGCGTCATAGCATTGTTCACGACGTCACGTCACCATGACAAAGTGATATTTTGCCCTAGGGCATCGTATGAAAAATATGAACCCCGATATGTTCGCCCTCGTAGGTAATAAAATCAGTTATTCCATGTTGCACCCCACTAATGCCTTCTGTAATGTGTATACATGCGAATAGTGTGACTCATAACAGTTGGAGATCTTGTGGCGATCCACAAAATGTTCGTAGCATTATGCTATTTGTTAGCCTATGATAAAGTATAGAGTTACAATAGGTCAGAATATTTCGAACGCTTTGTAGATCAGAACCCGTGCTCTTTATTATTCCTCCCTGTCTGCATCCTACTAGTCCAACATAGAAAGACGGATCAAAGTCAGGGAGATAAACTTTAATTAATTCTTACTTCACTATCGCAGACAGGTTTTTTTCCTTCACTATCTCAGATATCAAATCATTACTTCATTGTGCTGTAATTCTTTTACTTATAATTACTTTTTAACTTATAATAACTCGCATGTTTACCACTTATGTTGTCACTGCTGACGCTTAATACTTCATTCTTCGTTGGGATCAATAATTGTTTCACTGTCTCAGATGTTGTACACTTACTTCACTATATCAGATGTTTTACACTTACTTCACTATATCAGATGCTTTACACTTACTTCACTATATCAGATGTTAAGACTTACTCCATTGTCTCAGATTTTTAATAATTACTTCATTGCCTAAAATGTTTAACATTTGCTTTAATGTCTCCGATGTTTAATACTTACTTCGTTGCCTAAAGTGTTCACTGTCTCAGGTGTTTACTATTGACTTCACTGTCTAAGGTGTTTAGTATTGACTTCACTGTCTCAGGTGTTTACTATTGATGTCACTGTTTCAGATGTTTACTATTGACTTCACTGTCTCAGGTGTTTACTATTGATGTCACTGTCTCAGGTGTTTACTATTGACTGTCACTGTCTCAGGTGTTTACTATTGATTCACTGTCTCAGGTGTTTACTATTGACTTCACTGTCTCAGGTGTTTACTATTGACTTCACTGTCTCAGGTGTTTACTATTGACTTCACTGTCTCAGGTGTTTACTATTGACTGTCACTGTCTCTGGTGTTTACTATTGACTTCACTGTCTCAGGTGTTTACTATTGACTTCACTGTCTCAGGTGTTTACTATTGACTTCACTGTCTCAGGTGTTTACTATTGACTTCACTGTGTCAGGTGTTTACTATTGACTTCACTGTCTCCAGGTGTTTACTATTGATGTCACTGTCTCAGGTGTTTACTATTGACTTCACTGTGTCAGGTGGTTACTATTGACATCACTAGCTCAGGTGGTTACTATTCACTTCACTATCTCAGGTGTTAATACTACACAAATTCAAATGATATTTACCACACTGGACTAGAAAAAGGCAATATGGTGGGGAAATATGTGACTCAGTGATGACCCCTGGTGTCTATGAACAGTGTAAACATGTTCTGTACAGTGTAAACATGTTCTGTACCACCACCTCTCAGTTACAGAACCTGCATGGAATGGTAAGTGTTTCCTGCCAAAAGCACCAGTACACCTCACATAAACATCAATCCCCACAAATTGTTTTGTCTCTCTCAACAAGCAGCTTCTAAAAGACAATCAAACCTAAGCACAAAACATCAGACTTCCAATGCAAAGCAACATCTCAACACTGTTACAAAACATTAATTATTTATGAATCATTACAGACTTACATAACAAGTGAAAAATATTTAAATACTTTCACAGATATAGATTTTTTCATATATGCCTTACATTACATAGGATCTCCAAACAGATGTTTAATGTGCAGTTGTAGATCAAATTGTATATTATGTTATTCATGATTGTTTAGTGAGCACTTTTAGTATGGCTAGAGACACTACTAGTATTAACAGTGTTCAAGAAATATCTGGGAGGTGACACAGCCTTGTGGTTAAAGCATTTGCCCATCATGCCGAAGACCTGGGTTTGATTTCACACATGGCTACAATATGTGAAGCCCATTTCTGGTGTGCAATGTTGTGATGTTACTGGAAATTTGCTAAAAGTGGCATAAAACTCCCTCACTCACTCACTCAAGGAATATCATGACAGTGGGCAGCAAGAGTATCAAAACATTACATTTAATCATCTACTGAATTATAGTCTGTTTGCAGTGAAAACGTACCGGTGAATTTCACTTTAAACAAAAACTGTAAATCGAATACAGTCAAATTAAGATTGAGAATCCTCATAATTCTACCTTGCCAATTTAAAAATTAAATCTTAGATTTTTATTAAACTTAGGAAAAAAGTTGTTTAACAAACGATCATTGTTTCAAATCTCTTACAATGGTTTGTATTACATGGGGTTAAGCGCAGTAGTTGGAACAGTGAAACAAATGCACGTGCGGTACGTGATGAGCGTTAACTTAGACCAACCCTCCTTGTTCTCGGTGTTGCATTTAATGTGCATACCCCCTTGTAATAAAAACCAATAATACCGATCGTTTGTTAAACAACTTTTATTCTAAGTTGAATAAAAATCTGAGATTTAAATTTTGAAATGGCAAGGTAAAATTATGACGAATCGCAATCTTAATTTCTATTTATTGATTTCCATTTTTGTTTAAGTAAAATTCATCAGTACATTTTCACCGCAAACAGACTATAGTACTGAACAGTAAAGTAGTTCAATGCAGAGCGGGACACTGATTAGATACAAATGGTTGTTCTTAAATGTTATACTCAATCAAGCACTGGTATTTGTGTCTTGATGAATGAGTTATGTCCCTTTGCAATGCCAGGACCAGTTGAATCTACCTCAAATATGGTCACTACCTTACCTGTCCAAGCAAATGTTATAACCATGTTGTAACCAGCAATCAGTAACATTGTGACAACATTGCATTCCAACCATTAATACAATAAAAAAATATTGCTTTCATAAACAAGAAACTATTGCAAGATCATTATTTTCAATTGAAATCAAGTCCTTTGTATGAAATTATTTATGCATTTCAATTCTAAAACATATCTCTTAATGAATAAGAAAACAATATTCAAAACCAGGGTCAACAACATGCTTCATGATCATCATTTTAAACCATACAGAGAGACCCTAGAGAATGGTATGACTTATTCAACAGCATTTAAATGGATATTAGCACCAAACTGCATGTAAATGTCATCCCTGTCAAGACATCATGAGAATACATGACAGGCATGTCAATCATGAATACACGTCTATAACAACCTAATGTTGCAGGAATGTGTTTTGGTAATGTTAAGCCATAACGTAGCAGCATTAAGAAAACCAACCATTGTGGCAAAGCTATTTTCCAACACTGCTGCCACAAGTAAGATTTTGTAGTTGTTAGGGTATGAATGGAGGTAATATTTTTAAATATATGGGTTTGGGCTTTTGTCTTATATTAAGCTTCAGCTTCTCAGGAATACACCGGGGCGGTGGGGTAGTCTAGTAGTTAAAGCGTTGGCTCGTCACGCCGAAGACCCGGGTTCGAATCCCCACATGGGTACAATGAGTGAAGCCCATTTCTGGTGTCCCCCGCCGTGATATTGCTGGAATATTGCTAAAAGCGGCGTAAAACAAAACTCAGTCAGTCAGGAATACACCCATGCTTCTGGGTTTCACTAGAATTGGTTGGTTGTTGTTTAACACCACACTCAGCAATATTCCAGCTATATGGTAACGATCTGTAAATAATCTAGTCTAAACCAGACAATCCAGTGATCAACAGCATGAGCATCGATCTACGCAATTAAGATACAGTGAGTCACCCAAATCAGCGAGCCTGCTCACCCAATCCCATTAGGCGACTCTTACGACAAGCACAACGACCATTTGTAACCCGGATCTTCACGGGTCGTTTCACCGAAGGCGTAAGCATCCTGGATCTGTATCACATCATCAGATTTAAGCTAATAACACTGAAATAATTTTCAAAGTGGTGTGAAAACAGCTCTTTCGCACACTCATTTCACACTGACCAGGTACAGGGGTTCTAACTGGCAGGAAAAGCTGGATTATCCAGGATTTCAGCACACGACTTTCAGTGGTTGGAATTTGTAGCAACACAATGACAGTTGCTAGTCACGGATGCCAACACTTATTTGGATATGTTTGTGAACTGGAGAAATAACTTGCCTTCATCAAGGAAAAGAATTGTTTTCTGTCAAAAGGCTTGGAATCGAGTGAGCCCGGAGCGTAACCAGACTGGGCAAGAAAACAACCAAACCCGGCTACATCAAGCAGGAGTTGTCAGCAATAAGACAGACAGCATCTCGTTGGTTTGTTATTCTGGTTCGCTGTTTGCTATACTTCTAAAGAAAATAATTCCTGGTTTAGTATATGCCCTGATAAATATTCAGACACACAACTGGTATTTGAAAATGAGTCTCAATGGCTGAGACAGGACAAATAAGATTTACCTTCAACTCACAAATCAATGTGGCATTTGTTTGCTAATTGTCTTATATATTTAGATACGGTAGGAGAAAGTATAATTTTGAGCAGTGTTTGAAGTTTATTGTCAACACGCTAAAAAGTATTTTCTGCTTGTGGTGACTACAGCTCCAGTGGTGTAAAAACAAAGATCTGTCTCAATCATTCCTTTTTATTCACCATGAGTGTAGACTTTGTAGAATTTGTTGCAAAGAAACCAAGTAACACCATAATATGCCACAAAATGAACACTGTGACTTTTTCTTAGCATCATCCAAGGCAAGTTTATGTCTGCAACCTGAGTTTCGGAAGTGACAATGTGAGTTACCTCCCCTTGTTTGGTACATGTGTCCTTGACCTTGAGTACCACAATCACATTGACATGTAGGTACATTACATGGAATATGTTCAAGTGGAATATAATTCCTGTCAACCAGTTTTGGTAAGTTATACTTCTTTCAATATTTGTAAAGTTTTAGGCAGTTTCTGCTGGAATATATAAGTTTATCAAGCCCAAAAAAGTACTCAAAGTGTGTGTGAATGTGTATGATTTTATGCAACCTTCAGCAATGTCCTAGTAGTGTTTCAGTGGGGCACACTACTATTCATCTCCAGACATAGCACCATAATAGATTAAGCTGAAGACGAGTAAAATCCAATCCTGATAGTCTCCATTGACCCAAAGCATTTGAGGGCTATAATTCTGAATCAGTTCTGCCTGTTTCAATTTGGCTACAAATTGGAACTAAATAAAGCTGAGAGAAAATTTCAACTTTCTAGTCTGTTCAAGGAGGACAAGTCACAAATTCTGAGGCCAGTGATTAATGTTTACACTAGACGTCTGGATATATAACCAAATTCTACAGCTGCATCCAACAATCACATACAAGGCGTGTATCTCCGTCAATATGTACCCCATGAAGATCTAGGTTAGAATTGGTCTTCAGCAACCCATGCTTATCGTAAGAGGCAACTGATGTCATCGCATTGTTGGGATCGCTGTCTTGGCTGACACATGTCTTCATATCTCAATTGCGTAGATCAATGTCCATGCTTTTGATCACTGGATTTTCTGGTCCAGACTTGATTATTTACAGACAGGTGCCATATATCTTGAATATGGTTGAGTGCATCATTAAACAACACCCAAACCAAATCCATCAATACACATTTTCTCTGACGATGGAAATGTTGATTCAATATATATCAATATGATTGTCACTTATAGCTCTTTTATGCGGCTACAACAGACTCAGTGGATGTATTTATATTGTTCATAGGTAAGCCAAGTGCAAGGTATTGATTGATAATCCTTTCTGATACATCACCCTCAGCTGATGTTAATGATTATGAAGTTGATTATTGTTATCCACACACCATCTGAAATAATAGAATTCTTCCAGTTCAGTGATTCTGAACAGAATATACACAGAATAATATTATAAACAAGATAGACAGCCAGGTGTGAAGTAGGCAAATTCAATCATGCATACATATTTTTGATTAGAAATAAAATAAGTAGGATGAAAGGCTTGCATTAACTATTGTTGTTCCTAATATATGATATTTTGGGATGAAAAACAAAACAGAATTGTGACCTCTGAATTGAAAAGACATATTTTGTCCTTATGGAAAATGAGATCTAAATATAACAAATATTTGAGGCATTCTCATGTTCATTAATGATTTGTGTATGAGCTTTGATAATCTAGATTAGTATTATATATAAATTCCATCTTCTCTAGAGAAAAAAAATATCATCATCATCATCATCATCATCATCATCATCATCGACATCGTCATCGTCATCATCATCGACGTCATCGTCATCATCATCGACATCGTCATCATCATCATCATCATCATCATCATCATGTTATAGGAGGGTTTTACCTTAATTGCTTTCAGTGGATTTTAGATGTAGACGTGATGAACACAAGTTAGTTAGTGCTATAGATATACAACTTCTTTATTACAATATTTGCAATTTTTTGGTATGGGTTCTAACACTGATATTAAGCATCATAATGATGCTAACATCTACACTGAAGCATTGCATATATTGTACTAAAGAAGTTGTATGTCCATAGAACTATCACCATGGTCAGGATTTTATTTTGACTCAGGAACTCAAATAAATATTTTCAAGATAAGTTCCAGGAAAAAACCTGTCCTGGGTGCTGCTGTACAAAATGACCTTATCGCTAAGACTACCTTAAGTCTATGTTAAGGTATGGGAGTTACGGCCACCTTAGCACTAAGATCACTTTGTACAACGGCGCCCTGTAAGGTAATAAAATGGTTCCGCCAGGTTTACAGTAGAATTTGATTACTATATTAATTATGCCTTTTGTATATCTTAACAATAATTTGTTGCTAAGATACTATTTGTGTGTCCCCTTGGATGCAACATATCCGTTTTCCTGTTTCTATTCTATACATTTGTACATACTGGAGATATATCTCTGCATTGCATAAAAACTGTAATCATAATTACAAAGTATGTCTCATGTTTTTATCAAAAACATGTTACATTTCTCTTCACTGTTGAACACCCATTGCATATTATTCATACAGTTAATGTACTCGATGTGAACTGGATGTAGACTAGACTGAATCATTAAATTGTCGGTCAACATAGGTTATATTTGGAAACAAATAAGGCTGAGATCAGATCATTCAAAAGAAACACAGAAACAAAACATGGGCCTCATACCAAGAACAATCTTTTGGCTACGACGATTGTAAGACAGTGTTAAAGTATAAAAGTTATCATCAGCTTAGCACTAAGATAGATTTGTAGAGGCTGCCACCATTCTACAGCTAAGACTATTTGAGAAATGATAATAGTAAGAGGGCTTCATATAATCAAATCTGTTACAGACAAACTAGTGGTTAAGAGCTTGAGCTCACATTTTATAACCACCAAATCCCCATTTCTGCTTTTGGTATCAAGGTTAGGACTGGGTGTTATTTTCACCTTGACTTGAAAGGTGTATGTGAGAGGGTGGGTTTGGTTTTACGCTGCTCTTAGCATTATTCCAGCAATATCACAAGGACGCCAGAAATTGTCTTCGCGAACTGTATCCATGTGGGGAATTGAACTCAGACATGCAAACAGTTTAAACCACTAGGCTACCCCAAAGGTGTATGGAGAGACATTTGGCTCCCAGAATCTTTAGAGTAAAGAGAAGCATGGGGCACTAGGAACCTGCCCTTGATTCACAATCATGGACAAGCACTGGCTATTTGAGACCAACTCTGTCCCAGAATCCCAGTGGGAGATAAGCATGAATCTACTGGTGATCTACTCTGCCCTAAAGATACAGGCATGGGAATCAAATCTGACCTTGAACCCCAAAGGGAGATAACCATGAAAACATGTCGGCTTATTCTGTTGCTGCATGTTTAAAGGGATAGACCAAATAAACATTGGAATTGATGAAGAGTCAAGTGCCACAACACCCAATAACAATTTTATTACCATCCTTCAATAGTGCTTCAAACAATTTTTGTCCAAAATACAACAGTGACCAAAAATCATATAACATCACAGCCACTATCAGAGTTTGATAACATTTGCTTCACTTACAAGAATATCATATAGAAGGGTGAGTGTGTGTGTGTGTGAGTGTGTGTGTGTGTGAGTGTGGTGTGTGTGTGTGTGTGTGTGTGTGTGTGTGTGTGTGTGTGTGGTGTGTGTGTGTGTGTGTGTGTGTGAGTGTGTGGGTGTGTGGGTGAGTTTGATGCATGTATGAATGCACTTATGTGTGCAAAGAATTGTGATGTATGTGCAATATACATTTTTATTTATCTTAAATGTTTTTACTGTGATATGTGTCTCACAGGCCAAATGGATGGGAAATGTTTACTATGTACTGCATATTAGCATGTGACACAATAATAAAATATTTTTCTTCTTCTTCTTCTTCAATATCATCAACCCACAGCAGATTATTATTGTTGAGTGTTTTAGTCACAGAACCAAATAGTCTATGTCTGCAATTTGAAATTCAATTCACAAACTATTTAACAGATAACCAGATCATTTTTGTGTGTCTGAGAATATCATGGAGATTCATCTACCATTTGGTATAAATATCATGATGATTTATGGACCAACCAAACAAAGATCTAATGAATATAACAGAAAAGTGTTCAAAGGAAACAGTTGATGAAAGTTTGATTATAACAGAAATATTCTGAAATGAAGCAATGAACAAAATAAACCAATACAAAATATCATAAAATATAAAGTTCAAATTAGCATTTTCCACATCAAATATTTTAAATTAATGTTATGACAAAAACAATTACCAGACAAATTTGTATTAATATCAATCATAGCTGACTAAAATACAAGTTTGATTGAAACAAAACATCTGATGATGATCGGAATGATAGATGAAGTGAAAACAAAGAGCACATGACATTTGAAAACTTTGGAAATGTCTTTGTGAAACACAACAGTATCATCTACATACATCTGTACCAATTATACTTACATCTACATCGATGATACTTACTTTGATGAAAGTATTATCTATGTAGATGTAAGTACGATCTACATAGATGTACGTGTTATCTACATAGATGTAAGTATCTATGTCGATGAAAGTACCATCTATGTAGATGTAAGTACGATCTACGTAGATGTACGTGTTATCTACGTAGATGTAAGTATCTATGTCGATGAAAGTACCATCTACTATATAGATGATCCACGATGTAAGTGTTATCTACGTAGATGTAAGTACCATTTATGTAGATGTAAGTATCATCTACATAGATGTAAGTATTATCTATGTAGGTGAAGTATCATTTATCTATTTGTAAGTACAATCTACGAAGATGTAAATATTATCTATGTTGGTCTAAGTGTCATCTATGTAGATGTAAGCATTAATGTAAGTATAAGTATCACCTATGTAGATGTAAGTATTATCTACGTAGATGTGGTATTATGTAGATGTATATGTTGATAAAAGTACCATAATGAGATTTATTATCTATGTATGTATAAGAGTACAGTAGATGTATGTATGTATGTAGATGTAGAGATGTACCAGTAGATAGTACCATCTATGTTGATGTAAAGTATCTATAGATGTAAGTACCACTATGTAAGCATTATCTATGTATGTATAAGTTATCACTTAAAGATGTATGTAGATCTATATTATCCATACCATCTACGATGATAAGTATTATCTATGTAGATGTAAGTATTATCTATGTAGATGTATAAGCATCATCTACGTGATGTAAGTATTATCTCTACATGTAAGTAGTATCACAGTGAAAGTACATTATCTATGTAGATGTAGAAGTACTGTCCTCTATGTTGATGAAAGTACCATCTATGTAGATGTAAGTAAGCATGTCTATGTAGATGTAAAGTATTATCTACATAGATGTAAGTACCAGTGTCCTCTACAGTGATCTATGTAGATGTAAGTATGAAGCACTGTCTATGTAGATGTAAGTATTATCTACATAGATGTAAGTATTATCCAGTGTCCTCTACAGTGATGAAGCACTGTCTATGTAGATGTAAGCATTATCCAGTGTCCTCTACAGTGATGAAGCACTGTCTATGTAGATGTAAGTATTATCTACATAGATGTAAGCATTATCTATGCAGTAGATGTAAGTACAGTGATGAAGCATTACTGTCTATGTACATGTGAAGCACTGTCTATGTAGATGTAAGCATTAAGCAGTGATTATCCAGGTGTCCTCTACAGTGATGAAGCACTGTCTATGTAGATGTAAGCATGAAGTCCTCACTCTACAGTGATGAAGCACTGTCTATGTAGATGGAAGCATTATCCAGTGTCCTCTACAGTGATGAAGCACTGTCTATGTAGATGGAAGCATTATCCGGTGTCCTCTACAGTGATGAAGCACTGTCTATGTAGATGGAAGCATTATCCAGTGTCCTCTACAGTGATGAAGCACTGTCTATGTAGATGGAAGCATTATCCAGTGTCCCTACAGTGATGAAGCACTGTCTATGTAGATGCATGAAAGTATTATCAGTGTCCTCTACAGTGATGAAGCACTGTCTATGTAGATGGAAGCATTATCCAGTGTCCTCTACAGTGATGAAGCACTGTCTATGTAGATGGAAGCATTATCCAGTGTCCTCTACAGTGATGAAGCACTGTCTATGTAGATGGAAGCATTATCCAGTGTCCTCTACAGTGATGAAGCACTGTCTATGTAGATGGAAGCATTATCCAGTGTCCTCTACAGTGATGAAGCACTGTCTATGTAGATGATGGAAGCATTATCATGTAGATGTAAGTATTATCCAGTGTCCTCTACAGTGATGAAGCACTGTCTATGTAGATGGAAGCATATAGTGTCCTCTACAGTGATGAAGCACTGTCATGTAGTGTCCTCTACAGTGATGAAGCACTGTCCTCTCAGTGATATGTAGATGTAGATGGAAGCATTATCCGGGTGTCCTCTACAGTGATGAAGCAGTGTCCTCTACAGTGATGAAGCACTGTCTATGTAGATGTAAGCATTATCCAGTGTCCTCTACAGTGATGAAGCACTGTCTATGTAGATGTAAGTACCATTTATGTAGATGTAAGTACTATCTACGTTGATGAAAGTATCATCTACGTAGATGTAAGTATTATCTATGCAGATGTAGGTACCATCTACATTCCTCTACAGTGATGAAGCACTGTCTATGTAGATGTAAGTACATCAACCGTGATGATGTTTTTTCAGACTGTTGTACTAATATACTTCCATAGTAAACTCTAGAGTTGTACACAGAATACTGGGACCTGTATGTCTGGAACTGTGTTTACAGTTAGCCTCTATATTTGTACTTGGGCAATGATGTCAATAGGTCCATATGTTTTCAGAGACATTTTCAAAATATTCTCAGAAATATTGCTCATGGACAGAGCAACATATGATCCTGCCCTAAGATACACCTTACTCAACCTTATGTGTTTCTCTATCAAAGAAAGGCTTTTTAAAGGTTTAGCCTTCATTTTTTAGTTTTAAATGGTCTTAGTTGTTGTTTTTTATGGTAAAGTGAAATGCTTTTGAGATGTACATCAGTTTGAATGAGGAACAAAATATAAGGGACTTGAATTTATACAATTATATGATGATGATGATGATGATGATGATGATGATGACGACAACGAGAACGGTGACGATGATGATGATGATGATGCAGGAATGGTGGTCAAGGTGACTTTTGCCTCAAGTTTTTAACAAACACAAAATGGAACTGAGTATTGGTTTTTCGGAAGATTGGCAAAACATTGAAAGAGAATTCCTAAACCCTCAACCTCAAGTCATTGTGAAGATCGCAGTGTACACATATTGCCAGCAGCAGAAACATAAACCATAAACTGTGTGCAAAACAAGGATGTTTATTGTTTACAGTAACAAATACCTTAACTTGACCACTGTGAGACCAGTGTTGAATTTACTTATGTCAGTTGTTGACAGTGAGAGTCATGCCAGAAGTAGTAATTGGATGAAGATGTTCCACACCCGAATGGCTGCAAATGCTGCATTAGCACACAAAAGAATAGGAAACTGTGAAATCATCAGAGCAGAACATGATTCACACACTTGAATACTACCCTCCGCAGTTAAATATTTGTTCCATATTCAATAACCATATTATATTACTTCCCTGGAATTAGTCAAGGGACCACCAAGCCGTGTTCATTTCAGATATTTGATGATTTGATTGCCTATTCATTGATGCCAGGACTACATGTGACTAATGGGGGAATGGGGGTCCTCGGGGCATCAGCTGATGATGCAGGCATGTCAAGGGAGGAGAACAACAGCTAGTTTCATTAACATGCAGACAGGGAGATGGGGGTCCTTAACACATCATAGTAATGAACATGGTTTGAGCATTTCCTGAATCATGTAAGAGTGAGTGAGTGGATTGTGTTTGTGGGGTAGTCAAGGATATGCTTGATATATCTGGTTGTGGAGTGCTGCCAGACCTGAAACAAATTGGTGGTCTTTAGGGTGAGTGAGTGGATTACAATTGTGGGATGGTGGGATATGCAGTATGCCAGGTGTATTTGGCTATTTGGTGAGTGGTTGCGTGGTTCAGTGGTTCAGTGGGTGAGTGAGTGAGGGAGCGAGCGAGCGAGTGTATCATTTCACCTGTTGTCATACCTTACAAACAACAAATCTTAGAGTAAGTAGTTGGTTGGTGGGTTGGGTGAGTAGGTGAGTTGGTGATTGAGTGATTGAGTGATTGAGTGATTGAATGGATAAGTGAGTGATTCAGTGGTTGAGTGAGTGAGTATATCATTTCACCTGTGGTCATAACTTTCAAATAGCAATCCTAGAGATACAACAATCGAAACTCCCATACTCCAAAATAGACTTACGTTCAACGCATCACTAAGATCATTTTGTGATAGTTGGTCATGGAACAAATAAACCTTACACACAGACAATACGCCTCATCCTTTGTTCTCTCAACTAAACCAACCAAACTAAGGATGTCATCTACGGGATGACTCCACACCCTGCTACATCTATATTCCATAAAATACTTTCACTGGCCCCTGACGGTCATAACTCCCATACTCTAACATAAACATACGATTCTCTAAGATCATGTTATGCACGTGACCATGGAACAGACAACCCTGTGGCGAACAGAGTAAAGTTCAATGGCAGACACAGTATGACGATACTTATCCCGTCTGCTTCGTCCAGCGTCTGGTCCTCCGAGGGGGTCATCAATCCTACAACTAGCCATGTAGTTAATGCAACTACCGATCCCAAGTTTTGCATGTCAGCTTTAATGGCAACCATAAGGTTCCAGGGACATGGTGTGCACTGAGATCCCTACAGACAGCCAGACATGAGATGAAAGTTATAAAGCATATTGCAACTGACATGTGGCCAGTAATGTTGCATCATTGCTGGGTGGAATGAAATCACAAGTGCAATGTTTGCCTACAGTCAATAAGGCTGAAATGTAACGCTGAAGTCGTGATATATGCTTTGGACCATGACTTCGTAAAGTTGTGTGAATGTGTGCTCATTTCTATGCTTCAGCGGAAACAATGAGCTTTACTTGTTTGAGTGGCATTTTAGATGTTGGGATGGACAATATTGATAAAACTTTATGGCTAACAACTTCTTTATTTTGTGAGCGCGACATTTCAAATACAGATTCTTGTACCGTTGTCCTGTTTGACAACAGCACAAGAATTTGTATCGAAATGTCGCACTCCTGAAATAAAGAAGTTGTTATCCATAAAGTTTGTTCAACAATGAGTTTTATCATGTCTCACATCAATGTGTTGAACACTGAGTGGCACTGTGCATCTATGAGTGGTTTCTGTTAAACTTCTTCCAAACATACTTACAAAGTGGATTTCATGCGATAAAACCCAAATGTTCAGAAACAGTTTGTAAAACAATAGGCATTGTTAGACCAGAGCTGTAGATTTTGCCCCGATGACTGACTGAGTTTGGTTTTACGCCGCTTTTAGCAATATTCCAGCAATATCACGGCGATGGACACCAGAAATGGGCATAGCACATTGTACCCATGTGGGGATTCGAACCCGGGTCTTCGGCGTGACGAGCCAACGCTTTAACCATTAGGCTACCCCGCCGCCCCTTTGCCCTGATGAATGCCATGTGGATCAAGTGATGTACAATAACATTGGAACACATCTTGTTCAATGGTACACCAATAATGTACCCCAAGAATTATACTTCATTTATATTTGATACCATTATACAATGATGAATCTCAAGTTGAATATACCTTGAGCTTGGCACAGTCGAACTGGATGTGAGTATGGACCTAAACTTAAAGTCTGTGGTATTAGGGTCTTTGGAAGTTAAAAGTGACCATTGCACAAACTGTCCGTGTATGCATCTGAATGCAGTCAATGCAGCTAAGTGTATGGATGCACTCTTTGACTAACGCTCAGTACATATAATTTTGATAGAAAGAAATAATTCCATTTAAACTGAAAATGAATGAGCCCCAGTGAGATTGGAGATTCCGAACCTGAGGAAAGCCTACAGATGCTTCATTTAAGACAGATGGTGGTCTGATGACGTGTTACCAGATGCAGACACCATATCCTGTACCTCAGTATATGGCTGGTTCCACTCAGCAATATTCCAGCTATATGGCAGCAGTCTGTACAAAATCGGTCAGGACCAGACATTCCATGTGATCAACAGCATGAGCACTGATCTGCGCAATTGGGATACAATGACATGTATCAACCAAGTCGGCGAACCTGCCTACCAGATCTCACTAGTTGTCTCTTATGACAAGCATCGGTTGCTGAAGACCAATTCTAACCCAGATCTTCGGGGGTTCTCAGCATATGGTCCCTGTCAGATACAAAGGAACAGCAGTGAAAACAATATGCCATCATCTCATCCTTTGTTCTCTCAAGTGTATATTCCACAGTGTATCATCACTGGTCCTCCATTACATGAAGTATCATGTCTAGCATGAATAGTATTGATGAAATATATATATAAACCGTAATGTCACAGGGGAAATTTCATGAATGTCAGCTTGTGTGATATAAGGAACACGGCATATCAGAGTACAGTCTTACTCTATCAAGCAAATGAAAGCTAGAAAGAAGATAGCTAGCATCCATGTCACCATTATTGGAGATGTTGATGCATTAGCAAACATCTCAGTAAGCAAGAGTTGTGTTATCCAAGCAATGTATGTATGTCAGGCAAGAATTGGTCTTCAGTAACCCATGCTTGTCATAAGAGGCAACTGACAGGATCTGGTGGTCAGGCTCGCTGGCTTGGTTGACACAAGTCATCGTATCCTAATTGCACAGATCGATGCTCATACTGTTGATCACTTGTCATAAGAGGCTTGCTGGCTTGGTTGACGTGTGCCATTGAATCCCAATTGCGTAGATCGACACTCATGTTGTTGATCACTGGATTGTCTGCTCCAGACTCAATTATTTACAGCCTGCCACCATATACCTAAAAACCAATCAATCAACAAATGTATGTCAGGTTGCACCAGAAATTGTACATACATTGAGAATCAAACCCAGCCTTCAGTGCAACAAGAAAATACTTTAACCACAAAGCTACCCAAAGTCTCCTTATGTCCTTGCAGATAATATAAAGTAGCATTACTATATGGTTATGTAATATTTTCAATGAAAATATAGGAACTTTGTTCTTAAAAATTGTTATAATATATATTGTTTTTACACTTCCACACATGTTAATACAGCATACCCCCCTGTACCTTTACACAAATTATATAACTCACTGGCTATGTTGGATATTCAACATTTAGTAACATTCTGTTTGCAGCAAAATAGAAACAAGTACTACATCCTGGTTTGAAAACAAAAAATATGTCACCGATTTGTGTTAATACTTTGAGCTGCTGCATTAACGATGACGCAAGGATAAAACATATTTGAGTCATTTGGTTACTTCCATCAGTTAAACGCCTAAATGTATATCATAGAGATCTTTTTGTGCCCTCATTAGTACTGAGTTGTGCATAGGGCAGGAAACTTGAGTTCTCCCATAACGATCCAGGGATTGCTTGTGTCAATATTGTAGCCACTTAAAACATTACAGTTACTCTAGCATTAAATATACTGTTGAATTTTGCAGCTTAAAGCTTGTAAATCCTGTTTTGCTCTAGACGTGCTGCACTTTGTAACATTCTCTTTTTGTGTCAATTAAAGAATTAGAGAAAATATCTCAGTTTTCAGCATGAAAATTTCATAAAAAGCAATGGGAACCAAATCAGTGGCTAAGCAAAATGTCTCCTTGAGATCACATCGGGGAAAGTACACAATATCTGATAAAATAGGTACAAAGTTAGATCATTAAACTATAAGGAAAACAATACCATTATCATTTACACTGACAATAAGCTAGGAAAAGTCTTTGATAGGTGTCTAGATGTTGAAGACCATGAAACTATATATGGATAAAGCGTTTATCATTTATACTGACATTCATCTGGGAGAAGTGTTTGATAGGTGTCTAGATGTTGAAGACCATGAAACTATATATGAATAAAGCGTTTATCATTTATACTGACAATAAGCTAGGAAAAGTCTTTGATAGACATCTAGATGTGGAAGACCATGAAACTATATATGAATAAAGTGTTTATCATTTATACTGACAATAAGCTAGGAAAAGTCTTTGATAGGCGTCTAGATGTTGAAGACCATGAAACTATATATGAATAAAGTGTTTATCATTTATACTGACAATAAGCTAGGAAAAGTCTTTGATAGGTGTCTAGATGTTGAAGACCATGAAACTATATAAGAATAAAGTGTTTATCATTTATACTGACATTGAAAACCAGGAGATAAAGTGTTTTGATAGACATTCATCCAGGAGATGTGTTTGATAGGCGTCTAGATGTTGGAAGACCATGAAACTATATATGAATAATGCGTTTATCATTTATACTGACATTCATCTAGGAAAAGTGTTTGATAGGCGTCTAGTCGTTGAAGACCATGAAACTATATATGAATAAAGCGTTTATCATTTATACTGACATTCATCCAGGAGATGTGTTTGATAGGCATCGAGACGTTGGAAGACCATGAAACTATATATGAATAAAGCGTTTATCATTTACACTGACAATAAGCTAGGAAAAGTCTTTGATAGGCATCTAGATGTGGAAGACCATGAAACTATATATGAATAAAGTGTTTATCATTTACACTGACAATAAGCTAGGAAAAGTCTTTGATAGGCATCTAGATGTGGAAGACCATGAAACTATATATGAATAAAGCGTTTATACTGACAATCTATATGTTGGAAGCATGAGGAATGAGTAAATATTGCTTAATGCAGAGACGTTTGAAGACCATGAAACTATGTACGGATAACAAAGTCTTTATTATGTATACTGACATTCACCCAGGAGAAGTCTTTGATAGGCATTTTCCAACACTGCATGGATACTTCTTGTCCCTTCACCAGGGACCCATGAAGATCCGGATTAGAATTGGTATTCAGCAAACCCTGCTATTATAAGAGGTGACTAATGGGATGAGGTGGTCAGGCTCGCTGACTTTGTTGACATATGTCATCGTATCCCAATTGCGTAGATCAATGCTCATGCTGTTGATCACTGGATTGTCTGGTCCAGACTTGATTATTTACTGACCACCACCATATAGCTGGAATATTGCTGAGTGCAGCATTAAACAACAAACCAACCAACCAACCTTTCACCAGTTGAATGTAGAATAACCGTAGTTTCTAAAATAACACATTCAAACCAGGACCAGCCATTTGATTGAATAATCACACCAGTCAGAAAGTTGATGTGACTTTTTGTACATTTTTTCATCTGGTTCAAATCTTAAAAACATTTTTTCCAAGCTCCTTCATCAACACTGTCATCCTTAAGCTGAACATGATCCTTTCCTTAGACAGAATTTCATATTGCAAGCAATAATTGGAGGTGTAGCTTTCTAATGTTCAGGGAATTAAGCTACCATATTGAAGAAGCTTTGGTGCTTTTGAGGAGAGAGAAATTGGTTTATTAATTGGATGTCATAAATTTTGCATTTTCAAAGAGAAACATTTTAAAAAAACATTTCTGATTCTAAATATGAGAAGATGAAGTTGTATGGCATTTAAATATTATTCAAAAAGTGAAAAATAGTAAAAAAAATCATGTTCAACAGGGAATATTATGAAATTGCAATAACGCAACTTAAGTAATTTACTACGAGTGTATGAAACCAGAATCTTTCTTGAGTGTAGTTTACACTATAAAGTTTGTAATCTATAATTGTTATATGAACCAGGCCTGGCTTAGATGGCATTATTTATTCATCTGGCCATCTTGAATGGTTTTATTACCTCAGTTTTTGGTAAACTGTGTAATTAGGATAAATCCATGTTAGACAAGCAATGATAGCCATTTGAGTTGAAGTGGGATTCAGGTTTCTGGGCAATGTGCTGTTCTGTGGCAAGGGAACATTGGTGACGCGTGCAAATCATATCTCAGGGGACTTTATATCATCTCAAGATCGAGATCAGTTCTTGATATTCTTGATCAGATTTGAGATACCACACAATAAGTACAAACACATTTGAAACTTTATTTTTTATCAATTTGTGGTAAGGGAAATAAATGCCATGATTTCATCAAGACATAGTGTTTACTTTGTGTTTTGTATGGTAATGATTTCTTTTTTGAACGAAGTTCACAGTTCCGAGTTATGGTGATATAATGAGGTTATTGTGAATACAATGAGTGTTTAAGGATATTATACACTGGTGCAAGCACTCTGCAATGAACACAACATCAATATTTCATATTCTCATGCAAGCAATAAATACCATTATATCATGAGTTTTCTTACAATTGACGTCTAGGAGTATTGTACTGCTATTGAACTGTTCAGGCAATGCAAGACGATTGATGAGGCTCTAGAAGCAGGTGCATTCCATTTCTTCATGATAATGACTAGTTGAGGCTCTGAATGGGGGGCCTCATTGATTCTACCTTTGAATGAGCGAGTCGTGTTTAATTTTGCTTTGAAAACTATTTCATTCTGACCCTGGGTGTCACTTAATGTGGGAGAAAAGATAGAGGCAAATAAATGTACATGGATTGAAATCCATGACAACTGGGAGAGTGAGTGAGTGAGTGAGTGAGTGAGTGAGTGAGTGAGTGAGTGAGTGAGTGAGTGAGTGAGTGAGTTAGTGAGATAGTGAGTGAGTGAGTGAGTGAGCAATATTACAAGCAATATCACAGTCGGAAAACCAGCAATGGGTTTCACATATTGAACTATGGTGGGGAATCAAACTGGGGTCTTCCGCATGAAGAGCAAACACTTCAACCACTAGGCTACCCAACCACTTCTCTTGATCAGAATCATAATCACAGTGAATTGGGGAAGTCAACCAACAATCAGCACATCCTGATGTGGCCAAGGGACACAACCCTGTAAATTGTGACATTATAAACAACTATCAGACTGGCATGAATCATGAACAGTACCAGCACCGTGAATTCTAATGCATTCAGTGGCAGTGGTATCAGCACCCCTCACCTATAAGTGACAGAATGAAAACGACATTAATCCAATTTAAACATCACTCCATCAACATGACAGTGTGCAAACTGAGAACAGATTTCATTCACTGTACCATAAAGGGAATCTACCTGAGAGGATTCAAACCTGGGTCTTCAGCAATACGATCTAATACTTCATCCACTTGGCTACCCACTGCTTTGAAGATCAAGCAAATTATTCATGAATAGCACAGGGAACACGATTTCATGAGCTGCCAGAGGACAATTAGCAAAGCCATATTACGGACCAACTACAAAGGAAGGTTTGTTCACAAATACCAAGCAGCTGTTAAGATATGCAACCTATTGAATTATTACACTTGCCAAAGGCTTACAGATCTATTTCAATACCAATCGTAGTAGCAATGGCTACTGTTCTAACACTGATTATGTGAAACACTGATTATACAGTATACACTGTACGGTAACTGAGAATAGGTTAATGGGCCGACTAATGCTCAGCAGTAGATAAACCAATTAGGCCTACGTTTGGCATTGCAGACCAATCAAGCTAAGGCATGGGTGTTGAAGGATGCAAAAGAATATCAAACAATATTCTGGAAATAGAAGCAGCAATTCACTAATGAATTGTTATGTTAATCATCCAAACAAACTATTCTATCATAAACAGATTTATAGTTTTTATTATTTCAAAGATGAGCATGGTCAAGAAAAGTGGAAATTATTATGCTAATTTATTACCCCTTATGGTGAAACATAACCAGTGTCATCTACATCATATCCGCACATGTGCACATATCACTTTTGCCTAGCAACCATTGTTTCTGTATTTCGTCGTCTGTGACGTCATTAAACAATTGAACCTGGGTCTTCAGCAAGAATGTGAATGAAGAGGGACTGTCATACTTGCTTACTGTGTTTTACTGCACAAATGTACAGGAATAAAATAGATAATAACACTCGTTTCGTATAAGTCGTATGACACACTTCCTCGTGTAATAATCTCTATATATTCTAAACGGGATTTAAATGTTCTTATGATCAGTGTTAAAACAACACAACTATTTTAAAATTTTGCTTTCAAATTGTTAAAATTTGAAGCAAGTATATCCATTGTTTGTTTTGTAGGATTTGGATCATATTCATTACTGCAATGCCCTTGTCAATCAAAGCTTGTCAAATTATGCTGTAAGCTTCGATGTGGCACTTTGCCTCTTGAGATAGAACTAGGCAGGTATACCCGCCCGAAAACGCCTTTAGAAGATAGGATTTGTAAATTTTGTTGCAGCAAATCTGTTGAAGATGAGGTACACTTTCTTGCCGAGTGCGAGTTTTATTCAGATATTAGATATAATTTATGGCCGGATATCTCCCATATTAACCCTCTATTTTCACAAATGTCTTCAAAAGCTCAATCTATATTCTTATTACATAATGTAAGATTTGTGAAGCCTCTTGCCGCATTAATATCATAAATGTAGAATACTTTAACGTTTTAGATTTGTCTCAATAATTTTCACATTTGTATTTGGATTTAAAGCTGTTATCATGTCTCATAGGCCGTAGAGCCAGGTCGTCTACAGTTTTTTATAGTGAATTTTATGTGATTTTAACATGTCACTTGTATACCATGTGACTAGTTAATAAATTATTTTCTTCTTCTGTTACGTGAAGAGAGTTTCTCAACATTTCAATTTACACTATTTTGTAATACATGTACTTAAGAAAACACATTCACTAATATAAGAAATAAAATGCCATTTTATATTTAATATCAACATGATTCAAAATGAAAACCACCACAAATAGATTCTTCTTTTCAATGTGTCTACTAATACCTGCAATTTGAAATACTTTCAGTGAATGTCAGTCAAACAATTAGAGGTATTGTGTTTCATCAACCTCCTCCAACAGGTGAAAAGAAAAATTAATATGTTTAATATGAAGTTAGATTAGTCACAAAAATTGCAATATTCCTATATTATTAAGAAAATATTAACAGAAGCTAACTGGAAATGGTGGAAAAAAGATATTTAAGACTTACATAGGTATTATATTAATCTGTATGTGACAGGTATTTAATATATCTTGCAGATATGAAAGCACAGTAATTATGGTAATGAAAAGTTTCTTAATACATTTCTCATTTTCAGTTTCCAACTAATGAGAGTTTCATTTTTCTGTACTCTTGATGCCCCAATTCTGTAACCTATCCAAAAAACCCTAGGACAACCAAACTTAATAAACAGTGTATACATGATCTACATTTTTATGAATACTTTAATAACCTAGTAATATATTACATTATACAGCTCCAAAATGGGACAGTTCCATCACAATAGCCATTTGTAAATTGATACCTAATTCTATGCTAATCTCTCTCTTAAATGACACATCTCTTTATACATTGTACACCTAGTCCTGAATGATACATCTGCAACAAAATGGGACATCTGTTTTTAAACAGTACATCTATTCCTAATGGTACCTCTGCTTCTATGTGGTACACCTATTCCGAAATGGTACATCTCTCCATAAATCATATGCCTACTCCAGAGTGGTAAATGTATTCTTAAATGGTACATCTCTCCATAAATCATATGCCTACTCCAGAGTGGTAAATGTATTCTTAAATGGTACATCTCTCCATAAATCATATGCCTACTCCAGAGTGGTAAATGTATTCTTAAATGGTACATCTCTCCATAAATCATATGCCTACTCCAGAGTGGTAAATGTATTCTTAAATGGTACATCTCTCCATAAATCATATGCCTACTCCAGAGTGGTAAATGTATTCTTAAATGGTACATCTCTCCATAAATCATACGCCTACTCTCCAGAGTGGTAAATGTATTCTTAAATGGTACATCTCTCCATAAATCATATGCCTACTCCAGAGTGGTAAATGTATTCTTAAATGGTACATCTCTCCATAAATCATATGACTACTCCAGAGTGGTAAATGTATTCTTAAATGGTACATCTCTCCATAAATCATATGACTACTCCAGAGTGGTAAATGTATTCTTAAATGGTACATCTCTTCATAAATCATATGCCTACTCCAGAGTGGTAAATGTATTCTTAAATGGTACATCTCTCCATAAATCATATGCCTACTCCAGAGTGGTAAATGTATTCTTAAATGGTACATCTCTCCATAAATCATACGCCTACTCCAGAGTGGTAAATGTATTCTTAAATGGTACATCTCTCCATAAATCATATGCCTACTCCAGAGTGGTAAATGTATTCTTAAATGGTACACTTTTTTGTAAATAGTACATAAATTCCAAACTATTTCAATTTTTTTAATAAACAGCATATTTATTCCTAAATGGTATATCTATTCCAAAGAAGTATATGTCCTCCTAAATGGTACACCTCTTCCTAAATAGTATATCTCTTCGTAAATGGTACATCCTTTCCTAAACTGTATACCTCTTCGTAAATGGTATACTTCTTCTTTGATAGTATATCTCTTCCAAAGAGTACACCTATTCCTAAATAGTATGTTTCTTCCTAAATGGCACATCTATTCCCAGGGCTCCAGATAAGGGCCGTATAGACATATGTACGGAAAAACAATATGCGCGATACAGGAGGAAATAATTTAGAAAACATAGCAGATATGCACCATGGCAATGGTGTACGGTCTTAGAATCATTTACAGATGTATTTATCTGAAAAAGTATTGTTTTATTGTTTACTGACCTGTTTACACAAGAGTAGCAATGTTGTTGTGCATATATGAACGAAACACAAGATTACTGATACACCATTAAATTCCATTCAGTACTCTAAATGTACTCTTAAGTTTTTCCAGTACTCCTGTATTGAAAATATAAGGAGTACATACTCCTGATGTTGAAAAATTATCTGGAACCCTGATTCCTAAATAGTATATCGCTTCATAAATGGTGTATCTCTTCCTAAATGACACATCTCTTCCGAGATGGTACATCTCTTCCGAAATGGTACATCTCTTCCTAATTTGTATACCTCTTTGTAAATGGTATACCTCTTCTTTGATAGTATATTTCTTCCCAAGAGGTACACCTATTACTAAATAGTATGTTTCTTCCTAAATGGTACATCTCCTAAATAGTATATCTCTTCCTAAATGGTAATCTCCTCCTAAATAGTATATCTCTTCCTAAATGCTACACCTATTTCTATCACTTCCCTGATTAGTTTCTAAACGGCTTGTGCAGCAGCAAATGCCACTCCTGGAGTGTTAACAAGCTCACCGACTCACAGAGACTAAGCCCTGAGTTCCCTACTGATATGCAGATAACAAGCTCCAATCCTATTTGTTAGTAGTAAGCAGTATTTACCTCTTTCCCTCTCTGGAGACAATGCCACTCATCCTTACCATCATCGGGTGTTAGGCCTTTCTAGGAGGCATTGTACTGTTTTATATATACATGTCTTACACAGTGCCTTGTGTAATTCGTGCAGAGTAGTTTTGACACCCTAATTTATCTCATCCATCAGTGTGTTTGCAGGTTGTATTTAAATGGTGGATAAAGCGATTTTTTCAATGAAAAGTGGACATTGTAAAGTGGAGGGAATTGTTGTGGTGTGCGATTGGGGTGAGCTGTGGTGGATATTATATTGTAAAATAAATGGCAGTTTGTCTGTTAAATTGATGGGTTGATAAATACTCTTAAAAATGATTGCTACCTGAATCATTAGGATTCTTCACTATGTTTTACCATTTTTCTTAGAAACATTTTTTTTCAATTTTCAATTATTTTTCTTATATTCTGCTGAAAGGGTGGGTTCAGTTATTGTGAAGTGTTACATGACAGCATGACACCATCCTGTTACAGCATTCATGACAGACATCATGTCAATGTCGATGAATGATATGACACGACATGATGCAACATGATACAACACAACATGACATGACACTGTTACAGTATACAAGAGTGACATCATGTCAACGTCGCCGAATGAAACAACACAACATGACATGACACTGTTACAGTATACAAGAGTGACATCATGTCAACGTCGCTGAATGAAACAACACAACATGACATGACACTGTTACAGTATCCAAGAGTGACATCATGTCAACGTCGCTGAATGAAACAACACAACATGACACGACACTGTTACAGTTTCCAAGAGTGTTATCATGTCAACGTCGCTGAATGAAACAACACAACATGACACGACACTGTTACAGTTTCCAAGAGTGTCATCATGTCAACGGCGCTGAATGAAACAACACAACATGACATGACACTGTTACAGTATTCAAGAGTGACAACATGTCAATGTTGCTTCATAGTGAGAGTTCATGTTGAGTGAGAATACTATGGACAAGACACGACACGACACAACATATAACAATGTAGTTAAATGCCATAAGTTTTATATTTTATTCAGTATTTGGTGAGCAAAGTCTTACAGGAATCACTGGCCGAGGCCGTTACAGTCTTGCAGTTAACAGAGCATCTTAACCAGGTGTGTTGAAGGCAGCCTTTATTTAGAAGTCTGTATATTTATGGCTAATTCAGAATGTCATGAACATGATTTCTACATCATATTAAGTTGCTGAAAAAGGTGCAAACAGAAATCTAATGCAAAATCATCTATATGCAAATCATCTATATGCAAATCATATATATGCAAATCATCTATATGCAAATCATCTACATGCAAATGCAGATTGTTAGTCTGTTAAAGCTCTGTGGGGACAGCTGGTTCTGATGTTGTTTCGCTACCACAGTTCATATTTAGCAAGTATCAAACACTCACTGAGTGGTGTAGTTGTTTCAGCAGGTGTGGGTATATGTGACTTCTACATCACTCCATCCACCAGATTTTAACTCCATTACAATAAACAGTCAATTTATATTTACACAAAGCAGATCTTTAGAAACCATTTAACGCTAATCTTTTACAATAAACATTTGATTACCCTTAGGATTGAGTTTTTTAGCAGTAAACAGTATACCCACTACGTAACAAACCAGTTGATAAAGTCAGTTGATGGTCATCTATAGCCTATTTTTATATTGCACTGTGTAAGTATCGTTTTATGGTTTTCAGTATTAACCTATGATAGTCTAGTTACTCACTGATGAGGTCTATGAAAACACAGGAGTTGAGTTCCAGGAGATGGATTCAGATGGAAACCTGATAACTTGAAACACTGTATAAGAAGATACCTTTGTTTGCCATACCCCATCTTTGTTTAGTAATATCTGAAACCTGATGACAAGAATCAGGAAGATTATAAAACATTGATAACAATCGTTTACGTGGTCCCCCACAAAACCCCACCCCCCCTGAGTCATTTCAGGGTGGCAAATTATCGTTTAACAAGAAGGACATTGTTATGAAGCCACACATGTTATGGATGTCAAATCATGGCAGAAATGATTAAATTGGTTTACAACAATTACTTTACCACATGAAAGAAGTTCAGGATTCTGTCATATTACTGTGGTTAATCTGTCATGCAATGTCAACTTTGGGCATAGTAGAGTAATCTATGAATTTGTCCCCTTATGTTGATATTAGAAGTTTAGGACATGATAAATGCAGCAGGAAACAACATGTTGGCTGATTGACAAAATGGAGACGTAGGCACCCTTTACTTAATCTTTTGGTATGCTGCGTGATCATGGTTGGATGAGTGAGTGAGTGAATGTTGATTTATGCAGCAATATTATTGTGTGTGACAATGAAGAGTTCGAACAACTATGAGCCAGCAGGCATGTTCTCAGTTTACCAATTCAGATCATAGCAAAACATAATATTTCATCTCTTTATTCCCTAACCATATCCTCAGTGAGTGAGTGAGTGAGTTTAGTTTTATGCCACGTTTAGCAATATTCCAGCAATATCACAGAGAGGGACACCATTGACTTCACACTTTGTACCGAAGTAGGGAATCAAACCTGGGTCTTTGCCGTCACAAGAAAATGCATTAACCATCAGGCTACCATTTCCTGAGTAATCTTATCATTCTGGGTGGTACAGCACCACGAAGACCAGTGCAATGTCAGCCACCTATAATATACAACTCATAAGACTTACAATAAAGGAACATTCAACTTCTAACATCCACACTTCGACAGCACACACACAAGAACAGCATGACCTTCAGTTCAAGGCCATTGTCATCTCCACCACAAGAACATCAGACCACCAGCTCCCAAAACATTTCTACAGTGTCACAGCCTCAGGGGTTTAACCCTCTATTCTTAGCTTTGACTTGTGAATGAATTGGTTTAGAATCATGGGCAATTTGCCACTTCCCCACTGCTTGGTCCTGTCCATGTAGAGATATTTACAGTCTTTAAGTCTTAATTGTGGCAATGTATTGATTGGGAAGCAGACCAGCCTCACACAGCTCCTGTCGGACGCTCACACAACACCGGTACAAGTACATCAGCTCCTCTATAATCAAACATGTCAGGCATTAAGTTGATTTATGAATTTTCCATCACCTAATTTTATACCTGAACTGCTGTTTAAGCTTTACAAATGAAGGTCTTTTTAATTCTTTAGATGAAAGATAGCTGGGGAGTCTTTGAGCTGTTTCAGAACTTTGATTTGTGTTCCCCATCTTTGAGGAATATATGCATTTGCAAATCACAGATAAGAAATGCTTTAGTTGTAAGCCTCTTATCAGAACCATTATTGTGTATCGCTTTCACTCCTTGTGAAATTTGTATTATCTGGGAGAGTGGTCAAACTGTGAACACCACTATTTGTTTGATCACACACTCACTCACTCACTCACTCACTCAGCAAACTGAAACAGACAGTTTATTATTAGCACTGACAACCACTCTTACATTTCAAACCAATTGGTCACAATAATTCAAAACAAAGGCAAGATGTATTATAGTTTTCTAAATTTTCCATATTCTTATGTCTCAGAAAACATATACTGCTGATTTCATATAGTTATTTTTGTCTCCTATGCCTCAGAAGGGAAGTTGGGGTAGCCTGGAGGTTAAAGTGTTTGCCTATTATGCTGAAGACCCAGGTTTGATTCCCCAGAAGGTTGCAATTTGTGAAACGAAATTCTGGTGTCCCCCACAGTGATATTACTGGAATATTGCTACAGTGGCATAAAACTAAACTCACTCAATCAATCAATGAGGAGAATTTTTTAATTGGTAATGCTCCTTGCGTAAACCACTAATTTGTGACAAAGTATCTTGTTCCTATTCATAATAAGTAAATTACTACCCAAAAAATAGATAAGATTTGTGGAATAAACAATTAACCTTCTATTGCCCATGTAGCAAATATAAAACCTACATATGAAATAATTCTTTGCAACATGGCAGACTTGGCAATACTGACCAAAATATATATCAACATTCATTTCTGAAAATGTCCCTCCTAAAAGTGTTTACCAATGAGTTTTCACCAAATTCCCTTATTACATAATTCATCTCAGTGTGAAGTGCATGAATAATGAATATGTTTCAGGGTGTTAACAACAGTTTGATTTCCTTGATATTAGGTTTCAGTTCCATACATTCTCCGACACAGTTCATTTCTTAATTCACTAAATGCTCGGTGCTCACAATGTACCATTGATCCCCATTGATTATCTTTAGCTCTACTATGACAGCCATACTACATGCTGCTGGTTAAATACTCTACATAGTAAACATGATGTGAGTGTGTGCATGTGATACACTGGCTTCATCTTTGATGGTTTCCGTATACATACGTAAGTGCAGAGGAGTCAAGGAGCAAGCATTAATGTGTGTAACAGTGAAGGTACAGACACAATTCTGTTGGGTGCGATGTTGTTTAATGCCAGTTTTAACTGTGTTTCTGCACTATCGTGGCATCTGAGCATAATGTTTGAAAACTGTCAAAAATACTTGCCTGACGGACTGAATGAGACATGGTATTTTTTGTCTCGGGTAATCGACTTTAAAACACAATTGTGGAAATGACAGGTTAATTTTTTTTGACAGATTATTTAATAAATATAGGATATGAATTATGCATAGGATATAACAGATACAAAGGTTATAAATGCTATAAAAATACGAAGGATGGACATGTCTGGTCCAGACTCGATTATTTACAGACTACCGCCATATTGATGGATCATTGCTGAGTGCAGTGTAAAACAACAAACCAACAAACCAACAAGGATGGATTTATAAACTGTCAAAGCCTCAGGTTATATCCACTATATCCTGGTATCCTTTATAACATGTATAACCTTTGTATCTGTCATATCCTATATAGACCGCCTCCGTGGTGTAGTGGTTAGAGCATCCGCCCGGAGTGCGGAAGGTCGTGGGTTCGATCCCCGACGCGTCATACCAAAAGACGTTAAAATATGGTACTTGTTGGTCCCTGCCTGGCGCTCAGCATTAATGGGTACAACAAGGACTGGTCGGCTCGGAGTCAGTATGTGTCTGAGTTGGGTATTCATGCTTCACTGCGCCATGGTATCTCAGTGGGCTAGCACTATAAAACCAGCTTCAGTCTGGGCTAGTACAAGCAGCCGCACATACACATACACACGCATGCACGTCGTCATATGAACAAAATAGTCTCAAGCACGACGTTAAACCCAATTCCACCACCACCATATCTTATATATCATATATGTCCTAAATTAAAAAAGTAAATTGCAAATGATACAATATAATAATTGGCATTAATTATATTATAATTACAGCTTTGATTTAACAAATATATACTATCCAAAAAAAGAAACGCATAGGCCAGAAATCTGTTGTGAAAATGTTGTATTTTCAAACATGTATAACCCGTCCACAAATAGACTTTTGTGCATGAATTTTCACATCAGCTTAGAAGAAGAAAATGTCTATACAACCAAGTGGATAAATGTAGATAACAGAGACGCTGAGCGCAATGGTGACGACGTAGCACGGTCCCAACGTAGGGTCTCCTGGCTCTCAGGCCAATCTCTCTCAACCTGTTCCGTACAGTTTGACTCTCACCCGTGGCAGTACGAACACACAAATGTAGTACCCCGATGTACCGATCTTGGGCTGCAGTGGTGACTCGAGGTCTACCTGTACAGGGACGGTCATTTGTTATACCTGTTTGGATGTAACGAACTGCAAGCCCTGATATCGTGCTCAGACTAACATTCAGACGACTGGCAAAAGAAGATTGGTTATCTCCAGCATGCATTCTTTCAATGGCGATGTTCCGTGTCGCAGCGTCAAGACGTGGCGAGTGATTTGACGTTGAAACTCCTTCAAAACGAATACCGATTTCCGAAAGTAATCTGGATTATTATAGCCAGACAGTGCATGCTCGTTGCTGCACAATTTCAACTGGAAGATGATTTTTGTTGCCTGGTGGCGATGCGTTTTTAATCCTTGTAAGAAATCTCATCAAAATCAACATTTTCAGGTACAGTCGATTCGTTACTTGTGCAATTGTGTAAAATCGTGTTATCAACGCTTTTGTTGCATAGTTTGACGATTGTTTGAACACAATAGGTAATTAATAGATTTTCTAAAACATAAAACACTATGCATTTCTTTTTGGGATAGTATATAAGGATATCATTTGTACACTGGCGTTTAACTAATAACCACACATCATATATTTGAGTAGGGAATAAAGCCAGCTACATCCAGTTATCTAGTCATCAGAGATCCTCGAGTAGGGGACTAATTCCGTTCAAATGTCATGAGACTAAAATCCCTATTGGATCATAGCTACCGATATTACACACCATACGCTTATACTGTGTTTTCTGTAATGATATGTTAATGCGCACAAGATAATATGTGCAGTCATAAATCGTCTGACGCGTCTGAGTACAGGGCATTTATACAGATGACATACAGGATCTGCATACTGGAGCAAGATGTTTAATACAGTGAATACGCTATAACTGATTCCTCAGAACAGATAGGTATATCTTCCTGTTGAGCTAGATGGGAAGTTGTAAAAACTTGTCACCCAATCCCGTTCACTTCCTTTCAGTGAAATATGTTTAAATTAAATAAATATATCCACAATTTTGTCGACTGAAAACTAGTTGCAAGAAAACTAACAATAATAGGATTCACATTCTTCCTGCTTACAAAAATGGATTCCAGGAAGACTTCAGGATGAAGTTCATCTGAAGATTTGCTTGTTCTTTAGATGAACAGTCCGCAAGATGGAGGGGAGTTAAGTCTGACACATGAAGTGTGTGGACATTGTCATTGATAGGGATATTCCCCTGGAGCTGATATCAAGATTTATCCTACTTCAAACTGTCAAAGCTTCAGGGATAGCCTTATTTATATCTCAAATTAAATATAACAGTTCAACTAAAATTCAAGTGACCTCATAGAAACTTACAATGATACTTCCAAAACCATATGAAACTTGGAATAACACTACTGGTAAACAAGGATAAGGACCGGTGCAGAGAACGCGTTTACGAGAAGTAGGTGGTGCACGGTAATGAGCAAACCCAAAGGTAGAGCAGATGTAGGCTAGTGCACGTGCATTGCATGACGATGAAATTGATTCCGTGCGTAGCTGCACATGCCTTGCGCCTTGCTTCACCCATCCACTACACTTGATCGCGGACAACATAATTTTATGTTAAAAAATTGATGACACACCACCACCCCTCAGCTCGCCAGAACAAAATGGGTGACAACACCCCCACCCCCACCCACCCCCCCTCCCTAAAATCATCATCACCCCCTAGCCATAAATTATGAACGGTCCCGTACACCAATAACATGACTCAAAAAAAGGTCTCAGCATGCAAAGGAAGAGTCAGGGTAAGACAGGCCAGTGATTGATAGTATCAGCACTATCTGAACAAAATGGAGTCAAACAATCACAGAAATGACCACCAAATCCATTTAAATACCTCTGCAAACAGGCTCGAGTTGCTACCAAGATGCATATTCCAAGCTGAATCCCACAGCGTTTAGAATGGATATGACAATTGTGGTACAATAACAGAGCATTTGGAAGGTGCTCAGTATTCATAACAGTGTAATCGGCTATTAGCAGTGTATAAGCTGCAGTAAATGATGAGAGAAATGTATGCAATCATAGCCTTGATATTACATAGGGTAACATGGCTCTGGTGGCACAAAGCAATCTCCACACCTTGACTCATAAGTCAATGGTAAATAGCTGGTTTTAGGAGTATCAGCTATGATTATTTTTGGGAATGGAGTCGTAGAAAGTTATCATGTTGTGTCTTATTTGATGGAAATGGTCTGTTGGGAGGAATGTGATGTGTTTTCACTTTGGAAAAAAGGGAATAGCTTGCCACTGATGCCCAAGAGAGAATCATGCTTACACAGACAGTGATGCATGCCCAACAGACAGTCACAAAAAGTGATTCTGAATTCATTTCTGACAGAAATAATTTCACAGAAAGAGTCATGCCTGACAGACAGTCATAAGTTCACAGATAGTGACTCTGTCTGACAGATATAACTTCTCAGACAGATTTATGTATGACAGACAGTCATACTTCATTGATAATGATTCTGTCTGACTGACTGTACCCTTTCACAGACTGATTCATATCTGACATACAGTCAAATCTTAATAGACAGTGATTCATATCTGTCAGGCAGTCATACTTTCACAAACAGTTACTCTGTCTGACAGACAGTCATACCTTCACAGATAGAGATTCATATCTCACAGACAGTCATACCTTCACAGACAGATATTCATATCTAACAGACAGTCATACCTTCACAGATAGATATTCATATCTAACAGACAGTCATACCTTCACAGATAGAGATTTTATATCTAACAGACAGTCATACCTCCACAGAGAGAGATTCATATCTAACAGACAGTCATACCTTCACAGATAGAGATTTTATATCTAACAGACAGTCATACCTTCACAGATAGAGATTCATATCTGACAGACAGATAGAGATTCATATCTAACAGACAGTCATACCTTCACAGACAGATATTCATATCTAACAGACAGTCATACCTTCACAGATAGAGATTCATATCTAACAGACAGTCATACCTTCACAGATAGAGATTTTATATCTAACAGACAGTCATACATCCACAGAGAGAGATTCATATCTAACAGACAGTCATACCTTCACAGATAGAGATTTTATATCTAACAGACAGTCATACCTCCACAGAGAGAGATTTATATCTAACAGACAGTCATACCTTCACAGACAGATATTCATATCTAACAGACAGTCATACCTTCACAGATAGAGATTCATATCTAACAGACAGTCATACCTTCACAGACAGATATTCATATCTAACAGACAGTCATACCTTCACAGATAGAGATTCATATCTAACAGACAGTCATACCTTCACAGATAGAGATATATATCTAACAGACAGTCATACCTTCACAGATAGAGATATATATCTAACAGACAACAGACAGTCATACCTTCTGACAGATAGAGATTCATATCTAACAGACAGTCATACCTTCACAGATAGAGATTCATATCTGACAGACAGTCATACCTTCACAGATAGAGATTCATATCTGACAGACAGTCATACCTTCACAGATAGAGATATATATCTAACAGACAGTCATACCTTCACAGATAGAGATATATATCTAACAGACAGTCATACCTTCACAGATAGAGATATATATCTAACAGACAGTCATACCATCACAGATAGAAATTTATATCTAACAGACAGTCATACCTTCACAGATAGAGATTCATATCTTCACACAGATAGAGATATATATCTAACAGACAGTCATACCTTCACAGATAGAGATTCATATCTAACAGACAGTCATAACTTCACAGATAGAGATTCATATCTAACAGACAGTCATACCTTCACAGATAGAGATTCATATCTAACAGACAGTCATACCTTCACAGATAGAGATTCATATCTAACAGACAGTCATACCTTCACAGATAGAGGTATATATCTAACAGACAGTCATACCTTCACAGATAGAGGTATATATCTAACAGACAGTCATACCTTCACAGATAGAGATTCATATCTAACAGTCATACCTTATGACTTATCATATGTGATAGAGAGTCATACCATCACAGATAGAGATATACATCTATACGGCTATTAGCAGTGTATAAGCTGCAGTAAATGATGAGAGAAATGTATGCAATCATAGCCTTGATATTACATAGGGTAACATGGCTCTGGGGGCACATAGAAATCTCCACACCTTGACTCATAAGTCAATGGTAAATAGCTGGTTTTAGGAGTATCAGCTATGATTATTTTTGGGAATGGAGTCGTAGAAAGTTATCATGTTGTGTCTTATTTGATGGAAATGGTCTGTTGGGAGGAATGTGATGTGTCTTCACTTTGGAAAAAAGGGAATAGCTTGCCACTGATGCCCAAGAGAAAATCATGCTTACACAGAAAGTGATGCATGCCCAACAGACAGTCATACCATCACAGATAGAGATTTATATCTAACAGTCATACCTTCACAGATAGAGATTCCTATCTAACAGACAGCCATACCTTCACAGATAGTGATTCAAGCCCAAGAGACAGTCAAACTTTTACATTTTACAACATTCATGTTTCACACAGAGAACACATTCAAAACAATTTACATATACACACATGAAAGTAAGATCTGAGCACGGAATATCATTTTTCCCCATCAGCAGTATACGAACACAGAGAAAACCGACCAGCTTATGGAATACAGCCAAGAAATACTCATAAATATCAGGATGAATACTCTCAGACAACATTAAAATCAGATATTTATGGTCATTGTCTGAGAGTATTCAGCTTGACATTAAAAGGTATTGTCTAACAATATTCATTAATACACTCATTAAAAATGAACCTGCTGTTAGTCATATATCTGTAATAGATATAAGTATCAGGTTATATCTGTAATAGATACAAGTATCAGGTTATATCCGAAAGGCGTTTTCTTTACAACCGTTACTCAGTGTATTAATTCATCATTTAATAAAACTATATCCAATTTCTATATTTTCTGATTTAATGTCAGAGGCTTTTATAGCAATGAAGATGATGATTTATGCCATTAGGCAGATTCTGATATTGCATTTATATGCACATCAATTCTTGCTAATATTGTTTTATTTCAGACAAACTAAAAACGCTATTTCAAAGATGTTTCAATATACCGGTACTTCTCAACTTTTGATAGGGATAAGGAATATTTCTTACCATGTTCATGTGTATGGACATATCAGAAGTATACTGTGTCTGTGGAGGGTATACATGTTAAACTGGGGAATGGTATGTCAGTGGGCTAGCACGATAAAACCATCACAACTTTGGGGTAGTACAAGCAGTCAGAGACACAGTCAGAGGAAAAGTCAGTCACACTCACACTCACAGAGACACAGACACAGCCAGTCACAGTCAAAGTCATAGACAGAGAAACAGTCAATCACAGTCATGGTCTAAGTCAGAAATAGTCACAGTCAGAGACAGAGAAACCATCGGAGAAACAGTCAGTCACAGTCATGGTCTAAGTCAGAAACAGTCACAGTCAGAGACCAGAGAAACCATCAGAGAAACAGTCAATCACAGTCACAGTGACACAGAGACCGAGAAACAGTCCAGTCACAGTCATGGTCTAAGTCAGAAACAGTCACAGTCAGAGACACAGAAACAGAAACCATCAGAGAAACAGTCAGTCACAGTGACACAAAGACAGAGCTACTCATAGACACAGACACATTCACAGGGACAGAAACACAGTCACAGTCACGTATATACACAGAAACACACATAGACACAGACACTGTCACAGACATGCTGGTCACTATATATGTGAAACAATCCTGAGCGTAGTGTTAAACCCCATATCACAGCTCCCTGGAGTTAAACCAAACTGTCTACATGGCAAGGAAGGAAGGTCCACTATGACAGTGACTGAAGACAAGTGCAACTTTTCTTTCACTCACATGTATGGGTATGCTGTGTGGAAAATATTCAAACATAATACCTTTCTTCAATGTCTCAATTGTAATAGTATGTTTTGTGAATTAATGATGGTTGTACTATACTTTAACATCACAGGATCTTTTGTCCATTTGCTGAAATTCTCCCCAAAATGACTCAATAATAATTGTATACAGTTGACAGTTGAAAAAGGAAGAGGATGGTAAATATTTAATCAAACATAATAAAATATACAATAATGACTTAAGCTCTTTGATCTGAAATACTTAAAACCCATCATAATGTGTAGCATTTATTTCCTGTTAAATGTGCAAAAAGATATGATTGGTTTCTCAGGTTAAGTTTACATCTGTTGTTCACTGGCATAATTTACTGTTTAATTGCCTAGTCATCTGCGCATCTGGCATACATCATAAATTATAAACATAGAACTAGATCTGATAATGTTACATAATAAATATTTTGTGTTCGTACACTGTGTTAACATGGTGATGTAACAAGTTGTGATGATGTTATCACACTATCATAAAATATGTATCAAACTAAACTGTGATATTTAATTCTTTGTACAAAAATTTATATAATATTGAATGTAATAAATATTTTCTTTCTTTGTAAAGGTAATATTTTTGTTAGTCCGTTTTAAATAGTGCTATAAATTTGTGTGTGCATTTTATCATTAAATAAGTTCAGATAATGACATAGTTTCAAGGATGATTCATACCAATGATTGACTGGTTTCGTGAGAGTGCCTTTGGTTTTATTCTGCTTCAAAAGATGTAGAGGGTAATGTCCGAGTAACTCCCCATTTCTGAAAAATAATGGAGCCGAGACACATTACATAACTAAAATACTGTTTGAAGTGGTGCTAAACAGACCTCAAACAAAATTTACGATTCTAAATGTCAGAAATGTATTTCATGAGCCATGCAATCCATTTCCTGAATGAGTATGACTTCGCTGACATGTATATGTGTTCTTAGGTAAGTATTACATAGAGGGATTACTCTGTGTTCAACAATTACCATCTGATTAGACATTTTGATGGCTGAATGCTGTTTAATGCTGCAGTTTCCAGTATTCCAATTATCAGACTCTTCAAATAATAGAATTGGGATAAGGCACAAACATGACTTCAGCGTTGAATTTTTGGGCACCATAGAACCAAAGGTTAAAATGTCACTGTTAGGTAAGTTCCATTTGCTTGAAAGACCCACCTAGATATCTTGTTTCTATGGATACAGTTGAATTGTGTGCAATTTGCACGCACAGGAATGAAGTGATGTTCTGAAGCCTTTTACATGCTTCAGTGTGCATGATAAGGTTAGCCTCACAACAATTGTACATATTGGCAGCTAAGAAGATTTCTGTTGACAAATCTAAAGACAGGAATTTAGGGTTATGATGTAACAGAGGTAAGGTATTCAAAATACATATATATTGTAGCAAAACATGATAATGGTTTGAAGCCAGTTTTGAAAGAATATTTACAATAGTAAACAGAAACATATTCACTTAAATGGTGAGAATATATGGATGTTAACTTCTTTATGTGTATCACTTCTAAATGCAAAGCAAAGACATCAGCATATTTACTCTTGTTTGCTTGACAAATCGTCACAGGAATCCAAAAACTGAAAAAGGTAGAATCAGTTCAGTGACATAAGTGTGCAAAAAAGAATCAATGCCATTTGCAAAAGTCATTGATGATTGAAAGCATTGCTTTTGTTCAGACTCAAAATCCAAAGAACTGAGAACAGAGAACTGAAATATCAAACAATAGTTATTATTGTTAGTACTTTTAGTCATGCTACCTCAATTACATCATTGCCATAAACATGTATTTTGGCTACAATCACACAAAACAGCTTCAACAGAAGTCCTCTTCACTGTCAACTACTAACATTTAGTTGTCAAGATAATATTACTGCCAATCAGAATCCAGCTCTTTAGCTTGCAGAGGTGGGAAAATATCAAGTTTTTGATCAGCTATAAGTCTTACATTTAGGTCATGTAGTCACACAGTTAACTAAGATGTAAAATGGGTAAAACTTTTGTAAGAATTAAATATAGATATAGAAGGTCATACTAGTGCAACTGGACCTTTGGTATTGAATGAGAAGATATCATGGTAGAAGAGAACCACACGTTCAAAGAACATGCTGCTTCTCCCTACCATTATGTCTTTGAGTTCAATACAGAAGGCCCAAATGCCCTTGCATTATGTTCTGTAGTTGATACCTACCTGTTTCATTACACAGACAGTCTTAATCTAACGATGCTACTGAAACTTCCTCTTTAAGGTTACCATGACCTGTGTATCACTCAGCACAAGGGACATATCACACATGTATACATGAAATTGCATTCCTCATCATCAATCAAGTGCCAGGTACTGATCACAAAAGAAACAAAACAAAATAATATTTGACACAAAACAACTTTCATTTAATGACGCTGAAGACGCTTCAGATGCATATCTGTAGTACCTGTGCCGAAACTGACCCCTTCAGCTTTCCTGACCATCTTTCAAAGATTTCATTTGGGTCACTCTAAAGAGATTATACAGTCTTTCAAATGAATTTGAAAATTAGTGAAGTTCATGGTATTTCAATTGCTGTATTGTTATCATGAATTAAATGGGTTTGTAATAATTTTCTAGTCTTGAACTGAAAACAAAAACAACCATCCACACCATCTTGGTACACTGACATACAATCACCCAGAATCAGACCATCCAATCCCCTTTCCCAAATATTAATAAAAATATTCTACACCCAATTAGTGATGAAGGCACTGATGGGATGTTGTTCGGTGAGCCTCGACCAAAAAATATTCCCCTGTTCTTGCAACATAAGCTTATGCTAAAACATACATGAGACTGAACAAACTGCAAAAGAAACCAAAAGAAAGTTTGCGATGGTAGACTCAAAATCTCTTGGCACCGACAGTTGTATTACACAAATAATGATGATGGATAAATTTGAGATTCATAAGATACATATGACAAATAATATTATCATCATCATATTCAAGATATGCCAGACTTGCATATTATATCACGCATTAGTCATTTATGAAACATTTAACAAGCCATGAATCGCTCATGCTGCCAGAAACTGACAAAATGTAAAGGACACTAACGCTATTGGTGCAGGAGTTGATTCCTTTAGCACTATCTAAATGGAACTAAGTATCACACAAACAACCGTTCACCCATCAAAATATCCAGCTGGTAACGAAAGATGTGTGTGTGTCACAAAAGGAGATAATGAGACAGGAAAATGGCTGACAGAGACAGATGCTCAGACTCCGTGTCTCAGACACAAATTTGGTAGAAAAAAGTTAAGAGAATGACCAATTCAGCAACAACACTGAGACCTGCCATCTTGGACAAGCAATCTATTTACTAGACTTATACAGATATGCTACTTTCCAGAAACTTGTCCTCTGTCAGATTATGTATTCACATTTTGAACCAAGCAGTTTTTGGTGTGTCCTGGGAAATATCTAAAAGAATTATATTAAACGAGGATAGTGTTCCATATATCACACTCAAAAGAAGTTACAAAAATCCAATTTTTTCGCAAGACGGTTATCGGTTATGACTTGTGGGTCTTGCAACAAACAGCTACCTCCGACTTGTTGGTGTACTTTAAATTGAATGAGTGAGTGAGTTGGGTTTTACGCCGCTTTTAGCAATATTCCAACAATATCACAGCGGAGGACACCAGAAATGGGCTTCACACCTTGTACCCATGTGGGGAATCAAACCCGGGTCTTCGGCATGACGAGCAAACGCTTTCACCACAAGGCTACCCCACCGCCCCTCTTTGACTTGAACTAAATATTATTCTAATTTGTTTGGGGCAGAAGACAATATCCTTGACTATCCTTAGAAACATATTCTGTTTGGTGTAAAGGGCAAAATAGCTGTGAAAATTATATGAATGGATCACTGAAAATTAGTGGTGACACCAGGTGTTCAAAAAAAGGGTAAGCACGTCCTGCCTTATCGGTAGCACCCATCATTCACAAAATTTGCCTAAAAATGGAAGCATCGTTTGCCTGATGATGCACAGCAGTACTCCTTGGCCATGCAACAGCAGCCAGTAAAACACCAGACGATCAAGTGATCAATGCTCCAGAAAACCAGAAAAGGCCCTGAAAATATGTGGGAAGTCTTGACCAGTGGTTAATGATGTCTCCTGACACTGTATATGATACGTGACAAATTGATAGAAGCTCAATATGATTTGTCAGAGTATTGACATTCTCTTGACAGAGTGATACATTATGACAAATACTCATATTTGAGAATAACAGTCACATTTGGGAAATAGATGTGGCAAAAAGATTGTGAAGCTCCATAATTGACAGTTACTTAAAAATACAACAGACAATAAATGGATATTCAGTGCTGTCGTATTGATACAGGATGTTAAGTATTTAAGTTGCAGTCTTTAGGCGATTGATTTCTAACATGCAATGTCTGTATTGTTTATTTGGTCAAAGCTAATTATCAAGGGTACTTTCAGTCAGCAGTATATATATATGTAAATTTACATTTACATTTACTTTTACAATTTACATTTACAATTTACATGATATTTTTACATTTACATTTTATTTTTGTTTTTACTTTTACATTAATAATAATAATAATAATGAGTGAATTTGTAACGCGCCAATCTCCACGCCAGCTGGTATGCTCATGGCGCTACAAGTAAAGTTATTTGGGTGAGAGTCTAGACAAAGTACTTCTTAAATTAAAACGTTTTAAGGAGAATTTTGAAGGAGTGCAGGCTTGGGGCTGCATTTACTTTTACATTTACATTTACATTTACAATTTCATTTTACATTTACATCTACCCCACTCTTTACTATGATAGTCCTATGTCACCCTCCACCCACTGCCCCACAAACACCCTGCCTTCCCCAAACACCTTGCCAGTGTATTAATTCAATAACCAGTGATATGACATTTTGTAATTCATGTATTACTACTCCCAGGATGTAGATCTTAACTCTGTAGTCAAAATCAACATGATATACTAACACACATAGCAGTCTATGTTGAATTAAGCCCTTGGGGAGTTAAGTTCTTATCATTCCCACCTGTAATTGAGCTGTGAGAGTGTGATACCTGTATTAAAGATTGGTTTACCTGCTACGTGAGTGGTCCAAATGGATCTATAATCGAAACCTGTGGCTCTGGCGCTAAGAGCAGTGATCTGGTGAAACCTATTGGCACAAAGGAGATTAGAAAGGAAAGCACAGAGATATCACTCCCACATTAGTGGGTGATCGATGGACATATTATACACTCAGAACAAATATGTAACAAGTAGCTTGTTGTGTTGTGTTAATAATGCAAAACAGATTTAATTTAATGGTTAACGGATTGATCAACAAAAATTAACTACAAATAATTCAAATTTATGTTGTCTGTGTTCATGTTGCACTCAAGCATGACAAGCTTGACCACCCAGTCTGTTTAGTCAACTCCTTTGATGAGCCAAGGCTGCCCGAGGCTTACGTTCTTAGCTAGAATCACAGCTAGATGAATTAAGGTTTCAAATTTTAACAGACTTGAAAGTGACAGCATGAAGTAGAAGGGAAGCTCAATAATGCATGTCAGAGTCATTAAAGAGTGAGTTGGTGAGTGAGAGTGGGTGAGTGGGTGGGTGAGTGAGTGAGTGAGTGAGTGAGTGAGTGAGTGAGTGAGTGAGTGAGTGAGTGAGTGAGTGAGTGAGTGAGTGAGTGAGTGAGTGAGTGAGTGAGTGAGTGAGTGAGTGAGGCTTTGTGACGCTTTAGCGATATTCCAGCAATATCACTGCAGGGGACACCAGAAATGGGCTAATGTCCAGCCTAGGTCCCCACACAGTCATTTTGTGATGCTATGATAAAATCAAACAGAAAATCTTTGCGCGGGTCGTCAGTTTATAGTAATTGAGTTTTGTTTCATATGGTATTGAACAATATTTCAGTTACATCACTGCTCATCAGAGTGGAAATCCCAAAGAGTTCCAGGTCTAAGTATTAATTCATACTCACTTGAGAGAATGGGACACTCACAGCCATAAAATATTCAGTATATGTAACTCAACAGACATTAGCCAAAGAGCATTCCAAAGCTTGTAAACAAGTTTTCAAGCCTGTAGGAAAACAAGAAACTTGTCAGCGTGATAAATGTCATGCAGTTCGTGGTTAATACTGTTTGATATCCATGTAATTCCGAGCATCATTCACGTCCAATCAATGAGCTTATGTAACACATATCATACTACATGCCACGATAGTCGAATCAGTCATTATTGACAATGAATGAACACCTTCATGCTAGCTGTTACTGCAATAAAGGCAGATGCAAAGGTCACAGACAACAAATAGAACAAGATCTCAGTCCGAAAATAGGACATAGATTTCTTGTAAGTCCTGGCACAATCTGCCCAGCTGATAACCAATCAATACTCTTTATGAAGAACATGTAATAAGCATCGATATCGTGAAATCTTCCTTGGACATGACCTTGACCTTGGAGCCGAACTCTGTATGGTATTGGAAAGTCAAACACAATTACAAAGAATTAATCGAGCAAATTCAAAGAATACACTTCATGGAGATGGGATACAGAGGAATCAGTTTAATTAAACAGGTTAGTCGAGACGGACTTAGATAGAAATCCTTTAATTACAGAAGTAACCAGTAGGGACTGGAATGGAGGACAATCATGCTAAATACCCTGCCGTAGCATCCAGTTGTAACGGGATATGGGAGATCTTTATAAACAAAGTTAGCGAGTAGGCTTTCATGCATACCATCAGGGAGACGAGCTTGCGGTTTGAGAAATTGGCAAAAATTCCAAATTATTCTGAAACACAGACTAGACATGTTTCTTAACCATTCACATGGGAAATAGTTTCATTTTTGATAAAGAAACAATCATTTTTCAAGAAGAGAACTGTCAATTGTAATGTTTCAATGTTTTTTCATACATGATCAATATTATTATCATCGGTACAGCAGCATGTGCATGTTTTACTTGTAACCATTATTCGTGATGGAAGCAAACGTTAGTGTCAATCTAACGACCTTCTCCTGAGGTATGTCATAAAACCTACCTTATCCAATGGATGTCAATCACAATAGATTACAACATATTTCTTATACACATGCTATCATTTCAACAGGAAACCGAGTATTTTACCCACAATTCAAACTTTCGACTCTTCGGAGCCTTCACAGCTAGGGTCTGGTTAACTTTTTATTTCAGACTGTCTCTGAACCTTCGAGCTGTCTGACCTTATGTAAGATTTACCCAGCATATTCAGATAATCTAAAAACTGAATTTATTTGCCTATGGCGTGAGAAGGGTCCTCTCTTGTGAGACTTGTGAGATACGTACACGTTCTGAACGAGGGGTGCCAAGTGTAAGAGAGTCTTACTAGGAAGTGTCTCAGTCACAGCCGAGGTTGGTAATCCCCTTTCAGTCAACATATTGATCTCACAGTAAATGATGTTTGAAAAAAATCGAATTCGTACCATGAATATTATGTCTACGTGGGAGCAAATTGTCTCAACGTGAGATTAAAGTCGAGGCTAGGAGGTGATTGCATGCTCTTGTCAGACACTTGTCTTAAAACATTCATGAAGTAATGTGTTTGTGTCAATATGCACATCTACAAGCGATTTTTCGGAATAGTCAACTTTCTCGGCATTTAAACTAAGCTTTTTACTTTAATACAACATTTGCTCAGAACAGGCGATAAAGAAAAGATTTGAAGGCCTCTGAAAAACAACCTATGTGATGAAGAGAACACCAGATGTGTTATCCAAGGCCCCAAAATAAGGGGCATCTTCCATTGTGAAAAAACGATTTTCTTCATATGAGACGAAATCAATTCCTTTTATTCAAAGGCATCAAACCAAATTGAAAATAACCCACCAAAACTAATGACTTTCATTGTGTTGATTTTGATTTCAGATATAAAGCCCCAAATTAGGAACAATTATTCATCTCAGTATAAGATCTGAGGGGAATGGCAATAATTGATTGACTTCAGCCAAACTTCTGATTATTGTATTTACTGAAATAGAATCATAGGCTACGAAATGGCCTGTTTCTTAAAAATGTGGATGTCTGCGGAACTATTGGAAGCAATCGACTGTTTCAATGGTGGGTACTTTGAAAATACTTGTTATTACATTGCTATTGTTCAAGTAGCTACATGTGGATGGTAATTCATGTTATCATGAAACTAAGAATCAGAATGTGGATAAATCCTATAGGTTTGAATCCAGGATCATTTTAGAATATCAACTTGAAGCATCTTGAATCATAGGTCACCTGTGTGACCTTATTTCAATGGTTGGGGTTTTCTGTTTGTTTGTTTGTTTGTTTGTTGTTTAACGCTGCACTCAACCTTATTCCATCTATATGGCGGCTGTCTGTAAATAATCTAGTCTGGACCAGACAATCCAGTGATCAACAGCATGTGCATCGATCTACGCAATTGGGATACGATGACATGTGTCACGCAAGTCTGCAAGTCTGACCACCAGGCCGATCCCTGAGCCACAGAAGTATGACAGGCATACAGACCATGGAGCCACGGTGATCAACAGTATGAGCATTGATCTTCGCAGTTGGGATACGATGTCATGTGTCAAGCGAGTCAGCAAGTCTGACCACCTGGCCAATCCCTGAGCCACAGAAGTATGACAGGCATACAGACCATGGAGCCACAGTGATCAACAGTATGAGCATTGATCTTCACAATTGGGATACAATGGCATGTGTCATCGCAAGTCTGACCACCGGGCCGATCCCTGACAGGCATACAGACCATGGAGCCACAGTGATCAACAGTATGAGCATTGATCTTCACAATTGGGATACGATGACATGTGTCAAGCAAGTCAGCAAGTCTGACCACCAAATCCTTGTCGCCTCTAGTGACATGCATGGATTTGCCAAAGACCAATCTAAGACAGATCTTTATGAGCATATTTCAAAGGTAACACTGGACTGATATCACAAGGTAGCAGTGAACAAGGTTGGATGATTCAGAAACACTTCTGAGGATGGAACAAAGCATCCAATTGTCTGTTGTTCTTCAGTGGAAATAAAATGCCACATACTCTCTCCATCCAACATTAAGTCTGCTTCACTGAAACACTGGCAGTTCGAATTCTTGAAGTGTACATTGGACATAAGATATTCCTTTTCTCAAAAATCCAAACATATGGTATCAGCTGGAATGGAAGATCAGGGTTAGAATTGATCTTCAGTAACCTATGCTTGTCATAAGAGGCGACTAACGGGATCGGGTGGTCAGGCTTGCTGACTTGGTTGACACATGTCATTGTATCCCAATTGCATAGATCGATGCTCATGCTGTTCATCTCTGGATTGTCTGGTCCATTCAAATACTATAAAGAAGGCAAAAAGTTTAATGTATATTTTAAAATGTTTAGGATAACAACCTTAGGCATTGCCTAAAATTCTCCAAGTATTTGCTTAAAATCTCCAAATATCTTCTCCAAGACAATTCTGGCATCTGGCCCAAGAGCATAAAGGTTGGTGGTTTGAGCCATAGGTTAAGCATATCAATATATGTCATATAATAGTATTTGTTGTTGCCTTGCCTGGTGCTTGGCATTATGGAAATAAATATAGGAATGGTCAACTCCATGTTGGTGGGGTATCCATTGTAAACTGTTGCATGGTATCTCAGTAGGCTTGTCTGGACTAGTATAAGCTGCCAGACCCACACAAATACATACACACATGCACGTGCATGCACGCACGCACACACACATACATACATACAGGTCACTCTGTATATAAGTGCAGTATTTTCAGTGGAACAGTAACCCCATTTCAGGTCACTTCACCTCAAAGTAAAGTTTGAAACCAGAACACTCTGCTTTGATTGTATCAATATATTAAGTGCTGATCCAGTCAACAATGTCAAATGAAGCAAACATCTGCTATAGCACACCAAAACTATAATCACTAGCTTTCTGGTTGAACACATATTGAAGGTTTACTGGGAAGACTTGGCATTATCTGGCACAAGAATCAACACATCGATATATAGTCCAATTACCTAGCTTGACACAACACTTGATTCACTTCAGTACCTTTGGCTAGCACCTATCCAATAAATTGTTGTAAATGTGTTTAAACAACTTACAAAGCCACATCCAGAGGTTATATGCTCTCTATTGGTCACAAAGTAACGGTTTGGATATAATTAATGATTATCATGCGAGGTGAGTAGGCAATAGCAGCAGTGGACTGCCAAGTTCTGGTCAGACATACGGGCCAAGCAGTCATGTGAGATTAACTAATGATGGAGCCATAGGAGCTATAGGAAATAGGTCAGACACAGGAGCCTTAGGTGTAGGCAGAGACACTATATGGAGCCACAGAAGTATGATAGGTATATAGACTATGGAGCCACAGAAGTATGATAGGTATATAGACTATGGAGCCACAGAAGTATGATAGGTATATAGACTATGGAGCCACAGAAGTATGATAGGTATATAGACTATGGAGCCACAGAAGTATGATAGGTATATAGACTATGGAGCCACAGAAGTATGATTGGTATATAGACTATGGAGCCACGAGGTATATAGACTATGGAGCCACAGAAGTATGATAGGTATATAGACTATGGAGCCACAGAAGTATGATAGGTATATAGACTATGGAGCCACAGAAGTATGATAGGTATATAGACTATGGAGCCACAGAAGTATGATAGGTATATAGACTATGGAGCCACAGAATCTTGACAGGCATAGACCAATATTGGAGTCACAGACATATGACAGGCATAGACCATGGACACACAGAAGTATGACATGCATAGACCATGGAGCCATGAAGTATGACAGGTATACAGACCAAGGAGCAGAAGCATGACAATTCATAGAGACTATGGAGATGCAGAGGCATGGTGATCAGCCAAGACCTATTTCCTATGGCTCCTTCATCTATTAATCATACATGACTTCTTGGCCCATAGGGGCGGTGGGGTAGCCTAATGGTTAAAGCGTTGGCTCATCACGCCGAAGACCCGGGTTCGAATCCCCACATGGGCACAATGTGTGAAGCCCATTTCTGGTGTCCTCCGCTGTGATGTTGCTGGAATATTGCTAAAAGTGGCATAAAACCAAACTCAGTCAGTCAGTCTTGGCCCATATGTCTGACCAGAACTTGGCAGTCCACTGCTCCTATTGCCTTGTACATGCCTCAGGACTGTGTATTGGCAAATAAATTGTATTGCAATATATTGCGATTCAGGTACCCGTATTATGTATTGCGATATATTGGGAATTTAAGTGTTTGACATGTCAATCCTATTTTCTACACTATAAGTCCCTAAACATTTATGTTATGATTCTGGTAACAGCAATCTTAAAACTACGTTGCATAGTCATGGATTCTATTTTCTTTTTTAAACAAACTTATAGTACTACAGTATGCCGTTTTGTCTTTGAATAACGAAGGAAAACATTTGTTGTGAATGAAAGTATGTGTATATTATAATTCAAACCATAAAGATAATCACAAAAACTTCAGGTGTGTTCTTTACCCAATATACCAGTTCTCAGAAAAAATATTGCAATACATATCGTTTGAAAAATGTATTGTGATATACCGTGCAGTCCCAACATGCCGTGATCATGGAGGCATACAAATGTAGGGGTCACAGACGCCACAGGAGCCGTGTGAGATAAACAGGTTGAGAAGCAACAAGAGACAGATCAGGTCATACAGGCTGAGGTTCCATAGAAGCCATAACTTATCCTCTACATAGTGACCAGGATATGAATTGTGCTTGGTTGTGAGACCATAACTGATTCAAGAGAATCAGGAGGAGGCATATTGTGTCCTCCGACTTCTGATTCAAGAGGACGCTCCGAGTCAGCAGTTTATTGCCAACAGACCAAAGAGTCTTCAAGAGGACTTTTGCTTGCTTTTGTTCTTTACACATTTATGCATAGCAAGGCTTCAAACTGTCCATTTCCCTAAAACATAATGATGGTCATATTCCTGCCTTGTTCTGCTGACAAAGTGTTCATCACCTGTTGTTGTAAGTTTAGGTTCAAAGACCAAAAAAGCTTTCAACAGACTTGTGTGTGGATCTTCATGGGTAAGGTTCAAAGACCAAAGAAGCTTTCAACAGTATGCGAATGTAGTATTTCATTTACTGAAGACTGATCGGTCATCTCAGATATCCCCTACTGTGTAAAGGGTTGAGGGTTCGTGACCAAATTACAACTGAAGAAAAAAGCATTGGCCAGTATCAGCATTTCTTGAAGGTATGTTGTAGGGTTGGAATGGTATAAGCCTACTTGGTGATAAAGATGAAGTGTCTCACTCTTCTCTTTTTCTATGTCATCATATCTCAATTGTGTAGATAGATGCTCATGCTGTTGATCACTGGAATATTTGTCCAGACTTGATTGTTTACAGATTGCCGCCATGTAGCTAAAATATTGCTGAGTGCAGCGTTAAACAATAAACAAATAAAAAACCTCGCCTTTCCTCTACACTTGTTGGCATTAGAATTTGGCATTTATTCCAGTGCCAGCCAGTGTCCTCAGAACAATGTGTGTGTGAATTTGGTCTTAGCTACATCACAGCATGTCATTTCAGAGTGGGAGGATAGCCTTCAGTAATCCAGGAACCAACACCAATTTGAACAAAATAAATGCCGAAACATGACTCTGACAAAAATATGGACACTTTCTTAAATGGGTCTAATAAAAGAAAAATATGCCATGAATAAGTCTTTAAAGGTGTTGGTCTTTTTTTCAGTGAGGTACTGAACCGTATTGTCAATGGTAGATAAAATGGTATTTATATATCAGAAGAAGTTTGAACTATATGCACTCACACATTTATACATCGATGCTGTATAGCACCAGAATTAGACAAGAGAGGAAATGGATTTCCTCCTCCAGTATGTCCCCAAAAGGCCCCTAACAGCTTCATACATAAAACTAAGTTGATCAGTAATTGCAATCCAGGACCACAAAGGGGTGACAGGCCTTCCGGCAAATTCTGGTAATGATGGCTTCTGAGCGTGACACTTGACCCAGGTACTGCACAACTGGAAGGCTGAAAACTTACTTGTATCTACTTGGCAGCCACAACACTGAATATACAACAAGGTCAGGTGGAAAGGGGAGCAATACTGGTCTCATGATTCTACTGCTCACTCTCTCTCTCTCTCTCTCTCCCTCTCTCTCTCTCTCTCTCCCTCTCACTCTCTCGGGTTCAATTCCCCACACGGGCACAATGTGTGATGCACATTTTCTGGTGTTCCCGCTGTGATATTGATGGAATGGATAAATCAGTCGAAGGTTGTTGTCTATTTGACCATTACTGAACAATGTCCGATAACTGATATAAAAATTTGTTTTGCCCTCTGAAACAAGTTATCAATGAATAAAACATAAATGGGGAAAGAAGAAAATTGATGACACATCACAAAAAAATTAATTTGTTTTACAAAATTCCTGCTAAGCAGTTGAAATTTTACTCTAATTGTTTTTCAAACAAAGTGCTGATGAATAAAGACTTCACAGGAAACATTTTACAAGAGGAGACAAATTCCATGGTTGACCAATACAGCTACTTTATTCAGTTAATGAAAACCCCTCAAAAACTGCTTCTCATAATCAGCATGTTAGCGGGAAGGAATGATTTCTTTTCTTAAAATACAGAAGAAAAACTGGAGTTTCTTCTACAATGTCACCTTCCAGATCAATGGTGTATCGGATCTGAGTTTCCTGTGTCTCTAGGATTGACACCTCCTGTCTTTTATCCTTAATTAGTTCTGTTCTCAACCATCAGTTAAAATATCTCTGAAAGACATAAAACTCAAGTGTGGCTTAGTTTTGGTTGATAAAAAATCAACACTGTAGCTAATAGAGTGCAAGCATGAATCTAATTATTGTGCATTTGAATAGTAAAAACTACAGGCCAATCAGCAGCTGAAACACAATTGAGACTTTGGGATGCTGAGCTGATGAACAGAGACGGAGTTCTTGCAATATTGAGCTTCAGATTCATTCATGTATTTTACAATTACAGAGTGCAGTTGGAATTCTGAACTAATCATATGATTTGTGATGGTAATGTGACATATGAGGTTGTCACTTGTGTTCTTTGTGTTCTTGTGCATTTAAAGGTCACATGCAACCAAAAACTCAAACATAATTAAAACACAAGTATCACTTATTCATGACATATAATATACATTGCGGATTATGAAAAAACATATAAACAAAATTATAAGCGTACAATCGCAAATCAAAAGTGCAATATTTTGTACTTGGGTTTACTTCCCGGGATACCGAACCCAGTCAGAGCGGGTGGGTGTACACTCAAATGTAACGGCTGGTTCATTTGCAGATGCCCTCATGGCTCATTGTGTGTGTACCGTATATAGAGATGTTGGGTTTTGTAAATACATGCTCATTTTTTTGTGTATAACATTTTCAGATGTCAACAGACATCATAACATGTCATGTGTACAAGTATCACACCTGCCTGTCTGTGTAATTACATAATGTGACAGAGAGACCGAACTCGGGCCATAAATCAATGCGTTTTGTTTATGGTGTATAGCCTGATAGGTGTTAAGTTCAAATTGCATGTGGTCAGTGATCGAAGTTGTGTATTGAATATTCTCATTAGCAGACAGGCGGGCAGACACATAGGTGTCAATAAAACAGACATTGAGTTTTGTCTGTGACAACGACATATCTATTTCACAGTTAGAAATTCTGTCAACGCTAAATAATGACATTGCTTTTAAGTATCGGACTGAGAAAGTGACTCGGTAAGAAGAACGTGTGGTGAAATAGACAAATGAAATTAAATAAACAGTTAAATCGGTAATCTACTGTCATAACATATAAAAAACTCGCGCCTGTGAAATATCAACAAAACATTAAAAAAATATATCACACCAAAGCCTTCACCGAGTATTCACCGGACAACCTGCTTCCAAGCTGCGCGAACCTATTTCACTGCGCATGTGCTATGAGCGCAGACCAGCTGTTGAAACCACTTTTCCCCCAAGCGCTTGGGGAAAATTAGTGATTCGTTTGAACTCCGATTTTGTGCTTTTTTTTCATCGCGTTATTTTTCAACTTTATAAGTTGAATTTGCATTTTTGATGCTTTGTTTCGGTAAGTCCATACCGAAAGGTATCAGAATCTGCAAAGTTGTGTTTTACGTTGCATGTGACCTTTAAGGATTCGTCTTAACTCTGTCAATATCTGCAATGGTTGTGTGACATTTGAGGTCATCACTTGCCATTCTTTGTATTTTAGGATTCAGTTTAACTTTGAAAGGATCGGTGGCGGTGATGGTTAAATGACATATGAGGTCATCACATCCATTCATTTCTCCACATTTCCATAAATATGGGGCCCACCTGTGTGCTGACTCTTTCCGTGTTGTCACAACCCTTAGTGTACAGTACACAACCCTGTGCGCTTATAAGAACCCACGAAATCCATTGGTATATGACCAGATGGTGGCCACATGAATGCGTGCAAACACCTAGTTGCGGGTACAGCAACGTGTAGTAAACTTGTAGTAGTACTGTCACTATGTGTCCCAGTCCACCCCGCTGTGAATGGGTACCTCGTAAGGATGAGAAAGCCACAATAACTCGGTGCGCCTAGTGGCAGCAAGAGTTGTATACTTCCCAGGGTGTTGAGATTGATAATACGATGTGTCATTGAGATTGAGGAAAAACTTGCCAGCGCCTTGAGCATGCACTAGTTTCATGGATATGTTCACTGTATAAATATCCTATAATAATAAATAATAAATATATGTCCATTTATATTGTTGTATTAAAATAAACCAAGAAGCATTAAAAACTGAATCCAATAATGAAATAAGTTGCCCTGTGACCTAATACGTGATAACTAACCCGTAAACCTGAGATCAATTTGCTCAGTTTTTTATTTATTAGCAAGTATTGGAAGGTCAAAAGACTGTGGAGTAAACACGCTCATAGTTTGACAAAACTAACTCTAGTAAATTGAGACATAGATCATTGGTGATTAAATTACAGGAAATAGACTTCATCGAACTTATTTCAGTACTTAACAGAATATTTTACTGACACCAATTTGGTGTGGCGCTGTGTCAACACAGAAAAAGGCACCATGTGCTGGAGTGCTCAGTGGCTAGGCATCATATAAAAACATACTGGGACACAAACAGATTTTTATTACAAATTTAAGGATCGTGTATGCTCTAATGATGTGTTTCGGTCAGGGTCCCTTATAGATGTCTTATGTAAATTAGCATTAGCATTTGTACATCAGGGTCGCCTAATACATGGGGTATGTTATATGCAGCGATATTTCGTAAGTTTGAAGTGTTGTTACTTGTGGAGGTATGTGACATATGAGTTAATAACAATTATTGAATCTTGTTGAATTCAGTTGAATTGGCATTTAGGAATAAAGTTGAACTCAGCAAGCATCTTTGATAGTAATGTATTATATGACTTGTCAAAGATTGACATTTAAGAATAAAGTTGAATTCAGCAAGCATCTCTGATAGTAATGTATCATATGACTTGTCAAAGATTGACATTTAAGAATAAAGTTGAACTCAGCAAGCATCTCTGATAGTAATGTATCATATGACTTGTCAAAGATTGACATTTAAGAATAAAGTTGAACTCAGCAAGCATCTCTGATAGTAATGTATCATATGACTTGTCAAAGATTGGCATTTAAGAATAAAGTTGAACTCAGCAAGCATCTGTGATGATACAGAAACATATCAGGTCATAACTTGTTGAATGACAGGTTATTTGTGGAGATAATATGGGATACATGGAGTTGAAAATTATTGATTCTTGTTGAGTTCAGTTTAATGTTGATCAGAATTCTGATTGTATTGTATTAAATGTTGATCACATAACTGTGATCTGTGATGGTTATGTGATAAAGGAGGTCATCAAATGTTGAATCACTGTATTTGAGATGCCGTGGAATTCGGAACTTTGTTCTTACAAATTGGGTATGTGACACATGGAATTGTAATTGTTGAATCTCATTGAATTCCATTGAATCTTGATCGCACAGCTGATGTGTGATGGTGTTGTAACCTACTTTTCCATATTGGCCATATCTACATTGATGGTTGCACTTGAGTGAGTGAGGAATTTCATCATATGGCGGTAATACAGCTGAAACACTGACTGACTGACTGAGTTTGGTTTTACACCGCTTTTAGCAATATTCCAGCAACATCACGGCGGGGGACACCAGAAATGGGCTTCACACATTGTACCCATGTGGGGATTCGAACCCGGGTCTTCGGGGTGATGAGCCAACGCTTTAACCTCTAGGCTACCCCACCGCCCACAGCTGAAACAAATATATACTCATGATATGTTCACACTTGTACAATCGATGTAATTTCTCATGGATGTGGAAAGTGTTTTGTCACTTCTATTCAACAAGTCAGAAAAACAATCTTGGAACCCACAGGCATACACACGACAAGGATAAAAATATACAAAATTTGATCAAATCTGCGATTGAAACACATTTTTGACACTGCAAAACCTTGGACTGTTGAGCTACCAATGCCCTTGTGTACAAGAATACACATGAATTATCAAATTGAAATGACTTGAGGACCTAAATCTGGGATTTCCCGAGATCTTGTACAGCTGAGTATGCCTTCCCTCTTGATCATGTGTATCACACATGGTGAATTATCTAATGGAAATGACTGGGGGGCTACTCAGAAAAAGATGTCCTCCATCTTTGTCAGTGTCAGGGAAGGAATATGATGAAACTTGACAAAATCTGGAACCAGGAATACTTTTTGCGTCAATTAATCCCAGTAGAAGGTGTTAAGGAATGAGAGAAGTGCAGTGGCATTGAAAACGTACCATTCAGAAGAAATCCAGTTTTTAATGAAAGAGCTTTAGCTTTGCAGCATCAGCAAGAAAATAGGATCCCAGAGGAAAACTTCATAATTGACCTTAAGTGCATTATTTAACTGTAGCCCCGTGGGAACAACTCTCCTGGTCAGACAATAGCTTTTGTCATTCTCCAAGGATGGAAGATACAGATGGGGACTTTGTTTCTTAAGCATGTTGTTAACTTAGAACCTCCTACGTAACTCAACTGTCGACTGAAAAGAGGCCCAATTCATTTGGCATGGACTAGGTGTTTGAAGAAGAACTACAAACCTCCAGAGTATAGAAGTGATATAATGATCTGTACACAACAAGTGTCAGTCTGGCCTTAATGATACTGTAATTTCCTGATTAGATATTGGAACTTCCATACACACCATGAAGGGATGGAAACAAAGTCCAAATCAATGTCCGACCAGTCTCAACGTCGCTATTAACAAATTTGATGCACGCTCACAGCTCCAGCAATCATGTGAGATGTGCATGGTGCTACCAATTTCAGCCGAATCTGGTGCCATCCTGGATCAACACAGAGGCATGGTGATGGTCTTTTAGCATGATCAAGATCATGTGACGGGGCCAAAGGATATTGTGTGATTGGCTGATGGTGGTCAAGGATGCACTTAACGCGGCAATATTTCCCGCTTCTGTCCCACAACCAGAAGACGCTATTCCGAGTTTTAGTGTCATCCTTTCACTGGAGAAATCTGGAGCTGTGTGCAGAAGGTATTGCATGGCCTATATGCTCTTTAATCATTATTTGTCAGTTTTGAAACTACATTACCCATTGAGCAAGGATAATTCTTCCCCTCTGGAATTTCTCACTGAGCATTAAAACGTTTGATTCAGGATGATTGACCAGCTTGTTCCATTGTTTTTGTTGTTTGCAAAGAAGCTTGCGAAGTGATGTTGAATAACCTCATTGGAGCTAATAATTGAAGATGACATCAACAATTGATCATGACATCACAAATTAAAGAAAATGATGTCATTCCAACAAAAGACGTATTGAACAGTTAAGTACTGTTTGGATCAGCTCAGTACTGACATTTTCTACTTTTTCACAGAAATATAGACCAAGGGTAATACAAAGAATACCTCAGTGGTACAGCATGTCGGAAACACATGTCATCAGTCCCTTTAGGGTCACATGTTTCCTGTCAAGGAAAATCTTTCATCGTCCTTTCTACATGGGAGTTGGCTATGTTGTGTGGAATATATCATTTATGTGAATATGAGTAGATGCAATTTTCCGATAATTTCACTTACAGTTCTGACAAAATTAATGTAAATGATATTGAATAAAATCAATGAAATAATTTATGTATGAACTCAAGGCCGTTGACATGGAGGATTAATAATACTCTTTGTCATGTTTACTTCTAATTTCTAAACACCTACAAAGACTCTCATAAATCCAGATATCTTGTATAAATACAAGAAAATATTGTCTCACAAGCACATCTTTATTACAAATTTGGGGATAATGTACACTCTACCGATGTGTTTCATTCAGGGTCACGTTATAGGTGGGGTATATAGGTTAGCATTAACTTTGAAGGGTCCTACAAGGGGTTGCCTTATATGTGGGGTCGTTTTATACACAGAGATGTTTGGTTTACAAAAGAACAACTTTTAATTACCAGAAAATGCAATAGCAGGATTAATTTGTGTACTTTAGTACTAGTTTGTTGACATGCTATGTTCAGTGTGACATGCCCCAAAGTAATGTCATCGGATTGGGTAAAAACAAATCAAAATTCATTGTCTTTATCTATTAACAATCCTCTTCAGAGATGTATTTGGAGAGAAATGGTGTGCATGAAATGCATGATGAGACACAAAGGAATATCTGAATCTTGGAAAAGCAGAAATATCTGTCACCTGTATAATATAGTGAGGAATATCTGTCACCTGTATAGTATAGTGAGGAATATCTGTCACCTGTATAATATAGTGAGGAATATCTGTCACCTGTATAGTATAGTGAGGAATATCTGTCACCTGTATAATATAGTGAGGAATATCTGTCACCTGTATAGTAAAGTGAGGAATATCTGTCACCTGTATAATATAATGAGAAATATCTGTCACCTGTATAGTATAGTGAGGGATATCTGTCACCTGTATAGTATAGTGAGGAATATCTGTCACTTGTATAACAAAGTGAAGAATATCTGCCTCTTGTATGGCATAGTGAGGAATATCTGTCACCTGTATAACAATGTGAAGAATAACTGTGCCTTGTATGACATGGTGAGGAATATCCGTCACCTGTATAGTATAGTGAGAAATATCTGTCACCTGTATAACAAAGTGGGGAATAAGTGTCTCCTGTATAAAACAGTGGGGAATAAGTGTCTCCTGTATAACACAGTAGGGAATAAGTGTCTCCTGTATAACACAGTGGGGAATAAGTGTCTCCTGTATAACACAGTGGGGAATAAAAGTCTCCTGTATAACACAGTGGTGAATAAGTGTCTCCTGTATAACACAGTGGGAAATAAGTGTCTCCTGTATAACACAGTAAGTGTCTCCTGAAATAAGTATCTCCTGTATAACACATAAGTGTCTCCTGGGAATAAAGTATCTAACACAGTGGGGAATAAGTGTCTCCTGTATAACACAGTAGGGAATAAGTATCTCCTGTATAACACAGTGGGGAATAAGTGTCTCCTGTATAACACAATAGGGAATAAGTGTCTCCTGTATAACACAATAGGGAATAAGTATCTCCTGTATAACATAAGGGGGAATAAGTGTCTCCTGTATAACACAGTAGGGAATAAGTGTCTCCTGTATAACACAATAGGGAATAAGTGTCTCCTGTATAACACAATAGGGAATAAGTGTCTCCTGTATAACACAGTGGGGAATAAGTGTCTCCTGTATAACATACGGCAGTGGGGAATAAGTGTCTCCTTTATAACACACTGGGGAATAAGTGTCTCCTGTATAACACAGTAGGGAATAAGTGTCTCCTGTATAACACAGTAGGGATCTCCTGTATAACACAGTGGGGAATAAGTGTCTCCTGTATAACACAGTAGGGAATAAGTGTCTCCTGTATAACACAGTGGGGAATAAGTGTCTCCTGTATAACACAGTGGGGAATAAGTGTCTCCTGTATAACACAGTAGGGAATAAGTGTCTCCTGTATAACACAGTAGGGAATAAGTGTCTCCCGTATAACACAGTGGGGAATAAGCACCTCCTGTAGGACAAAGTAGAGAATAAGTGTCTGCTTTACAATAAGGTTGGGAATAAGTATCTCCTGAACAACAAGGTGGTGAATAAGTGTCTCAGGTACAACAAAGTGAAGAATATCTGTCCCCTGTAAAACTAGATAATCACTAAATAACATGGACTTTCATATTTGAACACATTTTGATTGGTACAGAAATTCCCCTTTCTGAATCCAAGAATTGCCAATATCATAAGGCTGAAGACATTAGTTTTATATATGTACAAAGCCTTAACTGCATTATATGAGAATGTACAAACATTGTTCAAGTTAAAAAGTTAATCAAAGTTTCAAACTTGCAAGAAGAGCAACACTACACATTAACTTGTCATCACATTTCAGCAACAATCTCATAAAGGTCACTGTGGAATAAAAAATGTAAAATTCAAATTCAAAGAAAAAAATACAAATTGCATTTTTTGACAATTTGAGATCTTGATCCAAATGATCCTCCCAAGACAAAGCAGAGAAATGTACACTCAGAAAATGAATAAAAATATTACACAATTACCTGTCTTTAATGCTGCATTCTGGCTCAGCATGCGGAAATGTAACGTATGAACCTTGTCATGTTCTGAATGTCGTGATTTATTGCCAAGACTGTGTAAATGAGGATTTTGCTCTTTTGTTTTTGTCTGGTTTTCTTTTGTGAAAAATCAAGGTTGTTATTATGGAGTTAAAAATTATTATTTCTTATAAGTTGCTCTGTGTATATGTTGTATATTCTGGAGGGGTCACCAAGTATGGCAACATTTTTTGGAATTTAGAAGAAATTGGACCTTGAAACATATACTTTCTTCAAAGTTTCAAATGTTTTAGAGAAAAAGTTTTCAGAAAAAGGTTGGCATAGCTTGCCTTTCTTGTTTATCAACACGAGATAAGACAGTTTGTACAGATATTGTAAATTTACAAGATTATTTATAGAGTTACAAAAGCATCTGACAGTAAATAATAACTCTTTAAACATGGCTGAACAATTTCAAACTGAATCAAGATTAACCTTTGGGAACACACTTTGAGATCATCTTTTGGTCTTTAGCGTCATTGAAGTTATTTTTCATAGTGTTCATATTCCTGTGAAGGATTCATTGTGATGATTGATGACAAAGTGGTCATATATGACATATATGCTCACAAGAACCTATGAAGTTGACAGTCTTGCAAGTGTTTTTCACTTTTAAGTCTTATCTATGCCTACTTCACTGCCTTTATGTATGTCAATACACATTATCGTAATACTAAGTGATGATGTTTTGTATGCTAAAAAGGAGGTGATCTTAAACTTTAAACAAAATATACTGTAAGCCATTAAAAACGCAATTGGTATTTGTTGTCCTGAAACTCACAAAAGTTCTATTGAAGATTTTTGCCTGCGATACAGAGGATGTAGGGATAAAAGGCTGTTATTCTGGCCCATTTCGAGTTCGAGTCCCGGAGCATTCCTCTCACATGAACTTTGATACTTAAAACTGAACCTTTGACATTTCTCGTAAACACAACCACATTCATGAAGCACGTTGTGCACATGCATTACCTGCACCCAGGCCCTGTAAAAGCACAAGGAATTGTGGAACTCAATCACTTTGAGAAAATGCCAAACTTGACACAAGACGAAAGGAATCAGGTTATCGGTATGGTCAGCCAAGGTGCTTCAGATGTGATGATTGCCAGGCACTTTAATGTGCATCCATCCACTGTAAGTCGACTCAGACAACGTTTTCGGGCTACCGGAAGTGTTGCTGATCGTCCGCAACCTGGTGCACCACCTGTGATAACAGCTCGACAAAACCGCAATATCCGAGTTTCACACTTGCGAAATCGGTTCCAAACAGCTGATGATGAAGCAAGGAGGACAATTGGGACAAGTCAACGTCATTTCAGCGCCCAAAAGGTGCAAGGACGCCTTGCTGCCTTCAACATCCGGTGTCGTCACCCGTACCGTGGTCCAACCTTATTGCATCGCCACAGACTTGCCAGACAGCGATGGGCAGCAAATGGGGCCAATCTTGGCAACAGGACATGGCCAGATGTCATTTTGTCAGATGAATCCAGGTTTAACTTATCCTTTGCAGATGGACGTCCACAGATTTATCGACGTAAAGGAGAAAGACTTGCGCCAAACTGTGTCCTTGAACATGATCGTTTTGGAGGGGGTGGTGTCATGATCAGACCACAGACCATCAGAGGCTGCAGACCATCCAACAGCTGTTCCTGAGAAATGTGTGTCTTTCAATGCCCCAAAGACTGCGAGCATGTCTTGCAGGGCACGGTGGACACACATGATATTGACTGCAAGTGACCCCTCCTTTGTTTGATGTCGTTGTTGCGTCACTGATGTTGTTGTTGACTGGATATTTTCAGATGAAATTATTCACAGATGTTCACTTAAAACATATCTGCCAGTTAGGTTTATATATGTTGAAATTGGTGTGAGTAAAGAAAGTATGAATGTCAAATTGTGTTTATAATGGCTAACAGTATATATAAAAGGAAAATACTTAACCAATAATTAAAAACATTCTTTTATTGTCTTGTTTTGAAGTTTTAAAAAGCATCAAAGTTCGAAATAATTTCAGTCTTTAACAGAAAATAATAAGCAGAAAATAATGCAGAGATTAACAAATATCTTTGAAACATTTATTGTTTTGTACACTTAAAAGCTTTAGAGTTCAAGAAAATCTTACACTTTAAAAAAGACACACATAACGTCATCTCAGGATAAAATGTACATTTTTCAAAAGAAAATTTATCAGTTTTCAGTCTATGTTAAGCATGCATTTTTGTGACAGTTCAAACATAAAACATAGTTGCTAGGCAACTGATGTTGTCAAAGAACAAGATAAGTGATTTCTTCTCTGTGGAATTAAATTCTTTGTATTTTTGGTCCAACAAGAGGAACCTATCAATGCCTTCACTCTACCAGAGTACAGAAACATAAACGCAGCATGTTATCATACTTTACTCATATACTTTTTTTCACTTGTAAATTTGAATGGGTTCCTGCGACTATAAAACCGAAAAAAGCTTATTTTTTTTAACCAGCTGTGTAATGCATACAAAACGTCTACAGTGAGCAGATAATACAACCATTCAAATGCAGTATCATATCAAAGGGATCAACACTTCTTGGATTTTGTTCAAAATCAATAATTTTGTAATTACAAATGGTTCAAAAGATCCAAAGCTGACCCACTTTTACTGAATACAGTCGATTTCCACATACAGTTGAGAACTGTATTTATCTCCTGCATACAAACCAGTATTGCATCACATGGAATTCATGGAATAATTTGACTTGTTTCCAACATATGACAATGACAGCCTTGCACTTCTGGGAAATTTTCATTTGAAATTGATTGGTATGGTATTTTTTCTGGAATAATCATTTCAGTCCCGTCTGTATTGCTATCCGAAGTGTCATATGTCAGAGTACTCATTGTGAATATTAAAATCGGTTGATTGAAGAAATGACAAATTCAAGTTTTGGGAAATATATGATGAAATAGATGCAGATTCTGTTTGTATAAATATTAATTATACATCATTGTGAAACTGTACACTACTATCCTTGATAACAGTGCATGGATGAAGAGCTTGAGAACACACAAGTTGGTAAAACTCCATACACTGTATTGATGAAACACAAACACATGTTCATCAAACACTGCAGGAATGTAACAAGATATGAAGATCCAATTCTAGCAATACTCTTGACAATGTCATCACATTTCTTCATTTACTGGAACTAAAAATAGTTTTCTATTCCAAAAATTAAATTCCACAGCTATGTAATTACATTGGCCATTGAGTCTAGACAAAGAGCCAATACTCCCTTGTATATATCCTTGAATTCTACCCATTGCACTTCTGGGATCTAGGGGGAGAGTTTGTCCAATAAGTACGCATACGTACCAGCATCTGCTGGGAAAACGTGTCCTTGAAAAGAGAAAAATAATTCTCATTACCTCTGAATAAATAACAGACTTTGGCAAATTCACTGATGACTGTGTCTGTACTTGTGGACATAATCTGCATACATAGAAAAAGAATTTAGATGTGGAATATCTCAACCTCAAATAATTGGAAAACCCTGTCAGTATGCATAAGATTCGACAAAGTAATCTCTATATCGAAATTGAAAATTGTATATCTACATGAAAACATGCTATGTTGTTTTCTACAATATGTCTAAGGGTGACTGCTATTCCTATGTGTTCACAATCAATATCCCTCCAGGGGCACATTTGGAAGTATTTTTCTCCGTACAACAGTAATAGAGTTTGGTGAAAATGTAAAAAATATTCCGCTGGTAGTATTGATTGAACTGTGTAATAAAAACAATGTCCAGACACTTGCTATTGTGTGAGTACCATAAAGGCGTCTCCTTGACAATTTGCTACACTTAGCCATGCTGTTTTCATGTTATAAAAAAATGCCACTATGAGGTTTTGTTGGTATTTCATATATGATTGTAGTGTTAAACCTTGTAAATGGGAATATAGATTATCCTTTTGCTCTAAGCAAACATCATATTGAATCTGTCTATACTTTACGAAAGAAATGAAGTTCAATGCTTCATATAATAACATGCATGAATGAGTGCGTCTGTGGTTTTGTTGGTATTTCAGATATGATTGTGTTGTTAAACCTGTAACTTGGAATATAGATTGTCATTTTGCTCTGAGCATCAAATACATTTGTCAAACATCATACTGTATTTGTCAATACTTTAAGGGCTAAATGATGTTCAATGTTTCATAAAATAACATCCATACACAGGTGTGTGTGTGGTTTTGTTGGTACATGTGATATGATTGTCTTGTTAAACATTGTAACTGGGAATACAGATTGTCCTTTTGCGCTGAGCATCAAACATATTTGTCAAATATCATACTGTATTTGTCAATACTTTAAGGGCTAAATGATGTTCAATGTTTCATAAAATAACATCCATACACAGGTGTGTGTGTGGTTTTGTTGGTACATGTGATATGATTGTCTTGTTAAACATTGTAACTGGGAATACAGATTGTCCTTTTGCGCTGAGCATCAAACATATTTGTCAAATATCATACTGTATTTGTCAATACTTTAAGGGCTAAATGATGTTCAATGTTTCATAAAATAACATCCATACACAGGTGTGTGTGTGGTTTTGTTGGTACATGTGATATGATTGTCTTGTTAAACATTGTAACTGGGAATACAGATTGTCCTTTTTTGCTGAGCATCAAACATATTTGTCAAACATCATACTGAAATTGTCAATACTTTACGGGCTAAATGATGTTCAATGTTGCATATAATAACATGCATGAACGTGTGTATGTACCAGATTATATAGGTACCGACTTTGTTCATGCTGGCCACCCCGATACCATGGTACAGTTTAACATGGATATCCCACTCATACACACTGTACTGATTGCATGCTGACCAGTCCTTGTTCCATCCACAAAATAACATGCAGCAGGCTGGGTAACAACAATTACCATATTGAGATGTATTTTTGAATGACAAACCTAAGGTATCAACCTACCAACCTTATAGAATTCTCTTTCTCACTCGTGTAATTTGATTGGAAGACTATTTTTAGCATCATGGTGACATGAATTAGCTTCAGTGAGTGAGTTTAGTTTTACGCTGGATTGAGCAATATTCCAGCTATATGGCGGCGGTCTATGCAAAATGAGCTTGAAGGGTATAACACTTCTCTCAACAATATTTTAGTTATATTACAATATAACTTAATATACAGGAACCTCCAAAGTGATACAGTTAACAGGCATTCACAAACCTGGTGGTTCAGGTACTGACAAACCTGGAAACAGGGTAAAATGGGATTCGAAACCACAATCATAGGTTCCTGGTAGGACCAAGGGCAGCAACTTTGGTAGCGAATTTTAATGCCTTATATGGCTGGATCAGCTGAGTCCCATCTCAAACTGAACCAATAGTAGTGGAGGGTTCACAATAATTTTAATAGAAAAGGACAAAATTACCTGCGAGGATGGATAATAATGAGGATGATTACTCGTCAAACAAGCAGCCAGTAAATGGTCAACAACTAGGAAAGTTCTATGGATGTACAACTTCTTGGAACTAAGAATTTATATATCCATAGACCTTCCCCTGTTGTTCTTGACACCAACTTCTATATGCCACCTAAAGAATTTGTCAGTGAACGGTCTTTATCTTTTTTAGAAAATGAAAATGCCATAAAAATGTCCATTCAAATGTTTACGTGTAAGGTTTACAAGATCAAGCAAACTGAATATAGCAATTTGCAACAGATCTTCAGGCAGACATAGCTGGTACCACATGATACTGAAATTCACATGATATGCTGGCTCTCTTGAATATGACTTTGTCATTGGACTCTTTGCGATACTTTTGAAGTACAAGTGATCTCCAGTTCTTCATTATGGTGGATCAGAACTGCAACTGATAGGGTTTTGCTAATACTATTAAAAACTGAACACGTTTGATGCAAAGCTTCTTCAAACTTCAAAGCACTGGCATGCAAGACATGCTCTGTCAAACCATCATTTTTTATCTTTGACGGATGGATTACTTTATAAATATCAAACAAATTACAACCCTTATCATATTTCGAAGCACAAAATAATACCCAACTAAGCATAAATGAGTTTATAGAATCTTCTCAACTCATTCTTCTTCCAATAATGTTCAATTTGTGATCAGTGATACATTGTGAAAACCACGAGATGGAATAATGATCGTGTCTATAAAGTCACAGACATACTGCGATAGCATATTGCTGACCATTATACAATAAAACTATGCAATAACTTCTTTTGGTATTGTAAAACTGGCCATTGTGAAAATATTACTTCATCAGCTATTTTAACTTTTTTTGTTTTTGAAAATCAGCTTCAGAAAGTAATTTCAAAATATACTGAGAGAAACAAATAAAGGATCACAGGAGAATTCAAGCGTTCCTTTAATATTTTCCAGTTTTCATCACCAGCTTTGAATAGCACTGTGGCAATGAAAACTGGAAAATATAAAGGAACGCTTGAATTCTCCTGTGATCCTTTATTTTTTTCTCTCAGTATATTATTGCAATTCAAAAATATAAGTTAGCCTGGAGATATTGCATGTAATGAAATTCAGCTGTTAACACTACAATCTAATCAGACCTACTTGGGACTATGATCCGATGTGGAGTCATCTGTTAAATACATTTGTGTTTATTAATTTACGAGCCAAGAATTTTATACTTATAAGTATTGGTTTGATTCCCCACATGGGTACAATGTGTGAAGCCCATTTCTTGTGTCCCTTGCTGTGATATTGCTGGAATATTGCATAAAAACTCACTCACTCACCAGTAGTGGTAGTATAGTAGGGTGATGTAACATGCATGATGGACAGATGTGTGAGCACAATTTTGAAAAATGAAAGGGTCAACATTACTCAAGTGATGAGGGGCAGGGCAGGACAGGACTGGCACAGGATGACATTTAAGATGTCTGAATATAGGGGTCATCCAGTCTAAGTAAACTTAGGCTCAGTATTATTCATTACACTGCTATACTGAATCTAACAAACCCTAGTAGAATGTTGCGTCAGCTAACCATTGAGCGCCCTATGACCGTCCAATCACATGCTAGATGGCCAAACGGATTTAACCAATCAGACAACGAGTACTTGTTAGGGTTCAGTGGGACTTACAAAATGGTTTTTGATTTTCTCTTCCTTGGTCACTGACACTGATCTATCAACAAACGAAAATCCGCAATAAACACAGATATCTGACCATGTTACTATTAGCTTATATTTCCGCAACATTGACAAAAACGCTATTTTCAGTGACTGTTTACTCACTGCGTCCTCCATGTGTATCACTTGGAAGCAATCGTGCGGAAAATAGCATTCGTAATCATTCGAGTTTTTTAGGTAAAGGTTCAAACAGTATACATGTGCGAATGTTAACTTTTGCGATTTGGTAAGCTGTGTTCTGATTGGTTAGTCCAAAAGGTTAGCTGACGCGACCTTCTACTTGGGTTTGTTAGACTCAGTATAAGCAGTGTAATGAATAATACCAAGCCTAAGTTTACTTAGACTAGGGGTCATCAGTACCCCGATGTTGTACTGACCAGTGTTGGTGTTACACGCAAAGTTAATTTCTATGACAAATAACACTATACTTGGTAACAATCTGGCTATGTGACAGTTACCATGATGAGACAAACCGGTGATTGACATTATGAACAACAATGCATGCTGTTGGGGAACAGTTAAGAAGCACTTAAGTCTCTGAATCTGACCAGTCAATCCTTAAGTCACTTCGTACAGCTAATCAAGTGCAGGAGATTGTTCAGACCTAGAATACTGCTTACTTAGACTGCGCAAGTAAAGAGAATTTTTGTTTAAATTCAGTAAAAATGTGTCAAGGGTTCTTTAATATCTGTTCGCTCAAATTCAATTATTTGACCGCCTCTGTGGTGTAGTGGTTAGAGCGTCCGCCCGGAGAGCGGAAGGTCGCGGGTTCGATCCCCAACCGCGTCATACCAAAAGACATTAAAATATGGTACTTGTTGGTCCCTGCCTGGCACTTCGGCATTTATGGGTACAACAAGGACTGGTCGGCTCAGAGTCAGTATACTGTGTCTGAGTGGGGTATTCATGCTTCACTGCGGCGTGGTATCTCAGTGGGCTAGCACTATAAAACCAGCTTAAGTCTGGGCTAGTACAAGCAGCCGCACATACACATACACACGCATGCACGTCGTCATATGAGCGAAATATTCTCAAGCACGACGCTAAACCCAATTTCACCTCACCTCACCTCAATTATTTGAACAGGTTCCCAATATGGAAAGCATTCCACATCAGTCATGTAATTCAGATAGTTAAAAAAAGTTAATTTTTTTAAAACAGTGGGATATTTTATCATAATAATGTGTATATTTCTACCAGGTATAAATCCTGCAAACACTGGATTGTTTGCACCCTGTTACCGTGTGCTGAAATATATCCTGCAAGCATGGTTGTGAAGGGTATATTCAGCAGGAAGGGTTGAGAAGGGTAAATTCATTAGGCAGAGTTGAGAAGGGTAAATTCAGTAGACTGTGTTGTGAAGGGCCTGATTCACTAAGAGTCTATAGCACAATGATATTCATAAGCTTATGATAAGCTATGTTATATTTATGATAATTTGAATATTATGAATGCTTTGTAGACAGAGACATTGCTTTAGATCACCAATGATGCTTCAGAGATGATTCTGTAAATCTCATATGCAGGACAGCTGTAGCTCATATCAGAGTCACTATGATTTACCAGAAAAACACAACTTTTCAAAAACAATCAAAATATTTTTGAAAAAATAAACATATCTGTAAAACTACAAAACTCAAATGTGTATGGAAATATTTCAATTGTACCATTAAAATGATGAAATTTCCCTTGAGAAATTAATTCATGGATACTCATGGGAAAAGTATTGCTCTAGGGAGACTTGAACAGTAAAAAGAGTGTTGAGTATAGGTAAGACTCACACATCTTGGCAGAAGAGAAGACGATGCTATCATGCATTAACAATAGGAAGATCAGCGATGGCTGTGAAATGATAAGAATCTGCATATCTTTCATGTCCATCACACATTAGGCTGCATCACTGCATATTTCCATCTTGATATCACCTGTTTCGGAAAACGTTCCTGCTTGAAATAATGTCAAAGAACTACCAATGTGTAAAAGCTGATGCTGATAAGCGTTATGGATTTGTCAATATTGCTGCATCTCCCTGTGGTTGTGTGTGGAGTCTGGAATCGTTGTTTTGGTAATTCCATGTAGAACTATCAATTACATAACAGAAGTGCAAGAAGGGTATCCATTGAAGATAGCTAGTAAGTGGGAGTACAGGGAATAGTTTGCCTCTGTTCACAATGATGGATAGGAATAGTCACACTGAGTGGTTATTTAAGCAATCACTGTGGGATACACACAGATGGCATGTGTGTACTCAGGAGTTGAGGAATCGACGTAATCTTTTCTATTTTATTTATCATTTATGACAATCATGTAGGGCATTGTATGATTCATGTATATGGTCAAATGATGGCCCAATGGCCTAATGTATGAGCAATCTTTGGTCATCCAGTGTTTGGCCTAATGTATGGCAGAATGTACGTTTGAATGCATGACCTGAATATAAGATCCTATCTTGGCCCACAGTATGCTGCAAATAATGGCACACTGCATGTTCAATTGATGATCCATTGTATGGTCTAATGTATGCTTGAATGCATGACCACATGTTTGGTCTAATGTATGACCAAATGTATGGTCAATGTTTGGCCTAATGAATGGTTCAATATATGGCCCAATGTATAGTTCAGAGTTTGGCCAAATATACGGTCCAAAGTATGACCCCATGTGTAGTCTAATGGTTGACCAAATGTATGGCCCAATATTTAGCCTAATGTATGGCTCAGTGTGTCACTCATGTATGGTTCAATGCATAACCCAATGTATAGTTCAGTGTTTGGACAAATATTTGATCCAAAGCATGACCCAATGTTTGGTCAGATGTATGCTATATTGTAAGGTTTAATATGTCAATCAATCTACCAGTATTGTTCAATGTGTATAGTTCAGTGTCCAGGGTTCATTGTAGTGTCCATCAGATGTCCAAAAGTGTGGCTCACTAATGAATGTCTAAACATTTTGAAACACAAAATCTCTCAGTAGTTGGTGTGACATATTTCAAAATGAATGCAATCTAAATCACAAAAGACTTCAACTCAAATACATTCTCACTCAAAACAAATACAAGGAATGCACATCACAAATTGATCAATGGTATTAAGGAAACATGGTAAACAAATCACATACTCAAAATCTATGTTCATTTCTCAAATCAATATATCCAGATCTGTATAGAAGTGTATAATGGATACATTGTGGTTTCAGACATTCTAACAGAAAACAAATGCATAACTCAGGAATGCATATCACAAACTGACCCAGGGTATTAAAGAAACATGGTAAACATATCACTCACTCCAAAACTATTATTCTCAAATAATCAATCCAGATCTGTAAAGAAGTGTTTGAGTGTGTTGTAGTTTCAGATGTTCTAACTCAAAATCTGTTCACCGCACAAATTACCACATCCAGATCTTTATAAGTGTTTTGGTACAATGTGGTTTCAGCCAATGTTGGTTTTACCAGACTCAGGTTCACTCCCAGCAATGAAACCCTGTGTGAAACCATTTCTAGTTTGCCCCAACAGAGGCATTGCTGGCATATTGACACTGAAGCAGACTCTCTAGCTCCATAGACACCCAAATTTAGTTGATCTAATGAAAGAAAGTGTTACTTTCCATCCTGATGTTTTTGGGTCTTGCATGATTTTCACCATCCTGACTTTGTTTCATTCCAATCAGTCTGCTTACCGTTATTGATACTAGGTACCATACATTACTGGAGGACCTTTCTGGCTGCCACATGTCCCCCAACAGACTAACAAATGTGCCCACTGCTTAGGCAGGTCTTGTAATAAAACGTAGCCACCATTTACCACTTTAAAGAGGCTGTTTGGGAAGACTGGGAAAGATCAGAAAAATCAATTCTTCCTCCTCTGAAATGGCTCTTTGTCATACCACGACATTATTTGGAACGGAATTTCAAGATCAAGGCCCTCTTTCATAAAGTGATCTTAGCGCTACACCTGCCATAACTATCATACTTTAACATAAGCTTTCAAAGGACTCATCTTCTGAAATGGCCTCTTGTCATACCATGAACTTATTCAGGAGGGTCTTTGAAGATCAGATTTGGCATTCACAATGAGATCTTAGCACTAATACTGTCATAACTCCTGTACTTTGATAAATACTTATTATAGTTGTTAGAGCACTGAGAACCCTTTGTGAAATGGACAATATAGGTCAGATGGTGGTCAAATAAGTCCAATGTTTGTCAATATTTAAGTCAGTGGGTGGTCAATATATGGTAGATGGTGGTCTATATTTAACTCAGATGGTAATCAGTGTTGTCCAGATTGTGGATAATGCAGGTTTGATGGTGGTCTATACCAAAGACAGATGCTGGTAAATATTTAAAGGCAGATGGTGGTCAATATTTAAAGGCAGATGGTGGTACATATTTAAAGTCATACAGATTTCAAAGGTCAGAAAATGGTAAAGTCATACAGATAGTCAATATTGAAGTCATACAGATGGATAATGTCACTATATTGAAGTCAGATTGTATCAATATTGAAGTAAGATGCAATATTGAAGTCAGATAATGTCAATATTGAAGACAGATGGTGTAATAATGAAATCAGATAATGTCAATTTTGAGGTCAGATGGTGTCATATTGAAGTCAGACGGTGTCAATATTGAAGTCAGAAAATGTCAATATTAAAGTCATACAGATGGTGTCAATATTGAAGTCTGATTGTATCAATATTGAAGTAAGACATGGCAATATTGAATTCAGATAATGTCAATATTAAAGTCATACAGATGGGGTCACTATTGAATTGAAGACAGATGGTGTCATATTGAAAGATTGTATCAGAATAAGACATGTCAATATGGATAATGTCAATATTAAAGTCAGACAGATGTGTCAATATTGAAAGTATCAAATTAGTAAGACAAAATATTGAAGTCAGATAGTATCAATATTGAAGACAGATGGTGTAATATTGAAGTCATAGTGTAAAAAATTGAAGTCAGATGGTCTCAATATTGAAGTCAGATAGTGTCAATATTAAAGTCAATATGCAGATGGTGGTCACTATTGAATTAAGATGGTGTCAACATTGAAGTCAGATGGTCTTAAAGTTGAAGTCAGATGGTGTCCAGTACAAGTCAAAGGGCAATCAATATAGGTCAGATTCAACAGAAGTGAGATTCTGTTTTTTTCGCACAGAGTGAGTCAAATCAAAGTCAAATTGTGATCAATGTAAATCAGATGGTGGTCCTTACTGCTTGCAGGAAATGTTGGATGACATTACACGCATCACCTTTTTTAACTTATTTAAAGCAAATACTGTACTCTTAGTGAAATTATCTTAGTGGAAAATGTATTATATATCTAGTTCCTAAAATCACAAATTATTCCCATAGCCATCTACAGTTTCATCTGATCATCATGTAACAAGTCTTGACTACCTAGCGCTCTTGCTCTGTCAGTGTCTGCATATCTTTCATATTCTTTCTATGCTTATGATTGTCTCCAGTATACAAATATTACTCCTCCTATGCTATTATTCTATTCTGTAGTGTTATTACCAGGAAGCTCCTCTGCAACCAAAATTGCCTTCTCTTCTTCTCTTTCTCTGCCTCTGGTTTTATGGTCTTATAAAGGCTGGTTTTATTTGTAGTGACCATGGTCAACCAGCTCCAATATAATGCACTCTTTGTACTACCAGCTCCAATATAATGCACTCTTTGTACTGCCTACAACTTAAGCAATTATTACTACAACTTTATGTCCTTTATTCCCTAAAAGCACTTTTATTGCCCAACTCATAACTTTTATTATGATCGTGGCATAGTTACTGCTATTGTATTGTTAATATTGTGCTTTATTCATGGTCAATATATATGTCTGTTTCTTTCAATACAATGTTTATACATATTTTTGGAAATATATATTTGAAAAATCTTACTAGTATGATGAATTGTAGAACAAAATTTACCATTTTATATCTGAAACTACATTTGCCCGTTTTACCATTTCTAGGTGCGCTGGAACCCGTTAAGGAAGCAATAATAAACAAAGTACACCAATTGCCCGTATCTGTTTGTAAGTAGTAAAGCTTACTTTATGTATTTCATTCTGATGAGTAATTATCATATAAATAGTTGTATGGCTCTGGATGAAACAACAGACTGATATATGCGACATTTACAATACTTGTCTGAAGACTGAAAATAAGGGATGTCCTTTCTGGTTTGGTTGTAATGATGGACATCGATCTTACCAGACATTGTAATATACAAAGACTTGTTCTGTGAGCCAATCAAGCAAGGCTAACACATCTTGCTGCTATTTCCCACACAACTAATATCCATTCCACTATATCATATATATAATCATGAATCAAGCACATGTCAAACAAAACATTCTCGGGACATTGTCGGAAATAAGACATGGACATAAACCCAGCAGAGTTACATGTGCAAGTGTTTTGATTGTTCCCAATGCAATTTACTCTGTGTTTTATATTGATTTTGAGCCCCAAAACCGGAGTGGGTCTTATAACAACCAAATTTCCTGTTTCCTTGTTTGGTGCTTGAAGCCAGACTTCAACTGTGAATGTGTCCATCTTGGCAGGCTTTAGGATTAGAGCACCAGAGAACCATTTTTTTGCAGAAATGCATTGACTTCTTCTCACATAATGTAGCACAGACAGGTTGGATGTTTGAAACAAACAAATTTACATCTCACCAAACACCATGCAGGCCATGATAACACATCACAGATACAGTTTGATATATTTAAACAGCTCATAAATCGCATGTCTGTAATATTTCTGGCATGTTAGAACACATCAGGATTAAAATAACATCAAGGAGATTGGGAAAGCTTTCCAATGCAATATTATTAAATTTTCTTGTCATATCGATCAATGTTAGGTTGCCCAGTTATTTAGATAACATGAAAAAATGTGAAATATTTGATTATGGCTAAAAGTCAAAAAACAAAATGTTTAGAGATTTTGTCAGCGGTTATGAGTAAAATAAACATTACTGAGAGAAACTTGATGAAATGCACATAATTGAGGAAATCGGTGTCCAAACATATGGTTTTCTTATATTTGTGATTGTAATGGAATTAGATGCTATTTTAAAGACTGGTAAGATGTGATAGTGATGTCTTAGTGTGTGAGAGTGAATGTTGTTTTATGGCACAATCAGGAATATTCCAGCACTAGCATGGCAACTTTTGAATATGAACCATGGCAGTGCAAACCTGGCTCCCATTCCTCAAAGCGATCATATGTTAAAGTATGGGAGTTATGATCATCTAAGCGCTGTGATCACCTTGAGTGAATGAGTGAGTATGGTTTTACGCCGCTTTTTAGCAATATTCCTGCAATATCACGGCAGAGGACACCAGAAATGGGCTTCACATATTGTACCCATGTGGTGGAATCGAACCCGGGCCTTCGTTGTGACGCGTGACGAGCGGACGCTTTAACCACTACCCAGATAGCATTCAGATGTTGGCCCAATGTTGGTAATGGTTTTGCCAACATTGCCAACGTTGGGCCAACATCCGAATGCTATCTGGGTAGGCTTCTCCACCGCCCCATCACCTTGAGGAATGGGGCCCTGCATCTGATGACATGCAGAAGAATCTGCATCATTTGGATGCAATGAATGACAGTCTGACATGAACCAATTCCTTATTTCAGCTATAAGCTGAGAAGATCCGGGTTAGACTTGGTCTTCAGCAACCATGCTTGTCGTAAGAGTCGACGAACGAGATCGAGTGGTCAGGCTCGCTGACACATGTCATTGTATCCCAATTGTGTAGGTCGATGCTCATGCTGTTGATTACTGGATTGTCTGGTCCAGACTCAATTATTTACAGACCATCGCCATATAGCTGGAATATTGCTGAATGTGGCATTGAGCAAACAAACAACATCTTAAAATGATCCGATGTTTGCCCAGACAAAGCTGTGTCTGGTCAGCATCAACCAACACTGCAATGGTATCTATTATCAGCAGTATTAACCAACCAAACCTGGGGCGCTTTTGACTTGCACTGGGTAAAAGCCTTGGAATCCCTTCAGGGTGTTCCTAACCAGGAAATGTATCTTTAAAAAAATGTTATTCTAAATTGTAGTATTCAAGGAAATCAAGCTCAGAAAAGTCCAAATCAGAGATATTCAAATGCGTTGGGTCAAGTCACCATTGAAGATTGCATAGTGTCCTTGTATTGTCACACAATTGTCAGATGACATTACTTATAAGAAGCCTTAAATTCAGTGCTTATTTCAAATAGATTCAAATAAGTTACTTTATTAATGCAAGTGGGGATATTAATTTCATGCTTAAATTTATGTCATTATATACTGAAAATAATCTTCCAAGTATAACAAAAAATTATTGCAAAATATTGTCAAAGCTGCCATTTCTAAATATAAACTGTAAAGATCTGGGGGCGGTGGGGTAGCCCAGTGGTTAAAGCATTGGCTCGTCACGCCGAAGACCCGGGTTCGAATCCCCACAGGGGTACTATGTGTGAAGCCCATTTCTGGTGTTCCCCGCTGTGATGTTGCTGGAATATTGCTAAAAGCGGCGTAAAACCAAACTCACTCAGTCAGTCAGTGTAAAGATCTGGGTCAGTATTTCTCTCCAGCAATCCATCCAAGCTGTTAAAAGGCAACTAACAGGTCAGGCTGGGTAATGCATGTCATTGCATCCCATTTGTGCAGATCAATGCTCATAACATCAATCACTTGATTGCCTAGACCATACCCAGTTATCTGAAGATTGCAGTCATCTAGCTGAATATTGCTGAGTGTGCATGCATGGTGTTAAACAACAGACAAAATTAATGTGAATTTATATGTGCAGCAATAATTGTCTTAAAACCATTGAAATATCAATTTAATTGAAATCATTTGTCTTTCTGACCAAACAGAAGGAGCAATGCTTCTGCAGCTCACAAAACTGTCCCATCTCTCACAAGGAAACTGCCAAGATTTCCACACATACTCTGCAAAAAATGCTTGTACAAATAAAGAAAATCTATAGCAAGTCCTTCCACTCTTTCTAGTATTGCATGGTTATATATTTCAAGTGATTGATGTGTGGCCTCTTTCTTTGAAAGTAATGGCATATCAGTGATGTTGAGGAAAGAAAACGTACTGAGGCTTAAAATGACCTGTGTCATATATGCACATATTACCGACCGAGGAGACACAAGTCTGATATTTTTCCATGAATTAATCATGTGTTGGTATCCCAAATGTTGGTCAAAAGCCAATTTCTGCACAATATTTCAGAGTAAGTGTTGCGTTCTCGCCAGTCGTGTCTTTTCAACCAGATCAGAATCAATAATTTTTGTCACTCCTCCATTCTTGCTACCAAGGTTCTCAATACCGAAGTGGATTTGTTGACAGGAGAATATTACCTGTCAATCAGAAGAACGTTAGCAATGATTTGAAAATGATCCAAACTGTTTTGGGACATGTTCTCTGACTTATATCGATAGAATATATTGCCCCAGTCTGCCAGTGTCTGACAGTAGCTTACTGAAGACTGGTTTATGGTGTCTCAGACAAGTCTTATGTGAAAGGTCTGATGGGCTGGGGCTTGGCAAGTTGAAGGTTTTAATTGATCCCTGACATTGGTGAATGGTATGACAAGACCAGAATATAATGCCATGACCTCAGCCAGAACATTACTATCTATCTACATATACCATTAACACACTGGACAAGAGTGAGTGAGTGAGTTGGGTTTTACTCCGATTTTAGCAATATTCCAGCAATGTCAGGACAGGGGATACCAGAAATTGGCTTCACACAACGTACCAATGTGAGGAACTAAACCACGCTGTTTCTCAGGGATGTCGGTCATTGTGTGAAGTCCAGTAATCGTTATCCGGGTTACAACTGGTCTTCAGTAGTGAGTTTAGTTTTTCGCCGCTTTTAGCAACATTCCAGCAATATCACGGCGGGGGACACTAGAAATGGGCTTCACACATTGTACCCATGTGGGGAATCGAAACTGATCTTCAGTAATCCATGCTTGTCATAAGACTGACTGACTGAGTTTTCGGTTTTACGCCGCTTTTAGCAATATTCCAGCAACATCACGGCGGCCTTGTCGTAAGAGGTAATTAAGGGGATAGGGTGGCCAGATTCACTGACAGGTTGATACATGTCATCTTATTCCAATTGCATAGGTCGAATCATGTTATCTCAATCACTGGATTATCTGGTCCAGATTTGATTATTTACAGACTGCCTTCATATAGCTGGAGTGTTGCTGAGTGCGGTGTTAATCAACAAACAAACATATACAATGAACTGGACTGGATATAACTACCCTGTTTCTCAATAATGGTGGTCATTGACTGATATCATAATAATTATAAGTAAAAGGGTTCTTGTTCAAATTGACATTTTTGAATTAATGAATTATTAAGGAAATTAACACAAATAATTTTCAGAAATGATCACATGAACTTTAGATGAATATGATCTTCATATGAATACAATATTTTTAAATATACAATAAATTATCAACATTAATGTTCATATACCATGGGTATTCCACATGATTTCAAGAATTTCTAAATTGTATAGTACCCTTAAACTATATTTCACAATGTGTATCAAACAGTTAGACAGTGGCACAGTGACATTTGGATACAATCACAAATAACCCAGTGTAGTGTAAGCAACGTATGCCATTTCACTTGAAATGATTCAAGAAGCTAATGGAATGTCAAATGCCACAGCAGTTCTGATGGTGAGTTAAATGTTGCAGAAAACTTTATTATTTTACCTCAATCCTGTTTCAGAAAATTTATTACTTTACCTCGACCCTCGGTGACAAAATGTCTTGCCTGATCATTCTGAGTTGTTAATGTATCAATTTGCAATGCATATAAACAGAAATAAATAGTTCAAACCCCCCAAAATCGAATTATATTCAACTATAAATTTGTTCGCATGCTGAAACAATGTGGTAAACAAGTCCATAACATAAGTCATAGTAGTAACCCTCATTTCTCTAGTTTCCTTCTCTCTGAGTGAGTGAGTGAGTGAGTGAGTGAGTGAGTGAGTGAGTGAGTGAGGAGTGAGGTTTTATGCTGTTTTTAGCAATATTCCTGCAATATCACAGTGGGGGACATCAGAAAAGTGCTTCACACATTGTGCTCATGTGGGGAATCAAACCCGGAATCCATGATGAATGAACACCTTAACCGCTAGGCTACTCCACAACTCCTCCTTGTCTCTGATAATGCTTTAAGGCAATATAAAGGAGGAATGTTCCAACATAAAACAAAAAATATTTTCTTTAATATCAGGTCATAATATAGTTCTCTAATGATTCTGTATAATATTGTTTTGGCTTTTTTTCCCAAATCCAAAACTTGTTGAATTAACATTATATATGAACCTTCATTTATTATGTAACCCTAAACTATTTTTCTTAAAATTATAAATTTTGATGACAAGTCAAATTGAAAATCCAGTACTAGCCGTTTGTGAGCGGATGCTTTATCTCTGGTAACATATGTACAAATTTATTGAAAACCATAAGCAAGTTATGCTAACGCTAGGTGTTGCCGTGTATTACATATTGTACCCACCATTAGTTCAAGGTGGAGACAGGTTTGAGCCATATAAACTTCATGAAAATTTAACACTTCGCTATTACTCATGTGAACTCGTACATAACAGTTTAATTATAGACATTTCTGAAAATTTATTGCCTGTAAAAGTTTGCACTTACAAAGACACTGTTTAGAAGCATCTGTTCTTATATGGATACTTGTGGCATATCCACTATATTTACCGAGTATCACTGGCTATTGATTGGACAATATTTAAATAGACGTTAACTTATGATTTGTGGGGTTTTTTGTAATCAGGATGAATATATTTGATTATATATACCTAAATGTAGAGCTGATATTCTATTAAAGTGAAACTCCAATCTTTACAAATAGCCAAAAAATCTATGTATGCTCACATCTAGATTGTCAACATGCATATCTGGTCGACTGGGGAACTAGCTCATAATTAAGACGAATAATACGTTGACAAAGACGAAGGATAGGTTGAGTTCAAACTTCTTTAGTTGGTTCCACAAGACATGACAAACAAGTATACAAGAATGAGGTGAGCGGACTTCCAGCTCAACCCCAGGGCATTACTTACGAGCAGCATTATCCTGCTCGCGGTTGTCCCTACACAGACAGTCGGAATACCGGACTCCTTGACAACATAGATGTAAGCATACATACAGTTTTTGACAACAATGGACTGGCGAAGACTCAACAATGGACAGAGAGAGAAACAATAGCACTTCCTTGAACCAGTTGATGTGATGGCAGACACGGCCAAGGGGTTGACCAATTAAGGTCACATACAGTAATTAATGAAAGTGACAGAGTGGTACAGGGTGTCTGACAAGACAATGTACACTGCAGTAGTGATAAGGAATAAGAATGTAAATAAGCATCATATAAATAATTATAATTAAGTCTCACATGGCTTGGCTACATAGTTTTTCATCTTTAGAAATATTTGGACGATGGCTCTCCTGAATCAATCGCTATGACAGTGTTAAGCCCCGACTTTGACCAGTGTGTTTGTGTAAAAGTTCACAGAATCAGGTGGTCAGACATGCTGAATTGGTTGATGCATGTCCTCGTATCCCAGATAAGTAGATCAATGCTCATGACGTCAATCTCTGGTTTGTCTGGTCCACACCTAAATATTGACAACATATGTGACATATGTTCTATTTCGGATTACACTTTACACAAAACATAATGCATTGTATTTATGTGTCAATCAAATTTAGGTCTCAGGGGTTATCTTTGGAAATCTCATATTTCCAAAATTGGAAATGTCTTGGAAACATCATCTTTCCAAAATTGGAAATTTCTTGGAAACATCATCTTTCCAAGACATTTCCAAGCTTGTAAATGTGGACGTTTTTTCCAGTGATTGCTGTAATATTGCTAAAAGCGGTGTAAAACGAAAATGACAACATATGTGACATATGTTCTACACTTTCTCAGTAATGTATAGATTCTTATACCTATTTTGGGTTGAGTCCCATTTCAGGATTCAAACCTGCTCTGTCAGAATAAGGTACCCAATCGCCTGCATACAAAGTCAGCAACCTAACCCACTCAGCCAATGTAGCTTCCACAACAACAGAACTCGGACAACAGGCAGTCCAGATCACAAGCTTTGTGTACCCCTCTGACAAGTGTGAATTGACATAGAATGGCAAGTCATCAAATGCAACACACATTACATTTGAGATTACACTTTGTCAGTAAAGTACAGATTCAAGAAATGTTACTTGGTTAAGTCCCATCCAGACCTTGAACCCCGACTCCCAGAGTAAGTCAGCTAACTGCCAGCACACAAGGTTAGTGATCCAACCCTGATCACTGGTTTGGTCTCGTTTGATTTTTTACGTTGCACTCAGAAATATTCAAGCTATATGGCAGCAGTCTGTAAATAATCGTGTCTGGGCCAGACAATCCATCGATCAACAGCATGACCATTGATTTATGTAATTGGGATGCGCTGACATTTGTCAACCAAGTCAGCGAGCCTGACCACCCGATCCTGTTAGTCACCTCTTATGACAAGCATGGGTTACTGAAGATCAATTCCAACCCAGATCTTCATGGGTGTCCAGATCACTGACTTTGTGTGCTGGCAATAAGGTGTGCATGCTTGTGTGCATGCATGTATGCATGTGTTCATGCATGTTTTCATGCTCCTGTGCATGGTCGTGTTTGTGTGCATGTGTGTGATGGATTCTGATGGTGAAATGTTTTACTGTTGGGACTTGTCCTTCAATGAGGGTGGGGGTGGGGGGTCAATTATAGAAGGTCATAAAACTGATTCATATTCATGGAGGGTCATACAAATATGGACCAGTTAAAATATAACATGAAGTCATTTTACATTTTGTCATTGTGTAAACAAAACATAATGCATTGTATTTATGTGTCAATCAAATTTAGGTCTCATGGGTGTGAGAAGCACACAGCTTACCAATTAAGTTACTTTACCTCTTCGGGCAGTGGGGTAGCCTAGTGGTTAAAGCGTTGGCTCGTCACGCCGAAGACCCGGGTTCGATTCCCCACATGGGCACAATGTGTTAAGCCCATTTCTGGTGTCCCCCGCCGTGATATTGCTGGAATATTGCTAAAAGCGGCGTAAAACTAAACTCACTCACTTTACCTCTTCACAGTATCAGGATCAGGTGAGCTAGGTAATTAACATGCAAAGCAGTCATAATATTTTTGAATTATTCAATTCAAGAATTCAATCCACTCTGCATGACAAAGAGTACAAATATTTGCATGAATCAGCTGAGTATGATTTCAAATGAGCATGAGATCAATTTCTTGTTAAACAAATTTCACAATATCTTCATAAACTTGTCATTAATTCTGATATTGACAAATAACTCCTCACAGTAGGGGTCTTTAATTTCAGTATCAGCAAATTGACCATCCTTCAAAACACATTTACAAACTGAAACCTTTAAGACTGATTACCCACAGAAAAAAACCATATCATTCCCATGATATAAATTGTCAGGTTGAGAAAACAAATATATTTGTCTCGTAATTCAAAACGTTTGATTTGCACAATGGTATAAGAACAAAACATCAATCACTATCTAAATTTCTTGACATTTGATAAAATTGTTTCAAGTATGACACCAATGAATCAGAACTGGTGATCAAATAAAGCAATTTGTCATACAGGATTAGTTGCAAGGAAAATATCATCTGTTCGGTTAACAGCTCCTTCCAAACATATATAGACACATATTGATGGCTCAAGTTTGAAGCGTCCACTTACTGGTGCCAAAAAATCAGGTATCAAACATATTTGGATCATGCAATTCCAAAGGTCTACTATTGGAAATATAGTAGAATTATACACATCAGAATTAGCCAAATATGGAGCAGATCCTTGCCTGTCATACAGACCCTGACACAAATATATCCAAGAAAGTTCATGCAAGTCTAGAATGTGCGGCAAGACTTGATTTCCACAGTTTCACAGTTTTGGTAGCCTAGTGGTTGAAGCATTTGCTCATCATGCCGAAGACCCGGGTTCAATTCCCAACATGGGTACAATGTGTGAAGCCCATTTCTGGTGTCTCCCGCCGTGATATTGCTGTAATATTGCTAAAAGCGGCAGTAAAACTCACTCACTCACTCACTCACTCACCCACCCAGCACTGAAATAGCAATGATTATCCAAGAACTACCAATAAAACAGGACATATTCCCCTTTTTCACAAACAATTAAATATGCAGTGACTTTTAGTGATTTAATCATATAAATTTCACAAATATTTTGCATTTTACATCCAATCAAAGGTTTCATCAGATAATCCAGACTGATTATTCTCTGCTGTTTACGTTTTATATTACCAGAATAATGTTAATGACCAAAAATCAATTTGAAACAAAGTGCTTGTGTCAGTGAAAGAACTCAAGTTCAATTTAAGGACACAACAGCTCAATATCCCCTGCAAAACCTGCTAATATCCCTAACTCAACTGTACTTTTTTAAGATAACTGTTTCAATTTTTCCTTGTGCAATATCTTGAATTGTAAATAACTACTTCGGATTCAATACAGTGCCTCAATTCTGTGAGCTGGGCTTTAATTAACCTATTCAATCATTCATTTCTGTCCAAGACCTCGAGTGTAATACGGACATTTTTTACCAACAAATTACATAATTACCAAGCTTTATTCCTGCATATCAATTTATTCCATTGTCCAGTCTCAGTCAATATTCAACCGGGAGTCCACATCACAATGCGAGACTGCTCATGACTCGTACTGCAGTGTGTTCGCGACACGCCCATTGTGGCAACGTCATACACAGATTCGGCAGTCATCTGAGCTCTTCTGAGCTGTGCAAACTGACATCTGTGTTCTAATGATGGATATCACTTGGAATGCATGATAAACCTGTAATCCATGTTATGCACATGATATATTGCCAATGAACTTTCTTGATAACATGCCTGGTAAAGAATGAGTTAAAAATACATTGTTTTCGCTTCTCGTCTGAAAGAAAAGAATGGATGTCTTGAAGCAGGGAACAATGAAGTTACCTTTTGGTCCAGGGGCCATTCCCGACTGGGAAGTAACTTAACTATGTTTAATGGACAAATTAAAAAGTTATATTACAACAATTACACAGCATCATTATTGAAATGTATACATGTATACCGTAGTTAATATGTGTGCAGAAAAAAACTACAGAACTGAACCAGCACAGGCCTATTCTATTGTTGTAAGTCCCTGTAACAGTTGTCAGGTATACTCTGTGGTAAGACCGCCTCCGTGGTGTAGTGGTTAGAGCATCCGCCCTGGAGAGTGGAAGGTCGCGGGTTGGATCCCGGCCGCGTCATACCAAAAGACGTTAAAATATGGTACTTGTTGGTCCCTGCCTGGCACTCGGCATTAATGGGTACAACAAGGACTGGTCGGCTCGGAGTCAGTATAATCTGTCTGAGTGGGGTATTCATGCTTCACTGCGGCATGGTATCTCAGTGGGCTAGCAATATAAAACCAGCTTCAGTCTGGGTTAGTACAAGCAGCTGCACATACACATACACATACACACGCATGCACGTCGTCATATGAGCGAAATATTCTCAAGCACGACGTTAAACCAAATTTCACCTCACCTCACCTCTGTGGTAAAGGTACCTTCAGCAGATCTATTCCCAAGCCACTTCTACCTGTTGGGCCAGATATCTGGAGCACCACTGTACAGAGTAGCATCTCTTAGACAGGACAGGACTATCTGGTCACACGTTCGAATAGAAAACTAGCCCAATGATGATTCTTCATCTGCCATCATTGTACCCATGTTCACATGTTACCAATGTGATAAATGACTACAAACTCTGTCAATTTAGGCTTTCCTCCCACACTCACAGCCCGTAATGCAATGAAATATTCTTCCGAAGCAGCCTTGAACCGAATTCACTCATGCACTCCTAGATATCACACTTAACCAGGGAAGTCAGGGCTGAGAATGGATTTGTTCTCTTGATTCCTGTTGTACTTTTCACTCTGCAACCATATCATCAACAATATCAGCAATATCTCACACAATTAGCTCTGAGAGTTTATATGTTCCATGTATACTCCTTCCTTCAACCATACATGCAACAGTATCAGCAACATCAGCAACCATATCAGCAACATCAGCATCCATATCAGCAACATCAGGTACAATATCAGCAACAAAATCAACATCAGCAACAATATCAGCAACAATATCAGCAACAATATCAGCAACAACATCAGCAACCATATCAGCAACAGTTACAACAAAATATCAGCAACACATCATTAGCCTGTATCAGCAGTATTTCACACAACCAGCAACATCAGCACTGAGAGTGAGTCTGCTCCAAGTACTCTCCCTCCTGCAACCATATCAGCAACCACATCAGCAACTGTATCAGCAACATGTCAGGGCCATGTTACACTCACTTCAAACAACATCAGCAATATCACACACAACCAGCAACATCAGGGTAGAGGGTAGATCTGGTTGTTCCCTGTTTCAAGTACCCCCATCCCCCACCCCTCCAGCAACAATGTCAGCAACTTCGCCCACATGTCAGCAACATGTATTCCAGACATTGATGTCTAGTGTCCCTCCACATTTTGAATCAAATAAAAACTGAATGCATTAACAGATTGATACTGAAATACAACCAGACTTGGGTCTTTGGCATGATTGGAATGGAACCATCGATGTTTCAAACAAGTTAAAAAATCATGTGACTGCTTTTCATTCCGAAAATGTACTTCAGTTTTTCTGTTGCCAGCAACAGCTTGCTTAAACATGGCAGGTTTTGTAAGGTTTCACAAGTATTTTCCAAACACAATTGAAATGCTTTGCTACCTGCTGTACTAGACAGCAGTGAGTGAGTGAGTGAGTGCTTTATGCTGCTGTCTGCCATATTTTCAACACTGGGTCACACAAACCTCAAACCATCAGACCTCAATGACACAGCAAATATGTAACTTCTTGATTATCCACAGGAATATATTCAATGGATGTAAAGGGCAAAACAGCAATGAAAATTATAAGAATGAATCTCTGGAAACAAGGGCTTGTGACAATGCTTGCACATGCATACAGACCATGCAATCCTCCCTTTATTCACTCTGAAGAATCAGAGAGGGGGATGAGGATGTCTTCACAAACTGAATCCCCCTGGGGATCATAACCCGAAACCAAATGTATACATACCATAATTAATATACTATTCACACTTTGCTAAGGATCAAATCATGGATTCAACAGAAAACTATGATGTGGGGTCTAATTTGGTTTATATATCTAAGCTTATTGTAAGCATGGATCCTAGGTTTCAGTATGTCATTGCTTCTTGTGGATCTCATACCTGCTATTGACAGGTGTTGTTTATTTGTCAATGACTCGTTCCATGATTTGCAAAATGGTTGATTGGTGCCACGAAAACCATTTTTATGGTTACTTAGTTATCAGGTGCATAAGGATATATTAAAGTGGCTGTTTGCCTTAAGAGGGGTTACCATATCATTTATCCAGTTTTAAATGGGTACAATTTCAAAATATAAATCTACGTTTAAGTAAAGTTGTGAATTTTTGTGATCCTTATCAAAGTGTGAGTAGTATATATGGGTGGAGGTAGCCCTGTGGTTAAAGGTGACTTGTCACACCAATGACCTAGGTTTGATTCCCCGCTTAGTTATAAAATGTGAAGAGCATTTCTGGTGTCCCTCTGTCATTACATTGCTGGAATATTGCTAAAAGTGTTGTAAAACCTGACACACTAACTACTCAAATAATTCAGACAATATTGGAGTCATATGGTGAAAGAGTAAATGAGTATGGTTTTACTCTGCCTTCAGCAATATTCCAGCAATATCACAGAGGGGGACACCATAAATGGGCTTCACATATTTTACTCATGTGGGGATTCGAACCCGGGTCTTCGGCGTGATGAGCCAACGCTTAAACCACTAGGCTACACACACACACACACACACACACACACACACACACACACACACACACACACACACACACACACACACACACACACACACATACACACACACACACACACACACACACACACACACACACACACACACACACACCGATAGAAGTACCAGAGATATTACAAATTCTCTATGACAATGCCATGTCACAAGTGGGTCATTTACTGAGTTATTTCATCTATGAAAGGTCACAAGAACGCATAAGATCTTCCCGATGTTCCATCAGTTGTCATTAATCTGTCCGATGTCACATTTACTTCAAGCTTTATTTTGTATCATGTATCATTGCACGTAAACCCTGTATGTAAAACCCAGTCAAATGTCATGCTCATGTCTTCAAAAATACTTGGTGCCATCACATCACTTAAGTGCAGAAAGGTGAAATTACAGTAGGTATTCCAAGGCGGCATTCTTTCTCAGATTAATAATCATTTCAACATCCACAGTCCACCCTTGCCCTATGCGTAAGTGACAATTCAGCAGAAATCGGCCGAATAATTGCTCAGCTAACTTCGTAATCTTCGCTCTGGTTTTCTTTGACCATTCCAATCAGTGTTTGTTCTAGTCTTCCCTTGGGCGGTTTGTATATAGGCAGACATCCATAACTTATTAGGGAGTGGTCTCGTCTAGGAACCTGGTCACTCATCTGTGTCATAATTTCTTCCTATCGTCAAAGGAATGCACTTAAATCACAAGTTCTATAGATTAATACCGACCTCTTCGCAACAATTATTAGCTATCTCCATGTTTCCTGGCCAAAATCGCCATAGAAATTAGATATCACGACTTATACAACACCAGCAGAATCCATAACTTAATTTCCTCTTATGGCATGTTTGCAGCAAAAGCACAAACTACAGGCTGAGTGAGCTGGGAACAAAAAAGTCTACACATACAGAAACCTTGATAACTGATTAATGTCACATCGACTTTGAAACTTTACAAAGTGTTGCGAGGGAATTTACCAACAAAATATCATTATGTACTTAATTTGCCAGAGCCAGACCATCTCAAGTCTGGATGGTTTTAAGTTAAAAATCAGTGTCAGAGAAACCGATGTAAATAACATTTCGTCGGAACATATCTGCATCAAATTCCATCATGGCTGCTGCGGGTTGTTGAATTTCCCGCATTACACTTTCAGCCAATCAGCTTTAATTGCCAATGCAAGATTATCATTAATTACAGCAATGTTTCCAACTTGTTTGGAACTTGACCATTAGGAAGTTAGTTGGCTGTTATGCTGCTAGTGAATGCCATAGATGGACACCAATGGTCTTCGTATCGTCTAGTCTGTAGATCATAAACAATAAGCAGGATTAATTCATTCCTCTCAAGTCTGGTCCAGTGAGAGTTTCTACTTCATCCCACCTCTGGCTCATTGAGGAACAGTGGATGGACAAGTTCTGATTAGTTTCATTTGTTTGTATGTTTTATGCCACACTCAGAAATATTCCAGCTCTACAATGGCAGCTGTAATGATCCTCAATCAAGAAAGTCACCAAGTCTGACCATCCAGTCAAATTAGTTGTGTCTTATGACATCAAAGATTGTACATCTCCGGAATTGTGATCCATGAACATCCAGGCTAGAATTGGTCTTCAGTAACTCATGCTTGTCAGGATCGGTGGTCAGGCTTGTTGACTTGGTTGACACATGTCATCGTATCCACATTGCATTGATTGATTCTCATGCTGTTGATCACTGAATTGTCTGGTCCAGACTGGCTAAATTATTTTCAGACCGCCGCCATATAGCTAGAATAGTGCTGAGTGTGGTGTTAAACTACAAACCAACCAACCTATTGAATTGTGACACAATTATATTCTGTTGCCTTGGTTTTTGTAATGTTTTTTTTATAAAACACATTCATGAATATGATCAAGATGAATTTTTTTTATATTTTCATAACTTATAATTTTAAACACTTTGTTGACCGTTTTAAGTCTAAACCCTGGCCAACTGCGGTCATAGCATATGACATTGCTGGAATATGGCTAAAGCTGGCATAAAACTACATTCACTCACTCACATTACATTGTTTAAGTGCTGTAGATGGCATTAAGTACCATGTCTACACCTAGACTGGAAGTCAGATCTAAACCATGGAGTCCTCCTTTAATGGTGCAGGTTAACTGAAACTGGAACATTAACCTCCTTTAGCTGATTATACTTCATCCAGCTGTCATTAACCTGGAATACTGTGAGTGCAGTATTCAACAACAAGCACATATGTCTTAAAAAGTGTGTTCAAGGAAATATATTTTCTTAAAATGAATACAAACAATGACCAATTTGTGCATGCTTGTCAGAATGGTTGATCATGCCTTTTGTCCCCCAACACTCTTTGTTGAAGAGAATAGATTTTGGCACAAGAGAACTTCGACAGGTATTTATTTAACAAACACCACCACAAAAAGAGACCTGAGTATATTTAGAAGGGAGTTTTATTAATACCCACAGACGCTCATTTGAATGTGTGATCCAATCAACTTTATACAAACAGACCACTTTAGTCAAAGTGTTTTCCAATCAGAAATACACAATGATTTTGACGTTCTGTACAGATATCATATTGACGATGGGGTAAATAATTGCTGAGACTTGCAAAGTGAGTGTGGTTATTTATTGAGCAACAGTGTTAATGATGTAACCAACAGACCCCCATAATGTCCAACTCATCACGGCAGTGAAGAACGAGAAATTAATTCTACAACAATCCAATAAAGACTGCATCCGTCCACTAACTCTCTTTGTCCAGGATCGATCTCCTTCCCAGAAATTCCACTGAAAACATGCACAATTCAACCACTCCTCAATATTTGTGCATTTATGACAGTGTGATTTGAATAAAATGACACTGGATCTTTGGAGAGAGCGACTTCTGTCTTCGTTGACATAATTAAGGAGGCAAATGACAGACAGCCCCATTGATATAGAATCATAATGAATGGAACAGACTAAGTGTTTGTTTTCAGACAAGGAAGAGTACATAACTCTGATAGGAATGTGGCATATTTCATTTTGAAAAGCAACAGAAGTGTGCCAAACTTAATCATTGATGAAAGTTTCGCTGCAGACTCAGAAACTCCTCCTGTCATTCCACCTCCATCTGGTTAAGTCTAGTATCGACCGGTTATTGATTCCCTCCTGTACGTTCTTTACATATTTTAATCATAGTCTGTAACAGAATTTCCTATCAAATATCATTTGATACCTTTAAAGCGATCTTGCCAGCTTCATTGATTGAACTAAGTGTAAGAACCATAGACAGGTAATCAACCAATATTTGGCTGGATCAATGAATTTGTTTTTTATGTGCAGAAATGGAAAATGTTTAAGACCTGGCAAAGATTTTGTTCTTAAGCTAATAGTCAGAGGCTCAATAGATGAGATATCACTGATCAATGTTTGATAGTAAATAACTGTTGCATTAATACCATATCCTATACACACACATTTAGTGAGATGCATGTAAAAGAGTCCATCACGGTCCATGACACTGAGCATGCCATGCGAATGATTTAAAGAGGCAATAAAAAGGTGACTGTATAAGCGTTGATATTGACACAGAATGGATATGAAACCAAGTGCTAAATAATAAATAACAACAGAACAGTTTTTACTCAGATGACAATTACTGAAAAGAGATATGGCTAAATCTTCAGTGCAGAAACACAGGATATCTCCAATAAACAAAATGGTGGGGATTGTTGGATGAATATTTATGGCAAAACGACAATGGTCTTGCTGGCACGCTTGTCTCTGATAACAAACCTGATCTGTTTCTATTTGTTCAGCAGTTGATACTGTGGTCAGGTGACATGAAGTGGCCATTCAGTTACATTCAGTGAAGCTAATCTCAATCTAAAACAAATATTAACCTGATCTCTGGAACCTTTCTCGAATTCCTACACAGATACAGCAGTTTGTGACTGAAGAGTGAATGATAATACACTGCTGTACCAAAGAAAGTTCCGCCCATGTCTGATGGTGGCTAAAGTGAAAAACACAAGAAACAGTTATTTGATGGAGATGAAATTGCTATCTCAGTTTTGGTTTGGACTTCAAGTTTGAAATGTTTGAGCAACTGTTTCAGCTTAATATCAGTTTGGTAATTTTACAAATAAATACAAATTTCAAGCGAATACTTTCTTTAGACCAGATGTTATGCTTGTCTTGATAAATTAATCGTCTTAAATACTTCTCTCTCACATCAAATTCTGTCCTACAAACACCTTCCACCCTACAGTATCATACTCTGTCAATACCTCACCCTCCCACTAAACCCATCATGACCTTCAAACCACACCCCAAACCCCATCTTACTTCAGTCTACACTGATTTGTTTTGCAACACATTGGGGGTCAGTTTTAATGGCTCAGACCAAACATTTCCTTTGCAGTTGACTAAGCACACTTGAATATGGTACTGAGATTATGTTGAATTTTGAGGACTTCAGTCCACCAGAACCATTCCTTATCTTGTTTAATTCTACAGCTAGCAATATTCCAACTACGTGACAATCAGGTCTGGACCTGGCAACTAGAGACCAAGAGCATGAGGTTTTGATCCGCGTCTTTAGGGAACTATGACACAACTTCTTTGAGAGGCATTTAGAAGCTGGAACACTATGGAATGACAACAATATATGGATGAAGAACTTTTTTATTACAGTTGGAACGACTATTCGCTGTAGATTCTAAAAGTGGTAACAAGCAAGTGATGAACAGAGTAAGGCATGTATACAGGTGTGAGGAAGTGTTTTTACAGACAATAGGACTTTGGGCTGTAATAGCATGTGGAAACTATCCATAGATGGTTATTCTTCCTTAAAGATGACACAGATCAGGGCAGTGAGCTTCAACACTGTCCTGATTCAAGAACCAAAATGGGATCCTTTGGACATATTTGCCATCATCTTGGTTCTCATTAACTTTAATGGAGTTAGACTGTTGTAAGGTTGGTTATTGATATAACTCATAGAGATCAATAACCACTAACTAAATATCGATTGATTATCAATAAATATTGGAGACCTAACTTTGAGCAAAAATGCCAAAAACGTCTGCAAGAAATGAATAAATTTCACATTACCTATGAGTGGTGGCAGGTTTTGTTTGGATTACAGCATCCTGAACATAATTTAATAGCAGACCATGAATAAAATCCTAAATTTGTATATTGTGTGAAATAAATTTAATGTTTTTTCTATCACAAAATGCTCATGTGCGATCATTATCAATAACACAATTTTCATTTCGATAATCATTATTATTTTGCCGATAATAATATATGTCCGATTATTGACCATTTTAGCCAGCCCTAGACGGTGGCATTCTATTTGGATTGTCCTATGAACAGAGGGTTGTGGATCTTGTCACCAAGAATTATAACAATACGTTATCAGACAAATTCAGATTCAACCCCATAATAAGTCGATGTTGGTCACAAGGGCATGCAACTCTGTATAGTCATTTGTAGCACCTTAGATCACTGATGCCGACTATATATATCTTGGGTGTTGTCACCTTGAAGGTCACGCCGAAGACCCGGGTTCGAATCCCCACATGGGCACAATGTGTGAAGCCCATTTCTGGTGTCCCCCGCCGTGATGTTGCTGGAATATTGCTGAAGGCAGAGTAAAACCATACTCATTTACTCTTTCACCATCTGACTCCAATATTGTCTTAATTATTTGAGTGAGTGAGTGTGTCAAGTTGTACAACCCTTTAAGCAATATTCCAGCAATGTAATGACAGGGGATACACCAGAAATGCTCTTCACATTTCATAACTAAGCGGGGAATCAAACCCACGTCATTGGTGTGACAAGTCACCTTTAACCAAAGTAAAAACCAAACTCAGTCAGTCAGTCAGTCACCTTGAAGGATACTTTTGCCCACTGACCCAGGATCAAATCAGTTAATTTAAATAAACACATTGACTTGGCAGAATTGTGGAAACTGAGGCAATCATAAGAAGGTCATTTTTCTTCAAATCCCAGACTTGTACTTGTAAAACAGCATAAACAAAGAAGCGTGGAACTGTTTAGGCATGAAGGAAGACTTATGGCCAATTATTTGGACAACGTCAGGAAAAAATTATCTTGGTGTCTAGACAATGGTGTTGTTGAATATTCATGCTGCTGCTGAAGCTGATGGCCTGGTCATCTTCTTCCGACCTGTGACGTGGCATCCAGCAGCAGGCATGTCCTCAATAGACTAACGGTTGTTTTGGCGGACCACACTCCTAAAATGTAGATCTCCTTGATTAAATTCTTAAAATATGGATAAAAACATGAATTCCTGGATCTAATCAGAACTTGATGGTTTATTTGTAATTCAGTGATGCGGACAAAGATGCTAATTTCTGAAGTAATGAGGTTGTTGTTGGTAATTCGTGCTGCAAAAAATCACTCATCACAATATATGCATGCAAACTGATAATTAACACATTTGCCAGTGTCCACAGATCACCAGTGTTGTTGGATCAGGACATTGATGGGTTTTTATAAGATATCTGATCTAACATCTTAACGATTCAATTAAGCAGAATGTTTTTGTGTCATAAAAAAAGAAGCGTGGCTTTGAAAATAATCAATTACCATTAATCAAGAAAGCATTTCTACAGATAGGTCAGTGTCAAAGAACAGTGCCAGTGACTTCTTAGCTAACTGAAACACAAAAACATTATTAAAGAGTGATTACTTTAAGGAATCGAAGGTTGCCAGACATGTTGTTCTACCAATGGTAGGGAACAGTTGAGTGCTTCAACCACAAGGCTAAACACCCAACTTCATACTCCATACTTTCTACAATCAAGACTATACCCTTTATATTTCCATAACGAGTGAGTGATTTTTGTTGAACTCTGATATACTGAGAGAAACAAATAAAGGAACACATGAAAATTCAAGCGCTCCTTTAATATGTTCCAGTTTTCATCACCAGCTTTGAATAGCCCTGTGGGAGAAAATCTGAGAATGAATAAAAGAACACTGCCATGAAGTGGTGTTCCCTTATTTGTTTCCTTCAGTATATATCAATCATATCACTCCAACAAATTGCCAGAAATGGTTGTGTGATGGTGCACCTGAATAACATAACACAAAAATCACTACCATGGAAGTTTGATGCAAATAACCCATATTATCAACCCATTTTTCGGGTAGAAAAAAAATTAAACAATTTTTTAGCAGTCATTAAATCTTTTGTTATGAAACTGAAAATACTCAATTCTTATAATGTAGTACTTATTAAGATGACTTCATATTTACATACACCAAGTTTCGGCTAACAATTCACAAATTCACAGGATAACAAATGCTTTCTTCGTCACATACACCATGGTTCAGCTACAGTACCTAAAATATCAATATTCATATATTCATATCTCTGGAAGAAGCATAAACATTAGATATAGCACAAAGACTGAACTTGAGCCTTATAATAAGTTCCATCCTGAATATATTCTTCACAAATCAGGTTAACAAAGTGATCTTTGTTCTCCTGTATTCCATCACTGGCTTTTTTGCTGAATAAGCTAAAAACAGCAAGGCTGTTGAATTCTTGAAACTTATTAAAGTTTATTTAATTATTTATCCCCAGATCATATTTCAAATAACAACTGAAATAATCTTCTTTTAACTGTTAAAAATCATCCATAAAATAAGTTTTAGTGCATGCCTTCCGGGGAAAAATCTTTGTGGTGATGTCGAGTCAAGTCTTCAGGAGACGAAAGGCTAAAGAACAAACCGAAAGGTCTAGTATTTTCTTCAATTATAGATACAGACCAACCTGATGAAATTTCTTCCTGTATTCCATCACTGGCTTTTTTGCTGCTGAAGTTAAAAACAGCAAGGCTGTTGAATTCTTGAAACTTATTAAAGTTTATTTAATTATTTACCCCCAGATCATATTTCAAATAACAACTGAAATAATCTTCTTTTAACTGTTAAAAATCATCCATAAAATAAGTTTTAGTGCATGCCTTCCGGGAATTTTTTTTTGTGGTGATGTCATGTCAAGTCTTCAGGAGACAAAAGGCTAAAGAACAAACCGAAAGGTCTAGTTTTTTCTTCAATTATAGATACAGCCCATCCTGATGACATTTCTTCCAGACACTGGTTTCCAGAATTTTTTAGAATCCTGCCATTTCTACTTGCAGTCAGTAGCCATATCAAACATGACTACAAATATACAGGCTTGACAAAACAAGTTACACAATAAGAAACATGACCCTTTTTTTACCTGACCTCTAATCTCTGAACAGAGAGATTCTCAATATTTTTGTAATTAGAAACTTTATTGTACGGTCTAACTAGACAACAATGTGAACGGGTTGCTGCTGTGATTCACACTTGGAGAGAATACGGAAATTGGCAGAAATCAATTTCCATATTTCTTGTTGCATGACACACACAGATGAAGTCTTACCATCCAGATTCTCAGGAATCCAACTCAATTTAGCTTGGGGAATAATCAGATGGAATCGGTCTTCTCCTCACTGAATACTTGAATATGTAGGAGTTGGTGAGCTGGATGGACTTTTCCAGAGATCTTTCTCGATATTTGATGGCCAATTCTCATGAACAACTAGCAAAGAGTCCAGTAATACTATAAAATCTTTTGCAAATTGCAAGACCGTGCAATCTAATAAAAAACAAATCCACAAATGGTAGCATCAATTTGGCTAGACATAAGATACCACTTGCATGCATTATTTATTTAAATATCTTAACGTCATTCTGTTTTCGTTTCATAGGCTCAGCTGAAGAAGTCTCAAATGCAACAAAATCTTGCTACGATAAACATCTTAATGGAGTATCACATGTTTGATGTTCTGACAGAAAGGTCATCAGTGGAAAAACAAAATAAATCTATCCCTGGATGGACAAATATCCGAGAGCTTAAAGAAAATAATGATATAATTCCCTCTTTCTCTGGAAAAATAGAAAGTCATTTGCAAAGAATGAACCGACTAAGTACTAAGTCTCTGCTACACATTTAGAAGATGGTGAAAGATCAAGGCATGAAACCTTTTATCAACAGCATTTTTATTCTTTGTGACAGTTCTTCCTCTTGAACCCTCATCATGTGAATGATGATAATGAAAGGGCAAGAAGATGAAGAATGAATAAAGAACTTGTCATCCATAAAATTGTTCATGTCCTCATGACAAAGAATTAAAGACATGAATATTGTTGATAGGTGGATCATGTATGTATGAATAGAATTCATTATGTTTTGATGGTTGCACTTGTGATTGGGTAGAGGGATGGAGGGAGTGAGGAAAAGTGGGAGGGAAATGGAAAGAAAAGGGAAAGAGGAATGGAGAGGAAAAGAAGATAGAGAGGAGAGAGGTGAGAGAGAAGAAAGGGGAATTAGAGAGGAAAAGAGGGAGTAAGGGATGAAAAGAGGGAGGAGAGATGGAAAGAAAGAGGGAAAGAGGAATGGAGAGGAAAAGAAGATAGAGGGGAGAGAGGGGAGAGAAGAAAGGGGAAGTAAAGAGGAAAAGAGGGAGGAAGGGGTTGAAAAAGAAGGGAAAATAGTGAAGAAAAAGGAGGGAGAGGTGGAAAGAATGAAAGAGTGAAAGAAAGGAGAGGTACGTGGAAGAGAAAGAAGATAGAGAGTGTGAGAGAAGAAAGGGGAGGGAGGGAGCAACAGAGGGAAGGATGGAGAGAGAGGAAAAGGGAGAAGAAAAGGAAGGAGAGAACAAAATAATGAAGGAAAGGAAGAAAGAAGGAAAGAAAGGGTTTAATTAAACAGGGTCCCATAATGATCACAATAAAAGAGACAAAGTCCTTCCTTTGATGGAATGAACCTGACTAGCACGAAAAGGTGTTATGAATCTCTATCAAACTGCAATGATCCTAGGTATTTTTAAAATAGAATGAGTATCTTGCACCATCGTGGCACCTGTCACAAACACATGCAAAGGCAAGGTAGTTGTTAACCTGAAAATAAAGTTCAAGTCAAATTTAGAAATCTCTTCCCCATGTCTACCATACAACTTTTTAAAAGTTTTACTGATGCCTTGAATGTTGTAACTTTGATTGAACAACTTTCGAGTAATGATTGTAGCACGCTATTTGAAATAATCATGGAAAGAGCATGCTCGATTGTACCTCAATATTTGTGAAATGCAGGCATCAAAGGATGGAGCTGCTGCAATATTGCACAACATTAAGGAAAATGTGATGACTGGAACGTTCAAAACATCAAGTTGTCCAGAACAATAAAATTAAATTGTATTTAGACAACTTACGTCTAGACAACTTTAATTTCCTGTCTTATGTATTCTTATGCAACACAAAAGATAGGTGGAAAACATTATGAAGGAACTCACATCAGTACCTACCTGTATTTATTGATTTTCACTAATATGACATTTTCTGGTGTGTAATACCAACCAGGCTTACTGGGGTTCATTTTGGGGGAAATATTCTTATTTCTCATATTCTTCCTCTGTTTGTGGGTATGAAAATGGGACTGTATGGTTATATCAGTGAGCATAATGACACAAACAGTCCTTCGGCCTGTAGCAGGTGGTACTAGATGATGAAAGAAGTCAGATACTCAGCTGGGACACATACAGCATCATGCTTGAGATGGCATCACTTACATATGATAAGCAGCTCTACTGATTGTTTCAGAACAGTTCAACTCACTCATACTTGGGACTTGGTCATAATACTGAGATGAAGAATGAAATCTGTAGTCATTGTGTTCATCAGATCCAAATTTCAGTTTCTTCCAATGACACTTGGGACCTATTCTATCATGGGAGTCCCACAAGGGAGACAAGCATGAGGCATTAGGGACCAATTTCACCCAAAGATTCCCACCAGGGAAACAAGCATGAGGCTCTAGGGACCAATTTCACCCAAAGATTAGGGACCCACCAGATTCCCACCAGGGAGACAAGCATGAGGCTCTAGGGACCAATTTCACCCAAAGATTCCCACAAGAGAGACAAACATGGGGCTCTAGGGACCAATTTCACCCAAAGATTCCCACCAGGGAGACAAGCATGAGGCTCTAGGGACCAATTTCACCCAAAGCTTCCCACAAGAGAGACAAACATGAGGCTCTAGGGACCAATTTCACCCAAAGATTCCCACAAGAGAGACAAGCATGGGGCTCTAGGGACCTATTTCACCCAAAGCTTCCCACAAGAGAGACAAGCATGAGGCTCTAGGGACCTATTTCACCCAAAGCTTCCCACAAGAGAGACAAACATGGGGCACTAAAGGTCAATCCTGCCCAGGATGTCAACAAAGGAAACAAACATGAGGCACTGAGAATATTTCCTGCACCAAGATTCTCACAGGCACTGAAGACCTATTCTTCCCCAAGATTCTCAAAGGGAGACAATCATGAATCCCAGTTACCCTATTTTACTCAAAGACTCCAACAAGGGAGACAATCATGTGTAAGTCACTAAGGACCTATTGTACCCATGAGATTCAGAGAACAGCGGAACACATCCAATTTTATCACAGACAGACAGAAAATCTGACAACTGACAGTTTTACAACAGTGGCCTCAAGTTCAACACCCGATCTCATTTGTCAAGGGACTTCAACACTGATAATGATGGGATGAGAATGAAGCAGAAGAAGACATGTTGAAGAGGACAATACAATCAGGCACAATAGCCTCTCATGGTACTGTCTGTCTTCCTACATTGGTCTTGTCTCAAACCAACCATTGCAGTGACATTAAACCACTGTCCAAGACCTACTTCAACGGTCAAGATATCTCATGTTTTGTATATCAGCTTTGTGATTCCTTCAACGTAATTGAAAAAGAACCGCAGTCCTAGGAATCGATTTTGAAATATTTCAACTACAGCAATGCTTTACGGCAAGTTAGTAAAAGGCTTTGGGAATTCATTGTACAGAATTGTAATTATCCTCACTAAGCCGATGAGAGGCATTTTAGGAAAGTGATCTCTTGCCGCGAATGACTAGCCAATAAAACAGTGTAAAGTTTCAATGTACGAAAATATGTTGGAATGAGATCTTAAGGTGATGGCTTAGAAAGGGAATCCAATTGAGCCATCATAATTCATTACTATCGATTGGCCACCTTCAGGGAAACAGCAATAAACACAAGTTAGTGGGTTCTCATGAATCACCATGAAACCTTTCTAACTATTCAGCTTTTATTAAGCTTCCTTTTCATCCCCAATGTCACATTTTTTGTACTCTGCCTTGTTAGCAAGAAAGGAAGTGGCCAGTCGACACTCAAGGTTAAAGATCGAGGCCCCGTCTCGTAAAGAGCTCTACAAGCTCCTTGTACGCAGCTATGCATGTTCTGGCAGTGCTAAGGAATTGTCACCTGGGTTAAGAGAGCCATGTGTGGATGCTTATTGTCAGGCAATGGAAATAAATCTATCACTTTTCTCATACTTTATTTCACACTAATACACAGCTGAAAAAAATCAACTGAGAAAATTCTTGTACGACTCCCTGCCAAAAGAAGCTGAAATGATCTTGGCTGTGTGACAGAAAATCCTTTATTGATCTGAAGTAAATCAACTCATTCAAACCTGACCCCCTGCTTGTAAACTTGAGAAGCAAAGGAAGCTTCAGGATTAGTGGGAGGTGTAGAGCAAATCATAGCAGGAAGATAGACAATGCAGCAGAGGGCAGATACAACAGAGCTTCTGAAGAAATTCAAATTAGAGTAGAGACGGAATCATTTTCGCTGAACACAGTCATCTGTTCAGAGCTGTGAATGTTTACCATTAGTAATTACATAAGTATGACAAAAATGACATTTGCACAAGGATGTATGTGTGCCATCTTCTTTGAACAGTCTTTTCAGAGCTAAAGGAGTATACCAATGAAACGTGTGTAGGTAGGAAAGCAAACTTATATTAGCAGAGACAAGGATATGTGCATGCCATTGTCTATGAACACTCTCATCTGTTCAGAGCTGTACAAGTTTACCAGTCCTTATGTTCAGAGCAGTGCAAGTTTACCAATCCTCATTGTCTGTTTAGGAGAGAGATCATACTTATATTAGCAGAGACTAGGATACACGTAGGCTATCTTCTATGAACAGTCATCTGTTCTTAGCTGTGCAAGTGTACCACTCATAACTGTGTGGATGAGAGAACATACATATATTAGTAGAGACAAGGATATATAGGCTATCTTCTATGAACACTGTCATCTGTTCAGAGCTGTACAAGTTTACCAATCCTAATTGTATAGGGCAGAGTACATACATATATTAGTAGAGACAAGGATATATAGGCTATCTTCTATGAACACTGTCATCTGTTCAGAGCTGTACAAGTTCACCTATCCTAATTGTGTGGATCAGAGAAAATACATATATTAGTAGAGACAAGGATATATAGGCTATCTTCTATAAACACTGTCATCTGTTCAGAGCTGTACAAGTTTACCAATCCTAATTGTATAGGGCAGAGTACATACATATATTAGTAGAGACAAGGATATATAGGCTATCTTCTATGAACACTGTCATCTGTTCAGAGCTGTACAAGTTCACCTATCCTAATTGTATAGGTGAGAGTACATACATATATTAGTAGAGACAAGGATATATAGGCTATCTTCTATTAAACACTGTCATCTGTTCAGAGCTGTACAAGTTTACCAGTCCTGAATAGGGCAGAGTACATGTTCAGAGCAAGGATATAAGGTTTACTTCAAACACCTCATTGTCTGTTTAGAGAGAGATCATAATTGTATATTAGTACATAGAGACTAGGATACACGTAGGCTATCTTCTATGAACAGTCATCTGTTCTTAGCTGTGCAAGTGTACCACTCATAACTGTGTGGATGAGAGAACATACATATATTAGTAGAGACAAGGATATATAGGCTATCTTCTATGAACACTGTCATCTGTTCAGAGCTGTACAAGTTTACCAATCCTAATTGTATAGGTCAGAGTACATACATATATTAGTAGAGACAAGGATATATAGGCTATCTTCTATAAACACTGTCATCTGTTCAGAGCTGTACAAGTTTACCAATCCTAATTGTATAGGGCAGAGTACATACATATATTAGTAGAGACAAGGATATATAGGCTATCTTCTATGAACACTGTCATCTGTTCAGAGCTGTACAAGTTTACCAATCCTAATTGTATAGGTCAGAGTACATACATATATTAGTAGAGACAAGGATATATAGGCTATCTTCTTTAAACACTGTCATCTGTTCAGAGCTGTACAAGTTTACCAATCCTAATTGTATAGGGCAGAGTACATACATATATTAGTAGAGACAAGGATATATAGGCTATCTTCTATGAACACTGTCATCTGTTCAGAGCTGTACAAGTTTACCAATCATAATTGTGTGGATGAGAGAACATACATATATTAGTAGAGACAAGGATATATAGGCTATCTTCTATAAACACTATCATCTGTTCAGAGCTGTACAAGTTTACCAATCCTAATTGTATAGGGCAGAGTACATACATATATTAGTAGAGACAAGGATATATAGGCTATCTTCTATGAACACTGTCATCTGTTCAGAGCTGTACAAGTTCACCTATCCTAATTGTATAGGGCAGAGTACATACATATATTAGTAGAGACAAGGATATATAGGCTATCTTCTATGAACACTGTCATCTGTTCAGAGCTGTACAAGTTCACCTATCCTAATTGTATAGGTCAGAGTACATACATATATTAGTAGAGACAAGGATATATAGGCTATCTTCTATAAACACTGTCATCTGTTCAGAGCTGTACAAGTTTACCAATCCTAATTGTGTAGGTCAGAGTACATACATATATTAGTAGAGACAAGGATATATAGGCTATCTTCTATTAAATCTATTTGTTCTGGGTTGTTTATGTAGCACAATGCCGGAAATAACCTTTCATCAAAATAATCAGTCATACCAGAAGCTGACTTATTAACAGAGGTCAAACATCAATATGATTCCATTATCCCATGCTTTGTTATATTAAATAAGTATTGACATGTTGTTGACAATGAACAATTGCTATCTGGATCGCATGTCGGTAGATGTCATTTCAGCTGTCATGAGTTGTGTACATATGGTCAGATAATTAACTCTGGATATAAGTACAGAGGTTCACAAGCACATGTTTGACACTGATATTGACAGACTAATACAATATATAAGTATAGCTATAGAGTCATCAGGTTATTTTGAGTAATGACTACATTGACTAATGTATTTAATGCCTCAGTCAGCAAAATTCCACCTTATAGCTGGACCTGTATGTAATTAAATCTGGATTAGCCAAACAAGTTAGTGACAAAAAGAGTAGATATCGATCCGAACATGATGATCAGCGATAAGCGAAGTCACACAAACTGCCGTACCAATCCGATTAAAACATCTCTGAACCCTGCAAAGGTGCCAGGGATCTGTCCTAACTCAGGTCCCTATAGATTCTGGGATGCTCAATAAAACTAACAAGGACCCAATCACTGAGAATCTATGGTTTCCGATGATCATCCATCAAGCATTATTTTAGTTTTGTCTGTCTGATCATCCCCAAGCCTTTGACAACAACCATTGCATAAATGAAGATAAATGTCCAGTCTCCATCTTCATCGCATGTTACTAAGCGACAATTCCTTGTATATTCTTACACCTTTTTTAACGCTAAAAAGGCAAAGATGTTGCAAACTTAACATTTGTCTTCATTAATCTAATATAACTTACCACTGCTTTGTAACAAGGGATATACCAGTTGGACACCAAAACCTTTCCAAGAATCCCAACTGGGTAATCATGCCATGAGAATGGAACCATGTTGGGAAAAGATGCTGATAAAAAATCGCTTAAAATGGATCATGAAAATAGAAATGAGTTGATCCTCTGTCGATTTATCATTTTGTTCCACCAGTTACATAAATAAATTGGACCCACAAATGATCTCAGAGACAAGAAGTTCAGATATGTTGGGATCTATATCTTTAGGTACGCTTAACCTCGTACACCCAAACATAAAAGCGCTGTGTACATTTGCAGCAGAGTGGCTTTTATAGCTGGTCTAGTCTTTCTTTATTCCCCTTAAATGCCATGCTTTGCGAGTCCATATAGACAAGTACGATTCAATTGCCACCCAATACGTCTCACATTGCCAGTAACACATTATATATTGGTGTAAATGATTTCTACATCGAATGCTCCGCTGTAACAAAGGTACTATATGTTAATTACTTTATATCAATAGTGGACAATATTAATCATAACATCCATGCCCCAGTAGATATAAAGCCATACAGAGTTTGAAATAGATACTCTCCATCACTCTCACGTAATAACACATCCGTATTTCCAATTCATGCTTTTCAGAGCTATTATCTTCAATAGATACTGTCTATTTGGTGAGGATGTTCCTGTGAGATGTGCAGAGATTTCAACACACATCCATCCAGATCTCCTCATCAGATCAGTCAGTCATTGGCATGTGTTATTCACATCACGTGGCTCTGTGTTGACGAGGGACAAGTGTTTGACCGATGAAGTACAAGGAGTGTCAATGCTAGGGTGTTATCGATACCGTCCCAGTCGTCTCAGTCGTCTAACTCTTGTCTGCTTCACTGCTTAACAGATGCACGTTGTCTGGGGCAGCCAAAGGTTCCCAGTCCATGTACCTCTTGCATGCTCAGCCAATGAAGCTCTACTAAAACAAATTGCTGGGAATTAACGCGAGACGGGCTTAATAGGCGCCATAAATCCAAGTTCGGGGAGACAGGCAATTTTGGACATACATGAATTCTGTGTCAACGTGTTATGTGCCCTTGCGTAACAATGTTATGGGGTCTTTGGTCCTAACTTATTCTGTTGTCCTTTATTAGCTATCATAAAATTCTAGTTATGGTAATAGTTTTGAAATGGGCCAATTAATATTTTACCTTCATTTCATGATATCCCATCAGTCAACTTTGTAACCAGGTGTTATATTTAGATAATGCATAATACATTGCCATCTTTCAAGGGTTTTTAATTATTAGTTGTAATTATTTTCAACATTAATGTGAAATTTCAACTTTTTAATATATTTTTGGTGACGCTTTGCATTGTAATAACTATTGTGAGCATGCTTTTACTAGCAAAGTAAATTTGGTTTAAGCCTATATAGCAATATTCCTGTAATGTTTTGTCTGGGCACACCTGGAGAAGTATCACAGATTGTTCCTTGTTGGGATTCAAACCCAGCCCTTAAGATAAGTGAATGCATTAACCACTGGGCTACCCTATTTTGACAGGCAGTAATTATACACCGTCCACTGAGACTGATGGTATAGGGAGTAAGTCCACAGTCACCTTTACTAGAGTATGGGGAAACCAAGTGATTAAAACATCCGCTGGTCATGCCGAGGGGCGATGGGGTAGCCTAGTGGTTAAAGCGTTGGCTCGTCACGCCGAAGACCCGGGTTCGAATCCTCACATGGGTACAATGTGTAAAGCCCATTTCTGGTGTTCCCTGCCATGATGTTGCTGGAATATTGCTAAAAGCGGCGTAAAACCAAACTCAGTCAGTCAGTCAGTCAGTCGTCATGCCGAAGACCGGGTTTGATTCCCCACATGCATACATTGTGTGAAATCCATTTCTGAGGTCCCCCGCTGGGATATTGCTGGAATATTGCAAAAAAAACCGGCGTAAACTCATATAAAAAAACAACAAAACCCTTTCTATAGTTACAATACATTGGTCTGATACAATATAATTTAATCTAGTTGGGTTTTATGTGCTACATTATTATTGGTCAGTGAATTGGTATACACTTGAATTCCATTCTCAAGTCCCTGGGAAGTATACAGTGAGGCAGTAAAAGGTTTACTGTCTCATACCTTTTCATCCTACCAGGTACCCATCCAATGCTATTGTAACAGCATAATTTGAACAATGTTAATTGTTTAAAGACAAACCTTATGCAACATGTCTGTCAGTGCAGGAGGGACTAAAGACTTGGAAACTATGAAGGGGTCATTCAGTCCTTTCTTCCATGTACCCTCTGCCGCCAACTGTGGTTAACCTGACATAGCGCCATGCACAACAATACATGAAGTCTGTGCAGTATCAATGGTGTCTGGATAATGTCATCAAGGTTCATGAAATAGCTGCCACAAGTGTGACTTTCAAGTCTCTATTAACTCTCTTGAACCCTACAAAAAACATACATTTATTCATATAAAAGATATTTAAATGAATAATTAATTTTTCATGCTATTTGATAAGTTTCATCTTGTTGGGATCCTCCTTATAAGAATCTGACTAATAGCCATGTGTTTGCAATAAATTCTGTTATGTTAAAAAATATTCCACTGATATCCATCAAAGAGACATGCACCGGCACATGAAAGTTGTCTGCCTATTGTCGTCTATGCAAATCAAATTTATCTGACTACCATGAATTAGACTTCAAACTACATTTTTACATACCTTTCCTGGAAATTTACACATCTGTCAAAACATCTTTGAGAGTTCACACAGTCATACCATTTTCAGTTAGTGAGGTCATTTTGTCAGTTTGGGAAGATGGCTACCAAGAGCCATATTTATTTTTCAACAGAGAATGAGTGAGTTAATATTTAGCGTCACATCGGCAATATTTCAGCCATATCGTAATGAGTTTCCAACAAAGAATCCTCGGATGAATTAAGCTCTGTTATAGAAAATCAAAACTACCCAACGGTTGCTATACTGATTTTCTAATTTGGATACTTTGGAGAAAGTTTATCCTTATTATTAAGCTGACTCTGTTAATGTTTACAGAAACCAATTTTGGCAGATGATTGATGGCTTCTAATAATCATGGTAAAATACCCTGTGGTTAGTTAAGCTGATAATGCTTCTGATACACTTGCATATCCACCCAAAATGAATACTGGTACAGTTATTGAGTTCAGTAAGGCCAGACCAATCTTATTTCTTGTTTTACAGATTTTTGTCCTCAGAAAACCTAAAGGCAGGAGGGAAAAAAATAAAAATGAAATCACCAGTCAAAGTAATATTCCTTCTAAATACTCAAGGTATTTTACTTTTGGCAATTTATGAAAAGTGTATATGGGGCAAAATATAATTTTAAAATACATTTTCTTGAAAGTTTACATTTTCGGTCAATAAAAACATTAGGATTTTATTTTTTGAGAGGAGAACATTTTTAACAATTTTTTGTCTTATTCTTGAAAAATTATGACAGGCGGATCTGTAAAACAAGAAATAAAATTGGTCTGGCCTAAAGAACCTTCTTAAAATACAGTCAGTATCAAAACACTGAAGTTTCAGTGACCACAGATAGCCATTCTTGTTGACTCATTGTCCTGATTGCCTCAGTCTCACATACATATTACTAATTCCTGCAAAGAATTATAAAATGTTGTGCAACAGAACATCCAGTCTTGACTATCCCCAGAAACAGATTACATTTGATCCAAAGGGCAAAATAGCTGTGAAAAGTGCTTTTAACTTTATAATGATATAAGAATCTACACCAAAACATCACTCTAAGCAATAAACAAAAGATTATCCATAAAGTTGTATGCTTCATTAGTTATGACACCATGGGCACAACGTGTGAGGCCCGTGATTTTGTGCTAAAAGGTAAAACCAAGCTCAGTCAGTCAGTTAGTTCATTAGTGATGCCCTACTGGTAGCACCCAATATTCACCTAATTTGCTTAGAACAGTAAGTACTTAGAGACCACCTGAAATTGAAACTCAAGCAGTGATGCTGTCATATTACCGGTTTACACCTTCAGACTCTGAACCATCTTCAGTTGTGTATTACCAAGGATATGTATAAGTATACAATTACTACTTTGATCTCAGATGCATTTATTGGCATTTCCAGAAGTTCTTGACCTTTTACGTATATAGGTATTGCTATATAAATGATATGTGATTCCTTCCAAACTGATACTACTGACTTTTCAAGCCAACATTTCACAGACATACCAGTGCCATTTTGATGTATTTTAACATTTTAGAACTGACTCAAACATGAATTTGAAAGTTTCGAGATTCTGATTCAATCAGAGGTATCAAATCACAATTACCACCTCTGAAACTTCCAGTATCATGAAAGCATTATAGAAGCAAATATTTATGAAGAAGTACATTGATCACTGTCTGTCATTGTCTGTAGACATTTGTTACTTCTAGAATATGTTGCACAGCATTTTTGGCACAAAATCTGATATTAATGTTCTACAAAAGTTAAATTTTAAGTTTGAAAGATCTTCAGAGCATGAAATTAGGTGTTTTTCTATAACTATCAGTGATATCATGTTTCCTGCATCACAATGAACACCATGTCATGTCATGTGATGTCCTGTGATGCCATGTGATATCATGTGACCATGTCATGCCATGTGATCCCATGTGGCCATGTGATGTCCTATGATGCCATGTGACCATGTCATGCCATGTGACAATGTGATGTCCTGTGATGCCATGTGATATCATGTGACCCCATGTGACCATGTGATGTCATGTGACCATGTGATGCCATGTGACAATGTGATGCCATGTGATGTCATGTGATGTCATGTGACCATGTGATCCCATGTGGCCATGTGATGCCATGTGTGATGTCCTACGATGCCATGTGACCATGTGATGCCATGTGATGTCATGCGAAGCCATGTGACCATGTGATGCCATGTGACCATGTGATGCCATGTGATGTCCTATGATGCCATGTGACCATGTGATGTCATGTGATGCAATGTGATGCCATGTGACCATGTGATGCCATGTGATGTCATGCGATGCCATAACATAAACTTACAAGGCTTCCTCAATTTTCTAAAGGATGTCTATTTCCTTTTGGTTAATGACACTGATGTGCTACTCATTTTCAGGGCCTGTTTTATATAATAAATATATTGGAAGTATAATAACATAAAAAGGACATCGGTGCTACCTTATAACAAATATCAACGAATCCCTCAAGACAACTTGACCATACCATTCAATATCCTGACAAACATCAAAGATTTAGTGAGGTGAGGTGAAATTGGGTTAAATGTCACGCTGGAGAATATTTCACTCATATAACGACATGCATGCGTGTGTATGTGTATGTGCAGCTGCTTGTACTAGCCCAGACTGAAGCTGGTTTTATAGTGCTAGCCCACTGAGATACCATGCCACAGTGAAGCATGAATACCCCACTCAGACACATTATACTGACTCCGAGCCAACCAGTCCTTGTTGTACCCATTAATGCCGAACGCCAGGCTGGGACCAACAAGTACCATATTTTAACGTCTTTTGGTATGACACGGTCGGGGATCGAACCCGCGACCTTCCGCTCTCCGGGCGGACGCTCTAACCACTACACCACAGAGTTTTTGGCTTATGACACTGATGTGCTACTCGTTTTCAGGGCCTGTTTTATATAATAAATATATTGGAAGTATAATAACATAAAAAGGCCATCGGTGCTACCTTATTACCAATATCAACGAATCCCTCAAGACAACTCGACCATACCATTTAATATCCTGACAAACATCAAAGATTTAGTGTCTAATTTTGACATGGTTCAGTCTTCATTTTCCAATTCAGTTTAGAGTGTTTGTTTAACGCCACACTCAGCAATATTCCTGTTGGATGGCGAAGGTCTGAAAATAACTGAATCTGGACCATAAAATCCAGTGATCAACAGCATGAGCATTGATCCACACTACTGGGATATGATGACATGTGTTGATCAAATGAGTGAGTTTGACCACTTGATCCCGTTAGTAACCTCTTACAACAAGCGTGGGTTGCTGAATGTCAATTTTATCCCATATCTTCCCGATTCCAGTTTAGCGTGGTTACACTGTATGTTTTCTCAATTTCACCATGATAAAATTAAACACAAATTCTTCAGGCTTAGCAAAGATATTGAGTTAAATGGATGAACAAGATCTTAACCATCCTTAATTTTGAATAGTCAGTCAATTTCAGTTGAGAAAATGCTGACATTTGACAAACTCTAGCCAAACATGCAGTCACAAAAATAACATGGTCTTTTCTATAAAATAAATAGAATATCTCAAATGGATCACAGAACTAATGCTTAATTCAAGGTTCACTTCTAAAAATAAGCCAGAACCTTTTGAGCCCAACAGCTGAGGATGAAGCAAAGAGCTGATATGATCTAAACTTGCCAACTCATTCTTGTCTCTAGTTTGATTAATTTTTCAGTTTCTTCTCTAAGGAGAGAGACTAATAATAGCTTTCAGACAAAAAATGGTGAGTGAGTCTACTTTTACACCTCTTTTAGCAATATTCCAGCAACAGTCTTAGTAAACTTAGGCTCAGTATTATTCGTTACACTGCTATACTGAGTCTAACAAAACCTTGTGGAAGGTCGCGTCAGATAACCTTTTCAATTGACCAATCAGAACACAGCTTACCAAATCGCGAAAGTTGACATTTGCACATACCTTTTGAACTTTTACCTCCAAAAGGTTTGTACTGAACAATTCCGAATGCTATTTTCCGTACGATCGGTTCCTAGTGAGGCACGCCACAGCAGTGAGTAAACAGTGGCTGAAAATAGCGTTTTATCAGTATTCAAGCATGTCAGCTTGCTGAAATATTAGCTAATGATAGCCATGTCACCAGAAACCCCAAAGCGTATATACTGCATGGCAAATATCTGTGTTTTATGCAATTTTCATTTGTTGGGAGATCAGTGTTGGCGAACAGGGAAGAGAAAAAAATCCATTTTGTAAGTCCCGCCGAACCCTAAATAGTAGCTGTTGTCTGATTGGTTAAATCCGTTCGGCCGTCTCGCGTTTGATTGGACGGTCATAGGTCGCTCAAAGGTTACCTGACGCGACCTTCCACAAAGTTTTGTTCGACCCAGTATGGCAGTGTAACAAATAATACTGAATCTAAGTTTACTTAGACTGATTCCAGCAATATCATGGTGGGGACACCAGAAATAGGCTTCAGTTAATGGGCTTAAATTGTGCTTTACTCACTTACATAGCAGGCATAGAAAGTGTGCTTCACTTCTCCCGCATAAGCCATCATGATGTGGTCACCACTAACAAAGAAACAAGCCTTCACTTTATGTTCAGTTATAACTACAAATAGCACAGAAATGAAGCCAGCCTCCCACTTTAACTGTCAATATTTTGAAAAACTAAAGGTCTAATGTGAAACTGTTACCATCTGCCTCGAGGATGTAAGACGATATCATTTTGTCACAATTCAAATGTCAGCCATCGTTAGAATGTTTTAATGACATGATATAAGTCCGTTTATTGCAGATAAAGTAGGTATCAGGTAACTGAAAAGTCAACTCGTAAAAGAAAAACGGCTTTATGTGTCATACAAAAAGGTATTGAATTATCATTTAAAAAACTGAAGTGAAATTGTTTTTCACAATTGGGTTCACTGACTGACTGAGTTTAGTTTTACACCACTTTTAGCAATATTCCAGCAATATCATGGCAGGGCCACCAGAAATGGGCTTCACACGTACCCATGTGGGGAATCAAACCCAGGCCTTAGGCATGACAAGCGAACACTTTAACCAATAGGCTACCCCACCGCCCCAATTGTGTTCAAGATCACTACACTTGTATAGTGAGATGTAACCCTGAAGGACATAGCATGAAGTGCTCACAACAAACTAGAAAGGATGTTCTTTCATGTTCTTTGCACCATGACATCATGGCATCTGTATTGCCTCATGCTATTAGCACATATATATAGTTCCATAGTGAAACCAATACATCCCTGAGTTGTGGTGAATGCTGTTTGAGAGCAACATTCAGTAATATCACATCATGCCAGCCCCACTGGATGTTCAATGTATGACTTTGATATTAACAAATCATGGTATTGACAAACCAATATTTGCAAAGAAGGACTCAAACTCATGGACATATGATCTTAGACAACTGAGCCACCAGGCTCAGTTTAACTGAAACAACGGATTATAATAACCATTTTAATCATCCTGTGTAATCACCAGATGCCAATCAGCTTCAGCATCTCTTCAAACTGGATTTGGGACCTTGATGACAATGAATGGGGAATCCCCTTAAAACCTTGCAAATGGTGATCAGTAAACCTTTTACCTTGCAAACTCTTATATGTGTGTACATATATATCTACAACCAAGTGAGTGAGTGTGTGCGTTTAGTTTTACGCCACACTTAGCAATATTCCAGCTATATGGCAACAGCATGAGCATCGATCTGCGCAATTGGGAACCAATGACATGTGTCAACCAAGTCAGTTAGTCGCCATTAGTTGCCTCTTACGACAAGCATGGGTGTACAACCAAGAATTTGGAATACAGCAATTTCATGTACTGGTATGGATGACGTTGCAACAATAAGTTCAGTTTATATAATATCCTCAAAACAGAAAGGACCCTAATATTTCAGGTCAGTTGCAGATAATACAACCATTACAACTTCCTTCTTGTCATCCATGCACTGAAATATTGCTGATGTGACTTAAAATCTTAACTCAATCACTCACTCATCCATGTTTTATTGCATGAAACCTACACGTGTATTTGTTGTCATTCTACTGATATTCAGTTTATGACTTTATTACCAGTATTACTTGGTGGTGGCCCCTCTCAGACTATGCAAAATATTTGAATGAAGTTTACCCCTGCCTGTGAGGGTGTCAAGGATATATTGCAATCAGTTCTTTGCATTTGGATTTCTTATGTCTGGTGCATAGTGGCATCCAGAGGGGGGTGCACCTGGGGTGTGCACACACACCCCTTTTGTCCGGAAAGTTTATTAAATGACCATAGAAACTCGTGAAAATGAAGTGTGCACCCCCTCTTTCTCAAAAGTGTGCACCCCCTTTCTCAAAAAGCTGTATCTGGTATAATTATTTAATGTAAGATTGGTTTATAAATCAATGTATGATGCATTGAATGTACTTGGCAGAGCAGCAAGAGACAAATGGTCAGATTAGTCACCAAAATATGAACTTATCCATTAATTAACAACAAAATATCTGTCAGTTTGGCTTAGCTCTCTATGGTTTATTCTTTGTTATGTTTCTTGTTCTTCAATCCTTCGACAGGTTTCGCTTTACGCAGCACAGTGAGAATAGTGCTGAACATATTTCAAACCAGTCCAAATTTAAGTCCAAAATATGCAAATTTTCATTCAATGAAGAAAAACCGATCCATATTTCCAATTTTCAAAACTTGAAGTTTTGTTTCCATTTAAGTGATTATCAAGGCAGATTCAAATTCTTACACAAACATATTTAACAAAACGTATTTGGCGTCAATAAATGTGCTTCCAATGTATCACAACTTGATTAATCATCCAGAAATTCAAAGATATTATTGGTTCAGATGATTGCAAATGTATTTATCCTATAAGGCACCTTCATGCCCAGATTAGTTTCTCCATGTTGGCACTTGTAGTTTGATGAATACCGGAAATATGGGTTTTACTTGCATGTTATTTTGCAGCTTTGAAAAGAAGCATAGATTGATACCGTTTTCCAACAACTGCCTTTGTAAGGTGACCTGTATCTGGCATTCTTTTGTCTTCTTTGGAACTAACTGAAGGAACATGCAAAACTACTTTATTAAATGTCACCGAGAGAACGTTTTAGCTCCATTTACGAGAGTATCTGTTGACCCTGCATAACCATCCCCATTCCATCTTCTATTAGGTCGATTGTTATCTAAGAACTCTGGGACATCGTTGCAAAGACTGTCAGGCGGAGAATGTAATAAGCAAGATAGAACCATTCCTTCATTGTCAAGAAGTTGCAATTAAAAAACTGATTGAGATGTAAGATCCAAATGCAACAGCTCTCAGTTTTGGGTTGGTTTGTTGTTTTACGCCGCACTCAGCAATATTCCAGTAATATGGTTGGAGCAGTCTGTAAATAATCGAGTCTGAACAACAATCCAGTGATCAACAGCATGAGCATCAATCTAAACAACTGGGATACGATGACATGTGTCAATGAAGTCAGTGAGCCAGACCACCTGATCCCGTTAGTCACCTCTTACGACTAAGAGATCAACAGCATGAGCATCAATCTACGTAATTGGGACCACCCGATTCCGTTAGTTGCCTCTTAGTTAAATGAAATAGATGTTGTTCATGATGTAGGCAGCAAAATTCCAACAATATTTTGTTAGCCTGTTAATACTCCAGCCTGAGAGTAATACGATCAGCCAGGTCACACATTTTGACCGCTTGATTCCGATTCAGTTATGTCACAGTATCAGTAGAATCACATAATTTACTGTCATACTATCTGTGCGACAATGTAACATCCATAGAATGTTTGGTGAACCATTAATCAGCCGATCACTGTCATAGTTTCTATGCCTTTAGAACAAGTAAGTCAGTCACACAAGTGTAGCTGTGTTTCATATCATGAATAGGAATTTAACTAGGGCATTCCAAATGCCAAAAGTAAAGTCACGCTATTTTGCTGATGTGGATAATTTATACACCCTGGGGCAGCATAATGGTTAAGCATTTGCTTGTCACGCTGAAGACCCGGGTTCAATTTCCCACATGGGTACAATATGAGAAGCTCATTTCTGGTGTCCCCCGACGTGATATTGCTGGAATACAAACCAAACTCACTCACTCACTTATACATCCTGACTTTTTGGGAGAGCAATGGCATACACATCCAAAAAGTTGCACTATAAAGGGGATATTTGTCTTCTTTTACTGTATTCTTTTGATAAGATAAAAACTTCAAATTATAATTGTAAATGTGAAATAGGTTATCTTGTTCAAGATTATTGCACTCATAAAGAGTTGCGCATGCATGGGTAGGGGCTTCTATCAGTTTGTACTTATGCTGGTAGTGAGTGAGTGAATGAGTGAGTGAGTGAGTGAGTGAGTGAGTGAGTGAGTGAGTGAGTGAGTGAGTGAGTGAGTGAGTGAGTGAGTGAGTGAGTGAGTGAGTGAGTGAGTGAGTGAGTGATCAAGCGAACAAGCATCTCAGCTTAATGTTGGAGGAATGCTTGAAGTGATACAGACATGAACACAATCAAGTATATGGTTATAACAACCCCTAAAAACATAACACAACGAGCTGAAGCCTAACAAATTTATAAAGCTAACATGTGATTAGCTGAAGATCACATACATCCTTCACTTAGATAGCTGAAAGATCACTAAGGGGTCAGCAGACATGAGAGTCTATTATCTCCCATCTAATTGCAATGAGTTGTGACATCCATGTCAAAGACCTGATTCCAGTAATACCAAAATTAAGTTGAATCATATAAAAAGCATTGCATAGGGGACCTTCTCTGCCCTAGAGTTTCTAGAACATTTCGTTATCAACAGGCACTAAAGAAATCTGATGATTAAAGATTTAAGCATTGTTCAGCCATTCTAAAGAAATGGTTTGAAAATAGTATTGGTTAAGTGATGGTTTTATGTCATTATTTTTAACTTGTTATAAAAAATGTATGGTAAAATTTAAGATGTATAGATGTACCAGCATCCCTGAATATCTTTATAAACTTAATATAAAGCTGTGTTATTAAGTGGAAGATGCAATCTTATTAAACATGTACCTAATGCTCCATGTGAAATGTTCATCTTCTCATCAAGAGAATAAACACAGGATGAAAGATGTCCTGTACCAAATACTCTTCTCCATGTTATCGATATTCTCCAATGAAAAGATCATGTCAAAACCATGTCAAAGATGTGCCCACGCAAATCGTCATAAATACCAATATGTTTACAAATGTAGCCCATTGCAACGAAACATAAAATCAATAACCGCTAAGATATTTCAAGCCATATCATGTACATGAATTCCTTCAATACAAAATTATCACAAAACAAACACAATTATTTACAGTGGGGGGATCAATGTATCAATTTTATCTCGATTACATTAAGAAAAATAGAAACTAACATACTGGCACTCGGAAAATAGAAGTCTAATATAGGTCAAAGGAGTTTTTTGCAAAGAAAACCTTTTGAGATATAAAAGTCACTGAACAGCTGATTGACAGTTATTGGAAATTTTTCAAATAAGCCTAAAAAGATATGAACCAAAGAGGCGAATATAAACTTGGTACACAATGTTTAGCAGTGACTCCAAGAGTCATGGAATAAATATTTGAGAATTATACTCAACAATATTCCACAATAAATTGGGGTGGTTGGGTAGTCCAATGGTTAAAGCATTCACTCGTCATGCCGAAGACCCGGGTTCGATTCCCCACATGGGTACAATGTGTGAAGCCTATTTCTGGTGTCCCCCATCATGATATTGCTGAAATATTGCTAAAAGCAGCGTAAAACCATACTCACTCACTCACTCACTCCTCAATAAATGTCCCACTTCCATGTTACACTGCCACTAAAATAAATCAGACTATACTTTTTCGCAATGCTATATTTCCAGTCAAAGCGGCTTGACTGATCCTGAACATGTGCAAATGGTTAACAAGATACATTTGTTTAGTTTATAGTCCTGAAGTAAAATATTTCCTTAGTTTTAGTTCAGTTTGGTTGATGTTTAATGCAGCAATATTCCAACTATATAGTGGTGTCTGTAAATAATCGAGTCTGGACCAGACAATCCAATAATCAACAGCATGAGGATTGATCTACACAATTGGGATACGATGACATGTGTCAACCAAGTCAGCGAGCCTGACCACCCGATCCTGTTAGTCGACTCTTACGACAAGCATAGGTTACTGAAGACCAATTCTAACTTGGATCTTTATGGGTTTATTTCCTTATAAGCAGACAGTCACTTCAGTAGATGAGAGTGATGTGTTTTCTTTGAACTTATGGAATATTCCAACATCAGAGCGAGGAGAAACTGAACGGGCTCCTCACAGGGTGTTAGAAAAACGTGAAGTACATAGGTTTACTCGCATGGCACTTAGGCTGATATTTAACACTCTGGCTTCAAACAGACTGCATGAATAATGAAAAAACTGTCTGCGTGATGTATGTTTATGATATAAATATATACAGAATCATACCTTAATTCTTCTTTAGCACAAATTTCTTATGAATAAGGAAAAAAAACATTTTACGCTTTTATTCAGATATGCAACAATCCTAGAACTCCAAGAGTGTTCAATTCTGTCATCAGGCATATCTTTCAGCATATTTGCAATATGTGACGAAATGTTACGATTAATGGTGATGTTGCTTTTGGTGCATAAAAAGGGGTTGAAAAGAACCGAAAACTATGTATTCCACACAACTGCTTGTCTATGTTGACACAAAGCGCCATCTGCAGACATGGATGTATCTGAGGCTGGAACTAGATCTGGCCAACTTTACAGGGTGGTGTAGGGAACACATTGATAGCATGTTGACACCGACAAGATTACCCCGAAAATTATTCTCCTAACAATCTTTTTCCATAAGCAGTGTTTGAATTTCTGTACATCAGTTGTAAACATGCTCAGAATCGTCAGCGATAAGGTGTTCTACAGACAGGTGATAATCGTCTTGTACAGTATCTTCCATATCTTCCCAGACCTTGGCAAACCCTCCAGAAAACCCACAAACACAGCATGGACTTGTTTGTACAGAAGGAGAACTCTGATATTCATTTTCTTTTACTCGTAATGTTATCTGCTTGCTAAACAAAGATGTTCGTCTGGGCGAGGTCAACTATCATATAAAAACAAGAAAAGACAGATTCAGTTTGTTTAGATCGCAGACAGGCATTTTGAAGATTTTGGAATCGTTTTGACTGAAATGTACAATGCAAGATAATCCTCTCTAAAGAGATGTACGAAAATATACACTGGCGATGTATGTTCGTGAAGAAGTGAATTAACGAAAACAGCAGTAGGTCAATCTAGGTACATAAATAGATGAAGACATTGTGTTTTCTAAGGGGATATTTATCTTCTGCCTATCTTTGCAAAGTATTTGGGAGCACATTTTTGTCTATTCCCAAATGAAAATGTCCTGATTAGAATATTCAGTCACACCTGGATATACCGTCCCTGGATATACTGCCAAACTGGTTATACCGCCAGAACAGATTTCCTCTCTATATAATTCCCTGGAATTTGAAAACAAATGTTCCAATTCCCTGGACATGTACACTTGACAATCCTGAGATGTTTAAGAAATCCAAAAGCATTTTAAGGTTTCAAATTTGAATATTTGAATACTCAAACTTTGATCTGGACATTAGGTCCAGAAATGTTTTGCTGGGTAATTATCATTCTTAAGAAGTTTTAAAGGTCATGGAAATTAAATATTTAAATTAACAAGAAGGATTTTAAATAAGGACACCAATAAGAAGTGTATATCCCAAAAATTGCAAAATGTCAAACTGTCTAACTTTAATTGTCTAACAGTAACACAATTAGAAACAAAAACATTAACCTAATCTGAATAATTTTCTGAAAATTATTTTTGATTTACAGCAGAAATTCAAACATTTACTTATTTAATTGACTAGAAAGGAATTGAACATTAATATGACACTATAACTAGACAAATGCTTAAAAATATCATGCTCACTATGTATCTACCGGTACCAATACCTTTACCGTAATTGCAATGTAGAACTCTACAAACACACAAGAAGTTTAAGCTTGAACAGCCATTACTCTATGATATAGAAACTTTTGATGGTAGTTTGTATTTATCAACATACTTCCATAATGTAGGACAAATTTGCACCCTCCATCTTAGTGGTTTAGAAAACAACAACATGGATCTATTGATATCATCTAGATGAAAGGAACTACCTGAACCCTTACTTGGCTATGTTGTTGAAGGACATAAGACAATGAAACTATTCTTCCATGATGATGATGATGATGATGATGGTGGTGGTGATAGTGATGGTTGTATGATGATGATGATGATGATGATGATGATGATGATGGTGGTGGTGGTGATGATGATGGTGGTGGTGGTGGTGATGATGGTGATGATAATGATGATGATGATGATGATGATGATGATGATGATGATGATGATGGTGATGGTGGTGGTGATGATGATGCTGCTGCTGCTGATGATGATGATTTGGAAATTTAATGTGTGTTTTCCAACATAATGCATATATTGCACACGGCCCTGTAACACAAAGCAGGCATGGTTTTATATCCTTTCACACTCAGATTAAAGTAGTTTCCTTGCAACAGATAATTAATGATACACATAATACCAAAGGACCACACAATTCTTTTCCATGATGATAGTGAACATGCCATTCCATGCCAGATTAACTATAGTGACATAAAATAATCGCTCAGACCCTTTTTTGAGTAGCATATATGTCCACATCAGCAGCTCATATCGCACTTGCTTCTATTCCGCTTAAGACACCAAGAAAATAGCTAAAATAGATCTCCATGTAACAGAACTATATCATTTTAAATAGACCATTCCAGGGCTGTTTACTTCAACACATGATTTCATTTCAATTGTTTGTAACAGCTCTGGACATGAAGACAACCTGGGGGACATAATTTGAGCAAGATTGGCCACATCACTTGAATCAATACGCTCTCGTGAAGATGTTAAAACAAACCGTAACATTATACTAAATCAATGTGGAATATTTTTGCAGAAAACGACTGAAACCAGTATCCTTGAGTGATTGAGGAAGTCTTGGGGAAAAACTCCCAATTATGAATAATAATAGATTGTTGCCTGACAAGCTGATACCAGCCAATTCCAGCTTGTCAAGGTGAAGTGTTAGTTAACTGATTTTGTATCATTTAATGTTTTGTGGACATTCTGAAAGGCAATTTGCCCTTGAGATAGTTAAGGACGTTTTCTGGAAGGAAATGAGTTTGTGTAATTGACCGACAATGTTGAAACTGACTAGAAAAGACAAGCCATTGATATATTTTGTGAAAGTCTGATTGTGTGGTAAGACCATTCTAGACTGACTGACTGAGTTTGGTTTTACGCCGCTTTTAGGAATATTCCAGCAACATCACGGCGGGGGACACCAGAAATGGGACACATTGTGCCCATGTAGATGCTTTAACCATTAGGCTAACCAGACCATTCTAGATGACCATGAACCTGCCTAAATAGCACATACACCATGGATACATTCTACAAAGACTATTTCTTTTCAAGGCTGCATGTTGTACAGAAGCTGAAGTCAATGTTTAGCTGATGAATTTGTTGTTGTTTTTAATTACAGTTACTGGTGAAGTCTATTAATCTGGAATACCCTGTTAAGAGTTTCTAAATACAAACCACACACATTTAGAAAATAACCAACATGTTACAAGGAACTACGGAATTTCTGTCCTGATTGAGTGAATGGCGTTAGTCTCAAGCCTTTGGTGACAGACAGCATTCATTCAAGAAGAGCAGATAACCAAGGTTTAGTGAAGGACACCATTCATTCATGAGCAGATAACCAGTGATTCCAAGTTTCAAGTCAACTGTTATAGATTTTTGTTGTTGTAATTGATATTTTAGTACTGAATCCCGGTTACAGGTAGGGACAAAGGGACCAATGAATTCCCTGCCCTCTTGGAGAATAAAGATGAAGGATTCAGAGTTTTAACAAGATAAAACTGTCACACACACATGCATACCGAAAAAACACACAGTAACACACAATACAAATAGTAGGTTGTTGTATACATTACCGGTACCCATTGACAGTCTTAGAGAGAAATGGAATGTCAACTCTCTTAGATCAGATGATATAATGTAGTCAATTTGCATCATCAGGAACAATATATGATATCATATGATATTCTCAACAAAGAAGCATTTTTCTATCATATGGCTTTAACTGACCAATTAATTAAGAATTGCTAAAAGTCACATGCAAATATCATATATTTATTGCACATGATCATTCTACCATTGTGGCTAATATTCCAGAATTTGTAGAATCAGCATATTTTTGTGTCCAACAGCGAGATTCAGGGCTAGTATCCAAAAAAGTGTTCATAGAGTTATAACCTATTATAACTATTTACCTGTTATGGGTTTTCAGACGCTTAAGAACATCTGTAGTTGTCTTGATTATCACATGAACAATTGTAACACATGTCACTTACTTATCAGGAAAAAAATATTAAAAAAGGCCATCATTCAAGAAATTACAATGTCTGTGTAACACAACACCTCCCATTTAATAGAAAAATACTGCCATCTGAAAATGTATGTGCAAAAACCTATGATCCAACGATATTGGGTTTATTTATTAATTACTTATGAATATCACAATGCTATGAATGCTTAGTCTATCAGGCCCCAGATAAAGACTGTCTGCTTTGAGAGGCCACTGCCGACAATAAGGGGCTGATGCAGAGAATTATAGTATTGACCTAGAAATTGTCAAAAATGGTGTTTAATCATGCATGGTTTCCTAAATACCTCATGGGTGTCAGTTCAAACATACATGCAGCTAAGCTGCAAATAAACTGCTTCATAATGCTTTGCAGACTATGATGACATCATTAGTAACTAAAACCTGACAATTACATGACATCACTCATTGCTTTTCTTACTGTTTACTATGATAAATATGGGGCAGTGGGGTAGCCCAGTGGTTAAAGCATTCACTCATCATGCTGAAGGCCTGAGTTCGATTCCCCACATGGGTACAATGTGTGAAGCCCATTTCTGGTGTCTCCCGCCATAAAATTGTCGAAATATTGCTAAACGTGGTGTAAAACTAAACTTACTCATTACTATGATAAATAGGATCTCATCGGCAAACCTCAGGGTTTTAAACCTTTAGTCACTTGTTATGATATACATTTGACTTCCAGAGACAAGATGATGAGAATTTCTACATAGGAGTAGTGCCTCAATATTTGGAAGTTATGACATCACTGCATCAACACATTTCTGCCTGATGTCATGACATCTTCAACAGAATGCTGCTGTATTTAAGGACTGAAGAAACATAAAACCAGTATCATTTCTCAATATGACAAAACCATTTCTGCTTGATGTCATGACATCTTCATCAGAATGCTGCTGCATTTAAGGACTGAAGAAACACATAAACCAGCATTTATCAATATGCCAAAACCATTTCACACTGATGTATTGACATCATGTTTTCTTAAAGTTATTTTCATCCACATAGTTTAAACATTTTAAAAAGTTCAATTCAAGTGATAAGACTTTTATACAAAGCTGTTGGCCTAAGAACTGTTCACTGATATGACTTTGTAATGAAGTGAAAACTTTTCATGGTAATTGACAATTGTGTATTTCACACTAATCCCTTTCTTTTCTTGTTTGGACAGTTATATTAAATCAAAATGATAATTTTAAAAATGATTTAAAGTTGTAAACTACTCTGCATAAAGTTCAGCAGATGCATTTAACTGTAAAAATGGCTGAATAAGTGCTAGGTCACACTGACCTTGAAGGGATTGCTATGTTTATTCATCTGATTATTAAACAACAGAAAAAGCTTAGAAATAGTTCAAAATATTCTTTGAGTTATTGAAATTATATTTGTCAAGAGAGACATTCCTAATGATTCCAAACTGAAGAAAAGTTCTCCTCCAGTAGCACCGTAGGACCTGGCTTCAGTGAATGTATCAACCCGATAGCTCCCGCCAGAACATCATGGTAATTACTAGACGGGGTCTCGTTAACCGTTTCCTTAAAACCAGACACCAAGGGATAACATCAACATGCACCATCTTCAATAATAACATCCAGTGTGTATGTTTTGCTTGGGGATGCTCAAAGAAATGGGCACATTCTAGTAGATTTGTAATATACTGCTCAAAATTGCTAAGAATGTTCGACATAGCGAAAACTGCAGAACATTAATGATATTTGACAGTTAAAGGATAGGTTCATGTACAGCGAATGAAGGCTTTGTCTTTAAAAATTTATAATTTCACAGAAATAAGCATTAGCTAAATTGAAAAGGAGTCCCAGTGAGATTGAATCAGTTGAAAATCTAGACTTGTTGTCTACAGGAATTTCTAATGGAGTATTATCAAGTGCAGGAAGAAAGTGAAAAGATGAAAGGTTGTTTAAAACAGTGTAAAATTATTCACAGCAAGAGTAAACATAATAACCTATATATTATTTTGTCCATCAAAATATGTCTCTTCAATTAGAAAAACTCTTAGCAAGAGTTGGTAAACTGCAGTGTGGAACCTGTCTACAAATGAAAACGATAAATTTTCATTCCAAAATGGTAAAATATTCCATTTAAAAGTAAAATGACATACTGTGATTTATGTTACAAAATGTGCCAATTGTGGTGCCAGTGACTATGATAAAGCTGGAATGGAATTTAAAGAACTTACCTCAACATACATAACAGTTGACAGATGTGAATGTACAGTGTTTAAACATGACTGGACACATTAATTGTATGGAAATGGAAACTTAAAATTCAGCCATTTCCCAAAAGATTTACAGATGAAAAAATCAATTTTCCATGAGAAAAAGACATTATTCATAAACATATTTCAACCAGGATGAAATTCAGGTAAATATTTGATAAGGTGCTGTATCTTAAAAGCTTATCTTATGAAAATTAGATGAATTTTTGTTGTTGTACACAGTGTAAATTGTTATCCTTGTGTAATTCTTGGTCATGACATCTCATTGAAATCACTATGATGTCATATTATTATGCTGATGTCATACGGTCATAGTTCTACACTGATGAACTCCTGAATGAAGAGAAAGTACTTTGCATATACTACCCATCAAAAGTTTAGACTCACTTAAAGCACTCACTATACCGGTATGTTATGTAAATATATCTTGTTACATCGAAGATGAATTTCTCAACTAACTTGGGGGAACCAACTGCAAAATTTATGCAGATGAATTGCACGAGGATCATGCATCAAATTGGTGAAAAGCATGTGCAAATATCGTGCAAGTGAACAGCTGCGTTTCGGTGAAAATATTTTTTAAGAATTCGCCAATTTTCACTGAGTTTCATCATTTATTGAACTCATGACAATAATCTTTTTAACGTTACGAATTTGGTTTACAATACATCAGTTCATGTGTAAACAGTACCTATAAACAGTATGAAATATTTTGCAAAATCTAGTTTAGAACAGTTGACAGTGAGTCTAAACTTTTGATGGGTAGTATATAAGGAGCATTTTGACATCATGGTCACACTGTATGTGTGTGTGTGCATGCATGCATGTGTGTGTGTTTGAGCATGCGTTCTTGCATTTGTGTGTGTATAATTATGATCAAGCTTACAGGAAATGTAAATTAACATTTCCTGTGAATTGAATTTCCATCAATACATGCATGGTATATGGGCTGAGGTGCTTTCATCTTTGCAGAAGCCATTTTGACCTTGACCTTCTGTTCTGTCCTTTAATTCCAACAGGGAGAAAGTATAAAGTACTATAGACCCACTCTGCCCAAGAAACCCCACAGGAAGACATGAATGAAGTCGAGGGGACCTATCCTGCCCCTGAATCCCCACAAGAGAACATTAATTACTGACTGAGATCTTTAGGCAATAACTGTATGATTCATCACCACTGTGTTCCAATACTGGTCATTATTACAGCAAACAGTGTTCTTTTGCCTCACAATGAAGATCCCCGGAGCAATCCAATCCCAAACTTACCACAATTACATTATCGTGGTATCAAACAGCCAAAATCATATGTTTATAACCGACCTGTCAACACGTGAACAACGCCGGTTCGCTTCATACCCCAGAGAGCAATAAGATGCATTGCAGAATACACAATGTGACATGACAAGAATAGTATAGAGAACACAGGGGCTGGATCAAGATCACGAGACACTGCAATTATGTATATTCATTTTGGATAATGAAAATGGGTCCTGAAATCAAATCTCATTGCCCCAAATGAATGGTTATCGCTTTTGCGATCTACATGGTACATGTCAGTCCTGATGGCCAGTGGGATGGGATGACCACTTTGATGTGATGACCGTTGGGTCAGATGCTGGGATGTGTGCTGCGAGTTCTGGCCCCAGCTTGATGGCATCAGACATCATTGGACAAATGGTCTATCATCTTTATGGCACACTTTGCAGGATTGAGAAGCTAATGCTTCTCAAGATGCCCCTGCTGTTTCCACAGTAAGCTCGTATCATATTTGTTCATCAGACCCTTTGTGGTCCATAGGAAAAATATTTCTTCATGGCTAATAAAATGTTTTGGTTCAAAGGAATAGATATGATGGCTTTGTGCCATGGTGCTGCACAAATGGCTGGAATTAATCTATGGATCATTAGCTGCATCACGTTGTCTGGGAAATATTTGAGGAAGGTCGGCATGTTCTTGCTGTGACAAAAGACGGCAGAAAATATTGTCCATAAAACAATTTATAACTGTGATCATATTTATTGAAGAAACGATAAAATGTTTTAGTAATACAAACCCAGCTATGTGTCAACACATAAATATGCATAACTATGCATGCACCATATAGTTCTTTCCATTTTCTTTTATTTGTGGAGATTCCAGGGTAAAATAGGTCCCCAGAGCCTCATTCTGGTTGTTAAAGCTGACAAGATCTTTTGGTCTTGCTCTGACTATGTCAATGTGATCCCAACCAGGCTGACTAATCAAGATCTGTTGGTTACAGTAGGTGACCCGGCTGTCATTGTGCTCTGGTCAATGTTGACTAGACAAGATCTGTTATTTACAATGTGTCACCTGGTTGTCATTGTGCTCTGGTCAATGTTGACTAGACAAGATCTGTTATTTACAATGTGTGACCTGGCTGTCATTGTGCTCTGGTCAATGTTGACTAGACAAGATCTGTTATTTACAATGTGTCACCTGGTTGTCATTGTGCTCTGGTCAATGTTGACTAGACAAGATCTGTTATTTACTGTGTGTGCCCTGGCTGTCAGTGCTGACTAGTCAAGATCTGTTATTAACAGCAGGTGACCTGTCTGTCACAGTGTTCTGGTCAATGTTGACTAATCAAGATCTGTTATTTACAGCAGGTGACCTGGCTGTCATTGTGCTCTGGTCAATATTGACAAATCAAGATCTGTTATTTAAAGTGTGTGACCTCTTTGTCATTTTTGCTCTGGTCAATGCTGACTAGTCAAGATCTGTTATTTAAAGTGTGTGACCTCTCTGTCATTTTTTCTCTGGTCAATGCTGACTAGTCAAGATCTGTTATTTACAGCAGGTGACCTGGGTGTCATTGTGCTCTGGTCAATGCTGACTAGTCAAGATCTGTTATTTAAAGTGTGTGACCTGGCTGTCATTGTGCTCTGGTCAATGCTGACTAGTCAAGATCTGTTATTTAAAGTGTGTGACCTCTCTGTCATTTTTGCTCTGGTCAATGCTGACTAGTCAAAATCTGTTATTTACAGCAGGTGACCTGGGTGTCATTGTGCTCTGGTCAATGCCGACTAGTCAAGATCTGTTATTTAAAGTGTGTGACCTCTCTGTCATTGTGCTCTGGTCAATGCTGACTAGTCAAGATCTGTTATTTAAAGTGTGTGACCTCTCTGTCATTTTTTCTCTGGTCAATGCTGACTAGTCAAGATCTGTTATTTACAGCAGGTGACCTGGCTGTCATTGTGCTCTGGTCAATGCCGACTAGTCAAGATCTGTTATTTAAAGTGTGTGACCTCTCTGTCATTGTGCTCTGGTCAATGCTGACTTGTCAAGATCTGTTATTTAAAGTGTGTTACCTCTCTGTCATTTTTGCTCGGGTCAATGCTGACTAGTCAAAATCTGTTACTTACAGCAGGTGACCTGGGTGTCATTGTGCTCTGGTCAATGCCGACTAGTCAAGATCTGTTATTTAAAGTGAGTGACCTCTCTGTCATTGTGCTCTGGTCAACATCGACTAGTCAAGATCTGTTATTTACAGTGGGTGACAAGGACGTCATGGCCTTAATATGATTATTTACAGGTACCCATGACAACATGGTCATCTATGCCCCATTACAGAACTTAGCTGTACACACACACGCACATCACACTGGGAGACCTGCAGACAAAATGGCACTCTTTGTGTATATAACATCAAGCCAAGCTCCTTCTTGTCCATGTGTGTTCAATGTGAACAATGTTTACCTAGCAACTAGCTCCCAGTCTTCTTAAACACATCACCACCTTCATCTGGTAGAAAGGACACATTTTGATAGAGGTATTCATACACATTTCACTTGTGTGTGTACCAACGCCTCTAAATGTTGCCCCACAAGCATGGAGTCACATAAAATCGATAGTTCCAAGCAGAAAACTTTACTGTCCGTTAAAAACAGCTTAAGATCAGACACAGGTTTGATGGAAAAAGTAATTCTGATGGATGTGAAAATGAGCCCTTTACATTTTCTTGTTTTCGGTGCTTCCAGATTCAAGGTAAAAGTTTGCCATGTCAAAATGCTTGGCTTAGAATATGTAAAACTAATCAGTCATTGTGATGAGTGTGCATCATAGAGTGAGTGAGTGAGTGAGTGAGTGGGTGAGTGAGTGAGTGAGTGAGTGAGTGAGTGAGTGAGTGAGTGAGTGAGTGAGTGAGTGAGTGAGTGAGTGAGTGAGTGAGTGAGTGAGTGAGTGAGAGTGGTAGCTGTTTCTACATTATTGTTATCAAACATTTGATTTCCTTCTCCCCATGGTGACGAAGACCTCAGCACCCATGTTTATCATGGATTGAGTATTGGGTGGATTCTGTGCCACTACAAGTCACCATACCCAAGCAGCAAGGAACTTCATCATGGTTTCAGTCACTGGTTTGTCTGGTTCAGACTGAGTTAAACACAGGTTGTGGTGCTAGAATGAGAATACTGTTGACAATATAATTTGTTCACTGGTCTCGAGGGGGACATTGGCTGATGTACCCTCAATGTTTGTTTATGTTCCCTGAGCCCGAACATCGAGGGTACATCAACCCATGGGCCCGAGGGACCAGTGAACAACGTATTTATCTTACCGAACACCTCAATGGTAATTTTGAACTGTTTGAAGCACGGGTATCAGATCATAGTATGGAGTACCAAACGACAAGACAAGAAAAACAAATTTAGAGTTATCTCCCTTCCATTGATTTGCATTCGCAAAATGTCGGTTATTTCCGTACATCATACATGATTCAATGTTATTCGAGATAAATAATTACTACTACGAAGTACTAAAATGAGTTCGACATTCCTAGCGGGGTACATAGAAAACATTACTCGCTTGTAAGCGTGGTACATTGAAAATAATAGAAGAGTGCTCAGCCAATCAGAAAACGACATTTATGTGTGAGGCAAGATAAACCTCCATGTTGATGTGGATTATAATGCTCGATGGGCATTGGTGACTTTCTGAAGTCAGTGCCAACCTGTCACTATGCCTTCCATTAACAAGTAGCAAAAGTAGGCATTCGCTTCCTGTGAAGGAAGAAACCTAAGAATATCTGACAAAATGGACTGGGTTTTTTGTGTCCTACTGTACTCTTAGAGCCTGCAAGCCCAAGTACCAGGCTCCTTGAGATCTTCTGTATTCCAGATTCCTCTTAATGATTACTGTTTGCATCTGCGATTAATTTCACTTCAAGTTCTTCAAAGGAATGCGATCATGGTTTCAACAGAAATATAGCTACATTTTTATTTAAAAAACTCTGGAATTTGAAGACAATTTTTATGGGGTTATCAAACAGTTAAAATAACCGTTACATGACTGCACTTCCCAAACTCCTTATGACTATAGTCTATCGATTAAACACTCAGACACATTTAATCATAGCTCAGTTCTAATCTGTATCAGAACCATCTGAAAATAGCCAGTCAGGAACCATTCCATTTAAACCTTAATGAATGATGGTAAAGCAGCATCAAAAGTAACATGAATATATGGCTGGAAGATCCTGTGTTGATGATGTCTACATGTAGCTTCAATATTTAAATGAATACTTTCATACAGACACTAATTATTCTATAATGGGTTTTAAGATTTTCCAGTCAAGGAAGTTCTTATGTCTCAGGGCAAAGATCAGCTGAGAAATTGGATGTTGGATAATAAACTTTATTCCAAAAGTTCAGAGATAAACATTTCACGTCTACCCAAAACATCAAAGAGAACATTCCAGGAAGAAAAGCGTATTTTGTCAGCGTGTCTGTAGGAACAAACGAAGGTTTTTAAAATGGCATTGTCTTTCTGGTAGTTCATTTATTTCATTTAATTAATTTAATGTCACCATCACAGTCACTGAGTTTTCTTTCACATGTCTCCCTTAGATGGAATGTTTTGGATTCGGTACAAACATTTCATACACTGTTGAAGGATTCAGAGCTGGTAGTTTAGCATAGAGTGAGTGTTTCTCTGCTTTCCTTGTAAACGTCAAATAGGTTTTAACGTCTTGTTCGAGATTATTGCATTAAAGAATTACGTGTGCATTTGTGTGTAGGTGTTTCCATTAGTTTTTATTTATATTTATATATCTCTTCTTTATTATGTATAAAGCTAGTCTGTAAGGATAAAACAGTTTGATATGGATAGTTCACTCAATGTATGACTCATATCCACTCAAACCTGTGAAGATCTGGGTTAGAATGGGTCTTCAGTAACTCATGCTTGTCGTAAGCGGTGACTAATGGGATCGGGTGGTCAGGCTCTCTGACTAAATGTCATCATATCCCATTTGCATGGATCTATGCTCATGCTGTTGATCACAGGTCCAGACTCGATTATTTACAGACTGCTGCCATATGGCTGGAATACTGATGAGGGTGGCGTTAAACAACAAGTAACCAACCAACTCTTTTCCACTCACTGGTAAATGCCACAAGTGACATCTTTTGGTATGACAAGGGTTTTTACTCATCTGTAAGTACATTGGAGCAAACAAATATTGGAGGTGGTGAGAATGAAAACAATTTTGAGTTTTGAAGTCTTTTAATTCGTTATGAAATGAAATCTAAAAGTTTTCTTTGATATCGATGTATATGAATGATACATTTTCACCTGACCTTACAGTCATTAAGTAATATTATTTCATTCATCCAAAGTAAAGGAATTGATAACTCTAATGAAAAGAAAAGACTTAAAACATCCCATCAATATTCTTGATAGCAAATAGCTAATTATGAGTGAGTGAGTGAGTGATCAAGTGAGTGAGTGAGTGATCAAGTGAGTGAGTGGTTCTCAGACACATTTGCAGGGAATTTTCCACAAATATAAACCTTTTGACTTGGACTCATGCAATATTACATAGAGCAAGCCAGATGTCTTTTAAGGCAAATCATGATTATAAATACCCCAGTGTGTTACTATTTGTAAAGCCCTAATAACTAGGTCCTATGGTACAAGTAGTAAATGATTAACAGTAAAGTCCTTGTCTGTACTAATTAGTCATTAATAATAAAGAAGATGTCTTCTGCTAAACTGACAGTCCACAATCACACAATTCAAATCAGTATCTAAATTATTTACCATTTGCAAGGTACATTTGGGTTATTCCAGAAAATGGAAATTTACAGAGTAAAGCAATTTGTGAATTCTGGTTAGGTTTAAATAATATAAATTGTGTAGGAAGTGGTGAAGTAATCACCATGCATGTGACTATGAAGTTTATATATGGATTCCAAGGCTGGACTGAACAAACTGGTGGTCAATAGAATGAGCAAGAATTAAGGTTACAAGGACCCAGGTACAATGCTATGCACAGTTTTGACCCTTAGTCCTGCCAGAATGTTGTGATCATGGGTAAGTTGTATACGTCTACAACCTATGCCACTTTTTGCTTTCCTTCAACAATGAAGGTGAGCACTCTATCCACTCATAGGCCTAGAAGGCAGTTCCTAATGTAGGAACTGCTCCTGGCAATGAGTGAGTGAGTGAGTTTAGTTTTACGCCGCACTCAGCAATATTCCAGCTATATGGCGGCAGTCTGTAAATAATCGATTCTGGACCAGACAATCCAGTGATCAACAATATGAGCATCAATCTGCGCAATTGGTAACCGATGACATGTGTCAACCAAGTCAGCGAGCCTGACCACCGATCCCGTTAGTCGCCTCTTACGACAAGCATGGGTTACTGAAGATCAATTCTAACCCGGACCTTTACGGATTCCTTCAACAATGAGCTGACATGCCACGATAAAGCTGAAGTAGTGTTCAAAGTACAAAACTGTAAAATCAAACTTGTCAGAACCCTGAAAACAGTCAAAAAAACAAATCTAAACATATGTCCACCATTTATTACCATACAGTAAAACTTACAACTATAATTCTTTACCTGAAGACAATTAGCTTCCATTTGACAATTCAGAAAAAAAATCAAAAGAAAACAAAAAGCCCCAAATCTTCCTTAGTATACTTGACAACCTTGGACAAGGAAACATAATCCAGTGTCTCAAAAAGTTCTTTATAAGTCAAACAGCGTTTTTCATAGAATCAAACAGGATTCTTCAAGTCAAGCAGTTTAATATCAGACAACAAAACAACAGACAAAACACAAATCAACCAATTCTTGAACCCATGTCTTCGCTTGTACTACACAACAAACAAATTACACCCTTGGATGAATCCTTGAACGTTCTACCATCAATCTCAAGGCATATTCTGTGTGTTGCATTACAGCTTATCAACACAGCTAATCAGTGAGCTCATCCTAATGTCTCGCAATGTCCGTTCTCATTTGCTCCTTTCAAATGTGCTCCCATTGCTGCCATGTGCTATCTGGCTAATGGTGGTGTAAGTGGTGTGAGTTATTGACATCAGATAACCCCCTCACAGACACATGTGAGGATGGACATGGTTAATTACATTGAGAGTGGCCATCAGTGCAATTGATTTACTCAATTACCCTCAGTTGTGAATGTGATGATTTTTCATTTCCAGTCATTTCTGTTCCTTTTGGTGCCATAATGGTCATAACCTTGGCATGAATTGTACCAAAGATGAAAGCAGTGTTTCCCATCAAAGGAAAGTCACCCCTACATCTGGTGTGAATTTCACGCAGTTGACCCACATTGGAACATCGTGAAGTTATTTAAAGAACTTAATCAATACATATGACGATGTGAGTCCCCTAAACTGTCTTGTCCCGGTTGCTTTTTTTCAAATTGTCCTTGGTTGTCGACATCAATGGGATAAGTGTTTGCTAAGCATTTTTTTCCTTGTCACATTGTCACTTTGAACAATGTATGGATTCACTTTAAGCAGTTTGCAGGGCAGTGGGGTAGCCTATTGGTTAAAGCGTTGGCTCGTCACGCCGAAGACCTGTGTTCGAATCCCCACATGGGTACAATGTGTGAAGCCCATTTCTGGTGTCCCCTGCCGTGATGTTGCTGGAATATTGCTAAAAGCGGCGTAAAACCAAACTCAGTCAGTCAGTTTAAGCAGTTTGCAGTGATGTGTTGGGAAATGGATTTAATGTTCAGTTCAGGATTATTTCACCTGTATAAAACAATATGCTGTGTATTTGCTTGTACTAGTCTAGACAAATGTCATTACATGGTGCTAGCCCACTGAGATACCATGTGGTAGTTCAGCATGGATACCCTATTTGGACACAGTATACACTGAATCAGACAGTTTATGTTTCTTCCCTCAATGCAAGAACAAGGGTGGGAATATACAAGCATCATCTTTCAACCTCTTATACCATGGGAAGGGTTCCAAACCGTCTGGCTATGGTTCCAAAGGTGAGCACTCTATCCACTCATAGGCCTAGAAGGCAGTTCCTAATGTAGGAACTGCTCCTGGCAATGAGTGAGTGAGTGAGTTTAGTTTTACGCCGCACTCAGCAATATTCCAGCTATATGGTGGCGGTCTGTAAATAATGGAGTCTGGACCAGACAATCCACTGATCACCAGTATGAGCATCGATCTGCGCAATTGAGATACGATGACTTGTGTCAACCAAGTCAGTGAGCCTGACCACCGATCCCGTTAGTCACCTCTTATGACAAGCATGAGTTACTGAAGGTTCATTCTAACCTGTATCTTCATGGGTTCTCCTGGCAATGAGGTGCATGATTTGTGCAGTACTGACACACAGTCCTTTCAATAGGACTGAATTCCTTGTGGAGCACGGTGGTGTGGTGGTTAGCTTGCTGGTCTCTCACGCCAAAGGCCCGGGTTCGAATCCCGGTGGAGACACCAAAATTTGTGACCTGGGTCTCATACTGTGTTGTGTCCCTGGGCAAGGCACTTTGTCCACATTGCACTCAGTCCACCCAGCTGTTCAAAATGGGTACCTGAGAAGCAGATGTACGGACCTATACGGTCGCACTTAGTGCTTAGTAGCAGCTTTGAAAGTACAATTCTGTCAGGCTAATAATGTAACGCCAGAGAGCAGCATCGTGTTGGATTCTAGGCGCAAAAATTAGCATTATTATATAAGGTTAGGATCACTTATCATTGCCAAAAAACTAATGATAAACAGTACATTCTCCAGTACTAAGTTTACACTAAACGAATCTTCTTAGTGGTGAAGAGTTCTGGGGATTCACTGTCACATGAAGCTTCCAATGGGACACAGGGGTGGTGGGGTAGCCTAATGGTTAAAGCATTCACTAGCTCAAGACCCGGGTTCGATTCCCCACATGGGTACAATGTGAAGCCCATTTCTGGTGTTCCCTGCTGTGATATTCCTGGAATATTGCTAAAAGCGGTGTAAAACCCACTCACTCACTCAGGCACTCACTCCAATGGGACACTGAGTATTGTTTTAATTCAATGATTCATTTGTTTCTCACCCCCATGATGTTAGTGTCATTCACCATGAGAGGGCCTATGGCCTGTGCCACTTCGGGTCTTCGATCCATCTAAAGTAGAACTGACTGTTGTAATACAGGAGAAATATTGTTGCTTCCTCACGAAAGCCCTCATCAGTCATCCTGGTCCTGTCAACAGGGTGTCTCCATGATGCATGCTACATTTCTAGTGGCATAGTCAAGCACACAAAAGATGTTGTACTCACGAGGCAAGTTAATGGTGCCATTGTACACACATGAGACAAGTTAATGGCACCATTGAACATACATGAGACAAGTTAATGGCACCATTGAACACACATGAGACAAGTTAATGGCACCATTGAACATACATGGCACCAGTACACACATGAACAAGTTAATGGCACCATTGAACACACATGAGACAAGTTAATGGCACCATTGAACACACATGAGACAAGTTAATGGCACATACACTGTACCACATACAAGACAAATTAATGGCACACATGAGACATAATGCACCATTGTACACACATAAGACAAATTAATGGCACCATTGTACACACATGAGACAAGTTAATGGCACTGTTGTACACACACATAAGACAAATTAATTAATGTACACACACTATTGTACACACATAAGACAAATTAATGGCGCCATTGTACACACATGAGACAAGTTAATGGCACCATTGAACATACATAAGACAAGTTAATGGCACCACTGTACACACATAAGACAAATTAATGGCGCCATTGTACACACATGAGACAAGTTAATGGCACTGTTGTACACACATAAGACAAATTAATGGCGCCATTGTACACACATGAGACAAGTTAATGGCACTGTTGTACACACGAGACAAATTAATGGCGGCACTGTACACACATAAAACAAATTGTACACACATGAGACAAGTTAATGGCACTGTTGTACACACATGAGATAAGTTAATGGCACTGTTGTACACACATAAGACAAATTAATGGCGCCATTGTAGACACATGAGACAAGATTATGGGCCGGTTGAATACACATGAGACACATTATTGGTGTTGTTGAAAACACAGAATACAGGCAATGATAGCATGAACTGTTGTGATGGGATGCTACCAAGGGCACATTGGTGATGACAAAACAATCCATTTGCCCATCTGACAACCTCTTCAGCAGCTGCTTAAAACTAGCACTGGGATGATAAGAACATGATGAAATCCAGTTCTAACAAACTATCCTCACATCTTATACTTAGTTGGTTTCCCCCTGGCATTTATCTGTAATATATATTCAATTTCAACACTTACGTCCAAATGTCAACATAGCCATTTTGTAAGTGTTGTTATATTGCCATTTTCAAAGCCTTTGCATTTATTCAGGTTTAATAGTTTCCGGTTTCTTATTTTCTTATCACTGACAGAAATTATAGATAAACAGGCACAAAATTCCAAAATTATTCTTTTCTTTGCCCATGAAATATTTCCTGAAAGAAAAGAAAAGATACAAAATGGTATTAACCTTTTGTTATCCGAGGTTTTCAAATAAGTCATGATTGTCTGACTGAAAAACTGGTCAAATACTCTCCTCAGGGAATTTTACTCAAATTTCATCAGTGCATCTTTGTTCAAAATCAATATAATACAAATCTGTAATTTAATCAATTTGCTTAAGCTATTCTTCAAATGATACCATCCTCAGGGCATCTCTTTGTAATGTGTTTGGTTCAAATATAGTAATAAAAAGTATGAAACCTAAAAACATTAGAATCTTATTATCAAAATTATTCAATTATTGAAACGAACTAAAGAAGAATTTTCACATTTTGTACTATAAATGCAACACCAAATATAATACTCTGACTATGCCTATAGAATATATAAACAATGTCATCAGAACAAGCAGATAATATCATGACATACACGTAATATCATCATCATCAGACAATATCATCAGACATAACAGACAATATCATCAGACATACAGGCAATGTCATCAGAACAAGCAGACAATATCATGACATACACGCAATATCATCAGACACACAGACAAGATAATTGACATACAGACAATATCATGACATACCGACAATATCATCCAGACAATATCATCAGACATGCAGACAATATCATACAGACAAGATCATTTGACATGCAGACAATATCATCAGACATAACAGGCAATATCATCACACATACAGGCAATGTCAGCAGACATACAGGCAATATCATGACAGACAGACAATATAATCAGACATGCAGACAATATAATCAGACATACAGACAATATCAGCAGACATACAGGCAATATCATGACAGACAGACAATAAAATCAGACATGCAGACAATATAATCAGACATACAGACAATATCAGCAGACATACAGGCAATATCATGACAGACAGACAATAAAATCAGACATGCAGACAATATAATCAGACATACAGACAATATCATCAGACATGCAGACAATATCATCAGACATACAGGCAATATCATGACAGACAGACAATATAATCAGACATGCAGACAATATAATCAGACATGCAGACAATATCATCAGACATGCAGACAATATGATCGCACATACAGGCAATATCATCAGAACACACAAGGTTGATAGATCAATCAAACAATGATATCAGAACATAAATGGTCATTAGAACAACCAGACAATGAAATCAGAACAACCTGACAATGCCATCAGAATATGCACACAATATCATCAGAATAATCTGATAATGCCCTTAGAGCACAAACACAGTGTCATAAGACCATCCAGACAATGTCGTCAGTAGAACAAAGTGCCATTAAGTCATGCCTTCAGAATACACATGATCATTAGAACACACAGACAATGCAATCAGAATATGAACATATATACTCATAACACACACAGGCACACACACACACACACAGAGTCAGAGGCACACACAGAGGCATGCAGGCAGGCATGCACGCACGCACACGTGCACGCACCCACGCACACGCACACACACACACACACACACACACACACACACACACACACACACACACACACACACACACACACACACACACACACACACACACACACACTGTCATCAGAACATGAAGACAATGCAATCAAAAAGATAATGTCACCAGAACCTCAAACATATTGAAAACCTTAATCGTCAAGCAAAGTTATGAACGATCTCAAGCACTGCCCATGAGCTTCTGAGAGAGCGGATATTTAAGCTGCAACCAGCAGCATCAGAACATCAAAGCTCAGAGGCTGAAAGAATTTTCATCATCATATAAGGGAACTAACAAGATCTGAAACGAAAAACAAACTCTAAACTGAAAGCAATTTGGTTGAAGAATCACGACACAACATGCTGAAAAAATAACCATCTTGTATGCCAACTTCTGCAACCAAGTCAACCACATGCTGCATCTGCCAACCGATTCCAGATCCTATCTTTCTAATCTAATAACCATTCTCCCAGAGCACCACATTTAGATGTATCAGCGCTGTATTAAGCAGTGAACATGCCCAAACCATAAAGATCACTTACTGTCAAGTTAACCTTTTAGATGAATTCAAATCTGAGTTTATAAGTGAAATCAGACACCTTCTTTAACGTGTGTGATTGGTCTTCATCTCTTTATCCCTCTTCAGATTTCATCAGACGAAAGTTATCCACGCCAAGTGATGGCTGTACGTGTGACTGTACCCTGTTTATTTCTAAGTTTGGTTAGAAGACACTCTCTGTAGTTGTGCTTGAAGGCTACACAATTCATCTTGTAGGAATGTTCATCAAATGGTCTAGACAAGGACTTGGAGCAAGGACATTACTGGGCATTTATAACCAGCTAAGCTGATTTCCTAACATTAGCAGACCCTAATGGCCCATTTGTTATGGCTACGCTTCAGGTCTGTCACCGGAAACCAAAGTTCTAACCACCTCCCTGATCTGCCAATTGGCTCTGATTGCCAATACAGGTGTTATGTCATTGTCAAACCACTTAGATGCGTACTATTTTCCTAAAATCATATTACACTCCCACAAGATATCATTTACACTCTTTCTTCACAAATAGATAAGGGCATCGAGTAATCAAATTTGGGGAGGGATTTGCATTATTTGGGTTTTGTTTTGTTCTCACTAAGGGACCGTTCATAATTTATGGCTAGGGGGTTGATGATGATTTTTATAAAGAAGCATGTACAATGTGAATGACCCCCCCTAAAATTTATGTACAAAAAAGTGACATCCCACCTGCATGTCATGTACAAAATCAATGACCCCCTTCCCCTTACCATTATTTCCAAGCATAATTTGAAACATATTTTTATGTACAAAATTGCCGACCCCCCCCTAGTACGTGTGTACAAAATTTATGACACCCCTAGCTCCCTAGAACAAAATGGGTGACCCCACCCCTTAAAATCATTACACACACTCCTACCCCACCCACACCCACCCCCTAGACGTAAATTATGAACGGTCCCTAATAATAAATTCAACTTGTGGAAATAATGTTTACCTCATATGTTTGACAAGGAAGAATTAAATACACTGTTTCTGGATCGAATTCAGGTATTAAACACAGATCTTGTATCTTTGTTATCTACTCGGTGCACCTAGTGGCTGCAAGAGTTGTATGCTCCCCAGGGAGTTGAGATTGATAACACAATGTGTCGTTGAGACTGACCTCCAATGATCGAGGGAAAAAATACCAGCGCCTTGAGCAAGCACTTGTTGCCTGGATATGTGCGCTATATAAATATCATATAATAATACAGTCATAGAAGATCTACACATTGTAATAGGTATCTTATTTAAAACTGAAATTGTATGATATAAAACCTATTAATCCTTTAGATGAATCACAATTTCAATTTAACATGCTGTCTCAGCAAATCTGCCCATGTTTAGTTCTTTTTTAAGAAAAAATACTTCACCATCATTGAGAAATGTGATCACAAATAAATAGTGGGAAATAAGATTCTTCAACACCAAAAATAAGTTATAAAAACGTGATTCATATATGATATGATTCAAGGATATTTCAACCTGTCAAAGCTGTCAATCAAGGCTGGTATTCATGTCCACAAAACAGCATACACAAATGCCATGATGGATGATAAAAACACACAGTTTTATATAATCAAACTTATTGCCTTTCAGAGATATTGATGTATATCACAAAATGTAAAGTCTGTTTTGATGTGACAGAGATTGATTGGACATTTATTTCATTTTCTCAAATCGCGTTCTGATGCCTCATTTCCCATCAGTTCTTGAAAGCAAGTTGACCAATACTGGTTCACAAAGGTCAGATTCAGCTGACATTAGGAGCAAATCTTTTTATTTTTTCACATAGCCTCTGGTTAAAAATGATATTGGACAGATGGCTTGGATATAAAAGAAGTTTCTTTACCAACTGATTTGCAAATTTTCTTTACAGTACCTCTTGGCACAGAAGTTGACACCATCACATATTAGGCATATGTTTTTGGGGAGTTATTTTCTTCAAAATCAATGTTTTTTATGGGTTTTGTGGCGATAAAAACAATTATTTTCAGTTGTAAAATTACACTCAGGTGATGTGAAGCAAAAGAAAAAAAATATTTTGCCGTAAGTCAATGTATCAGCTGAAACACAGTCATTAGCTTTGACACATCTTGGCTGATTTCACAAGTTAGCATGCATAAGGGACATGTCTAACCTGGCTTGCAGTGATTGCAACATGAATATTTGATCTGAAACAGCCCACCTGATTGTTTCTCATTTACTTGAAATAATAACCTGAACACGTTCACTGATCAGGTAATTAAGCCAGGGCAAGATTCCACCAAAAAATATACAGCAGTAGTTGAATTGGTTTTACACTTTACAGGTATATTACGTCTAACACATTATGTGGAGGTGTATACTATTACAGAACTAACAGAACTTAATTCTGTTACAGATCTTACTTCTTGGAAGCTTAGGAACAGAAACCTATCAGCTAGTAAATCTGTTAACCTGGCAATTTTCATTTCTTAGAGGGTTGGTGGGGTAGCCTAGTGGGTAAAACATACGCTCATCATGCCGAAGGCCCGGTTCGATTCCCCACATGGGTACAATGTGTGAAGCCCATTTCTGGTGTTCCTTGCCGTGATGTTGCTGGAATATTGCTAAAAGCGGCGTTAAATCAAACTCACTCACTCACTCATTTCTTAGGGCATACAATAAAGGAGGCATACATTATCTATTTCCTTATGAACATTTAGATACATTTGTGTAGTGTTTGTTAGTTTCTTAATTAGGCAAATTTTTTATTTTAAAATGGCTATGACTATGAGGCATAATCTCCTCATAAATCAAATAATTTGTCCAAGAAAATGTTAAACACAGTTTGTTCAAAGTTTTATAGTTAAGTAGTTAATATTCATAATATGCTGAAAATGATATGTGGTCTCACTTAGGCAAGCGAGTTTGTTCAAAATTGCCTCAGTTCAGCCAGCAGAAAAAATGGGTACCAGGTGGATAAGTCATGTGACTATAACCTTCTAGTGCCTAACAGGCAGCTTGGGTTATCTGGGTAACAGAAATGTGCGCACTATTCATTGTTAGTGCTATGAGCATACCTAGTCTGGAGTTTGGCACTATATAAATGGACACATTATTATTATATTTATATTATTTGTATTATTATAAAATATATACATCGCTGTCATAGTTTTCATTTGGATTCTCCATACCTTTACAGCCATTACCTTTATTGTCATCATCAAACATAATGTCGATAGCATGAACATAGATGTAGAACCAGGAAGGTCATATTTGTAAACAACCAGTCCACATAGCAGGCTTGTGCTATCCAGACACTATAGTCAGTATCAATACACTATCCAGATTATGACTGCATAATCGAGGCTATCCAGAATATCAACTCACTATTCATGCTATCTTCCTAATATCAAACCCGTGAAGGTCCGGGTTAGAATGAGCCTTCAGTAACCCATGCTTGTCGTAAGAGGCGACTAACGGGATTGGGTGGTCAGGCTCGCTGACTTGGTTGACACATGTCATCGGTTCCCAATTGCGTGGATTGATGCTCATGCTGTTGATCACTGGATTGTCTGGTCCAGACTTGATTATTTACAGACCACCGCCATATAGCTGGAATATTGCTGAGTGTGGCGTAAAACTAAACTCACTCACTCCTAATATCGAGGCTATCGCTGCACAACAGAAAGCTATCTAGATGACCATTGCACAATTATGACAATCATTTTATGACCGAGACAATAACACAAGACAGAAATGGTGCAATTCAGCAGGACACTGTGTTTTAATTACAAAACATCACCAGTACAATCGTGCTAAGTCATTCTCATTAAATGACACACCTTTATCACAAGAGAGTAAAAGTCAAAAACATCCCAACTGTTCCGAGCGTGACATTCATGAGTAATATGCAGGAGTTTCTAGAACTACTTAGCACTTCAAGTGCCGTGCCCTCACTGTGGCCATTAGTCAAATTATCCAAATGGACATGGAAAATGTGGATGTTTACGCTGTATGTCCTCTGTGCTTTAATCAACTTAGAATACAAAATCAATTTGGGGCTGTATGTCATTGTGGTCAGAGACCATATACAAGTATTTAGTCTCTCGTGTGGTACAATATCCTCATTCATTAATGAGCATTTCATTGCTGTGGCTTGTTCTAGTCAACTGAAAGGAGCAACGAACCTTAAAAATAATACAGGAAACTCATCTTACAAAAATTATTTTAACTCTGTCAAATTGATGTTATGAAATCAATGTGCATGAAAAAGATACACATACAATGATACAGGCCTAACTAAAGCTGTACACACAGAATATTCAGGTAACATTTTTTAAATTGCTTTTTTTATCATATTTTCCTATTTTCAGTTACTGACTATCAACAATAAGGATGACTACTGAGGGGGAAACAATTATTGCGATACCGATAGTCTATTGCAACCAACTATTGCAATAGTTTTTTCTCCCTGAATTGTCTCATTTGAAGTCATTTCCCAAAATGAATGTATAGTTTATATGAAATAAAAACAAATTAAAGTAGTTTCAGTCTCTTTTGATAACTGACTAGAAACTCAAACCCCAGATCAAGTAATCGGTCATGTTTAAGAGGTAACAGGGGCGGATAACCCTAAATGAACGAATCTGGTACTTCCTGCATTTGGCGCTGCGCATTTATCAGTGGAAGTCAATTACTGAACTATCGACAGTCACAGATACTATCGATAGGTTTTCGTTTCTACCATCGATTAATTGTTATCGGAGACTCAACAATTGCAATCAATCGATAGTTTGATGCATCGTTTCAGTCCTAATCAACAATGAAACAAAACATATCCTACAAATATTTAACCTCTACTACATTAGTCAATACATCAGTACATCACTGCCACATCAAAATCATTGCCTGTATTGTCATCACACAAGTCTTCAGGTTTTCAACATTAGTGCTCTTTCACTGTCAGCTATCCATAAGTAGTTGTACAAGTAATAGTATCTTTCTGTCAGACCGCTTGAAATATTCATGACAAAGATATGCATATACAGTATACAAAGATCATTTCACAGACAGGACAGATCAGAACAATCTCTGAACTCAATGCAATTAACCAAATAGGTCCTATAGGTTACAGAGTATGTATATACAATCACATCCCAAGTGTATTTCCAGTATACAATGAACTCTCAGTAGTTACACATTTCAGCACCACACTTTACATTTCATTACCCAAAATGGTCGAAAACCAGTTCTGCTTTAGTGACTGACTCAATGATGACAGGTATGACAATTAATTCTCACACCAAATGGTTTGGACAGATTGGAACTGTTTACATTAATATACTGAAATGGTGGGAATTGTTAACATCGATATGCTGAAAGTGTCATCGGAAATCTGTATGGCCATATATTTGTTTAAGCATGACCAAGTTCCATCTGCTTGACTGACCAAACACATTGTGATATGGTGATCACTTTGTCTCCATGTCCGTTACACTCATTGAAACGTCTACAACTTGAAACCTCAACACGCTACTGATTGGATTTTGAACATTATACAAATTTAATTATTCATAAAACAGTTTTGACTGACTTTGGTTGGTTTGCTTTATGTCGTAAATCAAATCCAAAGGAAAGTCATGCGTGAAAAAGAATCATTCTGTACTGTTTTTAGTACCATAATGGCCATATATCATGACACAAACACGTCATGAAATGAAACCTATCATTGACTTCATCTGTTTACCATGACAAATTAATGCCAGAAATAAACAGAATACTGTAACCATTATTAAACAAAACAAGATGCTAACATAATCGTTTCCATGGTTTTCTGACAGATTTAAAAAAGGCTGTGTATTTGAAAGGCTTTTTATTGTGACTAAAGTTCATCTAGATACATGACAAATAACTAGGCGATATTTCATTCATATATAGCATTGTTATAGTTCTATTTTGTACTCATTTTCTGACAGAACACATTTGTTTCAGTGTGTAATGTAAAATACTGATATTGACATACAGAAACAGACATAATTACATGTTTTCTAAGAAACCATAGCACAGGTTGATTATCTATATTTTCAAGCTCTTCCTCAGCCGGTTAGCATGTAATGATATGGAAGGAGAATATATATGGAAGAACAACACATAGATATACAACTTCCTTATTACAATGGGAGGAATGTTTCTGTGTTCTGGTAGGTTCAAACATCACAGGGGTGGTGGGGTAGCCTAATGGTTAAAGTGTCGACTCATCACACCGAGGATCTGGGTTCAATTCCCCACATGGGTACAATGTGTGAAACCCATTTCTGGTGTCCCCTGCTATGATATTGCTGGAATATTGCTAAAAGTGGTGTAAAACACTCACTCTAACACCACAGTCAGTGTTAGAACCCACACTGAAACATTAATCAGATTCTTATAAAGAAGTTGTTCATCCATACATCTTCTCCATCAATAGTACTCCAACTTATAATGTTTCTTTAAGAAAACTGACTGACTGCGTTTGGTTTTACGCCGCTTTTAGCAATATTTCAGCAACATCACGGCAGGGGACACCAGAAATGGGCTTCACACATTGTACCCATGTGGGGATTCGAACCCGGGTCTTCGGCGTGACGAGCCAACGCTTTAACCACTAAGCTACCCCACCGCCCCTTCTTTAAGAAGACATCACAGGATATGATAAACATTTCTAGAAGCATTCAGTGACCATGATGTACCTTTTCATCATTAATCTCTGGTACATCTTAGAATTTCCTTAAAATAACAAAACAGGTGGAAGATAAGATCAAGATATTTCTAAAAGACATATGTCAAAACACATGCTTTAGTTTGTCCAGATATTAACTGTTATCGAACATGCAGTGACCTTATTGCTTTTCAGCATGAATCAGTGCGACACATCTTAGACATTCATTAAAATAATTCAATAGATGCAAAATAATATAGAAGAGATATTTTAAAAGACACTTAGATTATGTCAAAACAAATAGGGTGCTTAAGGTTTTCCAAATATTTCAAATGCATACAGAATGCCAACTTTCAAGCTGTCATGTGAAAACAAACTTCGTTGTCATGTGAAAACAAACTTCAAAGCCATGAAAACTGCCTCAAACATACAGTCTGTCGGGAGAGTGTAGTTACAGCGAAGAATGTTTGATAACCCATTTCCGATAATATGCTCATATAATATCATACCCATTTTGACATGAGCATTAGCTACTATGTATAATCCTAATCCAGATTCCTGATGCATTTAGCTATAATTGTACAGTTACATATAAAGTTGAGATTTCACCAATAGTTTCAGAAATGGGCTTCACACATTGTACCCATGTGGGAATTGAACCTGGGTTCTCACAATCAAATGTTTTAACCACTAGGCTACCCCTCTGCCGCATGTCATCTACAACATACTGGATATATTTCAGACTTTGTTCGTTACCTTGGAGATGGAATATTTAAAAAACTATGCAATAAGTAGAAGTGTTTCCTGCAGAAGTCTTGTTTTTAAAGATAGTTTTAATGTAAGCGTTGTCGCCTGACAGAACAAATGATCAAGTGTATTCAAATGACATTCATTATAACAGCACTGCAGGGGACTAAAGCCAAGGGTCTCTGTAGAATATGTGTCAAGTTGGGATTTAATTTTCACTATACATTAAACATTCTTCATTGAAGATTACTAAGTATGAAAAGAGATAGATGTACTTTCTTCGTCTTCTTTAGATCTAAAAGTTTTCTTGATATATATATGAATATTACATTTTCACCAGACCTTTCAGTAATTAATCATTTAAAGTATTTCATCCACAGTAAAGAAATTACTAATTGATTGATTGAGTGAGTGAGTGAGTGAGTGAGTGAGTGAGTGAGTGAGTGAGTGAGTGAGTGAGTGAGTGAGTGAGTGAGTGAGTGAGTGAGTGAGTGAGAATGAGGATAGCACCACTTTGAACAAACTTTGAATTACTACATGATCAGTAAGATCAAGTTGATGTGGGAGAAAAGCTAAAATTGATGCAGAACAGCCCTTAGATGAATCCCACAAGCAGGGGTATGGCTCAGACAAACCTAGAAACAATCCATGAAAACCAGGATTCAAACTCACAATAACAGGATTCTGCCACTCTAGGGGACACAACTCTGCAGTACAAATATGTTGAATGCGATGAATGTACCATCATGGTATTAGCGAGAGTAATGTCTTCAAAACCCCATATAAATAGCATGTCAGATGAAGAAGTGTTGAACGGACAGACCTTGTGTTACAAACAGAACATCTCAACTTGCCAAACCTCATTAAGTCACTGACATCAATTACCTAATATTTTTTCTTCATATACGTCAGGTTAACAAGAAGTCTGACACCTGATAAATATGATTCCTAAATGCATTTCCGGATGTCCCTGCCTAATGTATGGAACCTTAAGTGATCTGTGATCTGTGGGAGTCACATAATGGAAGTAACAGCATCACACAGTCTGTGACTACCCAGCAGCCATCACCACGGTAATACAACTCGCAGCAACCGCCATTACAGAATACAGCACGGTCATATTGAGAATCTCTGTAGCAATATAACTACGGCTGATCAGACTGAACCACACTTCATTTATTATCAAAGGCTTAAACTCTTTACATCCTTCATACATGAATGTAACATTAAATTTTATTCCAATTAATCAACAAAGTTGCACGGTTTTGAATACCTTTTTTACATCCCCAAACCACTTCATTTCTAAATGGGTTTTGTATGTATAGTGATTGGACATGACATCCTTTTCATATTTTAAATAAAAATCGGTCCTCTAGAACATTTAAGTTTGGACAAGAAAAATGGAAACCTTATTAGTTTGGACTTTTCTCGTCTTAAAGTTTGCATGAAGTTTACACAATGTCAGAATAAGTCTGGGTCTTTGTGATTGTTTTCAGCATGAAAAATCATCCTATTATATAATAATATTGAATCATTATTTTACGGCTAGAGCGTAATGGCTTTCATATACATAACTGCTTGAGCCCAATGAACTTTTCGTGAAAGTTTGTTTGGGAAAAACAAACAAAAGTCTTTATGCAATTTAACGTTTAATTTCCATCAGCCTGACATAATGGTTCATTCAGCAGATTCCAGGTGTTGGTGTGCCAGAGGCATATCGTGATGGGTTCAGATCCAAGGTTACTGAGGGTCTAGGTTTGTCTGTACCATACTAGCCTTGCTCCAAGGCTGTACTGAATGCTGAGCCCATGAGTGTATAGTAATTCTATCCTTCGAAGAGGCATGTCTAGATTAGCAGACACTAAGGACCCCAGTCTGTTATTTATTATTTTGTTTAGAAATTATCATTTAAACTATTAATTTTTACCTTAGAAACTTATGCAAGTGTAGCGCCATACCTGTGAACATGGTTTCACTCAAGATGTAAATGTCTAAGAGTTGTACCACTTTGGGATTTCTTCATAGTAATATGGCATGAACTAACTGAAATAAGTGTCCTAACACTTACAAGTGGCACGGGGTGGGAGGGTAGCCCAGTGGATAAAGCATTTGCTCATCATGCCGAAGACCCAGGTTCGATTCCCCACATGGGTACAATGTGTGAAGCCCATGTCTGGTGTCTCCTGCTGTGATATTGCTGGAATATTGCTAAAAGCGGTGTAAAACTAAACTCACTAACTAACTTTAAGTGGTACAACTCTGCACTGAAAAATTTAAGCACTTTAGTCCACTGGGCAATCCAAGTCAGCTCTTTATAATCCTGAGCCCTTTTATTGGTCTGGTAGACTGGTCATTGGTCTGGAGAGTAGGTCACTGGTTTGATCCATGCCCAAAATACATTAAAAGATGGTACTTGCTGTTACCATGTCTGGCGCTAGGCATTAAGGGATAAATCAAGGATTGGTCAGCGTCAGTACACTGTGTGTGAGCAGAGTATCAATGGAAAACTGTGGCACACTACCTCAGTGAGCTGGTACAATAACACACTGACTATTACAAATATCAACAAAGGGGGACAGGGAGACACACACATACAGACAAAGACACACACATACAGACAAAGACACACATTTATAGACACAGACACACATAGACACAGACACACATATAGACATGGACACACATATAGACACAGACATATAGACACACACACACATATATAGACACAGACACACATATAGACACAGACACACATACATAGACACACACATAGACAGACACAGACACAGACATAGACAGACACACATAGACACAGACACATAAACAGACACACATTGACACAGACACACATATAGACACACATACACAGACACACATAGACAGACACACATATAGACACAATACACACAGACACAGACATACATATATAAACACGGACACACATATATAGACACGGACACACACATAGACACAGACACACATATAGACACAAGACACACATTGACACAGACACACATAGACACAGACACACATATAGACACAAGACACACATAGACACAGACACAAGACACACATTGACACAGACACATAGACACACATATAGACACAATACACACATAGACACAGACACACATATAGACACAGACACATATAGACACGGACACATATATAGACACATACACACAGACACACATAGACACAGACACACATTGACACAGACACACATATAGACACAAGACACACATAGACACAGACACACATATAGACACAGACACATATAGACACGGACACATACACACAGACATACACATAGACACAGACACACATATAGACACAGACACACATATACAGACACAAGTCAAACTCTACAATATTCCAGCCATATGATGTCTGTTGTTAAATAATCAATTCTGAACCAGACAATCCAGTGATTAACATTAAGAGCATAGACCCATGCAATTGGGATACGATTTCATGTGTCAACCAATCAACAACCCTGACCACCCAATCCCATTATTAGCCTCTTACAACAAGCATGGGTTGCTGAAGATCAGTTCTAACCCAGGACTTCATGGGTCTCTTGTCTGTAATTTGGGTTCTAATTTGAATGTGTAATATTCAATAGTTTTGGTTGCACATGGCATGTTTTCATTGGTTGGCCTGTTATTCTAACACAAAATCCCAAACGGAAATATATATATTGATAACTAAAACTTTGAAATGGAAAAACTTTGTTTGAAAATATTAAGTGACCCAATGAATAATCTCTTCAGATTACTTACAAACCAACATACCATAAATCTTCACGGAAATTGTCCTCTAAGAACAACGAATGATAAATTACGAACATGATACCTTTCTTTTGCCATTTAAGTATATAATGGCAATATGGCAATCACATAAACTTCAACAACTGTAACACAATACCTAAAAAAGTACTCAACTTTATCAAATATTCATGAATGTTCACGTACGAACTATAAATAATACATCTCTGATATGATAAGACAGTTAAGCTTCAACGCAGTGTTTTTTTATTAACAATTTTTAACTACCATCACAAAACGTAACTATTTCCCCAAGACTATGACCTGTACATGCCATTAATAGTTTGATATATGTTCCAAGGGGATAGTTTTGACAGTCAGGGCAATAAAAGCCAATATCCCAGGGTTGCCTGCAACTAGTCATCTATGTGATAACATAGCACTGGTTGTGATGATCAGGTTATCACAAAATGCCAAGATAAATATTGTTATTACATGAAATAATCTGAAGCCTTTTACTGCTATCCCTTACAAATAAGACACAAATATGATGCTAAATAATGATTAGGATCCATATTAACATATTTATTTCATTTTATTTGTAATATTAGTAATGTGTTATGCTATAACATATAGTATTATTATTATTCAGTTAGTAAGGGTCCTGGTGCTTGGGGTTGGAGGAATGGGAGGAGGGTTTGAGATTTTGGGGAGGATTTTGAAATTCTAAGATTCATACATTCTTGTAAGTGTAACATACACCTAATATTATTCCAAATGAAAGACGGTTTGGTTATAAGCCAGAATTAGCAGACATAGTGTATTATCATCCACAACTGTCCTCAACATAAGTCATCACTTGGGAGAGGATATTTTGTTACGATGATAGTGCATTAATTGGCAGACCAAAGTGACACCATCTAATACCATGACATCATAATCGAATGACAGTAGTTTTTTTTCCTGCTACTGAAGCTGGTTACATTATTTTCCCTCAAGATTCTGTTTACAGTTGTTTACAAATGATAATATTTGTTTACAACTGATAAACAAAATTTCATCCTCATATCTCCCAAGCTCAAATATATCAAAACTCAACGTAGAAAGCAAAACCACATATAATTTAAATTTTATCAAATGGTCCTGATATGATACATTTCTGAAGACACCCGGGTAAGGTTTTTGAATTGTTCAAAGACAGCTTTACTCCATGAAGTTCTTCACATTCTGAGATCTGTTATTAGATATAAATTTAAAGTATCAATACCAGAGAAAAGTTAGTCTCAGTTTTCTCCTTACACAGATTCAATTGTGTGTAAAAGATATACATGATTATAGGAATGGATCAGTGAAGATCAGAGATGACACCAGATGTCCTGAGTGCAACCAAGACTATCTCTCTACACATTAGGTTGATTAGTGATAAATAGATTAACAGATATCATACAATTTGTATAAAAAATATTTGAAGGACTTGCCTTGATTTAACTGAGACTGCCATTGACTTGAGCCATGTCCCACTTTAACATGTGAAGGTGCCCCCTTTTTTAGTTGTGAAGTTAGGCTCTGTGTAGGTGACCCTTAGGAATTCATTGACAGATCAAAGAGATGTTTTCTTACCATCCTATTGCAACAAAGAACATTCTGAATGTATTTCTTTCATCAGTCTAGCTTGAGACAAAATCAAGTTGTTAAGGTGCTGTTATTCAGAGAGTTACTACCCTTAGTCATACCAGGAACTGTTGAGGAAGAGTCAGATACCCAGAATTGCCCTGGTTATGGCTTGTCAGAACTAAACCCAGGAAATTCCCGCTGCTGACATTATGAAACTTAACTTAATTACTTCAGTGAGAAATTGCTTCAGCCAAACATTTGGCTAAAAGGACAACAACCCATGTCACCATGATTACACACAATAAATTAAATTACAATCCTGATTTAGGCTGCCTCTGACAACAACCTACTCAACCCTAGAATCCCCACAGAACACTTGACTACATCCACAAGACTGGACCCATTCTACACAATGTGTACACCTGTGAGAAGGAATATCCAGTCTTGTCTCTCCTCATGAAACCCATGAAGATCTGGGTTAGAATTGATCTTCAGTAACCCATGCTTATCATAAGCGGCAACTAACAGGATTGGTGGTCAGATTTGCTGACTTGGTTGACATGTCAACGTATCCCAATTGCGTAGATCGATGCTCATGCTGTTTATCACTGGACTGTCTGGTCCAGACTTGATTATTTATAGACTGCTGCCATATAGCTGGAATATTGCTGAACGCGGCATAAAACTAAACTCACTCACTCACTGTCCTCATGAACATATTCCATTTGGTGTACCGGTAAATGGCAAAACAACTGTGAAAGAGACCACTGAAAGTAACTGATGACTCCAGGTAATCACTAAACGTCAATGATGTTGCACAAGTATAAGATTTTATGAGTGACTGACCTTGAGAGTGATCTTATGAATGAGTGACTGATCGTATGATGTATGAACACATTTTATCCAGAAGAAAATCTGTATTGAAACAGAATGAGTGAATTCATTCACTCAACACCACTTTGAGTACTGTTACAGTTTCAGAATCATGTGGGAGAAAAGTGCTATCTGAATCAAGTCTTAGACTCTACCACTTTGGTGACACCTAAAGGCACAGGCTGGTGTTGACAAAGCTAGAAACACGATCAGGGCATACCCAGGGCCCCATTCCACAACACGATCAGGGCATACCCAGGGCCCCATTCCACAACACGATCAGGGCATACCCAGGGCCCCATTCCACAACACGATCAGGGCATACCCAGGGCCCCATTCCACAAGACGTTGATAGCACTAAGGTGATCGTAACTCCCATACCATAACATTGGCTTACGATGGTCATAGCTTCAAGGTGATCGTAACTGCCATACTATAACATTGGCTTACGATGGTCATAGCTTCAAGGTGATCGTAACTGCCATACTATAACATTGGCTTACGATGGTCATAGCTTCAAGGTGATCGTAACTGCCATACTATAACATTGGCTTACGATGGTCATAGCTTCAAGGTGATCGTAACTGCCATACTATAACATTGGCTTACGATGGTCATAGCTTCAAGGTGATCGTAACTCCCATACTATACTCTTCACACTTTGCTAAGGATCAAATCATGGATTCAACAGAAAACTATGATGTGGGGACAAATTTGGTTTAAATATCTATAGTAAGCTTATTGTAAGCATGGATCCCTAGGTTTCAGTATGTCATTGCATCTTGTGGATCCCATACCTGCTATTGACAGGTGTTGTTTATTTGTCAATGACTCGTTCCATGATTTGCAAAATGGTTGATTGGTGCCATGAAAACCATTTTGATGGTCCCTCATGTATCAAGTGCATAAGGTTAGATTAAAGTGACTGTTTGCCTAAAGAGGGGTTACCATATTATTATTTATCCAGTTTTTAATGGATACAATTTCAAATTATGAATCTACGTTTAAGTAAAGTTGTGAATTTTTGTGACTCTTAGCAAAGTGTGAGTAGTATATAACATTGGCTTACAGTGGTCATAGATTTAAAGTGATGGCAACTCCCATACTTTAACATTGGCTTACGATATATTTATAGTACCGGTACTAAGATTGCTTTCTGGACCAGGGACCTGGATCAAAGGTTCTTGAATGCCTTGGGACAGAGCATTGAGAGTCACAGCACCTAAGACAAGTGTTTTGCCTCTCACCTCACTGATATAATGAATGAGCAAGCCCACACAGTAAGGGCACAGTCACAAGTAAACAGAAGCTACTCAGAGTAACAAACATTCTGGATGCCCTCACCCTGGTTCTCCTCAATCCATTCCTCCATGCCAATACCACCCTGGAAGGTCTGGAATCCTTGACAAAACATCTCCTTGACTGTATCCCATTGACACTATCACTACTAGGGTGTAAACAAGTGGCCCATCATTATCAATTACTGTCACCACCATCATCAGCTTGGCCTGCAGTGATGAAGTCTGGGTCCTCATCCACACAATACAGCACCATTACCATGTCCATACAGAGGGACGAGCCCCCTCCCAATATGTACCCTCTCAAAGGACCAGACCATGCCCCTAGGATACAGACACCCAATTTCATATCTACAGCTTCAAATGAGCCCCCTTTGGCTGGGTAATCAACTGAACAGTCACATCCTATAAGTTCACCAAGATAATTAAATACTTTCCACAGATGAATAAGGACTATGGTTGAATTATATGCGGGCTGTGTTCACTGAGGCAAATCATCAATTGCCTATTTACAATTTCTGATGAAGAAATTATGTCTGTTCTTGTATGTTTTTGTGTCATATGTATATTAATGATGTTCGATCACATTAAATCAAATTAAAAAATGAGTGAGTGAGGTTAGGTTTTATGCCCTTTTTTTGCATTATTCCAGCAATATCACGACAGGGGACACCAGAAATTGGCTTCACACATTGAACCCATATGGGGACTTAAACGTCTTTAACCACAAGGCTACCCCACTGCCCCAATTACAATAAGAAGAGGTACAGACACTGTGTAAGATCACATATTTCATGAAGTTTTGCATTTCCTAAAGTATTTACTGCAATATGAGAGGAAGTTTATACCCTTTGAGCAATGTCACAGCCATATCACATTAGCAACATCAAGAGTGACTTGACACCTAAAGGGATAGTAAATCTTGAGTCTTCCAAGTAACTAACCAAAGGGGGTAGTTGATGGTTCTGTATGTTTTAAATCATGCAAGATATAATTTCTGTGATGCCACACCTTCAGTTCATGCCTGATTACATTCTCAAACCAAAACAAGCCACACTGCGAATCAAAAACTCAAACACTGCGAAAGAGTAACTGGCTTCAATCATGTTTTTTTTCATTTGCGGCAAATTGAAGAAAAAAAAATGTGGGTTTTTCTTACAGTGAGTTACAAAATACTAACTGCCAGCTTGATTAGATTAGAAGCCAGTGTTTATCAAAGCCTAGATTACATTATAAAGTTTCTAGAATGCCAAAGGGATGCAGATGTGAACAGCCACTGCGGCACCTTTGGTGACGAGGCCATCCGTGCTTGTCAACAACATGTTGGGTTCAGAAGCACACGTTTTCCCCCATACTGCGACACCCATAAAAAAAACTTTATTAACATATCATTGGACTGAGATGCTGCATCATTCATTATAACATTAGCTGAATAATGATGCAGCCCTCAAATTACAAAAAAATATGATATAGTGCTATATCCCTGACGACTGTCATTACATTGCAGTAAATGATGCATTTGAAATTAACTACTGATAGAATCATGAATCAATGCATAGTTCTTGCTGAATTATCAAGCTCAAATGCCTAGGAAGGGCTGTTGACACTGTTATAGTTTCCAAAGGTCAAATAACAAACAAACCCTTGGACAAAGAATGGCATGCTATGACGACAGTCTACTGGCAAATTCAGCAACGATGTTTAATGCAAAACATTGATAAATACCATGCCTCGGGTAAAACTCATCTCAACGAAAGCAAATAGTATTTCATAATGGTAATCATGGCAACAATCATCTTGCACGAACTTTGTGAAGAATTATCGCAAGAAAATAATTGGATTGTTTAATTATTCATCATGAGTCAGGATCTTGATCGGAATAGTGAAGGACATATAGCCCAGGTTCACAATGTAATGTATGTTATTTGTTGTTTTATGAATATGCTATCTGCTCTAAAATCAATTTCTAATGAAACGAATGGTTAAATATTTGAGCAATTAATTTAAATGTCTTAATAAAATGAAAATGGTTTGCGTCAGGAAAAACTGATATTGCATAAATGCCATAACGTTAAATTGTCATACTGCACTAATGCTATAATATGACATATTGGCTGTATAAAGTTATATATCAATTATAGCATTCTACAAAGTGTGAGTGAGTGAGTGGCAGGGGACACTAGAAATGGGCTTCACACATTGTACCCATGTGGGGAATCAAACCAGGGTCTTCAGCATGACGAGCAAACACTTTAACAACTAGGCTACCCCACCGCCCCTTCTACACAGAGTATTAGTGAGTGAGTTGGGTTTCATGCCAGCTTACACTATCTTCCCTTTACATCATTGCAGCTTCATTCCATGTGGGAGGAAAGCCCAAACTGATGCAGGTATCAAATGTTTACCATTTCAAGCAAATGTATGGCAGGGGCTTGTGACACAAAAGACTGGCATCAAGGTATATAGTGTCATTGACTTTTGCTAAGGCTCCTTTAGTGACGGTATAAACCCACAAGCAAGTATATAGCATTACCACAGGGGCTTGTGACACAAAAGACTGGCATCAAGGTATATAGTGTCATTGACTTTTGCTAAGACCCCTTCAGTTACAGCATATACCCACAAGCAAGTGTATAGCATTACCACAGGGGCTTGTGACACAAAAGACTGGCATCAAGGTATATAGTGTCATTGACTTTTGCTAAGGCTCCTTTAGTGACGGTATAAACCCACAAGCAAGTGTATAGCATTACCACAGGGGCTTGTGACACAAAAGACTGGCATCAAGGTATAGTGTCATTGAGTGTCATTGACGGTATTTTTACCACAGGGGCTTGTGACTAAGACTGGCATCAAGGTATATAGTGTCCTTTTTAGTGACGGTATAAACCCACAAGCAAGTGTATAGCATTACCACAGGGGCTTGTGACACAAAAGACTGGCATCAAGGTATATAGTGTCATTGACTTTTGCTAAGGCTCCTTTAGTGACGGTATAAACCCACAAGCAAGTGTATAGCATTACCACAGGGGCTTGTGACACAAAAGACTGGCATCAAGGTATATAGTGTCATTGACTTTTGCTAAGGCTCCTTTAGTGACGGTATAAACCCACAAGCAAGTGTATAGCATTACCACAGGGGCTTGTGACACAAAAGACTGGCATCAAGGTATATAGTGTCATTGACTTTGCTAAGGCTCCTTTAGTGACAGTATAAACCCACAAGCAAGTGTATAGCATTACCACAGGGGCTTGTGACACAAAAGACTGGCATCAAGGTATACAGTGTCATTGACTTTTGCTAAGGCTCCTTTAGTGACAGTATAAACCCACAAGCAAGTGTATAGCATTACCACAGGGGCTTGTGACACAAAAGACTGGCATCAAGGTATACAGTGTCATTGACTTTTGCTAAGGCTCCTTTAGTGACGGTATAAACCCACAAGCAAGTGTATAGCATTACCACAGGGGCTTGTAACACAGAAGACTGGCATCAATGTATATAGTGTCATTGACTTTTGCTAAGGCTCCTTTAGTGACGGCCTTAGCTTTACCACAGTTACAGCATATACCCACAAGCAAATGTATGGCGATGACCACAAGGGCTTGTAACACAGAAGATGGCATCAATGTATATAGTTTCACTGACTGTTGCTAAGGCCCTTTAAGTGAAAAATATGGGAATACCCAGGATTCAGACCTATGTTCACAGCTCCAGGTTTCATGCTTGTCCATGAAACTCTGCACAGCTAACTGTGCATTCTATAAAAGATTTTTAGGTTTTCTGTGTGAGAGAGGATGACAATATCACCCTTATCTTCGAAAATCATCAAAATGTCATGAAATATCAACTCATTGGTTTCGGATCCTTTTTTGTGGGATTAATAGAATCCCTTTAGATTAGCAAAATTTGGAAATGGAATTTGTTTGGATTCCTGTACAAATATCAAATCTTGAAATACTTAAATAACAAACTGCTCTGCAGTCTTTAGTTATATTACCAAAGGATGATTGATCTGAGGATAATGACTGTTTCAGTTTCATTCTTCCACAATCAGCATCAATATTTGTTTATGAAATATCATAGCATTTCCAGGAACTTTACAATTTACATAAAATGTATTTAATCATTCTGATAATGTATCACATTAAAGAATGTTTTCTTGGTTTTTGAAAATCCGGATCTTAGATGATAGGAGATATAATTAACTAAAAATGGCTTCCCAAGGAAAAATGTCTTCCCAAAGAACAGAATCATGGATTTCCACTGTTCAATTTCATACAAAATAACAATTTGATTATAAAGTTTCATCTGGCAATGGTATTTTGAATGACAGATCTCTTTATATGTATTATACTGTGAGTCTTGAATTATTTTATTTTTTACACAGAAATTGTGTAGATATAGCATCACCAAAAACAAATGTTTAATCTGGAATTTAAAAAACCCGCTTAAAATTACACAGTAAAGGTTGGGAACAATTTTGACTTGTGAGCATTTGGTTCAGTGAAAAGTGCATACTTGGAATATGCAGTTTGTATTGAGTATTGGAATATGCGGTTTGTATTGCGTATTGGACTGACTGACTGAGTTTGGTTTTACGCCGCTTTTAGCAATATTCCAGCAATATCACGGCGGGGGACACCAGAAATGGGCTTCACTCATTGTACCCATGTGGGGATTCGAACCCGGGTCTTCGGCGTGACGAGCCAACGCTTTAACCACTAGACTACCCCACCGCCTCTTCAGTATTGGAAGTTAAGTGAACATTTGAGTTTAAGGATTCAGAAGTCAGGAATGGTTTTGGTATGTCAGGATCTGTAATTCAAATACGAACAAGGGCTAAGAAAGAGTTAATGTTAAGAGCATTTTGAACAGAGCTTTGTGCCTGGGCTTAAGTAGATTCAATGTTAACATAACTTCTGACAGGCCATTGTTGTAGGATGATAAAATAGTGAGTGAGTGAGTGAGTGAGTGAGTGAGTGAGTGAGTGAGTGAGTGAGTGAGTGAGTGAGTGAGGATAGCACCACTTTGAGCAAACCTTAAACAAGAAGACAAAGTCATCAATATCCCCCGCAATGGCAAAATACTCTTCATGATTATGTCTACGAGTTATGATTATGTCAAATATTTAGGTGTGTATATAGAAAAGTGGAAGGAGAGTATTGAAAGGTTTTTAAAGTTCTGCTCCGGAAAAGAGTACTACCACCAATTTCAGGCTAAGTCAAACTTGTTGCCACGGAAAAGCCAAAAATAGTTTATTCGGAATTCCAAAACTACCAAAAGGCACCAGTACACCACCAGATCTATGTATGTGCCAAGTTTGGTGAAGAAATAGTGAACGGTTTTAGAGTTCTGCTCCGGAAAAGAGCACTACCACCAATTTCAGGCTAAGTCAAACTTGTTGTCACGGAAAAGCCAAAAATATTTTATTCAGAATTCCAAAACTACCAAAAGGCACCAGTACACCACCAGATCTATGTATGTGCCAAGTTTGGTGAAGAAACATTGAACGGTTTTAGAGTTCTGCTCCGGAAAAGAGCACTGCCACCAATTTCAGGCTAAGTTGAACTTGTTGCCATTGAAATGCCAAAAATACTTTATTCAGAATTCCAAAACTACCAAAAGGCACCAGTACACCACCAGACCAATCTATGTGCCAAGTTTGGTAAAGAAATAGTGATCGGTTTTAGAGTTCAGCTCCGGAAAAGAGCACTACCACTAATTTCATTCTAAGTCGAACTTGTTGCCATGGAAATGTCAAAAATGTTTTATTCAGAATTCCAAAACTACCAAAAGGCACCAGTACTTCACCAGATCTATCTATGTGCCAAGTTTGGTTAAGAAATAGTGAATGGTTTTAGAGTTCTGGTCTGGAAAAGACAAATGTGCACGGACGGACGGACGGATGGACGGAGTCCATTTTAATACCCCCCGCAAAACGCGTTGCGGGTGATAATTACTACATGATTAGTAAGATCAAATTGATGTGGGATAAAACCTGAAATTGATGCAGAACAGCCCTTTGATGAATCCTACACGCAGGGTTATGGTACTTAGAAAAGTTCCATGAAAACCAGGATTTCAAACCCACAATCACAGGATTCTGCCACTCTAGGGGACACAACTCTACAGTGCAAAATACAAAAACTGGTGTTAACCCTTGGCATATATACCGATACATGTACATTGCATTTGCATACCATACACCAAATGTTTTATGTTTATGCCTCCATAAATGTAAAAAATATTCAGTTCAAGTATTATTATATTGTCGCCATGTTTAACATAAGACCATAATTCGGAAAAAACGATGCTGGAGATGCTACACCACTGCTGGCATCATTCATTCAAAGTCTCAGTTCCATAGACTTTGAAGACTCAGGGATGTAAAACATGCACTAGAAAAGGTCAAATACAGAAATAGCAAAGTGGAACATCTATAACTTCCTTCACATTGTCATACAAAACACTGAGATTTTATCTAACATGGTTCTAGTAAATGAAACGGACATCAGATAAGGAAGATAAAGCTTAATAGAGTCAGTTTATATAACCGTCCATGGTTTTGTCCCCTTTCATAGCGCCGTTGGCTTTGGTGCAGCTGCATTTGGTCATATATATTGAAATGGAGGTTGAGCTTTGTGGGTTCACCCCAGTAAATTGCATTACGCATATCATCAGGAGTGACCTACATTGATCACAAAGCAAGACCTATCTCTTAAAATCAGAGTCTTCAATGGCTTACAAGATCTGTGTAGATTTTTATCACATTCTTCATTTGTCATAGAAGAAATCAGCTGTATTCATGTCACAGCTTTTGACATACAGTTAATCCAGTTTGGTATTCGATGAATACTGAGTAACGAAAACCAACAAGATGGTTGTTTGATCAAAGAGACACCATAATGATTTTTAGCCCTTCTGGGTCAGTAACCTAAAATTCTTGGATAATATTGACCATTTTAGAACTGATACTATTTATCTGACACTGGGACTGCCAAGTCAAACCTCGGACCCCATCACGCTAATTTTTCTTTATTTTCTCCAATAATTCTCCATAGGCAGTAAATCGATGCCTTTGGATGAGACCCCACAATGATATTCAGCAATCAGAGGAATCACTCAACGTTTCTTTGAGTCTCCCTATCCACTGTCTGAAGACACCATTGGAGTCAATATTTACTCCACAATAACCCCGAAGATTCTATGTTTATACAAATACAGGCTACAGGGAACAATACTACCTCTCCCTCTCTCGCCTGGGTATGATAAGATGTCTTGGTGATGATTAATTGAAGATTACAATCCAGTCTGGACACTATGTGTGACCAGTCAGCGCCATTGTCTTCGCTGGAATCGGCAGTCAGGCTATATCTAGACTACCTTCATGTAACACTGACCCAGCATCTATGCTAATCATGGTCCGTGCCATTGAAGATTTATTATTTATTGTCTTGAGTCCAGTGTCCGGAGAGAGAAGTGACCCATCTACTGTTAACTGCTTCATCATGGCTAGCTCTATTGTTTAATTCCCGCCGTGATATTGCTGGAATATTGCTAAAAGCGGCGTAAAACTAAACTCAGTCAGTCAGTGTACTGATGAATTAGCTGTTTTTCACAAAGAGGTTACTCAGTATGATCTCTCAAAGATACTTTTTGGTTGAATATCTGTAAAACTATAATGTTATATCAATCTTGAATTTTTGTTTTAATGTTTATCATGGATAAACTGTAATATTGGTTAATAACCCATATGACTTTAAGGATAACAACTTATTGTTGATTACCTAGCTTTGTCTTACTGAAAGGTGTGACTAACAGTTGAGTCCTTAATACCTTAGGCTAGGATTTATCTGGAGACATCTGTGAAACTGTGCAGTCGTAACTTACACCTTTTTCAATAGTACCGGTATGTCTGTGAGATGAGTTTTACTACTTCTGACTGGAATCTTTCTCTAAGCTATTACTGATACATGATGAAACTAATATTCTGTATTTATACTTTCCTAATATCTGAATCCTAATATATCGCTTGTAGTGGTTATAATTAATAATGAATTTTCGTATGAATTATTATTCCATGATAACTTTTGCATAGAGCAACGTTTCCGTGTAGATTCTTACACCGTTTTCAAGCTAAAAGTGATTTCAGCTCAAAAATGGTATGAGAATGTACACTGAAACATCCATAAATTTGTATTCTCTATTATTCACTCACCAACTTGTAGAATACTGATCAATAATAGTAATGTTAGTGCAAGTTGATGTCAGTCGGAACCATAAGTGTCCTCCAGTATTTAAAATATTAGGTAGAAATTCAGTCAAAAACTGTTGTATTGAAACTGGAGGGACCTATGTAAATACTTTGAAATATCTGAGGTACGACACAACTGACAAAATAAATTAATAACAAACGAAAACAAAGATACCAAGCTTTAACTTCAAGACAACTGCGAGTTTGACACAATGGCGTTTGACGGTTTTATTGGACTCCAGAACATGGCAATATTCAAGTCTTGTGTATATTGATCACATTAACTTGCAGTGGATCCTCTGACAGCTTCAGTTACTGAATAAGACTGTTAAATATCGATGTTGTGTTTGTAACTATGGTAGAGTTAGTCATGACGGTTTTGAAACTGCATTGAACAGGACTTCAGTTTATTTTTGTCAGACTGATTTTGGGGAAATCCAAAAGTCCCAAATGTAATGCACGTGTACCAATTTGGTGAAGCTGGTGCTGATAAACCAAAGATGATAATTGATACAAATCTGGGATTTGAACTTGTGGGACCTTAGTCTACTGAGCCACCTGTTTTCCCCATTGCACTCAAAGACAAGTCTCTGGAATAAGGTTCTCCTTTTGGTTTCCACTTATCCCCAAGTTTTTCTGCTGCTCTCAGCAATATTCTGGCTGTATGATTGTGGCATGCAAATATTTGCGAGTTGGCCACACAAGTCAGTGACTGATATCATCAGCAATGTCCCAATCTGTTTACCTATGATGACACACAGTCACTAAGTCACCAAACCTGACCACCTAACTGCTTCCCAGGTAGCTAGGGGTCTATTTTAACCCAGAATCAACACTCAATTGGCTCAGTCACCAAACCTGACCACCTAACTGCTTCCCAGGTAGTTGAGGTCATTTCAAACCCAGAAGGGGCAGTGGGGTAGCCTAGTGGTTAAAGCGTTCGCTCGTCATGCCGAAGCCCCGGGTTTGATTCCCTACATGGGTACAATGTGTGAAGCCCATTTCTGATGTCCCCCGTTGTGATATTGCTGGAATATTGCTCAAAGCGGCATAAAACCATACTCAGTCAGTCAGTCAAACCCAGAATAAACACCCAATTGGCTCAGTCACCAAACCTGACCATCTAACTGTTTCCCAGGTAGCTGGTGGTCTATTTTAACCCAGAGTCATCATGAGGCTATTGTGAGCTGCTTCAAGTCACCTACAGTTATGATCTTTGTAGTCAGGATGCTGCTGTGATTAGTCCTATCAGTATCTGAGGAACCATTACACCATCCAAGAGATATGTCTTGGGATGAACAATGGCTGGTAACCTTTGAAGTGGCCTTTAATGGCTGTCATTTACGATGGAGATTAGTTGAAGATACTGACTTGCCTAGGATGTTCTGAAGATGAGGGCTACATAAGCAAAGCCAGGTCATCAAAACAGGATATCATTGTACTCTATCTATTCCCTTTGTTACCCGACCATAGTGACTATGGATTTCTTCTGCTTCAGAACCACGACCATTGCAGCAACCCACTGCTCCCCCATCCACCTACCCTTCTACCAACTCCAGTCACCATCGCCTTTGCTACTCATGTCATGCTACTTGCAGCCATCCACCAAACCTCTACTCTCTCCCATCTCCATCCCAACCTGTCTACCTACTCTCAACACTATCCCCACCCCTCAACTTACTACCCCAACCCATCAACCTGTTCCCATGTCCACCCTCAATCCTCTATCCATTCCTCTCACCCCTTTCCTTCTCCACCATCATTTCCCATCTCCCCTCTCCCTGTTCCCATTTCCACACCACCCCTCTACCCACACTCATCTACCACACTGTCCTCTCCAATTCACCCATCCAACTGCCCCGATCACCATCCACTAACTCATACTATCTTAACCCCACCCTCTCCAAAGTAGATGAACTTACCCCGGTACAGATTCTATTTGTTTAAGACTTCCCGATGGCATTCTGTATATACACACTATAATACCTACATCCACATTTCTAGAAGCACATACACAGGTCTAAGTTGATGTGATCCCAAATCTCCCATTCAGGACTCAAAGTTCTCAATGTAGAACCATTTACAGAACTGACTTCAACTCGCAGAGTTGCCCATATTGAAGAAAATCTAATCCAGTCTTGTTTATTGATTCTTCCCAAAGTCATTGTGTCTGAGACATGTCTTCATGAAAAATCCTTCTTTTTGCTATTTGCAAATATCAATATTTTACAGGACCTTTGTTAAATATCAAGACTTGAATCCTGTCTTGCAGAATGACTTCATTCACCTGTGGTGTCCCATCGGTCTAGGTTCCGCCTGTATAGTCTGACTCACACAATGAGAACTTCACATCCTTTATCTGTTCACATAACCCAACAAGGAAATTATAGCTGCCTTATGATGCATTAAGATCATAGATCAGTCATAAAGGTTCCTGTATGGCGATTGTGGTTATGTTCATTGATCATAGAGTAAGTATCCTATCTCGTAAGATGACTTATAGATAAAGAATTGACATATTTGGGTTGTTTCGGAACATATAACTTTCCAAATGAAAGGAATAGTCTAAGGTAAATATTAAGTAAAAGTGAAAAAAAAAAAAATTTGAAAAATAAAATTAAAATTTTCATTAAAAAACCCAACAATCTGAAATCAACCATTGACAAGGCAAGGTGATGTGTTAAGTTGTGTCCCTCAACTAGAGAGTCCTGATTATACAGTGGCACCATAGACCACAAGGACAGAATCTGAGTGAGTGAGTGAGTGAGTGATTGAGTGATTGAGTGATTGAGTGAGTATCATGTTATGTCCCTTTGAGTAGGGGACACTAGAATTTAGCTCTCCACATTATACTCAAGTTGGAAATAGAACCTGAAGCTTCAGTAAACGCTCAAACCACAAGGCTAACCAAAACAGTATCTGTAGAATCTTTATCAGTGAAAAAATTACACCTCCCAATAATTATTGTTATGTGTCAAGCTGTTCATACAATTTGAACATAAATTTGCTCATTGATTTTTCAAATATTGAGCAATCTTCTTTCAATGCCTCAGCTTCATTTGACATTTTACCAGGACAGTGAATTTCTGAATGCTAAAGTTCAACTGACAAATTAAGCTAAAATATTTGTCGTGGAGATCTTCATAGTATGGATCAGTTAACATTTGTAGAAGACACTTGGGATATGGGAACAAATACATCATACTGAAATCTTGAATTTATGGCATGTTTAAAGGTTAAAATTGTACATTACAAAATAACAATGAAAACTACTTCTTTGATTTACGGGTTTAATATCTGTTTAAAAATCACAAGTGGTCACATGTTACGGTTCATACTTATGGGTTTAGTATTTAAGTTGAATGTCATAAGTGGCAAAACGCTAATGCTCAGATTTACAGTTTTAATATCTACATAAAAAAGCACACGCAGCAACACGTTACTTCTCAAATTTACTGGTTTAATATTTACCTCATATAGCACAAGCAGCAACAAGATATTTTTCAGATTTATGGGTTTAATATTGACCTCAAATAGCACAAGTGACACCAAGTTACTTTTCAGATTTACAGGTTTCATATTTACCTCCAATAGGACAAGTGGCAACAAGAAACTTCTCAGATTTATAGGTTTAGTATTTACCTCAAAAAGCACAAGCAGCAAGAAGATAGTCCTCAGATTTCCAGGTTTAATATTGACCTCAGATAGCACAAGTGGAAACAAGTTACTTTTGAGATTTACAGGTTTAATATTGACCTCAGATAGCACAAGTGGCACCCAGTTACTTCTGAGATTTACAGGTTTAGTATTTACCTTAAATAGCAGATGTGGCACCAAGTTACTTCTGAGATTTACAGGTTTAATATTAGCCTCAGATAGCACAAGTGGCAACAAGTTACTTCTGATATTTACAGGTTTAATATTTACCTCAAATAGCACAAGTGGCAACAAGTTATTTCCGAGACAAACTTAAAAAGTCACAAGCAGCAAAAGGTTATTCCTCAGATATTAATTATAGCCATGATATTTATATCAAGAAATGAGTAAAAGAAACAATCTACTTTGAAGATTGAAAGGTGCAATTTTATTTCATAGAATATGACAGAAACAAATTACTTCTCAGTTTTGTATAACAAGGCTTCTTATCTCTCACCAGCATCATTGTCAGCATAATTATTATTTCAAAATATTTGTGTGGAATTACCCAATAGTCTAAGAAGAAATGGTTCCCTGAGGAATAAATTAGGCAATATGATGTATCACTTTTACAAACCAAATGGGCCACCGGTTGTAGTAGAGCCCCAGTTGATGCAAGCATAATCCCTCAGAGTAATATAACTAATATTTTCATCAAATCTGGTAGGTTATGCTGCTGCTTTAAACAGTGAGCTACAGAGCCATGTTCTGTTCTGACATTGAACAGATACACCTCTAAAACATGTCTGGCTCATCAGTTTTATAGGCCGGATAAGCTCCCTTTGTTGTTTAAATAACATTTAACAAGAATAAAACAGAAGTTGGCTTAAACCACTGTATCTGTGTCAGGAATTGAATCCTGATCTTCAGAGTGAGTGAGTGAGTGAGTTTAGTTTTACGCCATACTCAGTAATATTCTAGCTATATGGTCTGTAAATAATCGAGTCTGGACCGGACAATCCAGTGATCAACAGCATGAGCATCAATCTACACAACTGGGATAAAACTACACAACTGTAGGTGTCAGCCTAGTAGACAAGCCTGACCATCCGATCCCGTTAGTTGCCTCTTACGACAAACATGGGTTTCTGAAGGTTCATTCTAACCCGGACCTTCATGGTTTGAGTAATATCTGAAATATATTCAAGTCACATATAGTAAAAGATATTAGAAAAAGGTTTCATATATCTTACCCATGGAGGAATCAACTCCAAATTTGCAGCATGTGCCCACAACATTAAACAAAGACCTTATCTATGTCAAATGAATTGTGGATATTGCTTTTGGCAATATTCCAGCATGGAGGCAAGACTGCATTTTACCAGATACCTTATGCCATTTTGGTAAGGGAAGCTTATTCCTAAGTTACAGTTTCTAAGATAGTCAGACACCATTTTTGGCTGCCATGGTCAAGTAGACTGTCCTCAACCAAACAGCTTGAATCAAATGCTTTTATAAGTATGTGTAAGTTTCAGTCACCAAAATTAACCATACTTTGGAATTGTTCCCACTGGTTATCATTAATTGATAATGTTGTTCAACGATATCATGGAACTTGTACTATAAAGTCCTTTTTTGATACAGATGTACAAGTTTCAATGTATGTGAATTGCCATGTAACTCATGAAACTTTCATTAAATCCTACAACTGCAAGTGGTGCCATTTTTGGTGCTAATTTAAGATGTGTAGTCCGATTTTTTATATCTTTATTTTTCAAATAGTAATAAAAGGCATCAAACAACCATGGTAGACAGGTGTCAAGTAGAAACAGGTAGACAGGTGTCAAGTAGAAACGGATACGTCAGAATAGTATGAATAGTAAGCAGTATGATGGATGACGTCAATTCTGAATATTGTGTTCAGTATTAATACACCACTGTGATGGGAGGACAAAATATGCATCGATTGAATACAAACAATGAAGCGATTTTCGGGTGTTTAAGAAACAGATTGCTGCCAGTCTTACGATATTTATCTTACAACCAGTTGCTTCTAAAGTATCTAATGAGCAAAAATGAGTGAGTGAGTGAGTATGGTTTCACGCCGCTTTTAGCAATATTCCAGCAATATCACAGCGGGGGACACCAGAAATGGGCTTCATACATTGTACCCATGTGGGGAATGGAACCTGAGTCTTTGGAGTGACAAGCGAACGCTTTAACCACTAGGCTACCCCATTGGAAGCTTCATGTGACAGTCAACCCCCAGAGCTCTTCACCACCCCGAGCAAAAGTGACATTAGATACATTTTGAAACAACTCGTAAAATAAATGGCATCTGACAGACACTCATGTAGTAATCTCTATATCCCCAAATTTGTTCCCCTTCTGTCAAGTGAATTAAGAGGATTTATTTTACCCAGAATTCCCTTGATGATTCTACAGGACTGATGTCCAGCTCCCTGTTTACATTATAAATTGAAAAGTCTGAACACACGACGTAGATAGTATTGTGGTAGTGCATTTCCTTGTCATGGCTAAGATGTGGCTTCTACATCCCCCATGGGCATAATTTGCTACTCCTATTATTGATGCTGCCAATATGATTGCTGGAATATGACCAAATGCAACAAAACTCTCTACTCAGGCTCACACGTCGTAAACAGCATGATGCTGTCAAGCAATGCATGTTTGTTTCAAACAGCCAAACATATATTTCAATCTGATTTCACATACAATGGTTACTCTGTGAATGAAATTCATAGCCTGAGCACATATAAAAATCATATATGTATTATTCATAGCACATCTCCATGCGTTAAGCCCCCAAAACGCGAAACCTCTTTATTTGATGATGGTTTGAATGTCCCCAAATAACACCTCGATGACACTCAACACTGTTGTCCAGCAAGCTTGGGGCAACAGATTGTGCTTTTTGCTAATTACATGGACGCGGGGAGTTTAACATTGGACTTGGTTTGATTGCAAGGTTCTCTGTACAGTAATTAAGGCCTGCGCTATGCCCCCCGTTTTCCTATCCAATTATGTCGACTACTTCGCTCCCTGTAAGCGAGTTAAGACAGAAGGTCCCCAAGCTTGGCATTAGTGATGGCCCTGCCTCCAGGGATATTAGTCCAATAATATTTCATTACATTTTGGGCAATGTGAGGGGCGGCTTGCCATTTGTTGGGAAACTTTTTTGTGCAAGTTGAATTTTTGCCTTTTTGTCAAGAAATAGGCCAGACAGCTCCATTGAAGTTTTTATATTAAAAAAAGCATTTTGTCTGAGTTAAAAAAAAACATCTGAAAGTTTTGAACTGCTCTTCAAATTGACATGGTTGAATGATTCAATGTCAGGTTCAAATTATTAACCAGCGTGGTGTGAAAATTTGACTTTATTTTCCTATAAACTGGGATTATATTTTGGAAAAAACTGTTGCCTTCTTGAACAATTTTGCTCATTTTTCATAGAATAATTCTTTTGAGAAATTGAATTTTGGTTGGAACTCTTTGAAATGAAGAAAGAAGTTATTTGAAATCCTAATTGTTGTCAGTTTCTCAAATAAAGGTTTATGAACGTTGATACAATTCACTGTCAAAGATCATCTTACTTGTACATGTGTACATCTCATAAATTGATAAATTATCTTCCTTCTGGGGTTCATTGATTGTAAAAGTCCCCCGTTAGTCAATATAGTCTACATAGTATTCAAGTCATATTTTCACAAAAGAAAATTCTCAAAGCTGATTTAAACTGACACTTCAATACTATCAATAAAATATTGTTTTACTACATAAACAAAACTGGCAGAAAATCTTGGCGGAAAAACACCAGGGAATGTTGTGACAATCTCTATCTATAATTATCAGAAATCATACAGGCATCTGTCATGAATGCATCAGTTTTACAAAGAAATTTAATCTTAACTTTGAAACAATTCCAATGAGAATTACAAAATATCCTGCCGCTATGTCCACTAAATGCGATGGCTGTCTATTTTGTGTGGCATTGTCTGGAATTCTAAATACTTCCAACTGCTTACTGCTTGTGGAATGGCATGGAGAATCTCAATATCAAATGGACAAAGTCACCTTTCATTCCCGTCAAACCCAAGTATATATGATTTTCTGTCAAACCAAGAAAATATGATTCATCCTACTTGAATATCATTAACTGTATGTCCCTGTGTGTTCTTGAATGACATGTGTTGCAACAAGCATGCATCATGCATAAACATGCACTATAGTATTAAACTGGTTTTCCACATCCTGCAGCCAGAGAGTCTGTGAACTGCACCAGAGCTTACATCTGTAACACAAAAGGTTGTTTTATTGGAAGACACATACATGTGATTGAGCCTGGCTTGCTATCTCCATCAGTTGTAATTTCCAAAGCAAGAAACTGATTACTAGTATTTACAGGCCGAACAGTAAAGTGGGTCAATTTTTGTTGACAATGAAGCATGATTTGAACACACAGGGAACATATATTGTTGTTCAGGATGACAGTTCATCAGCAAGAGCAGTAAGAAGTCATCCATGCAAGTAAAGGGGGAACATACATCAATGCCCCATACAATTACCCCTCACCTTTGCTCACATATTCTCACTGGATCCCAAGCCATAAACAAGGTTATCCTGAAGACATAATTAATTGTCAAATGTTCAGTATAATCAGATCGGGTCAAAGCGCACCTGACCTAACCAGATCTCATAACAGATGAGACCTCGAGGTTGCAGATCAGATGGATCTCCAGACATCCTATCTTATCATATGTGTGTCCATTATTGTAGGTCTTCCTTGACCAAAGTGCCAGAACCTGTCTCTAACCTCCTGGACATGCTCCTTCTCAAGGCTGATTAAAACTTTCAAAGGGGAAGCCTTGGTAATAAGTCATTCAGGATCCACTACAAGAAAATCTGATTAATGCAAACACGTTTGACTGTTCTTTTGAGGCAATGTCCTACACTTCAAATTAGAGTCAATATAGTTTCTTTGGACATTTTCAATGGCAATCACTCCTGATTATCTGCGCCTGATCTGGCGAGGGAGATGGTTAGCGGAATATTGTGACAATATCATCACTGTCAGCTTTCACTTCTTCCTTCAAGCACCATCAGCTTCTGTTTCTTGGCCTCACACATTCTTGTTCCTTTACTCTGTAAAACCTTCTTAACCTAACACCATAAGAAGTTAAAGGGATTTGATATTTGGCTAATGTTCAACAGCAGACGGATTAATCAGGGATATTGTTGGGAGGTGAAAAACATGTGAAGATGATAGCTGATGTGATCTCAGGGTGCGATCTTTCCTTCAACCCACCTGCCTTATTTTCATTGGTTGAAACTCATCTAGAAATGCAGCTGGCACTGTGCCAAGAACATTCCCCTTTTAACAAACAAATATACATTTGTACGCATACAGTTTGTCTGAAGAAACCTCTTACAGAAAGCACTTTAAGATTTAAAATGCTTGAACAGGGAATCACAAAGATTAACACTGCTGCAATTCAGGAAACCTCTTTATAATGGATTTGTAGTGTTAGTCACTGCTTTCAACAGTGTCTTAGCATGCCAGTGAATCCTATGAGAATGTTAATGACAATGGTGCTGTCAAACCAAGGGTCGTCATCATCAGCGGGATCATCATCAGATTTCAAACATGAAGATCAGAAAATCCTGTAATGCTACTTTATTCAACTCTTCATGGTGAGGATGGCGGTCTTTCTCCACTGTTTCTCCCATATTCCTTGTAACTATTGATGAAAAAGCACCCACAAAGTGGGAAAGATATTTGAAGCCATTCCCACCTCATTAGTGACTAATTATGCAACAAGGACATTTCAGAGTCCCAAATATAACCTCCTTATTTCAATAAGACCAATATAGACCTCTTTAACATACTCCTATGTCACACAATATGTCAACGAGCCCTTGTTTGAGACGAGCATGAATAGTTCTCCATATTACTCTTGGGTGAAAATAGCACCACATCTGTATTGGAACACAGGACAGTAGCAAGAGTGAGGATCCATGTTAGAACTGGTCTTCAGCAACCAATACTTGTCGTAAAAGGTGACTCGGGAAACGGGATCTGGTGGTCAGGGCTGCGGACTTGGCCATCGTATCCCATTTGAGTAGATCGATGCTCATGTCAGTCACTGGATTGTCTGGTCCAGATTCAATTATTTACAGACTGATGTCATATAGCTGGAAAAGTGAGTGCAGCATTAAACAACAAACCAACAAATACAAAACAGTACCTGTTTGGTATGTTTTCTGAGTGTAGACAATAACGGGAATACTTTTGCATTTGAACATAGGAAAGTAGCAACACCTGTTGGTTTCGCTTTCTGAGTGTAGACACCGTCTGAAATCTCTCAACTTGTGTATTTGAACATGGAGCAGTAGCACCACCTGTTGGTTTGGTTTTCCCAGATGAAACAGTGTCTGGATTCTCTTAACTCGTGTGTGATGACAGAGGAACTGGGAAATGGCTAATGTGCATACACCCCCAATTACAGAAGTCTAAGGGCAACTTGATTGATTCTCACGATGTGAACCTTCTCCAACAATTGATTTAGCCTCTCTGTATTCTTCTTTCTGATCCAGTAATGAAATACAGGGTCAGTGTTACTGCTACAGTGGAAGAGAGAGAAATCCCTCATAGAAATGTGACAATTTTATGAAAACGAAATTCTTTTTCAAACAATAGTCATATGTTTGTCTGCAAAGAAAAAATCTTTAGCTGGTATGTACGTTAATATGTAGTTTATTCAACACATACAGTGATCAGAGGGAGTTTGGTTTGATGCAATTTGTACACATGTTTCTAGAGAGAGTCAGCAATTTTGTACATAAAAATATTTTAAAATTATGCTTTAAAAATATGGGAAGGGGTAGGGGTAGACTTTGTACATGACTTGCAGAAGGGGTCACTTACTTTGTACATAAATTTTAGGGGGGGTCAGTCACATTGTACATGCTTCTCCATAAAAATATTCATCCCCCCTTGTCATAAATTATGAAGGGTCCCTTACTGGCTACACATGAGTGAGTGAGTGAGTGTCGTTTGCTCATTCGTTCACTCATTGGTTTGTGAGTGAGATATGTTGACTGTGAGAATGTTAAATGGGGCCTAGTGACTGATCTGCAATATTAGTAAATTAAGTAAGAGAATGTGGGATAGAATGGTTTCTTTCCGTAAAACCAGTCATATAAGTAAGTTGTATGCATGACTGGTTGAAATTGGTTTGTCATTTAACAATATTAACCAGATTAGGATCACTGCCGGACACCATTTTCACCATTATCCATACAATTCACCAATTCCAGCTGACCAATCACCAATTACAATCACATTACTTTCCATTCCCAGAATCTACATTGTGCAATACATGGAAACTCCATAACAAACATTAATCATATACATCACTAACTTCTTCACTGTTGAGCAAACACACATGAAGTAGGGTTGCACATTAAATAACATATACTGCTTGCAAAATATCTAATTTGTATGACTGTCATGTAACTGGGATGAATTAGAGTTATCTGCCCTTTGTTAGTTATCTTAAAGTTGCATCATTAGGCCTATGATATGTATGCCTACAGGCAAAGGCAAAATACAAATCCCCCACTACTCATGTCAGCCAAAATATAAATGAACCAAATTCTCAGGAGATGTTGTTCAAAAACTATTTCCCTGAGGACAGAACAGAAATTGTTGCTGTATTCAAGACCTTGTGTGACTTCACCAAGAAATAAGATGGTGTCTATGTGCACAGTACAGTTGAGAAGGCTCATGAAGTGACTTGATTGGAACTATAATATCGGTACTCACAGCTAAATGATGAATGAGGTGGCATCTGCAGAGACTGGCGTGAACTTAAAGATGGAATAAGCTCGCAATCTAATGGCCATTTCAAGTGTTGGTCTAGACAATTTAATCTATTATAAGTATCAAACTGACAACTAGTCATGGATTGATAACAGTCATCCACACTTGATATACAGATGTACATCATTAACTATGAATTTAAATTTGAGAGATGTAGATATACTAAATATCTTCCTTCAAATAAAGTTCATTTCAAGGTATTAGTTGCAGTAATCTAACTGATTGCTTTGAATGGCAAATTGATCCATCAATGAGTTCGTGCACATTTTCATTGAAAATAATATGAACAATACTGAACGAAATTTTCAACAAAATTAATAAATAGATTCATATATGGCTTAATAAAACCTGATATCGCAATAACAGGATTAAATAAACATCAAAACTAATTGTATGTGTGTCTTGTGTGTAATAGCCTCTACACTGCTGAATCTTTTGGTAAAACATCTGTATGATACAGAAGAATGTAAAGTAAAGCACTGGACTGACTGACTGACTGAGTATGGTTTTACGCCGTTTTTAGCAATATTCCAGCAATATCATGACAGTGGACACCAGCAATGGGCTTCCCACATTGTATCTATGTGGGGAATCGAACCCAGGCCTTCGGCATAACGGGCCAATGCTTTAACCACTAGGCTACCCAACCGCCCGTAAAGCAATGGAATCGATCTTGCTGTGACATCAAGTTGTCACCATTGTAGACCTTCTGGAGATTCTTGGATGGATGAGTATCCTCAAAACTACAGCAGTTTACATTTCATGTATTGATGTAACTAAAATTGTCAAATCTTAAGGGTATACACAATTTTTACCAGTGAATCAAAGGTCAATGAATGGTGATAAAATGGGATCTAAAATTCATAGACTCCACCAGAAACCTGTGTACTTCTCAATGACTCACGGTTTGTGTAACTGGTAAGCGTGTCCAGACTTAAAAACACAACTCCTCAACACTGAAAGTCAATACACCTCACAGTGGTACATGTATATGCATCTGAAATACGAACAAGAAATGAAATTTACAGAAAATCACAAATCCCTACATGCCGTCATAATAATCAATATTTCCACACTTTTTTCTCGCATGGAATACCATTTTAACACTGCACTCAGCTATATTCCAGCTATGTGGCAGCAGTCTGTAAGTAATCAAGTCTGGACCAGACAATCCAGTGATCAACAGTATGAGCATTGATCCATGCAAGTCAGCGAGCCTGACCACCCGATCCTGTTAGTCACCTCTTGTGCCAAGCATTGGTTGCTGAAGACCAATTCTAACCCAGATCTTCATGGGTTGGCAGAAAATGTTAACACATTAACACTCAACACTGTATCTACTTGTTTAGAAACTCACTTTCACAAACACAGTAAATAATGAAGGAAATAGATAAAGATGTCCCTCGTGCTCTAGCAACAGCCAAATATAATTGGTCTGGCCATGTGCCTTGGCTGACTGCATCCCACTGCATCCTAGGAAGACATAGACTATACAATCAGTCACTGGTTTATCTGGCCCAAGCTCAATTACTTCCAGTGTGCTGTGATATTGGTGGCATATTTTGAACTGACAGGTAAAACAGCAAGCAAACAAACTGTCTGACTCGGAGGAAGGGATTTCAAACAAAACTAGAAAACAATCACAGAAATTCTGAAATAAAAAATGAAGTAACAGAATAACAAAACTTCAATTACTTGATTATTGATTTCTGTGCCATTTTTTTCACATAGTAAATGTGAAGTACATGTGTTCACTTGTGTGTGTTTTAGCCTAACTCATTGCTGAGAATACTTCTTAACATTGGCTAGTATAATACTAGCTTGTGTGTTGGATGTGTGACTAGGGGTTGATGGTATAGTTGCATTTAGCTTTTACGCCGCACTCAGCAACATTCCAGCTATATGGCGACAGTCTGTAAATAATCGAGTCTGGACCAGACAATCCAGTGGTCAAAAGCATGAGCATTGATCTGCGCAATTGGCATACGATGACGTGTCTCAACACAGTCAGCAAGTCTGACCACCTGATCCCGTTAGTCGCCTCTTGTGACAAGCATGGGTTACTGAAGATCAATATTCTAACCCAGACCTTCACGGGTAGGGATAGTTCAGGAAGTGTGTGTGAGTGTGTGTGAAAGAGAGGGAGTGAGAGGGAGGAAGGGAGGGATTATCTCATTATTCATGTAAGTTTAGATCCACCAAAACAATATATTGTCATTAACAAGATTACTTCTATCTAAGAAACACTATAAGAGAGTACCTATTTAATAATGTTCGTTGAAGTGTAGGGTTGACTAATTCCTTTGATAAATGCCAGAGCAGGATGTGAGTTCATACAAGACCTCCCAGTTACCCTGTAGTCTTACCATCTCGATTTTTCGCGATGAACATACAAAGTAGTAGAGAAGATAATGACAGTCTGTGAAACTGAAGCCATATTACATTTCCACTTCCTGAACTCAACACAGCAACACTCTCACCACCTCAGCTTATCATGAAAAACCTACAAAGTGGTTGAAAAGACATGACAGTCTGAGAAATTGTAGTCATATAACCTCCCACTTCCTTTACACAACTCCCAGACATGATATTATTGGAATATTGCTAAAAGCAGCATCAACCTTTTTCACTCACTCCTGAAGACAACACCCCCACGGTCTCACATCCACAAAGCGTCAGGTTGGGCACACGTCATCACTGGTAAAGGCTAACACAGTTTGTAAGAAATATCAAATATTTCTCCAAAATACTTGAAGTAACCTTGAAAAACTCAAGAATGTAAGTATTCAACAACAAAACATATTATTCTCACAACATAGGAACCTTATATATATATATACCTTCACATATATCAAACCTTTAATTAAGGTTTATGTCCAAGAAGGAAAATAAAGTCTGTGTGGCTGTCTTGTTGAGAAACCATATCTCCCCTGCCGCTAAAGACGTCTGTTAAAATGTCAGGTGATAGATCTGCAGCTAATGTCCAGTAATGCCCCATTTTGCAAAACAATCATCACTACTATTACAAAAATATGTGATTTATCAGCGAACTCAATTACCATGTCTAGATGCAATGATGCTTTTGAAAATAAAACCATTGTAATTATCCATAATAAACCGAGGACAGGCAACGTGATTCACGCAAACACTATCTCACTGTTTCAGCATGATCAAACCCGTGAGGTCCAACTGTTCAAGCTTGTGGGCTAACAAGGCTTCCATGACAGGGCTCCCTTGGGTTTTAACTTTTCCCAAAGGCATCCAAATGGGTAGCTTTAAGTTGCGGATTGGCCGAGTGGTCAGTTGATAATGGGTCATTGATGTAGTGGTTGTTTTACCAGCAAGACAGTTTATTTGCTTAAGGAATTCAAGTAGTAAGCAAAGGCACACTTTAATGACTTCCAATCTACACAGTCAGTCATCACTGTCATAGAGCAGAAGCCCGAGACTTTGTTGAGCTTTACACATAATTATCTGTCCTTTGAGAGTGTTACGTGCAAATTGAAATCCATTATTGTTGTGTTGTTTCGTGGTGCTAGTCAGCCCCTGTCTAAAGGATTTTGTGTGTTCAAGTAATGCTTCTGGTTCCTGGGATATTTGTCTCCATCAACAACTAAAAAATGACATGAAAAATAGACATTATGTCTTTTATATCAAGAGTGTCTCGGTTGTAAGTTGCAAATGGTGTTTTAATAGCTGTTTGTGGTGGGCATGTACTTTTTAAATTTGTCATGAACAGACATCATTTCCTTTTTGCATTTCTCTGTCTGACAATATAATGTTTTTGTTCTGGACTATGTAATAATATAACTCATGCTGACACTGTCATTTGGTAATGTTTAAATTCATATACCAGAGCTTGGATGTGCCATATGTAATCCATACTTACATCATTAACCTTCTTGGAGAGTCGGTATGTGTCTGGCTTGTAATGAATTGTTAAAAAGGTCAGTTTGATTAGGAAGATGGGTTATAGTTTTGATCTTGGGTCTCATGCAAATATTCATGATCTCTGTTCCTATGGTAGGATGACAGTAACAGAAAAGAGGTTGACAGCAAAGTCATTTACAAACAGTTGAACATCCCTGTCTAAGAAAGTTGAATTTCAGTGTGTAAAAATGGAATTATCGTCAATGAAATTTCATTACAATGACATTGTAGTATCAGTAGAGTTGGTTGACTGTATGACACTGTAGATTCAGTGGAGTTGGTTGACTGTAGGACACTGTAGATTCAGTAGAGTTGGTTCACTGTATGACACTGCAGATTCAGTAGAGTTGGTTCACTGTATGACACTGTAGATTCAGTGGAGTTGGTTGACTGTATGACAATGCAGGATCAGTAGAGTTGGTTGAGTGTATGACACTGCAGATTCAGAAGAGTTGTATTGACTGTATGACACTGTAGATTCAGTGGAGTTGGTTCACTGTATGACATTGTAGTATCAGTGGAGTTGGTTGACTGTATGACACTGTAGATTCAGTGGAGTTGGTTGACTGTATGACACTGCAGATTCAGTGGAGTTGGTTGACTGTATGACACTGCAAGATCAGTAGAGTTGGTTGAGTGTATGACACTGTAGATTCAGTAGAGTTGGTTCACTGTATGACACTGTAGATTCAGTAGAGTTGGTTGACTGTATGACACTGTAGATTCAGTAGAGTTGGTTCACTGTATGACACTGTAGATTCAGTGGAGTTGGTTCACTGTATGACAAGATTCAGTAGAGTTGGTTGGAGTTGGTTGTATGACACTGTAGATTCAGTGGAGTTGGTTCACTGTATGACACTGTAGATTCAGTGGAGTTGGTTGACTGTATGACACTGCAAGATCAGTAGAGTTGGTTGACTGTATGACACTGTAGATTCAGTGGAGTTGGTTCACTGTATGACACTGCAGATTCAGTGGAGTTGGTTGACTGTATGACACTGCAAGATCAGTAGAGTTGGTTGAGTGTATGACACTGTAGATTCAGTGGAGTTTGTTGACTGTATGACACTGTAGATTCAGTAGAGTTGGTTCACTGTATGACACTGTAGATTCAGTAGAGTTGGTTCACTGTATGACACTGCAGGACCAGTAATAATGATAATAATAATAGTCCATTTATATTGCACATTTATCCATGCACATTGCATGCTCAAAGCGCTGACATACTACCCCTGGTCAACGAGTACAGAACACTCCCTGTGGAGAATACAACCGGTTGCCTGTCAGGCCTCAAGGTCAAATTCAGACTACCATCGTATCATACCAGGTACCCAGTTTTACTGCTGGATGGACAGAGGCAATTTTGAACAAACTCACTTGCCTAAGGTGAGACCACTGGTATCACACGTGCATCACAGTGGGGTAGGACTGAAGTCCTAGAAACTCTCAGGAGTCAAGCTGCCAAACACGGTCACCCATCGAAGGTCTCTCCATGCCCAACATTGTTTAACTTCCCACTGATTGTGACCTGAGCTCTACGCACGGGACCACACACCAGAAGAGTTGGTTCATTGTATGACACTAGGTCTCAGAAGAGTTGGTTCATTGTATGACACTAGGTTTCAGAAGAGTTGGTTCACTGTATGACACTAGGTCTCAGAAGAGTTGGTTCACTGTATGACATTGTATCCCACTTACATGGCCTTACAATGTCAATCACCAAACTTAATGCACAGACTGCTGTCATATAGTAAGATATTGCTGAGTGTGGCATCAAACTACAAAGTGTATTAACATTTTTCAAAGCATTGATTTAAGTCAAACTTTCCCAGAAGAAATTTTCAACTTTTCTTGTTATGTGGTGTTGGTTAATAGAATGAAGCAGGTACAAGAGCTGAAATGAGATAGAGCCATGATCCCTCCAGCTGCTGTCAAATCCTTTAAGCAATCATCAGAGAAACATACAACTTTGTTTGCATGACATTCTTTTAAAGGAAACAGAACAAATCAATATTGAGGGGATGAATATTTCATTTGGTCTGGAATGAATGGCATGCGATAGCATCAGGGAGCTATGAAGACTGTCACCTTGGTAAATATCTTGGCCATGACTTAGTCTGGAGTCCTTAGCCACATCAATAATTTGTGTACAGTAATGTGCTTAAATATCACAGAGGATTACCTGTTGAAAACAGCACTTAAGCCATCACAGATAAGGCAACAGAAATGCTTGGTGGCAAGAGCCTTTAATGAACGGCTTCATGTCTTCATTAAAGCAATGCTTCATCGCACTATGAAGTCAGTAAGATCCTGCTAACACCGGGACTCTATTCTGGTAGGTGTTGCTGCTACTGGGAGCAGAACTAGTGGTAACTGTTGTGATCTTTTGTGCATTATTCACATCAGACAAAACTTCTAAAATTCTTTTGGGGAATAGTGTACATCTCTATCACGGACAGATCCACACACTTCAAATTCAACCAACCATAGTTACAAGCCCTTCACTGGAAAAAATATTTAACAAACTTGTAATTTATCTCAACTTGGAGGATTGTTCTATTTATTCATGTTATATTTGGATTATTTTTGATGGATCTGAAATATGAAAATGATCAATCACCAACATATACAGAAACATTTATTCAGAAACAAATTTAATTAAACTAACAAATAACTAACAACATGTACAGAAACATTTATTCAGAAACAAATTTAATTAAACTAACAAATAACTAACAACATGTACAGCAGCTTCACACAAAAAATGAAAACACTTCCATATGTACAATGAGTGTATACTGAGTGAAAAAAGTTAAGGATCATGAAGTTATTGATATATATTCATGCTCCCTACATTTTAGTGTGTAGGAAACACAATCATTACAGTAATGATGAACATCTTATAATGTACATTTGCAGACTTTTTCATGAATCATTAGAAATTGATTATTGAATATGGAATGGTAAAGTTCCATCTACAGCTGTTTTGTCCCCAAATAAAAGCCCTTCAGCACAAAAACCAGAACTACATTTTCGTTTGTGAGTGATTTACATCAGTTACTCTCAGAACCAATTTGTTCCATTTCATTCAACTGACAGATCCTGTTTGACTGAGTCTTCATCTTGACTGGCATCTAATCCCACCCACTCACAAACAGGAATACAAGCTGCTATAATTCTCTTGGAATTTATGTTCTGAGGAAACCAAATGCATGCATCGAAAAGAAAAACAGTTTGTTTGTCTCTCTGTGATTTATCTGAACAATAAACAGAACAGGCAGGAGTGTTTCTCAAAGGATTTGAGTTGATGAGTGAGTGAGTGGAAGAATGATATTTTTCTCATGACAAAGTATCTGGTATTTTATGGGTCAGTCTGTGATAACTGTCAGTACTGTGGTCAATTATCAGTAAGACAAACCAGGGGTTGACAGCATGAACAATGATCACTCTTGAGGCACAATGACACAAAACCAATCGGGAGAATTCCATCGAATGATCTAAGCACTAAGGTGAAGGTAATATTTCAAGATACTGACAATATATAAGACTAAGTGACTGTTATTTTATGCCTGACTCTGTGACAAGACAGCCATATTGTGGTAGCCCCAAGTGTCAGTTCCTCAAACCAGGGGTTGACAGCATGAACGACCACTCCTGAGGCACAATGACACAAAACCATGTGTGTGTGTGTGTGTGTACGTGCATGCATGTGTGTGTGTGTTGTTGTTGTATCATGACACAATATTCTTGACATATCTAGCCAGTATGGCCCTGACAATCCAGTGATTAATATTATGAGTGAGTTTGTAGTTCACATTCAGGAATATTACAGCTATCTGACAATGGCCTGTAAAAGAGAGATACTCAACCCAACAAAAGTACTAGAATCAGTACATGTGTTATATTTGACCACTTTCTAAAATAGCATTGTGTATTCATCGTTGTCTGACATGGGAGCTGTGCCAATTTACACTTCTCAGAAGAGTCATTGGTCTAGACTACCAGTTGTCTGGCTTCCATTTTTATGGAAGCTGCAGTGGCTAAGTGGGTCAGACAACTGCCTTTGTGTGCTGGCGATGTGGGTTTTACTCCCTCTGGGACTCAACCCAAGAACAGTACTAGAATCTGTACTTTACTGGGAAAGTGTAACATGTTCCATTTGACCACTTCTAAAATGGCATTGTGTATTCACACATTCAGGAATACACTTAGTCGTCCGGTAAACAATACTGACGTGAAACATACATGTACACATGCACATGTGCCCAGATCTTTCCGTCCGGATAACTGGATCATTTTTAAATGGAAATCTATGGGAATGGTTTGAAACTTCTCCGTGCGGGTCCGGAAACGCGGGGTCCGGCTAAGCGAGTACAATTACTGAAGGCAAGTTTCGTTTCACCTAAAAATCGTCCGGAAGGCGGGGTTTCCGGATATACGGGGTCCAAGTAAACGGGGTTCGACTGTATTCCAGCTCTATGACAACAGCCTGCAATTAAGAGAGTCTGGACCTGGAAATCCAGTGATTGATATAATGAGCCCCATCCAGACCACTGGGGTTCAGTGATGTTACAGAGTCTGATGCCCTGATCCTTATCACATCTTACAGCTAGGATCACCTGAAGTGACCAATACAAATCCAGACTGACCACAGAGGTAATAACTGTCTACTACTGCTGTCCATAATCAGAATTAAGCCAGGATCAGACAAACCAATGGTCATTCTGGAGTATCAACATTCTTCACCTCCAGGAAATATCGTCCACAAACATGTATCACAGCACACAGTTAACATTTCTCTTGTGTTCGCCAGTTTATAAAACTAACCTTATTCAATGGACACTTTTACAATGACAGAAAACCATGGCCATTTTCACCCAGAATAGTTTGGAAAATATTTCACCTATAAAAAAATGTGTCACCTAAAAAAGCACTTTTAAAAAAAAAGCAGTTTATATTCATATCAAAGTTTTGATAAAATTTCACAATGTGACACCTTATTTGTAAATATACGAAATATGCTATTTTATGAAAAAAACCATAATACTGAAACTGACAAAATGATAAGAAACATCAAAGAGTCCAGTAGCAGCCAATGATGACCAACATCAAGGCATGAGGCAAGTCTGATACAGATGTATGATTGACAAGGGATCAGCCAGCCCCTGGGGAATGGTAGGAAATTGCCACTCACCTGCCTCCAAGCTTATAGCATTTCCTGTATGTATGTTAGAAAACTACAGAGACTTAATTCTGAAATCAGCTGATGTGCAGATATCTGTAAGATGTCTTCGTCAGAGATGGCTAGTTTCCCAGACACCCTGATAGAAAGCAGATCATTATGTCTGCTACCTTCAACCCTCAAGGCATTTTGTTTCACCAGACATGCAGAACTGTAATACCTTCGTGTAAAATTCATATAAAATTATACATATACTCAACCAAATTAAAAACTTGACACTTGTCAATTTGCAACTGGAAGGAGTGTGAGCGTTATTTTGGAAATAGATGTGTATCATGTACTGCACTCGTCTTCACAACTCATCCCAATTTTAAATGTGTTTGATCAGTTTGAAGTCTAGGCAGCTCGTGTTTTGATTAAACTTGAAATGTCAGGACCATGTTCAAGCAGACTGCCCTGTAGTTACAAGCGTTACATGTGTTGAAATGCATGAAAGTGTGTGAAGCTGATTGTTCTCATCTGGAGTAAGGCGCTGGGGTAGCCTAGTGGTTAAAGTGTTCGCTCTTCATGCTGAAGACCCTGGTTCGATTTCCCATATGGGTACAATGTGTGAAGCCCATTTCTGGTGTCCTGCACCATGATATTATAGGATATTTATATAGCGCACATATCCAGGCAACTAGTGCTTGCTCAAGGTGCTGATATTTTCCCCTCGATCTTTGGATATCAATCTCAACGTCACATCAATCTCAACTCCCTGGGGAGTATACAACTCATGCAGCCACTAGGCGCACCGAGTTATTGTGGCTTTCTCATTCACAGCTGGGTGGACTGGGACACATAGTCACAGTACTTTGTCCAAGTTCACTGCACATTGCTGTACCCGCAAGTAGGTGTTTGCACATATTCATGTAGCCACCATCTGGTCATATAACGGATTCGTGGGTTCTTTTAAGTGCACAGGGTTGTGTACTGTACACTAGGGGTTGTGTACTGTACACTAGGGGTTGTGACAACACTGAAAGAGTCAGCACACAAAGTTGACTCAAAGGTTTTTACAGGTGGGCTCGATCCCGACACCTCAACCTCGCTGGATCACTTGCCTGGCGCCTTAGCCTTAGCTCCGCGCCCCCATATGCTGGAATATAGCTAAAGGTGGCGTAAAACTAAACTCACACCTTGATAAAGTCTAACATGGATACCCCTCTCAGACATTGTGGTGGTGCGTGGACCTGTGCATTGAGCGTAGGTCACAAATAGAAGTTAAGCAATGTTGGTCACGGAGAGTCCGTAAATGGGTGACCGTGTTTGGCACCTTGACTCTTGCAAGTTTCTAGGACTTCTGTCCAGCCCCACAACGAAGCACCTATGCTGGGTTATCCAGGGTAATAATGTCTATCATGCTTAGAGCATGTCCCTGCATACTGGCTATAGCTTGCAAACAATTCTTTAGAGCAGTCAAGGCTTAGTGACAAACAGGATAAAAAGAAGTAACATCTTTGAGATGACATGGTAAAGGATCAATCCAAAGACCTTCGTTTGCCAGGCAGGGGCACTATCCGTTAGACCACAGAGGCAGTGATGACTGCCATGGTAACAAGTGAGTGAGTGAGTTTTATGCTGCTTTAGCAATATTCCAGCAATATCATAATATCATGATAGCCTTGTGGCTAAAGCGTTGGCTCGTCATGCCGAAAACCCGGGTTCGAATCACCACATGGGTAAAATTTCTGAAGCCCATTTCTGGTGTCCCCCACCGTGATGTTGCTGGAATATTGCTTAAAGCGGCGTAAAACCAAATTCAGTCAGTCAGTCAGTCAGTCATAATATTATGACAGAGGACACCACAAATGGGCTTCACAAATTGTACCCATGTAAGGAATCGAAACCGGGTCCTCAGTGTGACAAACGAATGTTTAAACCCCTAGGCTAGGCTACCCCAGCCCCCGCCCCCCCGCCCCCCCGCCATGGTAACTAGTGACCTGATGTCACTGTGTCCTCATGATGGGCATGACACGTCCACTTGATGACGTCCGCATACAACAGCATCATGCACAAATCAAGCCCGGCTCACAAATAAATCCTTCTGTCTTGGAGATTAAAATTTCACAGAATCTAAGTGGTGTCTAATTTGCAAGACGATTCCTCAAAAAGTATGTTAGAACAAGATACAAGACCTGTGTTAAGTGAACATTTGAAAAAGCAACAGAATTAGCAGCAAAATCAATTATTTGAAGCAGAGGGATCCGCCACTCGTATTTTACGCTTTTGATTGCATTATGGGTCATTAATGCCAGCAAATACATCCACATTAATGTTTCTTGATATGACTACTTTGACAAAATTAATCAATTCCTTGAAAAAAGATAATTCCCTAACATCTCTTCTGAAGAATTTTACACTGCTATACATCATGAAATATTGTCATTTTACATCGAATTTAGTAAAACATCATTAAAGCGTTTAGCTCTAATATTTCGAGTGCAAAATTACAAATCTAGAATTACGAAACAAAATGAGAAAAAAGGTGATAGTGGAAGATTCTTGTCCTGGAGGTACACTTCGATTTCTCCTTAAACCAAATTTGCAATTTGCAATACATATCATACACAGGCTTAATATGATCATTTGCATTTAAGATTTAATATCACAGTCAAGATTTTGCACTGTTATTATTACGGATTATTGTGTGCGAATCTGCTTGTACTTGACGAGACTAGACCAGTTTTATAATTGTCAGCCAATGAGATACCAGAACACAATGGATACTCAACAGTATTATTATGTGCATTACGTTCATTTTCTCTCAAATTAATTACTTTCAAAGCCTTTACACCACAGAAAAATTCAGCCTCCTGTTTATGAATAATGAACCAAATAGTATAGAAATAATCTGCTACTGTACAGCTTCAAACAAATCTAGAAGATCTATAAAGGTGAGGTGAAACTGGGTTTGACGTCGTACTTGAGAATATTTCGCTCATATGACGACGTGCATGCGTGTGTATGTGTATGTGCGGCTGCTTGTACCAGCCCAGACTTAAGCTGGTTTTATAGTGCTAGCCAACTGAGATACCATGCCGCAGTGAAGCATGAATACCCCACTCAGACACATTATACTGACTCCGAGCTGACCAGTCCTTGTTGTACCCATTAATGCCGAGCGCCAGGCAGGGACCAACAAGTACCATATTTTAAGGTCTTTTGGTATGACGCGGTCGGGGATCGAACCCACGACCCTCTAACCACTACACCACCGGAGGCGGTAGAAGATCGACTGATTGTCATTTATGTTAGTATTTGTATTGTTACTCTAACTTCTATATCTTTTTTTGTAGTTTACAGAATACGGTCACTTTTCTACATGGAACGTTTGCACAATCAGTTTTGTACCTATCTAGCTGTATCTAAACACTAGATGTTAGTCAACAACCATCCATCAAACTGTCATTACAATTGTCATATGACATTAAGCATACGGATGATTACAGAATGAATGATAACACAAACTGACATTATTAAATGACTGTGTGTATTATATTTGATGGTAGTTCTGTAGGAATCTTATATGGATGTGTGACGTTAATATAAAATTGAGACGACCCCTGCTGTCTGCTAGTGCCTTGAATCAGCACAGATGAGTAAGTTACCTGTGGTTATCAATAGGGATGACAGGGCTTCCCTGGCTAAACACTGGCAAGATGGGAATATTTACTGGAAGTTACGTATTTATTGGTTGGTTTGTTGTTTAATGCCGCAGTACAGCAATATTCCAGCTGTATGGCGGTGGTCTGTAAATAATTGAGTCTGGACCAGACAATTCAGTGATCAACATCATGAACATCGATCTACAAGATTGGGATACGATGACATGTGTCAACCAAGTCAGCGAGCATGACCCCCGATCATGTTAGTTGCCTCTTACAACATGACTGGTAGCTGAAGACCAATTCTAACCCAGATCTTTATGTGTAGTCAAATTTAAGTATAGAACAAACGGAGAAGTCTCGATTGCCTCAGCTCTAAGGGGGTTGTAGGGTTGCTTAGTGGTTGGTGCACTCACCTGTTATGGCAAAGACCCGGGTTCAAATTCTCACACAGTTACAACATGTGAAGCCCATTTCTGGTGTCCACCGCCATTGCTAAGAGCAGCATAAAGCAATACTCACTCAACTATAAGAAATTAAGAATTGCTCCGGGCACCTTTTCCACTTTATTCCATATTGTTTTGTAGATGTACAAATTTTTATAAATTAACTAAGCTTCAGTCAATTCACTCACTACTGTCAGCACTTTTGGACCCCATGCTTTTATGACCACAATAATTGTTAATCAACTGCAGTGTATCAGCAAAGTAAACATAAACCATTCAAGCTTCAAACTGTAAATATGATGAGTAAGTTAGTCTAATTAATTTATTTTTTTTAATTCCATGACCAAATGTCATGCATGGCGATGAAACGCAGCATGTCAGATTTTGAGGATATCAAAAGGCCATAAATTCTCATACAAGTGTAAATGTTGAACTTCCAGCATTGCATCCACACACGCAGTGCTAGAAATGAAGCAACTCGAGAGCTGTAGTTCCTGTTTACACAAGCTGATCACGCAACCTCACCAACATAATGCATATTTCAGGTAACCTAATTCAGCATAAAGGCCAAGAAGCTGGGTTCTGGAATCAAAGACAATCACAAGATGAAAGTCAGATTTGCTTCCTTTGTATATGTTTTAAACATTTTTTAATTAATTGTTAACATCAGTCAAGTGACTAGGACTGTAGTATGGTCTGATCTGTGTAGGGCATTTACTTCATGGAAATCTACACTTGATTTGTCTCATGACATCCAAGGAAGACATCACACTATCTGATCGAAAAGTCAAGCATATAATAACAGATAAATATATACTCATAAAATATCCATTTGCACCTGTATTGGCAAAAACGAATAATTTTGTACCAATATATAAAGGCATAATACAAAATAATACAAGTTTCCAAAGCACTCTTTATGGTTAACAGAAAGCATAGAAAAAACACAAATTAATCAATGCCCATTGGACAGCTAATAACTACACTTAATGTATTATTAATACAAATTACCATGTGGCCTAATGCCAATTTGAGACTGGCCATGAAAGGTACATACAGGTTCATACACACTAAACAGGTCATTGTAGCATGGTTTCAGGTCATTGTAGCATGGTTTCAGGTCATTGTAGCATGGTTTCAGGTCATAGTGGCTACGGCTCAAGTTTCAGGTCATGGTAGCATGGTTTCAGGTCATTGTGGCATGGTTTCAGGTAATAGTTTCAGGTCATTGTGGCATGGTTTCAGGTCATTGTGGCTACGGGTCAGGTTTCAGGTCTGTATCACCTGACCTAAACTTAGTAACCCTGTATTTATTACCTGCACTGATCTGACAAGTACATTTTGTAATTTCCAAATCAATCAACATGTCACATGTTTCTCCAAAGTAGCCGAGTTGATACACATCCTCATGCTGCACTGAAAATATTGACACAATATTTTTATACCAAACCTGTGATGTTAAGTTATGAAAATCTTTAAAGAAAACAACAGTTACACAATGATTGACATGCTCTGTCAATATTGTCAAGTATCAATAATATTTGTTGGTCTGGTATTTTCACAAGCATCCCTGCAGTTGGTTACTTCTCAAGCCATTCATCTTCTCTGAAGTGCAATCTGTATGTAGACAGTCTGTTTTACTTAATACACCACGCCCAAGGAATGTGTATATCCCTTGTTTGTCTGACAGGGAAAGTGTTTGTACATCCAAAGAAAGAAAACATATATTTCAGGTCAATATTTTCCTTTTATGCAGAATTCTCTGTTCAGTTCCGCAATGTTGTATCAAAGAGATTTATGAATGGGTTTCAGCCTTTCACAATGTCATGAGATTTATTTTATATTGTTTAATGCTGCACTTAACAATTTTCCAGAAATATGATGACAGTCTGTAAATAACCGCAAGCAATCAACGATGCAATCCATTAGCTCATCTTACATCTCACTATAACTGCCAATGTAAAGGTCAGGGATTGGGTGAGACTGTAGCTTAAGTAAAGGTTCTGACCACTCTCACTATAAGTGTCAAAGGTGGCCAGGGATTGGGTGAGACTGTAGCTTATGTAACAGCTCTGATCACTCTCACTATAACTGCCAATGTAAAGGTCAGGGATTAGGTGAGACTGTAGCTTAAGTAAAAGTTCTGATCACTCTCACTATAACTTGCAATGTGAAAGTCAGGGATTAGGTGAGACTGTAGCTTATGTAACAGCTCTGGTTACTCTCACTATAACTGCCAGTGTGAAAGTCAGGGATAAGATGAGACTGAAGCTTATGTAACAGCTCTGATTACTCTCACTATAACTGTCAATGTGAAAGTCAGGGATAAGATGAGACTGAAGCTTATGTAACAGCTCTGATTACTCTCACTATAACTGTCAATGTGAAAGTCAGGGATAAGATGAGATGAGACTGCTCAGCTTATCTCACTATAACTGCCAGTGTGAAACAGGGATAAGATGAGACTGAATTATGTAACAGCTCTGATTACTCTCACTATAACTGTCAATGTGAAAGTCAGGGATAAGATGAGACTGAAGCTTATGTAACAGCTCTGATTACTCTCACTATAACTGCCAATGTGAAAGTCAGGGATAAGATGAGACTGAAGCTTATGTAACAGCTCTGATTACTCTCACTATAACTGCCAGTGTGAAAGTCAGGGATAAGATGAGACTGAAGTTTATGTAACAGCTCTGATTACTCTCACTATAACTGTCAATGTGAAAGTCAGGGATAAGATGAGACTATGTAACAGCTCTGAAGCTTATGTAAGTCAGGGATAAGATCTGAAGTTTATGTAACAGCTCTCTCTCACTATAACTGCCAGTGTGAAAGTCAGGGATAAGATGAGACTGAAGCTTATGTAACAGCTCTGATTACTCTCACTATAACTGTCAATGTGAAAGTCAGGGATAAGATGAGACTGAAGCTTATGTAACAGCTCTGATTACTCTCACTATAACTGCCAATGTGAAAGTCAGGGATAAGATGAGACTGAAGCTTATGTAACAGCTCTGATTACTCTCACTATAACTGCCAGTGTGAAAGTCAGATGAGATGAAGATGTAACAGTTCTGACTCACTATAACTGTCAATGTGAAAGTCAGGGATAGGATGAGACTGCTTAACAGCTCTGATTTCTCTCACTATAACTGCCAGTGTGAAAGTCAGGGATAAGATGAGACTGAAGCTTATGTAAGTCAGGGATAAGATGAGCTCTGATTACTCTCACTATAACTGCCAGTGTGAAAGTCAGGAGTCTGCGGGACGGCCAAATCAATTTATATGGGACAACCTGCCAAAGGTTGTCCATTATTCCAACAAAAACAGGATTGCACAGATTAGTTTTTGTTGGCAGCTGATAATTTCACAGCTATTAGTTTGAGTTGAAATCTTATTTGGTGTCAATAAGACTATAAAGAATATGTCAGTGTGAAACCATCTTCATTCTTCTAATTCCGAGGCCTCAGTAATTTAGCTTATAGACTTCCATTTCAGATATCATTCATCTAAAAAAATCACATAACATGTCATAGGTTTTTCGAAGTATATTAATTTCATTACACTAATTAAAATGAATGGCAATGGGAAAATTCTAAAGAAAGCTTGAAATGAGAAGTAAAGGCAAACTCATCACAGAAATAATATTTCATCTCAGTATTTTATGATGAAAGATGATGAGTGTGAACCTCAGAGCATCAGATGAAACAAATTAGATAATTACATTCCACGATATGACCAGACACATGTCAATATTGTGAAGTCATACCAGCAACGCACACATTACACAAACTTTCTTCCATTGAATTTGTTAACTCACATCATATTGGCAAATTCATTTTTATGCCTTGGGCTCAAGACACTTTGTATACCGGTATATGAAACAGGTCTCTATGTATACACAAGTACAATTAGGATACATACCGGTACCTCTGTGATGGCTACAAGACGACCGGACACACTAAAACCTGATAACCATACAAGAAAAAACACACTTCCATTCCCAACATCAAATAAAAACATCTTTGATATTTTTAGAAAAAACACAAAGAGAATTTATTTTTTTTTACAATATTTTTTACATCAGAAAAAATTGCACTTAATCTTCTTTTAAAGTTATAGACTTTTCATTGAAAACAAGCCTCACAAAATTTCATGTAAGGGGTAAAAAAACCTTCAGAAAACATGGGATGAAATTTGAACTCAATTTCAGAATTAACAGTCTGACAGTCTCCTCCAAAAATATTAGTGTCAAAAGACGTGTCTGAAATGTTCTTTGTACGTACAATTTCTTTAGCTTATCAGAGGGAATTTCTCATCTCTCTGTTGATGTTAAAACCGTGGACTTTCAAGCGAAATGCTACAAAAACACATCAAAGGTTGTGAAACAACAACTTGGGCATCAGCTTGACTTCTTGTCCACAATTTCACACCATTACATTGTGAAATCTTTGGCTGATCTACACTCCTTTCTTCTTTGCAAATCTAGGTCTTTTCATCAAGGAAAAAAAATGCATGAAAGATTGAATTTTGAACTTAAACAGCACAATATCATGTCATTAATTCCAACGACTCCAGACTTCAACATGAGGGACAAATTGGTAAAGGAAGTCATCCAAGTTAAGGACCGACATGTGTCCAGTTTGCAAATTTCAAGGGTTCTAAAAAACATTTTTCGCTTGTCTCCAACACCTCCGATAGCATCGAGTCTACTGACCGTGATCTTTAATAAGCATTCAACACAGTCTGCATTGATTCGGCCAGTCTGATAGACCCAAGATATAGAGAAGTGAGTCAAAAATAGCCAATATACATCCCAATTTGCCTTTCTCATTCAGCCTCTTTGTGATTGCTCTGACCTTTGCTCATAAGAAGTGCAGAGATTTATTGTTGTGGGGCCACCTCATGTAGTGTTGATGTAACAAGGGTGGTATAAAACAGTCATTAATGAAGCAAGTTGAACTATATACTATCTATATGTCAAACTCATCGGGGACGTAATCTTCCTGTAGAAACCTTCTCAATCTTCGCCTGCACTGCCAAAAAGAAAGATTATTCTCCAAGTTATCACCCATTCATTACAAACAGGAATTTAATGCCATCTGCCTCTTTATTATGCTTGACATCAAAGGTATGGACTTTCATTCAGCGATAGTTTCTTGCACATTAAAATTACATACCAGGGTTACGTTAGATCTCAGAAGGAGCCATTGCCTCATTAGGATCTAGTGACCCTTCTCTGTCATCAGTTCAACAGTTTTAACACTTCAATACCGAAACCGTTTTCCAAGAGCTCTGCATCATAATCATTTGTATCCGTCTGAGTATAGCTGCCACTTTAGTCATTACAACACAGGAAGAACTATCTGTTTGATGTTTGGTTGAGCATTTCATTATATAACTTCACATTTCACATAATTAAGACCATTAAAGTCGTAGAATGTAATGTGTGAATGGTTTTTGCAGGAATTCTTTATTTCTTCTTTGAAAGTTCATGTAAGAATTACAGATGTGTGAAGAGAAACGACTGGAGAGTTCATGTAATTGTTGAGAAAACATAGTAAATTCTTGTATTATACAGTTCTTTGATGTCTTGAGAGTTTATAACCTGCCCCCTCCTTTCAATGCATCATTACATCAAATCAACATGGTTGGAAGGTTTATATAGATGTAAATCAAATTGTCAAAAGCCATAGGAGTATTTACGGTCTCATACTCGTACCGACCCAGAAATCGAATATTTGAAAAATCCACAGCAAGTCTAGTTGTGTCAGGAACTGCCACATATAATTCAAACAAAATCTTTTGGAAAGACAGGTGGAGGTTTATTGTTTAATCATTTACATTTTTATTGATAATGTTAGATCAAGTTGTCTGGATATAGGAATCATCCCAAGTGATGATGTCAAGCTTGTAACATGTGACAATATAATGCAAACAAAACTGATTGATAGAAGAGAGAGATCAATATTTTATCATTGTTTAAGCATTTTTTATTTAATGATAATGTTAGATCAAGTTGTCTGGATATAGGAATCATCCCAAGTGATGATGTCAAGCTTGTAACATGTGACAATATAATGCAAACAAAACTGATTGATAGAAGAGAGAGATCAATATTTTATCATTGTTTAAGCATTTTTTATTAAATGATAATGTTAGGTCAAGTTTGGGAGCATAGGAATCCCCAAGTGTAACATTTGACAGTCTGGGTTCGAACTGGTCTTCAGCAACCCATGCTTGTTGTAAGAGGCGACTAACAGGACCGGGTGGGCAGGCTCGTTCACTTGGGTGATGGGTGTCACCCTATCCCAGATTTGTAGCTAGATGCTCAGGATGTCAGTCACTGGTTTGTCTGGTCCTGGCTGGATTATTTACAGACTGCTCTCACATACGTGTAATAATGAGTACACAGTTAAATAACAAACAAACAAACAATGCTGCTTCTGCTTTGGGAATCATTGCACATATTCTGAAATTGAAATGAAATATTACCTTTGGAGATTTTTCAGTTTAAAAAAATTAAAACAGCATCTGGGCAACACTTAATTACGTAATGAAAAAATACAGACTGAATGTCAGTTTAAGTTTTCATACTTGCCATATCAATTCAAGTGAATTTATTAACAAAACAGGAATGTCCAATTCACTGAGCCATACCCCCATGTATCTCTGTATACTCATAACATCAGCAGGTGTTCACAAGATGCAAACTTAATCTAGCACCCGAGGTGGTGGGGTAGCTTAATGGTTAAAATGTTCACTAGTGCTGGTATTGGCATACAACCTGCGATACGATACATCATGATACTAACATTTTAGTCACGACGATATATTGCCAAAGTATCGTGCACTCAAGCTGCGATACGATACGAATCCTGATACAAGGGTGGCGATTCGATACGTATCATGATACTAAAATCTTTAATTCTAACACCAACTATAAAACACCTTAAGATAAAAACAAAACTATTTTAAAGTATTTCGTCAAATTCCGCCAGCCTTTTTTATTGTTCATTCGTAAATGAGACAATTAAGGTTATACATGGACTTTGTGAATGTTAATAACATGTGAGCGCTATGTTTGACACAGTTCCTGACGCAAGAATTTCTGAAAAACTTATGAAGGGAAAATAAGTACGGATATATTTTAATCATCAAACAAAAGTAAGTCTTTCCTGACAGATATCGCGATTTGACAATATTCAAAGTAAAGCATCGATGTATCGTGAAGAATCGTATCGGGATTTACGACAATGTAAAACTTTGTATCGATTCAATGTATCGGCGGCCCATGGATCGATGCATCGATGTGTATCGATGAATCGTCACACCACTAATGTCCACTCACCATACTGAAGACCCCAGTCCAAGTCCCCACATGGGTACAATGTCTGAATTCCATTTCTGGTGTCCCCTACCACAATATTGCTGGAATATTGCTAAAAGTGGCGTAAAACTCACTCACTATTCTAACCCATCATGGATGAATATCAATTGGTCATTATTACCATGACTTGAAAATAGCTCGCCAAGTTGGTCATGGATGATGTTATTTTCATGATGTTTATTTCCATGTTATATTGGCCAATATAGCGTGCTGCCAACAGATGCAGTCAATGGGAGGTGAAATTTCTAACAGATTTATGATAATCAACACTATGTTTAATGCATGAAAAAGTGATGAAAGCAAACACGTGTTTTATTCATCCGTGCCACCATTACCAGCCATGAAGCTGTAAAGTCATCATATAGTCGAGGCCAAGGCGGTTACACTAATCTCTTATTCAACAGCCCAAATATGGGCAGCGGTCTGAGATCAATGTTAGGCGCAAGGTGTGGAATCAAATTATTTCCCATTGCCAGCTTTCCGGAAACATCAAAGACAATACATAGTTGTATGGAGCTGAGAGGAAGGGCGCAATACAAGTGCATTCTGGGAATATTCACACTCTCGAATTCTGAGGTACGAGCCAATTTCTGAGAACAAGATTGGAAATGTCTTGGAGGAAATACCAAAATATTGTGTCTAGATCTGATTATAGTTTTGGTCAATATGTGAAATGGCATGGGACATCGCACAGATATAATAAATAAAGATGGAAAGCAATCGCGATAGTTGTCAGTTTTGTTACATATCTTGTTTTACCAAGGACATAAGACAATGGCAGCTTATAAAATAAATATGGCTGTGTCAGTGCCAATGAATATTGAGTGTATTTGTGATGTGAAGGACAATGGTCTGATGTCAGATAACTTCCAACTGAAGAACGATCCGGCTAGTATCTTAGACCTTTAAGCATCCCCTGGGTGTAATTTCATAGAGAAGTCTCTCTCCATCTTAGCCTCAGATATGTACTTGTTGATTCAGGAGTCTGAAGACAGTTATAAAATTGTATGTTTGATAGAAATAGCTTTGAACTTTTACCACATCATATACCACACAAATTTTCATTGAGATATTGTTTTATTATTTTCTTGTAAAACTTGGCAGTAGCAGAGTGAGTGAGTGAGTGAGTGAGTGAGTGAGTGAGTGAGTGAGTGAGTGAAAGTTTGCAGTCGCATCAGAATTAGCCATGTAGTGAAGAGACCTACTTTTCACATATACACAGTTAATTATATATGCTTAGATATATTTGACAAGAATTTCTATTTCACATTTCAGCATTACAATGTTATTTACAATTTAAAAAAGAATCAGAATGAGTGAATGAGTGAGTGAGTGTGAACCTGACTGCATGCCTCCTTGAGTGAGTGAGTGAGTTGAGTTTCAACAGTATTCCAGCATCTCCGACACATACCACATTGGTGAAACCAACTGTAGTATAGGGTATTTCAGTATACGTTCCCAAAGATACAAGGATAGTGCATTAGTCAATAAACTTATCCTAAGTTGCATAGTTGATTACAAAGTACAATAACCAATATACTTATACTAAGTTATGTAGTATGTTTACAAAGTGCAATAGCCAAGATACTATTACCATGGTAGTGCAATAGCCAATGTCATCTGAAATATTGCATGTCAAGTCAAACAAATCCATATATTTCACGTCATTTCAGAAATATCCATAAATTTCATTTCATTTCTAACATTTTCATATTTTTCAAGATAAAAAAGTCAAGATTGTCAATTGAGTCTAAGTTATTGATCATAAACATTCTGACGTGATTTCTGGAGATTTTATGTGATATATAGAGGGGAGTGAGTGAATGAGTTCAGACTGACGCTGCTTTGAGCAATATTTCAATTATATCATGGCGTATCAGATTAAAAAGTGTGTGGGAGAACAACCTTAAGTGAGACAGTGAAGGTGATGTGGGTTTAAAGCCATGGTCCAGATTCCTTCACTTCCATAGTGATGTGCATGCATGTGTGTGACTACTTGTACTTGTGCCACCTCCGTGGTGTAGTGGTTAGAGCGTCCGCCTGGAAACCGGAAGGTCGCGGGTTCGATCCCCGGCTGCATAATACCAAAAGACATTAAAATATGGCACTTCTTGTTCCCTGCCTGGCACTCGGCATTAATGGGTACAAGAAGGACTCGTCGGCTCGGAGTTAGTGTAATGTGTCTGCATGGGGTATTCATGCTTCACTGCGGCATGGTATCTCAGTGAGCTAGCACTATAAAAGCAGGTTAAGTCTGGGCTAGTACATGCAGTCATACATACACAAGCATGCATGTCGTCTTATGAGCGAAGTATTCTTAAGTACGAAGTTAAACCCCATTTCACCTCACCTCACTTGTACTAGTCTGGGCCTAGATTTTCGAAGCTCTCTTAGCGGCTAAGATAGTCGTAAGTTAATGTTAATGAATGGCACTTATGACTATCTTAGCGTTAAGAGAGCTTTGAAAATCTAGGCCCTGGTCTTCAGCTGGCTTTATCGTGATAGGCCACTGAGATACCGTCACTCAGTCTATGATGGACACCCCTCCCCGACACAGGACTCCAAGAAAGCCACAGAGGAAACCAGTCCTTGTTTTATGGCTTTAATGTCGGGTAATAATTATTTTTTTACAGCAACACCTTTTGTGTTAATAATTAAATAATAAGTCTGTGAAGCTATCATTGTTCACTTGTTTATTAATAAGAATTGACTTAGATATGTCTTTTTATGCTTATTGAGGTATAAACATAACATATTTTATATATACTGACTTGATTGACACGTCATTGTATCCCATTTGTATATACCAATGCTCATGCTGTTGATCACTGGATTGTCTGGTTATTTACTTTATTATTTACAGACTGCCGCCATGTAGCTGGAATATTGTCAAGTGCAGTATAAAAATATACTCACTCATTATATATACCTAAAAATATACCTCATTGATAACAGCAGAATAACCTACTCAAAAAATTACATAAAAACCAAATTTTTTCATTTGACAGTAGTCAGCGGATAATCTGTCATGGCATGAGTGAAAAACACGAATCATATGAGAAAATTGAGTGTTCTTTAACTTCTGTTGAGTAGTATATTTACTAAAGTCAATTGAAAAGTAACAACAATCCTAAAAACATTAAAGATTAGATTATTGCAGAATTCCTGCAGTTTTTATATTCAAAATCAAACTTGACATCACATTGACACAACCCACACAGTCCACGTCCGAATCTGCTGGTCTTAACTTGTGTTAAATGAACTCTAGCCTGACAGGGATTTTACTAGACTTAGACAGCAGACTGCCCAAGGGTAATTTAAGAGTCATAGCAATTAGTTCGCTATAGTTCCGAGACTGGTGAAAATTGGAAAGACTGGTTGTTTTCTTCCCAAATCAAGTTATGTTACTTAAACCTCTCATTGGAAATGAGCTATAGACCAGTTGGTTTTAACTCACGGTGCCTGCCCATGCTGGCCTAATAACAATTTCAGTCAACTGTCTGAAGATCGTCTGTAAGCAACATACAGCAGAGTCTTGTTAACTAGAACTGCTTGGGACTGTCAAATATATAACCAGTTTCCAGGAGAGCAGCATGATGAAAGTTAACTGGTAATCAGAATGAAATCAGTTCCAACATAATATGATATGTATAATGAACGCTTATTGCGTCAAAGTCTGAATAAGACAAAAATCAGGTTAGCACTAAGATATTAGAGTTGGTGTGCTCAGGTCACAAATCTGGTTCAGTTACGCATGTGACGTCGAGTAGTTGGATGGGTGATCATATTCGGCAAGCTGGAGCTTTTGAGTTTCCAGGGTTTTGTTCCTGCTCTATACTGAAATAAAATAAATACATGCATTGTCTCCTTAGACAAGAGACTTTGTTCAAGATATGTCTCTGTTCCACCAAGAGTTAATGGGTACCCAGTAGGATGGGAAAAGTGTACTGTCTCCTATGACAAACGACTTTGTTCAAAATATGCTTCTGTTCCACCACCAGTTAATGGGTACCTAGTAGGATGAGATACATGTATTGTCTTCTTAGACAAGGGACGTTGTTCAAAATATGCATCTGTTCCACCAACAGTTAATGGGTACCTGGTAGGATGAGATACACGTATTGTCTCCCTAGACAAGAGGTCTTGTTCAAAATCTGCATCTGTTCCACCTACAGGTACCCGGTAGGATGAGGATCTGACTGTTAACATTCTAGAACATCACAGAACAGCTTAGGTTGCATACCTCCCATGGAGTTGAGAATGAAATGTGAATGCAAATCAACAGACCCATAACTGGGATTGTAATATCATCTAGCATTTTCAGCAAGCATTCATGTCTGGAAAACATCATGGAATTAATACTGATGGTTCAGTTTTATTACCACATGTCAGGTAAATGTAAAAGATCAAGAAAATCTTCCCTCCAGAAATCCATGGCAACCTGTATATTCTAACACAGACTTACGACGTCACAGAGCTACGATCACTTTGTTGAACGAGACCCAGGACCCTAATAACGATGAATGACGGCTTCTTGGTTGACCACTAACATCATCTTCTGCTGCAGTATACCCTGTTAATGTTGTTTCCCTGTATTACATAATGGCAAAGATACAGATCTGAGTTCATCTCAGTTCCTGTTAAGAGAAACACATCACGCAGGAAAGATAAAAAATTCTCTGATGACAGATAAAACGAATTGTAACTCTATTTTAACACCGAAACTTTCTGACATGCAATAGTTTGAAAGTTTAAACAATAATGACAAATCAATGATGTTTTTATCAGCAAGTGTACTGAGCTTCTTCCTGGGACTGATCTCCTTTGTTATGCCACTTTGTCCGACTACATACTAGGAATAGTTCCGGCAAATGTCGTATCCGTGACGAGTGGGTTTGTTTGCCAATGGCAAGTTGGTAGATGTCAGCATGGACACCCCTATGAAATTATCTCGTTACTATGTCGATCGCCCATAGCTACACTCGCACACACTGAGTAATTGCTTCCTACTCGATAAAATTATCACGTCTATAAAGCAATTAACAGTTACTTGTAGTTTCAGTGGCATATCTGGCCAAAATCACATAGGAACCTTACCGAGAGGTAAATCATTGCCAATGGTGTGTCGGTATAACCCATTCAGCATTTTGTTCTCTAACTCAATTGCTCACCCCGTGAAGACAAGAATGCTAATCCAATTACCAGGTAACTGTAATTGGGTTTTAAACGCGCCAAATGCAGGCACGCGTTGTTGGTGATAGACTTTCCACTTACCATCGTCTGCAGCTTCTACATCTACAACTCCAGGCTATGCCTGTAGGTGTGTGTTCAAACCTCAGGGGTTCAAAGAACATCTCCAGGGTTGTGTCGATATTGTGGCAGGTTGTGGCAGGACCCTGTGACCCTGTGGCCTTTAGTTGTTAACGTCTGCTCCAATTAGAAACTACAACTGCTTGGCAGGACAACAAATTGGTCCTATTGGGAATTTTATGCTTATCAGCTTTGTCATTTATGATATCGAATTCATTTCTGTCTCTTTGCGTTCGCTCGGTAAGAATGATTGTGAAGTAATGTGTTCGCTGTCAGTCGTGAAATTTTGCTGAGCAGTAATTTTGCTCTGTGGAACAGCTCATTTGAAACTGCCATTGATTTCATGAAAAAGTCCTCCGCTAATACAAGTATTTTTTAGTGTTCAATCTGAAATTATGATGTTTTTCAAGAAGGTTGACGTGAAAAACATAATTTCATATATTTTGACATGCTTTCAAGATTGAATCCAATTAAACGGATATTGACACAGAGATGTAGTGATTTCAAGCTCGAAAGGCGATCATCATTAACGATAAGTATACTTTTCCAGTTAATGAGAGAGGAAATTGGCCTCCATGCTGTAAGTAAACAGTACTAATGCAATAACAATGTCATACATTTGGTGACAAAAGGGCAATCATGTGCCCCTTTTCACGAGACATGAATCAGTTACCAAGTCTCAACTATGGCAATCACAACACAAGGATTGTGATTGTGTTAATGGTACCTCTAAACATTAGTTACAAGGTTGTGATGGTGTTATGGTACCTCTAAACATTAGTTACAAGGTTGTGATGGTGTTTTGGTGTCTCAACACACTGTTAGTCCCAGTACTGAGATTGTGTAACTGTGTCTCAACAGGCTGTTAGTCACAGTACTGAGATTGTGTTGGTGTGTCTCAACAGACTGTTAGTCCCAGTACTGAGATTGTGTAGCTGTGTCTCAACACACTGTTAGTCCCAGTACTGAGATTGTGTTGGTTTGTCTCAACAGACTGTTAGTCCCAGTACTGAGACTGTGTTGGTTTGTCTCAACAGACTGTTAGTCCCAGTACTGAGATTGTGTAGCTGTGTCTCAACAGACTGTTAGTCACAGTACTGAGATTGTGTTGGTTTGTCTCAACAGACTGTTAGTCCCAGTACTGAGATTGTGTAGCTGTGTCTCAACAGACTGTTAGTCACAGTACTGAGATTGTGTAACTGTGTCTCAACAGGCTGTTAGTCACAGTACTGAGATTGTGTTGGTGTGTCTCAACAGACTGTTAGTCCCAGTACTGAGATTGTGTAGCTGTGTCTCAACAGACTGTTAGTCCCAGTACTGAGATTGTGTTGGTTTGTCTCAACAGACTGTTAGTCCCAGTACTGAGATTGTGTTGGTTTGTCTCAACAGACTGTTAGTCCCAGTACTGAGATTGTGTTGGTTTGTCTCAACAGACTGTTAGTCACAGTACTGAGATTGTGTAACTGTGTCTCAACAGACTGTTAGTCCCAGTACTGAGATTGTGTAACTGTGTCTCAACAGACTGTTAGTCCCAGTACTGAGATTGTGTTGGTTTGTCTCAACAGACTGTTAGTCCCAGTACTGAGATTGTGTAACTGTGTCTCAACAGACTGTTAGTCCCAGTACTGAGATTGTGTTGGTTTGTCTCAACAGACTGTTAGTCACAGTACTGAGATTGTGTAACTGTGTCTCAACAGACTGTTAGTCACAGTACTGCGACTGTGTAACTGTGTCTCAACAGACTGTTAGTCCCAGTACTGAGATTGTGTAACTGTGTCTCAACAGACTGTTAGTCACAGTACTGCGACTGTGTAACTGTGTCTCAACAGACTGTTAGTCCCAGTACTGAGATTGTGTTGGGTTGTCTCAACACACTGTTAGTCCCAGTACTGAGATTGTGTAGCTGTGTCTCAACAGACTGTTAGTCCCAGTACTGAGATTGTGTAACTGTGTCTCAACAGACTGTTAGTCACAGTACTGCGACTGTGTAACTGTGTCTCAACAGACTGTTAGTCCCAGTACTGAGATTGTGTTGGGTTGTCTCAACACACTGTTAGTCCCAGTACTGAGATTGTGTAGCTGTGTCTCAACAGACTGTTAGTCACAGTACTGAGACTGTGTTGGTTTGTCTCAACACACTGTTAGTCCCAGTACTGAGATTGTGTAGCTGTGTCTCAACAGACTGTTAGTCACAGTACTGAGACTGTGTTGGTTTGTCTCAACACACTGTTAGTCACAGTACTGAGACTGTGTTGGTTTGTCTCAACAGACTGTTAGTCCCAGTACTGAGACTGTGTAACTGTGTCTCAAGACACTGTTAGTCCCAATACTGAGATTGTGTTGGTTTGTCTCAACAGACTGTTAGTCCCAGTACTGAGAGTCCCAGTACTGAGACTGTGTAGCTGTGTCTCAACAGACTGTTAGTCCCAGTACTGAGATTGTGTAGCTGTGTCTCAACAGACTGTTAGTCCCAGTACTGAGATTGTGTTGGTTTGTCTCAACAGACTGTTAGTCCCAGTACTGAGATTGTGTTGGTTTGTCTCAACACACTGTTAGTCCCAGTACTGAGACTGTGTAGCTGTGTCTCAACAGACTGTTAGTCCCAGTACTGAGATTGTGTTGGTTTGTCTCAACACACAGTTAGTCCCAGTACTGAGATTGTGTAGCTGTGTCTCAACAGACTGTTAGTCACAGTACTGAGACTGTGTTGGTTTGTCTCAACACACTGTTAGTCCCAGTACTGAGATTGTGTAGCTGTGTCTCAACAGACTGTTAGTCCCAGTACTGAGATTGTGTAACTGTGTCTCAACAGACTGTTAGTCCCAGTACTGAGATTGTGTAACTGTGTCTCAACAGACTGTTAGTCCCAGTACTGAGATTGTGTAACTGTGTCTCAACAGACTGTTAGTCCCAGTACTGAGACTGTGTAGCTGTGTCTCAACAGACTGTTAGTCCCAGTACTGAGATTGTGTAACTGTGTCTCAACAGACTGTTAGTCCCAGTACTGAGATTGTGTAACTGTGTCTCAACAGACTGTTAGTCCCAGTACTGAGACTGTGTAGCTGTGTCTCAACAGACTGTTAGTCCCAGTACTGAGATTGTGTTGGTTTGTCTCAACAGACTGTTAGTCCCAGTGCTGAGACTGTGTTGGTTTGTCTCAACAGACTGTTAGTCACAGTACTGAGATTGTGTAACTGTGTCTCAACAGACTGTTAGTCACAGTACTGAGACTGTGTAGCTGTGTCTCAACAGACTGTTAGTCCCAGTACTGAGATTGTGTTGGGTTGTCTCAACAGACTGTTAGTCCCAGTACTGAGATTGTGTTGGTTTGTCTCAACACACTGTTAGTCCCAGTACTGAGATTGTGTAACTGTGTCTCAACACACTGTTAGTCCCAGTACTGAGATTGTGTTGGTTTGTCTCAACACACTGTTAGTCCCAGTACTGAGATTGTGTAACTGTGTCTCAACAGACTGTTAGTCCCAGTACTGAGACTGTGTAGCTGTGTCTCAACAGACTGTTAGTCCCAGTACTGAGATTGTGTAACTGTGTCTCAACACACTGTTAGTCACAGTACTGCGACTGTGTAGCTGTGTCTCAACAGACTGTTAGTCCCAGTACTGAGATTGTGTAACTGTGTCTCAACACACTGTTAGTCCCAGTACTGAGATTGTGTTGGTTTGTCTCAACAGACTGTTAGTCCCAGTACTGAGATTGTGTAACTGTGTCTCAACACACTGTTAGTCCCAGTACTGAGACTGTGTTGGTTTGTCTCAACAGACTGTTAGTCACAGTACTGCGACTGTGTCACAGCTGACTGTGTAGCTGTGTCTCAACAGACTGTTAGTCCCAGTACTGAGATTGTGTAACTGTGTCTCAACACACTGTTAGTCCCAGTACTGAGATTGTGTTGGTTTGTCTCAACAGACTGTTAGTCCCAGTACTGAGATTGTGTAACTGTGTCTCAACACACTGTTAGTCCCAGTACTGAGACTGTGTTGGTTTGTCTCAACAGACTGTTAGTCACAGTACTGCGACTGTGTAGCTGTGTCTCAACAGACTGTTAGTCCCAGTACTGAGATTGTGTTGGTTTGTCTCAACAGACTGTTAGTCACAGTACTGAGATTGTGTTGGTTTGTCTCAACAGACTGTCTGTCTCAACAGACTGAGAATGTGTAGCTGTGTCTCAACAGACTGTTGGTGTCAATACTCTCTGACTTGGTTGTCATTGTGTAGATCAGTGCTCATGATGTTAATCACTGTATTGTCTGGTCCAAGGTTTATTATTTTCAGACTGCTGTCATATAGTCGGAATATTGCTGAATATGTCGGTAAACAACAGACAAAGAGATACTTACAGATACTGATAGGCCAGGAATCATGATATGAACCAACTGGGATCCGTACCATCAAAGGATTTTTCTGTGAGGCTAAATAAATCTCACATAGCTTTAAACACATGGCCTGTCTGAACCAAAATCCATATTAAGCAATCAAGGCCCAATAATGGTAAATGCATGCACAGCAAATTATGGCACCATCCATCACAGGATCATCGATGCCCCAAAACATGGACAATCAGACTCTTACAAACATTTCTTAAAGATTTATCTATTGAAGAAAACAGTTCTAAACAACCGTCCCAGCATGTCACCTGAAGTCAACTGTTGCTGGGATTGTGGTAATGACACCTTCCTCTTCTGGAAATAGCCTCTAAGACATATGAAATTGGCTGTAATATGCGGAATATTTGTAAAATTAGATGTCCAACTTGAACTCACAGTAATTCCTCGACGGTCACAGCTTTTGTGTGATTAAGAATCATGTCTCTCCTGATGGCTGTTCAGTAAAGGGTTTAAGAGAAAGAGGATAAGAACACTGTAATCTAACATGGAAACGGGTATTAACACTTCTCACTGTTGAATGAAAATCGAAGGCTTAAATCATCTCTTGTTAGTCCTCTCATGCTGCAATGAGAAACTTTTGAAACATCTGACATTTGGCACTTTTTTCTTCATGAAAATGCCTCACTTAGGTTTTGTTGAGGAGAAAGCCTGCAGAATCTATAATTGTGCCATTTCAGATATTGGAAGCATCAGAAAGGGATGAATTTAGTAGTCAGCTGGTATAACTGGATGTGGTGGTTCAAGGTGTATGACATGCTGTACTGTTGAACACTGTGTGACATTGCCTAGATGCCTACATTGTATGACACTGACGGTGTGAAGTGGGATATATATATTGTCAAGAATCATCATTATTCAGTTACATGGTATGTTATACATATGAGAGTGGAAGATAAGTATAGAATTGTTGGTGTGAAGTGGGAGATATATGTTGTCAAGAATCATCATTATTCAGTTACATGGTATGTTATACATATGAGAGTGGAAGATAAGTATAGAATTGTTGGTGTGAAGTGGGAGATATATGTTGTCAAGAATCATCATTATTCAGTTACATGGTATGTTATACATATGAGAGTGGAAGATAAGTATAGAATTGTTGGTGTGAAGTGGGAGATATATGTTGTCAAGAATCATCATTATTCAGTTACATGGTATGTTATACATATGAGAGTGGAAGATAAGTATAGAATTGTTGGTGTGAAGTGGGAGATATATGTTGTCAAGAATCATCATTATTCACTTACATGGTATGTTATACATATGAGAGTGGGAAGATAAGTATAGAATTGTTGGAATGTGAAGTGGGAGATATATGTTGTCAAGAATCATCATTATTCAGTTACATGGTATGTTATACATATGAGAGTGGAAGATAAGTATAGAATTGTTGGTGTGAAGTGGGAGATATATATGTTGTCAAGAATCATCATTATTCAGTTACATGGTATGTTATACATATGAGAGTGGAAGATAAGTATAGAATTGTTGGTGTGAAGTGGGAGATATATGTTGTCAAGAATCATCATTATTCAGTTACATGGTATGTTATACATATGAGAGTGGAAGATAAGTATAGAATTGTTGGTGTGAAGTGGGAGATATATGTTGTCAAGAATCATCATTATTCAGTTACATGGTATGTTATACATATGAGAGTGGAAGATAAGTATAGAATTGTTGGTGTGAAGTGGGAGATATATATTGTCAAGAATCATCATTATTCACTTACATGGTATGTTATACATATGAGAGTGGAAGATAAGTATAGAATTGTTGGTGTGAAGTGGGAGATATATGTTGTCAAGAATCATCATTATTCAGTTACATGGTATGTTATACATATGAGAGTGGAAGATAAGTATAGAATTGTTGGTGTGAAGTGGGAGATATATGTTGTCAAGAATCATCATTATTCAGTTACATGGTATGTTATACATATATGAGAGTGGAAGATAAGTATAGAATTGTTGGTGTGAAGTGGGAGATATATGTTGTCAAGAATCATCATTATTCAGTTACATGGTATGTTATACATATGAGAGTGGAAGATAAGTATAGAATTGTTGGTGTGAAGTGGGAGATATATGTTGTCAAGAATCATCATTATTCAGTTACATGGTATGTTATACATATGAGAGTGGAAGATAAGTATAGAATTGTTGGTGTGAAGTGGGAGATATATGTTGTCAAGAATCATCATTATTCACTTACATGGTATGTTATACATATGAGAGTGGAAGATAAGTATAGAATTGTTGGTGTGAAGTGGGAGATATATATTGTCAAGAATCATCATTATTCACTTACATGGTATGTTATACATATGAGAGTGGAAGATAAGTATAGAATTGTTGGTGTGAAGTGGGAGATATATGTTGTCAAGAATCATCATTATTCACTTACATGGTATGTTATACATATGAGAGTGGAAGATAAGTATAGAATTGTTGGTGTGAAGTGGGAGATATATGTTGTCAAGAATCATCATTATTCACTTACATGGTATGTTATACATATGAGAGTGGAAGATAAGTATAGAATTGTTGGTGTGAAGTGGGAGATATATGTTGTCAAGAATCATCATTATTCAGTTACATGGTATGTTATACATATGAGAGTGGAAGATAAGTATAGAATTGTTGGTGTGAAGTGGGAGATATATGTTGTCAAGAATCATCATTATTCACTTACATGGTATGTTATACATATGAGAGTGGAAGATAAGTATAGAATTGTTGGTGTGAAGTGGGAGATATATGTTGTCAAGAATCATCATTATTCAGTTACATGGTATGTTATACATATGAGAGTGGAAGATAAGTATAGAATTGTTGGTGTGAAGTGGGAGATATATGTTGTCAAGAATCATCATTATTCACTTACATGGTATGTTATACATATGAGAGTGGAAGATAAGTATAGAATTGTTGGTGTGAAGTGGGAGATATATGTTGTCAAGAATCATCATTATTCACTTACATGGTATGTTATACATATGAGAGTGGAAGATAAGTATAGAATTGTTGGTGTGAAGTGGGAGATATATGTTGTCAAGAATCATCATTATTCAGTTACATGGTATGTTATACATATGAGAGTGGAATAAGAAGATAAGTATAGAATTGTGGCATTAAGTTTTTTGTATCACAATGTGTGATTACATTGTATGACGGTGAATGAATGCACAGTTAAACAGTATGACAATGCACAGTTACACAGTATGACAATGCACAGTTACACAGTATGACAATGCACAGTTACACAGTATGACAATGCACAGTCCTAGTATCAGAAATTGTTTAACAGAAAACCTTGAACATCACATTTCAATTCTCAATTAATAAAAATCAAAAACTTAACACATGTATATTGTTTCCTTACAGTAACTTTACCTAGCCAAACACATGTTAATGTCCTTCATTTCAATTATAAAATGATACTTTCCACAATTCTTATATCAACACATAAAGAAATGTCACCTGAAGTCAAGTGTTGCTGGGATTGTGGTAATGACACCTTCCTCTTCTGGAAATAGCCACTAAGACATATGAAATTCACTGTAATATGCGGAATATTTGTAAAATTAGATGTCCAACCACTTACAAAGGTAGGACAAAACACTTTATGTTTCTTTCTATTATCTTTAACATAGATTCCCTTTATATATAGATAAATATTAGTTTGAATTACAAAGTATTTCTAATTACATATAAGTAACAATTTTCTACACAATACATTTATGTAATGAAACAATCCTACCCACAGTACTTTGCCAAGCTACCCATAATGCCTTCGGTGTCTGGTTTCTGTGTATTCGCCATACTGAAAGGTCTTCAGACTTGATGTTTTTGTTGACTTCAACAGCTATCACATTCAATCATGTACTGCTTTCTTCACACTAGCCATTCTAACTGACTGACTGACTGAGTTTGGTTTTACGCCGCTTTTAGCAATATTCCAGCAACATCACGGCGGGGAACACCAGAAATGGGCTTCACACATTGTACCCATGTGGGGATTCGAACCCGGGTCTTCGGCGTGACGAGCCAACGCTTTAACCATTAGGCTACCCCACTGCCCCTAACCATTCTAATACCATTGGGGACTGATTGCTGATCTCAGCCTAAAAACATTCTCCCACAGGAGAAACTGTTTTGGCCCCCCCCCAAAAGTACCCAGCATGCTAAGGGTAACCCAAGGACACGACACATCCAGCGTGTTTCATACCACTTAGTCCTGGGGTCATTGGCATTCAGCAGCCCCCAACTGACCAGTCTAAGTAAACTTAGACTCAGTATTATTCGTACACTGCTAGATCTATACTGAGTCTAACGAAACCTAGTAGAAGGTCGCGTCAGGTAACCTTTTCAATTGACCAATCAGAACACAGCTTACCAAATCGTGACAGTGGACATTTGCACATTTTCGTTTGTTGGGAGATCAGTGTTGGCGACGGGAAAATCCATTTTGTAAGTCCTGCCGAACCCTAAATAGTAGCCGTTGTCTGATTGGTTAAATCCGTTCGTCCGTCTCGCCTTTGATTGGACGGTCATAGGTCGCACAAAGGTTACCTGACGCGACCTTCCACAAGGTTTTGTTAGACTCAGTATCTAGCAGTGTAACGAATAATACTGAGTCTAAGTTTACTTAGACTGCCAATTGACCAATCTTGTATCTCAGTAAATAATGTTTTCATTCATTATTTGCATAAAACGCTACTTTCCAGTATTCTTACATCAACACATAAAGAAATACCTGACAATATTGCTGACTCGGGAGAACATCAGCCTCTAAATACCCGAGTTCCTTCCCAGTAAGTGACATGGTCCTAACCCACATTTTCGATCCTACCCCAAATGTCATAACTTTTTTTTTAACATGTGTCTTTGGGAAGGCCATTCCAGTTAACAGGGTAAAGGTTTACGACAGATTTACAATTCGCCAGATGAATTAATGTTTGTTTGTTTAATCCGATTGGTTTGAAATTGCGGACAAAAAGAAAATCACAACTTTCCCCTAACTTTCTCACAAATCTAATTACACTGATACAGAAATGAAAACTGACAACCACACAAAACAATTTAGCTGGGAAAGAGTATTCAATGTCCCTCCAGTTATTTGAAACACACCAGTCTGGTGGTTGTGCGTTCAACTCCAAGCATGGTTGGGCCGACATTGCACAGTGGGGAGCTGTGACCAGGGCAGTGATACAGAGCTCTGCAAACAGGCTCTGTCAGAGAAGAGCTTAATAAAACCCATGTATCTATGAAAACACTGCCTGTCTGCACCAGGATCTATATTAAGAGTAAAGTCCCAATTATGGTAAGGCCATGTATATCTGAACCTCTGTCTAGCGTCCTTGGAAAGATTCAGGATTAGAGTGACCTGCCCCTATCTAAGTCTGGCACTTACAAATATTCTTGTACAGGGACGAGCATGTCCGTAACTGGCTACTTACAGAGTCAATAAGAAAGAAACATCCTGTTCGCTATAAAGGACCATGTAGACGTGAATACACACCACAATCTGTATTTCACGATGCTTATCAATCATGGAAGTGGATTGTAACCACTGCACTGAGTGCTAGATGTTATTTATCACTGCACCTTTTTTGAACACTCCAAGAATCTGGAAAGAAACTTAATCAATGTCAGCTGGGCTTCAAATTTTAAATGTCATTGATTGAATTTGTTGGTGTAAGTGACAGCGGCCCATCAGTGAAGTGGCTTGTCTGGTCAGTATTAGCCCTGACATAAGGACTGAACAGCACAAAATATTTTTTCTGGGTTATCAGTTCATAACTCTAGATATTTGAACCACCTTAAGACATTTTCCATCAATCAATGGCTACCATTTAGCATCCAATATTTGATAAGGGTATTTTCCGCTCGATATTTTTCGCCAATAGGGTTCTGTACACAAATCATAAAATGTTACAATCAATCATTGCTTTGGGACGCAGCTATGTAAACAATTGGATTAAACCTGACCTTTGGCCTCCACCAATCAAATGACAGCAAATGGTTTGACCTCTCTTTGATAAATTGCGTGGAACTCCATCTGTCATCCTTTGTCACATCTTATACAAACACTACAGACTTCTTGAACGACTGGACAATCATCTTCAACAAACTTTTCACAGCAGAAAAAAAACAAACCAAATATTTCAAAGCAATTAGTCTATTAGTTATGATCAACAGTCCCGCTATATCAGTGTCAAAAATACAAATAGGTATCAAGTGTCGAATTATAACACACTAAACCGAGACTGGTGTGATTCTTGATGTATGGAAGTGGAAGCCTGTTTGCTGTCTACGTGATCGTGAATGTTCTGTTAAGCTGTTAAGAAGATATAGCCCACAGCAACTGCCGTATTAGTTAATGATGAGTGCTGCCTCTTTGGCCAAGGGGTCAACAGCTCTCACGACAAATGGCAATCATTGAAGCAGGCAGGCAAAGAGAGCAAATCTGACACATCAAGTTAATCTTGATCCAAACTAGCCTAAAAAGAGCAAAGGCTGAATGATTTGGTATTCACAATCATTATGTCAACGTGCCCTTGCTGGCAATGATCACATGATATACAGTTTATAAGCTTATTAACTTACTAATGAACCTAAGATGGAAGCTTTGAATTCTGAAGAATATGTGTATTCACAATCATTATGTCAACATGCCCTTGCTGAAGATAATGATCACATGATATACAGTTTATACTAATTCTTCCTAATGAACCAGAAGAGCTCTAAAACTGAAGAATATTGTATTCACAATCATTATGTCAACATGCCCTTGCTGGCAATGATCACATGATATACAGTTTATACTAATTCTTACTAATGAACCAGAAGAGCTCTAAGACTGAAGAATATTGTATTCACAATCATTATGTCAACGTGCCCTTGCTGGCAATGATCACATGATATACAGTTTATACTAATTCTTACTAATGAACCAGAAGAGCTCTAAGACTGAAGAATATTGTATTCACAATCATTATGTCAACGTGCCCTTGCTGGCAATGATCACATGATATACAGTTTATACTAATTCTTACTAATGAACCAGAAGAGCTCTAAGCTTGAAGAATAATGTATTCACAATCATTATGTCAACATGCCCTTGCTGGCAAAAGAATTTGAATCCCACCTGGACATAATATAACCACTTGATTACAATGTTATATATTCAATCATGTCATAGTGTTCTAACGAGCACCACCATGATATTGCTGGAATATTGCTAAAAAGCGGCGTAAAACTAAACTCAATCTACCTTGCACTAAATCTCACAAACAAAGGCAATATCCGAAACCAAATCTCAAATCCTCAGTTAAAAATGTTTTTCACTCAATATAATTGGTGATTCATCACAAAGGATAGCCTGTAATATTGTACTGGATTGAAATTCAGCAAAAATTAAATTTTGTTTTATTTCATTGCACCATATTGTTTTAGCTTTCTATGATTTTCGCCACTTGGCCCAATGGCATGTCAAAGAGGTGAGGTGAGGTGAAATTGTGTTTAACGTCATGCTTGAGAATATTTCGCTCATATGACGACGTGCATGCGTGTGTATGTGTATGTGCAGCTGCTTGTACTAGCCCAGACTTAAGCTGTTTTGTTATAGTGCTAGCCCACTGAGATACCATGCCGCAGAAAAGCATGAATACCCCACTCAGACACATTATACTGACTCCGAGCCGACCAGTCCTTGTTGTACCCATTAATGCCGAGCGCCAGACAGGGACCAACAAGTACCATATTTTAACGTCTTTTGGTATGGCTCTCTGGGCGTACGCTCTAACCACTACACCACGGAGGCGGTCGGCATGTCAAAGAAGGGACTGGAGCTCACATTGTGATTTTCCCAAAACATTGGGGACTAGTTCCCAGGTGTCTATATTCATCTCATGAGTGAGCTAGATCTATCATCAGTTTGAAGAGTATTTTATATACAGTTTTCAGTTAAAACTTAATTTGAGTCACTGGTCCATCATGTGCTTGTCTGGTTTGTTGACATGTCGCTGGTAACAGAACATCAATTGTGTTTATAAATGTCTGGTTTGTTGACATGCTTACAACATACTAATAAGTTATTAGTAACAGAACAAACAGTCTGCATTAGTAAAACTTACAAATAGTCTGCATTTAAAACATACAAAGTCTGTGTAAAACATACAAAGTCTGTAGTAAAACATACAAAGGCATTAGTAAAAAGACAAATGCTCAGTAAAACTTACAAATAGTCTGCATCAGTAAAACAAATAGTCTACATAGTAAACATACAAATAGTCTACATCAGTAAAACATACAAATAGTCTACATCAATAAAACATACAAATAGTCTGCATCAGTAAAACATACAAATAGTCTACATCAGTAAAACTTACAAATAGTCTACATCAGTAAAACATACAAATAGTCTACATCAGTAAAACTTACAAATAGTCTACATCAGTAAAACATACAAATAGTCTACATCAGTAAAACATACAAATAGTCTGCATCAGTAAAACATACAAATAGTCTACATCAGTAAAACATACAAATAGTCTGCATCAGTAAAACTTACAAATAGTCTGCATCGGTAAAACATAAAAATAGTCTACATTAGTAAAACTTACAAATAGTCTACATTAGTAAAACTTACAAATAGTCTACATTAGTAAACATACAAAAGTCTGCATCAGTAAAACATACAAATAGTCTGCATTAGTAAAACATACAGTCTACATTAGTAAACATACAAATAGTCTACATCAGTAAAACATACAAATAGTCTGCATTAGTAAAACTTACAAATAGTCTGCATTAGTAAAACTTACAAATAGTCTACATTAGTAAAACTTACAAATAGTCTACATTAGTAAAACTTACAAATAGTCTAGCATTAGTAAAACATACAAAGTCTGCATCAGTAAAACATACAAAACATTAGTAGACCCAGCATCAGCAAAGTACCCAGAAAAGTAAGGTAACAATCCCAGCATTAAACAGCATTTGTAAAGGGAAAACCCCACACAGCACAAAAGATGTGGTACACACTCAAAATCCCAGACTATGTGAGTGAATATTGTATACCATAATATTCACACACTGTGCCTATAATGAAATGAAACCATTACTGACAAGCAACCACTTTAACCACTTGGCCACCACACCACCCCTTAGAATTAGTTATGTTTTATTTATAAGCCTAGAGGTTGGGATGACATTTTATATATATCCGTACTTTAATCCACTTTATCATCACTCAAATTCCTACAGCTCAGCTTACTCCCCTTACAATCCACCATCACAAGTTCAGTAATGTACCATAAATCATTTTCAACATAGGCTTAATCTTGTAGGATCTCCTTCAGATGTTTAGTACTCCGGCTGAACAAAACCCAAGTCATCAAAGTCCCATATGTAAGATAAATATATCAGTACTACCCTGTCATCTTTTTAACTTCCCCAAACATTTTTTCATTGATGGTGAATGTGCACTCAATGCATCATAAACTGACTTCACATTACGTTTCAACACCACCACTTCCTCTCAACAAAGCCGATTTCCTGGAGATCCTAGACTGCAATAAACCATTTTTAGCGGCTACAGGAAAGGTCACCTTTAGGCTGTCAGTTGTGTCTTATCCTCTGCATCATTTCACTTACAACAAAGATGTTGTAGCATCCCAAACTGGCTTCTGCAGGGTATATTGCCAGGATGAAATCAAGCGATATCTCTTTGGAGTCTCCAAGGGGACGTTGTTACAATGGAATTAGGGCAAAATGCTTTGTCAACCATTGTGATGTCATTGGTTACCATGATGTTACAATCAAATGACATCTTAGCCACTGAAGCTGATTTACACTTATAAATAATTTATTATTAACTATAATTATTTCCAAACTAAGAGGACTGAGAGATGACTTTAGAAGAATTAGAATCGCAACCTGCTGTCTTTTTATATCAAATATAGTAAACTGTGGTAATAATGTAACTCAAACGGACCACATATTTTAGTCCGTTATATCCAGTTTGTTGTACACATTTTGACTAAAATATGAAGATTGATCGCGACAAAAAAAATTGTGGTTTTTTAATCCATCATTTCATTAAACGTTCGATTGCTGTTAACATAGTATACTATATGTGAAAATCCAGGCTCAATTTAGGAGATGATAACCTACTCGCACCAGGTGCAACCTAAGATAAAGACCTAGTTGCACCAGCCAAATTCCAGTTGCAACGTAGTGTGTTAAAACGTCAGAGTTTTCAGTGCACATAAACATACATGTATTTCCATGATGTAGTACCCATGAAACCACAGCAACACAGAGACGCAGCTGATCCCTGTTTACAAGAGCTGTCATAGACAAGATGCGTCTTTGAATAGCAATGTTTCGGTGCAATAGCTATTTAAAGTTTAGAAGAAAAATGAGCGGACATATTTATGCTTATAATGTTATATTTATTTCTCAAAAAATGACTTGCACCTTGTGCAAGTTAGACTCATAACTAGGTTGCACTTTGTAATATTGGGTTGCACCAGTGCAAGTAACAAAGCACTAAATCGAGCCCTGAAATCTCACCCTCATCTTTTTGGAGCACCTTGATTCTCATCAGCTTGATCACATTTCAGCTGCAGCTGATCTACAAAATGTAACTTGGTTCTTCTTTCAGCAGAAACACAGTTAGTGTTAAGTCTTCATTTGGACATATTCCATAAACTTGCTGGTTCTGTTTGTCTGCATCTGATCTATGTCTACAAGAATCTCCTCTACTTTCAGCATATGGTCTGTATGATGATGGAACTGGCATCCCCTATTTCAACCCCCGTCCTAACAATCTCACCTACTACAGGGGAGACACAGCCATCCTGCAATGTTCTATACAGCATCTAGGTACTAAAACGGTAAGTGGTGTCATTTTTAACTTTGCAAAACTCAAATTCTGGTTCTAGAACTCCCATCAAAAATCTGAAGAACACAGTCAGTGAAATTATACCCATTAGTTATTTTGAGGCAATAGCTCATACTCTCACACACCTGGAGCCGGTGTGCTCTAACACATCTGGAATTGTCAACATAATTTTTTAGGGGTATAGTCTGGGCTGGAGGGGTATACTTTGGCCTGGTCCAGAATATACCCCCGGGGTATAAACTGGGCTAGCCTATAGTTTACCCCAGGGTATAATCTGGTCGGGGGTTATTCTGGGCTGCTACACCGGTATTCTTTTACACACCTGGAGCAGGTGTGCTCTCACACATCTGGAGCCAGTATACTTTAACACACCTGGAGCAGGTATACTCTCACACCTGGGGCTGGGACACACACCTAGAGCAGGTATACTCTCCCACCTGGGCACACCTGGAGCCAGAATGCTCTCCCACCTGCAGCAGGTATACTCTAATACCTGGAGCTGGTATGCTCTTTCACACCTTGAACAGGTATACTCTCACACCTGGAGCTTGTATACTCTCATATCAACAGTCACTATACACTAAAACCTAGAGTAGGTATATTCTCCCACCTGGAGCAGGTGTACTCTCACAGCAACAGCAGGTATACCAGAACAGTATACACTCATCACAATACCTGTGCTGCATCACAGTACCGTCCTGACAGACAAGCTATGTTATTTTATTTCAGTGGTTTTAGCTCATCCAAACTATCAGCATCTCTTATCTCATGTTTGTACATGTCATTATATCTCAATATACATAACATCTTTCTCCCCATGTGCTAGCCATAAGGAACCCCTTAACTACAAACATGCAGCTGGATGATCTCTGAGATCTTCCTCCCCACACAAACATAGATGTCTTCAGCTACACAAACATTTTTTGTCCCTTGTAGCCTGGGGATATGACCCAAACACATCCTTATATCAAGATGTGGGAAGCGGAAAAAACATTCACGTTTCCCCCGGCAACTAATTTGCCAAAATTTTCTTGTCAGCTATTTGTCTGGAATTTCACCATCACAACCTGCCTACAGAGAGGTGAACTTGTGTACATGTTGTATTGAAGTTTCTGACGATTTAATAACTTGGCCATGGAAAACTGCTAAAGATTACTTATCTGTCAATCAAACATACTGGTTCCTGCAAAACAGCACAGTATTCATGGACTGTATTGTCTGAAAAAATACACCTTAATTTAATAATGATTGAATGAGTTGTGTTTGACAGTATTCTGGTTTAAACAATATTCAAGTCATATCGCAGCATGTCAGCTCAACGTGGGGGGAAACCTAAGTGATACAGATCTTACATGTGGTGCTGATGAACCTGGAAACATACTCAGGGTAAATGGAGATTCAAACCAATGAACATAGGTTCCTGGCACACCCAAGGGACACAATTCTGCATAGCAGATTGCAGTGCCTTAGACTAGTTAGACAAGTGGGCCACCAATATATATGTGGAAATATAAATGAAAGTTAATCAGAAGCTCAAGGTGTGAATCATAAGGGATTCCTCACTACTTGGATTGATTGACCCCAGAAAGGGTCTCATATTGGTGATATATGTGGCAATTTCTAATCTGAACACTGCTGGCTGTTCAGCAAAGCTTCCAAAATGAAAGACAGATGGAGGAGATTTCCCAATTTGAGGCATTGGTGACAAAAATTAGGCCCAATGCAATTCCCTATGTTACTTGTACCATGTTCCCATGTCTTTTCAGGTGAACAATTGACTTGTCTTTGCATGTGTTTGTGATGGTGCTACTGGGGGCAGGATATGCTTACATATTTGTGAACACCTGGTGTCATCACATTAGAAAGTGATCTGTAGACACATACTCAGGATACAGCCAGAATCGTACAATCGACTCAGTTTTCCGCAGAGAATTCTTACAAATATTGAAAAGGTTTGTGTGATTTTATGATTATTGCCTGGAGAAGAAGCAGCATACTGGAAATGAAAATCTGTAAAATTGGGTATAAACTTCTGTTTGTAGTTCAACACAACTTTGCAGGGATGATGTTGTATGAGGGCCCTTTAAGTCTTTTATGGCCTAAATATTTTAGAATTAATCAGAACTTTTCGACATTAAAATTGGAAATTGTCAGATATATTCATATGAACATGATGAATGATGTCCTGTCAACATTTGGGACTTCAAACAAACAATGTACATATGTACGTATAAAATGTGTCAAATATTTTCCCATTCACTTCTTTAGTAATGTAATATATTTTCAACAGCTCAAGAGCTATGTGATGCTCTCAACAGCTAGGAGATGTTCATGTGTGCATGGACTAGCCTTAAGTAACAATAAAAATAAAAGGCTAACTCCTCAACCAGTTCCTTTTCCAAATACAGCAAGCTAAATAGTCCAACCCCATTTCCGCACAAAATGTCCACGGCCTGAAAATACTTGTGGTCACATTTAACATAAGTCATCGAGTTATATAAGTCAGCACTAACTACTGAAAAATATGGTCAGTTTTAATTACTGGATGGATGTAAATTTGATAAACACAAAAATCTAACACAAAATCATCCAATCACAGCTGTCAGATGATTCAGCCTGCACTGAAGGCTATGAAAACTTTTAACCTTTTGATGTAGTATAACCTTAAGTAATAGAGGGAAACATGATGATGACAGACCAGACTGACTGAGTTTGGTTTTACGCCGCTTTTAGCAATATTCCAGCAACATCACGGCGGGGAACACCAGAAATGGGCTTCACACATTGTACCCATGTGGGGATTCAAACCCAGGTCTTCAGCATGACGAGCCAACGCTTTAACCACTAGGCTACCCCACCACCCCCGATCAGACCAGAACTAAGAGACTGACTCGGCAAAATTGCCAGTAACATTACTGCTTAGACAAAATGATGTGAATGTGATCTCTTTTATGAACCATAACATTTTCACATTACTCTTCAAGACATGCATGTTTATTTTAATAACACATTGTTTTTCATGACACTCTGCATGTCTTGCAAACAATTTTCCGCCAGTAATTTCCCAAGTTATTTTCAAACTCTGAGGACCCTACAAAGAACAACATAAGAGTTGGCCTTTGAGAGAGGAGAAGGTGGATTGTGTCGTCTTTGTAATCTTTCATTTAAACAGATACACATTTAATTTTACTTTATAAGCATGGCCATAATGCATACCTAAGTCTACAAAACTGATAAATTGGCTTAGTTTTCACCATTTTAATAAATGCACTCCATGAAGAATTCACATGATGAAGAAAAGTCAGAGCACTGTGAAAAACACATTATTTTCCTGTAAATGTTCTGACATGATGAATGTGTATGTTTTAATTACAGCTGACAAATAAAGCTAATTCTGACATTCAGTTCTCTACACTGCTTTAGTAAAGATCTTTAAATTGCATATTGGTGCTATCTCTATGAGACACTGGATCTCCGTTTTTGAAAACTCCTTTTTTATACAGCAATAAACATTAATAGTTTTGTAGAAAATATCCTTGGGAAAAACAGAAATGACATGATTTAGGATTTCTATATTTCATATATCTGACTATATAAAGTATTGAATAACAATAGAACTTTAGGAATGGCTCAAAAATGAAATGATTTGACAAAACTTTTTGCAGATAAAATATTAACTTACAAATGGTCAATTTTATTGAATCCTTGTACTTTTTATTGATTGAATAGTGTTTTGTGGTTTTAGAGTGGAACTTTTGACTGAATAAGGCCAGGTCAAATTAATTAGCATCCAGGAACTGCTTCAGTTGAGCTTTGGTTTGAATCCAGCTGTGGAAGGGATCCTGAAAGCAAACACTGCTGCTCATAACTGTAGTAAGGGCAATGCTAAACTACCCTCCAATGGACCATTGCTTACAAGGTTCCTGCTGAAGACTCACTGCTGATATGAAAGAACACTTGTGATAGTGCCCTATGATAACATTTCTGAAAGTACCCTGTTGAGAGAACAATGCTGAAAGTACCCTGTTGAGAGAACAATGCTGAAAGTACCCTGTTGAGAGAACAATGCTGAAAGTACCCTGTTGAGAGAACAATGCTGAAAGTACCCTGTTGAGAGAACAATGCTGAAAGTATCCTGTTGAGAGAACAATGCTGAAAGTACCCTGTTGAGAGAACAATGCTGAAAGTACCCTGTTGAGAGAACAATGCTGAAAGTACCCTGTTGAGAGAACAATGCTGAAAGTGCCCTGTTGAGAGAACAATGCTGAAAGTACCCTGTTGAGAGAACAATGCTGAAAGTACCCTGTTGAAAGAACAATGCTGAAAGTGAGTGAGTGAGTGAGTGAGTTTGTTTTACGCCACACTCAGCAATATTCCAGCTATATGGAGGCGGTCTGTAAATAATCGAATCTGGACCAGACAATCCAGTGATCAACAGCATGAGCATTGATCCGCGCAATTGGGAGCCGATGACATGTGTCAACCAAGTGTTAGTCAGCCTCTTATGACAAGCATGGGTTACTGAAGATCAGTATTCTAACCCAGACCTTCCCGGGTATAATGCTGAAAGTACCCGGTTGAAAGAACAATGCTGAAAGTACCCAGTTGCAAGAACAATCCTGAAAGTACATGTTGAAAGAACGATCCTGAAAGTTACCTGTTCAAAGAACAATGCTGAAAGTACATGTTGAAATGATGCAAGTATCCCACTAGAGAATTGATGGAATCATTACATTTGATTGTGATTCATAAACACATGCTCATGATATCGTTCAACTAAAACATCGCTGAAAGTACTTGATGAAATTAGCTGACTAGTACAAGGCGAAAAGTGCCCTAGAATGTTGATGAAAGTAGACTGTTAAACGCTAATGTCTAAAGTACATTCTCACATCACGAGTTACATGACAGTTCAACAACAGAGATACAGCCCTATGTAACACAGAAAAACACAAAGCTTTGAAGCTTTCGTAAGTGTTTTCTCTGCAATTCATATAAAAAAGGTTTCCATAGCAAGGAAAAAACAAACCTGAAAGGAAAACAAAGGAACGATATGATAAACTGGATCCCTTTGAAAGTCATCTAGCTGTTCAAAGTTTCTTCTGAGTGGCATGTACCTAATTGAAAATGTTTGTGTCCCTCACTGCATAAAGAGCTCTACTGGGGAAGTGTTGAAGGTAGGACAATGGCTTGCCTGTGTAATCTTTAGTACCCAACTTCAACCTTAATATCTCATGTTGACATAGATTTTTCCACACCAAAAGCCTTTTACTCCAAATTGTTATATGTTACAAGGTGCAAATGTTCACACATGTTCATTTAGATAAGACAGAATATTAACATTGATGTCATGACTGTCAGTATTGAAATACTTGTCCTTGAACCATCTTGACATCAGTGCCACATAGATTAGTCCCCATACACCAAATGCTTTTTCATAAGAACATTTTACAGGCTACAATGTGTAAATGTTCAGCTATGTAAGTTCAGACAAGTAACATAACACAGCGCCCCGTGAAGGTCTGGGTTAGATCTTCAGCAAACCAATGTTTGTCGTAAGAGGCGTATAATGGGATCGGGTGGTCAGGTTTGCTGGCTTGGTTGACACATGTCATCGGTTCCCAATTGCGCAGATCGATGCTCATGCTGCTGATCACTGGATTGTCTGGTCCAGACAGAATTATTTACAGACCACCGCCATATAGCTGGAATATTGCTGAGTGTGGCGCAAAACTAAACTCACTCACTCATAACACAACAAACAGGCTTCACTGATGCAAGAATGATCAGTAATGAAATACATGTTTTTGAATCTTCATGACACCAGTGCTACATAGATTTTTTCCCCACACAAATGCTTTATTCCTCAAAACATTTTACAGGTTACTATGGTAACATTCAGCTATATATGTACATTCATACAAGTGAAATAACAACGTAAACAATATTCATTGTCGTCATAAGGATCCAAACACAATATTGAAATCATTGCCTTGGACCAATATGACATAAATGCCAAAAAGGTTTTCTTGAAATCAGATGTTGATGTCTTAAAACAGTGGTCAGAAAAAAAGACATCAATAAAAAGACAGTTCATAGACCTTTTCCATTTACTGTGAAACATGAAGCAGAATAGAATTTTTTAACTCTTGAACTTTAAAGAAGACATTGCATTAGAATATCAGATTAAACAGAAAAGATAAATGTAGTACTTACAAAGAAAACTCACAGTATGTTTAAAAGGGCATGTGAATGTTTTGTTAAAAGCTAAGTAATTTTTTATCTGAGAATAGCAAACCTTGCACATCACTAAAACACACCTCTGCCTTCTCAATGATAGACCAAAGAAACAAAGACAAATGAAAGTCACACGGAGTGTCTAGACTAACTTGAACGTCTTTTAGTTCCCTAATGTGATTTAATTAAAAGACCCTCTCTTGTCTCTGTACTGTCGGGAACCTCAAAGGCTAACATGTACAGGGAAGAACAATCACACCAGATTAAAGTGGCAGGTCCGTGAGCTTTGTGTGGATTGTATGCAGGACATGTAAAATAAATCAAAGTGTGCATCATGCAGGGCAGTTTTCATCAAGCCATCTGATTGCAACAGCCTAATATACTTTAATACAAATCTCAGATTGGTTCAAATTATGGAAACAAATTTCCAAAATGCTTTTTGTGAGTCTAAAATTCCATGGTCTTGGATGAATTTGAACATTTTGTCAGCTATGACGACAGTATTAACAATCAGTGCTGTTGTACTGTAGCTCACTTTAAAACAAATCTCAGATTGGTGTCTGATTTTCAAATCATGTAAAATAAGTAATGAATGATTTTTCCTTGTCTGAAATTCAATGCAGATGGTCTGAGGTAAATTTGAACTTTTTGATAGCTGTGATGACAGTATTGACAAACAGTGTTGTGCTGTAGCTCACCTTCACATGAAGTCAATAGAGACTGGACAATTTCAAATTTACTACCCAAGAAGCCATGTCCCTATTACACAGGCCTACCTGGTAGCAATTGTAGGGTTCGTGTGCAGCCCCACACAAGTGCCAACAATGCTGAGTTGTAGAGTACCATTGAAAGCAAATGCAATAGAATAGTGACTTGAGTTTCAGACAGGTGAGCTAACAATTATTTCTTTTTAAACACAATGGACACACCTGGGTAAAATTATGATGTACTGCTAAGACATCCTCATCCACCTCTTGAGACAATACTTACATACCATGTCATAATCTCATTTCACCCACCAGTTTAGATGTACTAAATATTTTGAAAATAATAGCTGAAAACATTTGGATTTTAATCGTGCACGACTAACCTCAAACCAGAAGACAAGCTGCAAGGTAAACGGGCATTGTGTGTCTAAATATTCAAACAACTTTTTGGAGGACAGAAATGGCTTTACTTAATTGCATCAAAATACATTCGTTTTCACTGACATTTTAAGTGGTAAAGCCTAACATTATTTTTTAATAGCAAAAATATATTTACATAAAATTCTTCTAGACATTTTATCAAAACTCATATACCACAAAATTAATGGATTATTAATGCAAATAAACGTCCCTTATGACAATTATGGATTCATGCAGTTATGTTTATAGAACTGAAGAAAAAACTATTTTTCATCATCTTGGCAATAGACAGGGGGATTTATGCACATATTATCACAAAACTTTCTCCCCAAACTTTGTACTAAATCATCTTTTTACAACTGTAAAAACACTTTTCTTTCATAATTCTGGAGTCTTGCTGATAAGACAAATGGAATACCCAACTGGTATTCAAAAACACACAAGAACCATAATAACATCATCACTGAATTCAATAGCATTGAAATTTTAATAATCCTACGACAACATAAATCTTACTAGATGTGTGTTTGATTCATTACCGCCCTTTTGAGGCTTTTAAAAGTGACATGTATGTCGCCTTATTTTCATCCTAAAGCATGACGCTGTAAAATCGCCATTTCTGCAGAGAACTGCAAATGAGTTCACATGATTTTAAAAATAGATTACTCATTCACAAGAAAGAAGGATGTGATTAATTTCACATTGGAGGGATATTTAGCAAGCGATCCCTCCCTGAAGTGCTCTTCTAACTCAGAATTGATGGTATTTTGTCTGTATTTTGGCACAGGAAGGATCTTCTGCAGCCTTGCAGATGAATACAGGATGGAATTCATTTGAGTTTCGATTGACTGACAGCCACACACATGGCAATGTCACCGTAGCTCTGACATCGCGGAGAATATTCATCTGGACGAATCTCAGAATATGTGGCACAGAGCTCTCTATTATACTCAGTCTTTCAATCCAGGGTTTAAGGAGTGCTTACAGACAAAACTAATCAAATGGCTAGGATCGATTGTCATGCATTCTTCTAAATCCTGGATAATATTCTTCATGTTTCAAACTGAATTACAATTTTGCCAATTTGGCAACAAATTGTCATTTTTCAAGCTGATACATTAACACCAAGACAGGCTGACCCATAAATGGCATCAAATAACTGTGAACAATGAGAACATGATTAGTTAATAAAAGATCACAAAAGTAAGACACTGAATCTTGGACTGAATGAAGACTTAGTGGAGAACTGGAAATTAACTGATTTTCATATCTTTATCTGACATAAAACATGGTAATTGAATTGAATATTGCTGGTCAAGTTACTTGACATATCAATTTCACTTCATGAATCCCTTTCAGATTTTCAAATCTGTGTTTAATAAAACTTATGACTGCTATATCCTGGCATGACCAAGGGAGGCAACTCAGTATGGCACATTCTAGTGCCTTAGAAAACTGGGCCAAGCTTTATGACAAAGACTTTGCTGAGCCATCAGTCTACCTTAACAAGACAGATGGTTCCCGTTTCCTTGTAGTCCTGGATTGACAGACACCCACATTATTGGTAATGATTGTCTGGGGGTCATTCTTTTTAGTTTCTTGTTGAGCTATATACACGCCCATGACATGTAGACTGTTTGAACCAATGGTGCAAAACAATAGGCTTGGTGATAACCTGTATATTATTCCCTTAAAGAGCACATGTACTTTTTCTCAAAGTACCCTTAAACTTTATTTTATATCCATCAAACTCACATAATGCAAATGTCCCCAAACAAATGTATCCCATTCCTACTCTGTTTCTCCCCTACTATCCATCTTAACTTACAATTATCCTGGAAATAAAAATAATAATAAACGGTCTTCATTGTAGAAATATAGTCAACTACAAATTTAAAAGATGCCATAAAGGGTCGACTGACAATTTCTTCCCCCAGGGTAGGCTAATACAGCTGACATGTGTATCTTGTGGAACAACCAATGGCAATAGTGCTTACATTTAGGCCTTCTCAAACATCTCTGGGGTGGTGGGGTAGCCCAGCGGTTAAAGTGTTGGCATGTCACGCCGAAGACCCAGGTTCGAATCCCCACATGGGTACAATTTGTTAAGCCCATTTCTGGTGTCCCCTGTCGTGATGTTGCTGGAATATTGCTAAAAGTGGCGTAAAACCAAATTCAGTCAGTCAGTCAGTCTCAAACATTTAGCTGAGTGAGTAAGTGAGTGAGTTGGATTTTATGCCGCTTGTAGCAATATTCCAGCAATATCACGGCAGGGGACACCAGAAATGGGCCTCACACATTGTACCCAAGTGAGGATTGAATCCAGGCCTTCGGCATGATGAGCGAACACTTTGACCACAAGGCTACTCCATTGCTCCTTCACCAAGCTGAACATGTAAGGAGGATAAAAATAATGTCTCGTTATCTTAGTCACTATGTCGGTATGGGCATAAACTGCTGCAATAAGTGACTACAAAGGTAGGTACTACGTCAGCTGCACATAAAACTTCCTCTTTAACTATCCCAGCATTTATCTCTCTAATACACATTGATAAAAAATACCAAAGTTCACCAAACAACAAAGACATCCACAGTGAGTTCATCATTCTCAAAGAGAGGTTCAGAGGCTGATATAAAGGCTTCAATCACAGGTTAACAAATTACTTAGTCGTATGTTGACGTTGAGATGACAACAAACAAAATTCAATTGTGGAACAATAAATCCTTGCTGACATGCTTTGCCAGGGGGAGACCTCCAAGTTTGGAATGAATACAGACCCATTAAAACCTAAATCTGGAAAGGTGAGCTGTTACTGCAACAAAGATCACTGGAGATGCTCATGAGTCTAATCGCCATCGTCTTTCCAACACATGGAAAGATAGGAAAGAAGCTGCTGAGTCTGCAGAAAATGGATTGGTTTGATCTCCAAGCAGCCTGAAAATATGGTATCGGGGGATCGCATTACGATTAGATTCCTATCACAGACAAACAAATTTTGAACCAGAACTGGAAATGAGAAAACCACATAAAAGAATGCTTAAATTCCTTTACAGTACTTTCTCGCGAAACTATTATGTCTTTGATGTGCAATTTGCTAAAAGCCAGACTCAATTTAGTGCTGATTTGGTGATTGTATCACACAGGGTAGGATGTGCAATAATTAGGTTTAGATTTGAGATTTCAAACAGCTCAATATCAAACATATTACATTTCTTTCTCATTGTAGAGAAAGTATGTGTTGAAACAACACTTCAAACCCATTGTCATATTGAAACAATCGTCTGGGCTAAGCTCTATGTGACAAAACTGATCCTCTGATTAAATGTGGCAAGAAACAGGGGATGCTGGTATAACCATCGGAAGACCTTTACAGCAGGCTTGCATTTGTATTTGGAGGACAAATAGGAAACTAAAGGCAAGAATTTATGGATGTAAACTTCTTTATTTTGAAGAACACAATGTTTCCAAGTATATCCTTTAGGGCTGGGACGGGTAACCTGGATACCCGGATGGGTGGGTAATGAGTTGGACCCGGGTACCCGTCTCAATACCCGGACCTGTTGTTATCATGTGACTAATAGATTAAACAATGTAATATGTTATTCTTTCATGATTAAAAGGTTGTATTGTCTTTGAAGATTTAGATATAATTATGCAGTCACCTGTGTTGAACATAATACATGGTTATGATATTGGAGAACTCGAAATTGTAGCCTCCGAGCTGAAGAATATGTTGCCATTTCTTGCAAATTTGATGTCAGGAATTAACATAATGGGTATCCGGATACAGTAGGGTAATAGGGCGTGGGGTATCTGGGTAGAAAATTTGGACCCGTCCCAACCCTAATATCCTTTCTCTTTCATTCACCTGATGAAGGAGTAGGAATATTCTCAGAAACGTCATGTTCCTCAAAATAAAGAAGTTGACATCAATAAATTCTTGCCTTTAAGTGTATAATTCATTCACCTGATGAAGGAGTAAGAATATTCTCCAAAATATTGTGTTCCTCAAAATAAAGAAGTTGTCATCCACAAATTCTTGCCTTTAAGTGTATTACTTCTAAATGCTGCTCAAAGACTCCATACGACATCAAATTGGAAAATGTAGGACAAGGGATTGAAGTAACATCCTCAATCCAACAAAACAGCAACAGGACAATTAGACATGTTGTTCACAGATGCTATGGTATCTGGTTAAGTCTATACATTTGACAGATGTGTTAAAGGTTCCGTGGAAGTGATGAAATCGATAAACATGTATCTGCACTAGACGTTCTACTGTCAAAGTATCAGAAATAATGATGTGGCCTTTACCTGTGAACATCTCAGATTGCACCAGTGTTCCACAGATGAGAAGCTCACGATGGATAACTTCAGTGATGAGGCTTGTTCAGTCCTGCACCTGTTATCAGAGAACAATATGTAGGAGCAGAGTATCATTTCATTAAAATAAGATTCTTTACTTTGAAAGTTTTCTAGGTGATGGTCTGACAAACCTTCCTGAGATCACATCACATCAATTTACTTCAAAACGACATTTTGTCATGTGGATGTTCAGCTGAAGGTAACTGCACATACTTTATCGGGAGAAAATTTGTATTTTTGTATCATGTGACAAATATTTTGTTTCCACCAAACTGCATCCTCTAGAGCATATATTCAACTGTGCCCCCCCCCCCCACACAGTATTACATATTGGTAGATGTCCATCACTCTTTGGTTGTTAAGGGCAACCAGTTCACTGTTACTTATGCTATTGACAACTGATGGATCAAGTGAAGTCAAATCATGAAAATAATCACAAGAGTTCAGATTGCCATTATGATAAATACAGAGTTGACTTGTGGATGATATATTCCTTCATCTTTCAAAGGGATGTTTCAGTACAAATGCTGGTACTGATGCAAGTACAAATGACCTGTGTCTTTACCAAGGCAAGGCATTCAAACAATAAAATACTGAAATCCAATTTGAAGTCTCAATGTTAATACTGCATCCAAAATGCCACTTATAGATGCTCAGTCATTCTGATGAAGATGAGGTATCTGGAAGTCTATGCAACACTCTCAACAGCTCATTTGGTGCTCAGGGGTGGAAATAACCCATTGCCCGACGTCTGAGTCCAGTGGGTTTTTTTCTGTCGGGCAAGCAAATTTGTATATCACACTGTACCGGTGTCCAGTTGACTTTCCAATGTTACTTATGTTGTTTATTTTAAAAAAATCAATGACCGGTAAAGTGGAAAAATTATCAGGGCAAGTGATTTTACATGTGCCACTGTTCCGGAGTACACTAGCAATTTTAAAGTTATTTCCACCCCTGAGTGCTGCTACCACAGGAAACAATGCATCACAACTGATTCATGAATCTTCAAGCAGATGGTTCAAACATTAAGTTATAGTTAGAACTCCAATGTTTTGTTTGAAAATGTAAAACCTGAAGGGTTTGCATCTTTAAACAATACCAGGAATGGTCTTATTACTAACTTATACACTGTCTAGATTCAAAAGAAAACTAAAAAGAAAGGAAACATCACCATATAGTGAAGCAATAGATTATTTGTGGAATGAAATGAATTTGATGTCAGCTGCTGAGGTTCAGACTGTGTTCAGACTACAGAAAAGTTATCATGACACATCAGATTGAACATCCTTGCAACAACAACCCCAGTAGTTCAATGGGTTTTGGTTTGGTTTGGTTTGTTGTTTAGGCCAGACCAATTTTATTTCTAATTTTACGTATTTTTGTCCTCAGAAAACCTAAAGGCAGGAGGGAAAAAAATTAAAAATAAATAAATACTAAAAGTATATTACTTTTGGCAATTTATGAAGTGTATATGATGCAAAACACAATCTAACAAAACTTTTCTTGTAAATTTACATGTTTGACCAATAAAACATTAGGATTTTATTTTTTGAGCAGGGAAAATTAAATTCTTTTTTTTCTTTCTTATTCTTGAAAAAATACGACAGGCGGATCCGTAAAACAAGAAATAAAATTGGTCTGGCCTTAATGTCACACTTAGCAGTATTGCAGCTATATGGCGGTGGTCTGTAAATAATTCAGTCTGGGCCAGACAATCCAGTGATCAACAGCAGGAGCATCGATCTACGCATTTGGGATACAATGACATATGTCAACCAAGCCAGCGAGCCTGACCACCCAATCCCTTTGTCACCTCTTACATCAAGCATGGGTTACTGAAGATCAATTCTAACACTGATCTTCACTGATACTGGTAGTTCAATCGGAAAATAGTGGATTACAGTACCAGCCATGATATGTGAAAAAAGGAATATTTATGTAAAATAAATCGAAACTTTAAGCCAATTAAAAATCAACATTAGATGTTTATTCAAAGGTTGTTCATACAATTCAACTAAAAAAATCAGGTCCTACAATTCAAATGTAAAACCTAACTGCTCACAGTTGGAGACTACCAGCACCTTTCACAATGTTACCATGAGACGCATACAATATTAAGGGCAAAAAAGGGAGTATGTACATGTATATAAATTGTGCAAGAACAGCATTTTTGTAAAATTATGATGTCAATGGCAGCCATCTTGTAAATCAAAGATGCCATGAATCAATATGTGATGATGTTTAAAGTTTATCTTAATTGTACATAACATGTAGTTTTCTTGTACCCTGAATGATGTTATCTTTTCTAAGATGCTTTACAAAGAAGATCAAAGCAGTGATAATCAAACCTTTTCAGTTGTATCATAATTGGCTTACATCATGATGCTGTTCTAATAACCTCCCTCCGTGATCTAACATATCCTTTAGTGATGATGTTCTGTTATCACCGTCAATCAATGTCGCATCAATCGCGTCAACATCAATAATGGCTCCCTCATATTTTTTCACAATGATGTCTGATAAAACACATCATGGCGTTAACAATCATGAAGAAATCGCAACAAGACTATCAAATATCACAATGATGACAAATTGCCCTGTTAAAAGTTAAAACTCTACCTTGTTAAACAGAACCGATGCTTTCATTCCACGTCCTATTTCGGTTCCGTAATTAAATTGTTGCCGTTTTCACCAGCCCTTGGGAGTAAACTGTCTTAAAAAGATGTCAATCACCTCCCACACTGAGAGGTCATCCCAGACATACATAAACCACTTCGTCCCTTCCACACAGCCACTAACGTGACAAACTTGTCTGAGGTGGGAGTTGGTACTCCATGAAACATTTTACAAACAAAAATACAAATCATCCTTGATGCAGCTCGAGACTTTGGAAAGTAAGACAGTGTATATGTAATAAATGTGACATATTTAATTCGAAACTACAAGTACTTGTTTTATTTTGTTTAACGTGTATATCAATGTAAGTATGTAGGCAATAGGGGAAAACGGCCAGCCAGTTATCTTTGTTCATGGAGATACAATTTAAATTGCTACTAACTGAATATTTGATTTTTTATAAAATCTCCAATTAAAAAGTTGAATTATATTTTGGAATCTGCCCTACTTCTATCTGCAGGGTAATAATGAATAGTTTTGTTGTAATACTTCAAAGGACTTGTGTGTTATTTTATCAGGGTTTATACTATACTGTGTTACAGATGAGGTGAGGTGAAATTGGGGTTTACGTCGTGCTTGAGAATATTTTGCTCATATGACGACTTGTATGCGTGTGTATGTGCATGTGTGGCTGCTTGTACTAGCCCAGACTTAAGCTGGTTTTATAGTGCTAGCCCACTGAGATACCATACCGCACTGAAGCATGAATACCCCACTCAGACACATTATACTGACTCCGAGCCGACCAGTCCTTGTTGTACCCATTAATGCTGAGCACCAGGCAGGGACCAACAAGTACCATATTTTAACGTCTTTTGGTATGACGCGGTCGGGGATCGTACCCGCGACCTTCCGCTCTCCGGGCGGACGCTCCAACCACTACACCACAGAGGCGGTCTAGTGTGTTACAGAAGTCATGGGAATAGAGCAAACTACTAGTATGTTTCATAAAAAAAATCTAAGTTTGTAAATTAAGTACGTGAACACTTATCTACTTAGAGGACATATTGAGATAGCATGTTTATAGTGTAGAAACCGGTTTGTGTGTTGACATTTTCCCAACTTCAATATCTTCAGCATCCATATACGAGTAGAAAATAGAGGTTTCACACTGCTCGTAACATTACTAAAGTCACAACTAATGGGATCAGGTGGTCAGGTTTGCTGACTTGGTTGACGCACATGTCATCGTATCCCAATTGCGTAGATCGTTGCTCTTGCTGTTGATCACTGGATTGTCTGGTCAAGACTCAATTATTTACAGAACGATGTCATGTAGCTGCAATACTGCTAAGTGCGGCGTTAAACACCAAACAAAACAAACAAAACTAAAGTCACATCACCGTGGCAATTTAAAAAATCTTTACCATTATGTTGTCAACACATCCTGGAACAACTAGGGGACATAACTCTACTGAGGTAGTTGTGGTCATACTGAGCTATGAGACCCAGAAAACCCTCATGGGAACAGAACATGAATCTCACAAACCTACAAAGGTTCATGTCAATTGTAGTTATGTATTTGTCAAACTGGGTGATTAATTACACTGATGTCTACGTGAATTAGTTACACTGTCATTACAGAGGATGTGTTGATAGATTACTGTTGTCCAGTGTTCTCACTGATAGATGCCAGATACATTATTCATAGCTGTATATGGTCATCTGATTGGTAACCATCAAACCACTCAGTGAATTACTTTAAATCTTGAACTTAGCTCTGCACGCTGATCAAACTTATGTTACCACAGTACTCTCCTCACCAACAGAAAAAACTCTCGTGCTTCAAGTTATTTACAGTGTAATCTGCAGTTTTTAATCATCACAAAAAAGACATTCTGAAACCAGCAGACTAACCAGCAGACTAATTTCAGTTCGTGATGATATTGGAGAAGAAATATATCATACAGATAATAGTTATATCTGAATCATGAAATCTCGGGGACTTGATCTTCATCTTTCGAAAATCTCCTTCTTGTGGACTATCATGAAACTAAACAGCAAAGTTGTGCCTTCCCAAAAATTATTATTTTGCATATTATGCTTGCCTTCCTCTTCAGCCCATCATGCTCTCACTGATGCCGTATTCTTGCTCATCATGCTCTCATTCCTTTGTGGTACTCACTTTATGCTCTAATATCTTAGAACTGCTCTTCATCTATTCTTCCTGTACATCATGCTTGGTTGTTGCTCACCAGGCTCTGAGTCCTATCTACCACACTCATTGCTACTCATGAGGATGCTCTTGATGCTCTCAAACCATCTCATCATCTATTCTCCTTCCTGTACATCATGCTTACTTGTTGCTCACCATGTTCTTAGTCCTATCTACCACACTCATTGCTACTCTTGAGGATGCTCTCAAAACTGTTCATCATCTATTCTTGTTCCTCCTCACCATACTTAGTCCTTTCTTCCACACTCATTGCTACTCATGAAGATGCTCTCAATGCTCTCAAAACTGTTCATCATCTATTCTTGTTCCTGCTCACCATGCTTAGTCCTTTCTTCCACACTCATTGCTACTCTTGAGGATGCTCTCAATGCTCTCAAAACTGTTCATCATCTATTCTTGTTCCTGCTCACCATGCTTAGTCCTTTCTTCTACACTCATTGCTACTCATGAAGATGCTCTCAAACCAGCTCATCATCTATTCTTCTTCCTGTACATCATGCTTGGGTGTTGCTCACCATGCTGTCAGTCCTATCCACCACACTCATTGCTCCTCATGAGGATGCTCTCAATGCTCTCGATGCTCATCATGTACTCTTGTTCCTGTTCATCATCCTTTATTTCTAGTCCATCATTATCTAATTCACAGTCATCATGCTCTCATTCCCTCTCATCATCACCTCTCTAGTTTCCATGAGGAACAATCAATCAAGACACTAACACACATTTGATGCAAGGTCTTAGCAGCAACAGATATTGTGCATGTATGACAGGAAGCTGATTTCATTGAAGAGAGTCCATATTGAAAGCCACACAATTTCATGCTTGAGAATACAGCAACCTTTTCACCTATCCTGTATGTAAGTGATTTTGGCCCTGATGAAAATAAAACAGTTCTCATGTTCTTGGTTACATCAAACACTTTTAAACTGATTAGGACCCCCAGTGCTGCCATATTGGTTATAAAGTTGGCGGGTAGTTTTTGTCAACAGAAACCGTTAACATAGTAGTCTAGACGGTCCGTCATCCGTGGACTGTGGCCAATGCTTTTTGCTGATTAATTACATAGTAAATTTGAAGGATATTGATTATGCTGGAAGGACATGCGATATATCATGCAATGAAATAATTTAGAAGTGCCAAGGGAATCGCTTGGCCATAATGAGATGATATAATGTCAGCAGGACACCACGCGACCTAACTACACATTTCTCTTGGGCTTACTTCGCTGCAAAATGAATGTTCCTGTCTAACTTGCTGAATTAAACTTTGAAATATACTTGGGTGATACAATGTTATGGATGCAAAGAAATAAAGTATTCAGTTTTATGAGACACTGTTCTTTCCTTTTCAACATTGTTCTCACCTCGGAATTGAAAATTATACACAGGTAAGTGAGTTCGGTATCCATGGACTTAAATACAAGATGTCATGCGATCCCAATTCTATGTGAGCACTTCGACTACTGAAGCTTACATTTGCAAGATGAATAGGTAGGGAGCGGGTGAATGAGTTCAGATTAAGGCCGCTTTGAAAGTATCGGACTTCCTCTTTTAAATGCCCGGTCATTAGATTTACCCCCACCACATGGCAAAATGTTTTTTTGGTATTTTTGACTGTATTTAGAAGTTTCTGCTTTGGAAACAGTTGTTCATCAAGGTGAAAACATTATATAATGATACTTAGAAGGCACTTTTACGAAAAAAACGTGAGATTTAATATCCTGGCCATGAGAATGTGTTTTTCATTAAAAGAAAGCGTGAAACACGGCAAAAACGTGAGGGTTGACGGGTTACTTGACAAAAAAAGCAAATATTACACTACATATTCCTCGAACCTGTGACAATGTGCCAATTATACTTTGGACAAGCTTTAGTAGTACAACTTTTATAAACCTCTGAATATTCACCCCTGAAGGGACCCGGATGACACATCATGAGCCGATGGGGGCCATTCAAACCATGCATGCACTGGTCACCAGAGAGCATAAAATGACAAGCGATGCACCAGTTGGAACATAAGTATTCCCTGACATGCACAAATCTCATCACATTGAAGTCATTCTTTGCGTAACTGTATTATTAATCAAATTTATGAATCAGCACTCAGTTGACCAGAAAGGAGCGATTTAAGGTCATCTAGTTTGATGCTTATGACTGTTATGTCACAGAGTGTCAGCTTGATGTTGGAGATATGGACATTGTGGTGGTGTACTTTGAACAGTACATCAGTTGTTGGTCAGATTGATGTTGGAGATATTTTCTTCTTTCAGTGGCATTTTAGAAGTTAGGAAGTACAACATAGTAAAACTTTATGGATAACAACTTCTTTATTTCATGAGTATGACATGTAAATACAGATTTCTGCTTGACAACGGTACAAGAATCAGTATAGAAACATTACACTCACAAAATGAAAAAGCTGTTATCCACAAATTTGTCTATATAGTATATCAACTGTTGTTCAGCATAATGTTGGAGAGATGACCATTGTGATCATGTGCTTTCGTGTGATCGTGTGTATATCAATTATTTGTCATCTTGACGTGGGAGGGTTACTCATTGTGATGGTTTAAACTTTGAACAGTATATCAATTACTTGTCAGCTTGACGTGGGAGGGTTACTCATTGTGATGGTTTAAACTTTGAACAGTATATCAATTATTTGTCAGCTTGATGTGGGAGGGTTACCCATTGTGATGGTTTAAACTTTGAACAGTATATCAATTATTTGTCAGCTTGACGTGGGAGGGTTACCCATTGTGATGGTTTAAACTTTGAACAGTATATCAATTATTTGTCAGCTTGATGTGGGAGGGTTACCCATTGTGATGGTTTAAACTTTGAACAGTATATCAATTACTTGTCAGCTTGACGTGGGATACTCATTGTGATAAACTTTGAACAGTTATCAGCTTGACGTGTCAGGGTTACTCATTGTGATGGTTTAAACTTTTGAACAGTATATCAATAAATTGTCAGCTTGACGTGGGAGGGTTACCCATTGTGATGGTTTAAACTTTGAACAGTATATCAGCTTGACGTGGGAGGGTTACCCATTGTGATGGTTTAAACTTTGAACAGATTGTCATTTATAACACTGAGTCTGCTTAATGATGACAGGATGGGCAATGTGACAAAGGATGGGAACTTTGATGTAACTTCAAGTATTAGACCATGGATCATAATCAAGTCAAGTCTAGGATTCCATGGACACTAAACAGCAATATTCTAACTGCCAGAGGTCGTCAGTCTGAAGATAAACGTATTCTGAGTGATCGTAGAATGTCATCTAATTAGAGATGCACAATATTACCAGTTTGTACATGTATTTTGACAATAGCAACATCATACAAAATCGTGGATGACTACAAATTTCAGAAGAAAGATATAATGATACACGTTACATATATCTCAACAGATGTATCAACATATTGCTATACAGAACTCAGGCCAATACCCATCAGTACTCTTTCTATGTAATCAGATCATTTTTCCGGCTTGTACCTGCTTCAGGTTTAACTGCAGAACTTCAAACCCAGCAGATGAACACTCAGCTAAAGGATGGCACTCTGAACATCTTAGTGAGTGATTGAGTTAGTTTTATGCCGCTTTTAGCAATATTCCAGCAATATCATGGTGGGGGACACCAGAAATGGGTTTCACACATTGTAAGGAATTTAACCCGGGTCTTCGGCATGACGAGTGAGGTGAGGTGAAATTGGGTTTAACGTCGTACTTGAGAATATTTTGCTCATATGACGACGTGCATGCGTGTGTATGTGCGGCTGCTTGTACTAGCCCAGACTTAAGCTGGTTTTATAGTGCTAGCCCACTGAGATACCATGCCGCAGTGAAGCATGAATACCCCACTCGGACACATTATACTGACTCCGAGCCAACCAGTCCTTGTTGTACCCATTAATGCCGAGAGCCAGGCAGGGACCAACAAGTACCATATTTTAACATCATTTGGTACGACGCGGTCTGGGATCGAACCCGCGACCTTCCACTCTCCGGGCGGATGCTCTAACCACTACACCACGGAGGCGGTCTCGGCATGACGAGTGAATGCATTAACCGGTAGGCTACCCCACGGCCATTAGTCTTGATGCCTACAGCCTCTTCTACAAATACAAGACAACAGGGATGGTTTGGTTTGGTTGTTGCTTAATGCCACACTCAGCAATATTCCAGCTATATGGCGATGGTCTGTAAATAATCAAGCCTGGACCAGACAATCCAGTGATCAACAGCATGAGCATCGATCTGTGCATTTGGGAACCGATGACACGTGTCAACTAAGTCAGCAAGCCTGACCACTTGTTCCCGTTAGTCGCTTCTTACGACAAGCATAGGTTACTGAAGATCAATTCTAACCCCGATCTTCACTGGTTACAACAGGGATGAATTTACTTTGCTCTAAGATAGTGCTGGATATCATAAGATCATACATTTTCGTCAGTTGATTCTTACCCATATGCCTAGCTGTGGGATCGAGTGTATGATTAGTATGGAATCTATCATTTCAGCGTCAGTTTCTCAGGGTTTCTTGTTATAATCAGCAACAGCAGCAGCACCAATTACTCCAGCTTCTTGTACAAAGACATCATTATTCAGTTGCATATCAGAACAGCAGCGAGTACAATCAGTGTCACATGAAACCTACGATGTCTGGTCTTGAGATAATGCAGGTCTTCTTGTCGGAATAGTTTGTGGAATGTAGCAAATTGTAGGTTTTAAACACAAGGCAATGACATTCCTTGTACGCAAGTCTTTGTATAGAAGATCACACTTACATAAATATGTGGGAAATCTTACATGTATCATACTGATCCATTGTAAGTCAAACTTTTAACTTAAACTTAGAAAAATACTTACGATTCATAAAATGTTAACAAAAACATTCAGAACTTAATGTTTTTCCTTCTTTTATGGATTATTAAATCTACTGATATACTTTTTTTATAAAATATGTTGTAGTTAATAAAAAAATTTTACCTAATGCTTAGTATTGTTTGTATTACTTAAACAATCAGTACCTTCATGAAATAGATTTAATAATCCATTAAAGAAGGAAAAAATAAGTTTCCTTATATCATAAATACATTTTTCTAATGGCAAATGCAGGAAGGGAATACCTGCTCTTTCTACCAAACATAAACATCTCCACTGATATTTTTGGCGAGATTACAAGTCATGCTGTGGCTTTTTCAAAATTGTTGATTCACAAAATATTTTGCTATTAAGTAAAATAGCACAAGTAGCCTTGTGGTCAAAGCGTTCGCTCATCATGCCGAAGACCCGGGTTCCATTCCCCACATGGGTGCAATGTGTGAAGCCCATTTCTGGTGCCCCCCCGCCTTGATTTTGCTGGAATATTGCTAAAAGCAGCATAAAACCATACTCACTCACTCACACAGTATCTATTGCCAATGATACTAGCTAAAGTTTATCAATCTGTAAGAAAATAAGCGGAATATTGTTACAATTGTAGCTGGGTTTTTTCGTAACTCATTGTAGCTGATTTCCACAGCTGAAGATTTTAATTGTCTTTAGTGGAGAGTGAAAAATGGTCTAAGGCCACATTCAAGATTATTGCACTGACATAGTGTGTCTGTTGGTTCTTGTCGAGACTAAGGCCAGTTTGATAGAGTTGAGATACCATGCCACAGTTTAACAAAGTTGCTCCTTTCATACTTCATACTGTCTCCCTGTGACATTAGCTGGAACACCGCTAAACTTAACTCACTCACACTGTCTCCAAGCAAACCACAGGCGGTGGGTTAGCCTAGTGGTTAAATCATTCACTCATCACGCTGAAGGCCCGGGTTTGATTCCCCATATGGTTACACCCATTTCTTGTGTCCCTGCTGTGATATTGCTGGAATATTGCTAAAAGCGGCGTGAAACTAAACTCACTCACTTACTCACTCCAAGCAGACCAGCCCTTGTTCTGTCCCCTTAGTACCAAGCACCAGGCAGGGAAAGTGAGTGAGTGAGTGAGTTTAGTTTCACGCTGCACTCAGCAATATTCCAGCTATATGGCGGCGGTCTGTAAATAATCGAGTCTGGACCAGACAATCCAGTGATCAACATCATGAGCATCGATCTGTGCAATTGGGAACCGATGACATGTGTCAACCAAGTCAGCGAGCCTGACCACCTGATCCCGTTAGTCACCTCTTACGACAAGCATTGTCGCCTTTTGTGGCAAGCATGGGTTGCTGAAGACCTATTCTACCCCAGATCTTCATGGGTCCCAGGCAGGGAAAGAAGACGTATCATCCTTAAACAACTTTTGGCATCATAAAGTCAGGGATCGAAGCACTGACCTCCAGTTCTCTGGGCAGACACTATATCCATAAGACCATGGAGGCATTCCTTCTTTAGTCATATAACATTGTACTGAGTTTGAACTCATGGACAAGGAAAATTCTTTGACCACAAATTCACTAAACATAAATTGTAGAATAAAGACAAATAATTGTCATCAGATGTAACCTGTAATATCTGTCTGAAAGTGAAAGATCATGTTCCAATGTATTTAAAACAATGGCTCAAAGTATTAAGAAGTTTCAAAATTAAACAACTAGAGTTACAAAAAAAATTCCAATAAAGATCCAAATTGCAGTGTAGTTGTCAATTCAAGTTTTTAACTTCAGAACTTCTGAAAAATAGTTTTAAAGTTCAAGAATGGATGTAAAACAATTCGACATTCAATAATTGAAGTTTTTTCAATCCTGATGAGATAGAATTACAGTTTATCGAGTACTTGGTTCAATGTGACGGAGATAAGAGTGTGAACAATTGTGAGGCTTTGAACTTGATTTCAATGAACAAGTTAGTCTTTTAAATATAACTGTAACAACGTTTTCTTCTTAAAACTTGTTTTTCATATCAAATCATACATATCTTTTTCATGAATGGAACCCATGATCCCAAAAATATCACGCTAACTTACACTGCAACAAATATACACTTGCTGTGAGTTAAAGCATCACATTAAAGAATTTTTAGTTTTACACACACTAAAAATATACATCATATTCCCTCAGGTTAATGAACAGGTGATATCACAATATTGGCAATAAGACATCACTAGACATGATAGAATTACCAATAACATTGAATTTCCAGTTCTGTTAAGCTTTGTTTTATTTGGAGAGATGAAAATTACCATCTGTATTTTTGTTGTAAAATAAGCAGTCAGTTGTACTCACTTTTCTTCTCAGATCAACCAGTAATATCGATAAGTTGAAGCTTTTACAATATATATTTAAAATATTAATAAAAACTATAAGCACAGCACTTCGGTACAGCTGATTTCTTTGGGATGTCATTGAAGGATGGCACAGTTTGTCAAATTGCCATTAAGGCTTACCACAGTCTGGACATTTCCTAGGCGGCAGAGAGGTAGCCAAGTGGTTAAAGCGTTCGCTCATCACACCGAAGACCCGGGTTCAATTCAAAATGGGTACAATGTGTGAAGCCTTTTTCTGGTGTCTCCCGCCGTGATATTGCTGGAATATTGCGAAATATGGCGTAAAACCATACTCAACCACTGATATTCCTAAGGAAGGGATGTGTACAAATTTTTAACCCAGGTACCCAAGGTAGCATTAACCTGACCTGACCTGACCCGACCCACCCAACAGCTATATTTTGAGTTGATTCCAAAACTTACGCAGTGTCTTGGGAACTGAGACTAAAAAGGAAGTGGCATTTGGTCATATTCATACACACAGAAAATACATATTTTAGCCACATCAGCATGGGCGTTGGGCTCCTTTGCTGTTCTATTGCACATCAAAACTTTGGAAGCCAGTTGATTACACACAGAAGAGGTGTCCCCACCTTTAAATCTCAGTTTTGTTTCATTATTTCAGTTCTAATGTACTGGTATCAGAATATCAGACTCCATGTTTTATTCAAGACTTCACAATCATTTTCCCGACATGGTACTTGGTTAAACATCCCGTGAAGGTCCGGGTTAGAATGAACCTTCAGTAACCCACGCTTGTCGTAAGAGGCGACTAACGGGATCGGGTGGTCAGGCTCGTTGGCTTGGTTGACACATGTCATCGGTTCCCAATCGCGCACATTGATGCTCATGCTGTTGATCACTGGATTGTCTGGTCCAGACTCGATTATTTACAGTCTGCAGCCATATAGTTGGAATATTGCTGAGTGGAGCGTAAAACTAAACTCACTCACTCACTCACTTGGTTAAACTGTCCAAGCCGTAATATTTCCATCAGGAAAACATCATGTTGATATATCATAACCACACAAGAACAAATATTAGTTTTGATGCACCAGACTATGACATTTACCATATAAAGCATCACCAGTGGTAATCCGATCATTGTTGATGTAAATGGTGAGATGGTGTGATCTGCCAGACAGTTAACGCACGATTCTGCCAAAAGTAATGTAAATAACATTGATATTTATATAAAATTGATAAAATAAATTACAAACATGAGTCAAGATATACAATAAAGACTTTTAATCACCAAAAACATAATTAGAGTCACAAATTACAAAAACATTCTGGGTTCGATGACATGGTAATTCTGGTGTTTGGAGCTCAGTGAACATGTTATTGCTTTGGAGAATGTATGCGTGTTTTCTATGTAATCACTTCTAGTCTTTAACATGGCAGGTGGGAATCCAAGTATATTAGGCATTATTTCATATTTAACATTAAATTTTCACACACTTCATTTATCAATATATATCTTTTTTTTTCTAAAATTTGAATCTGTGGTATTACTAGACATCAATAAATTCATTTTAATTTCATTTTTCTATTTTCATTTCAGTGGATTTAAAAATCAAAACTCCAAATTAATTATCTCAAATGATAATACACTTGTAACAAAACAAATACGTTTGAATACTAACAAAGACAGTGATGACTGTTTGACGTAAAACCAAGAATGCTGTTGAATGCCATTCATTGCATTGCATGATTGTTTGATGGTTTGGTTTGCAGGGAGAATAGTATTCATTTTGTTCATTATCAATAAAATTATAGGCTGCAGCTATGATATTTTATGCTCCTTAGGAATTTTCTGGAGATCCCTTGATCAGAGTTAACACACTATTGAAAACAGTTTGTTAGAATTAATGCTAAAATGCCTTGTTTAAATCAACACTGATGTAAGTTTCTCAATCATGTTCCTCATCCAATGGAAAATGCTGTATCTTGTGTGAACTTGACAAGATACGGCTACGTTTTTTAGAATGAATGTACCAAATAACATTTCCAAAATCATGAAATGTCTACTTTAAGCGGAGCCCCTTGCAGGATTCCAACCACATCGTAAATATGTTTTAAGGAATCACTAAAACCAATTGATGACATCAGGTGTTTCAGAAATGGTGAGCATATCCTGCCTCAATCTAAGATTCCCAGAATCAAAGTTATATTGAGAAAAATATCCCAGAAAGTTTCAATGCACTGACAACACTTTTTTCAACTTTTTTAGCATGAACATATCTGTGCAAAGTTTAAATTGATATACAAATTATTCTGACAACCAAACTTTTCTCCTAAAACACCACCATTCAATAGAACATGGTAAAGCCATCTGATGATTTGTGTAAGCGTAAACATCAAATATTTGTAATCAAAACAAAAAACCCTCATCAAAACAATATATCTCACAATTGACAGTTGATAAATTCGAAATTCATTTATGAAAACACTTGACTTTTCCATTACAACAATAATCCAACCGATATCACAATGCTGTTGTATTTTTTAAGTTAATGCCATCACAAGACTCTTTCATGTGCTGATGTAAAAACAGGTAAAAAGAGTCGTGGGTCCATTGTTATTTTGTCAAAGTAGAATGATGAGCTCCCAGCTCAACTGGATAATATCCGAAACAAGATCAATCTGCACATCATCTTCAAAGCATCATCAGCTTTATAAGTTTGTTGGCTCGTAGAGAATGAGCCACAAATGTCCTTTCAACAAAAGCATCTACGATATGAGCACAACTGACTAGTCACCATGATCAAGGCTTTGAACAGAATTCAAACCATAAGTAGGATCCCTACTTTGCACTCGAGGCAACTCATTTTTTGGTTACAGGGGAAATCCCTATCTTGCATTCTGGGAAACAGATTGGTTGTTTCAGGGGAAATTATCTGAAAAGCTTTTAAGAATTTAATAAAGATTTCCACATTTAAAAAACAATCATAGCTATTTGAATTTAATCTCATTTTGTTCTGTTGTTTTCCCCAGCACTAACCTGGAGGACTAGAAATGAATTAACATCCTCAAAATATGCCCAAACCATTTTTACGTCTCGCTTCAAAGACCTTCTGTTCAATATGTAAAGAGACAGGATACTAAAAACTTGTCAGAGTTGATATAAGGTTAATTTTCCTGAAAACGCAATTGGAAATAAACATTACTACAATAGACCATTCAAATTTTGATAGGGATACTTCTGTCATTTCCTTACGTGCAGAAATATCCCTATGAAATGTTGAGTCATATATGTTACAAAGTAGAAGTTACTGGGGTTATTCTTATTTATTTGCAAAAGTCAGGGAAGAAAACTTGATACCTTCCCAATGAAATGGTAAACCCGTAAATGCCAGTACGATGAAATACTATACCCATATATTTCAAAACGAGGGAAAGGCTATTTTGAAATGAGGTATGATCAGGTAATTAGAAATGTGAACAATTTCTTCAAGGCAAAACTAGAGAAATAAAAGAATCTCCAATTTTCGGTTTCCTTCAGGACATGAGCTTGAAATGATCACTGACATATTGAGCATCAGTGGTGTTCCGATTAATTGAAATAATCAAAGATTATTGACCAAACAATGAAGCGATCGATCACATTTTCTCATAACCGAACACAAATAATTTTGGAACTACTGTTTTAGTGTTTAAAACACTTGACAATGGAACATGTTGACAATGGAACATAGGTTGTCGAAAAAATTCATTTTTAAGTGTTCGTTTTTTCGCAAATAATTTGTGCTTAAACTTGTTTTGCTTAAACTTGTTTTGAGGATTAATACACCTAGTCAATGATGCCCCTTGAGTATTCATTCATTTAGGTTGTGGCAGTGATGTTATCTTTGGGGTTTCTCTGTCCTAAAATGATTTATTAGTCCTCAAACGAACATAGACAGAAAAAATAGGGTTAAAATGGCTTCCTTCTCACTGAATTCTAAGTGAGTTTTTTCACATATAAACTCTTCTCATTAATTCTTGACCTGTCACTGATTTGAGTTCTCTACATAAATGACGCCAAACACCAGAGAGTTGCACAAAATTACCGTTTCCGCAAAATACTGTTTTTATTCTAACAGATCTATAGTTCCAGACATGAGAAGTTCCACCTGAATGGAATAGTGTTGAAAGTCACTGTAGATAGTAGTGGTGTTCGATTAATTGAAATAATCAAAGATTGGTCGCAGTGACCAAACGACCAAGCAACTGATCACATTTTCTCATAATCAAACACAAACGATTTTGGAACTACTGTTTTAGTCTTTGAAACTCTTGTCGATGGAACATATATTTGAAGTTGTCAGGGCCTGAAAACGTGTTTAATTTTTAAAAACTCACTTCACAACCTGAAAAGTTATGACTGAATATTTCTTGAAGACTCCAGGGAGTTTATGTTCATTATATATTAGTCATTACTTTAAAGTAGCAAGTTGCATCATGATATATATATCTGCAATAACAACTTGAATAAGAAAATCTGTAAACTGACACTAGCCAATTTTTTTTTTGACTGCTCATTGGTAATGAAGCAATCATCAATTGTGATATTTTAACCAATTCCCCAAACTAGTGCACATGACTGTACTTTTATCCAGTTGAACATTATTTGAAGAGACTATCTGGGATGCTTTCAAACAGTGTATGTTATCATAAGAAGGAACAAAATATCTCAAGTCATTCCCACTGAAGCTGAAGATGTATATTTACATGTATTAGCATATGACTATAACTTAACACCGATCTGTTGCTCTTTGGTGAATTCTTTCAATAGTGTGTAATTTCTATAATACATATGTGTATATTCTGACATTCAGATATTCTTTACAGCAAAACAAAGTCAGAGATTTTGTTTAATCAAAATTATGTTTGCTATGAAATGACATCTTACTGAAGATCAGTATACTAACAGATTAAGAATAAAAGATGTCATACAACCCAGCCCTTTGATGCAGTAATTATTGACTTTCAGTTGGCTTAAGGCCAACTCATTCTCTTCCAAAAATACATTGATAAAACACCAGAATGAGCAAAGGCTCTAATTCACCTCAACTTGATGTCATGTGGAAACTCCAGTGACAATACATTGAAATTTGAACGGAAAGCTCAAGTTAAATGTCTCTGACTGAACTGCCAAAGATCTCCAAAGTTTTTTGAAACGAAAGGATCACACAATAGACTGATATATATGTACTCATAAAAGTTAAACAGATATGTTAAACATATTTTGAATTATACTCCATAAATGTGCATAGATTTATTTACTTTTCACCACCAGGGTTTTACGCGACGTACATATGTGCGTCCAGTATGCACAAATGTAGAGAAACGCAGAAAAACGTAGAAATACAATTCATTGCATCCTGAGAGACGCACAATATTATTCACTGTACCCACAACTCATCCAGGACATTGCTAAGTGTTTGGTTGTTTCTCTAAGAGCAGTTACATGCATCATTTCATCCTCCACTCAATATGATCAATGATTCATTCGAGGCTCTGAAGAATTTATCAAAACTTACAGCTCTCTGCACCGATACTTCAAAGGACCTTCATATTGCCTGCAAGGACCCCAAGAACTAATATAATAATTGGGGGTTCCCTGGACGCCCATGTTTGTGATCAAGGTAAAACCCAGCATCACACTTACATATATCAAACCTGATGACAGTAGTCTGAAAATAATCAACATGGAAAATACAGGGATTGATATTATAAGCATTCATGCAGTCAAGGAACATTTACCTGTGTACTATCAGTAAAATTTGTTTCCAAATGCTTTCTGCAGTCTGCCATTTAACAGTGCCAGCTTGCTGAGGTACCATGCTGCAGTTTTGACAGCCATCTCTAACCAGACATAGTACACTGACGCCACATCAACTTTACATTGTGTAATCCCTTGAATACTGAGCACAAGGCAGAGAAACAACAAGTACCAACTTTTAACATTTTTCGGTTTGCTGCAACCAGGAATCAAACCAGTAACCTTTTGCTCTCCAGGCAGACACTCTATCCACTTGACCATGAAAGTTTAAAGAATATTTAATTAAAAGAAGCAAAAGTTTCGAAGATCCAAGTTCCAATGTGTTTCTCAATTCCTGTTTAAGTTTCAGAGTCAGATCTGAGAAATAGTTCCAAAGTTTAAAAATGCTTGTCAAACAGTTTGACATGTGATAACTCACAAGCTTCTTCAGTACTGGTGAGGTAGAATGACCATGATGTCCTCTGTTTTCAGTCTGACAGAGATACATGACCAACAACCCTAAGGCTTTGACATTTTAATTACTCTTCAAAAAACCCATCCCAAAGTTTCAGTGAAGAGAGAGTTGTTCCTCCTAAGTTCCTCTCAACAGATCACTGCAAACTTCTCAATAACTATCTACAGTGACTTTCAACACACTATTCCATTCAGGTGGAACTTCTCATGTCTGGAACTATAGATCTGTTAGAATAAAAACAGTATTTTGCTTGAACGGTAATTTTGTGAAACTCTCTGGTGTTTGGTGTCATTTATGTAGAGAACTAAATCAGTGACAGGTCAAGAATTAATGAGAAGAGTTTATATGCGAAAAAACTCACTTAGAATTCAGTGAGAAGGAAGCCATTTTAACCCTATTTTTTCTGTCTATGTTCCTTCGAGGACTAATAAATCATTTTAGGACAGAGAAACCCCAAAGATAACATCACTGCCACAACCTAAATGAATGAATACTCAAGGGGCATCATTGACTAGGTGTATTAATCCTTGCAAAACAAGTTTAAGCACAAATTATTTGCGAAAAAACGAACACTTAAAAATGAATTTTTTCGACAACCTTCATGCAGGGAAGTGACAAAAAGTTGTCTTGCTTTCTCACATACAAATCTAGTTTGGCAAATATTCCCTTTTCTTCAAACGGAAGCGTTTGCATGTAAGTGGGCATTTGCAAGGAAACGGTCCAACCATTCCCATTCCCGAGTCTCGGAATCAATCCCCTTAGATACGATACTCTTTGATCCAGACTTCAAGTTTTTTTTACCCGAATTTGGGATTAAATTCAATCACACAGGTTGTCAAGGCAGTTTCTAATACCAGGCCTGGCTTCCATTCTATGTGCTTTTGACTGTGGTGTCATATCATTTCAAAGCAAACTTCATTTTTTTACTACCCTGGAGGGGTTTTAAGAAATTAAATTTGCAGTGAATGACTTAGATTAAAACTTCGATGTCGCTGAGCAGTTCTGTTGCCATGCATTTTCAAATTGCATTTAAAATGAATTTGTGATGTAGAATGGTGTCATTTGAAAGCAAACTCAGCATAAGAAAATTTCTAAATATTGGCATAAAAATATCGGAGAAAAATTGAGACTTAAAGCATAGTTAATAACTTTGGCTTGTCAAAAGTCTTTATGGGACTTTTTAGAACGAAATAAAATAAGATCATTGTGACAATTCTGAAGAAATACCGAGCCAAGGGAATACTGTATTTATGAAATGTTACGTACAATTATTTTTTCTTACACATATATTTCTTATAATCTCAGTAATAATCAAATATCTCTATAAGGGCTGTTAAAAGTCATCCTGGATAACATGTACAAATTTGTTCAGAATGAAAATAATTCTTCTTATTGTTGATTAAATGATTAAATACTAAAGCATGAAGCACCAAATAAGACATTAAAGCTATCAAAGTTGGGAATTCGATGAAAGTTTTTTCATTCCTACCAACAGAAAACCAAATATATCTGTGTGAAAAGTTAGAAATGTAATCCAAAGTTACCATGGTAATTTCAAAAAAAGAGATATCAGTTACAATTTCCTTTTTTTAATAAAAATTTGACATGTTTAAGTAAGTGCATTCATAAATATAATTACACACAATAAAGGTAATTAAAATATTTAGAAATGTTCAAAGAATATGAATCTTCACACAATTGCATATAATGTCAAAGAGTTCAGAAGTCTTAAAAACTCAAAGATATTTTACATCTGCACCATTCTTCCGCAAAAAAACATACACACCAGGAATGTCCATATTTTCATATTCTAAACTTTGGGAAATAACTACAAATAGAATTGATATGATTCTGATCAATGTCAATGACACGATTGATACCTAATGTAAGTCTGTACAAATAGATAAAGTAGACTTATGCTTTGTCATTGAAAATATAAAATTTTAAAAGAAACAAATAACTTAATTGAAACTGAAAAGGAGCCCTCGTAAGCTGCGACATTACTCCTGAGGCTAAAGAATCAAGACTTGCTTCACTTAGATCTTTCACATGCAGAAAGTGTTGGGAAATAATGTGGTTCAAGGAATGTGAGTTTTTGTTTGTTTGTTTGTTTGTTTGTTTATTTAATGCCACACTCAGTAATATTTCAGATGAATTGATGGGGTCTGTAAATAATCACATCTGGACAAGACAATCCAGTGATCAACAGCATGAGCATCGATCTATGCAATTGGGATATAATGACATGTGTCAACCAAGTCAGTGAACCTGACCACCCAATCCTGTGATCCTTACCCAATCCTTACGACAAGCATGGGCTGCTGATGACCAATACTAATCCGAATCTCCGCAAGTGCAAGGACTGTAAGACAAACTAGAGACAAAAAATGGACTGGTCACCTTGGAGTCTTGGAGTTTACTGGGTGTCTGGTGTCAATCTGAAACATTGCTAAACACTCCTTTCTACCCTACACCGCACTCCAACCCTTACTTCAATTTTGCTTTATATGAGAAATATTCCTTAAGATCATTTTTAGCTCCGTTTCAACTGATCTCCCTGTATAAAAAGCCACACAACTGAGTTGCCCTGAAAACAATGGCCTCAGATGGTGCTGTGATCAAACATCTGTCAGAAGGACATCAAGAAGACCCACCATAGTCAGACCGACATTACATCCTGTTCTCCAATGTCCTTCTTTATCATCTGTCAGTCCTAGACTGAGAATAGTACATTGGACCTAATTAAATTTGCACACTCGCACAAAGCTATCTTAGCGTTAAGACAGTCTTAAGTCCGTGTTAAAGTATGGCATTGCGATCACTGCAGCAACAAGACCGTTTTGTGCAAGTGGGACCTGGGTAGTACACCACAGAACACAATTCCTCGCCAAAAGGTCTGGATGAAGACAGGAAGGACTATTTTTACTAATAATAGCTGGCAGTATATCTTTCAGTACCAAGATCTATAACAGGATAACAAAACTACCACAATATGTTTCAAAAGTACCAAATTCTCCATCTACAGATTTTCATGGCAACCTTTTATCAAATAGATTTTAGCTACCATTTTTGTTCTTTCATGTTGATGTCTAAGGCACAAAAAAACATTGGAAAGATTAACTCGAGTAAATGAACCTTTGAAGTACTCATGATAAGTGTCAACAAGTGATGGTTTTAAGAAAGCTTATGACCAAATAGACTTCATTGTACCCATGAACCAAACCTCAATGTTTGTAATGAGCCAATGCTTTCACTACTAACCTACCCCACCACCCAAAGATGATCCTTTGTCAGTGTTGGTTCTAAAAGAGTTTCGGAAGATGGTCATCTTGAAACAAATTGACTGAAATACTGATGGTTCGCAAGGAAAAAGTAATGTGCTTCTTTAGACAGTGTATAGGACAAGAGGGATCCATTAACTGACAGTGATAAATATAACCCTTCTACCTTGACTCCAATTGTCAAAACCCGAGTCCCAACTCCAATATGCAACAGTAGAAAAGTAGACAAGATGGTGGAAGTAAATGTCTTATTAACTTTAAATCTACCTCCTGGGAAACATGACCTATACGCAGGAAAAGTAACAGGCAACATCAAATGGTATCCATCTCTTCAGAAGCTACATCAGACCGCAGCGATGCCATTCCAACAGCTGACATGCTAAGCCTAAGCCTGATGAAAACATCGATACCTAAAACCTCTGCGTAAATAACAGTTACCCAAATATCAATAGGACAATAGTTGAGGCATTTTGCCCAGTTATCTAAGAAGATTACAAGGTTTGAAAATCCAATACTGTGACTTTCAAAAAAATTGTTTTATAAAACTTTAATGTTAAAGAAGAATTTTTTCTTTGTACAACATGTTAGAAAAGGTTTCTGATGCATTTTTGTTGATTTGTAATTTGTCCCCAGTACATTGTTATATTATGTTGGGCATAATGGATATACTCTGGCAGTGTTGAGAATAATACAGATACACTCTGGCAGTGTTGAGAATAATACAGATACACTCTGGCAGTGAGGGGAATAATACAGATACAGTCTGGAATGTATTGGGAATAATACAGATATACTCTGGCAGTTTGGGAATAATACAGATACGCTCTGGCAGTGTTGGGAATAATACAGATACGCTCTGGCAGTGTTGGGAATAATACAGATACAGTCTGGAAGTGTTGAGAATAATACAGATACACTCTGGCAGTGTTGAGAATAATACAGATACAGCTCTGGCAGTGTTGAGAATAATACAGATACACTCTGGCAGTGTTGAGAATAATACAGATACACTCTGGCAGTGAGGGGAATAATACAGATACAGTCTGGAATGTATTGGGAATAATACAGATATACTCTGGCAGTGGGGAATAATACAGATACGCTCTGGCAGTGTTGGGAATAATACAGATACAGTCTGGAAGTGTTGAGAATAATACAGATACACTCTGGAAGTGTTGGGAATAATACAGATACAGTCTGGCATGTGTTGGGAATAATACAGATACTCTGGCAGTGGGGAATAATACAGATACAGCTCTGGCAGTGTTGGGAATAATACAGATACAGTCTGGAAGTGTTGAGAATAATACAGATACACTCTGGCAGTGTTGAGAATAATACAGATACGCTCTGGCAGTGTTGAGAATAATACAGATACACTCTGGCAGTGTTGAGAATAATACAGATACACTCTGGCAGTGAGGGGAATAATACAGATACAGTCTGGAAGTGTTGGGAATAATACAGATATACTCTGGCAGTGTTGGGAATAATACAGATACACTCTGGCAGTGAGGGGAATAATACAGATACACTCTGGCAGTGTTGGGAATAATACAGATACAGTCTGGAAGTGTTGGGAATAATACAGATACAGTCTGGAATGTATTGGGAATAATACAGATATACTCTGGCAGTGGGGGAATAATACAGATACGCTCTGGCAGTGTTGGGAATAATACAGATACAGTCTGGAAGTGTTGAGAATAATACAGATACACTCTGGCAGTGTTGGGAATAATACAGATACGCTCTGGCAGTGTTGGGAATAATACAGATACAGTCTGGCAGTGTTGGGAATAATACAGATACACTCTGGCAGTGTTGGGAATAATACAGATACAGATGAGTTGGGAATAATACAATACTTCAGAGTGCTCTGGCAGTGTTGGGAATAATACAGATACACTCTGGCAGTGTTGGGAATAATACAGATACACTCTGGCAGTGTTGGGAATAATACAGATACACTCTGGCAGTGAGGGGAATAATACAGATACACTCTGGCAGTGTTGGGAATAATACAGATACAGTCTGGAAGTGTTGGGAATAATACAGATACAGTCTGGAATGTATTGGGAATAATACAGATATACTCTGGCAGTGGGGGAATAATACAGATACGCTCTGGCAGTGTTGGGAATAATACAGATACAGTCTGGAAGTGTTGAGAATAATACAGATACACTCTGGCAGTGTTGGGAATAATACAGATACACTCTGGCAGTGTTGGGAATAATACAGATACATTCTGGCAGTGTTGGGAATAATACAGATACACTCTGGAAGTGTTGGGAATAATACAGATACGCTCTGGCAGTGTTGGGAATAATACAGATACTGCTCTGGCAGTGTTGGGAATAATACAGATACGCTCTGGCAGTGTTGGGAATAATACAGATACCCTCTTGCAGTGTTGGGAATAATACAGATACACCGTGGCAGTGTTGGGAATAATACAGATACACTCTGGCAGTGTTGGGAATAATACAGATACACCGTGGCAGTTTTGGGAATAATACAGATACATTCTGGCAGTGCTGGGAATAATACAGATACATTGTGGCAGTGTTGGGAATAATACAGATACATTCTGGCAGTGTTGGGAATAATACAGATTCACCGTGGCAGTGTTGGGAATAATACAGATACACCGTGGGAGTGTTGAGAATAATACAGATACATTCTGGCAGTGTTGGGAATAATACAGATTCACCGTGGCAGTGTTGGAGAATAATACAGATACACCGTGGCAGTGTTGAGAATAATACAGATATGCTCTGGCAGTGTTGGGAATAATACAGATTCACCGTGGCAGAGTTGGGAACAGTACAGAAGCACAAGAAAAGGGATCCATGTCATAACTTTAATGTTAAAGGCTCTAGGGCTTTCCAGATTCAATTACTATGGCGGCAACTCAACCCAAAGGACCCTAGAAGACTAACATATATATAATATAATTATGTACAATGATGAATATAAATATTTCTTGTAAAAGAACCCTCAAGTGTCCTAAATTCAGTTAGACCTGAAGTGTTATTGCTCTATACTCAAGGGGCTGTAAGATAGACTGGGACCTGCCTGAGTTTCAGACAGGCTAATGTACCGTTGTGTGTGAGTGCGACGATAATAACATCCCAGTTTAATAGACTCAAGGGTCATATTCCACAAAGATCCAAAGGCTATCTAAACCATCATGAGTTCACTATGAGCGGTGATGTTATGTAATCTGAAATATAATATTGCGTTCAATATTATTTCACTCACAGCAAGAGCATGAATCTCCATTTTATCCCAATAATGTCAAGAACAAGGCAAGGTAACAACAAATACAATTGTGTTTTGGTGTGACATGGCCAGGAACCATTGACCAGTCTAAGTAAACTTAGGCTCAGTATTACTCGTTACACTGCTATATTGAGTCTAACAAACCCTATAAGGTCCGTCAGCTAACCTTTTTGGCTGACCAATCAGAACACAGCCTACCAACTCGCGAAAGTTAACATTCGCACATACCGTTTGAACTTTTACCTAAAAAACTTGAACGATTCCGAATGCAATTTTCCGCACGATCGCTTCCGAGTGATACACGCAATGAGTAAACAATCGCTGAAAATAGCGTTTTTGTCAATATTCAAGAATGTCATCTTGCGAAAATATAAGCAAATAGTAACCATGTCATTAGAAACCCATAAGCGTATATACTGCAGGTCAAATATCTGTGTTTTATGAGGAATTTCGTTTGTTGATAGATCAGTGTCAGTGAAATTTCAAAAACTGTTTTGCCATCTCGCGTGTTTGATTGGACGGTCATAGGCTGCTCAAAGGTTAGCTGACGCGACCTTCTACTAGGTTTTGTTAAGCTCAGTATAGCAGTGTAACGAATTATACTGACCCTAAGTTTACTTAGACTGACCATTGACCTGCTCTCTGGTGTACGTTCCACACACTTCACCATGAGGCAGGTTATAGAAGATTGGGTCATGGCACTGCAAGATATCTTTGTTGAATACAGCCTGAACCTGATGATGTAGATCAAGTGACAAGTGACAAGTTTATTAGTATTTGGGGCCACGTGACCCACATTACTAAGACATAAGAACTGCACACAGTGCACATACCGATATATCATTCATTCACAAATAACATCAAATTGGTAAGTTTCTTCTCAAATACAACAACAGAGATGTGATAAGTTTTGTGTCAGTGGATGCTAGCAGTTGATACATTTTTGAAGCAGACAGATTCTTATAATTATATTCAGGTAAAAACAGTTGTCTGCTTATCTTATAGTAAGGGCAAATAAATAAAAAGTGAAATTCGTCTTCAATACAGCCCAGGAGACATTTGGTACATAATAACACATTTGGGTTATCATAACATTTAAATCTATTTAACTGAACTTTCAATTTATGAGATGCACAGTGAAACTTACAACATACCTTCAACAGGTCTTTTTCGGGAAACAATTCAAGAATATACTTTTCAACATCATCTAGTAGTAAGTGTGTAACTTCTTTGAGAGGCATATAGAAGTTGGAGCAGTAAGGAAGGATAACAATATATAGATGAACAACTTCTTCGTTACAGTGAGAGCGACGTTTCGATGTAGGTTGCTTGAAAACAGTGTTTGAACTTTCACCAAAACGTCCCTCTCACTGTAAAAACATTGTTCATCCATATATTGTTATCCTTCTTTTGTAAGTGTGTGAGTCAAGTCTAACATTGCTCTTAACAATGTTCCAGTGACTTGACAGTGTGTCATCTTAATGTCGGTCAGGAAAGCCGAAAGCCATGCAGGTCTGAGACCTTTACCACTTTAATGAAACCCATAGGTATGGGGCTAACAAACCTTGAAACATATTAGGGATGAACCACGAACGCTATCCACAAACTGTTTATTGCACTGCGCCATTAGTAAGCCCATGATACAGTTACGATAGCTCGTAAAACAGTCAACGCTTTGTGCATCAGATCCAACATAGCTTTCTGGCATGCCCAGGGGACATAACTCTGCACAGTACAGTGAATACCTTGGACAACTGGGCCACCCATGCCCACTCTAGTGGTTAAAGAATACCCAATTTACACTCCAGAAGTGTCTCAATGTGGCACCAGAGACTATTTATAGAAGGCATGGGTAGTGTAACATCTGCAATGCTACAAGTACTGTAGAGTTGCATCCCTTTGGTAAACCAGAAACCCATGATCAGGAGTTCAAACCCCAGCTCCTAATTATGTTTCTATGTTTGTTTGACATCAAATAGCAATTAATGACATTTGCAAACTTCTGCTATGATTACAGTGGTTAAATATCATCATCACAATATTTCACCATTGTGACGACAGCTTCTTTATTGATGTGAGAGCGACGTTTCGGTGTAGGTTTCTAACACCGTTATCAAGCAAGTGATGAACAGCATAAGGAGCATATATACGAGTTAGAGCAGATGTTTGTACAGTACAATGGGGATTAGGAAGCCAGACAGAATAACAACACAAGGGCTGGAAGCCAGACACAATAACAACACAAGGGCTGGACGCCAGACACAATAACAGCAGTCTTAGGGTGACGTCAGCTTGGATGTTTCTCAACGGTAACCGTCTAAGGCCTACATCAATTTGGCCTTTGTTTCCACATCATGCTGATGCTCACACTGTAATTACAATGACTAGATCCAGACTGAACCTAGACTGTTGAAAACAGTCTTTTGAGCTCTACAGTATGCCTTCAGTATTGGAATCCTTTGAGGTGTTGAGTTAGATTACTGTTTTCACTGTAAAAAGAGAATTGACAAAGGGAGTGTTTACTTAAACCAAACATAAAAGTTATATTTGTTTTCAAAATAAGAATGCAAGTGAAGAAAAAATAGGAATTCTATCCCCCCTTCCCCATAGTTTCATGTTAAAATACTCAAGAAAATATTGACAATTATGTAAATTTTTAGACTTATGAAGAGTGCTTCTTCAGTTGCCTTACAGATTGCTAACAAAAATTGGTTATGGGTGCTAACTGGAACAGAGTGAGTGAGTGAGTTTAGTTTTACGCCGAACTCAGCAATATTCCTGTAAATAATCGAGCCTGGACCAGACAATCCAGTGATCAACAACATGAGCATTGTTCTAAGCAATTGGGATACAATGACATGTGTCAACCAAGTCAGCGAGCCTGACCACCCAGTCTTGCCCTTATAAGGTCTTAAGAAGTATAGTCATGTCTTGAGTTCATGAACCTCAATGGGTGGATTGTTGCTCAATCAACCACATGCTTGGCCCAGACTTAATTATTTTAAGGCTGTGATGAAACAGCTGGAATATGGATAACTATGGTATAAGTCAACAGTTACTTTAAACCCAAGCAAATTCACAGTCACACAATGCTGGTAATGATTAATTGGAATTAAATGCAAGACTGCCAATTGGCTTTAGACTTTTCACCCTTTAAGTGAAAAATCAGCTACAATTCATATACAAGACTGAGCAAGTTTATATGTTGTTTGATAAGGCAACACGTCCCCATTCATTAAGTGTACAATGCTTAAGGATATTCCTCTGGATCTACTCATGTCATGCACCTGCTAACAACTCTGTGATGCCCTTAGCAATTTAGTCAGCTGGGGAAGACTATGTAAAGTCTGCACCAAAATAAGCACCATTCATGTGTCTTTTCAAGTGCGCACAAGAACAAATGTTTTATTTGATGACCATGAGTGGGAATGTTGTCTGGAATACAGTTTCAAGGAACTTTCACCGAACGTATTTTCAAACACCACAAAGCCAGACTCGAAACCCTGTGTAAAGTCTCCTCATAATGACAACTTACAAATATCTTCAATACTTGGCCAGAGAAATGTCTGCTGTGTAATTAAATGTAATGAACAGTCTTCAAAAGTCTGAGAAAAATCCCACTTGTACCCAATAGCTGATACTCAAACAAGCTCTGAACATCGGACAGCCGAATAATCTAGCACCCCCCTATGTTTTCTTATGCCACTAAGCCAAATTGAAGCATTTACTTGCAATTGATCTTGACTTGGCCTCCAGAATGTAAGCCCTGGGACTCCAAATGCTACTTAAGAGGGAGACGTTCCTGGTGGTGTAACATCGCTCTCCATTTACCTTGGATATTTGAGACGACTTCCCAACTCTCGTCTCTGGACCGAACTTTTCAAGAAAAGACCCAAACTCATCTCTTCAACCAAGATGTAGATATCAAATTATTTCGTTGCAATTCAAGATATTTACAAAATGAGCTCAAGATTTATGGCATTTGATTATTATCGCTGACCTTAAGATGGCTAAAGGGTGTATCTCTGATTTCTGTGTCTCAAGGTCTCCGATGTAGAGATTGCGCTGTCATGGTTTGGACACCCAATGTTATACCCACACCTATAGACAGGGACAGGCTGATTTGTGAGACAATTCATCACTGGCAAACTTTGTTCCAATCTGACATCGCAAACCAAACAGTACTCCTTTTCAACGCCCTATGCCAATATTTGTGGATCGAAATTAAAAGGCTACTCCCCCAGATGATCTGAGGTCAGACCTAGAGTCAATAGATCAACATAAACGTAGCAAAGTGATTGAAATTTTCAATTTTAGAAAATGACAGATCAATGTCATTAGGTTAAAGCAAAGAGAATTTATGAATTGTTAGTTTTAACCTTTTACCGATTCATTATCCTGTGTTGCCAACATAAATTATTAAACTTTCAGACTGGTCATCAATATAAGGTGAAGCAGATTTCTTTTTGCCTGGGATTCTCAAACGCATTTGTTATTTCTGTTTTCAAACACCCTCTGCATGGCAGTTTAGTATTTTGGTGTGAATATCACTGATTTTTCAAATGTAGACATCTCAAGATTGTCAGGGGCAGTGGGATAGCTGAATGGTTAAAGTGTCTGATTATCAAGCTGAAGACCTGGGTTCAATTTCCCACATGGGTACAATGTATGAAGCCCATTTCTGGTGTCATTCAAGCAATTCTGGAACTGTACTAAGTCTACAAACTACTTTAAATTCATTCTCTTCCAGGTTCTCACAAGTTTGTGGAAGTTTATTTCTTGTCAACAAAAAAATTTAAACCATTCCTAAATGCATTCTTTTTTCCTTTTTGCTATATTTTAGGCAGAACTTACTCTTTCCTTGATGTATCTCATCCTATCCAGCATCTTTATCCATGAAGACTGAAAACTGTACATCTTAACCACCTCCTTTATATGCTTAACAATCTTCAATAAGTGATAGCAATATCACGGCGAGGGACACCAGAAATGGGCTTCACCCATTGTACCCATGTGGGGAATGAAACTCAGGTCTTCAGCATCAGGGGTGGAAATAACTTTATAATTGCTAGTGTACTCCGGTACAGTGGCACATGTAAAATCACTTGCCCTGATAATTATTCCACTATACCGGCCTATTTTCTTGTTGATTTCTTAAATAAACAGCATAATTAACATGGGAAAGTCAACTGGACACTGGTACAGCTCGATATGCAAATTTGCTTGCCTGACAGAAAAAAACACTGGACTCGGACGTCGGGCAATGGGTTATTTCCACCCCTGAGCATGCCTCTTAAGACAAGCATGTGTTCTGGACCAGACCATCCAGTGGCTGACAGCATGAGCATCAATCCATGCAAACAGGATATGATGACATGCATCAAACAAGTCAGTGTGCCTGACTTCTCGATCCTGTTAGTTGCCTCTTGCTGAAGACCAGTTTTAACCCTGATCTTCATGGGTACGTAGTACCCTGCATGTTGATGAATCATGATACATGTTTTCTGCCCCTCAGTCTACTAGTAATAGTAATAGTCCGCTTATATGGCGCTCATATCCAGGCACATTACCTGCTCAGAGCGCTACGTACATTACTATCCCCGGTCATAGGACACTATCGTACATCCGATACTTTTTCGACTCCTTGGGGACCATACAGCCATGCTGCCTGTTAGGCGCAATGAACTAAACACTCAAATTGCCAGCACATCCTCATGGGTACCCATTTTACAGCTGGGTGAACTGAGACAATGTGGATCTAAGTATCTTGTCCAAGGATACTAAGCAAATGTGCCACCTCGGGACCCGAACCTAGGTGCCTCCACTAAACCATGGACAGGGGACAATTTTTGGGGTGGTGTAGTAGGTGGCCTTCAGGATGAATTTTCTCCTTGTGTCATGAAGGCCTGGGTTTGATTCCCATGAGTACTATGTGTGAAGCCCATTCTTGCGCCCCTTTCACAATATCACTGAAGCCATATACACTCCCACACAGACATAAACAAAGTGGAAAAGATTTAAACTTTTGGAATCAACAAAAAGTCACTGAATTAGAACATGATAAATAATGATGCCTTATTCAACCAGGAAACAACAATGCAGCATATTACCATAGCCCTTTGAGGTCCCAAACAACAAAACTGTCTCCGGTTGTACAATAAAATCTGAAGACTCCAGCAGACATATCAGCCTCCTATTGGATACAATGGTGTTAAACCATAAAACTCATTTTCACATGCTCATGGCTATAGATTACAGAGCTTTGTTGTGGCCATTGAAAACGGAGCCATGACATGTTCAATTTCATCTTCAAGCGATAATCACCAGTTGCTCCTCTTCTTGGGCAATTCATGGCAGCTTTCAATGGAAATGTCCTTTATTTATATCCATGCTCACTGATAATTACCCAACCCTGTAACTCTGTGTCAAGTGTGAACGCATAATATCACTTTGGTTTGAAAACAGTGAAACACCAGCACACTCCCTGTATTAAATCTTAAAAGCAAATTTGGTCTTTGTTGCCCCATCAATAGAAATGGATTCAATAATGTATAACTACTGAATAAAATAATTTCCAATTAAGTTGAATTGCAGCATAAAATGGAATTTGTATTCATGAAAGCATGGTCATTTTAGATATACTTCTTCGTTGCAGTTTAACCATGAAATCTTGAAGTTGCTATGAGTTGGGGCGAAATTTATACAGGATGATTGCAAGAAATTCAGATACCACTGTAATTAATTTGCTGTTACATAATGAAAAGCTTTTTCAGTATCTTTGTACTGAAAAGGGAAAAAGTGAGGTTTTGCATTGCCTTGAACAGTATTTCAGTTTCTGGATGTTGTTTCAGGTCACAACACAACTAACAACATACGATAGACAACACTTGTCTGCCAACAACAGACAGGACCAGCCCAACACACGGATATTCAAAACAAAAAACTCAAAAACCCACAACACAACAGACAGCCCCACAGCAGACAATTTGTCACAACACCTAAGAGAGTACAACAGGCAACAGCACACAAAAACCCACTAAAACACAACATGCTACAACACAACAAAGCACAACAGGCTTCAAAAGACAACAGGAAGCAGACCCACAAAACACACAGGCTACAAGGCACAACCGACAACAATACACAACAGACAAAAGGCTACAACACACAACAGCCCGACAAAGGACAACAGGCTAGAAAATACAACAGACAAAAAAGCTACAAAGCACAACACACAACAGTCCCAAGACACAACAGGCTACAACAGACCACAACAGACAAGAAGACACTACAGACCCACATCACACACCACCTCCACATCAAACAAGCACGCTCTCGTTCACTGAGTTTCAAACCACAGACATCCATCATTCGAAACATTCACCTGACACACTTCTACAAGAAGTGCTGATGCAATTTTCATGAGAATGCGAAGCCAGGATAATATAAGCACAATTAGCCGCCCTTAAATTCTGTAGGCTAGACCTGGACCACCTTTATCCCATGACACAGTTTGTGAGTGCTTCTTTTGTCATCGCAATGAAAGAAGACATCCTTTCCCCTACAATCCCATCAAAATCAAATAGAATATTTGTCACAATTTGCGTGTGGTCACAATAAGGTTTGTTATAAATTCAGTTAGTACAAGTAGATTCTCCTCCCTCGATTTGTCATTGCCATTCAATATCACATTATCAGAGAAAGTCTGTCTGGAAGTTAAGCATATTAAGTCACATCAACATGTCTATTTTGATATCTTTACGACTTGCTGCTCATTTTAATACCTGTTCATCTTGTCTACTTCAAATGCAAAACAGGACAATTGTCCCCCCCGAACAGAATAATGAACCTTTTCCAGTTTCCCTGTTAATCCATACTACACATTCTGTGAGCAAGTTAGGGTGTGCAGGACGTAACACTAATATAATCACGCTACTTGTATAAGCATCTGTATTCCCCACACATCACCATTGGTTAGGGGACGATGACATCTTCGTCTTGATGCAAATCAGTTACCTGGAGGAGTCAAGGCTTAAAGAATTACTATCAAGATGTTTCCAAGGACAACCAGACTACAGTAGAGTTCCTGTTTAATCAAAGAGATGGAAATCCAACCAGACACTCAGTGGCCTTAACACAAGATAACTCTCTTGACTGAAGAAGATGCAGATTGTGAGATCATCTCTGCCCAGCCACTTCTGACTTTCCGTATCTCAAAATGTTTAGCTTATTGATATTTTTATCTCTAGGTTCTCAGCTGTGATAACAGGAACCAATATTATCATTACTCATGATGATATCTACCGCTTTGATAATCCAATTACTGTCTTGAAGAGCCCATACAAGCCGTAGAAACTACTTTGGAATGAGGCATTTTCAGAACATACACTTTGATAGGGTGTTTTGTTTCTTTGTTTCTTTGTTATTTAATACCCTAGCTATATGGCGGTTGTCTGTAAATAATCACGCCTGGACCAGACAATCAAGTGATAAACAGCATGAGCATTGATCTACGCAATTGGAATACGATGACACGTGTCAACCAAGTCAGCATGCCTGACTACCCAATCCTCTTTGTTGCCTTGGTCACAAACATAGGTTGCTGAAGACCATTTGCAACTCAGATCTTCAGGGTTTTAATAGGGTGGACTTGGTGTAAAGTTGACCAAATACTTATGATACTGACAAACATAGTCTTATACTAAAACGTATTTATACTTTTGATATTTATTTTGATACTGAATTAGTTTGAAAGGGAGATAACCTCTTTGAGTGGCATGTTTAGAAGTTGGTGAATCAGATAAAGACAAACTTTATGGATGAACAACTTCTTTATTCGAATGATAATAATAATAATAATAATAATAATAATAATAATAATAATAATAATAATGTATTTATAAAGCACCTAATATCCACCATAGAGATGCTCAGTGGCGCTGTGACAATATTGGGGAAGAAAATAGTTCATATATCTTTACAGAAAGGCAGCAGATTGATGCGACGTTTTGATACAGATTCTTGTATAATTGTCTTGCTTGACAACGATACAAGAATCTGCATCGAAACATTGCATCATCCAAATAAAGAAGTTGTTCATCCATTAACTTTGTCGTTATCTGAGGGAGATAACTCCAACATTTGGAACACGTCTGCTTTCCTTCCTCCATAATAGCATGAAAATCTGTAAAACAAGAAACAAAATTAGTCTGGCCTTAATTAGTGTCTACACAGGTCAATTACTTTTAGTACCAAGGCCAGGATATTCCTAATCCTAGCTTTAATTAAGTGAAGTCACTGACCATAACATTAGTGCAGATAAAGTATTGTTTGCATGCAAAGATGCATCCAATCATTCAAACCTTCCATCTATCTTCAGGGGCCAGTGCCCTTATCACGGAGATGATTCAACTGATGGTTATTTTGTCCTGTGCATTATTGGATCAAATGTATGAGATATGGGGACAGCTTTAGGATGAATTGCTGCAAGTTGAACCAGATTAATATCATAATCAGGGTCCTGTTGCCTGTATACATTGTGTGAGTATCATGCTGTAATGTCCATCACTATTTTAGCATCTCCTTGTATGTAGGAGTGTGACCAGTGAAGATCCGGGTTAGAATTGGTCTTCAACAAACTATGCTTGTTTCAAGAGGCAACTAACAGGATTAAGTGGTCAGACTCGCTGACTTGATTGACCACATGTTAGTCGATGCTCATGCTGCTGATCACTGGATTGTCTGGTCCATACTCAATTAATTACAGACCACCCCTTATAGCTGGAATATTGCTGTGTGCAGTGTTAAACAACAAACAAAGAACAAAATGAAAGAGCGTACTGACAGAAGTGTTTGTTTATCAATCTTCTTCCAGGTCTTTTGTACAGGCCTTCATTATCAACTTCTGTTGGTCTTCAGTCTGATCTTTGGTAGTGTTCAACCTGGTTATTTTAGGCCTTCTGCCTGTTTTTCATAGGTCTTCTGCCTGATTATCTGTAGTTCTCCTAACTGATCTTGTGTAGGTCTTCCTACAAACTTTTTAAACAACCTTAGCACTCAGACTACTTTTAGTCTATGTTAAGGTATGGGAGTAATGGTCACCAAGCTAAGATCGCTTTGTACAACAGCACCCTGGCGTGTTGTAGGTCTTATGCTTGGTCTGTTGAAGGTCTAAAATCTGATCTTGTGTGGGTCACCAATTTAAACATGTCTCCAGTGCAGTTCTGTTGGTCTTCATACTGGTTTCCTGTAGATCTTAAATAGGTTTTGATCCCGTACAGGTCTTCTGTTGCTCTGGCAGGTCTCCTATAGGTCTTCATCTTTTCTATAGGTAAGTCTTGACCTCAATGTGTCTTTATAAGGTCCTCTGGTCTTCACTATAGGTCTTTGCCTGGTCTTCACTATCCACCTGGGTCTAGGTCATCTTTCTGGTCTTCACTATAGGTCATCCATCTGTCTGGTCTTCACTATAGGTCATCTGTCTGGTCTTCACTATAGGTCATCTGTCTGGTCTTCACTATAGGTCATCTGTCTGGTCTTCACTATAGGTCATCTGTCTGGTCTTCACTATAGGTCATCCGTCTGGTCTTCACTATAGGTCATCTGTCTGGTCTTCACTATAGGTCATCTGTCTGGTCTTCACTATAGGTCATCTGTCTGGTCTTCACTATAGGTCATCCATCTGGTCTTCACTATAGGTCATCTGTCTGGTCTTCACTATAGGTCATCCTGTCTGGTCTTCACTATAGGTCATCTGTCTGGTCTTCACTATATGGTCTGTCTGGTCTTCTATAGGTCATCCATCTGGTCTTCACTATAGGTCATCCATCTGTCTGGTCTTCACTTTTAGGTCATCTTCTGGTCTTCACAGTATGATGGTCATCTGTCTGGTCTGATCTTTACTATAGGTCAGTCTGTCTGGTCATTCTATCATAATACTTTAATGTGTGCATGGGCGCGGTTTATGACAACATATCTAACATTGAGTGGTCTTAGAAGTTGGAAGATACTTTATGGATGAACAACTTCTTTATTCAGGTGATCGTTTCGATACAGATTCTTGTGTTGTTGTGCTCATCTTATATCCAAAATGGTATTCTAGACTTGGTCATCTCGAAATGCCAAAAGAAACAAACCAGACCAGTTTCATATCCTGTTCCTGATTTGTGATCTGTCGTCCTGTTACAATTTACTGTTTATCTAAGCATGTTACGCAAAACTATCCAAGCCATGCAGTGGCTTAACTTACGTCATTCTTCCTAGGCCCCTTATGGCACTGTCATCACACTATAAGCAGCATAGTTCATGATGTATTGCTGTTTGGCTGAACAGAAATCATCACAGAAATGTTTCAATCTAAGTGCTCACATATTTGTTGTTTTAATTCCTTGATATTAACATAAAGCATTCATAAATAAATATTGGTATTCATTACTATATATTCATAAAATGTCTATTTGCCTCATAGTGTGTTCGTTGCAGCACTGTGATCAAGAAACAAAACATGAGGGTCAGACAAATCTTTTGTCACCACCGTTTCTCTTGTGAGCGAGCACCACAGGTTAAGCATGGTACCAATTCCCACATATCGACTAAAAGGTCAACAAACAGGCTACGCTGTTTCTGAGATGCCTCAAGGTGCACAGTTGACCCTATCTAGTGGATAGTACTTGAGACACGTTTTTTCACTTCCTGTGTCCTTTTGAGAGCAATGAGCTGGAGGGGAAGAGAAAACCTTCCACCTGTTCCCCAATTAGCCAAGACGCTGAAACAATAAGGCTTTGACCCGCGGGACAACACCCTGAGTCAGGGGTCAAGACATGTGTGTTGACATCAGTTGATACTTGAAAGGCTTCTCATCCATCCATACAAGATAAAAGCTACCTTACAGTTTGTATATTTCCTGACAATGTAAGGAGTTTCATCTGACATGAAACACTACTACTAATAGGCCTATATTCTGTGAACTGATGCTAGAATTTAGATGGGGCACTTGTAGGTTGTACAATAGTATAACTTGAATTTTAAATTTATCATAATTGCACACTCCATTTTACAGATAATTGACACATCTCTGGTAAGAAAATCACATTGATTTCAGTGTGTCAGTGGTTTGGTTTTTGGTCTAAAATTAAAATCCGAATCTTTAACATGCTTCAGGCAACTGAGCATTGGCAATGATACGTTATCAGTAACATTCTTAGCGATAAAGTTAACTATCTTCTATGGACCGTCAAAAATGACTCATCATGAATTCATCAGGGCACCATTGAGAGTCTCTTAAAACCTTAAAAGGATTAAGATGAGCATGTCCCCAGAAATGCTTTCCACCAAAAGTCACTAGGGTAACACAAAGTGGCATTTTTGCTGGCATCCTTTCACTATTACTTCAGACCAGAGAACCATTCAACAGAGCCAGCCATCTTACCTCCACAACAGAAACAACTGTCATACTTTAACATTGGCTTATGACCCCTGTAGCTTTCTACTGCTTCCTTCAAGTGGGTCTGTATATTCTATGTACCAAATGGTGCATCATTTCTGAAAATATACTTCTATTTTGCTCCTGAAAGGTTTTCTGTTCAATTGTGACAAATGTGTACTCAGAATTTGGAGATGGCTATACTGTCAGATACTTTATTTCAATGGCAGGACCATGGCTTGTGGCCCATTTCCTGGCTACATATAGACAAATGTTCATCTTTAGAATGAGTCATTACTAGTTTTGGTATAGTTAACCTGATTAAAAGTACTAAAAAAGCTTTAAGTTATTAACCAGAGTAATACTCCTTGCATTTATTTGTCTATAAACTGATGGAAATTACTTTTACAGTCCTGCTTTATAAGTAATAGATTGAGGATATATGGCAGTACTTCACAGGAACTAAAACATACATATGAGAATAAAGGGTCAGGGGAAATTGGGTTTTAACGTCGTGCTTGAGAATGTTTCGCTCATATGACGATGTGCATGTGTGTGTATGTGTATATGCGGCTGCTTGTACTAGCCCAGACTTAAGCTGGTTTTATAGTGCTAGCCCACTGAGATACCATGCCGCAGTGAAGCATGAATACCCCACTCAGACACATTATACTGACTCCAAGCCGACCAGTCCTTGTTGTACCCATTAATGCCGAGCGCCAGGCAGGGACCAACAAGTACCATATTTTAACGTCTTTTGGTATGACGTGGTCGGGAATCGAACCCGTGACTTTCCGCTCTCCGGGCGGACGCTCTACCCACTACACCACGGAGGCGGTCTGACGAGAATAAAGGGGGAGGGGAAACAACTGCTGTGCAAACTCTCTTTCAATCTCAGAGCAGATGCTTTGAGTTCAACAAATATTACATTGCAGATTGCACAAACTACAACATTAAATGTAAAAGGGGCTGGACAAACTCCAACATAACATGTGAAACAGATTGCAGAGTTTTGTATGAACTGATTGGTACATGCATTCAAGTGTTTGTTGTGTTGTGTAAGTTTCACAAAACACAAGAATCTTATACTTCTAAACTGCACACATCACAGTACTCTATTAGCATACAGATGTAAAACTAAATCCTGGTCTCTAAACAATACATATGGTGACAAAAACAAATAGCTCCATTTAAACCTATTAGAATTGGTCTTCGACAATCCATGCTTGTCGTAAGATGCAACTAACGATGGTCAGGCTTGCTGACTTGGTTGACACATGTCATTGTATCCCAAAGCTTTGACCGATGCTCATGCTGTTGATCACTGGATTGTCTGGTCCAGACTCGATTATTATTTACAGATTGCCATTATATACATAAAATATTGCTGAGTGCTGCGTTAAACAACAAACAAAACAAACAGCTCCATTTGAATTAAAAACAAGCCGAAGTCAGATATTAGATTCACCTGAACCTGAGGAACATTTCCTGAAGACCTGCTTCTAGTGGGTTTATACTGCAGAAAGGGTTCGGCGAAAGGGAAAATAATGCGGAAGTGTGACACAGACTAAATAATGCCTTCCATCTGACCAGAATAGTGACCACCCTCAGACAAAAGTATTTGCCTGTCCTCTAACTTGTAAAACTGTCCTAAAGCAAAATAAAAATCTCCTCTGTGTTAGTCATGCTTTTTTCAATTAAGGGCTTAAAAATAAGAAAAAGACTGACCAATATCCTTGTCAATTGTAAAGTACGTAACTATAGATTCACATCTGCAAAAATCTATGGAAGAGACACTGACAGATATAGGGTGAGATAAAGATGGATCATCTGTGTGACACAATGGCAGACTGGGTGTGAGCATTGATCATTTTATCTGCCCTTAAGTTATTGCACCAGATAACCCCAAGCTTTTGCGAAATGTAACAGCTCTACTTTATTTTTTACAGGGATAACCTTATTGGGTGAGGCGAGGTGAAATGGGTCTAATGTTGCATTCAAGATTATTAAATTATGGAGCAATGTGGATGCACGATTGTGTAGCTGCTTGTTGTAGTCTAGAATAATGCAGGTTTTATAAGACCAGTCTGTGAAGATGGTATGTTGCAGTTCGACATCGATGACCGATTCAGACACAGCGTACCGACCAGTCCTGTTGTATCTGCTAGCCCTGTTCTGTTTTATTGCTAAATGTCAGCTTAATGTGTGAAGAAAATCCTAAATGGATGGACTGACTGACTGACTGAGTTTGGTTTTACGCCGCTTTTAGCAATATTCCAGCAATATCACGGCGGGGGACACCAGAAATGGGCTTCACTTATTGTACCCATGTGGGGATTCGAACCCGGGTCTTCGGCATGACGAGCCAACGCTTTAACCACTAGGCTACCCCACCGCCCCCAAAATGGATGGAACTGATGCAGGTGTCAGATATTTACCTTGTTGAGGAAAACCATCAGTGGGTATGTTACGAGTGAGTGAGTAAGTTTAGTTTTACGCCATACTCAGCAATATTCCAGCTACATGGCGGCGGTCCATAAATAATTGAATCCGGACCAGACATTCCAGTGATCAACAGCAAGAGCACCGACCTGCGCAATTGGGAACCAATGACATGTGTCAACCAAGCCAGTGAGCCTGACAACCCGATCCCGTTAGTCGCCTATTACGACAAGCATGGGTTAGTGAAGGTTCATTCTAGCCCGGACCTTCACGGGTAGGGTATGTTATAAACAAACTGTGATCATAATACATCGTGCAATCAAAACCAAGATCATAGGAGTCACAACTCTGTTCACTGATCTGTCACCATTGACACCTGGGCCTCCATTTTCACAGTCCTGATGACATACCCTTGCCAGATATTGGATCAGTTAAGTCATCATTAAGTATGACTAGCTACCTTACATATCCACAGATTTGTCTTAATGATTCAAAGCCTTCAAAATTTCATGTCACGTTCAGTGAAAGACAAGACAAGTAAATGATACAAACAAGATGTAAACATTCAGAGCTGAGACATAATATAAAGGGAAATAACTCTCAGATCATAGCCATAAACATTTGGTAGACTGACTGACTGACTGAGTTTGGTTTTACTCCGCTTTTAGCAATATTCCAGCAACATCACGGCAGGGGACACCAGAAATGGGCTTCACACATTGTACCCATGTGGGGATTCGAACCCGGGTCTTCGGCGTGACGAGCCAACGCTTTAACCATTAGGCTACCCCACCGCCCCTCATTTGGTAGAAGACTTGCATCTAAAGCAATCATCATGCAAATGAGACATGAAAAATCTGCTTGGTTTAAATAACATGTCGTCATCACTTAACATTATTGCACATGTTCACATTCACAAACACATTTATATTTCATATATAAATAATATCAAAAAGAATTTAACATTTAACTGAAGTTCCTTTTCAAGTCTTGCTGCTTATTTTCAGGCCTTTTCAAGACAAACTCTAAAATCCAAGGCACTTTCAAGCCCTCTGTATCTAGTCTGTAATGTACTTTTCCTACGCAGCCTTTCATAGTAACCATCAGGAACAGGTTGAGATAAGACATGAAAGAACCTCTAATATAAACATTTGACCTTTCCTGCTTATTTTCAATAAAATCAACTTCAACCCACTTGGGAAGCCACATCTACAATTTATTTTCACCATCCACACAAATAACTTGAATGAAAAACACTGCTCTATGAAATTAGTCAGAAGAATTCACTTACGATGTCTTTTATGATATCAAATATCCTGTAATGACATCAAATCGCCAATGATGGCCAAAGCAATCGCAGGACACACTCCCATACACAATCATCCACTTTGCCGGTAAAAGACTTTAAAATGCCATAACGTGTTAGAGGGGTATATAAAGCTGGGTTGATAAGGTACACAGTGATGTCTAACTGAGTGGACTGGCTTTGTCTACCAGTATTAAAGTCTCGTGAGGTTCTCCCAGTTTCCATCCTAATTCATCACCTTGTCAAGGTTATTACGTTATCAATGTTCAGAGGCAATCACCATGTCTGTATTCCATCATGTAAACTTAATTTCTGATACAACACAGACTATAATACCACATGGGAGGTGTTAAAGTGTGACTTCTTCACTGAAGATGATTCTGAAGGATTTGGAGCAGTGTATCCATAGCTGGAGGTGTGATAGAGGTACCCCCAAGTGAAGGAATGATGAAGTGAATGAGCTGAATCTAACAGTGAGTGCTGAAAGGATAAACACTGGAGTGAAAATGGATGGAATTTGCAAACGTTTAACACTTTGGTGAGATTCACAATAGGCGGCGGAAGGGTAGCCTTGTGGTTAAAGCGTTCGCTCATCAAGCCGACAACCTGGGTTTGATTCCCCATGTGTAAAGCCCATTTCTGGTGTCCCACGCTGTGATATTGCTGGAATATTGCTAAAAGTGGCATAAAACTAAACTCACTCACTCACAACCATGGTTCAGAACCAATATGTACTAGTTTAAAATTGTGGTGAATGAGTGATTTGGCTTTAACACTACTGTAAGCAGCATTCCAATTTGTGGCATTCTTTGGTCTCGGATGAGTAGAAAAAATTGAATTCATGTGCCAGAGGCTCAAATCAAAATCCAGACTCCAGTTTTAAAATTTATGCCGCACAACCATTTTTTGGCTTTTTTCTCAGCCACATCTAAATAAACAGGTAACCAGACTCGGTGTTGTTTCTCTTCAATGTCTGCCACAAGCGTGTTTAATAAGTCAAGATGTGAGTTAAATTATCTCTCTGGTCTGATACTGGAGTCTTTCATGTAGGCATCAAGTCCACTCCAACCTGATCTGTGGTGGAGAACTGGAGAGCTGGATTCATGATCAGGAATACATGCATTCCTCCAGTAGATGTTGGGCCAAGGTGCCTTGACAGAGATTCTGCTTTTCATACTCAGTAAAGCGAAACTAAAATTATACGAGATATCCTGCAAAAATCAAACCATGTTTTATTAAAAGGATTATGTGCATGTCTTAAACAGATGCCAGGTGTAAGATGCCTCTGAAATGAACAGACACTGGTGTCTGTTTGAGGATTTACGGTACTTGTCAACAACTCCAGTTAGCACAATGCTGAGGAAAGTCCAGAGTTATCTGGATGTTTACAACTGTGGTGAAACCAATAAACTTTTATAGTGTGGTAAAACCCATAAACATGTATTCCTTATTGAAACCCATGAACATAAGTGGTATGTGAAACCCATGAACATGAATAGTGTGGTGAAACCCATGAACATGAATAGTGTGGTGAAACCCATGAACATGAATAGTGTGGTGAAACCCATGAACATGAATAGTGTGGTGAAACCCATGAACATGAATAGTGTGGTGAAACCCATGAACATGAATAGTGTGGTGAAACCCATGTGAAAGTGTGGTGAAACCATGAACATGAATAGTGTGGTGAAACCCATGAACATGAATAGTGTGGTGAAACCCATGAACATGAACATGAAATAGTGTGGTGAAACCCATGAACATGAATAGTGTGGTGAAACCCATGAACATGAATAGTGTGGTGAAACCCATGAACATGAATAGTGTGGTGAAACCCATGAACATGAATAGTGTGGTGAAACCCATGAACATGAATAGTGTGGTGAAACCCATGAACATGAATAGTGTGGTGAAACCCATGAACATGAATAGTGTGGTGAAACCCATGAACATGAATAGTGTGGTGAAACCCATAGTGTGGTGAAACCCATGAACATGAATAGTGTGGTGAAACCCATGAACATGAATAGTGTGGTGAAACCCATGAACATGAATAGTGTGGTGAAACCCATGAACATGAATAGTGTGGTGAAACCCATGAACATGAATAGTGTGGTGAAACCCATGAACATGAATAGTGTGGTGAAACCCATGAACATGAATAGTGTGGTGAAACCCATGAACATGAATAGTGTGGTGAAACATGAATAGTGTGGTGACCCATGAACCCATGTTAAACATGAATAGTGTGGTGAAACCCATGAACATGAATAGTGTGGTGAAACCCATGAACATGAATAGTGTGGTGAAACCCATGAACATGAATAGTGTGGTGAAACCCATGAACATGAATAGTGTGGTGAAACCCATGAACATGAATAGTGTGGTGAAACCCATGAACATAAATAGTGTGGTAAAACCAATAAATATACATGGTGAATCCTTTGAATACATTAATGGCAAAACCCATGAACACATGATGCTGATGAGCCAAGGATTACATCAATAGTCAGCCTGGGATTCAAAGCCAAAGGGCTTTGTTTTGTTACAACTGACAGAGGCCATGTTTACTAGACACAGGATGATAAAATATCACCAGCAGGCATTGGACTTTACACGGTTACCTCTAAAAGCAAGCTTTTGAACCAACAAGCAAGTGATTCTTAAAGTAAGAATAACAAGTAAAATCTATGCTTGTTTCCACAGTGAAAGTACAGGAATAAGTGTAAAACTCTGAGTCAGTGAATTTGCCATCTAGGTTTAACTGAACCAAATAATGTTCTGATAAGAACAAGTAAGACCATTTGGCCATGCTCCTCTATCTTAGATGTGCTATAGCTCTAAAGTATATGACAGGATCAGCTATATGAGTTTCACCTATGATTATATCTTAAGAACATGATCCAGCTGAAACACATGTTTTGGTTGCCATTCCACATATCTTATTCCAGAAAACGGATAAATAACACATTGGAATTAAATGAACTGACACTTCTTTACAACTTGCCGAACTGTCACAAAGGCAGAACTGACTATGAGGAACTGTGGGAAGGGAGCCAGGTCTAAACTGCTTTAGAAATATTTACAAAAATGTGAAGACACTGGGTACAACAGATCATGAGATATCGCGTTAACAAGAATCAGGACGTACGTACAGACGGACGCTGCTGAATACGTAGTCCCGCATTCTGATTTGTGGCGGGGAACGATAAATCATTAAGTCATTCTCACAGAATCAACCTCTGTTCATATTGAAACACCAGATCCATGTTTGTCAAGAAGGTTAAAAGAAGAACCAATTTGACATGAGTACTGTACCTTACTTATGATGATTCAACCATAAGGTCAACCTCTCATTACCCTTCAGATTACAACCATCACATTCTGTTATCCTAACACTGGTTTAGCATGTATAAACAGGCTCTAGTCATGCCGGTGTAGTACTCCCCTCCATTAAGTTCATTACAGCAAGAGATATCTTCCAGACAAGATGTGACAATATGACATCCAGACCATTTACAGTAGAAATCCATGATAAAAGGATATAGTTAGGCATGACACGGCACCATGACTGATAGAGGTCTCGGCCAACCATTTCACTATGGAAGTGTAAGAAACTCAAGCTGGTACACAAGTCTATAGAAAATCAATGTTATCTACATCTTTATCTACGTGATGCAGTGCAGGCCATCTTCCTTGACTGCAAGGAAACCATGATCATATTCATCGGAACCATCAGGCGCCATGGTTACGGTCCTGTCATGGCTATTGAGTTAAGATAGTGACATATGTCCAGATGAAATGGACTTAAAGTTTTACAAAGAGATAACTTTGAAGATGAGGATTCGAAGTGGGTACTTCCGATGCCAGACAGCCAGGCGATACTTTATATTTTTTCCGGCTACAGATCAATACAACAGAGCCAGAGCTTGAAAAAAATATGTACATTATTCATTCTATTTTCTTCTTCTTCTTGACAGAAAAGAAACTTAAAAACATACAGCTTTGGAATGCAACAAAAAGAAATTCATAACTTATTTTAAACAATAACCAACCACATGCACTTCATTGTATCAAGATATGGCCTCACACAGAGAGAATAAACCTCTCTGTTTTTACCTCCGTTTGGTAATGTTTTTACATCTGTTTTTTCATGCCTTTACCCCTGGTTATGTTTCTATCACCATAAGGTAGGTTTGGTAGTTGTTTAAAGCAGCAATACTCCAGCAATATGGCGGTGGTCTGTAAATAATTGAGTCTGCTCAAGAAAAACCAGTGATCAACAGCATGAGCATCAATCTACACAATTGGGATACAATGACATGTGTCAACCAAGTCAGCAAACATGAAAAACCGATCCTGTTAGTCGCCTCTTACGACAAGCATGAGTCGCTGAAGACCAATTCTTACCCAGATTTTCACTCACGGTGTACACCACCAATCGAAATCTTCCTATTACGGGGTTATATATCAGGGCAGGGTCACCAGATAGTATGACCCTTTCTCGGGAGGGTCATAAAAGACAACAGAAATAGTTAGGGAGGTTCACGATTAAAATAGGGATAAGTTTTCATTCACTATGACAAGCATTTTGGGGAGGGTCATTACTGTTTTATTAGAATAAAACCTGACTTCAAATTCCAGAAATATACTCATCATTAGGTCTTCTGACTGGCGTCTATTAAAAGTAGATATTTTTAATGGAGACTTGGGTTTATGTCCAGATTCCTGAACTTCGTGTCCATCCAGGTGAAACATTTGACCATGTATTTAGGCATATATTTCTTTCAGTGCAGGAAGTGACCAGGCATAACTGTAAGATTTAACTTAATTCCAAATGAATGTTGCATACCAATATTTATCTGTTAATTCCAAATTCACACATACATATTCAAATATACAAAATCATTTTGGCCAGCGAAAGATATGTAAAGTAAAATATATCAAAAACATTTTGCCTAACAAAGGTTTTTGCAAAAACATAGGAGGGCTGAGAAGCAGACGGTCAGTGTTGTGTCTGCAACACCAGTGAAGGAAGTGAGGCATCGGTAGAGTCAGCCAGGACAAACACCAACACATTTACTTGCAGAATAATGGTGTTCAGCATTTGTCTCAAGACTGGAACAAATTAAGGTTACCTCGATTAAGAAAATACTAGGCGTCAAATTTAGACCTGATCAATATCTCATCGAGAGGCAGGATGTATATCAAGCTTGACTGGATCATTTTATTCCAGAAGAACATAAACCGAGGAGTACCTCGTTCCGGTTGTTTTTTAAACACCGGGTGAGAAGGAAGTGAAGTATTGATACTGCATGTGAGCTGGTGTGAGTGTCAGTGAGGACATGTCACAATACTTTGTCATACAAGGTTATTCTCCATGGTGACATAATCACAGGTCACATGATGTTATTCTCTACTGTGACACAATGAAATGTCACATGTTATTCTCTACTGTGACATAACAAAATGTCACATGTTATTCTCTTCTGTGACACAATGAAATGTCACATGATGTTATTATCTACTGTGACATAATGAAATGTCACATGATGGTATTGTCTACTGTGACACAATGAAACAGGGATTTACAGGACGCAATTTCCTGTGTCCTTTACGCATAAAAACTGACAATGGACGCTACAAAAAATATTAGCGCATCCACAGAGACTCAGAAGAAAACATACTTTTTGTAAAAATTCCAGTCAAGTGACAATAAGTTATCACTGAGTTTGCTACTAGCTGGGTTATGGTATTATTTGCAATATAATTACTGCAACAATGTGATGATCATGATACTCAATACAATAACAGTATTAATAATAATATTTAAGTGTCTGGGATCCCCATGTTGTTGTCCAGGGCCCCTGAAAATTAAGAGTATAAGTCCCAGGGACCCTCAAATACAGGACTCAATGTAACTCCCTGATGAAATGTCACATGTTATCCTCTACTGTGACATAACGAAATGTCACATGATGTTATTCTCTTCTGTGACACAATGAAATGTCACATGATGTTATTCTCTTCTGTGACATAATGAAATGTCACACGATGGTATCTCTACTGTGACATAATCACATGTCACATGATGCTATTCTCTTCTGACATAATAAAATGTTACATGCTTTTATTCTCTATTATGACCTTATAAAATGTCATGAAATTGGTATTCTCTACACTGTGACATCATGATTGAGTGAGTGAGTGAGTTTAGTTTTACACTGCTTTTTAATTTTAGCAATATTCAAGCTATACCATGGCAGGGGACACCAGAAATGGGCTTCACACATTGTTCCCATGCGGGGAATCAAACCTGTGTCTTCGGTGTGATGAGCAAACGCTTTAACCACTAGGCTACCCCACCGCCCCTGTGACATAATGAATGTTATTCTATACTGTGACATAATGAAATGTGACACAATGTCATTCTATACTGTGACATAATGAAATATCACATTATGTTCGTTATACTGTGATGCAATAAAATGTCAAACAATGAAATATCACAATGATATTCTTTACTGCGACACTACAATTCAATGTCACATCAAGTTATCCTTTAACGTTATATAACAATGCAATACCTTCTATGATAACACATCCCCCTGTTTCACCTGGCTAAGGAATAAGACCTCTCCCCTCCCACCTTTCCTCCCAATGATAAGTGACAGTCCTAAATCCAACAACTCACTATATGTTATAAATGAAAAGCCTTATAAATGCCAATCATATGAACTAATTCATTTATCCACATATGGTGATTATTTTGATGCTGAATCCATGACCGCAAGACAAATGCCAATGAAACTTCAGAAAGCAAAATGTCTTCTCCATGTCTCAGGGTTGCCACCAGAACAATGACTCTTCCTTCCTATGATTGATAATGCTACGCTTCTGATGAGACAATATGAAAGATGTACACACGAAAGAAGGGCAAAATTACTTCAATTCTGCAGCATAATGTCTCCAATAAGAAAATAGCACAGAACAACATGTATCAAATACATGAAGATGTATGACATGAATTGATAACACAACATGAATTGATAATGTAATTGCATATCATCTTTAACACAGACATGTGGTCTCGTAATAATTGCATGTGAATCAAGTCTTGAAACCCCTATGGATCATACTATACCAGTAACAGTAAGGAGTGGGTAGGTGAGCTGTCATTTTCATGCCACTGGACTCAGTTATTTCAGTATAATCAGTTTTTCAGCAAACTGTTCGAGGGGAGCTGCAGGTTATTGATCATGTAAATGATTACCACTTGAGTGAATCCATGGGCCATAATCATTTTTGAGTAACATATAGCTGATCCTTGAACCACAAAGGGAGGCAACTCTGTAAGCCCATTTTTAATCTGTCTGAGGACTGTTCCTTTAGGCCACAAATGCCTATTACTAAACAAGTAAGTGATATAGGTTTGACTCACTTTGGACACTATTTTAGATATGTCACAGCCTGTAAATTTGATGTGGGAAGAAGTCCACGTGATACAGGTCTTATATGCACATCACAACAGTGAAACCTACATGTACAGGCATGGTGCCAACAAACCTTGATTGGTTTGTTGTTTAACGCCACACTCATCAACATTCCAGCTATATGGCGGAGGACTGTAAATAATCGAGTCTGGACCAGACAATCTAGTGATCAACAGCATGAGCAACGATCTACACAATTGGGATACAATAACATGTGTCAACCAAGTCAGTGAGCTGACCACCCGATCCCGTTAGTCTCCTCTTACGACAATTCTAACCAAGATCTTCATGGGTTCCGACAAACCTTGAAACATAAGCAGGGTCAATTGACAATCATAGATATTGACTGTGCCTAATAACGAAACTCAGCTCCTTAGGTGCCACCTGTGCCTCTACCCCAAACAAACAAACTACATGAAACTTGTATCATTTCAGGTGATATGGAGAAGGGCATCAGATCCAAACCCTGTGACGATAGGGGAACAAGTATATGTTGGAAATCCACGATATTCCCTCCAGCAACTTAAAGAGAAAGGGGAGTGGAACCTGGTCATAAAGAATGTGGTGCCAGAGGATTCTGGGGTATATGAGTGCCAGGTGAGCAGCAGGAAGAAGATAATCTGGCACATCCTCCTGCGAGTAAACGGTAAGTGCTGGTGGTGAATATGGACGTCATGTAATATGTTAATGTTGCACATCCTCTTACGAGAAAATGGTAAGCGCTGGCTGTGTATATGGATGTAATATAGCCACAAATTCATGTAATATTAAAATGTCGCACATCTTCCTGAGAAAAAATGGCAAGCGCTGGCTGCACATATAGATGTCACATAATCACAAATGTATATAAAATGATAATGTCTTGCATCAATGGTAAGCGCCAACGGATTACATTGATGTCATAAAGTCACAAATACATCTAATATGACTGTGACGCACATCTTCCCGAGAAAAACGGCAAGCGCTGGCAGTGTATATGGATGTCAGATAGTCATATAGTTTTAAATGCATCTAATATGATAATGACACACATGTTCCTACAAGTAAATGATGAGCGCCGATGGTGTATATTGGTGCCAAATAGTTTCAAATACATTGTTTCAAATACATCTTCCTACAAGGAAATGGCAAGCGCTGACTGCATATATTGACGTCATATAGTCACAAATACATGTATTATGGATCTTGAGTTGACAATGAAATATGATTACAATGTTTAACACTGAATACCTTTAATCAGATATTCGTAGAGGTTAACAGGATATGCTTCAATAACTTCGATAAGATTACCAGTTTTTTTGTGATAAAATGCTCAAAAGACGTTTGTGACACGTAAATACTTGATATTCCTCAGAAAGTTTTGAGATACTATCCTTACAGGGGGTTGAATCTTTATTGTCAGAGAGGGTTGATAAACTACCGTATATTACCATCTATAAGCCGACCCCATAAATAAGCCGACACCCAAACTTGACCCTTAAAATCAGTGTCAAAATGGTATGTTTCGTGCATAAGCCGACCCCCGCGATGGGGTCCTAATCGGGGCAAAGACAGACCACAGACAACTGGCGGTTACCAATAATAATAACTTTGGCCCACGTTATTCAAAGAATTCACAATCATATTGCGTCTACTCAGGCATCGAAATGAAGTGTAGTTGACAGAAAATGGATAATATATTTTGTTTGGCTAAATATCATACATATTGTAGTTAGACGATAACATGTCAACAAACTGGCTTGCTTATTACCGCCTTGTTTTCCATGGACTGCTAGTTTACAGTAACATCTACAGACATATTTTTTGGGTCCTCGAAATTTGGCTTATAGAAGGTAATATTTGGTATGTACTCATGTATGGGATATTGTGCTTAAGGAGGTTGAAGTGATTATTCTGAAGTGTGGACAAGTCATATATCAGAGGGTGTTCTCCTGACTGCTGACTTTAAAGACACCTCTATAATAGGCACTTTAGTTCAGTCAATCTTGGTCGGTTTACCATCAAAATGTACCCTGGGTACAGAATGATACATCAACTTGAAGCAAAGGTTTTGTTACCATATCGACATGTAGGACACCATAGTGTCTGGTATTCCTCTATTAAGAAAATCTTGTGATGGTCTATGACTTGGGTGTTGCCACAATCACTTCATCAACAGCTACCTACTTTGACTTAATCTTAAGTGTCTTTCTGATGAAAGAGCTCTGGTAATCAGTTTTCATAAAACGGGATAAAGTCTGGATACAAGCTGATACGTAAATGGCAATCTGAGAACAGCTAGTGATGCATTGTTTCAAACCCAGGGGACTGTATGATATTGATGGTACACCCACCATATCAGTTTTACTTTTGTCAGTCACAATTCCACTCCCAGGTCCACACAACTCTCCAGCCTAATTACAATCAAAATTCACACACCATCCTGGCCCAAATACTTACAGCTCCACACACCATCCTGGCCCAAATACTTACAGCTCCATCCACCATCCTGGCCCAAATACTTACAACTCCACACACCATCCCGGCCCAAATACTCACACCTCCACACACCATCACTGGCCCAAATAGCCCAAAGACACACCTCCATCCCACCATCCTGGCCTCCCAAATACATGCGGAAGGATTACAACTCACACCACACCATCCCAGTCCAAAGACTCACACCTCCACACACATCCCAGCCCAAAGACTCACATCTCCACATACATCCCAGCCCAAAGACTCACACCTCCACACACATCCCAGCCCAAAGACTCACATCTCCACATACATCCCAGCCCAAAGACTCACATTTCCACATACATCCCAGCCCAAAGACTCACATCTCCACATACATCCCAGCCAAAAGACTCACATCTCCACATACATCCCAGCCCAAAGACTCACATCTCCACATACATCCCATCCCTAAAGCTCACATCTCCACACACCATGCCAGCCCAAAGACTCGCAAGACTCACACTCACAATCCCAGCCCAAGACTCATCACCATCCAGCCCCAATCCTCCACACTCAAGAGACAAACACATCTCCACATACATCCCAGCCCAAAGACTCTCACATCCACACACCATCCCAGCCCACTCACATCTCCACACACCATCCCAGCTCAAAGACTCACATCTCCACACACTATTCAAGACCAAAGGCTCACATCTCCACACACCATCCCAGCCCAAAGACTCACATCTCCATACCCTATTCCAGCCCAAAGACTCACATCTCCATACACCATCCCAGCCCAAATACTCACATCTCCACACACCATCCCAGCTCAAAGACTCACATCTCCACACACTATTCAAGACCAAAGACTCACACCTCCACACACCATCCCAGCCCAAAGACTCACATCTCCACACACTATTCCAGCCCAAAGACTCACATCTCCACACACCATCCCAGCCCAAAGACTCACATCTCCATACACTATTCCAGCCCAAAGACTCACATCTCCACACACCATCCCAGCTCAAAGACTCACATCTCCCAACACACTATTCAAGACCAAAGACTCACACCTATTCCAGACCAAAGACTCACACCAACCATCCCAGCCCAAAGACTCACATCTCCACACACTATTCAAGACCAAAGACTCACAACTAGAATAACCACCCAACATAAATGAGACCACACCACCACAACCAAATGACAATCCCAACTTCCCACAAGACCCAAGCCAAATGCCAGTCACAATTCCACACACCATCTAAGCAAAATAACCATCACATTTACTGGCATAGCAAACCAACCAAACCCCATCACACTCACAACTTGAAATGACATCCAACCCTATGGAAGTAATAACTCTAGCACTTTTTCCAAAAATACTTTAATGTTGTGTTAAGAGAGAGATTGAGTTGAGATCAGACTTGGTGTTTGTCATTCCACTTATCCCCATGATAAATGACGAGTCCCACATCGAAGTGATCCACGGACCAAAGAAGAACATCATTTCAACTGAGTGTAAGCTTCATACTGTCTAAGTGTCAGATAGATGATTTAGTACTGTGGTGTAACACAGCGATGCTTGAGCAGGAAAACATTAAGCTTAGATAGAAAAATAAATATTTATTTCTCTTTTGAAACATTCACATCTATACCCACAAAGATAAACTTGTAGGTAATAAAATATTAAGTGTTAATGCTGAATTAAAAATGTTATTTATAATTGATGTCTGTAGCAGAAACTTCTTATGTTAGAGATAAATATCTTAGCTTAATTTCATTTTGGGATATCGGGGCAATGGTTTTTGTAAGTCTTTGGGCATTGTCAACGACAATCGTAAGAACAACATGGTTAAACAGACTCCTGACATAGTAGCCACCATAAGATGAGTAAGAACACAATGTGATAAACATTAGCACATAATTTTGAATTTTATTTTGCTTGCTAGCTTCGACCAATCCACAGAGGGTAAACTCTGAGTACTTCAAGAATGGTAGAGGTATAGTTGTTATCTCCCCTTTTTTCTCTATTACCCAGTTATCTCCCCTGATTGCTGCTGCTGTTCATGTTGTCCCTTTTGACCTTGACCTCTAACTTCCATGCTCAGCCTGCTGAAACATACCACCACTCTCTTGCAGCATGGACTGTCAGTTTTTCACTGTTCAATAATCACACTAGTCTATCAATACTCTAGATGTATGGCAAAAGTCTTTCAGGAAGAAAAATATTTGAACAATCTCATGACATTTTTCAGGATTTCAACATTGTTTTATCAAGACAAAAAAATTAGACATTTCAGTAGGGTCTCTATCAATGTTATTAACATCTAAGTTCTAAATGTTTCATTGTAATATATTATGCAACCTTTCTTACTTGCCCTTCCCACAAAAAGGGCTTTGTGTGACACACTAAGCACATCCATTAGCAATGACTTACTGCAAGACTTTTGCCACAAATACTATTTATGTATTCAGAAGCTATAGTCACAATTCCAGTTGTACAAATAGAATGTACACTTTGCTGAAGATATATATATATATATGCATACGATGTAGTATATTTTCAGTACCTTTGTTCAAACTGTTTTAATGTTTCTGTTCATTCATGTGTAATTTAAGAGTTATTTTCCTTACGTTTCTCTGCTGACTGATAACTTGTGTATTTCACATATAATTTTGATCCAGTAACATAATTTCAATACAGTAATTGAAAAATAACAATTCAATATAATGAATAGCCTAGGAAAATATGTGTAAAGTAACGAAAATGTTTGAAGTATGTATCATGTCTGTTTAAACACACAAAAGCAGCATCATCCTCTGTGCACAGGGAAAAACTGCCAGAATAACTCCCGACATTCAAACACATCAATTTTTTAAGTTGAACATTTTGCTGTTTCTCTTTAAAATAAATAATAATGATTATCATTTTATACACAAGCATTCTTTAAATTTCATAAATTGAAAAAATTCATTGGTTACATTCTTTGCAAAAGTGAGAACTGTGTTGATAATGTCATATAAGGGGTTAGTAAGAGGCATGACTGTAATACCCTTGTTTACAGAGGATGATCTCGGTATGATATTGATGGTTGAAGCACTTGTTATCTGCACACTTACTGTGAAAGTTCTCACTTGATATTAGACCCTGCGTATGCCTATGTCCAATAACATATCACTGTTTACACAATCATAATCATGTTAGATAAATAGACAACATGAGCAACTTATCAAATAAGAAATATTGAATTTATGAGTATGTGGGTTTTTTTTTGTTAAACATATTTTGGCATCATTTGATTGATTAGTTTTATCCTCAGTAATCTCAAAGGACCTTCCTACTCTAAACTCCTTACCTTACAGTGGGAATAGTTTTATTGAAATTTTCAATAGCTGGAATAAGTCTGGGTGGGTGAACAGTGACTGTCAGGCAATATTTCAGTCTTTATGGATGGGGTGATCTTGGCAGATTCCACTGATGGGGACATATTGGCAGACAACATGTATAGGAGCCACCATGGCAGAATATATAGGTGACAAGCACCTTGGCAGACTACATGGATGAAACAACAGTTGCAGATTACATGGATGGAGCCCCTTAGCCAATATAAGGGTGGGTGGGGAGTGAGTGAGTGAGTTTAGTTTTATGCTGCACTCAGCAATATTACAGCTATATAGCAGCGGTCTGTAAATAATCGAGTCTGGACCAGACAATCCAGTGATCAACAACATGAGCATCCATCTGTGCAATTGGGAACCGATGACGTGTCAACCAAGTCAGCGAAGTCTGACCACCCGATCCCGTTAGTCGACAAGCATGGGTTACTGAAGACCAATATTCTAACCCGGACCTTCACGGGTAAGTATAAGTGGTAGACTATATGGATATAGCCACCTTGACAGAATATATGGATGGAGCCAGCTTGGAAAACTGCATGGATGGATCCACCTTGGAAGACTAAGTGACAGTGGTTGAGCATTGATGTGGCCACAGTGGCAGACTATACGGATGGAGCAACCTCGGAAGACTACATAGATAGAGCCACCTTGACAGAATATGTGGATAGAGCCACCTTGGCAGATTACATGGATGGAACCACTATGGTCAACCACACGGGTGGAGTCACCTTGGCAGGCTATATGGAATGGAGTCAGAGTAGCAGACGATATGGATGGAGTCACCTTGGCTGACTACATGGATGGAGGCACAGTGGTCAAGCACATGGATGAAGCCACAGTGGTCGAGCACATGGGAGGAGCCACCTTGGCAGACTACATGGATGGAGTCACCTTGGCAGACTACATGGATGAAGCCACTTTGGAAGACTACATGGATGGAGCCACTTTGGCAGACTACATGGATGGAGCCACCTTGGCAGACTACATGGATGAAGCCACTTTGGAAGACTACATGGATGGAGCCACTTTGGCAGACTACATGGATGGAGCCACTTTGGAAGACTACATGGATGAAGCCACTTCGGCAGACTACATGGATGGAGCCACAGTGGCAGACTACATGGATGGAGCCACCTTGGCAGACTACATGGATGAAGTCACCTTGGCAGACTACATGGATGGAGCCACTTCGGCAGACTAAACGGATGGAGCCACCTTGGCAGATTACATGGATGGAGCCACAGTGGCAGAATTTATAGAGATGCAACTTGGGGTGGCAACTTAATCTGACAGCTTTTTTCGCCCTTGCTCACTCTTTCTTACAAATTACAAAAGAGGTAAAAAGTTGTAGACCATGTCAACCCATAGAATATGGTATTATAATCAACATGCTTACTTAAATAATCAAGCCATCAAAAGTAAGTAATATTGGACATAGGCAGATGTAGTCATTCTGACTGTGCCAATGTATGCATCCCTCCCACGCGCTCCCATGTTTTACAACCTCCTGCACAAACGTGTTGTACTGTCGAATTCCTTTATTCAATGTGAGTGCAACATGGCAATGTTTTGATTGTCTTTTTGACTGCTTTTGTGTGGTTAGCATGATGTGTGCTTTGTGTATGGAAATAACCAACTAAAGACTTACATGACTTCTGTAAACTTTGCACTGTAATCAGCTTTACATATAATAACGCATATCTATATTCACATTGGGTAAATAGTACCTGGTAAACATTGTGCAGCATGTAGTAACAAATATATAATTCAAGATATGTTTCCAATTGAAAATCGATATTGCCATATAATTCTAGTTTCATTTACTATTGTAAGATTCAAGTTTACATAATAGATCTATACAATCATTTGTTCTTATTGATCATAGAGAATGTCAATGAAAATATTAATATAGCCAGTGTCTAGTTCCAGACATATGTTTAACATATATATTCCAGAAATATCATGGTGGAGGGGCATCAGAAATGGGTATCACACATGGAGATCTGAACCCAGGTTTAATTAACACTTTAACCACTAGGCTACCTCCCCACCATTTTAAGCCTTCAAGGAGTGAGGACTATGCAGATAACATATATACATGTTCCTGTCCTTTAAAATGTTTTTCTATTTTGAAAATAATCCTGCTCTTCACAGCCCTTAACGGACAGATCATGCATAATCAATTTTGTTACCAAAGAAGACTTTTCTGTCATTCCAGTGAATAACATTTTGAGTAAAACAAAACCTATGTGAAACAGCAATCAAATAAAATGGTACCAAAATCTAATTAACGGATTACTAATGTCTAGAAAAATGTGTCTTCAAATGAAATTTATGTGTACCGTTAGTCTGAAATAAAACATCCATTCCACAGAAACCAATCACCATCATTCCTCGATGTACATCAAGCACAATCTGTTTTAACATCTTGAGTCTAATACATATTTTTTGCCTTTGAAAATTAATGTCTTTTATGGATCCGGCATGAATGTTGAATACTTTCTTCCTTCTATTTCTTACAAATCTCTCATTGTTTCTCATTTTTACAACACCAAGTCGAATGTTAAAAAGCATCATTCTGCTCTCAAAAGAAGACACACCAAAATATCTTGTTACATAGATGACTTATAAAATTAATATTAATATAGATCTCCAGTACTATTAAATTCAAATGAAGAACAAGATATGATTTGATACTTCTAATCTACCAATATGTACGCAGACAGACAACCAATCAGATCAAGACGGGTTTCAAATAAGAAACGACGTTCCCTCAATCATGAAATCAACAGTTTATGTTTCAAGACATCACTGTTCTAATCCGATAGAAAAGACATCATTTGCCCATTATGAGAAAATCCTTGACACTAAGACTGTCTGCTTTAGTAGTTAGAAAATTGGAAGCATTCAGAGACAATTACAAACTCTTGCCGCACTTGTAACTTTCCAAACCTACTGATACAAGGGAACTGAAAATCCTATAAGTATATCTGACAACTCTGCCCCTGAGAAATCAAAGGTTCTGTTTTTCCAACAAGGACGTCACCAATGGTAGATTTGCACTCTTGTGGTACATTTCCTAGTGGGCAGTGTGCAGACCGAACCCACTTAGCGTCTATTAAGAGATAATAAGGTCAAACCCCATTAACAGATTTTCATCAGTTTTGCACCCAAATGTCTCTAATGGTGCCAATTTGCTTAATATGTTTTCTGTGATCAATGGGCAGGACCTTTTATGATACCACGCTGTCAAGTGTCTTTTCTAACTTTCCCATCAGATGTAAATAAGGCCATGGCTTCAAAAACTGCTTTTAACATGAAGAATATAGAAGAAAGAAAGTGTAGGTATCAGATCATTATAAAATACTTTATACAGGAAAAGTTCTTTTTAATCTTGTTTTGCATGATGATCTTGCCCTTAATTCAACTGTTTAAAAACATATAATGTTGTGTTAAACACGTTAAATTGACTTAATTTGAACATTTGTTTGTATATTTTCATACTGTTTTTCTGGAATTGTTTTACAAGATTAATATTAACATCAAAATGTTTTATCTCCTGCACCATAAAATACCAAAAAAATAACATGAGAGATTGATACTGTTAGAACATTTTTGCAATGTAATTTTGATGAGAACAAATACATTGTTGTTATTGACTGATGGACTGAAAAAAACACAAGTTCATCATGTCAGAAAATGTGTTCTTTATTGATTCGCTAATGAATCTTATTATCTTTTACAGATAAGCCTCAGTCTACAGTGCCAGGTGAGATTTGGGAGGGATCAGTTTCCCTGGTTACAAACCAAGTTTAATTTTTCTCATGAGTTGGTTTTACTTTTTCAAAAGTAACCTTTAGACAAGAGTAGCCACATCTTTGGTTGACAATGTGATCAGTGAACCACTCAGGTAATCTCCAGGCAGGTTACAACTGAGAGTTGTCCTGGCCACATGCAGCAGCCATTTTAACCATCTGATCTCCAGTGCAGCTATCTATAGGGGGAGGGGTAGGGCAGCTAGTTTGACCACCTCCAATAACACTTCCCAGGTACTGGGAGTCTAGTTCAAACATCTCCAATAACACTTCCCAGGTACTGGGAGTCTAGTTCAGACATCTCCAATAACACTTCCCAGGTACTAGGGTCTAGTTCAGACATCTCCAATAACACTTCCCAGGTACTGGGGTCTAGTTCAGACATCTCCAATAACACCTCCCAGGTACTGGGGTCTAGTTCAGACATGTCCAATAACCCCTCTCAGGTACTGGGGTCTAGTTCAGACATCTCCAATAACACTTCCCAGGTACTGGAGTCTAGTTCAGACATCTCCAATAACCCCTCCCAGGTACTGGGGTCTAGTTCAGACATCTCCAATAACACTTCCCAGGTACTGGGGTCTAGTTCAGACATCTCCAATAACCCCTCCCAGGTACTGGGGTCTAGTTCAGACATCTCCAATAACACTTCCCAGGTACTGGGGTCTAGTTCAGACATCTCCAATAACCCTCCCAGGTACTGGGGTCTAGTTCAGACATCTCCAATAACACTTCCCAGGTACTAGGAGTCTAGTTCAGACATCTCCAATAACCCCTCCCAGGTACTGGGGTCTAGTTCAGACATCTCCTATAACACTTCCCAGGTACTGGGGATCTAGTTCAGACATCTCCAATAACACTTCCCAGGTACTGGGGTCTAGTTCAGACATGTCCAATAACCCCTCCCAGGTACTGGGGTCTAGTTCAGACATCTCCTATAACACTTCCCAGGTACTGGGGTCTAGTTCAGACATCTCCAATAACACTTCCCAGGTACTGGGGTCTAGTTCAGACATCTCCAATAACACTTCCCAGGTACTGGGATCTAGTTCAGACATCTCCAATAATCACTCACAGGTACTAGGGTCTAGTTCAGACATGTCCAATAACCCCTCTCGGGTACTGGGGTCTAGTTCAGACATCTATAACACTTCCCAGGTACTGGGGTGTAGTTCAGACATCTCCAATAACACTTTCCAGGTACTGGGGTCTAGTTCAAACATCTCCAATGACACTTCCCAGGTACTGGGATCTAGTTCAGACATCTCCAATAATCACTCCAATAACCCTCCCAGGTACTGGGGTCTAGTTCAGACATCTCCAATAACATCTCCAATAATCACTCACAGGTACTGGGGGTCTAGTTCAGACATGTCCAATAACCCCTCTCAGGTACTGGGGTCTAGTTCAGACATCTCCAATAACCCCTCCCAGGTACTGGGGTCTAGTTCAGACATCTCCAATAACACTTCCCAGGTACTGGGGTCTAGTTCAGACATCTCCAATAACACTTCCCAGGTACTGGGGTCTAGTTCAGACATCTCCAATAGACATGTCCAATAACACTCCCAGGTACTGGGGTCTAGTTCAGACATCTCCAATAACACTTCCCAGGTACTGGGGTCTAGTTCAGACATCTCCAATAATCACTCACAGGTACTAGGGTCTAGTTCAGACATGTCCAATAACCCCTCTCGGGTACTGGGGTCTAGTTCAGACATCTCCAATAACACTTCCCAGGTACTGGGGTCTAGTTCAGACAATAACACTTCCCAGGTACTGGGGTCTAGTTCAAACATCTCCAATAACACTTCCCAGTACTGGGGTCTAGTTCAGACATCTCCAATAACACTTCCCAGGTACTGGGGTCTAGACATCTCCAATAACCCTTCAGGTACTGGGGTCTAGTTCAAACATCTCCAATAACACTTCCCTGGTATTGGGGTCTAGTTCAGACATCTCCAATAACACATCACAGGTACTAGGGTCTAGTTCAGACATGTCCAATAACCCTCTCGGGTACTGGGGTCTAGTTCAGGTACTGGTATTGGGGTCTAGTTCAGACATCTCCAATAATCACTCACAGGTACTAGGGTCTAGTTCAGACATGTCCAATAACCCCTCTCGGGTACTGGGGTCTAGTTCAGACATCTCCAATAACCCTTCCCAGGTACTGGGGTCTAGTTCAGACATCTCCTATAACACTTCCCAGGTACTGGGGTGTAGTTCAGACATCTCCAATAACACTTCCCAGGTACTGGGGTCTAGTTCAGACATGTCCAATAACACTTCCCTGGTATTGGGGTCTAGTTCAGACATTTCCAATAACACTTCCCAGGTACTGGGGTCTAGTTCAGACATGTCCAATAACCCCTCCCAGGTACTGGGGTCTAGTTCAGACATCTCCAATAACACTTACCAGGTATTGGGGGCTAGTTCAGACATCTCCAACAAGCCCCTTCCAGTCACTTGAAGCTAAATCAGACATCACTAATAACCCATGCAATGTACTAATGGCTAGTTCAGGCATCTCAAATAACCCCTGCAAGGTAATAGGGGCTAGTTCAGACATATCTAATAATCCCTGCCAGGGACTGGGGGCTAGTTCAGACATCTCCAATAACCCCTGCAAGGTAATAGGGGCTAGTTCAGACATATCTAATAATCCCTGCCAGGGACTGGGGGCTAGATCACACATCATCAGTTACTCATATTGGTATAAAATACCACAGAACTGCTGAAATAAAAAATAACTAGTAATTGGTTAAATGAAAGTGCCTTTTACTCAAATCCCTGCATTATATCATGGCAACCTTTGATTTATGAAATTGTCAGCATTATACACTGATCAAAGCCACTGAGTTGCAGTGTCACCAAATCCTCCAGAAACATACAGGTCCTTGACCTCTCCTTCCCAAGAGAATATCCCTGTCCAATTCCTATGAAAAGTAGTGAGTAAGTTGGGTTTTACGCCGCTTATAGCAATATTCCTGCAATATCACGGCGGGGGGACACCAGAAATGGGCTTCACACTTCACATGTGCCCATGTGGGGAATCAAACCCGGGTCTCCTGAGCGACGAGCAAACGCCTTAACCACTAGGCTACCCCATCACCCCTCCCATGAAAAGAAAACATACAATAAGATATGTCTCCTTCTGTTTTTCATTGACATTCCTTCTATATTTCAGCTATATTTGTGTCAGGAACAACTTTCGTTGAAAAAGGTGACCCTATTCATATTGTGTGCAATGCAACGGGGTCTGTGAACCCTCCCCAGGATTTAGACTGGTTTAAAGATGGCATCAAAATAACGCCTGATGCTCATCAGAAGATTACAATAGAAAAATTCCAGTCACTTCCTACCAAGACTATAGTGAGCGTGCTGCAGTTGAAGCACAGCAATATGAACGATGCTGGCACCTACGTTTGTCGGAGCAGTAACCTGGACATCACAAGCATAAAAGTCCATGTTCTTAATGGTGAGTGCTGCCAGAAGTGTTTTATATCTAATCTTATTACACACTTGTTCTGAATATCTTCATGAGATAATTTTGGTTATTTGAACAGGTGTTGTGTAACCAGTTGAAAGTTATCCAACGAGTGCTGTGTACCAAACTAGGTAACGATAATGCCGAAACTTTCTGTTGCCACCTCGATATTTTATATCAACATTATAACTCCATTCAAGATTTTTTTTTCCGAAAATGTCAACCAAACATTAGGTTTGTGGATAATTAAAATTTAATTTCGGTGTCCTGGGGACTAGTAGGTTTTTTTATTTTCATCTATAAAGTCATGACAGAGTTATCTCCCTTTCGTATTGTTCACATCTGGCATCGTCGGCTTGATTTGTCAACATGGATCACACTGTTTTCCCGTCCTGTGTGTAATAAATAGATCATTAAACTCGTGGATGTTGAATATGGAAAATATTCCAACTCTTATGTTTTTAAACTTTTTGATTTATTCACGAGCGAAAACGTTCTAATAAATAAAACGTTAAAAATATATCATTGGAATATTTTCCATATTCAACACCCACTCGTTTTGTAATCTCTACATAACCAGGCAACTAGATCCTGTAATTACCCTAAGGTATTGCATGAAATACTCTTTCTGTAATGAGTCCTACAATGAAGATATTTCTTGGCTCCACACCCCTTATTTTAATCCCCAACATAGAGTTGAAGATATCCAATGCTAAGATCTCCATAGAATGAGACCAATGTCCTCTTCATCTTTTGACAGCCCAAAACGTCCTCCATAGACTATTTGTTGAGTGAGTGTTGCTAAATGATATTCCTGTTTGGTTTTTAGCTACATTTTGATTTGTTTTATAAAGTAAATGGACCTTTTAGTTGGGCATTATTAACTATCTCTTTTCATTTCTGACATCGCATTTGAAAAAGCTGTCACAAATTAAAATATTTCTGTCACTTGGGAGCGATCATTGAATCAGTTAAGAAGTGTTGCAGTGTATCATGTCTGGAGATGGCGACAAATATTTTGCCTGAGATATCAAAATTCCATACATGTAGTTAATCTCCTGCCTACTGGAAAACGTGATTATAAATCGCCTCAAACAAGGTAATGAAAATTATGTCCAGTTCCCTGTCTGAACGCAGAACCAAAGGAGAAAATGCATTGGGAACACCTAAGGACTGATCAGTGTGTAGTACTGCGAGATCGTATTATCTGTGATGGGCATGAGTGTAAATACTGGTGCATGTTCAATCTGGTCTCGACTGGTCTGATCAGCCAAGGTTCCTTCACAAAACTGACAATTTGATAAAACAGGAAACGTAGAACCCTGCCCAGATGTGGGAGCTCTAATGGTGCCCTTCCTGTGTGGAGGGTTAATATTGGCAACAAGAATGCTCATGCCATATCCAGACTCCTACCAAAAAGTAATCAATATTTTGAAAATGAGAAACTCACCTGTCAAAATTTATGAGATGAACGGTCCTAGAACTTTACAGATCGTGATTATCTTCCCTCTCCCATTTCACTTATCCTGTGTGTTTGACATACGTGTTTGATAAAGACATGTCTTGGAGGTTCTTCCAAATGGTTCAGGAAGTTTATTCAGGCAGAATCTCTTTATGAAATCAAACCTGAAATAATAAATGAATATCTGTAAATATCAACTCAATTAAGATTTTACTGTCGAAATACACTTCCTCAATTTGTTCTGAGTACACCAATCAAGTGAGTGAGTGGGTGGGTTTAGTTTTACGCCGCTTTTAGCATTATTCCAGCAATATCATGGCAGGGGACACCAGAAATGGGCTTCACATATTGTGCCCATGTGGGGAATCAAACCCGGGTCTTTGGCGTGACGAGCGAACGCTTTAACCACTAGGCTCCCCCACTACCCCTTCACCTATTAAACTGTATACATAGTTGAACTGTCTGACAGAAATTTTTTATGAGTGCGTGTTTGAGCATGTTCTGTTTCACCCCATGAGTATGAGAATGTCAATGTATGTTTGATCACGTTTTGTTTGACATTATAAATAAGAGTGGGAAGAAGCACGTTTTGTTTGAGACTATGAAGGAGAGTGTGAGAGTATGTTTGATCATGTTTTGTTTGAAACTATGATGAAGAGTGTGAGAGTATGTTTGATCATGTTTTGTTAGACCTTATAGATAGTAAAATGAATGTTTGATCATGTTTTGACCTTATCACAGTGTGTTTGATCAGGTTTTGTTTGACTTTAGGCATAGTAAAATGAATGTTTGATCATGTTTTGACCTTATCACTGTGTGTTTGATCAGGTTTTGTTTGACTTTAGGCATAGTAAAATGAATGTATGTTTGATCTTGTTTTGACCTTATCACTGTGAGTGTGTTTGATCAGGTTTGTTTGACTTTAGGGATAGTACAATGAATGTATGTTTGATCATGTTTTGACCTTATCACTCTCAGTGTGTTTGATCAAATTTTTCTACACTGAGGTATGAGTGAGTCTATGACATTTTACACAACTCAGTAATATTCTGACAATGGTAGTCAAGAGTGGAAATAACTTTAAACTTGCTAGTGTACTCCGGTACAGTGGCACATGTAAAATCACTTGCCCTGATAATTTTTCCACTATACCGGCCGTTTTCGTGTTGATTTTTTAAATAAACAACATAATTATCGTTGGAAAGTCAACTGCACACCGGTACAGTTTGATATACAAATTTGTTTGCCCAACAGAAAAAAAACACTGGACTCGGACGTCGGGCAATGGGTTATTTCCACCCCTGGTAGTCTATAATGGTACCCGGTGTACTCCATGCAAATCTGTGGTTGACTACATTAGTAACTACAAACAGCACTGTCAGGGTATACCAAGACAAACCATGCCCAGCTCACACATTGTGACCACCCAATACCCAATTTAGACAGCTCTGAGAAGAAGCATGGAAACTGGGAATCCATTCTGACCCTGATGAAAACGGGATAACAAGTAGCAAACGTACAACAATTATTGAATGATCTTATCGGAGATATATACCATGTTTGACCATGATATCTATATTACATACGTATGTATGTAGCCCGACTGATACATAAAATGACCCAGCTCTTGGGGTGCTTTGCTGTTTGTTTGATAAGTCGGCACCAGACAATCCAGGGATTGATATTAAGATCAACAATCCATGCTAAGTATCACAAAGTTGTGAAATATTGAAATGTCCTGACTTTGTAAAATAACATTACTCACAAATATGCCCTGATTTTAATGCTTTCTCATGGGACACCTCTCAATGGTAGGACTTCATATCTTCTAAACAAACACCTTGTTACCACATTGTAACCTCAGTGTAACCTCAGTGTAATACATTTTAGGCTATGATGTTCATGGGGAAAGTGACAGGTAACTATATAAATATCACATGGAAACCTTTGAACTCGTGAAAACACAATAAACTTTGTGACACTAATGAAATAATTACAAATTCCCACTTTAATGGCAGTGAATGAGACTGACTGAGTGACTGATTGACTGACAGAGTATGGTTTTACGTCGTTTTAAGCAATATTCCAGCAATATCACGGTGGGGGACACCAGAAATGGGCTTCACAAATTGTACCCATTTGGGAATCGAACCCGGGCCTTCGGCGTGACGAGTGAACGCTTTTACCACTAGGCTACCCCACCACCCCACAGTGAATGAGAAGGTTTAAGGGTTCATGTATGCCACTGCATGTCAACTTAATGGGTAAATTTCAAAGTGAGGCATATCTTAGAAGAAGATTTCTACTGTGTAGCACAAGCTCAAGATCATAATAAAGTTTGAAATGAACACTTAAATCCATGAACATAGGACCTTGGCACTTTGCCGTTTTTTACCCCCTTAAGTTTAAAAATTTCAGGCCACAAAAATACATGGGGACACTCAAAAACTCATGACACAATAACAAATGGTTCTAAAAAATACAAATGGAAACTTTCAACTCATTTCATCTGTAGAACTGGAACATACATCTAGTGCAAGTGAGGGAAGGAGTAAGGGTTTTACCCTGATTATAGCAATATTCCAGCAATATCATGGCAGGGGACACCAGAAATAGGCTTCCCACATTCTACCCATGTGGGGAATCAAACCTTGGTTTTGATGAGCAGCGAACACTTTAACCACAACTTTAACCACAACTCTCCACTGCTTATAGCAAAGTCAAGCAATGTAATGATAGGAGACAAACCTTGGTGCAACACATGTGGTATCTCACCAGAGCCATCTCATCTGACAAGGTATCTGAAGCACATCTGTGAAGTCTTTAACTGAGCCCAAATGTTATTATTTTATATCCATGAAAGTCTTCTTGTGCTTCTTGCATGCCACAAAATTAGTCAGAATAGTCAAAGGGAAATAACTCCACTTAACTTACATTGTTTTTATGCTCAAACCATCTTCACATTCTTTGCACCATTCATCAGAATTATGATTGTATAAGAAATGAAAATACATTTTCATAAGTGTTAATAGAATTCTGATTAGACACATAAAATAAATATAACAATTACATTGTCTTCATGTCTTTACTGTAAATAACAATGTTTGTTTTTCTTTTTTATCACGCAGCTGGATCATTGAATGTAAAACGTGGTAAGTTCCGTCCATTTCAAAATGATTTTATATATGAACTGACATATCCATGATTTCAATATCAATATAACGCATTTGAAATCACTGAAATCTAAAGTTAAAATTTCGCAAGGAAAAATGAAGCCAGACCAATTCTTGTTTTCAAAATAGAAACAATAATGATGCCATCATGGTTGATTTGAGGTTCATTTTTTTTTAAATTCTCAAAAAGGATATTTACAAAAACACAAAGACATGAAATTTTTATTAATAACTTTTTGCTTTTACCATTTCAAAGCTACTTCTTGCTCTTCATGAAGGGCAAAATAACAGGACTGAAACACTGTTTAAACCTATAAAGAAGTTGTTATCCTTAAATATTTCATGTCTTATTGTTCTTCCAGACAACTAACTACCAAAGTATCCCTGAACAAGAACACAAATCAAATAGTTAGAAAACAGCCTTTAAATAAAAAAAAAATCCAAATGACTCATGCTTAATTACTTGTTGATAGAAAAACTTTGAAGCCCTTCAAAAAAAATAAAAAAGCTGTTATTTTAAAAATGTTTAAAAATTTATGAACAAACGAAAAATGTAATTGATCTGGCTTTACCTACTTCACTGTTTGAAGTATAATTTTAATCAATTCAGATATGCCCAGGAATATGTGCTCATCAAATATGAAATCTTGCAGTTAAGGCCTAAATAAAAAAAAGTTGTGATTCCGATTACCCGACCAACCCTTGAATTCTGGTGCCGACCCTCTTTTTTTTTAGAGGTATGAATAAAATAAGCTTTCAGATACCATTCTTTTTTCCTGGCACCAACAGACATTGGTCATTCTGATAGAGAAAGTTGAACCGACATGATGGCCACAAGCTTGATTGAATAAACAATTGCACATTTATAAATGTGTTGTTAGTTCATACTTTACTTCAAAAAAATGTAAAAAAAAGAAAGAATTCCTACCTACCCTAAACTTTAAAGAGGTTTAATCGGAACCACAACATCTTTTTGTTTGGCCTAAGTTCTGTGTACGTCTCTCTTCTTGCAGATACATGGCAATTTGTGGTCAATTTCTGTTGCAGGGACCTCCACAGAAGATGAAGATAAAAGTAGCGGACAGACAAGTGTTGTGTGTTTCAGAACGCTTCATTTCACTGCTACACTTTTAGTTTTAACAGTGATTAACATCATCCATTAGCGCCGCAGAATCAGGCTGTTCTCATCACCTCCCTCCGAAAACCAAGAATCAAACGGAGAGAAACTCCCGTCATGCAATACACTGTTATTCAAGAAGGCAGCAATTTTTCAATAGATGGGTTATCTCCCTTCATTATGAGGAAATGTATTTTAAATGATGCTATAAATTGTTTCATATTCAAAGATATTATGTAGAAACAAAGAATATGTCAGCATATGCATCCATTTCAAAGCTTTGATACATCTTGACAAGACCAAAAGAAGAGTTATCAAACTCTCTTCAAAGTAAATACATATGAAGGCAATCCCTCACGGAATAGTTTAAATTCAATTGCTGTGATGTCAGCAAATTTTTGTCTCCAACATGTGTCTTCATTTTATCGCAAGTGGAAGCTTAATTTGGAGAAATGTCACTTTGCATTACTTAATACAAGAATATTACCAAACACATAAAAACAATTTAAGCTCGATATCCAAACCAAGCACATATTGGGACAATTAGGAATACCTAGGTACTTCAAAAACCTGCATTTCTGCCAGGATGGTTTTGACAGATATGAATATTTTGCATTATGTTTTATTATCAAACCCTCAAAGTATATAAGACTTCCTATAACAAGCCACAGGAGATTATTAATTGATTATCAATGATTAAAGATAGCATACTGACATTGTTCTCACTAATGCTTACTTTACATTACATCAAGCTGGTTATTTGTACACAAAGTTAATTGTCTCCCATGAGGGCTGCTTGAAATGTTGTGTCCATAAATAGACAGTTTTTTTCAGTCAATAGTGAAATGACAGAAATATTAGGACTTTATAACTTGCCTGAGTGAATCACCTTTTACACACTGGTTCAGAACCCATGTGTACATCATCATCAAATCCTATTAAAAAATAGTGTGTTCCAATAAAACGTTTAGTTTGATCAAATTATTGATTGTATCCAAACTGATGTGGGTAACAGTACTTCTTTTTCAGGAAACTGCTTGTAAGGAAGGGAGATAACTCATTGTATACCACAGAGGATAGTGACTGTGTGCCATGGTCTGTTTAAAATTGTGATATTTTCAATGGATCAGTGACGTGTAGTTTTAAACTTGTGTGCAGAAAGAATGATACAGTTTTCACTTTTTATAGAATAGTAACAAACAAAAAACCTAGTTTTACACTGAGTTAAATTCATATATATGTATAAAAGAAGTTAACGAATACCAATTTTTTTTCTTGAAATTTTAGTTCATTTGTCTTGGCTGGTTGTCATAGTGACAAGCAGCCCCAGAAGTGAGAGTGTTCTTTTCTTTTGTATCTATTACAGAGTCATCATAGTTTAGTTTTGAATACCATCTGTGGTTCAAATTATGTGGCTGAAAAAATGGTTTTAATCACCAACTAATTATCAAAAATCAGTTGAAACATAAGACACTCTTCACATATTTGGTAAAATAAGTGATACACAGTAGGGGTGAAACGGTACGCTCTTACCACAGTACGGTACATATTGTGGTACAAGGCCTTCGGTTCAGTCCATTTCAGTTTGGTACATGAGGCCAGACCAATTATATTTCTTGTTTTACGGATGTTTGTCCTCAGAAAACCTAAAGGCAGGAGGGAAAAAAATAAAAAATAAAAATCACCAGTCAAAGTAATATTCCTTTTAAATGCTAAAAGTATTTTATTTTTGGCAATTTATGAAGTGTATATGGGGCAAAAAGCAATCAAAAAATACTTTTTTTGTATGTTTACATTTTTGGCAAATAAAAACATGTGGATTTTATTTTTTGAGCGGGGAAAATTAATTTTTGTTCTTATTCTTGAAAAAATTCGACCAGCGGATCCATAAAACAAGAAATAAAATTGGTCTGGCCTGAGATATGATCATTATGTGGAAAATTGATGACAAGAGCCAAACCTTACATTGATTAATAACATGGGGAAAAATAACCATAATCTTTGTTATTTTGAATGAACCAAACTGTCATTTTATGACTACATAGAAATTATGGTACGAAAACACCGAATTTTTGGATTGCATTACCTTATACCAAACCGAAGACAAAATACAGCGGTTCTACTAATACCACGGTATACCGTTTCACAACTAATACACAGTCATGTCAAAGGTAAAGGCACCTACATAAATACTTTGGCCTATTCCGAGGTATGATACAACTGAAAAATGATGAAAAGAGAAAAGCATACAATGTGACCAAGCTTCTACTTCCAGGCAACCATAAGTTTGCCACATAAAAGATTTGGCACTAGTGACTGTAGTTACGTTACGGTTATTCATCATCCAGAATAAGTGGGTAATGATGACCACATCATATTGTTTAGACATTTTTCAAAATCAGCAACCTGTCTACTCACAACATTTAGTTTGCCTGTTATATTTATAGATAGGTTAGTCAGTTTATTATTCATTTCCTATATCCATAGCTGAAATAGTGATTGAGAGAGTTGGAAACGGGTTCACGCAGATAATTATCTAATCACTAATTCTGGATCTTTGAGGAATAATTATTTAGATGAAAAATGTTTGATATTTTCAGTGTTTTGTTCAATCAAAACATATCCCATTCAGATGAAAGTTGATGTGTAATAGATACACATAGCTATTCTGTTGAAAAGGGTTGAGTTAACTCCCCTTGCTGTGAATGCAATCCATGAATCATGATGCACAGATTGAAAAAACTGCAAAAAACACTATTTTTGTCAACCTTTGTAAAACACAACGCTTGTATAACCAGAGCACTGCTCACTGAGTAATAGCGTCTCAAATAATAAAACACATCTTCACAGCCAGTGACAGGCCCAAAAATATACTTGTGTTTCAGGTAAAGCTGATAGTTGACAGGTACATCAGTGTATGAAATAAGGTCCATCCGACCTTCCGAGACGGGCTAGATTTCTGATGGACGGTCTAGATATACAGCTAGCCAGCCCGATGGTCTGGTAAAAAATTTAGCTGTTCCATACACCATATCACCATCCATATCTTGGTGTCTGGTCTGGTTAAATCCATTTTGGGCTGGTTACATTTTGAAGTTACCAGCCCTGATGTCTGGCTGGTTTTTTTTTCATATTTCATGCACTGAGGTACATTAAACCATTTTAAAGTTTTGATAAGTGAGTGAAATAATGGGTTATACACCAGAAAAACAAGTATATATTTCTGCCTGAACTGTTCAACAAAAAGGGTCCAAGTTGTCCAAGCATTGCTTGAAATACACACTAACACTTATGATATACTATCTACACCAGTTTGATGTCATCGTTAAGCCAAATGAAAATGTATCTGTCAATGTTTGACACATTCGTTAATCAAACATGTTTTCATTAATTCAGATCGCAACAAGATCAGTTTGATGAATGGTATTGTATTTGATTCATTTTGCACCTTGGTAATGGTCACTTATAGAGCAGTGCCAACTCTCATGGTGGGATCATGCATCACTTCTGTGAGAAACTATGTGCCTAAGTGCCTGGCCATCTAAAGTTCACATAACCTATTCATGCTCTCCATGAGTGAGTGAGTGAGTGGTGTTTGATGCTCTGTGGTCATCCAGCGCCATCATTTCCTGATTCTCAACAAAACACGAGGAAAGCGTGAATGGTCAAACAATTAACATTAATTTTGCTGTAGATGATTAAAAAACATTTAAAGGAAAATTTAGAATTTTAACTCCAAAGTTTTGGCAGAAAACACACTATACTTCCAGCTTGGATGAGGGAATCTAGAGGTCAATAGTGAGAGGACTGAAACAGCATCTGAGTCACTAATCAGCCAGATCTGGCCGTAATAAATTATTAGATTTTCATCCGAGCCTGCTTCTCTAACAAACTCCCCTCTCACCTCATCATATTGTCACAGAGTATCTTTTAACAAAGAGAACCAATGTGTTTCTTCTTTGATTACATGAAACAAAACATCACATATTTATACAAACACTCATGCTTCCCCTATCAAACATCCACTGAAAGTTATGCCCACTAATGACATGAAAAGTTTAATTAAAACATGAATTTTAATTTTTTAAATTAAGATCTAATTAATGTGGCCTTAAAATTATGACTCGATTTTAATGATTTGAGATCAACACAACTGATATTGAAAGTAATTTCTTTCAAACAATGAGGGACCCAGATCTGTTTGTTATATCTGATATAAAAACTTGAACATTAAAAATAACATTAATAACATGCTTGGATTCACCAACAATTTGTTATATCCAACTTTGTTTTCTCAGAGTTGTCTGTATTTGTGATCATATATACTTGATGTGTTTTCGCCACATGTGAAAGAAGAGATATTGTTCATCCTATGAATGAGTGAGTGAGTGAGTGAGTGAAGGGTGGGTGAGTGAGTGATTAAGTGTCAGATTATGGGTAAACTACACAGCATGTCTGTGCGTGATCCATTAATATATGCAAATATGATTTTTTAACTGTCTTCATAATCAATATTGTGCATAACCTAGAAATATCCGTAAATGTTGATTTAATGTCATGAATATTTAGTATCTTTTTACTGATCACTTATTTCATTAGAACTTTTATTAATTGTGACATAGAAATGCACTGTTTTGTATTATGCCAGGTTTTTTTAAATAGTTGTCAGATAGTTAGATTTAGTTATTACAGCAAAGACGTGAAGTATGAGAGTGGCCTTTGTGTCATATTGAACTGAAAGAGGCAAACAACATATGTTTTTTCAGGGGCGACGCAAGGGCCCTAGGTAATTTAGATTCTTTAAGTACAATATCCATGAAGCAACATTTTTTACAACACACGCATTATTGGAGGAAAAAATTGTTTTATTTCATTATTGTAGTCAGCCGCATAGACACGATTCTGCAGCCCAAGTCTAATAAGGTAATATAGTCAAAGCCACTTTTTTATTTCAGAGTTTATGGATGTTCTGCACTCCAAAAACATTGCTCAGTGGAATTCTTTTTTAAATTTGAATTGAGTTATTTTTTTAGTTTAGTGGGGTAAAAAAAGACATTTTGCAGAGAAAATTACATTTCATGTGCAGTAATGTTAATATTACATTTTTCACTTACGGACATAAATGTTCAAAGTAAAGGTTGTTATTTTTTTAATATGGTTTTAGCACTGGCAAGGGACAAGGCAGGCTAATATACTGAATTAAATTGATTACACCTGAAGAGTTCAATTTTTTCCATTTTATCTATTCTGTTTTCCTATTCAAGAACTAGCTGTCATTCAACGTAATCTAAAATACTAAAATATTTTTATATCATTTTTCTGAATGATTACACAATGCCATTTAGCAAGTGGTTAAATGTAACATATATTATATTTGGGATTACACTTTCTTAGTAAAGTACAGATTCTTGTACTTTAGGCAGCTGACTCTGTGTGCTGGCGATTAGATGAATGACTCTGAGGGTGTAGGTTCGAACCCTGGATGGGACTCAACCCAACAAAAGTACTTAACTCAGAAAGTGTAATCCCAAATATAATGTCTGTTACATTTTTCTGAATGCCTGATTGGCTTAACCAGAAAAATTAAACGTAACAGAACATTCTGAGCAGACTGTAGCTGCACTAGCCCTGCCCTTGAATACATACAGAGGTGTATATTTACATACGATCATAATGATGAAGGACATGGCACAATAATAATGAGAATTGTTTCCTTTCAAAAATGAAATGAGTTAAAAATTCAAGTTTATTGTTAGCTTGCATTGTATTGTTATATTTATGTTTGTTCATTGTAAGACAACTCCATCCACTTGCTGAACAGTGTACCATCAACAGAACATCCCTCTCAGCTCATGCACAGCTCAACTATCTTTTGATGTACCTCATGTGTGATAATCAGTCTCTCTAACAGTTAGTATGCACACACAACACTGTCAAATCATATTTCTCTTACCCGTCATTCAGGTGCATTGGCTCATTTCCAACACCTGTCAGGCAGGTGTGCGTGAGGTGAGGTGAGGTGAAACTCGGTTTAACATCGTGCTTGAGAATATTTCGCACATATGACGACGTGCATGCGTGTGTATGTGTATGTGCGGCTGCTTGTACTAGCCCAGACTGAAGCTGATTTTATAGTGCTAGCCCACTGAGATACCATGCCTCAGTGAAGCATGAATACCCCACTCAGACACATTATACTGACTCCGAGCCGACCAGTCCTTGTTGTACCCATTAATGCCAAGCACCAGGCAGGGACCAACAAGTACCATATTTTAACGTCTTTTGGTATGACGCGGTCGGGGATCGAAACCCGCGACCTTCCGCTCTCCGGGCGGACGATCTAACCACTACACCACCGAGGCGGTCAGGTGTGCGTGAACATGTTCCCCTATCTGTCACTGAGGAGCTGGCATATCTTCCTTAGTCAGGTGTGTTAATTATGGCTCCCTCACCTGTCAATCAGGTGTATGGGTATGTGTTCCCTCACCTTTCATATAGGTGTGTGTGGGTTACATTCCCTCGCCTGTCATTCAGGTCATTTGGTATTTTTGCCTTTCCTGTCACTCAGGTTGCTCCACCTGTCAATCGGGTCAACGGGTTTATGTTCCCTCACCTGTCATGTAGGTGTGATGGTTCACGTTCCCTCACCAGTGATTCAGGTGTATTGACCATATGACCTTAACTGTCAGTCAGGTGTTTGGGTAACATGACATTACCTGTCAGTCAGGCGTTTGGGTAACATGACCTTACCTTTCAGTCAGGTGTCTAGTAATATAACCTTATTTGCAGTCAGGTGTCTGGGTAACATGACCCTACCTTTCAGTCAGGTATTTGGGTAACATGACCTTACCTTTCAGTCAGGTATTTGGGTAACATGACCTAACCTGTCAGCCAGGTGTCTGGGTAATTTGACCTTACCTGTCAGCCAGGTGTCTAGTAATATAACCTTATTTGCAGTCAGGTGTCTGGGTAATATGACAAATAAAAGTTTGTTTCAGTCCCTGGGTAATAATGACCATGTCAGTCAGGTGTAAGTTCGGAAAAATTGGGTAAATATGACCTTACCCTGTCAGTCAGGTGTCTGGGTAACCTGTCATATAGTCAGGTGTCTGGGTAATATGACCTACATGTCAGTCAGGTGTTTGGAAAATATAACCTCACCTGTCAGTTAGATGTTTGGGTAACATGACCTTATCTGTAAGTCAGGTGTCTGGGTAATTTGATCTTACCTGTCAGTCAGGTGTCTGGGTAACAGTACATTACCTGTCAGTCAGGTGTCTGGGTAATTTGATCTCACCTGTCAGTCAGATGTTTGGGTAACATGACCTTATCTGTCAGTCAGGTGTTTTGGGTAACATGAACTTACCTGTCAGTCAGGCGTTTGGGTAACATGACCTTACCTGTCAGTCAGGTGTGCTGGGTCATGTTCCCTCACCTGTCACAGGTTTCGTGAGTTCATGAGCAGCAGTGGTCCTGGTGTTGATGCACAGACCTTTCCCATCAGTCCTCCTACAGTCAGTGATGAATATCCCTGCCCACCCCTCATCACATCAACCAAACAGGTGCACAATTCATTACAGTGTATACAGACTCCTCACCTTGCTTGACTGAATATACAAATACACCATTAGTCGCTACCTGTTATGAAATCACCACATAAAAATGTAGGCATGACCAAATATATCAATTCTGTCAGTGTCAGCTCTGAGAGTCAAAATTGAAATTTAAAAGTTTTTTTTCAAAGTTCATCTTTTTATAGGAATTTGTTGAATGCTTTTTTGGAGTCATTACAGAAGTGCAGGGGGGCAATACCTTCTAGAAAATTAGACGGATTACATGAAGTATCATTGATATTCTATGATTTACAAAAACAAACAAATTTATTCATTAGCAATTGGCAAATAATTGTGACAGTTTTGATGTGTGTTTTCACTTTGTTGTTTACGAAGCGTTAGTCATGTCACTGAGTAAACGTTAGAGCATCACAAAGAACGGAAGGAGACCTGGTTGAAATATGTTTATGTACATATGAAGACGATGTGATCAATACACTGTATATATATGTACAAAAAAACGAAGAAAAACTTTCACATTTGATTGTATTTGTTAAGGCATATTTTCAATGTTCACCATCATATTTGTAAATATTTGTTAATAGTAATTAAACATGAAACAAACTCTCTATTGCCTTGTTGTGGTTTCGTTTTGACGTGGAATCATTCAGAGTGAAGGAGTGTGTGAGTGAGTGTGGTTTTGCGCTGCTTTTAGCAATATTCCAGCAATATCATGGCTGGGGACACTAGAAATGGGCTTCACACTTTGTACCCATGTGGTGAATCGAACCCAGGTCTTCGACGTGACAAGCGAAAGCTTTAACCATTACGCTATCCCACCGCACCAAGTGAGTGAGTTGGGTTGACACCGCTTTCAACAGTATTTCAGCTATATCTCAATCGCAGCTTCAATGTTTGAGGAACACCTGAAGAGATCCAAGTTTCAGATGTTTACACTTTCACAAAATCAAAGAACATGGGTATGGTGCTCACAAACCGAGAAATATAATCAGAACAAACTGGGATTTGAACCACGATCACAGGATTCTGGCATGTCTAAGGGATGCAACCAATCAGTCAGAGAGTGGAGCATCATAGATGTTTTCACTGTGTTAACTGTTATAAAATCAATCAAAGAAAGCTTTTAAAAGCTGTAGTCAACAACATTACAAATGTATCTGTCTGTTAATAATGAAGCCTTGACCAACCAAACTGGTGACTGAAAGCATGAACATGACCAGTGCAATGAAGGTCACTGTGACACACAATCTGCAAAATTATAATGCTTGATCCTCAATGCTCTTAAATCATCCCTGAAGGAAACTAGAGCATCATGTTATCTCAACTTGACTTTCCTATCTACTTCAATAATGGGGACTATGATATCAATCTGCACCTTGGGCCAAGTATGAGGGTACCAGGTATATGAAGTACTGGATATAAGATTTGATATCAAGGTATTAACCTGCATAACAGGCTGGTAGAGGGTTACCCAGATATCTCGACTGACTGAATACTAGTGTTGGGAATTGGCATAAATCTCATAATTGATGATTGGTTCATTACAACCGATCAATCATCGAAAATAATTGGTTAGCGTCATTTATGAAATTTTCCTGGTTATTTGTGTTTGCACAAAAACATATATTTATTTGGGGTTTTCTTTGTTGCAAATTACACATCTTTAAAGGATGACTAGTATGTAAGGAACATAAATTTCTTGGGGTCTTTAAGATAAATTCAATCATGACTTGGAACGAGCTTGTAGTGCTCATGAAATGTAACTGACAAAACCAACCGTGTGAAAAATATTGTTAATGCAAAAAGTGTTCCAGAATTGTTTGTGTTCGATTATGAGAAAACATGATCGATTGCTTGGTCGTTTAGTCACTGCGACCAATCTTCGATTATTTCAATTAATCGGACCACCACTACTGAATACTAGGGTACCAAGATATCCATAAGCACAAATGGGTGGGAAACAGGTACCCTGATATTGGCATAATAATGGGGTCCCAAGATATTAATCTGCATTACTTGGCAAGTAAACAGGTGCCCTGATATTAGCATACGTGGCTTAATAATGGGGTACCAATATATTAATTGGCACAACTGGGCAGGTAGATGGGTAACCAATATCAGCATTAATGGCTGAATATTAGGGTACCAACATATTAGCCTGCAGGAAAAGTGGAACCCTAACTGGTTCAATAACGGGGTACCAAAATACTAATCTGCACCTCTGGGCAATAAAGAGGTTGCTGGATACTTACATTACTTGCAGCGGTATGGGGTTAAACATTTAAACACACTTGCACATTAAATGGAAGCATTAGGATCAGCATGATTATGGTAAATACTGCTTAGTCTTGAAGACCTTTCCACATCCTCTGCAACAAGGAGAAAAGAAACCAGCTTCCGACAAGACTGACTGACTGAGTTTGGTTTTACGCCGCTTTTAGCAATATTCCAGCAATATCATGGCAGGGGACACCAGTTATGGGCTTCACTCATTGTACCCATGTGGGGATTTGAACCTGGGTCTTCGCGCGACGAGCCAACGCTTTATACACTCGACTACCCCACCGCCCCGCCGACAAGAGAGATCAGCACTTATAGAAATGGTTACCACTCCTTTGACTATACGTAAATTGTTGTAAGATCTATGGACGTACACGCAATGAGGAGATGAAATAACCTTCAAGATCCTTATGTCACATAAACAGACAATGAACTTATCTAAAAGTTTTTGAGAAACACATTGTTTATCCCACGCCATGACATGTGATAAATATCATAGTTCACTTCCACACCAAATATTCTCATCATCATATTCAAGCTGGTTTTATAAGTCCTCAGTTGTAAACACCTCAGGGACATTCCGACAGGGATCAGTTCTGAGACAGTTCCAACTTAAGACACGGACACAAGAACTACATCTTTGACAGGCATTGAGAAGTTGGAAGGACATGAAGACATGAAACTTTCAAGTTAAACAACTTTTTTTGTTGTTTGTAACGTGTCAGAACTACTTCTTTCCCCTTCATCATTCATCTGACGAAGGAGCAAAAAGTAGTGCTGAAACATTAGCAGTAAAGAAGTTTTTTTCTATGAAAGTTTCATGTCTGTAGCAGAAATTTGGAAGGGAACTTTTTACATCTGTGACATAACCAAGCTGAAGATGAATGTATTATTAACATGCTGGAATTATATATAACTCATAAAAACACATTATGATGTATAACAGAAGATGGTGCACCAGAATATCTCTTTGGAAATTAGGACTGATGCCATTTTAAAAAGACTGCTTGTCATCATTAGAGATCATTTAGCTGGAAGATGATGCCACAGATTCCAGTTGTCACGCCAGATGTTTTATACCAATGCTGAAAGATTGATTTTTATGCTATGATATTAAGAGGATATATATGATATATATATATAAAGCACCATTTCAGTTATCTTGCTATGACCAGTGACCTTGAAACGTGACCAGTGTTGACTCAAGATTAAACCAAGATCACTTGTATTTACAAGTATAAGATGACTACCAAAAATTACCATTATCTGGCATGGTCATAAATGAAGGATCTGTCGGTGATCAAAACTCAATGAAGTTCCGTAAAATCTCATATCACCCCAGGCATTCTATGAGCTGAATGAAAAGAATGTCACTGGTTCAAGACCCAGTGGTTTGCCAACAAATTGTTCCCTGCTCTAAAGACAACACTCAGCTATTACATTGCACAATATCAAGTAACACTACAAACCATGCTATCACGGAGCAGTATTATTAACAGTACTAGTCTTACCAATGTTTGGTAACATCAATGTCTAGCCCAAGCACAAAAACAGCTTTTGGGAAAAATGGAATAAAAAAAATTTCATTCTGATTAGGATATATCAAACAGCAGAGACATACCCCTGAATCGGATAAGGTCTAACAGTTTTCTTTAAAAAAATACAAATGAGAAATTAATTAACAGAATCTCATCCTAAGTTGAACAATTGATAAATATTTGTCTTCTTCACAAAAATCAATAATATTGATGAAAACTCAACTATTTGAACTTGGATTACTTACTTCCAAATTACTGACACATATGTAACCATTAATTGTTAAACCAATAGTACATTATACAATAGTTAACTAGACATGTGAGTTATTGAGTGGGAGGGTGAATGAGTGAGTGAGTGAGTGGGTGAGTTAGTGAGTGAGTGAGTGACCTCAGCACAAGTTACTTGTCCCAGGCTAACAGACAAGAGTGTATTTCAAAGGATGTAAACAGAATGTTTCACACAAGATTATTTGAACAAGAAAGAAGAAATGGCCTGGTCTTTGCAGTTGTGAAACAAATTAAAAATGACAAACAACAGAGGTTGATTTTCAAGTGAAACACTGAACAAAAATCATAAATCCTCACAGGATTAAATACGTGTATCCCAATCTATGAAAGTACCCTACTTGACAGCATAGCATCATAAAAACGTTCTACTGCTGCAATTGGTACTCAATAATGCATCAAAAAATGTCCCTCAAATTTGCACTCTAATCTACACAAGTACAAAAGAATGTATATGCTTGCCTTAATTAATATCCAATTCAGAAACTGCATAATCCAATTAATCATAAACAGATGATAGACAATTCAATAATGTTATGGATCATTTGGGAATCTCTGAGGAAATTAGCTGCCACTCACCGATATAGAATTGATTTCCCTCAGGATAATTACCGTATATGGATATAGTACAGTATATGCATATTGAATTCTACATTTCACATTGTTTTTATGCAGTAGTGTTGGGAATTGGTTGAAATCTCACAATTGATGATTGCTTCATTACCTACCAACAATCATCGAAAAAAATTGGTTATCGTCATTTTTCAGAGTTTCCTGTCCTGGTTGTTATTGCAGATAGGTATAAGATGATGCAACTTGCTACTTTAAAGTGCTGAGTAATATATCATGAACATAAACTTCCCGGAGTCTTCAAGAAATATTCAGTCATGACTTTTCAGTTAGTGAAGTGAGTTTTCTAAGAATTAAACAAGCTTGCAAGCCCCGACAATTTCGAAGATATGTTCCATCGTCAAGTGTTTCAAAGACTAAAACAGCAGTTCCAAAATCGTTTGTGTTCGATTATGAGAAAATGTGATCGATTGCTTGGTCGTTTGGTCACTGCGACCAATCTTCGATTATTTCAATTAATTGGAACACCACTATTATGCAGTAGTGTTTTTCATTTTAACTATGAGATCCATTGTTACAGATTTCATACATTTTGGCAAACTAGTGCCACAGTGATATAGCTCACCTGAAATGGGCGGGAGAGGGAGACATATTTAACATTGTGCTGTTAGTATTTTTAATCATGTTATGTCAGTTTAATGGCAGAGGAATTCCAAACAAATTGTTGCTCTCACCTCGTTATGAATATTCTGCATTGACAGATCATAATTTTAGCAATTCAAAAACACTTGTGAGGTATTCAAACACTTTCACAGCTAGTGCAATGGTCAGTCCAATCTAACTGATGACTAGGTTGGGATGCAACAATTCAAGAAGCACACATATAATCTCCCCACAACTACTGACATTTGGGCCTTGAGGTCAACATTTGAAACTCAAAGTTCAATTATATTCAATCATTTTTCACTTATGTACCCTCAGAATGAACACTGCTCAACCAAATCTGTTCCGATTCTGACCGATTTTAACAAAAACTTAAAAAAGAATTTATACACTTGAAAAATAAGTAGTTACAATTATATAAATTGGTACAAACAAGTTACAAATGTAACAGTTAGCAGCACTCCACCCATATCTTGGTGGAGGCCACAAACTGCATCATCAGTGATGTGAATCAACCCTGAATCCTTCATGAACACTTTGACCACATGGCTGTTTCGTTACTCCAGCACAGATTATTTATATCATATCGCATCATGTAACACATGTTATATTTGGGATTACACTTTCTTAGTAAAGTACAAATTCTAGTACTTTTTTTAGTTGAGCCCCATCCGGGATTTGAACTCACACCCTCAGAGTCAGGCACCTACTCACCAGCACACAAAGTCAGCCGCCTAGCCCGCTCAGCTACCACGACTTCCACGCATCATGTCAGCATAATATGTGGGAGAGACTAACCTACACCTAGAAATACTAATTTGCTTGTGTTTGAACAATATAACAATCTTATTTTGTTTACCTTATCTGAGTACAGTTGATCCATACACATCTAAGGGACATAACTCTGAAGGGATATTCACAGTACCTACAACAAACATTAAATCCATACCCCACACAGAACTATGTCAGCTAGACTTTAAATAAAATCAAGTCTGGACCTGACGATCCAGTGATCCAACATTATGAGTAATGATTGGGATACGATCATGTCAGCAAGCCTGACCACCCAGTCTTGTTAGTCGACTAATTCCAACCCTCATCCTTGGTGATAGGCAAAAATGCTGAAAATGTGCACTGTTAATACCAAGACTATCTACCACACTAATTTGATACCAATAGGTTCAGGGAAGGAACCAAACGAACATAAATCTGCACGAGACACACTCCATTAACTAATCATCTCCGAGGACTGAAGCAAAGTAAATAACCAAGTTGTCAACTACTCACACGAGCAGTACCCAGGATATCTTATTTTCTTTTACTTATTTTCCCCACATGCTAACATAAACAGCTTGAAGAGCATCTATTGCATGTGTTTGATCAAACCTGGGACAATATATCAGTGTCTTATTAATGTGTTGTTGTGGTGCATTAGATGCTTAACTAGATAATGTATTCCACATCACTACTTCTGTTTTCACTAACAGCTAGAGTACTCTGCCAGCAGGTTGCCAGTGTACTGACAATTTGTATATCAGCAGCAAAAATATCTTGGCACCGTTCTGAGATTCGGATGTCATGTGTTTGCTTCATCAACATGTGGTTGTTTGGGAAAGATTCACCTCCACAACAATATAGGGAGAGAAGTCTTGGCAATGATTTACACACCAGAGGCTGCAGTGAATGCACTCTCATAAAACAGCTTTGTGGTAAATGATGATCTATTTATGAATGAGTATATTGATGAATGAAAAATTTAATGCATGAATGGGTGATGTTTGAATTAGTTCCTGAATGAATGAATGAATGAATGAATGAATGAATGAACAGACAGATGGTTGAGCAAATGGATGAAGATATCTGAAAATATACATCTTGTAAGGAACCAAATGTGTCCATTAAATATCGAAGAGGAGCCTCAATTAGCTGAACCTGAGGAAAATTTTGACTTGCTTCATTTAGGGCTGTGCATTGTAGTAGTGTTCCAATTGAAATAATCGAAGATTGGTCGCAGTGGCCAAACGACCAAGCAATCGATCACATTTTTCATAATCGAACACAAACGATTTTCTAACCGCTGTAATAGAGTTTGAAATACTTGATGATAGAACATATCTAGGACATTGTCAGGGCCTGAAAACGTGTTTATTTTTTAAGAAAACTCACTTCACTTTCTGAAAAGTCATGACTGAATATATCTTGAAGAATCTGGGAAGTTTATGTTACACTGGAACTGAATCATTTTACACTGGATGTGAAATTTGCAAATGTAATTTGTGCAGTTTCAAAAAACAACAACAGAGAACCAAATGTTTTTTCTTTATACTTATCTGCAACTACAACCTGAATAGGAAAATCTAAAAAACCATGCGAACCAATTTTGTTCGATGATTGGTCGTTGGTATTGAACCTATCATCAATTTTGTACAAAGGATTGGGTGGAAGGGACTATAATGTGATTCAGGGACTGTGAGATGAACTACTAACACAAGAATCAAACCAGCTACCATGAGACAGACAGCCAGTCAAATAACGGAGGTATTGAAGGTGAGATGAGGTGAGGTGAGGTGAAAGGAGATTGAGGTCACTTCAAGATCATTCCACTTGTGTTCTGACAAGCATACAGGTGTAAGTGGTTGCTTGTACTAGTGCTAGTCTTACAGTGCCAGCATATAGATACCATGCCACGCTTTTATCATGGATACCCCATTCTGACACAGTATACCAACTCTGAGCCATCCAGTCCTTGTTTTGTCTTGTTGATGCCAGTCAGAATAACAAGTACCACCTTTCAGCATCCTTCAGTCTGATGAAAATTGGAATCGAACTGAATGTTTTCTGGGTAATCACACTATATATCCACTAAGCCGCAAAGCCAGATCAAGGAATTCTGACATCAATGTGGTAGGGATGCCACAATACATCGATACTTTTCTAACAATTATCGATACATTCAAAATTGTACCGATATTTAGTTTTGAAAGAATCGGTTTAAACATGTTTATGTATCATTTACAATTTGCAATTGTATCATGTCTTTTTATGTTATGTGAGTTATAAATGATTACTTTTAATGTGGGGCGGTAGGGTAGCCTGATGGTTAAAGCGTTAGCTCGTCACGCCGAAGACCCGGGTTCAATTCCCCACATGGGTACAATGTGTGAAGCTCATTTCTGGTGTCCCCCGCCGTAATATTGCTGGAATATTGCTAAAAGCGGTGTAAAACCAAACTCACTCACTCACTCACTATTTTTCATGCACTTTTTAATCTCTGAGAATAAAAAATGTTGATCTTTTCATGGACAATTATAATCTATGTAATATTTATGTTCAAAATGTAACTAAATTTACACAATAATGCCGCGAAAATAGGTATACGTATCGAATCGTGAGATGGGTATCGTGATACGTATCGATTCATGAAACTTCCTGTGACATTCATGTGACTTCCCTACAATGTGGCCTGTACGGCAGTCCTTGTCACCCCCTGAGCCATAGCTTAACCACTTTAACAACATGCTGGCATACTTGGTATCATTCTTCTCAGAAATCCCCATGACAACATCTTCACTTATCCAGGAATTGATTCTCCTCATATGGTGATAGTTACAATGGTGTCAAATGAATGCATATCCATAATTAAAGTCCTACTGGAATCAAATCCAGCTTTAGATCTAGATCTAAAAACACAACTTTTAGAATTTAAAGCACCGCCAACCTCTCATTCTGCAGTGAGGTAGTATGGTTTTGGGTCAGCTTTTAGCAATATTCCAGCAATAACCTGACAGGGGACACCAGAAAAGCGCTTCACACATTGTACCCGTAGTATTGGAATTGAACAGGTCTTTGGCATGACCGATTTTAACAAAAACTTAAAAAGAATTTATACACTTGAAAAATAAGTAGTTACAATTATATAGAATTGGAACAAACAAGTTCACAAATGTAACAGTTAGCAGCACTCCACCCATATCTTGGTGGAGCCCGCAACTGCATCATCAGTGATGTGGAATCAACCACTGGATCTTCATGAACACTTTGACCACATGGCTGTTTTAGATTGCTCAACTGGAATTATTTATATCATAATAGCATCATGTAACGCATGTTATATTTGGGATACACTTTCTTAGTAAGTACAAATTCTAGTACTTTTTGGTTGGGTGTGGAATTGAACCCAGGTCTTTGGAGTGATGAGCCTACTTACCAACCACAAGGCTAGCCCTACCACCCCTCATTCATAATATGTGGGAGAGACTAAACTACAAAATACATGTGATTGGTTGTTGATCTCATTAACAGATGCCTTCAATTGTGCTATGTTATTGATAAAAGATGATTTTTTCATGCGGTGATTGGGGTAGCCCTAATGGTTAAGCGTTAGCTCACCGTCACGCCGAAGACCGGGTACATAAATTGTAGAGATAAACGAGAAAAACAGTTTTTTTCTATTTCCGACAGTCACACTAATAGATATAATGATGCATTCTTAGGTCTGAAGTCGTTTTCATACAAACAGCATAATTTGCGCTGACTTGCTTTTCCTGTTTGTAAATAATGTCACAACTTGGGCGACTCATCCTTGGAATGTGCGAATGGCGGAATTGTGCGTTTTGCTTATTTTTTCGTAATTTATCTCTCCCCAATCAATAAACGCGTGTCACTGTGTGTCAGGAGTGAACTAGACGTGTCGAAGGAAAGAAGTTCCGTTAACACTCACCAACAAGTAATCACCGCTAGATGGCACCCACAGTCATGTGATAACCTGTCCAGAGAAACTTTGTTAACTTCCGGTTAAAGAAGCACTTAGAAACTGTACTGTAGGGATAGTTATTCGGGGGATGCTTGAGGCTGCCAACGCCCCTTTGGCTCGCGGGATTCTGGGGATATGTTCAGAACGTATTTCAGACACAGAAAAGTCTGTCTCACAGTCCACATTATTTTCCCTGCTGCCTAGCCCTTCCTGCAATGCTAAAGCTCTAAATGAAGCAAGTCTAGATTCCCACAGGTTCTGAACATCTTACTGGAGCTCCTTTTAAATATAAATAAGTTTATTTGTTACTATAAAATATATATTATATTCTGAGACTAAGCGTTAGTCTAAGACTTGGAAGTGTGGACGCAGATGAAATCGTATTTGGTTCACTGATTTACTATATTTTTTAAATGGTGTAGACTATCGCACTCATTTATGACCTAAGAATGGAACGTGATCTATTTTCGTAAAAAATAGATATTCAGCCTTTGTAGAGCGAATTCGGAAGTATGCTTATATGAAATGAATGTAAGATACATTTACCTTTATGGAAAGTATTTTGGATTCAGGGGTGAGCAAATGAGACCCAGAGTGATACTTTTAAATATACATGTACAGACATTGTTGCGTAACGGCTAAAGATCAAAGGTCATGTATACAATGCCCAATGCACATCGAAATTCTTTTTCTTTTATTGCATTTCCTCGACAAGTGTCATATGAAAGTATAGTTGATTCCCAGATCAAGTTTCAAAATTCTAGGCTACGTTTCATCAGAGTGTCTGTCTTTGATTGGTATCACTGGTTCCATATAGCGTTCTTATGGGCCATTCGATATTCTGGGATTTTGATTTCAAAAATAAATTCAAATAAAATTATGCTTCAAGCTAAAAATGTATACCACAAAAATATTTCGGTTCTTAGTACATCTGGTTTTGCAGTCGTAGCAGGAACATAACATGATCGGCCACCGACTCCCATATTTTAACGTAACCATGCAACCTCATCTACAGGGAATGATCACTAAGAGTGAATATTGTAATATGCCGCATCCGTTTGTGGAGGAGACCCATATTCCCAATGCATAACCGACATCTGGCAATCATTGTATATCAGTAATAGTTGCAGTTCGTTCCGTACCATAAAACAATGGAAGAAGTCTTTAATGTTGGCGCCAAAGGATTGTGCTATATAAGATGCACGACTGCGTCTAGGTAAACACAGTCTCGGTACTGTATACTGAGCAGTTTTAGTCTTGTACTGACGCTGATAATGGGGGCGGTGGGAAGCTTAGTGGTTAAAGCGTTAGCTCGTCGCGCCGAAGACCCGGGTTCGATTCCCCGCATGGCTACAATGTGTCAAGCCCATTTCTGGTGCCCCCCGCCGTGATATTGCTGGAATATTGCTAAAATATTATTCTGTAAAACGATACTCATTACCTCATTACTCTGGTGATGGTCAAGGTATGATGCCATTCGTTACCAACTCGTGTTATTCCAGGACAAGACGTTACGGCAGGGGTTCAAAAATCCCATCGCCCGACGCCCGGGACAAGTCAGTTTTCATTTCGGGCAATCAAATAATGGTATCTTACTTGTCCGTGGGCTACTAGATAATTTCCACTTTTGGTTTCAAACTGCAAATAAACTTTGACTTAATTTCATATCTGCTCAAAATGTAGCTATTAAATTTCGCAATGATAATAAAGTAGAGTTATCTTTCTTTGCTATTTATTACTTTTCAATAAATAGTCCAGTAAACATTAACATCAAATACCATGTTGATTTCTTCTTTCATAATCACATCATCATAATTATGTCATAAAATCAGGGCAAGTGGAAAATTAGTCAGGACAAGTTACTTTCTTAAAGTCACTTGCCCTGTGGCAAGTGGCTTTTTAAAAAAAAATTGAACCCCTGTACGGCGAGTGGTGACGAATGGGTATGATGCAGGTAAACCACAGCCATGACGTCATCGACATCAGAGACTTGCTTCACAAAGCGGGTGAACCGCGCGGACAATCCCAATCCCTGTAACATAGAGTTACAACAATCGTTGTGTTTCTTTGTGAAACAGGGATCATGGTCTTTTGCAGGATATGGTTAGTTAGTGAGTTGGTTTTAACGACGCTTTTAGAGCTGTTCCAACAATACTACGGCGCCGTGTCCACTACAAACTGGCTTCATACATTTTACACAAGTTGGGAATCGAAACAGGGACTTTGGCGTTACGAGCGAACGCATTGACAACTGGGCTACCCAACGGGAGTAAAGGTGGTGGGGGATAGCCATGTGGGAAATGCAATGAATATCAGAGTTCCATTCTTAACGAATGTGTGAAGACCTGGGGCCCGTTCCTCAAAGCGATCGTAGCGCTACGACAGTCGTAAGTCTATGCAATATGGGAGTTACGATCATCTTAGCGCTACGATCGTTGTGAGAATGGCGCCCAGGAAACGCACGTCCTACGCGGGAATTCACTGTGCAGTGTTATGATCTTTATGCTTGCCAGAATGCAAAGGATCGTGTGTTCGAATCCCACTTCGCCCTGGTCATGTTTTCAGTATTGCCAGCGCCAGACCCCTGCTCTCAAATGTGGCAATAGATGTACATTTCTGACATGGCATCACTTAGGGTAGCCTTACTCCAAGGCTGTACTGAATGCTAAGCCCAAGGATGTATAAAAAACGGGGCGGTGGGGTAGCCTAGTGGTTAAAGCGTTGGCTCGTCACGCCGAAGACCCGGGTTCGATTCCCCACATGGGCACAATGTGTTAAGCCCATTTCTGGTGTCCCCCGCCGTGATATTGCTGGAATATTGCTAAAAGCGGCGTAAAACTAAACTCAGTCAGTCAGTCAGTATAAAAACGCTATCCTTTAAAGAGGCAAGTCTAGAAAAGCGGAAGGCCGTCAGTCGTATTTATATTTTTTAGAAATTATCATTTAAACTATTATTATTATTATGAGTGAGTGAGTTTATTTTACGCCGCACTGCAGCTAAATGGCGGCGATCTGTAAATAATTGAGTCTAGACCAGACAATCCAGTGATCAACATCATGAGCATCGATCTACGCATTTGGGAACCGATGACATGCATCTGTCAACCAAGTCATCGAGCCTGATTAAGTATTATGAAGCCGCCGCCATATACTGGAATATTGCTAAGTGCAAACTCAAATTACTTATCGACAGTCCGTGGAAAGGAACATGATGTTCTGCATGAGCGGGTTATCCGACTTTCATTTTTGTGGCAGCCGCGGTAGCTGAGTGGGTTAGGCAGCTGACTTTGGTGCCCAACTCTGAGGGTGTGGTTTCGAATCCCGGATGGGACTCAGCCTAACAAAAGTACTGTTCTGTGTACTTCACTGAGAAAGTGTCATCATAAATATAACATATGTTATATTAATTATTACCTTAGAGAGTGAGTAAGTGAGTTTAGTTTTACACCGCACTCAGCAATATTCCAGCTATGTGGCGGCGGTCTGTATGTAATCGAGTCTGGACCAGACAATCAAGTGATCAACAGCATGAGCATCGATCTGCGCAATTCGGAACCGATGACATGTGTCAACCAAGCCAGGGAGCCTGACCACCCGATCCCATTAGTCGCCTCTTACGAAAAGCATGGGTTACTGAAGGTTCGTTCTAACCAGGACCTTCACGGGTCTTTTACCTCAGAGTCTTGTGCAAGTCTACACTTTTTGTAGGGTTTTGATATATATGACACGCCATGATATGAATGGCTGATCAAAACGGGAGTGAACGTGAGTCACTCATAACATACTGTCGTAATGCCAGTGATACGGTTTGACGCGTATAAGCTATGTGACTTATTCTCCCTAAATTTAACCCCACCAGCTGGAGATACAAGAACATATCTGATTTTTCTTTCGTCGAACAGAGATATTCCAAGTATGTGCACATGCGAAGAGTCAGCCTCTGTGTGCATACTTTATTACTTAACCTGTAAAAATGATCTTCATCAAGTGTAAAAACAAATACTTGCGAGTGAAAGATTACTTCCACCCCGGACCACTCGCAGACATCCCCCGTGGAAGATCTTAGCCTATATTTCACGCTTGTTACAACCACAGAATATAATGAACCGATGCCAGCGACCTCGCCCTTCCCCGTCTGGAAGGAGAGGTGTTTAGCGAGTAATGCCAGATTAAGCTGAAGGGCAGCTGGTTAATCCATCATGATGATTTATGCTAAATTAAGTAGCGTGTCTTGCTGCTGTAAACCATTGTGTTGAGCAACATACATGCGCAGTTTGAACTGATGGACATTGTTGCTAATATCCCGAGGTCTCCATTGTGGTCTTATGTAAAATATTCCCTGGGTCCCTTGCACAGGCACTAAAGGACAAATCAACCGAAAAAACTATTTTAGTTTGACTAAAACATCTTTAATGAAAAATTATAAATATTCTCTGGGTTAAGGTGAGGTGAGGTGAAATTGGGTTTTACGTCGTGCTTGAGAATATTTCGCTCATATGACGACGTGCATGCGTGTGTATGTGTATGTGCGGCTGCTTGTACTAGCCCAGACTTAAGCTGGTTTTATAGTGCTAGCCCACTGAGCATGAATACCCCGCTCAGACACATTATACTGACTCCGAGCCGACCAGTCCTTGTTGTACCCATTAATGCCGAGCGCCAGGCAGGGACCAGCAAGTACCATATTTTAACGTCTTTTGGTATGACGCGGTTGGGGATCGAACCCACGACCTTCCGCTCTCCGGGCGGACGCTCTAACCACTACACCACGGAGGCGGTCATCTCGTGGTTAAGGGGCGGTGGAGAAGCCAAGTGGTTAATGCGTTCGCACGGCACGCCGTAGGCTAAGGCTTAGTCTCTGAATATATATAATTTTGACAGTAACAAACAAACCCAATTAAATTGAAAAGGAGCCTAAGAGAGACCAAAGATTCAGACCTGAGGAAATCTAGACTTGCTTCATTTAGGGCTTTAGCATTGCAGTGAGGGTTAGGCAGTAGGGAAAATAATGTGGTTCAGGGACTGTGAGACAGACTAGTCACGCCGAAGACCCGGGTTCTATTCCCCACAAGGGGGGAGTGTTTGAAGCCCATTGTTGGTGTCCCATGCCGCGATATTGCTGTAATATTGCTAAAAGTGGCGTGAAACCTAACTCACTGACTCTAAGTGTTAAAGTATCTCTTGTTACTTCAATAACAATGCCCAGATAAGATTTCCATGTACAACTATATAGACTTGCCTAAGTACGGCATGGTATCTCAGTGGGGTAGCACTATAAAACCAGCTTAAGTTTGGGCTAGTACAAGCAACCGCACATACACATACACATACACACGCATGCACGTCGTCATATGAGCGAAATATTCTCAAGTACGACGTAAAACCCAATTTCACCTCACCTCACCTCACTAACACTTAGTCTCTGAATACATATAATTTTGTAAACTGAAAAGGATTCCTAGTGAGATAGGGGAATCGGAATCTGAGTCATCTAGACTTGCTTCATTTAGTATTTTAACATTGCAGAAAGGGCTGAGCAGAAGAAAAAATAATGCGGTTGAGAGACTGTGAGACAGACTAGCCAAAGTATTGTAAACAGGCAAGGCAGTCCTCGCATATGCTATGCTTGATTCAGGGTTTATAAGAGGCGTGGTGCAACTGTATACTTGCTTATATCTTCATCATATAGTCGAGCTACGGTTAAAGGGATATTTTGAAATTGATTTTAAACTTGTTATCTACGACAGTAGAAATATTTTCATTGTTTATAATTCAAGAATTGATATTTTAATTGAGAAACACAATGTATTAGTACCCCTTCTTTCAATATATTATTTCATTGTATGATTGTTGGCAAGTTTTCTGTCATCGGCTTCTCAGGTCCAGACGCGATTACCAACATTAAAGAATATTAACTCGCTTCCATGAAGGATGTTTTACTGTTGTCTACGTCGCACTTAGCAATATTGCATCTGTATACGAGAGGCTTTTTAAAAACATAGTCGATTCCGGATCACACAATCAAGTGACTGAAATCATGAGCATCGATCCATGCAAATGAGACACGATAACTAGTCTGTCTCACAGTCCTGAACCACATTATTGTCCCTACTGCCAAGCCCTAAATAAAGCAAGTCTAGATTTCCTCAGGTTCTGAATCTCTGGTCTCCCTGGGGCTCTTTTTCAATTTAAATGGGCTTGTTTGTTACTATCAAAATTAACGTGTATCAGCCGATTCGCCGACCAACAGCTGCCCACAGCCGGTACCACCGTTTCAGGCTGAAAATGAAGAAAGCCTCTCGGCTTCTTAAATTTTTTTATTATATTTTATGAATAGAATTTAGGAACAGATCTTTCTGTAAAATATGTTAATTTCAGAGGTGAGATGTTAGTCTGTTGCCTCTTACTACAAGCACAGATCGCTGGAAACCTGAATTCTTTCCCAGAATCCCAATGGTATTTTTGTCTTATTGAAATAGACGACGTTAAAGATGTTCGATGATTAGAGTATTTTAATGCAAGGGAGGTCACTCTGACAATTCTTGCTTAAACACAGACCTGCTATTGTCTTTGCGTTCCTTGTGCTCGGGTGACACAACCTGCGTATTATCAGGTTTATAAATACGTGGAATAGGTCGATGTCTTCTCGTTTCAAAGCATAAATAGCGTTTCTCAAGGTATCACTTCTGTCAGGAATGTTTTCATTTCCATTCCTATATGCCAAATGATATTTGCTTCTCGTTATCCAACGCCGTGAAGACAGGATCCCAGTTTCGGGAGACGGCGTGCCTGTGACGACGACGATATGAGAGATCTATAGCATTACCAATCTCTTACATCAGGGACCGTATCATCAGCCGCCTCAGGCCTTCTCAGCTAATCTTCACTAAATCGGTGTAGTTTAATCAACAAATGTGTATTTGAACAGTTGGTGTCTCTCAAAGCAATATATTCATGCATCTGCATTGACATACGATGTCAGATATTCAGACATATTTTATGCGCTGAAAGTGGGCGGGCGACTTTTGGCATCGTCTCCCAATCTTGTGTCAACATGGTTTGAGCATTCAACAACAATGGCGGTCTTTTAGTGAGTTTAATAAAGGCTGATGTTTTATAAAGTTTTATAAATTTAACGACTGCAACTGTTTGGCTTCCATAAAATAAGAAATGACACATTGTCTAATGCCTGAGAGGGAATGTGTGTTCGAGGGGGAAAAGGAGATAGAGAGAGAAAAAACGAATAAAGGAGAGAATCATAAATGGGATAGAGAGGGTTGGGGTGGGGGTAAGATAGAGAGAGGAGGGAGACAAAGCACCCAAATTACATAAACACCTGTCAATCACATTAAACCCCGCCCCAAATATATTTAACATGAAAAACTATGTACAACCTCTTTACTTAATTAACATTGATTACACATACTTAGCAGTGCCTGTGGAAACAGAGGGAGACCATTGTGTGTCAAAATTCAATCATTAGTTTAATTTGTGCCATTTGTGTAAGCGCTAATTCCCCACCGTCAATCATCATTATAAAATCAGAAGATTAGTCATTGTGAAAGATCGGGGGAATTTGTTAGGCCACAAACATAAACTTCATGTCTGAACGTCGCTTATAATTATCCCACCAAAATGGTAGTCTGGTTACTTTATAAATTTATTAGCTTGTCTGGCTGTTTTATAAGTCTACGCCAGTCTCTCTACTGAATGAGAAAAGGCGGCGTCTTGCCCCCTGAGAAGTTGAGTGCATAAAAAATGTGATTTGTGGGGAGACTGATAAGCTTACAATTGGTCATCAATAAAAACATATTGTTAAATGTTAAATATCATCTTAGTTTCCTTTCTCTTTAATATGTCCGTTCATCTTTTGTTTTTGTATACATTTTGGACCGGAGGTCTATATGTTTGTGTGTTGGATTCCATGGCTCTGTAAAAACCCGTACATGGCTTGGTCTTGGTTTACCATCAAATATTTTCCCCTTCGGTGTCTCATCATTGTCTATTGCCACATACACGACAGTGTGCATAGTACTGCATACTACTGTGCTCCACGGTCGTCACGGCGTTCTCGCCAGTATCTCATGATTGGTTCTCATGATCGTGTAGACAGATTATTTCACCAGTACCCATTATTGTTTAGACCAAAATATCAGTACCAATGTGTATTTAGAGAGAATATCTCACCGGTACCCATAAGATTGTTTAGACAGAAAATCTCCCCAGTACCCACGAGGTTTTAGAGAGAATTTATCTTGATTACCCATAATTGTTTAGACCAGAGTCCACATAATAATCTATTATATGGTCTCTGTTTAGACTGGATATCTCAACAGTATCCATGACTAAGACAGGATATCTCAACAGTACCCATGACTAAGACAGGATATCTCAACAGTACCCATGGCTAAGACAGGATATCTCAACAGTACCCATGACTAACACTGGATATCTCACCACTACCCATGACTAACACTGGGTATCTCACAAGTACCCACGGCTAAGACATGATATCTCACCAGTACCCATGACTAACACTGGATATCTCAACAGTACCCATGACTAACACTGGATATTTCACCAGTACCCATGACTAAGACAGGATATCTCACCAGTACCCATGACTAAGACAGGATATCTCAACAGTACCCATGACTAAGACAGGATATCTCACCAGTCCCCATGACTAAGGCAGGATATCTCAACAGTACCCATGACTAAGACTGGATATCTCAACAGTACCCATGACTAAGGCAGGATATCTCACCAGTACCCATGATTGTTTAGACAGAATAGTAAGAGTTCCTATGATTGTTAAAGGCACAATATGCTTTCCTCACGATTTTAGAGCTGTTTTCTGTCTAAGATACCTTCGATAGAATGGTACCCGGAAAAACAGCGTGAAGAATATGTTAAGTGGTTTCACGACCAGTGCACGCAGAGAGCGATGCGCCGCTAAGCCAAGGGAGGATGGTCCCAAACCCGGAAGCAGGGGTCTTCATCTGTCATCTGACTGCTCATGTTTACACAGGTGAACCTGCCGTGTCCTATCTTCTTCTATCAACAGGAACATCCTACCCACCAGCACTCCGATTCGGTCACTCAGCGATGCAGCTTGTCTTTATTCATTACTCGCTTTCACAAATAAACGACATATTAATCATACCTTTCTCTTGAATTTGTGGTATTTGTTTTGTTTCTACACACATGACATCATCCAATTACTCAGAGCAATCTGGCAACTTCAAATAATCAAATGTGCAGCAAAATGAGTGTATAATTTCCAAATGGCATCACCTTAACTGCTGGGGACAAGAGAGTATACACCCCGCTTTGATGGGGTGAGTGAGTGAATGAGCAAGTAAATGAAGCGTTAAGCTGAATCAGCAGTATTGCAGCAGCTAATACCCCGGTTTGATGAGGAATGAAAGTAAAACAAGATTATATATTCTTATTTATTTTATATATTATATATGAAATTACATACATACAGAGAGAGAGAGAGAGAGGGAGAGAGGCTGAAAACAGTCACTGCCTATATTGTGTAGTTTTGGATGGCAAAGCTTTGTTTTGTCGGCAGTGTTTTAGTGACTAATTTCAGTCTAGTAACATTTGTAACTATTTGGTCAAATGCACTTTTCAAGTCAGTATATTTTTCGTTTACATTCGCTTCCTATTAACACTCGTATTATTTTTTAGTTTGTTGTTTAACGCCGCACTCAGCAATGTTCAAGCTATATGACGGATATGTTCTATTAATAGTTGGAGTTTAATAGTGCATTAGCCTCAAATGCCACGACAAAATAACCTTCAAGTGCATGTGTAGTACATGTTTAATAACCTTTATAATGCATATATAATAGCTTAAAGTTTCATAGCTTCAAATTACTCAGACTTTTTTTAGATCGCGTTTCATACATGCTCAGCTAACTGCTGAATTGTGCAGCGTCATTGTGGTTTATGTGTTTTGATGCATTAACCCGTTCGAATGATGATGCCGAAAACACGAGGTAATGTAAATCCTTGAGTGATCGAATCTTTTGTTTCGCCGCAGACACTTTCCAATTGTACCTATGGTGTCTTTAAATAGAGGACACCAGACCTACACGACAACAGACCTCGGTTGACCCGGTGTCATTCTCGATTTTTACAGGGCATTATACATCGTAGACTGACAATTAGTCCAAGAAAAGTAATCGTATTTAAAAAATTAAATTTTCGAAAAATATTAATAAAATAAAAAAGGCACAGGAAACAATTCTTAAATTCAGGACAGCTTAGGCTGGTTGGTTAGTCTGTTGTTTAACGCCGTACTGAGCAATATTCCAGCTATATGATGGCGGTGTGGAAATAATCAAGTCTGGACCAGACAACCCAGTGATCAACAGTATGAGCATCGATCTACTGTCAACCAAGTCAGCGAGCCAGACCACCCGATCCCGTTAGTCGCCTCTTACGAGAAGCATGGGCAGCCGAAGACCAATTCTAACCCTGATCTTCACAGGTCGACAACATAGGTAAAACCCAGACTAGGACAGTTGTATTAGATTTGCAAGTCATAACATTGATTACACAACAGTCTCGTTTCCTGTTGACTGGGTTCCGTCCTATTGAGAAACTTAGTACAATAACCAGTCCAGAATTTTGAGACCAATTCATTTAACTGGATACATAAATATTAATCAGTATTTTGTTATACATCTAAGCACTTGTATATTGCAACACTACGCTCCTTCTAATCCTTGCAAACACGTCGTGCAGCATGCTCTATCGTACAGCGAGCTCTGACAAACGGAAACATGGAAATCGTGGAAATCTCAAAACGAGGCTCTGCCGCTAGAACAGTTTGGCGGTCTGGTACGGGCTTGATATTATATCAATCACATTGTACAATACAGAACTACTCTGAAAAAGCGCAAAAAAACCCACATAACAGGTGTAACCAGTGAGTCAGATGCATTGTGAATCATTTTACGACCTCATCAAACGGGGCAGTCTGTGACGTCTTTGTTAAGGTCATGCTGCCTACACCTCGCCATAAAATATAGAAATACGATGTTATTAAAGTATAAAATTCAAATTCATTCATAAATACCATTTTATTATGAAGCAAGGAATTGGTATTCAGTGTAACCATAGTTGTTTGTGATGTCTATTTTCTCTTTCACACGAGAAAATTCGGATCGGCTGAGAAGTAGGACATTGTCTGAATAGGTTAATGAGACTCATGTTTCGGTTTTGTTGATCCTTTTTAATTTAGTCTCTGTTGGGTTCGGGAGATGTATTCATACAGTAAACCACGTTTATGGTGAACACGCTTATATCGAACTGGTGGATATAACGAACTGTTTTATCCCGACTACTTGCTGTTTATTTTAGTTGGTATGTGAAACTATGGATATAACGAACTAAAATTAGTGAACCTTTTGAGTTCGCTCTAACCGTAGTTTACTTTGACTAACGGTTAGTCTCTGAATATATATCATTTTGATAGTAAGAAATAAACCCATTTAAATTGAAAAGGAGACCCAATTCAGAAACTGAGGAAATCTAGACTTGCTTCATTTAGGGTTTTAGCATTGGAGGGAGGGCTAGGCAGTAGGGTAAATAATGTGGTTCAGGGACTGTGAGACAGACTAAGGGTACCCTCACGATCCATGAAACATAGGGTAATGGGGACTTATCTTGTATGCCGAAAGACTCTTGAGAACCCTTTGCGGTAATCTTAGCGCTGAGAGAGTTTTGTGGAAAGACCCTGGCTTGAGGTCGATGTTATTCTCACCCATCCATACCACGTGACGGATTATCAGATTTCTGTACTTTTCTTATCTCATCCCCTTCTCTGGAGTTCGCTCCCCTCATTTACATCACGGTGATATATATACTCACCCTGGGGACTCGGGATAAACTCGGGTCATGTGGCGTAAGTCGTGATTGTGGGGGCCCAGTCTTTCCGTAACCGCGTCCTGTGATAACCCTTGACTGTACCCGGACCTGCTGCCGTGTTCAGGATAGTGGAAGACGGATAGCGGGTTACTACAGTGCTAAGTTAAAACGGCGTAGTGTCTGTTTTTATGAATATACTGTCTGAAATACCCTTAAATAGCACCTAAACATAAATAATGTAATCTAAACATAAACTTATTATTTCTGGAAGTTTTATGCATTTGGAACACATCGGAGTAGAGGAAACCAGATATCCCGGATTTGTTTTTATGAAAAATGGGACTGCCTGTCTGAGTCTCTGTGCCACGTGACTACATAAAGTTGAATCGATTTTCTTTAAAATTACTAAATTACATTTTCATTTTGTTATATGACAGTCCTACCTCCCAGTGATAATAGACCTGCGTTCAAGCAGAAGAAAATACGCATAAGGCCGCCCTACATACAGACTGTGGTTTGAAACTGCGGCCTTCAATTACTTTATAAAATGCAGTTTTTCATTCTATATATTTCAACTCATATATTTTCTTGATAAACCTTAAAGAAGAGTAAAAACTAATTTGTTTTAGTTACCTTCTGGTCATAATCCTGAAAATCCTGGCTTTGCTAAGTTTGTGGCACGTCCGTTGCTGAAGCTTTACTTTAAAGCGACAACACCTATGTCTAAAGATGGAGGCACGTATAGCTGTTTTAGCACAGAGGGCAGTGGAAAGCCTAGTAGTAAAAGCATTTGGTTGTCACTTGATTCCCAAATGTGAAGCCCATTTCTGGTGTCTCTTGCCGTATATTAATGGAATATAGCTAAAACCGACACGAAACCTCACTCACTCACTTATTTAGCCACCCACCCACCCACTCACTCACTCTCTAAATCACTCACTCACTCAGTCACTCTTACCAAAGAAGGGACACTCTTGGTACAGGACTTGTCTGGGGAACAACATTTCAAATTAATCCATTTATCGAATCCAAGATTCAGTCTGTCCCCAAGTTAATACGATTCTTGGTCTATCTGTACCATACGTAAGGTTTTAGTTGGTACCCACGTGGTAAGCGCCTCAGACAAGGAACTATTCAGAGCCGTTTCTATAACGTCAGTAATTCTGACAACTTGAGTAATTTGTGTACTACTCTGTTATGGTGATCAGTTGATGGAGTGTGTCTCGTGTTGACTTGTGTTCTCGTGGTTCTGTTAACCGATCACATTAGTGCTGTCAGTATGTCTCACGGCACCAAAACCGCATTCTTTTCGATCGAGCCCTCTTCTACAATGCTCCAACCCTAAATGAGGCAAGTCTAGATTTCCTCGGGTTCTGAATCTCCCATCTCACTGGGCCCCTTTTCAATTAAAATTGAATTATTATAATCTATATTACTGTAGATAGTTTGGGTTTAAACAGTGTCTTAAGTTTATAGACAAAGAAGCAGTGGTAGTTATTACAATGATCAATGTCTTCATGAAATAGCACGCTATATATAAAATGAAATATTCCGAGACGTCAATCGTATTTGACGTTAATGAATTAAATTTGTATTTGTGGATGAACATAATATTTTCGTTCGATATGGTTTTTGTTTTGGTGTTGCATTATCATTAATTTTACAGCGGAATAACAGTAATATTTATCTTCAGTCACGTACAAAGAACAGTGGAGACAGTATTGCATTCACATTGTGTATTTGTGGCTGCTTGGTTCATACATTAAAGGGGCGGTGGGGTAGCCTAGTGGTTAAAGCGTTCGCTCGTCACGCCGAAGACCCGGGTTCGATTCCCCACATGGGTACAATGTGTGAAGCCCATTTCTGGTGTCCCCGCTGTGATATTGCTGGAATATTGCTAAAAGCGGCGTAAAACTAAACTCACTCACTCATATATTAAAATATGCAAGTTACATCTGATCAGTGCCAGAGGTATTTACTTACACTGACATTTGAAACAGTATCACGCTGCTCGTAATATTCACATTTATTTAAGGTAAAAAAAAGTTAACATTTCCTGAATTTATGCCTGTCACCATGGCAGCGGGGCCATTGATAGCACAGTCGTCTTAGATGCGGAACATATATTCGCAGAGTTGCGCCCCTTACACATCTCAGGATCCTTTGATCGCAGTTTCGAATTTGGGAAATATCCGCACCGTAAATGATCTAGATGCTTCAAAGAGATAATACCTGCACTTAAAGATTATCCACCACATCGGACACACGCGCGGGGATACAATTGAAATACTATTTGCCTACTCCTTCATTTGCAAAGACACGATCAATAAAAGTTCTTGAAGCCACAAGTAAGATAGACATTATAGATGCTTCTCCCGACTTCCTATTTCGATCAGGATAAGGAAATCCAATATATCATGTCACATGCTGTTACTTCCTCCTTCATCAACTAGTGTCAGATGATGGTATCGTACCACAAGGGACGTAACTGCGTATTGCCGATAACAATTGGTGTAGTACTCATCAATTATGATACGCCATACACCAGGCTGGTTTTGAAAATACCGATTTTGATGTTTTGATTTTCTTTGACCTTAGTTTAGATGTTGCAACATGGATATATACTCTTGTTTGATATTTGGTTCATCAATCTTGTGACTTTATTCAAAATCTGTACCTAAATAAGTTAGTTTTACCTACAGAACCTATGTAAATGGTGAATGTATAAGCGTTCAGCATGCTTCAGTGTGTACCCCCATCCCCACAATAAGACACCACCCGTAGACCCTCCACGCCTACAACTCCCTATCCCGAGTCGAGTGGTATTCACTGAGCGGGTAAGTGAGTTTGGTTAAAGGCAGCTTTGAAGAGGGTAGGACAAAATCCCAACCGGATGTAGATATTCTTATTTTTCCTCATAAATAAGCATTATTGACCATAATCACATAAGCACATAATAACATGATTCAGCACATAATAACTCTCATTTAACTTATTATTGACCTTAAGCACATAAGCACTAATAACATGATTCAACACATAATAACGCCCATTCAACTTATTATTGACCATAATCACATAAGCACATAATAACATGATTCAGCACATAATAACTCTCATTTAACTTATTATTGACCTTAAGCACATAAGCACTAATAACATTATTCAACACATAATAACGCCCATTCAACTTATTATTGACCATAATCACATAAGCACATAATAACATGATTCAGCACATAATAACTCTCATTCAACTTATTATTGACCTTAAGCACATAAGCACTAATAACATGATTCAACACATAATAACGCCCATTCAACTTATTATTGACCATAATCACATTAGCACATAATAACATGATTCAGCACATAATAACTCTCATTCAACTTATTATTGACCTTAAGCACATAAGCACATAATAACATGATTCAACTCATAATAACTCCCATTCAACTTATTATTGACCTTAAGCACATAAGCACACAATAACATGATTCAACACATAACTCCCATTCAACTTATTATTGACCTTAAGCACATAAGCACATAATAACATGATTAAACACATAATAACTCCCAGTCAACTCTTGACAGTTTGGATGCACGTTTCCTGGAGGCGCTTTGCTGTCTGGATCCGGAATTTCTTCTGCCTTTTTGATAGTCTCTCCCCCGTGGAATGTGGCACAATTGCAGCATCTATCTGGAATCACTGAATTAGCTCACTGGCCTCTGTTACGAAAACATTCTAATAAACTTATCCCACTGGCCTCTGTTACTATACCATACTAATAAACGTATCCTCTGTCATGAAAACTTAAATTAAAGGGATTTTGCCCTATGTTGTTATTTTGGTGTGGGATTTTCTCCAAAGAAATTTCGTCTTATGGGATTTTTTCTGGGTGGTATTGTGTCCGTTTGGGACTTTGTCCGTGCCCCGCTTTGAACCGTATTCCAGTTTAATCTCGGGGTGTCAGGATGACGTAGGAGAAAAGGTCCGAAGTGATGCAGATCTCAGACCTGAATGACAAACCTAGAAACATAATCGGACCGAACCAGGATTCGAACCAACGAGCATATGTTCCTGGTGTTTCCAAGGGACGCAACTCTGGCGTATAATGGCGTCATTATTGAGAATGCACAAACCATTTTTCATTGTATGTAAACTAATTCTAAATGTTTACAAATTATTCCAAACAGCCAAAATAATGTTTAAAATGAAACGGATGTTTGGAGGCTGTATTCCAAATGGAAGCGTTTTCAATCTGAAAATTATACTTTGGAGGAAATATAAGGTTCATGTTACTTCCGAGTCCTGGGGAAGTGCATCTGTATTTGTTTGCCTTCTGGACAAAGAAGAAGGATGCAGAAGGCAAACCACGTGATCTATAAACAACTGCACAAAAGCTCCCATAGGACAATACACCAATAGTCCCTCTGTGTCAAGGCACATGAATTCGTGTTATTTGAATTCAAACTCGCAGCTTTGAAGGTTTTGGTGAAAGCCGTATGACATTCTTATTCAAGTTTCCCTTCCTATTTAAAACCCGTGTGATGTCGGTTTGGGGCGCAATTCGCCCCAGACGCCGGAAAATGTGGAAATCTTACAAGTCTGATCAAGTTACGTCACAACTGCTTGTCTTGCCACAGTGACAGTTGGAAGCAGGGGGGTTCGACTTCTGCGGGCGTGTTATGGCTTCCTGGGATGATTTAGTTGAAGGAACGGAAGATTCATTTCCATCCGGTTGTCTAAAACACAGGCGGTTACGTAATGAGCAGAGTAAACGTTGACCATTCTGAGTCTAATTGGAACGCGGCGAAGGGCAAGAGGCAGCAATCTTGCACATGTTATCGAAATGATGGCTCGGGCGGCTGTAGCTAAGATGACTGGGCCCCGTTTCACAAAGCTCTCGCAGAGCTACGACTGTCGAAAGTCAATGTTACAGTATAGGAGGTACGAATGCTACGAGAAAAGTTACGAGATCTAATGCTTACGAAAGCTTTGTGAAACGAGGCCCTGGGCCTAGATTTCCGCAGCTCTCTTAGCGCTAAGATAGTCGTAAGTTAATGTTAATGTATGGCACTTACGACTATCTTAGCGCTAAGAGAGCTTCGAAAATCTAGGCCCTGGGCTCTAGTCTGCCTTAAGTCTCTGAGCTGTAATATGTTCTATTCATCCAAGCCCTTTCTCTAACGATCCCCCTCCCAAAAATAAGCAAGTCTAGATTTTTTAAAAGTAAAATTCATATATTTTCAGAAACCGAGTATTTATAGTAAACCATCATTTATCTAGGCGGGGAGACAACAAATAGACTTCATTTTCGTTGACAAGAACACCATTCTCTTTTCACGGTAGGCGAAAACACGGTTCGATTCCCCACACTGATACAATGTGTGAAGCCAATTTCTAGTGTCCATAGCAGGAATGTTGCTAAAAGCAGTATAAACGCATACTCACTCACTGTTTTGTTTAACATGGATGTTTTTAATAAATCAAGACTTGTCAGCTTGATGTTGGAGAATGGACTGGAGTGACGCAAGTCTTGGAAGTTTACCACTTTGGCACGGTTTGACGCTGACTTACCAAGAAACACGGTGATTATAGAGACTGGAGCCTCATTTCCGGTACGCTTAGGGGCTACACAGGCCCTGGACGAGTTGGCCTCCCATGTGACTATACCTGTAGACGATTCTGTCATAATCGTCAAAAACATCCAGTCTGCCTCGCAGTCACTGAACCACAGTGTATTCACTTTCGCCAACCTTTTCTGCAATGCGAAAGCAATATATCGAGCAAGTCTAGATTTTCCTCGGTGACAGGAACTTAATCTCCAGTCTCATTGGGGCTGCTTTTCAATTTAAATTAAATCATTTGTTTCTTTCAAACTCACATTGATATATGTAGAAACTAAGCGCTAGCTTTGAAGGTTCAGTTCAGTAAGAGTGTCTCTCCATAGTTTCAATCACACTTTACTGTGAAAACAAACTCTGGAAATATTTATCGTGCTTCACCAAATACAAAGTGTTAACGTCTCCTTCCTTTGTCGTTATAGCTGTCCTTCACATGGCGCTGTAGAGCCAGTTTATCCAAGGGCATTAAATCAACCTCACTCACTCACTCCGATTTCTGCCGATTCTCCGCAACGAACTTTTGTTATTTTTGCATGACCTTCATTCCTAGGCAGGAAGTACAACCCATATCTTGAGGGGTATCAGTGACAACATAACTGATTACCTAATGCATTCATGTAAACAGGTTCATCGACTTTCTGGTAATATAACTGTAGGGCTGATCAATACTGCATGTGTGGGTAGTTGAGGGTTTACATTTTACCGAGGGCCCGTTCTTGAGAGGCATTTAAGTCTAGACATTGACTTAAAACAGTTGCAGTACTACCGTCATCGAGGAACGGTGCCCTGAGAAGGGCGTATTAGTCTGTCTCGCAGTCCCTGAACTATATTTATTTTCCCTACAGCCTAGCCCTTCCTGCAATGCTAAATGCTCTCCCTGGGGCTCCTTTTCAATTTAATTGGGTTTATTTGTTACAGTCAAAATTATATATATTCAGAGTCTACAGTGCTGTTAAGTGGTTGGTTGGTTGCCGCACTCAGCAATATTCCAGCTATACGGCGACGGTCTGAAAATAATTGAGTCTGGACCAGACAATCCAGTGAACAACAGCATGAACATCGATCTATGCAAGTGGGACACGATGACATGTGTCAACCAAGTCAGCGAGCCTGACCACCCGATCCCGTTAGTCGCCTCTTACGACAAGCATGGGTTACTGAAGATCAATTCTAACCCAGATCTGTATTAACATGGGGAAAATGAGCAAAATGTTACACATATGTTTCATGATAAATGCAAATGTAAATTGTAAATATTGCAGGCTAATCAAGACCAGTATCTCTTATTGTGCTGGTCAGACAGAGTTAGACTTCCAGTGAGTGAGTGAGTGAGTATGGTTTTACGCTGCTTTTAACAATACCCCAGCAATATCACGGCGGGGGACATCAGAGGTGGGCTTCACACATTGTACCCATGTGGGGAATCGAACCCTGATCTTCGGGGTCACGAGCGAACGCTTTAACCACTAGGCTACCCCACCGCCCCATAAGGTTTACAGATCCAAAGTGAAATACGTTTGTCTGTATTTACGGATATGTTTATATCCCACGTTGGTCAAATCACACGCGTGCCACGTATCCACTCTTGGCACACTCGCAATTGGTCAGCTGTCATACATCATCAATGCTTAGGTCAGATAAATGATATAATTCTGTCGAGATAGTTCACAATAAAAACGTAACGTCATCGTTAGTGTAATCAGTAGATACGATTATCTATGACAGCTGGAATAGGTATAGAATACGAACTACAGACAGTCACAAAACGCGTCTTATCGCGAAGAGCGTCCAATGCAAGTGGGTCCAGTATGAACAACCAAACAAACACGATGATTGTGCTGTCAAAAGAAGGATTGTAATGGAGGCGAGTTCGAAGGCATGGTCAGCGAATACTGGCACGATCAAGGGACGTAACTCCGCACATCGAATTAAACTTACACTGAGGACTTACTGAGGAAGGCGTTCGTTTCTTGAGCGTTGCTGGTGATACGACGTAAATCCTGCATTCCTCTAGGCTGTATGGCTATAGAGAAATATGCCACACATTTCATGGAAAAGAAAATTCAAATGAATTAGAAAACGTAACTGCAAATTAAATGCGTATCCGACTTGGGGTTAAGTCCTTTGAGTTACGACTTCAATCCAAGGCAAAATGTTTCTTGCACTGTGTTCGTAAAGGCGCCTGTTTCTAACTCTTTTCTCAGTTACAGCCCGCATTTCATTGTCAACCCCAGACGTCCTCGACGCCTCGTCTTTCAAGAAAAAGTGTCGAGTCAGAAATTGATGATGTGTTGAATGATAAATATGGAGCAAGTCTGCGTATCACATGGCAACTGTTCGTATCTTTTCATTTTTTACAATTTAAGTTTAAATGCACAAATGCACACTGGCGAAAAGGTATTTCAGTGTTCTAGTGCCATGCGACCACGATGACGGTTGTTGTCAGACTGCATACAACAGTTTGCTGCACTCCAGGCCCCGATTTCTCGAAACAAACTTAAAAAGGTTTTACTCAAATTACAAACTGAGTTTGGTTTTTTCACTCAATTGAGTTTTCTAAAATTTGAGTAAAAACTCAGACTTAAGTTTCAAAACAGACTTAAGTTTGTTTCGAGAAATCGGGAGCAGATTAGATTGGCTTAGTTCCGAAATCTTGATTTTGATATTTTATCGACAGACAGGAACTAAATGTATGTCTACTGGGTCCCTATCCACAAAGCGTTCGTAACGTTACGACCTGTCGTAACTCTATACTTTATCATGGGAGTACGAATGTCGTAGCGCTACGAACGCTCTGTGGATCGGAACCCTGGACTTGTATCTCACATGTTGTCAAATGTTGGTTTGCTCTAAAGTTCAATTATTTAGTCCTCTGTTAACTTAGCCTAAAAGATACGGGGAGGGTATGGCACCTTTCGACAAATTTGTGGATTTTTTTCAAATATTTGAATGAGCAACAGGGGGTATAGATAAAATCAGGACCAACTTTTGCGTCAAAGACTTTCACTTGCTTAGATATATTACTTGCCTTTTCCCACTTGTTCTAGCCATGCCTGTGTTTTAGTCATGTTAAAGTCCAAACCGTCACATACATGGCTATAGTTGTAAACAGGCAAATTTAACATTTCAAGTAGGACAAGAGGACATTTGCCTGGCTCCTTTCTGAAAAACAACTTTCACAGACTCACTCATCCACAAATGTCATGTTTATATTTTCTCAATGAGAGCTGATTGTGTAACTTGACACCTTCTAATTTAATGGAGTAAAATGTTTTCAAACCGAGAGAACAATGCTCGCATTACGTCATATATCTCTGTTAGAGTACCGTAACCTTTCACACAGAACACTCTTAACTATTTTCCAAGACTCTGGCATTTTTTCTATCATCGAAAGAGCACTTCTCGTACAACTGTGGCAAGAATCGTTTAACTGTTAGATAAGCAAGACACTTAAAACAGTTGATAAAGCTGGTTTATCGTGTAGCAGCACTTGGAGACGAGAAGACACCAGGACCCTGCCTACCAGGAGCTGCCCAGCAACAAGTGGTACCGAAGACGCTTGGCTGGGATACTGTATTGGAGGTCTACGGTCATCTGAATATAGAAAATACCGGACCTGTGATCGCGTAACACTATTTAGCTCATTATTTTAGTAGAACTCCGAATTTCAACTTAGCACAACGATTCTGGTAGCTGTCATAGCTTAAATAAAGGCATGGCAGTTCCAGCACTGACATTAGACTAAACTATACTGTTTCTCTTCGAAACAATTTTTCCAAAAACAATTAGAATGGGATGCTAACGCTACGAAGGGGGCGAGAATAAATTGCTGGGATGAGAATCGGATGAGATGGTTTGATCATATAATATATGCTCCTGGAAATGCAAGATAAATGGAATGAAAGAAGCCTCGACTATCGTGAATCCATGTTCCAGTATTGACTGAATGTTGGTCTCACGGCGGTTTTGTGAAAAGGTCCGTTACCATATGGGTAAACTTGACAAAATGGTGGTGTTTGGTCTTGTACATAGAGCCCTGGTCACAAATCAGTTGAAGTTAATCAACGTTGATCACGGAGAGTCCTTGGTTGGGTCATCTTGTTTGGCAGCTTGAGTCTCGAAGAACCGTCCTGCCCCCAAACGAAGCATACGTGACACATACGTCTCACTATAGGCAAGTAAGTTTGTTTAGAATTGCCCTGTTTACCCAGCAGTGAATGGGTACCCGATGGGATGACTATTAACCTTCTAACGCCTAACAGGCAACTTGGGTTGACGGGGTTGATAATGTCCATTATGTCGTATGCACTTAGTGCATGCCCGTTTGGCGTGGTGTTCAGGGCCATATAAGTGGCTTCATTATTATTAAAACACAAGTTGACCAATGATCTCAAACATTTACGTGGTTGGAGCACCATTAACTAAAAGTCCATTGTCCCAAAGCAAAGAAGTTCCTGACCAGGTTTATAAATTTTTAACTGATCGATTTTCTTTTTAAAAAAATCATATTAATCTAACTATGTATGATTTTGTATGCTGAAAACAAATATACTCTGGCGGATCCTTTGATCTAGCGAATATGTTTATGCTTATCATGGAACTTCCCGCTAATTGGGTCATGAGATTTTTCAAACAAACTGATCGGAATGGCAATTTTGCGAAAAAGCAGCAATTGGAACCAGATCAAAGAAGGTCGGTAGGTTTATCAATCATTCTCGTGCATCCGCAATTTCGTTTGAACCTGTTTGCATATTCATAAGGCTATCTCTAGCATGTGAGAACTGATATAACTAAGTGAACGATATTCTGGAATATTCAACGAAGTAAGAAAATGAATGGTGCAGCCATCTTCAGAGGACGAGCGGGTTCCATTCACGCGTGACACAGAATTCGAGTATATTCTCCATTATTAACACTGTAATCTTTAAAAGACAAAATGGTCGATATGTAAACCCGCGAAACATCGCCACTGAGTAGTGTGTGTTTGTACATAATTCATCCTTCGTCTTCGGTATACACAGAATGTCTAAGCTGTTGTTCTGGACAGGACTTTCACGTTGATGTGGCAGAGCAGAGAATGTAAATGATGTTGTTGACGAATGTGATGATGTAAAACAGAATGAAGGTTTTAGGTAAATAGGTGCATCAATCTGCAGGTTGCGTTCCTTCAGTCTCCTATCCATGACAGAGAGTTTGGTGTTTAACACTGTCTGAAGGGCTTTCTTGCCCCGATTTTCTCGAAACAAACTTAAGTTTTTACTCAAATTTCAAACAAGTTGGACAATTTGAAACAGCTGAATTTTTAACTCACCTGCATTTTTTAAATCAGAAAGCCCAAACAACTTAAGTAATCTATCCACCAAACTCAAATCGTCTACTGTGTTTGAGTTTAATATCGATTTTAGTTCATTCTGGGAAATGCATTTTCTCAAATTTGAGTAAAAACTCTAACTTAAGTCGAAACTAAGACTTAAGTCTGTTTCGAGAAATCGGGGCCTTATCAGTTATACATTGAGTAACCTGCATTAAGTCTGTTTGTGTACCTTCGCGTCTCTGGTAAAACATGGACAATCATTTAGTCCCAAGTAAAGTTCTTCTATTCAAAAGTATATATCGAAAACAAAACAGAACATGAAATCCAAATAGAGCCCAGAACAATGGTTAATTTCATTGATAGAGCTGAGGCCATTTTGACCTGCCAAATCATTCTAGAGTTGAGATAAATTCATTTTAGAATTGCATTTTTTTTTCTGTCTGAGTGACTAGTAAACACATGACCACGCATCTAGTGTATCACATTCGAACCAGTAACGAGGCGATGTACAAGGTAAGAAACAATTTACAGCAAACTTCAAATTCCCACTACAAACTATATCGACCATCAGTGCCCATGTCCGTTATTTCAGTTGATATATTATACAGTGCTTACTTTAGAGAAGGCGAAAACGCAAGGACAATGGCCTCAATTATTCTGTGAAACTGAAATGCGAAGGGTGTTTCAAACTCTCTTTCGAGGTAATATTTGTCAAAAAAGATACCGTTCTCTCTATATTACTGTGTCTCACTCTGTTTTATCTGAGCGCTTTGATAGTATTACAGGTTTAATTCCTTATATCAGTAGCGGGACGAGCCCGGGTTCGTAATAGAAGGGCGTGTCATTGTGTGTCACTAATCTCGACAAAAGCTATCACTCCCGTATCGGGAGCTAGTTACCCCGGGTTTCAGATGTCCAGGAGACACGGGCGTATACGGGCTGAAGTGGCTGCCCTTTGAATGTCCCAGTGTAGCAGCACTAGAAAGTGATATTCCATCTGGTTTGAGTTGCTGTTAAGGAACTGCCCGTCAATGGTGGCTTTATGTTGCGGCAGTTTATGACAAACAGTATCAGTAATATTATCCCGCCCACGTTTGAACACGTTATACCGTTATAATGTAGCACACCTTACAAGACGTAAAATCATACCCCATAGAATAGCGTATAATGGGATCTTCCCGCATCAGAATCAATATCAGCTGGCGATGCCACGCCCAGAGCCACAACGCAGAGCAAACGCAAACACATCGCATCGCATCGCATCGCATCGCATCGCAAAGTATTCCACCGCATAGAATAGTGTATAATGGGATCTTCCCGCATCAGAATCAACATCAGCTGGCGCAACGCAAAGCAACACATGGCATGGCATCGCATCGCATCGAGTCGCATCGCAAAGTATTCCATCGCATAGAATAGAGAATAATGGGATCTTCCCGCATCGGAATCAATATCAGCTGGTGCTGCCCCGCCCGGAACCACAACGCAGAGCAAACGCAAACGCAAACGCAAACGTAAACGCAAACGCACCGCTTCGACTAGCTCATCATGGAATCTACACTAACATCACTGTCCGATATCAGCTAAAACACCACAGCACCTCACCGGAACACAGCGCAGCGGATGACGAAGTAACTCTACATACCATCACATCGCAGAGTGTATCTCGTGGTGTAACGTACCCACATCCCAATATCAACTTACACCACATCGCACCCACTGCAACGTCACAAAACCCAACGCACTCTCTCAAACCGAACTGGATCAACCTCACCGTACATCTTGATGTATGTATACACGCTGTCACTCACATAATCATCCCTAGCGGTGATAAGCTGGAGTTGATGCACCAGGCATAATGATGACAACTACATACGTATATTGTATTGATGTTTGACAACAAAGCAGATTTAAGCAGTGGAGCTACACTTATACGGTGATGCGCCTAAATGTCAGAGTGGAAACAAAAGGTCTCGGACGCATGGGGCTCAGCCATAAACAACAGTCAAGTATGTATAATGTTATGTAAATGTCATTACAAAGTAGCGTTTTGAGTCCTGAAGAATATGTATCAGCACAGTTAAACCATTTCTATTGTTAACTGAATCGAGCAAGTAAGTACCACTGAAGATCTATAGATACAAAGATCGGAACATTGAATATGTCATACTATTAGTCCAGTAAATACTGTATATATGGCATAGTAGCGACACCGTTTAGTGGTTTGGTGCTTTTCTTTCATCGATAGTTTTATCGAGTGTTTAAGGCGTTGTAACACGTTTTCAGAGGTTGTGTCTTTTCATAGCGATGACCTTTTGGGTGTCGATTTAATGCCAGGATTTACCCTGATAATGCAGTTTACAACCCTGTTGCAATATAGATTTTTCATTTTAAAATCCATTTATTCACTGAAAACCGGATAAACCCTTGAAACGTGTTTCTGTTGAGAACGGTTGGAAATAATTAATGCGTCCTGCTTGTTCTGATACATATGGTGGAAGTTGTCCTTATTACCAGAGAGAGAGAGTTAGTGAGGGAGTTAGTGGGTGAGTGGCTGAGGAAGTGTGGGGATTAGTTTTTCAGTTATAGTCCTTCACATGTTCATTGAACTTATTTTCGCAAAAAATATTTATGTTCTGTGTACTGAAATATACTATTGATTGTGTCATTCTCACCATTGTTAGCCTCACTAAAGGTGCTTGAGGTAGTGAGTGAGTTACGTAGTTACCGTCTTTCCCTGGGCCCCGTGGGGCGGTGGGGTAGCCTAATGGTTAAAGCGTCCGCTCGACACGCTGAAGACCCGGCTTCGATTCCCCACATGGGTGCAATGTGTGAAGCCCATTCTGGTATCCCCCACCGTGATATTGCTGGAATATTGCTAAAAGCGGCGTAAAACCATACTCACTCACTCACTCACTCCTGGGCCCCGTTCCTCAAAGCGATCGTAGCGCTACGACATTCGTAAGTCTATGTTAAAGTATGGGAGTTACGATCATCATAGAGCAACGATCGCTTTGAGGAACGGGGCCCAGGCCCACTGACATACAATATAGCCTAGTGGTTAAAGCGTTCGCTTGTCACGCCGAAGACCCAAGTTCGATTCCCTACATGGGTACAATGTATGAAGCGCTGGTGGCCTCGTCGTGACATAGCTTGGATGTTGCTCAAATCGGCGTAAAAACCTCACTCACTCAAAATATTGTTCACTATTAAGAAACGTATTTACCTGAGGCCAGTGTAACATGTAACCAAAAAGCCACTGATGAAGCGTACCTTTCCCCATTACGTAGCAGTATAATCGACGCCAGATCTGCATTTGTTAGAACACGTGTAAACAATTCCACAAACGTTCCTAACAAAACTGTTCCCCGTGAAGTTAACCGTTGATACTTTCTGATAAAGCCATCATGATAATCACCCGAACATCTATAAACCGTTAACACACATGAAGATGGGAAGATGGTGATAAGGGGTTGCATACCTGTGATCTGACTTACACCTCCCACTGATGAGAATGCAGGAGGAACGAGGAACACTCAGACAATATTGCTCATCTCTGTCTAGCGTTATCGGGATACAGGTGTTGAGAGCGTAGTGTGTGATCTCACACCAGGAAGCTCTCGTCTACCTTAGTGATTCGTGGTGATAGCTATGGTGTAGATTCCTAGCGATAGCAGATGAAACGTTTTCTGGAGGTATGTTCTTGTTGTGAGATGGTATACTTGATAAAGTTATGAGGATGAGCTTGGTTGAGCAACTTGGACCAGTGAATATTTTAGTTAAGCCATAGTCCCCTATAACTCCTTCTCCTGAAGGGCTTTGTGGAAGAAATAACTAAAGCGAAGGGGAACACCTGGAGCGATTTGAGTGAGTGAGTGAGTGGGTTTTACGCCGCTTTTAGCAATATTCCAGCAATATCAGGGCGGGGGACACCAGAAATGGGCTTCATACATTGTGCCCATGTGGGGAATCGAACCCGGCGTGACGAGCGGATGCTTTAACCACTAGGCTACCCCACCGCCCCCTGGAGCGATTTCAATGACGGGTGACGCTTTACTCTAAATCTATATACATCAAGGCGTTACAGCATTATGTGAACAGGTGAACACGACGTGAATAGTGAGTAAAGTAGGGAGTGAAATGGGGTGAGATGGGCTTTTACGATATTTTTGCATTGATATAGTGCGTGTGTTGGTGTGTGCATGCGGGCGTGTATGACGCACTAGTCCAGATGATTTTATAGTGTTATCCCACCGAGACACCCTGCCACAGTGTAACATGCAAGCCCCACTCAGGCTCAATATTCGGACTCGAAGCCAGCCAGATTTGTTCTATCCCTCACTGTCGACCTCCAGGAAGGGAAACAACAAGTACCACATTTTAACGTTTTTGACATAAAGAGTTCCGGGATAGAACCACCGACCTTCGGATCTGAGACGTTTTACATGCAGAAAAGGAATTGTAGTGTAGCCTAGTGGGCAAAGAGTTCGCTCGTCACGCTGAACACCCGGGTTCGATTCTCAACATGGTCACAATGTGTGAAGCCCATTTCTTGTGTACCCCGTCGGGATATTGCTGGAATATCTCTAAAAGCGGCGTAAAACTAAACTCACTCACTCACTCACATGTAGGCGTATTCCGGTACTGTGAAAGTTGGTACCCATCTCACGTTTCAGTCGATATGGCTTGTACTTCAAGGACAACATAAAGTATGGTGATCTTATGTACTGTCTGACACAGGCAAATTCAAAAGCGTATTTCTAAAACCATTCAATATAAATGCCAGCCATACCAAGCCTGCTTTCCATATAGCCGTTTATTGTCTTAAGCAAAGAGCAGATATGTGCATTAAATTTCAGCTCGTTTCTCAGTTTTCTCCATTTTATGAGTTTCCACACACCTGTAGAATTTAAAATACTGACGTCTCGAAAACAGATGCAGTTATTAACGTGTAGTTTATTGTTATGTCTTCATGGTAGTCTTCGTGTACGTGCTGAATCATCACACAGAAACCAGACAGTCCCTCGTGGCCTGGAGAGTTTGGCTAGAACCGTACATCATCCATACACTCGGGACAAATAATCTGTATTTCCTAGTATGTTGTTTGTCATTCTCTAATTAATTCTAGCACTTCTATCCCCATGTGTTAGCCATTCTCTAAAACAGAAATTTCCTACGTATATGTACATTATTGTTTATTGACAATGCTTTCTGTACAGATGCGTGATACGTGGTAATACACCATTGGGTGAGAAATAGTCTGTGGGTGAACATCATGTTTCAGTCACCTGTTTGTCAGGTTCAGAATCCGCCAGTAACAGGCCATTGCGACGTAACTGGATGAAAACTGACTTAAAGTTTAACGTGTCTGAAAAATATTATATGCTTTAGAGTTTTATGGATGTCAACGTCTTTATTACGGGGAATACAACGTTGGCGTCCATCTGTCCTTTGCCAATCACCTATCAACGCAAGTTAGCTGTTGGCTTCCCTTGTTTAGCCCCATCTTTGTTGACTTATTACCTTTGTTGTTCTTACATGTACATATATATGTTCTCTGCCTTAGAGCATTCATTCACTTGATGAAGGAGTAAGGATATACTCCGAAACATTTTGTTCCTCATAATAAAGAAGTTGACATCCATAAAACTGTCTTCCTTCATGTGTATCATGTCCAAATACCATTCAAAGACCTATATATCTTTGCTAGAAAGAATAACTCTATTTGAACTGATAACTATATTCTACGTGGTGATTGCGTAGAAACAAATAATGTTCAGAACTGGGCCTTTCAGGTTAAGAATATGTTGACAACCCTTGGTTTTAGTGATATATGGTATAAACAAGAATTGAATGTCTCTCATCTGCCTGTCATTAAACAAAGACTCATTGATCATGCTTTTCAGTTTATTGGAAGTCAACTGTCCAGTTTTACTAAGTGTAGACTGTATAAACATATTATTGATACTTTCACTTCTCAATATTATCTTCAAAAATCAATTCCTGCAATTTATACAAAATATTTGACTAAATTTCGACTCTCTTCACATAACTTATGTATTGAAACAGGAAGGTATAATAATATCCACATGAACAATAGAACATGTCTGTCCTGTCCCAATGATATAGAGGATGAATTCCACTTTGTATTAAAATGTCCTGTTTATCAATATTTAAGGAAATTGTACATTAAGCATTACTATTGGAAAAATCCATCAGTTTCCAAACCTGTCCAGCTCTTGAGTATCCAAAATGTTAAGCAACTCTGTAATCTGGGTAAATTCCTATTCAAGGCTTCACAGTTAAGACTAATTTTACTGTAAAATGTGTTTGTATGTTCTCTTTTTGTGTATATATTGTACCAAACCAAACACCCTGTCTGTACTAAGAATGTATATTTTCATGTTCACAAGCGATTAGCTGCACAGCTAAAGGTAAATAAAGAATTGACTTGAAATGTAGTGCTCGTGTCGGACAGATTGGACTGGGTGGAGGTAAAATAATGTGGTTCCGGGACTGTGTGACATGCTGGCTTACTTAGGCCAGGGCTGGTTCAAATTAAAGCTACAGAGAGGATTGAGGGGCGAAGAAGTGTTCAGCTCGCTACCTCTCAAACTACCACAAATTAAACGATCATAGTATCCCACACGAGGATGGTTTTGTGTTAAGGAACCTGTTTTTCATTCCATACTTGTGTAGAATGGCTGGTCTTGCAATGCCCAACCCCGATGGCTCTGGAACACTGCTAAAATAGGTTTAGAGGACAACACAATCCGTTCTCAGTCACCCAGGGCATGATATCAATATGTATTATGATAAATTTTTATACCTTTTGGAATGGGTATTGAGGACATTTACCATGAGAGACTGGTCAGTTGATAGTTTGCAGAATATTAACATAGGAATGCCGTTTTCACCTGTTTGTTTGGCTAACGAAAAAAAATCATACAGCTTTCACTTGGTGTTTTGATTCATTACCCCAAAAACCAACAGCGAAAATAGTAATAACTCGCTTTTCTCAAGAAATACTGACTTGTTTATTGGAATGGCGACTGTCATCAAGCTCGACACAAGCGCAAATCACTGCCTTCCTTGAAGGTGAAGGACATCTGAAACCCGTCAACTCAATGGCCATACATCGGGACTTGGCTCTGTCTGATTGTTTCAGTATTGACAGGGTGCACTTTGGCTTCGTTGGGCTGAGGTAAACCCAGACTAGTAGTTAGCTGACGGACGACTGACATGGATCTGATACATCGATGGGAGCTGTCCATTACGTTTCCAAGTCACACCAATTTTCTCCTCCAATTGATCTTGTCGGACCGATTATTTATACAGACTTCCTATCAAAGACACCGTGATTAGGTTAGCCCTTACCCTCCGTACTGGCTAAAGCAGCTAAAGAAGCTCTTGTGGGGGAGTTGGGTTTAGCTCCGCTTCCAAGGTATATCTGTTGTAAGCGTCAACTTAGTGTACGAGTAGAGCCCATATAGTGGACCAGGTTTATAGTAATTACCATTTTGGTGAAAACGTGATCGCGGGAATGGTACTGACAAACTATCAGTAATATGATACAATGTATCTGGGATTTGAAATCACACTCGTGATATCCGGGGCGCGCTCAAGGGAGACAACTCAGTATAGCGAGCTTCGGCTTTGAGTCGGTCCCGCTATCAACTTTTGATATGAATGGGTACGAGATGTGAAAATACGATGGTTTGGTAGTTTGGTTGGTTTGTTGTTTAACGCCACACTCTGCAATGTTTCAGCTGTAAGATGGCCGTCTGCAAATAATCGAGTCTGGACCAGACGATCTAGTGATCAATATCATGAGCATCTGGGACACGATGACTTGTGTCAACCAAGATAGCGAGCCTGACCACCCGATCCCGTTAGTCGCCTCTTACGACAAGGGTTGTTGAAGAGTGTGCTCGGGCTGAACCGTTGTTACGAATGAATCATACTAAAGAACGTATTTAGCGTTGTGTTTTCCTATATAAAGGATGAGAAAGTTGCATTAACTCGGTGCGCCTAGTGGCAGCAAGAGTTGTATGATCCCCAGGGAGTTGAGATTGATAATATGTGCCGCTAAATTGACATCCAATTGATCAAGGGAAAAACAAAGAAGTGCTTTGAGCATGCATGTGGGATGGACTATAGCGCTGTATAAATATCCATATAATAATATAATAATAATTCAGAGGCCGAGATAAGCTGCGTATCCGGGTAAAATACGCATAGAATATTTCCAATTACGCATTGAAAAATAATTGTTGCGTACCAATTACGCATTTAAAATGTTAGATACGCAAAAAGTATAAAACAAATGCGTACGGAATATATTCATAGAAATCGCTTGCGTAATGAAAAATACATCGATTGCTATCAAGTCGTACTGTTAGTATAGGACTAGTGTTGTACTGTCAGTACAGGATGAGTGATTTTTTATGAAATCATTTCCATTATATTTAAGTTGGTTTTGATTAGGTATGACATAACTCAGAACATACCTGCTTAGTAAACTAACTCAATGACATAATACTTAAGTGAGTAAAATGACTGAAATACGCACATATTTGAAAGCAGTGGGTAACGGAAAATGAAATACCCACTCAACATTCATAATACCGTCTCCCAAAAAATACAGTGGGTACAGTACCCACATGAGCTAAATCTTATCTGGAGCTCTGTAATAATATATTTTTAACATAAAACTCATTTGGACTTTGGACTTAAAATGTTTGTGAATTGAGACTTGATCTCGTCACTATATGGCTGGGATAATGCCGGCGTGACGTAAAACAAAACTCAACTGAACTCAACTCAACTATAAGTTTTAATTAAATCTTGCATCTTTCAATAGAATTCTTTAAGACATGATCTTGGTGATAATCCAATAATCGATAACATTATCTTCTCTAGCACAATGACGATACAATCAATTCTGGCATATTCATAACAGTGAGTCAAGGTGGTGTCTCTCCACGGTCGGACATTGTTTTCCCCGTTCTGGGGCTCCAGAGCGTTCCGTGGCAGTTGAAGTTAACACGAACACCTTCTCCTATAAACCCATCACACTTCACAGTGAGGAACCTTCAACACTCCTCCCCATCCACCTCAGCTGAAATATACCATTACTGTACCTTATCATACGCAGAGCAGGTTCCTAGAATGTAAGTAATGTAAGTAAACGACGTAGGTTAAATCAACGCTGAGGGTATAATCGTCTCCCGAAACCACAATCCGAACCAACGCTGTCTGACCATCATGGGATCACCTGTGCGCTGTTTTGGAAGCTATTTTGAGGAGTATGACCTGGATTCCTCCTATCTGAGCCAAGCTTTAATTCACAGATAGGTGGTTGCTGTTCCGGTACATGTTTTGGCACAGCTTCAGAAAAAAACTCGCACTTGACGGGTTCCATGCTCATTGAGAACTTCCAGAATGTAGCATTTGGGCCATACCGTGTGTTGTGTGTTTACTCTAGAACGAAAACACTAGAGTAAGTTGCAGGTGTGAATGGGTGCGTTGTTGAAGTCGTGTTAAGCCTAGGACTACCGCTTTGTCTCTGAGTGAGTGAGTGAGTGAGTTTAGTTTTACGCCGCACTCAGCAATATTCCAGCTATATGGCGGCGGTCTGTAAATAATCGAGTCTGGACCGGACAATCCAGTGATCAACAGCATGAGCATCGACCTGCGCAATTGGGAACCGATGACATGTGTCAACCAGGCCAGCGAGCCTGACCACCCGATCCCGTTAGTCGCCTCTTACGACAAGCATGGGTTACTGAAGGTTCATTCTAACCCGGACCTTCACGGGTTCTTAGTCTCTGAATATATATATAACTTTGATTGTAACAAATAAACACATTGAAATTGAAAAGGAGACCCAGGGAGACCACGAACCTGAGGGAATCTAGACTTGCTTCATTAATGGCTTTAGCGTTGCAGAGAGGGCTATGCAGTAAGGGAAAAATGTGGTTCAGGGACTGTGAGACAGACTAATTAAACCCCATGGACCAAGTAACCCAACTATGTGTGCATCAGTGTATATGATGCAATATTCCAGCTACTGGTGTTTGGAGGTTGGTGAATATTTCATGAGATTTAAAACCCGCTTATGAGGGTTTATTATTGAATAAACTATTGAAGGGAAACTGCTTTATCATTTGTATTGCTTTTTAATATATGAACCGATTTTTGTCAATATACTGATACTGACGTTGAAAATATTTCGTATGTGAAAACGGTCTCCTGAATACAATGCACGCGTTATCGTATCCCAGTTGCGTAGATCAATGTTCATTATGTCTATCACTGGATTGTCTGATCCAAACTAGATTATTTACAGATCACAGTCATGTAGGTGTAATATTGCTGAGTATGGTGTTAAACAACAAACAAACAAACAAACAAAATATGATCAGCGGCATGCACTCGTCAAGAGTTCATTTATGGTTGGAGTTGTAAACCCTTGGGAAGAAAACTGCTGACAAAGCTGATCTATAGGGCCTGATCTTTGGACTCGGTTTTATTTCCGTCAGTTATATTCCCTGAAGTTCATCTCAGTGGGACCTTTAACGATTATATCGAGTGGGTTAAAGGTCTACTACGCTGAGCAAATCAGCAGTGCCAGCCAAAATGCCTCCAGTTCCACATCCCCCGCTGATGGTGACTTCTTACATGGTATGATGTACATGTATATCATTTTAGCAGGAGTATTAATAAACCATTATTGCATTAATAATGTTTCAGTTGCAGTAATAAAGGTACTCATTGGAACATCCAGAACAGAAAAGGCATCAGACAAGATGAGACCCCCTTTAATAATCGCCGGATAACCCTGATGAGGTGGGTTTAACGTCGGCCGAAAGATTATTTGCACGTGCTTGAGGGGATGTGCGTGTGTGTGCGTGTGCGTGCCTGCGTGCTTGGCGGCTTCTAGTAGCCCGATCGTATTCCGGATATATAATGATTGCCCACTCAGATGCCACCCAATTTAAAATGGATACGACAAGGGCACGCTTTCTAAACTGAAACCAGTTCTTGCTCTATTTCCTTAATAGTGAGTGAGTATGGTTTTACGCCGCTTCTAGCAATATTCCAGCAATAACACGGCGGGGAACCCCAGACATGGGCTTCATACATTGTACCCATGTGGGGAATCGGATGGGCTTCGGCATGACGAGCGAATTGTACCCATGTGGGGAATCGCCCTAAATAAAGCCTAGATTTCAGGTTCTAATCGTAGCCCCAATGCAGACGAGCGAACGCTTTTTAACCACTAGGCTACCCACCGCCCATTTCCTTAAAACCAAACGGCAGGCAGGATAAGAACGTCTATGGGTGCAGAAATCAGGGTTACAAACTGAAGGGCCCAGCTAACGGGTTCACTACATAGATGATTCCAGTGCGAAATACAAATGGTTCGCTGTGAGTCTGACATTTAGTAAATGGTAAATGTACAATCAGTGTTAAGTAAATAAGCACTTATCACTGTTTTTGTAGTTAATTACAGTCAGAGACATCATATAATTCGAGCAAATTAGATTTTTAGGTAATGGCCAACTATGGAATCCAGCTTGGGACACGTCGCCCTTACCCAACCAGAGAGAATGTCTCAGAATTAACCAAAGCGTAACAATTCCACATGTCGCATTGTCGTGATTTGGTTAAAATCAAAAGATTTATTCCACGCCACACTGTGACAATGCGGCAAATGGTCACAATGTCGCATTTCTGCTTTTGCTTCTTTGCATTGTTATTAGTTTTAGCTTCGTGATGTAGGGGCGAAATCTTGATAACATAGGCTAACAACTAGTCTCTGAAATGACATATTTTACAGAAGAAAAAAGTTCATAGTAAAAAAAATGTAATGAAAAGGAGCCCTGAGACTTTCTTCATTTCCTGAAGCTGTGGAAATCTAGACTTGCCATTTTTTCAAGACTTGCGTGGGTTTTCTTGGATATATATGCTTCAGGGTCTGTATGACAGACTATCGATAACACAACAATGTCCCTTCTACGATTAGTTAACTCTCCGCATTCTTCCGTGCAGCAGCACCACGGGAAACTACACAGTGGTGACCATGCCAGAATCAATGTGTACTCGTAGTCCAGAAGGATGCGCAGCTTGACCCAAGCCGGGTACGATGGAACACTACAACAGCCAGGGAGGGCTTCCTGAATAAAACCTCCGTGGATATTCCAGGTTAGACGGGCCTTCGCGATATAGCTAGAATATTGATGCGCGGGCGTTAAAAAATACATAAATTAACAAACTAATGAGTGAATGAGTTTGGTTTTACGCCGCTTTTAGCAATATTCCAGCAATATCACGGCGGGGGGACACCATAAATGGGCTTCACACATTGTACCCATGTGGGGATTCGAACCCGGGTCTTCGGCGTGACGAGCCAACGCTTTAACCATTAGGCTACCCCACCGCCCAACAAACTAATGACATGTGTTTTAGTTTGTGTCTTAGTTCGCCATGTGTGTTCATGAATAGTTGCTCATTGTGTCAATCACTTGTTTTCCTGACCGGATGTTACAGTCCACCGTGATGTTCTGCGATAGTGGCTGCGGCGTACAACAACAGTCATTCACTGACATGAGCCCAGTCCCTGCTGCATTTTCTTTCTAATTCAAATTGTTTGCAGCATTACGTTTTTAGGCTTTGAATTTGCGCATATATTCTCCCTTTTGCAAATACAATAACAGAAAAATTGTCTATGTGAATTTTCATGTGAACACAGAATCATGATATTGTTATTATAATCAGATAATGTATTTTTTCGGTACTTCCCAATAAACCAGAATAGAAACAATTTAACATTAACAACCCGGCAAAAGAAATTTCAGTCAGTTACCCTTGTGTCGAAGTGGAATAAACACTTCGAGTTATCCGAAATTCGACAAAACCGCAAAATGATGGCTAAAGAAGGAATACGCACCGACCTTACCCAACCGTACTTACAGCCGTAAGGTGTGTATAGTGTGTTAAGCCCATATATGGTGTCCCCCGCCCTGATATTGCAGAATATTGCTATAAGCGGCGTAAAACTAAACTCACTCACTCACCACAGCAGTGGTTTTCGACACACGTGTATGACTGTATACATCTGATAAAACAAAACAAAAGCAACAAAAAATCAGGAAAAGAAAATTTTACAAAAGTTAAAAAATATTACTTGTCCTAAAACAGTCGTCGAAACACAGCAAACTTAAGAACCGAAACGTAACCACGTTAACGGTATCAAATACATTTCCAACGATGAACTTTATCTTGTTTCATATACAGTAGCCAGCTAACATTGGCGTATACCTTCTTTCGCCAGCCAGTTTCCATGTGCCTACTGATAACTTATTAAACACAATCTACACCATCCACGTGAACTGATACTTATGGAAGGTCAAGCTGGACTGGTTCTGAGCGTAAGGAACTCTATAATTAAATGGTCAAGTCTTATTGACCCAATTGGACAGACGGGTCTAGCTAATTCCGCAGGCTCCTCACGATAAAGAATAACGCCTACATCAATATTCGTGGCTTGACCAACGCTTCCTGCGGCGCCTCGGAATGATGGAAATCAAACAATTTGTTCTCCTTGTAGTCAGTGGTCATTGAGGCCAACTGAATGAATGACCCCCGGGTCGTTCAGGATAACGCGCGCGTGGCGAGATGGCCATATCATTCATGGATGTTTACACTGAAGATTCCGGAGAACTGATTCTTCTTTACATGGTGAAACCTCGTTATAAGAACGAAGCCTGTGGTTCCGACTCGATCCTTATTCACGCTACGCGTGAAGCTCATTTCTGGTGTCCTCCGCCGTGATATTGCTGGAATATTGCTAAAAGCGGCGTAAAACTAAACTCACTCATTCACTCCGTCTCGAACTACGGTTACATCGATATATCGTTAATTAAGGTGTGTTTCAAAATCTGACTGATGTTTAGCATCAGTACTTTGTTTGTCTTCAAATACGGCTAATCACATGTATGGCTCAAAAACATGTCAATCTCGTGCCGACGGAGATGTGTTGATTCTATGGTTTAATATGAGTAATTTGTCTATTGAATATATCTTCGGTAACCCATGCTTGTCGTAAGAGGCGATTAACGGGATCGGGTGATCAGGTTCGCTCACTTGGTTGACACATTTCATCGGTTCCCAGTTGCTGAGATCGATGCTCATACTGTTGATCACTGGTTTGCCCGGTCCAGACTCCATTATTTACAGACAGACGTCATGTTGCTCAATTATTGTTGAGTGCGGCGTTAAACAACAAACCAAAACAAACTATTCATAATATTTTATAAAACGATGTGACTCTGTTTCCAACTATCAGCACACTTCGTGCCTCGAGCTGTAAAGCGATGTTAAAGCTACAGCTGTCTTTAGTCTATGCTCAAGAATGAAAGTTAAGACAGGTTTAATGATGTGATGGCTGATCGACACGGAACCAAAATTACCGTGCTCCTGCCATTGTCCTAATCACCACAATGGTCTTATATTGCAAGTCTGCTTGTATCGAACCTCTGACTACTCGCCATATCGTTGATGGCTTCGAGGTTTCACTAAGGTTAGAATAATTATTTCACAAATCAATAATCATATTTCTTTTGTCATCGTACGGCATATTCACTGATATTCAAACACACGAAACTAGGCATTACGTAGAGGGTAATGTCCGAGTAACTCTCCATTCCGGAGGGGACGAGGCACATTATTTTTAAGGAATGGAGAGTTACCAGGATATTACCCTACTTAAATTACATTCGAAGTATTGGGAATATTTCTGTTATCAAAATTAAATGTCAAAATGACAAAATGAAGGTTTTATTTTGAAACTGGTACACATCGTTCCATTCCTGAAAAGTAATGGAGCGAACAGACAATGGAATGACGTCACAAATGTAATTTAACATTGTCTCTGACATAATTAACCACTGACTACTGAAATATCAAGATTTAACTATAATTATACTTACTTCACAAATCAATAATCCTATTTCGTTTGTCAGGTAAATGTACAGCATATTCACTGATATTCAAACACAAGAAAATTGTGGGATAACCATTGTCTGTTTTATAATTAACCACTGACTCCTATACATATCGTTGATGGGTCAAGATTTTATCATAATTATTCTTACTTCACAAATCTATAATCCTATTTCATTTGTCAGGTAAAATGGACGACGTATTCACTAATATTCAAACACATGAAACCAGGCATTACCATTGTCTCTGACATAATTAACCACTCACTACTAGACATATCGTTGATAGCTCAAGATTTCATCATAATTATACTTACTTCACAAATCAATAATCCTATTTCAGTATGTACGACATATTCACGTTTCCATTCTCTCTTTTATAATTAACCTTCAACAGCATATGTCCGATATTTTATCCATAGGGAAAAAGGAAAATATAGACGAAAACCAAAGATGAAACGTAGACGTAATGGACACACCCTCCAGCGACTTGGCTGAGCATATATGTTATGTCAAGGAGCAAGTCGATTGTTTTGACAACTTGCAGAATAACATTTCTGTTGGGCGTAGTATTTTCGGATTTCGGCCATTTTGTAATGGCGGCTGATCAGTCAAGTAATGAGCAAAGGCTGTGTAAATATTGGGCCCGACATTGAGATATTGGGTGGTGTTTTGCACCCTGGGCTGTTTGGTTAGCGGTTAGTCAGTCACAGAGTGGAAATAAGATTATTCATTGGATATACGTTAGCCCGTAACTCATCTGGGTCCGAAAATGTGAAGATCGGTTTCAGTGGTTTATGAGTAATAACACAGAAATATATTTGTACATTTGTGTCATCAGGTCAGCATCAGGTTGAAATCAAGCTTTTTACCCATAATAATATAACTCACATGAATGAGTGAGGTTTTAGGTGTTCGATCAGCATCCGACGGGGAGACGAAACCTTTGTCGTGACAAGATTCAACATCCGGGTTACACAAGTGGCCTAGGCAATGCCTCCACGTCAAGGGTTAAGTTTATATTTTTCTGTCACTGTTGCTTAGCATCTGTAAACATTAGATGTTATATATAGCACTAACGTAAATAAACCACTGGGCGGGTTTTCAAAACACTGAGCCTTAAGGATACAGTGAATCTGTAAACAGGGGTTCCTGGAAGCGGTCATGATAACGTTTGGTATTTCGGATCCGCCTGTCCTTGGTTCGAATCCGGCAGACGTTGATTATGATCCTTGGTTTGCCAGTATTATAAGGGTATGGTGAGGTGAGGTGGGTGAGATGAGGTGAGGTGGTATGACGATGAGGTGAGGTGGTGTTGTTGTTGTTGCTGCTGCTGCTGCTGGTAACAGTGGAAATACAGTATGAGGTGCGTGCTGAGGTGGTATGACGTTTAACGTTGCGAATATTTCGCTCATATGATATATGTGTGTGTTGTTGTTGTTGTTGCTGCTGCTGCTGCTGCTGCTGGTAGTCCAGTGGAAATACAGTATACTACAGTTTCATATGAATACCCTACTAAGACACACCATACCGACTCTGAACAGTCCTTGTTCTATTCCCATTGCCAGGCATGGTAACAACAAGTAAACTATTTTAACGTTGTTCGTACAACGTGGCTTGATCGAACCATGATCTCGGTAATAACCTCAATGTAATCAATAATAGTTAAATAATTTCTATACAAAAATCAAAAGAACACGTTGTCCTCTCTTAACAGACAGGGGTCATTAGCCTGTCCACTTATCTAGACTTGCCTCTTTAACTCTTTAAAGGATAGAATTACTATACATCCATGGGCTTAGCACTCAGTACAGACTTGGAGCAAGGCTAATAAACAAAGTACGGTTGTGACGACTTGAATCAATCCTGCTGGGACGGCCTATCCACCATGACGGAGTCTCCCTTTAATGTAGACTAACGCTTAGTCTCTGAATATATATAATTTTGATAGTAACAAACAAACCCATTTAAATTGAAAAGGAGTCCAAGGCAGACCAGAGATTCAGAACCTGAGGAAATCTAGACTTGCTTTATTTAGGGCTTTAGCACTGCAGATAGGGCTTGGCAGTAGGGAAAATAATTTGTTTCAGGGACTGTGAGACATAACTACCTTTAATGCTGTATGTGGTTCTTCTCAACTTCCTTTATTCGTCAAAAACTCCTGACTTCAAAACCAGCTTCTTATCTGTGAAACATAAGAATGCGCGTGCAGAGTTCGGGTTAATCTCGACGCCATCTTTGAACTGAAAATTACGCATTTTGTCATGTCGCAAAACCCTCGACAGACTCGACAAATACCAGATTGTGTTTTGATTTACGGGCACAGACATTTAGCCTGCAGAATGTATTAGAGATGAACTGTTTTCTTGTATATCACTTTAAAATCACTTCAACATTACAAACACACTACTCGAGAATTTAATTCCACGCTTTCCCGCGCTTTGTTTGTTTATGTTTACGGAACTTGCACTCTCGGACCCAATGCATAAACATCTGCCTTAGAAAATAAATAAATACATCGCAAACGAAACTCTAGATTTATTTCAAAATTTAAACTTCTTAATAACGGTACTATTCCTCAGCCTCAGTTGCAGCATCAGAAGGCCATGTGGTTCTACTCGGACGGAAAGTTTACTGTGAAAACAACTGATATTCAAAACCCCGCACAAACTATTAGCGTGTAATTTGAAGTAAAGAGGGGACGCCAAGCAAATAAAATCATTTCCAGTTGCACAAATTATTTTGTTATGTATATTACTTTGTAATTCAGATTTGAAATTCTACAAGTTGATAGCATTTCTTTTACTAAATTTCGAATATATATTTTATTCTGGAAAAAGTGCAAATAATTAGGGTTTGCAGGAGAAATGAGAACATAAATGCCTTAATATTTAAAAGATGTAAATACGCTTAGTAATTGGACGCGGTGGGGTAGCCTAGTGGTGAAATCGTTCGCTGGTCACGCCGAAGACCCGGGTTCGATTCCCCACATGGGTACAATGTGTGAATACCATTTCTGGTGTCCCCCGCCGTGATATTGCTGGAATATTGCTAAAAGCAGCGCAAAACCATACTCACTCACTCACTAAGACAAATGGTGTGGATAGCTCCGGGGAGAATATATTTAAATGTATTCCTACAAACGGCACGGCAGGACGGTTAATAAGCATGGTCTATGTACATACAAGCTCCAAAATGATAGGAACATTTACAAACACGCCTTACAACATTAAGCAAGTATCTCCATTAGATCACTAATCTTTGCGTGTAATTGTCAGAACACTTGTCTAATTACTCTCACAATGATAATTAGCTCAGACTTCCAACAATGGCTGTAACTCAGGAATAATAGCCCCGAGACCGGGTAATTCGTTTAGACCTTTAGTCACACACGGGTGATCGCATATTTCAAATGACATACTTATTATTACGGGAATAATTTGATAAGCCGAGCAACCCCCTTCTCTGTCTCTAGATTCTGTACTTCTCGAGGAAATCAATAATTTAGTTTAGCCAGCTATCGATCCCACTACCACACACACCCCATTTTTCTTCAGGGGTTAGTAGATGGTCGTAAACGACAAATATTGATACCATTTACAGAACAGAGAATCATGATGAATCATCAGCTAACGCGGAATGCTTTTTTGCTCTGGGACGCGCAACAATGTATTTGAGGGGCTGGTTGATCAACAAGTTTACAGGCTGCGCTTAGCACGGATGAAGTTTTATGGGCTCTCCAAGACTCACATTGAGTTGAGTAGAGCCAGTTTTTGAGACGCGGTGCTTAAAACACAAGACAGAGATTTAACACTAAGTACCGTTATGACGCTGGCGTCTGGTGAAATTCACTACTAAGTACCGTTATGATGCTGGTGGCAAGTGGGTGGTTTAGTATGTTGCATATTGCCGATACATTTCATCAATACCTTTATCCCATACAGTATTGTTATTTTAAACAAACAGAAGTAGTTTTATTTATTCTTAGCATTCTACTGTGTTTTATGTATCTGTTCTGTATCCAGTGCTAGTCTTAAAGTGTTATACATTGTAGTTTATTTATTTATTTTCTTAATGTCCAGTTTTATCCTTCCCCTTTACATTCGTTTAATCTTTGAAAACAACAACATTTGGTCATGTTATAACGTACTTTAAATCATTTTAACCACTGTTGATTGCTCACTGTGATCTGTGAGAGCTCCTCAGATCGTGTGACTGATGTTGTTCGTGTTGTAATGTGTGTGTAATGGATATATGTATTTATTGTAATTCCAGCGTCCATAACGCAAGACAAATTCCCTTCTTGGGCAATAAAGTATTATTATTATTATTATTATTATTATCATCATTGTGGCATGTCTTCACAATAAACGTTACAAAACAATCCCTAGGCCCTCACAGAGCAGGGCCGAGATCGAACCTTGGTCTTCGATGGTGCTACGCGAACGAATCCTAAAATGTCAAGTTAGCTACGGCTTATCCAATCTTAAAAACGTCAAGCTAGTAACAACAAAACCCATTTGGAAAACTCGAAATTAACTACAGCTAAACACATTCTGAAAATTCAAATTAGCTACAGCTAAACCAAGCCTAAGAATAAAGGTTAGCTACAGCTAAACCAATCCTGAATACAAGTTAGCTACAGCTACACCCATTCTGACAATTCAATTTACCTACAGCTAAACCAGCCCTAAAATGTGAAATTAGCTTCACCTAAACTAATCCTGAAAACAGAAGCCACACATACCCTGAAGGCTCAATGAAATTAGGTTACATTATGTAAATTTAGCTAATTCATGAACAGACATTCAACCGATGGCCTTGAGAAGTTCCTCAGATGTGACTGGGCTCTTATCCCGACCGACACAGAAACAAATAAAACGGATTTCTTCTAATCAGTTCTGATCCTACTGGGCTTTAACAAATATAAAGAACCGAATCCCACGTCAATCTGGCGCAAAGTAAATTCAATGAAAACGATATTAATTCCACAAAAATATCAACACTACGTTTTGTGTGCTAAATAAAAGATTCTATCGATTCAGTCATTTCACGCTCACGTGTACATTCTGACGCGATTGGGCCTCCACGCAAGGAGAAAATCCTTGTTTTGTAAAAATCAATTTCAGATCAGCACAAGCAAAATGTTTTCCTGCACGTGCAGCATTGCTTCTGAGAAATACATCCCTGACCCCGATCTAGAAAAATGTTCAAATGACGATAACTGAAACTCCATGAGACCATGAAAAAGTTGCCTCTCTCCCCGCTCCGTTACTCGTGTAGCGTCCCGAGCAAGGAAGACCGCGTGACTGAGTTAGTTATCCCTCCCTCCCTCCATCCTTACTCTCTCCACCGCTCATTTGGGTCAACGCCGTGCCGAGTTTAGGGATGACATATTCCCCGTAGCGCAAGGCTGAGCACAAAGCAGCACTAGGAGTAAAGCTGTATTAATACAATAACAGTTATTGAGGAACATTTACTCTGATAACAGCTACTTGAACCACCGGCAATATGTGGCTGTGGATTTTATACTTATATTTGGGGATCGTGGCAGCCAGTGAAAATGGTAAGTTTGATTATATTCTTTGGATAGTTTGTGTGGATGTTTCTGTCCATCATCGGCCTGTCTGCCTGCTGACAGAAGGCTGTTGGTGCCTGGTTTGCAAAAAGTGAGCACTTTCCCAGAAGTGGACATAAGCTTCCTTATGTCTCCGAGGCTAAAGTTTCAAAGCATGATCTTTATTATCTTTTACTGAACTTTTATGTTTACAATTTTCAAACATAACACATGCACGTGATTGTATCTTGCGAATGTATTATTACATTCTATAATAAGTCCCCTGAATGATTCTTGTATCGATTGGCGGCTTTTAGTGAGCTTTTTGGAATCTACACTCGATGCTCTAGATGCTCATGTCTTTGGGGCTAATATTTTTACGCCATGATCTGTAAATTATCTTTACTGAAGAAACATATGTTTACACTTTTAGACATGAGCAGATGCGATTGTTTTCTTGTTGATTGTTTATCAAATACATTTTGAAATTGTTTGCTGTATCAATTGATGGCGTTTGATGGTTCTTTAAGTGGAATCTACACACGTTGCTCCAGATTCAAACGAGGTATTCCTTCGTACATCTGCCTGGAAATGGACCGGGGATAACTTGCATATTGCACCTCGCTGTCCCTAGTTCATATTACACGTTTAATTGCTTCCTATAACCAAGTGCATGTTGCAGAGAAAAATTAGACCCAGTTACAGAACCTTGCCTAACCGCACACGGAAGCCATGTTTATAGACCTCGAATAAGGTGATTCTAAAGTATACATTTATATATATGAGAAGGGCAACGGTGAGGCAAACAGATGTCATACTCTTTCATCTTGAGCCTCTCGTGGGTTCAGCATCAGCAACATGCTGTGAACGTATGCCTGCTTTATATAACCGTCCCCGTGTAGTTGCAGTCTCTGAAGGCTCAGCAGCCTAGACGTCTTTGAGATGTCTCAGAACGGCCGATGGCCTATTTTGTGGCGTGGGTCTCGTCCTACTTGTCACCGGTTCCAGACAGCTACCGTTCCGGTAAAAGTTTCCATGGTGTCATAAATCACCCCAAAGGCACAATATGACGAAAACAGGGTTCACTATTGTTTTAGTATCGCGTAACAATGTTAAGCACTAATATAAGTTGCCTTCATATGAACAAAGGAATAGAGGGTATGTTTAAGTCTTTATTGGCTGAGTGTATATGCTTGTCCTTTTACCATGAGTAGAGACATTTTTTTTTTAAGAACGGTTAAAAACGTTTATGTGCCAACGTTGTATGGGGTCGGAGGGAAATGGGGGTCATAATCTGAAGGAATGACTTGTATCCGAGGACTTTGACTCGCTGTTAGCTCTCATAATGGGGGACATGTGGTCTTACTTTGAGGATATCTGATCAATGGAAGGGGATGCCAGTGACGTCTGTATACTCCATGCTGTTATCTATGTTACACGTGCGCGACGGCCACGCCATTGGTGAAAGTGAGGTCGCTCTCCTTTGATGGAGGATCCTTTCTGACGTACCCCTTCCATGAACATTTCCAATATCGTTTTCCTGTAATGTCAATATTGCTTAGGCTGGAAACTAGTATTCAACTAAATTGTTTAGGCGTGTGTAAGCTGCTTAACTGATTCAACTGTTGCTGCCCGCAAAGTGTATGCACTTTCCATGTACGCTAGACGGGAGTCAAATACACTTTGCCTCACTTTATGCTTACTTTATTAACACCGGCGGGAGTACGTGAAGTTATGGTCAATGCACGTTAGAAGAGATATGCACAGTCAGTCTTATGCATTCCTGGGTGATGTGATATAGTGATTGTATTGCTTAGGTGTGATTAGGTGGAATGACAGTATTTGCTTTCAAAAGCGGCGACATGGTCTCACCTGTCTAAATTGCGTAAATAGAGTTACGTCCCTTACCTGTTCCAGGATGCGTTTGTTGGTGATTCGAACCCAAATTCGGTCTTCTCCTTGGTTTGATCCTTAGATCCACTGAATATACTTAAAATAGTTAAATAGTTGCTTAATCGTTCGTTTATCGTCTCCCCCATTTGGTCCTGTCATTCAATGTTAATATATTTGCGGTTGTGGTGTATAGTGTGTGCGTGCGTGCATGCGTGTGTGCGTGCGCGTGTGTGTTGGAAGAATGGGGGGGGGTTGGGGGCGTTTCTTTGAAGAAAGACTTAATATACTTTTCTCATACATAACATTTTCAGAACACACATCATGTCCATTGAACGATGTATTGAACAAAATATAGAACTCGTTATTTGAGGGCACTGGGTATTGCTTCCCGGAACTAGAATATCAAACGTCGGCCCGTTAGTCATGGCAGTTAGGAACCATTTTAACGGTCTCACTATCCCGTCATCACTTCTCGCAAGACAATGTATGAATGCCCAGTGGGGCAATAATCCCCCAAAGTGTATAGTTGCTGTTTTAGATGAGTGACGCACCACGTGTAGGTACTCTCGCTGACGAGTTCAGCGTTATATGATCTGAACAGGAGGATCTGAACAATAGCAATTAGGCTGAAGAATGTTCTGTGAAGATGGCACGTAATGATAAGAACGTGAGAGAAACCGTTATTGTTTTGGCGTTTTGTTTCCAATTTTAACACAGCGTGTAGCGAAGCTGCCCATACATCCTATGTTATTTTGAAACTTCTACAAGACCTCGAACAAGAATAACTTGAATATCCGTTGTGTTGAGACTGGGTTCCACGGTTTGGTTCATGCAGTGCCAGGCGAGGCACGACTTGCTATACGTCTCGTTCCATTAAATCCACACAGCAAATGTTTTGAATTGTCGAAATTGTCGAAACATGATATGAAGGTTTAAGACATCCATTGTTTTCTCATAAAGGAGAAACAAAAACGTTTTGTGGGAAACACAACATGTTTTTTTTAGAACATCTGGGACCTCCAGTCAGTGAGCGCCACATGTGATCCACCATTTTGTGGAACCTATATTTTTTTAAAGAGACTAACGACCATTCCCACCCGTTAAAATCCAACCCACGGTTCTCAACTGCTCTTTGTCGTGGAATTCTTATATTTTGAAAAAAGGTAAACATTCGAAAAGTTAACACCCTTTCCACCAACCCAGCTTATGGGCAGTATTATATTTATTATATTTTATTTTTAACTTTTATGTGTGTTTTTGTAAATAAAATAAACGTTTTTGAAGATGAACGTATGAAAATGAACGTATTTTGTAAGATCGATATGGATAGTTAGATAGTTATAGCAGTAGAAATTACACGTTGCCAGCAATTGTTTTTAACCAATTAATATGCCTATTACATAGTCACTACGTCATTCAAAAGCTTACATTACATTCTATATTAATACTACATAGGATATATCACCGTAAGAATCTGGTTGTGAACAGACAAATATCTGAATTTAAAACTTCCCCATGCCCGTATTTCACTTTCAACAGCTGTCACAAGCCACGATGATGGATACAGACGGGTAGTTAGCGGAAGGACATATTATCGGGGAGTTGATCGGTTCTCGACATCTTGTTTGTCGCTAACCTAAACACAGCCGCCATCTTGGATTTATCAGACGTCGCGTATATTCAACAATCAAAAGAAATCTGGCGCTCTTTGTTCGGCGTGGCATATCAGGCCACAGTTGTCCGCATTATAAGTTCACAAAATGTAATTTGTCCCCTGCTGTGCGTCAGATTTATGACACCCTGTTGATACAACGACAAAGGCCAAGGCAGCGTGCATCTCTACGCGCTTCGCTGCACGTGCTGTGACGTTATCATTCTAATTTTGATAATTGATCCGTCGACATTTAAGTCTCGTTATTTGATTGCCATTGTGATTTTCAATCGACGTAACTGTATTTTCTTCGACGGGGTATTTTTTACAGTTTCCACATGTTGGTATTAAATCACAGCTGTTCAAAATCCCGATAATCATGGATTTGATTCTTTACGGCTACTGGTTTTATAACAGTAATCAGCGTAAATCACGGTCAAATGATTCATCTGATGATTCCTCCTCGTGCAGTATTTTGACAAATACTGAATCCAGACAAAGGGTGAAATATATCGGTTATTAATGCATTCGGGTTGCTGCTCGGCCAAACCGCTTGTCATTTAAGGTCTAATATAAATTACAAAATTATAAGTCATTGTTTCTGAATCTTATTGGTGCCATTTGTTGTTTTGGTGACGTCGACAGAAACAACAATTATGCATGTCATTAAACTGAAGCATTGCGAGTGTGATTCTAACAATATCGTCAATAACTTTCGAACTACCACTAAATGCGTAGGCCTCTCAGCTTTCCTGGTGCTATCGGTTTATTCAATTGATAAAGTGTCAAGTCTCTTAAATGACGGGTAAATGCGTTCTTGTCCTTTAGGGTCGAAGTGACCAGTTATGATGAAGAGGCGGTAGAGTAGCTCAGTGGGCACTGGAATTCCTGTTTCGATTCCCCAGTACGTAGAAAATATGAAGTCAATTCCCATATATGGACACACACGCGCGCGCGCACGCACGCACGCACATACAAGCATACACGCACGCACGTACGCACGCGCGCGCGCATACATACATACGAACGTACGCACGCGCGCATACATACATACGTACGTACGTACGTACATACATACATACGTACGTACGTACATACATACATACATGTACATACATATACGTACGTACGTACATACGTACATACATACATACATACATACATAGAAATATGTATATGTATAAAGGGTTTATGTTCAGAAAGAAAGTGACAGACAGACAGTGAGATAGATAATATCTGTATACATGTCAGATGGTGTCTTTCGCCATGTTTATATGAAACTATAAAAAATAAACACATGCATTATTTGTTTTGTTCACAGATTTATATTGTGCCATTAAGCCATTTGCTTCCAGTGTATCGTCAAAGGCACCTCCTCTGGTTTACAGTTCCATGAGTTCTATAGTGGCAATGACCACTAAAACACAACACGCCAACAATCAATGGTCTCGCACTGTGAGTCTTTGATCACATCACTCTGCTCCTTTACCACCCCTGAGCAGTAATTCGGGCAGTGCGTATTTACATAAGCAAATAAGTTACCAGATACAAGCTAATGCATCTTATATCATTGGTTGTCTGGAAACAAGATAACTAGACTTTTAACTGTACCAGATGAGATCGTGCCAACAGTGGATCGGTCTTTCGACAAAATATAGTGCATGTGGATATATATCTGGTATAGCAATAGGTCTATATTTCAACTTGTCAAGACAAAATGAAGTCGTTAAAACAGAAATATACTCGCGAAATGAAATAACGGAACAGACAGAAAGGAGGCATTGTCCCACACGATATTCACATGCAAGTAAAATAGATACATGTATACTCAACGAATAAATAAACGGACACACAAAAAAAGGCATTGTCATGTTTTCATACTTTTTCAGAAATATGTGTTTATTTTGCTGATCTGAAACTGATACACCAGTAAGCATTCGTCTGCTACATTACTTTTTCTCATCATTATATGACACGGAAATGCTGGCTGAATAGAGTTTTAAATTCCTGCAACTGGCACAGATTGATGTAACACCTCATTAGCGTCGTGTTTTATGTATCACCTCACTGCAGATTTATTCCCTGGGTTGCCGCTCACCCCCCTCTCCGAGCCTCCCTCCCAAACGCTCCCACAGCATCCAATATCCCCCACCCCTGCAGCGATCCCGAGCTTAGAGTCATTACCTCACTCGTCAAGTTCTCATTTTACCCAACTGTACGAGACGCCCAATATAATCTATGCCTTCAAGTTGACGTCCAATTACTGGAATTGTATTGCCACATGGAATTGACTTACCTGTATGAACCAAACTAACGTGTTTTCTTCCATGTTTTCATTATGGGATGTGTCGAAATTATATTGTCATTGTGAGTTAATTCACCTATGTATCATTAATCATTTATATGTGTCTATGCATGCATAAGAATGCTTTTATTTCCAGTTTCTTAAAAGTTACTGTCTGGAGCTTTTCTCAGGTACTGCTTAACACGACAACGCTTACGTTATTGTGATATTTTAGCTTCAGAAATGTGAGCATTCCTTATCGAAAAAGTGTAACATTTGTGCCATCTGCAGAAGAGGAATTTCATTGATCTATTTGGGTCACATGATACCCCTCCTTATGTTACGAAACATATTCATTCTTGTAAAAGGTTTGTTTTCGGATATTTTATTCAATGTTCTTAATCAATCGATACTGAATGGCAATTTCATTAGCAACGGTATCGTCCGGATTATAGAGACTTAACTGTACATTAACTCTCCAGCCTCCATATGGTTCCATGGTCTGGGTAGAGACAACAAATTGAAACCATCCTTAATTCATGAGCTATTTCACGGAAGACAGACATGATAATTGTTAAAATCGGTATTCTTCAAAGACTGACATTATCATTGAATCAAAACTCCATTAGAACAACAACCAGAGCAAATGATGAATGACCTTTAGGTGTCTGTATGTGTCAGAAGTCATAATGACAAAAGAGAACTGAAAATAATTGTCGGCCTGATTTATTGCCCATCTGAGAATTTTTGATTATGATTGTATTATATCTTTATGATCTTGTTTCTGGGTGTATTAAGCCATGGACTTGGACTCGAGCACGATCAGAGGGTGTTTACCTGGACGCTCTGGTATCGGCTACTGTTGATATCATTGCCTGATGTTCACGGATGACGTAGGACGAGGATTAGGACTTTATGATAACCTCAAAGCAGACTGGGAGCCTCGTGTTTTCGGAGCCAGAGCTGTGCAGGATGTAAACCGTAATAAACACATAGGGCGGGCTTGAGTGTTTGGGACCTTGCATCAGAGGTCTACATCTGTGATGGTGGGATGTTGATGGAGTGCGTTGTTGATGATGTTTGGGTCTAGACATCCTCCTCATTGGTCCCCTATTTACTCCCCACACACGCGCGCGCACACACAGAGAGACACATCCACACCACGCTACACAATAAAACACAACACCACACTACACAACACACGAACATAAACATGCTAACGCATACACCAACACCACACAAATCAAGCCACGCCACGCCACGCCACGCCACGCCACACTCACAGACACACACAGGAACACAGAGATACACACACATTCACCTGCACACACACACGTAGTAGTTTGTCTCACACTCCCTGAACCATGACATTGTAATTTTCCCTACAGCTTAGACCTTACTGCAATGCTAAAGCCCTAAACGAAGCAAGTCTAGATTTCTCCATGTTCTGGTCTCTCTGGGGCTCCTTTTCAGTTTAAATGGGTTAAATGGTTCATTTGTTACAATCAAAATGATAATATATTCAGAGACTAAGCTTTAGTCTAACACACGTAGTTCCGTCATAGGACTTAGGTGTAATACATGGGTGGTCGGAAACCATGCTTATCCAGATTAATCTCGTTTGAGCCAGCTGAAGCCGGCTGTGAGTTGCCATGGAGGCATTTATGGAGCTTATGGATATGTGGTGTATGTAGTTGTTGTCAAAATGTCACCAATATTGTGACACCACACTCCTACGTGTGAATTATCTTCCTTGTCCTTAGATATAATTGACACAACAATGACTCATATTGACTCGGGAACAATTACTATCGTCATTAATTGTCAGTGTAAATATCCCTTGTTACTCCTCGTTGAAGTGTTTAACACGTTCCCTGAACAACACTACAGGAGGATGTATTCCTTCACTGCAACGTGAGTGAAGAGTGTGGAATACATGGGACAATTTCTCGACTGGATCATGAGGATCATAATAATTTTGTCACAAATATGTTTGTGAGGTCTTTTACCCCACTTTACTTAATACTTACTATCTACGTCTCCAGTTGTATCAAAGATGGCTGCTAAATGTGTCAGTTAAGCCGAGGGATCATATGAGTTTAACACTCAATATCACATATATTTCAAACTTGGATCACAATGATCACAGCGGATCATAACATTGACAGTGGGCAGGCCGTGAGCACACTACAGCCCCAACCGTCAATCTGTTTTGACGTACGACGACCTTGTGAAATGTATCTGAAATTGGTATCCGGTGTTACAAAAGGCTGCTGCGGCTGTTGAAGCTGCATCCGGAGGTGCCAACACCGCATCCGGACTCGTGTGTCCTCGCTCCAAGACGGCCTAGAAGGACACTCGTCTCATAGATGTTCCAGATCCCTTCACACTCCCTCGACCACGCTACGTGTGCCAAAGGCTACCAGTCAAATTCTTGTATTCGTGAAGCCTTGCCGCCTTACGTCTTTTCAGATGAATATGTATATGGAAATGAAAGTCAATACCACATACTATGGCATACAGTGTAGCACAGTAACGGTGTAAAGATAAGGATGTAGTTATATTATGACATTTAAACCTTGAAGACTAGAAATAAAAGCGAAGAAACCCTTTCCACATCCAAAAGAAATGTGTTCTGACCATATCGCGAGAATGTGTTTATATCATTCAGTATCAGATAGTGACGATGAATTAAATCGTATCAATTACGTGTGACATACGACGAATGTAGTGACAGTTGAAGAATGGTCATTCGTGTTCGGCAGCATTGGTCCGACCCTGATAGCCCGCCAACCTTTGGTACAGGCCTCAATATGTTCCAAATGCCAGACATTTGTCTCAAGAGGTGATTTAAATGATGATGGTCAAGTTCTATGACTTGGGTCCAAGCAGTGACGTTGATCAATGCTCATATCAATCATTGGTCTGCCTGATATAATCGATTATTCGTAACCCGTTGTTACAAAACTGGAGATCTGCTTTCTGACGTTTACTAAATATTGACTCTCTCAGACGAGTGTACAATAAGTAATCAGATCCCAAATCCCAATTTGTTTCAGACATAAAAAGAAACCAAAAAACAGACTGCTTGTTTCCAGGGATCCCACGGGCGGGCCCTACATAGTTTCCACTGCACGTGTATCTAGCAGTCTCGTACCGTGTCCTATTACCCTAACGACTTTCCCATCCATATCCTCATCATTTCTGACGTCATTGGTTTCATCAGCTGTGTTCTCAGCCTCCAATGTAACTGTACCTTCTGAGATGTCATGACGGCAGCAAGGGTGTAGACCCATCGCCTCTCACAGGCAAGTGAGCAAATAAAATAAACGCGGGTACGAACTTCTGGTTTTGCCGACGAGAAAAAACATTCCTTTTTAGTTAGGCCTTCCAGTGCGTAATGTGATTTTGAGTCTCCAAGGTCGCAGTTATACGTTGTATTGAGAGTGGTGAGAAAGGCATTCCTGTAGCCACAAGTAAAGTGGAATGAGGTTGGCTAACATCAGGACGTAGAATTCAAACGAAGTTCAATGGTAATGAATACTGCTCACATAGTTCCAACCAACTTGTTTGCAAATTGCGGCGTTCGCTGCTGTGGTGGCCACTGATAGTATCTGCTAAAGGAGGATGCGGGTTCGCCCGTCAAATTAATTAAGTTGCCAAGCAGTTATATGACCCGGAGAGGGTGGTGGGTGAGAGGGGGACGATTTACGTAATTTCATTATGATGTTGTTAGTCTTATACGCTGGAAAGTTGATATTGAAAACAACGCTTAGTGGCCACAAGATTCCGCAATGAAAGGTCAGCAACAAATCCATTAACGTTTTGCTTTGACGTTTATTTACCGAGAAATAATTATCCTTATCGAAACCAAAATGTACAATGTGTTATTTTGCCCCTTTTGTCTACACCACTGTTAACCATCCATAGCTTAGTGGGTTCATTTTTCTGGTATCTCCTATCCCGGGTTCGAATCCCATGTCTTCACGGATTATGGAAATTGGTTTGTTAACACCATATCTATACTCCTGGGCACTCAACAAAGTGGTAACTGTGTACCACATGCTATATGTTGTTGTCTCTTCTCTAAATTACAGAGGATACACGCTGGAATGGCTGAATTCGTTTGATCCTCATCTAGTTAACTGATGATACTTGATGTCACCGTGCCTTGTGTCCTAATCAGAAGTATGGTGTGTCTGAGGTTTCTATCAATGCTAAACTGCGGTATGGAAACCCAGTGGGATAGCACTATAACATCGACATTAGCCTGGACGAGCACAGGCAGACACACACAGGCACACGCAGACACACACACAGTCACAAGTGTATGCATGTCACAGTCTCACGTTGAAACACCTTTCACTTCATCACACCTCCAAATGGCGTTATTTCCAACTAAGTGAGTGAATTCAAAGTTTACGTCACATCGGCAATATTTTAGCCATTGAAAACAAATCAAGATCATCAAAAGCTTGACATGTTTTCAAAGAAGAAACCAGAAAAAGAAAGAATTCTCTGAAAATATATATTTTGATGGCAACATGTTTGTTTGTTTATTGTTTAACGACCAACTCCAGTGCTTGACATCATGAGCATCGATCTACGCAACTGGGATACGATGACATACGTCAACCAAGACATTGAGTCTGACCAATTCATCCTGTTAGTCGCCTCTTGGTCAGATATAAGTGACTTTAAATTTCAAACTAAAGTATCAGACTCATGAAACTATTTGTACATGATACCCGAGAAGATCCGGGTTAGAAATGGTCACCAGTAACCAATGCTCGTCTACACCCGAGAAGATCCGGGTTAGAAATGGTCTTCAGTAACCAATGCTCGTCTACACCCGAGAAGATCCGGGTTAGAAATGGAAGATCCGGGTTAGAAATGGTCACCAGTAACCAATGCTCGTCTACACCCGAGAAGATCCGGGTTAGAATTGGTCTTCAGCAACCCGTGCTTGTCGTCAGAGGTGAGTAACGGGATCGGGTGGTCAGGCTCGCTGATTTGGTTGACACATGTTATTGTATCCCAATTGTGCAGATCGATGCTCAAGCTACTGATCACTGGACTGTCTGGTCCAGATCTAATTAAAGCTGGAATATTACTGAGTGCGGCGTTAAGCAACAAGCATGAGTTGCTGAAGACCGATTGTAACCCGGATGTAACCTTTAAAATTGAAAAGGAGAGTCGGAGAGTTGGGAAATTGAAAACCTGTTGAAAATCTGAACTTGTTTCATTAAAGACCATAGCATTCCAGTAAGGCCCGAATGAACGGGAACATAATTTAGTTCAGGGCCCATGAGACAGATATAGCTCATACAATGCTGACCACTACAATTTATTACCCACAGGCTTAATACAAGGTCATCCAGATGGTCACTATCGAGGGACGATCTATTGATGAACATTTACACAGTAAAAGCAATGTTTATGCGTCAGTTAACTAAATGTTTATCAGTTAAATTATGTGTTTATTTATTACAACCAGAGCAGAACACGTGGAAACCCTTTAAGGGGTGATGGCATCGATCAATGTCGATGTCAAACACATTTGGACTACAGCAATCCAATTAGCCACCATCCTGGCTCTATTCATTAATTTGTCTCACATAATACAAAATTAAAAATATTACTTTCAGATGTTCTGTAATTATGAAAAATAGAGTCATCGAAGCGTTAAACCAATCAGACGAACTTTTTGTCACGATGCGATTAATATGCAAATGAATTCACAGCCTCATACATCGATCCGAAGTCTGCTTGATTAAAGCAGTACTGACAAACGTTCCCAAAACGTTTGAATGGGGGGTAGTCGCACAATAACACAACCACATCATTTTCTCTTCTGCCTAGTCTGTCTTACAGATCCTGAAGCAAATATACCCATGCCCACACAAGTCTAGAAAATGTGGCAAGTCTACATTTCCACAGCTTCAGGGATGACGAAAGTCTCAGGCCTCGTTTTCATTATATATATATATATTTTTTACTATGAACTTTTTCCCCGATTTGTTGGCATTTCTGCAGGCAAACACAGCTGCCTATTATTATCATTATTCACAAAGAGGACGCTTTAACGACAAGGCTACGCCACTGCCCCATTATCATCACTAACAAGCACGTACAAAAGAACTAGCCGCATGGGCTTGTAGCCCTTCAAAAGTGTTCTATAGACGCGCAGTAATGAAAAACACTAACTGGAAGATGAGACCGGCGAATGTATTTTATGCATAAAGTTATGTTGGCAATGTAATTATGCAAATCCTAATCATGTAAAATTAGCGGTATATCCACACACAGACTTACTTAATACTGTGTAGAACCAGATGGTAATATGACTCTTAACCTTGTGGCACCTAACATACAGAATGGGTTGTGTAATCCCCGGGGAGCTGAGAATGAAAATAGAATAAACATTTATAACTCAGCGCCATGAGTATTCATTTAGTGAGGTGAATCTGGTTTGATACAAATCATCATCATCATCATCATCATCATCATCACCATCATCCTACTACTACTACTACAACTACCACCTTTTATTTGTTTGTTGTTTAACGCCACATTCAGCAATATTCAAGCCTTATGGCGGCGGTCAGTTAATAATATTCAAACTCGTTAGGTGATTCAATTTAGTTGCTGGTCCGTCAGAAATATTACAAGCCTCGGTATAACGGTCTGGCAGATATTTTGACCCACAGCTGCTATCCCTTCTGGTTCACATTTATGAAGAACGTTTATTCCTGTACGTGTATGAGTGTATTTAGATTAGTTAATTCACTACCTCTGTTGTCTAAACACATCCGACCACAAAGTCTAGCGATTCCTACACATGCCCTGGGTTCGCACATAAACACCGGGTTGACCTTTGCCTCGCATTTATGGCACGAGGACGTGGCGCGGTGATCCATCAAGTTATTGACCACAGGTTGCTTTGATGGGCAGGGCTTAAGAGCAAGTGCAAGAGGACACGTGTCAGATTGGTGTAAACAAAACTGAAATTGTGGATTATGTTTCGGCGAGAGAGCTAAACATGTCAAATGGCATGAAGTGAGATATGGCCCTACGTTGATGTGACGAACACGAGAGAGCTAAACATGTCAAATGACATATTATAAGATAAAGTCAATCAGGTTGACGGTACTTGCCGTGGGAGAGCTGGTGGCCTTGAAAAATGAAAGTCACTACAGTTTAGTGTTGCGAGGATGCTAGGATGTCAGAGAGCTAAACATGTCAAATGACATCAAGTCAAACAGAGCTTGTCACGTTGATGGTGGCGATCACCAGAGAGGCTAAACATGCCAGGTGGCATCAAGTCAAACAGAGCCAGTCACGTTGATGGTGGCGATCACCAGAGAGGCTAAATATGTCAGGTGGCATCAAGTCAAACAGAGCCAGTCACGTTGATGGTGACGATCACCAGAGAGGCTTAATATGTCAGGTGGCATCAAGTCAAACAGAGCCAGTCACGTTGATGGTGGCGATCACCAGAGAGGCTAAATATGTCAGGTGGCATCAAGTCAAACAGAGCCAGTCACGTTGATGGTGACGATCACCAGAGAGGCTAAATATGTCAGGTGGCATCAAGTCAAACAGAGCCAGTCACGTTGATGGTGGCGAACACCAGAGAGGCTAAATATGTCAGGTGGCATCAAGTCAAACAGAGCCAGTCACGTTGATGGTGACGATCACCAGACAGGCTAAATATGTCAGGTGGCATCAAGTCAAACAGAGCCAGCCACGTTGATGGTGGCGATCACCAGAGAGGCTAAATATGTCAGGTGGCATCAAGTCAAACAGAGCCAGTCACGTTGATGGTGACGATCACCAGAGAGGCTAAGTATGTCAAGTGGCATCAAGTCAAACAGAGCCAGTCACTTTGATGGTGACGATCACCAGAGAGGCTAAATATGTCAGGTGGCATCAAGTCAAACAGAGCCAGTCACATTAATGGTGACGATCACCAGAGAGGCTAAATATGTCAGGTGGCATCAAGTCAAACAAGTCACGTTGATGGCGACAATGGTCAGTGAGCTAAATGTAGTCTGTCTCACAGTCCCTGAACCACATTAATTTCCCTACTGCCAAGCCCTCTCTGCAGTGCTAAAGCCCTAAATAAAGCAAGTCTAGATTTCCTCAGGTTCAATCTCTGGTCTCCCTAGGGCTCCTTTTCAATATAAATGGGCTTGTTTGTTACTATCAAAATTATATATATTCAGAGACTAAGCCTTAGTCTAAGCTAAATGTATCAGATGGCATCAAGTAAGACAGAGCCAGTCATAGACTAACAACTAGTCTCTGAAATGAACATATTATACTGAAAAAGTTCATAGTAAAAAAAAGTTATATATATAATGAAAAGGAGCCCTGAAGCTGAGGAAATCTAGACTTGCCACATGTTCTAGACTTGCGTTGGCTTTCTTGGATATATTTTTGCTTCAGGGTCTGTACGACAGACTAAGCCAGTCACGTCGATGGTTACTGTCGCGAGAGAGCTAAACATACAATCCCGTTGATGGCAACTAACACGCTTGTTTCAAGTAAGATTAGGGTTATGGCCTGGTGATACTGTAGACATACTGGTGCAGTACAAAGGGAGAATGACGCACAGTTGTCAGAAGGCTTCAAAGCCAAGATGCGAATGATGTTCCCGTCACAGACACAGATGTAAAGTTGTACTTCCATTAAGAAAAATGGCTTCGTGGAAACTGAGAGGCCATGTTTAGTGATGTTTACATAGCCTCAACGAAGAGGTAGTCATGGCACAATAACTTTAACAGTTCTTTGCTGTATATAGCATCTTTATTTGTGTTTCGTTCCGGTGTTGTGAACGTTCCGTCCACTGGGTCCATGCCTCGCGGAACTAAGAACTAACACTTCTTTCCCAATACGCAAAGATAACCAGAAGCTGACAATTAGTGTACAGTGAAGGTTCGTGGTTCTTTTGGCAGTAAAATCTAACCTGGTAGAACTGAGGCTCTGATAAAGGTTGATTTATGGTTAGGGAGATGTGTTGAGGGGGGCCTATCGTGATGGAGTTGTTGATGATGGTGGTGAGTAATGGACAACATTGTTTATGAGATTAATGCAGGAGGTATGTAGGTAAAGTTGGGCATCGCCATGGTATTTTCGGATCCTTTGTGCAGAGAACCCAGAGGTTTTCAGGATCTAATCTTCTTGGTGTTCCGTGACCCCGTGTATACCCTTCCCATCAGAATGTGAATAATGTTTGAAAAGTAACGGATACACGTATGACACATCGTGGTTATATGCAGCCATGCTGGGTTTCAACCCAGGGAATTAAGACACACTTGGGCTTGGCTATGTCGTGAAAGTGTTCTTTGTGTTTCGAGAGATGGAGTCGTCTTTCACGACCATCCCCTCAAACAGCAACAGTAACGTCATTCGTACGCCGTCATAGGTCTTCGAATCATGGGGGTTCAAATACGTCCCCAAGACCCACCCTGCTCATAAATGCCAATTGAAATGAGGATCGGATGGTCGCAAAGTATGATCTGACTGATAGCAAGGTCTGCCTGTCAAAATTGATCGTTCCTCATGTTCTTTTAATGCCTGGCTGCAGTAATATGGTTGGCTGTGGTGGTAAACTTACTCATGAGTCATTAGATGTCAAACAAGCAAGAAGCGCTTGTCCTTGAATGCCTTGTGGGCACTCGTTGTTTAAAGTCCCAGTCAACGATGTGATAACTAGGCTATTTACTACATCATACATCTACTCTTCGCAAAAACGAAACGCATTAAACTCAGTTACAGCTACCGACGTCGTTTAGAGTAAGCAACGGCGCCTATGGTTCCTTGACATATTGAACCGAACGTAAAATAAATTACCCTTTATGAGAAGGACAGAAATTACCATTTCCTTTTTTTGGCAGGATATGTAGCTTTATGCTTATGTGTGTCGCTGTTTAACCTGGAACCTAGCTGCGATTCACACATCCCCGAACTCCACTAATAATTACCCTTGTTCTGTTAGCATCTTTCTCACTGGTTTTATAGAAAAGGGTTAAACGTCTTTGACCTGTACCATAGTGCATTGTCCTGTAGCACTGCTTACATCCAACTCATTTATATATCCCACTAGACTTGGTACATTGTGCACTCGATGTATCTAGCAGGATTCCCACAGCCTTCGGAGTCTGCCAAACTTAAGTGCGTGGATTCACTACCTTCCCGGTGTTCCACATGCCAAACATACTGTCTACATAAACACAAGACAGGAATCAGCTCTATATATACCCTCGCTATTATATATTTAGCTGTATTCTACGATCTCCGGGTCAGTCAAACAGAACGCTTGCTATCGATCACCCTCATCCTGGATAGATCCACCAGACCAATGACGCCATGGACGCTGTAAAGCTGGTAAAGAAGAAATTCAAGAGTTTAGGAGAACCGTAATCTTAACATCTGCTTTCACTGTTATTGAATAGCTGCAAATGGCGTGCCTGGGAGGGGAAGTCATCACTCTATACTTTATACTTTACCCAGCCATTAAGGAGGTCTCAGGTGAAGGAGGAAATAGACCAGAACACACCTTCGTCAAGGTGTATGCTGAACAGGAAAAAAAAGGTTTCAAGTCAATTTTGGAAACAGGAACATTCGTTTGAAGTTAACGATTTGTTGGATTAACTGCATACTTGAGAAACTTGAAAGCTTACACGGTGTGATGGGCATAATGATTGGGGGTTAGTGTGTCTCACAGTTCCTGAACCATATTAGTTACGTTTTACCCAGCCATTTCTAAAATCCAAAATCCCTTAATGAAGCAAGAGTAGGTTTTCTTCAGGTTCAGGATCTCCAGTAACATGTCTCACAGACCCTGAACCACAATACTTTCACTACTGCCTAGCCCTCCCTCAATGCTAAACCACTAAATTAAGCAAGATTTCCTCCGGTTCTGAATCTTTTATGTTACTGGAGCTCCTTTCCAATTAAAATGGATTTATTTGTTGCTATCAAAATTATATATATCCAGAGACTAAGCGTTAGCCTAGACCCCAAGTCAAAAGGGACTTCTTTTAAATTTAAATAAATATTTAAACTGTATTTATTCAGAGTCTGAGTGTTAGTCAAGACGCCCAGGTAAATGTCGTGTTTTTTATTTTAAATGGAGTTAGATGTTTTCATCATATATTCAGATACAGAGACTGTGTGTTAGTCTAGGTTGGGCTTCTCTGGCCTTCATATTCCATATAATGTCTTAAACTAGCTTTATTTCAAGATACTCATCACTCTGCTGCAAATTACAATTGCACCATCAGCAACAGGGCGTGTTTCCTTAACATAAACATTTGATTTAATTAATGTTTGGTCGGACGAACGCGGAAACTAGTAGCCAGCTGAGTTTACGTGATGCTAATGGTTTGCGATACTTGTGGTTAAATATGTGTTGAAAGGCTCATCCCTGTGTAAGCGACCTTCTCGTATGTTTATTTATAATACAAACATTGCGCCTTTGCTTCACGTAATGTCTTTATTGCCCAGATGACTCGTTTGACGTAGTGAGGTTTTGGTGCATTCAGTTAATCAAATCTTAACTGTGGGTAAACCTAATTAGTAGGATCCTAGCGTGAATTAAATTTTGATGAGCATCTTAACTGCATTTCTTGCTGTGGTCTGTCAATTATGTATTAGAGGAGAAAATGGAAGGGTTTATATGTTGTATTGCTTGAGGAATAACACGTGTAGATTTTACCTTTTGTATTGGCTTGAGGGAAAACAGGAGCAGATGTTACCTGTTGTATAGCTTGAGGGAAGACAGGTGTTGATTTTACCTGTTCTAATGGCTTGAGGGAAGACAGATGTTGATTTTACCTGTTGTATTGCTTGAGGGAAGAGAGATGTTGATTTTACCTGTTGTAATGGCTTGAGGGAATACAGGTGTGGGTTTTACCTGTTGTAATGGCTTGAGGGAAGACCGGTGTGGGTTTTACCTGTTGTATTGGCTAGACGGAATACAGGTGTAGATTTTACCTGTTGTATTGCTTGATGGGATGCAAGTGTAAATTTTACCTGTTGTATTGCTTGAGGGGAGACTTTTGTTGATCTTACCTGTCGTATTGGCTTGAGGGAATATAGGTGTAGATTTTACCTGTTGTATTGCTTGATGGGATACAAGTGTAAATTTTACCTAGGTATGGATTGTATCTGTTGTAGTGTCTTGAGGGCAGATATATATGGATTTTAGCTCTTGTAATACATTGAGAGAATATAGGCATGGGATTTATCTGTTGTACTGGCTTTAGGGAAGATAGGTGTGGATTTTAGTGATTTTAGGAAGATGGACGGTGATTGTAATTGTTGCAGTGGTTTACTGACTGACTGACTGAGTTTGGTTTTACGCCGCTTTTAGCAATATTACAGCAACATCGCGGCGGGGGACACCAGAAATGGGCTTCACACATTGTACCCATGTGGGGATTCGAACCCGGGTCTTCGGCGTGACGAGCCAACGCTTTAACCATTAGGCTACCCACCGCCCCTGCAGTGGTTTAAGGGAACATAGATTTTGATTGTAATTTAGTGGTTCGAGGGAGAATGACTGTTTGAAGGAAGGTAGCTATCAGCTGATGATCAGAATAACTCTTTAAATGTAAAAGCGAACGCAAGATCAATTCGCAAGTGTCGATCTTGATAGATGCAACAAGGTAATAGAATAATGTGTCATAAAGCAGAACAATAGAATAATGTGTCATAAAGCAGAACATGATCTCAACTCCCAGCCTCAAGTAGAAACACTGCACTTTGTCTAGAAAGGACCATCTTGTGCGCGTCCTGTCTAAGACAATGACACTGATGGTTCTGGTTTTAGGTCACTTCCAGTTAATGTGGATTATTTAAGTAGGACTTTTTCATTGAGGATGTATTGGCATCATTGTGTAATGGGCTTAATTTTCACAAATAATTGTCAAAACGTGTCTGCAAAGATTGTTATATTATCAGGAAGTGTCGGCAAGACGTATAAACAATATAACCGGTGATATTTTGACAATATACAAAAACCAAGATAAACTGGATAGGCACGAATGGGCCAATGTAGGTAGTGTCAGCTGTCATTATATATTTGTATATCTATATGCCAACGTCAGGAAGGAAGGCCACTTCCAGTGATATGGGGACTGCCTGGTGCTGTACGCAGATCTGACAGGCATGCGCAGTGTGAAGCTATCTCCCTGACGGGGAGACCTGGGTGTTTCGGCAAGATAGACAGGGATGTGTTGTGTTTCAATCCATAGAAAGAATGCTCATGACTCCGAGCCGGCCATTTAAGAACCGGTTCCTGATACTTCTAATTGCGATTCTCTATCATCGGATGAATCAATACGGCAATATTTGCTATCACAGATTCAGGTTATGTAAGCAAATGGAAGGAGAGTTATATTATGGATAGAAATAGAAATAATCACAATTATAATACTGTTTGACGGTACAAAAACTAACAGATTTCATTGCCAATGCAAATGAGGTAATCATGTTTAGAGCTGTTGCTTCTGTGTTTGCTATAAACATCACTAGGATGTGCCTACACCTGTCTCGTTTTACTGTTATCAGCAAAACAGGAAGTGCCAAATATACGCGACAAAACCCTTCTATTGCCACAAGAACATTTTGCAAAAACAAAGTCGACTTGCGATTCTGACACATCATAAGCATGAGTTTATTATCACTATCCAACAGTTAATAACTCGTCACGAATGGCGAAGGTAGCTTGCCCCATCGGCGCCACATATCACAAACACACGCACAGGCAAATCAATGTCCACCTGAATAAGTGCACATATGGTACAAGCCAAAATAGGGAATGGCATCGGATATCATTTTTGTTACTAATGCGTCAAAAATAACCATGACTAATCATGTTTGGACGTCATCTAGTTATGTTGAAACTCTCATCATGAGGAAACTGCAAGGTCAGGGCGCCATTGTACAAATAACCTAATCGATACGACAGTCGTAAGTCTATGTTAAGGTATGGGAGTTACGATCAATTTGGCTCTAAGATCGCTTTGTACAACGGCACCCTGGTGCTATTAACATGGTATTTTTTCCACCATTTGTTTATCATTTTTCAATATCACTGCAAGTAATCATGTCTGGACGTCATCTAGTTATGTTGAAACTCTCATCATGAGGTAATGCAAGATCTGGTGCTATTAACATGATTTTTTTAGCATTTGTTTCCCAGTATTTAATATCACTGCAACAGTTTAAGACCAAACACATTCTCTGACGAGCCAGCATCTGTTCTGTATTGAAGTTTTAAGTGATTCTGCGAGAAGAACTTAACCGTCTTACAACCAAACCACACTGAGGCAAGTCTATCTCTCACATTTCCGCGTTCGCTTCAACTCCTCTACTACGAACAACACACACATCACTTTTTATCAGCGGGATTCTCATCCCCTGGTTTGTTTTCCCACGACCGTGAGTCATCGCTGCCAGATAGTCAGCGTAAATCTAGAACACAAAATGAGTTTATGGACGGTTTTTCGACAGGAGTGCCTCCTGCTTCCAGGCACAGCTGAGAATATAGGGAATTCTTCATACTCACCACATGGAGGTTCACGTCATGTTTTTGCCATACTTTCCGCCATATTTGTTTTTCGTATTTCCCAAAATTTTGAAACAGTATCATCTTCCTCGAAAGCACATATTATGATCATGAAATGGTTATACGGAGTTAGGAAGGATTATGTTAACACTTCCTACAATCTGTCAACTATGGGAGCGGCGGAGTAGCCTAGTGGTTAAGCCGTTCACTCGACACGCCGCAGACCCGTGTTCGTTTCCCCAAGTGGGTAACATGTGTGAGACCCATTTCTGGTGTCCTCCGCCGTGCCATTGCTGGAATATTGCGGAAAGAGGCGTAAAAGAAAACTCAATCACTGACACTGTCAATGATGTATACCGTATGCACGGTCATTTGATCTTTTTGTAATCGGAATTTCGAGATTATGAAGAATAAGAGAACTGGGTAAAAGACTGAATTGCGATGTATTACAGATACAACAAGTGAGTGAGTGAGTAAGGTTTTACGCAGCTTTTAGCAATATTCCAACAATATCACCAGAAATGGGCTTCACAGACTGTACCCATGTGGGAATTGAACCCGGGTCTTAGGCGTGACGAGCGAACGCTTTAACCACTAGACTACCCCACCGTCACTAGTTACAACAAAGGACAGTCACAATTAAACGTACAAGACGTTATCATTTAGATAATATTTTCAAACGCTGATGTCTTGTCAAACCCGGAAGTGCTTCCGCCATCAAGGATTCCGACAAGGCTCAGAGACGCCTTAGATATAGACCACGTGACCGCCGTAACCCTCTCAAATTAAGACTATTATGACAAATTATGACGAAGCCGACTGTGTGATTTTGCATATAATACATTTCGAGCTAATTGTGTGTAGGATCCCACCGAAAATGACACTTCAATCGAACCTGATGGCGAACGATTGGCGAATTTTTATGCGAAATGAGAAGAAAAATGGCATTGATAAATTGCACACTTTCTGAGACTGCGTTACGAAAAACCTTATCAGATAAGAGTTTAGCTAATCGGAATTAGGTTCCTGGTAATATATATTCTTCCGACCAGTGAATTATAACTAATCACTTGATGTTCCAGGTCACTTTGCCCTGACAGAAACGTTAAAGAATTCCAGGTCCTGACTTTCAATATTCCAACAAGGAACTAGTAAGATATGGTTAACCAGAAGGAAGTAGGCTTACATTGAACAACAGAATGCTGCAAATCCAGATGAGCCTATATTTACATAGATTCACAGACATATGTATATCAGTTTCTTTTACCACGGTGATAAGACTCCACCCATTGCCCCCGGCTCATCAGACCCACAAAGACGCTATGTTTAGAACTCCCATGATGTTTGGTGCCACTGAGTTCGATTACGTTTGGGAACAAAATGAAACGGTAAAAGATGAAACGAATCGGCGGGATAATGGTATGAATGTGAAAATGGCCAGATGCACTTAGTGAAGAATACAGCATTAAAACCATTTCTCCAAGACTTTGGAATATTATGAATGAATAACAATGAGGGCTGGTGCTAAAAATCAGGCACCGTCGAAGGGTACGTTTCTTGTTTGTTAGTTCCAAGACGAGTCGTCGCCAGAGACGTCTCCATCTTCATGGCTGATGAAGCTGATATGGAGTCAGCATCGAAGGCGCCTGATGCAAGTGGCGTTAATGCAACAACTACAGGGTATAATTGATGTTTCTTTCCTTGATACTATCTTCCTAACCGCTGGTGTTAAGTGAGAGACGTTTTGCTTCCAACGCTAACGTTAGTCATGTTGGAGTCCAGTGTTTAGATACGATCGAGGAATATAGCGTTTCGGACAATAAGTGGGCCAATTATTCGATTTAGTATTCTGACAATGATTGTGGCCATCATGGGAATTGCCATCATGTTGGATAAATAAATATGCATTATCGTTGCCGGTCATAATTGTATTTAACTCGACGGCTATGTGGAGAAATACACTCACTTAGGTAGAAAGTCATCCCTGAAGTCGATTTAAAACCGCGAGGGATATTTGCCCGAGGTCTGGTGTTACAAGAGTTCTTGGAGCACCTCTCATGCTTAAGTCACAGATTGGCCATTGTTTCATATTAACATCCCTGTATACATATTGCACTCAGACACGACAAAAGGTCAACACACTTGCTTCTTATACTACATACTGTATATTCATAGACGCTGCCATTTGGGTTGAGCCGAGTTCTTTGTGTACGGTCTCGGTCGTAGGTGGTGTGTCATTTTGCGACACGGCTGTCAACAGTAACCGTTGAACACTGTTTTCCAGCAACTTTTATCTTGCACAGATCCTTTCCTTTATGTAAAGAGACAGCCATCAGTTCCTATTCATTCGAACCTCAATCAAGGCAACTGCCAACGTTGTTGACCCGGAACTACTTTCAATGCGACAGTCAAGAGCATTGACCTTTTCACAAATTTGATTCGTACAACTTTCATTGCGACTGCGAACACTGCCAATCACTTCACACGTCAACAACATCGACACATGGTCCACATTCCTCGCGCTGTCTATTGAGCCAATTAGGTGATCATTCTTTGTACAGTGAAACCTTGTTAATCTGGACGGTGTGTCGTTTGATGCAAATTGGTCAAAATCAGAATATCCGGATAAAACCACTAACTGAATTGAGTGATGACTCTTTGAACAGTGAAACCCCATCAATCCAACTTCATAGTGGAACTGTCCAGATAAACAAATGTCCCGATTAACGAATCATGTTTAAAATACTATCGTCTTGTCATTTCGATAACAACTAATAACAATTGCAGATTACCAATCACTGCTTCAATACGCGTTGTTAGGTTTAATGACCGCATTTGAACATTGATGTCAAGTCAATCAAACAATTTGTTTGTTGTTTATCGCCGGCAATATTCCAGCTATATATGGCTTCGGTCTGTGAACCAGATAGTCCAGTGATCAACAGCATGAGCATCAATCTACGCAATTGGGATACGATGACATGTGTCAACCAAGTCAGCGAGCCTGACCACCCGATCCCGTAAGTCGCCTCTTACGACAAGCATGGGTTGGTGAGCATCAATTCTTACCCGGATCGTCACGGTTCCATTGAAAGATGAAGCTAGCGACAGCGGTAACTGATTCTAAAGATAGGATGCCAAAATGGTTAACGAATTTGTCCAGTGAAATTACAGTACATTCCCGCGAGCTTTCCATTAAAAGTTTCAGACATTAATAGATGTTCTGCCAACATTTCATAATGAATTCGAAGCAGCTGCGTTAACTGTTTCGCGCTTCTCTTTGTACACAATGTTTATTTCGTTTGTTGAAGTTACTGTGTAATGTCCGACAAACCTAGCAAGAAAAACTTATTTGGTTCCATCATTGCACCAGTAAGTATTTACATAATTGCCACGGTTCCAAAACCACCACGCCACGTCGACTCCAATGTTCTTAATGAGGATAGCTGCCTGTGTCGTAAAGCTTCAAATGGTGAACTTATCGATTTGTTTAGACCCAGTAATTGAAAATTGAATAAGTAGTTATATAAATAATCCCTGACGTATTGGCTAGGAAGACAGAGGGATCACAGCCATTAACAAATGTACGGTATACAGTCCATAAAATAACACGCACTGCCTGGATTTCTTGACCTCGCATTGCGCAAGCCAACTGTAATTGACATAATCTGGAATATGGATCCGCAAGAAGACGACTGGAATAGCCCGCTAATCGATACGTGTAGACTCTTGCAGAGAATGGGTACTGAACAAGATAAATATATTCTTGTCATCAGGAGACGAAAGAAGAACAGAATTGTGAATATTGGCTTTGTAAGTCATCGATTTAGGAAACGCAATATAGGGAGATGCACCATGGTTTGAAATGAAGGAAACTCCTAGTACGTTATATAGGATAATTATGTGATAAACCTTTCGTGTCTTTAACGTTGGAAGTTGCAACCATCGATTTTAAGTAGTATCCTTGTCCGAAATGCACATCAACAAACGCATCGTCTAATATTTATTAGATATATAAATATACAGTCAAACACTGCTGTGTTGAAACTAAAGGACCTACGTAAAATCTGCGCTTGAGTGAGTGAGTTTTCGCCGCTTTTAGCAATATTCCAGTAATATCACGGCGGTGGACACCAGAAATGGGCGTCACATATTGTACCCATGGGGATCTTCAGCGTGAGGAGCGAACGCTTTAACCACTAGGCTACCCCACCGCCCGTAAATTCTGCGAATAATCCGAAGTTCCAATATGGAATAAGCATGTGCTTCGAGATAACCGTACGTTCGACACAGCGGTATTTAACTGCATACACGTATAGTGTACTAAAATCAGTTTAGATGACATATTATTATAGTTAATTTGCCACGCCAGACATCAACGAGTCATGACAGACTATATATAGTCATATAAAATGAAGAAGCGGATATTCTATGATTTTTCTTGTATCGTGTAAAGACTACATCCGAAACATTGCTGTTCATATATACACTGTGTGTATATCAAAGTGAGTGAGGGGCGGTTGATTAGCCTTGTGGTTAAAGCGTTCGCTCGTCATGCCGAAGGCCCGGGTTCGATTCCCCACATGGATACAATGTGTGAAGCCTCGCCGTGATATCGCTGGAATAGTGCTAAAAGCGGCGTAAAACCTACCTCACTCACTCACTCAAAGTGAGAGACGTAGGAGTTTTTTTCCAAATTTGGAATCGATTGGGTCCATGTCCAGATGATCAGTGTCGTAAATTATCTTATTAAAATTCCACATAAGAGTTCTAATCCCAGCGCTCCCGCTGACTTGATGGAGGCAGACACATTGCAGTCGAGGCCAATTGATAACATTATACACGCTTCGCCGGTCGATTAGCAGTGTAATTGGCGTCATTAGATCCAGTGATTCTTTTATTTTCTACAGGAGAGATTTATGAAGTATTTACTGTGTGTTGGGCCAGTTTGCCTGAGATAGAAGATAACCGGTAGGCTTACAGGATTCTTATCAGACGTCGAGCAGTCCATGAGTCAGAACGAGGCTAGCCGGAAGTGACCTCATGGTAGGGTAGCCTCGCATTTGACTAGGGGACATTCTTGTTTATGTCTGTCAGTGTTTATAGTAGACAATTATAACATACGTTGTCGCACTTTTCGGTATAACATATGTTTCCTGAATATTAAGTACATTTATCGAAGTCAGTGTGTCTGGCTGTTGGAGATGAGGGCTGTGTTGCTTAACCTCCTGTCAAGAACAGGACTCTCTGGAACGTCATCGTTCTAGATGCTTCATCTTCGGGGGCGATCTTTAATAGACGTCGAGTCGAAACATACAGATATTAGTGAGATTAAAACGTAAATTATTAGAACTGTTCTTTTCCGTATTGCCATGTTGTCATACGATCCCGTGTAGAGGTCCAGGTCATGGACAGGATATATTACTGTATGATTTGTATATTGACCATAGTGTGTACATCTTGTATATCTATAGCAATAATACTCCTTGCGATACGATAAGACCGCCATCTGCTAGTCTTGATTCTTGTGGGGGCCATGGGGAAGCCTAGTGGTTAAAGCGTTCGCTCGTCATGCCGATGACCCGTGTTCGATTCCCCACATGTTACAATGTGTGAAGCCCATTTCTGGTGTCCCCCGCCGTGATGTTGCTGGAATATTGCTAAAAGCGGAGTAAAACTAACCTCACTCACTCACTTGATTCTAGTGTCCGCATTGTCCCCCGCGACGAGGCATTCTACTAATGGCCTTCAGCATCTTGTGCTTATCAAAGGGGGCGACTAAAGGAATCGGGTGGTCAGAATCGCTGTCATTGTATCACATTTGCTTTAATCACTGAATTGTCTGTTCCAAATTCATTTTTTTATTATTCACCGCTTTCATATAGCTTATATGTCAGGCGCGTAGCAAGCCAATTGTTTCGTGGAAGGCCGATAGGTTGTAACGCTTTATATTCAGATGGTATTGAGGGCTTGCCCAACCTTTTTAGCAACAATAATGTGTAAGCCCATTTTTTTATAATGGTTGCTACGCCCCTGTATGTGACTTTAAATAAACAACAAAAAATACTTTTCCACATAAAGGTATATGCATAGCTCCAAGTAACCTTGCTCGAAGGCTGTACTGAGTGCTACGTTCATTGATGTACAGGCAAGTCTAGATAAGCTGACAGTATGTTCTGTTAGCTTGACAATGTGCATGTATATCATTTAGATATTATTTTTTCTTAAAAATGACCTTAGAGACTTGTGCAAGTTTAAGCCACAAGAGTGAGTAAGTGAGTGAGTAAGGTTTTAATCCGCTTGAAGCAATATTCAAGCAATATCACGACGGGGACACCAGAAAAGGAGTTCACAGATTGTACCCATGTAGGAAACGAACCCGGGTTTTCAGCGTGACAAGCGAACGCTTTACCACCGAGCTACCCCGCCGCCCCTGAACAGCAAGAGATTACTCCGGTTCATAAGCTCTGATTCATTTCCCTCATGTTCTGTTTATTCCGCTGTCCTGGTTTTACAGCTCCTCTCAGTGTCGTTTAACGAGTTCTCACTGCAGGGCAATGTGATAAGAAGCATGCATTAATTTCCTCAATACAGACACAAGCATTTGGGTGTTTGTGTGTGGAATATGATGATTAATTTCCTCATATAAACATGCTCATGATTATGCATCGCCAGGTCCCAAGGGCCAGTGTGTCTGGGCGCATGTGTAGTCAGATTAATGTTATCCCCAATAGTTATAATTACCCCTTTGGGCAAACCCCATAACACTGTTTAGGTAAACTGAAGTTTATGATGTAAGAGTGCAGTGGTTCAGAAAGTTTGAGGAAACTTCGGCTGAAAATGTAGACACTTAGTCCCTGAATATATATTTTTGACATTAACAAATAACCCATTTAAATTGAAAAGGAGCCCCAGTGAGTTGGGAGATTCAGAACCCTGAAGCCGAGGAAATCTAGACTTGCTTCAATTAGGGCGCTAGCATTGCAGGGAGGGCTAAGCATTAGGGAAAATAATGTCGTTCAGGGACTGTGAGACAGACTACTGAAAATGCTACATTAGCATTTTATGGTGTCGTATGGTCATGCACTTCAAAGACGGTAAATAGCAAAAGTCGAAATGGCCAGAGGAAAGGTCAAAACGGCATACCAGGATAATTAATCATCACCAGAACTGACGTGTATCAAGTTGTTGAATTTTCATGACTCAGACTCAATATAATTCCTCTTTCCTTCACTCCCTATTTGAAATGTATAATAAGTTTCTTCAACGACTCACTATAGTTTCAGCTATAAGTAATCGTGTCTGGGCCAGACAATCCAGTGATTGATATTCTGAACAACAGGGTAGGATTGTACGCAACCAAGTCTCTGAGACTGACCACCCTATTCACGCGTCACTTCGTACGACGCGAATGTGTTGCTGGTGGGTTATTTTAACTCAGAATTCCAACTCGGGATAAAACATTGAAACACTACAGGTCATGTGTAAACTAATTCTGTCACCGTGGACTTACATACTATAAACGTCGGATTACTATCCAAATGGAACAGTCTTTGAATACAAAGCACCTAGCAATGTCTTTATCTATTGCGGGGCGGTGGGGTAGCCCAGTGGTTAAAGCGTTCGCTCGCCAAGTTTTAAGCCCAATTTTGGTGCTATTGCTGGAATATTGCTAAATGCGGCGTAATACTAAATGCACGAGCTCGCCCGTGAAGATCCGGGTTGGAATTGATCTTCAGTAACCCATGCTTGTCGGAAGATGCGACTAACGGGATCGGGTGGTCAGGCTCGCTGACTTGGTTGCCACATGTCATCGTATCCCAATTGAATAGATCGATGTTCATCCTGTTGATCACTAGATTGTCTGGTCCAGTATAGCTGGAATATTGCTGAGTAAACGAAAACTCACTCACCAAACGCCCACCACCACCACACACCACACACACACACACACACACTCACTCACTCACTCACACTATTGTCATTATACTGCGTACGTTGGGGACTCCAGCTCAGAATATACCCAGCAATATATGTCGTAGGTAGCGACTTCTCTGTTCGATGACGTCGCTGATTTTGTCATCGTACCATCGGGTTTACTGGTTAGGACATGATGCTGCCGCCATATTTTAGAATATTTATGGGTCACTTTAAACAACACAAATTGTGCTGAACACATATATGTGTGTGAAACCACGGTCCTAGTCTGTCTCACAGTCCCTGAACCACATTATTGTCCCTACTGCCAAGCCCTCTCTGCAGTGCTAAAGCCCTAAATAAAGCAAGTCTAGATTTCCTCAGGTTCTGAATCTCTGGTCTCCCTAGGGCTCCTTTTCAATATAAATGGGCTTGTTTGTTACTATCAAAATTATATATATTCAGAGACTAAGCCTTAGTCTACCACGGTCCCTACATTTACGTCAACACGGGGCTATAACCTACGACTTCATCGACGAGGGTGATGACTGTGACTGATTCTGTCGCAGTGGTACTAGATAACTTTCATATCATTTACAACATTATCATATACAGTACCACTCACGTGACTGCAGATTCCTATCACGGAGGCTGGATGAATAACTTAACGTGAATATTTAGGTTCTGCCAGAACATAAGGAATCTAAGAGATCTTGTCTTTCATTCTTATTCATACAGTTAGTAATCTGAGACGAGGGCAACCGTGATGTTTATTGGAACAAATGGTCTCCATATGCTGTGCCGACGTATATTATGTATTTATTCCTACATATGCACGTGGATGAGATAAACCAACACTAAGACAGCCTGTCACGCCCGCGTACAGTAATTGCGGCCTTCGTTGCTTGGCCAAAGGGTCAGGGATGGACGTAGACTAACGCTTAGTCTCTGAATATGTATAATTTTGATAGAAACAAATATTTCCTTCTTAAATTGAAAAGGAGCCCTAGTGAGATGGGAGATTCAGAGAGGACATATAGACTTGCTTCATTTAAGGCTTTAGCATGCAGAAAGGGCTGGCAGAATAATAATGTGGTTCAGGCACTGTGGGACGGACTAGGATCGTGCGAAGTGTTATCTGTACACTGAATGTGCTCTAGTTATGTAATGTATGGTTTAACCCGCTTTTAGCAAAATTCCAGCAACATCACGGCAGGGACACCAGATATGGGCTTCACATATTGTACCTTGGAATCGAACCCGTATCTTCAGCGGGACGAGCGAACACTTTACCCACTAGGCTACCCCACCGCCCCGACAATGCTTTTAGCTGTGACGTGTGTTGCCATTGAACTACAGGTTCTCCTTAACGTCTTGTCATTAATTTTGATACATGTAGTTTAACAAGGATAACATATTCACTTGAACTGTTAACACAAAAACACGTGGTAGTTTGCAAGAACTCGGCATGTTATGTGATAGAAAGAAGCATTGAAATCAAATGTAATTTTTGTCCAGTAACTATTGCAATGATAAGTTGCAAATCATCCAACAAAATATGTTTTATTTCACCTTGTAAACAAAGATAACTGTGTTTCGTCAGAGAGTAAACATGATACTATTTTTAAAATGACCATACGAAAATATGTTTATAGCTTTGCAGAATGATTCTGGGGTTCGAACCACCAACCTTTTCCTGGTACAAATAAGGGACGCAACCAAGCTGGGTATTTATGGGCCGCAATATGTAGAAAGGCATCCTAATTTCAGGTCGTCACCCACTATCGTCCCACATTTTGCACAAGAGTCCTAACACAAACGCTAGCAGTCAGGTTGGGAGAAACAGATCTAAACAACAACAGAAATAAACGACATGTACACATTATAATATCACAATATTTCAGTTGCCAGTCAACAGATATATCAATATTTTTCCTCTGCCACTCGTCCTGAGTCAAGGTTCTGATTATTATTGAATAATTGCAGCAAGACACATTATAGGTCAACACGATACCACCTCAAGACATAACCCGCCCCATCGCGACACTCGCCCTTACGTACTCGCGCGAACACGTAACACGCCACTACACGATAGTCACTTCAACACGTAACTCTACCTACCATGATACTCGCTCCTAACATCACGGCTAGAAATAGCCCATGGTCTACCGACGTCGAGATACAGTGTAGATCTATACTATTGCCGTCTCTGTGGGCATTACGATATAATCACTATCAGAAGCAAACAGATGTGAGAGATAGTGAGAGCCTGGAAGTGGATGAATGGGCGCTTGTACGATGAGGGGAAAACGTGTCGCCGCCATGTTTTCAGAGATATGAAGCTTGCCGGATAAAGACGTAATGGAGGCGTGTTTGGGGGCGTAGCACTGAATACGGGCGTCTTCACCGATAACAACAATGACTGAGTATTGTATGGACCCGACAGCACATGTTCGTTGATGTATGTTGTCAAGGGTGTTTAAAAACTTACAAAAACACTGTTAAAAGGGTTGAGGCGTTTTAACCGTCAATTCACATTTTCAAGGAATAAACAGTTGTATGTTGATAACACGTGACGTCAGATGGTCACGTGATAAGGAGCTGCAGGAACACGTTGATCTTACGTAAACAGGTGGATCCGGTCTGGGGTGAATATATACCCACCTCTTTTCCATTAATGCCTTTATGATTATCTCTCAAGAGGAGGGACTGTTCACGTGGAACCTTTGAATGAAGCTGGTTTCGTAATGTCTTCGTTTTTTTCACTGCGTTTAAGCGTAATGTGGGAGAATTGCTCAAAGTTACCCAACATCAGACATTTTGATTTCAGGCAAAATACAAAAGTATGCATTTGGGTATTACCCTTTCGGACGATAGGTCGTAATTGGAACACCTTTAGGATTCGAACACACGATCAAAGGGCCAAGACATAATTAAGGGTTGTAGCTCAATTAGAACTTAATATATTTACACAAGGATCCATAAAGGTTTACGAATCTGGGTCCCGATCCCTAAAACGTTCGTAGCGCTACGACTTAAGCCTGTGATAAACTATAGAGTGGTCAATGGCAGGAACACACCAGATAGCATTCAGACGTTGGCCCCGCAATGGTTTTACCAACATTGCCAACGTTGGGCCAACGTCCGAATGCTATCTGGGACAGACCTACGCCACCTGAGTATTATGACACACAATCAGCAAGGTCACTGGCCGAAATCTCTGTCTCTTGTAGTCGTTACTCATTATTGACTTGGGACCAATTCTGACCTTGAATCTCCACGGGGGATACCAATCATGGGAAGCGTCATTAATATCTAAGATCTGTTTGGAATACTGCTGAAGAGTAACTGGTGCCTTGATTCCAAAAGAAGGACATGGGTTATCCAGTTATCTAAGGCAGTTTGAAATTCCTGTTCACCCTGAGTATGTTTCTCAGTTTGTGAATACCCGTGCTCACGAGATTTACCAAGCAGTAAACGTCTAAGAGTGGCTTTCCTTCCTGATCAAACACTATCCCATTGTGACATTAATGAAATGGCATTGGAAGTGTCACACAATTCCTTCAAATGTCGTGATGCCGAAGACCCGGGTTCGATTCCCCACATGGGTACAATGTGTGAAGCCCATTTCTGGTGTCCCCCACCGTGATATTGCTGGAATATTGCTAAAAGCGGCGTAAAACCATACTCACTCACTCACTCACTCTTTCAAATGAAGATGTCACTGAGCATAGGTTAGGGTTCAGAGATCTGAAGAATGTGCAGTTAACATTTTCTACTGGAGCTGGTCCCCGTAACAAGCTAAAGTACCCTGGAATCCAAACACTAACATTTGACGTGCTGTGGAGAAATGCACTCGTCATGAATGTCCTTCCAGAGATTTCTATGAATAATTTCCAACCCGCATCGTCCGATAAAGTCAGTAGGGTAGTCTTGGACATGTTGGATTGTTTTCAAATTATTGTGACAAGTCCCACTGTAGGCGTTAAGCAACAAGCAGGTACTTTCTTTCCCCTTTGACTACAGTTGTCAGACATCCATTTTTGTGGAAGGTCGGTGGCTGATTGGGTTAGATCGCTGACTTTATGTGCTGGCAGTTCAGAGAGTGTGGATAAGGATGGAACGCAACCTACTAAAAGTACTAGAACCTGCACCTAACAGACAAAGTGTAGTCCCAAATATAGCATATAAGACTACTTTCTCAAAGACATTGTGTCACTAAGTTTCTTATGCAATTTGTATCATTACTGATCTTCAGTGACACATTCATGTCATTTTGAATAGTATTCTACATGTGAATGGACTTTGTTTGGCAGATAATCGAAACTGATTTTTCTTTGTCGACGTTTTATTACACCACATGAATTTGTGTATTATCTAAACCGACAAAAAGTCACCAATAAATATGACCCCCGACAATACAGGATTTGATTAAATGCATAATGTCTACCCCATCATCTCAGTGGATGTTATACATTGTGTCTTTAAAAGAAGGACTCAGACAGATCGAAAATGTAATTTTTACCAAGTGAGCTTCAGAACCTTTACGTTTAACATGATCGTATTTCTTCTCGGACTTTGTTCAAGTTGATAGGTGGTGACTTTTGTGTTTATGAAAGAGGAAAAGAGATAAAACTGGTAGCGGTAAATATGTGAAGCTAAATGGAATGCTGGGAATGGTTCGCGGTGCCTATGTCCCTGCATGGAGGCACCAGGACAGAATTCCACCAGTTGTAATCAGTACCAGACTGAGTGACATGTATGCCCAGTTTATAGCCCCATCTATTGATGACTGTACACATTCCCAGGCTCATATGCGGGCAATAGGCATGCAGACTTAACACAGCCCATAGAAAACCTACAATAGGGGTGTGGACTTGCATGTCTGAGAATGCAGCAGTCATCATAGGATTTATTCTGGAATTGACATGGAATTGGGACCACTTTTCTCATTATTTTCACTAATAACACGGTCTGTCTCCCTGCCTCTCTCTCTCCTCTCTCTCTCTGTCTCTCTTTGTCTCTGTCTCTTCTCTGTCAGTCTGTCTGTCTCTCCCTACTCTGTCTCTCTCTCTCTCTCTCTCTCTCTCTCTCTCTCTCTCTCTCTCTCTCTCTCTCTCTCTCTCTCTCTCACTCACTCACTCACTAGGGTATTGTTTGTTACACATAGCATCTTGGCGCTACCGACTGGCGCCGATAATGCCTGGTAACGACAATCCCAGGCCGCAGCTGTTGGCAGACATGGGACATGGGCTTTTACCGTGTTGACTGTCGGTATGACCTACTTCAAGAAAAAAGTATGAGATCTCAGCTTTCACTTTTGGTGCCCTTGGATTTTCATGGAATTCTCTTCATTACTTGCTTTACTTTATTTCATGGCTGTATTTACTCTTTTTCATTTCATTGTTTCTTTTACAATTGCTTCATTTCATTGCTTTATTTTCATTTACTTCTTTTCATTACTGCATTTACATTTACTTTATTTCATTGTTATATTTACATAGAATTCTTTTCATTGCTGTATTTACAACTACTTCATTTATTTGATTACCACATTTACAATTATTTCATTCTATTACTTTTTTAACATGATGTCATTACTTCATTTACTTCATTTCTTTACTTCATCTACAAAAAAAGCGACGGTTCCGGTTTAGAATTTATTTTATATAACCTTATACAAAACTGTACATCGAGGACTTTAAGTTAGTATATACTGATGTACAAAAGAAAGTACACACTTGGTGCTTTGAGACTATCAAAACAACGTAAATATTTTGCTAGCAATGTTCCAATTGGGTACGATATCTATGGTGTTATTGCAACACGTACACAATATTTGTGACTTGTGAGTCGCAATCAAAACACTTTTTTAAATATTACGCTGTTTTCAGGAAAACATTGTACCAACGCATCAGGTGTGTACTTTCTTTTGAACGTCAGTTTATGTTGCAATGTTCCATTCAAGTACTTGCATCCTTCTCAATCACGCACTGCTATAGGTGTTCCGTATTGGAAAGTATCAAACAGCTCCTTTCTCATTAAAAGCAAACGGTTTTATGGTCGTTTGTCCTAAAGATAGTTCCGTTTCGGGGGAAGCTGTTGAAGTGACTCTGATTACCTCGCCTGACACACACGTAATATTGAAGCTAACTAAATGATACGCACATAGCTTCAAACTTTAACGTGCCACACTTTGCTCTGTGTCGGTTCGCCAGAGACCCATGATCGGGGTTCGAATCCTTGATTCGCATTCTGTTTCTTGGTTTGTGAGCAGCATACGTGTACTTCAATAGAATGTGTTTTAATAGAATGGTTACAACCTAGTGAGTGAGAGAGTTTAGTTTTACGCCGCACTCAGCAATATTCCAGCTATGTGGCGGCGGTCTGTTATTAATCGAGTCTGGACCAGACAATCCAGTGATCAACAACATGAGCATCGATCTATGCAATTGGGAGCCGATGACATGTGTCAGCCAAGTCAGCGAGCCTGACCACCCGATCCTGTTAGTCGCCTCTTACGACAAGCATGGGTTACTGAAGATCAATTCTAACCCGGATCTGTTCTAACCCGGATCTCCACGGGTATGGTTACAACCATACAACACTTCCATCTGAACTTCCATATTAAGCTGACGACTGAAATACTGTCCAAAGTGGCTATCCCAACTCACTCACTCACAAAATGTGTATCTTGTGTATATTTTGTTTCTTTCTTGGGAAAAACGAAAGAAACGTGTACACGAGTGCCTGTATTCATGACTCTGAATGGATGTTGGAGGTTCAACATGGTTTCACCATTTGCACCATATTTATCTGAAAACGTTCAAATATATTCAGTGTATTCCTCATTGAAGGTCACTGTCAAATATAAATATTAGCCTATTTTAAATAAATACTCAGTTGTCACATTAAAATGTCTCAATAATCAAATATCACATTAAGGGCAAATGGGATGTAGCAAAACTGATACGACTGGCATTCATATATCCCGTCCAGTAGGGATGATAAATCCAACACATGGGACCAGTTTCATATCCTATTCCCCTGAGCACTGGTGTTGGTTGTGTGCAAGTGTTGAACGAGTGTTATTCATCCGAGGAATGCATGCACATGGTACGTTGTTAAAGGAGGAGGAAAGATGATAGCTATAGTAATATTTCACACGCTGAAACAATTGGAGGACGTGAAAAACATCTATTCCTTTCTCCAATGTAATCATCATCAGAGGGTGTGCTACAGATGCGGACGAAAAGAACGCAACGTTAAGTAGAAAACAAGTTCTCTTGGTACCTGCATCTGTACAGTCTGTTATAAAGAATTCCGCTTTCGTCCGTACGTGGGTTTAGTACACCATCTAAATCAGACCTTAGTCATTTCAAAGGTAGTTGGTTCCCAGACATGTGCTATTCATAGCAATAATTGTAACGTCTAGACTTAGGCCGATTTCCAGTTGAGCACTAGCAAATGGAAAAAATCTGTCTTCAAAAGTTATTATTACAACACGTGTTATCAAATTAACAGCATTACGACTAGTTACTAATCGCTGCTTTCAGTAACCCCTTAGCATGTTCCAAAACGACATCTTTCTTTATAAAATCATAAATTTTTGGCCTCTTCATTTTTTTCAAAAGTGAATGGTAAAACGTAATTAATGGTAGAATGGATGGTTGTGTTATTGCTATGGTATAGCCTCCAAGACACGGTTAAAATTAAAATCGAATTGAAATCAATTTGGCACGTGTAGATTGCCTCCACCAAAGAGAAACCCAGTCTAGGACAACAGGCATTCTATCGGCTGCATTAGGATTGCGCTTGTTTGGCAGATTTATAATTTTAAATAAGATTATTCATTTCTGGGACTAAATGTTAGTCTGTTGGTGGTAGTCAGATAATTATTGAAGACAATACAAATTACTTCTGGCAGCTCTGTTAAATTGGATGTTGTATGGAACAAGGAGATGTCATTAGACCATGAGTATTGTTAGAAGGCATACGATAGATAGCATTGTCAGCATTGCAGTCTCATGACACACAGTGTGCTGGGAGAAAAGTAACCAATGTATATTTATGAATGTCTTTCTCGATCTAGGCTAAATTGGCAGATGTAGGTTAACATTATTTTTGAAGATGCCATTTATGATACACATTTGACACAGATATGAGAGTCGGTAGTTAGGAAAGTACTTGTAATGACAGACACGTCAACAGAAATTAGGTCCTCAATAATTGATGAATGGAGTTTCGCCAAACATTATACTACCAGGGCTGCTTACCAGATTAGTCTTTCTCACAGTCCCTGAACCCCATTATATTCCCTTCTGCCCAGCCCTTTCTGCAATGCTAAATCCCTAAATGATGCAAATCTTGATGTCTGAATCTCCCTTCTAACTAGGACTCCTTTTCAATTAGACCGCCTCCGTGGTGTAGTGGTTAGAGCGTCCGCCCGGAGAGCGGATGGTCGCGGGTTCGATCCCCGACTGCGTCATACCAAAAGACGTTAAAATATGGTACTTGTATGTCCCTGCCTGGTGCTCGGCATTAATGGGTACAACAAGGACTGGTCGGCTCGGGGTCAGTATACTGTGTCTGATTGGGGTATTCATCCTTCACTGCTGCATGGTATCTCAGTGGGCTAGCACTATAAAACCAGCTTAAGTCTGGGCTAGTACAAGCAGCCTCACATACACATACACACGCATGCACGTCGTCATACGAGCGAAATATTCTCAAGCACGACTTTAGACCGAATTTCACCTCACCTCACCTTTTCAAATTAAAAGGAATTGTTTGTTTCTCTAAAACTTATATATATTCTGAGACTAAGCGTTAGTCTTATGCCCAGATGTGTAAAATCATTGGAAAGATGAATGATAGCTTTAGCTAATTATGCTATATCTTTCACATACCTAACATGTGGAGAAATCTTTTCGCAGGATGGATTTACCAGATTGATTTGATATGAGATACCACCAATTAAATGTATAACTAACATCTTGTGTCTGAAATGAACATATTTTTCAGATGAAAAACGGTCCTTAAATTATCCTAATTAAATATGATAACAAGGATCCCTGAGACGACTTTCTCCATGTTCCTGAAACTGCAGTAATCTACTTGCCAACAAGACGTACATGGGCTGTATTAAATATATTTGTTTCAGCGTCTGTTAGACTGACTAACTAGATATGATCAAACATGAGACACCGGTGCTGTCAGACACCACTAAACACAAATAGATTACGAGGGAAACGTCATTGATGGTAACTGAGATACACCTGATCTCACATGAGACACCATGGAACATATCTGAGACATCATTGGTTACAAATGACACACCACATGCAAAGATACCACTTACCACATATCTGAACATAGTTTTGACTTAGCTGGTCTCAGTAAGTGAGTATGGTTTTACGCCGCTTTAAGCAATATTCCAGCAATATCACAGCGGGGACACCAGAAATGGGCTTCACACATTTTACCCATGTGGGAATCGAACCCGGGTCTTCGGCGTGACGAGCGAACGCTGTAACCACTAGGCTACCCCACCGCCCCCAGCTGGTCAGAAGTGAGATGTAGTTGGTCAAGCATGAAGCACCATTGACAACAAGCCAGATGTCACTGGTTGCATGTGATTACTACTGGTTGTAAATGAGACCACAAACGTTATACCATAGTTCATGAGATACCACTGTTCAGATGAGAGATATGGGGGCGGTGAGGTAGTTTAGTGGTTTAAGTGTGTGAGGCCCATTTCTTGCGTCCCCCGCCGTGATGTTGCTGGAGTATTGATAAAAGCGGCGTAAAAACCATACTCACTCACTCAATCAATCAATCACATCTGAATATTTACTACATGAAATAGTGTTCTTCATCCTCAAGGACTGAGCATTGATCACAGACACGGTCCTCCAAAGGTGTAGGTGGTCTAGTTCTTGGTGGTTGAATCACATTATTTTCCCAACTGCTTAGCCCTCTCTGCAATGCCTAAGCCCTGAGTGAAGCAAGTCTGGATCTCCTTTTCTATTTAAATGGGTTTGTTTGTTACTATCAAAATTATATATATTCAGGAACTAAGCGTTAGTCTACATTACATTTGAGGAGCAAGATACCAGATGACAGTTATCACAACAGACGTGATCTGAGAAGGTATAGACTAACGCTTAGTCTCTGAATATATGTAATTTTGATAGTAACAAACAAACCCATTTAAACTGAAAAGGAGACCAGAGATTCAGAACCTGAGGAAATCTAGACTCGCTTCATTTAGGGATTTAGCATTGCAGAGAGGACTTGGCAGTAGGGAAAATAATGTGGTATATAAGAGAAGGTATATAGTCTGTCTCACAGTCCCTGAACCACAATATCTTAATCTCTGGTCTCCCTGGGGCTCCTTTTCCGTAATAGGCGGAAATACGAGTACGTTGTTTGTGTATTTTATTGCTTTTTACAAACTTTTTGCTCAATTTTAATCACGGAAGGTGACTTTTAGAATATCCTTTACAACATATCAAAAGTTTTGTTTTCGTTCGTATTCTCCTTTAAATGGGCTTGTTTGTTACTATCAAAATAATATATATTCAGAGACTATGCTTTAGACTAGAGAAGGTACTGCTTCTGTGTGAGGACACTGCTTCCAACTTGACAGTAATGGGATCTACAGTACTTGGTAATGGGATCTAACCCTAGGGATGGCAGTTGACACAGTCTGTCAAGCAGCAATGTGGGTGCCGTGACATTCGATCTTTGACATCTGTAAGGCCATGACCTTGAATTCCATGGCATGTCAATAAGTCATTAAATTATTATTACTCACACGGCAGCTATTTAGGTGAATCATTTGTAACGTTAGCTCTTTATACAACCACAACCCAAACTATTCATTTGTTACGTTTGTGTAAGAATTTGCTTTTGGTAATCACTGCACCACAACATATCTGACTTGGTCAGACACATCTCAGTCTAGTCTCTCATCAGATGTCGCCTCAGGCCAGTCTCTCTGATCAGACTGGTTCAGACACATCTCAGTCTAGTCTCTCATCAGATGTCACCTCAGGCCAGTCTCTCTGATCAGACTGGTTCAGACACATCTCAGTCTAGTCTCTCATCAGATGTCACCTCAGGCCAGTCTCTCTGATCAGACTGGTTCAGACACATCTCAGTCTAGTCTCTCATCAGATGTCACCTCAGGCCAGTCTCTCTGATCAGACTGGTTCAGGCACATCTCAGTCTAGTCTCTCATCAGATGTCACCTCGGGCCAGTTTCTCTGATCAGACTGGTTCAGACACATCAGACTCCTATCTGATTTGTTCAGACAAATCTCAGTCTAGCTTCTAGTCAGACTGATTCAGACTCATCACCACGGATCATTTTTTTCTAGGACTTGTATTTAAGATTATCTTTGGCAGGGATGGGCAGGATGAGTGTGTTTTGTAGATTTTTGTAGCCACCTCGCCAAAGATGAATGCGAGATCACATTTATCCCATTTTCAGAAATATATACATGACAACATATTTCATATTTTTAATGAATTTTTAATGTTCTAAATATATTTTCTCACATCCCTTTTGACATCAGGTTTTCTTCGTCGTTTCGTTTCAGAGATAGATACTATCCAGTTTGCTGCACAATCCATCACTGTTACGGGACAAGATGGAGGAAATGTGATCCTGCCATGCTATGTACATTCCATACAAAATTATACAGTGAGTATAGCATATAACATTGAGTATATTCCATACAAAACTATGCAGTGAGTAGAGCATATAACATTGTGTATATTCCATACAAAACTATACAGTGAGTAGAGCATATAACATTGTGTATATTCCATACAACACTATACAGTGAGTGGAGCATATAACATTGAGTATATTCCATACAAAACTATAGAGAGAAGATCATATACCATTGTGTATATTCCATACAACACTATACAGTGATTAAAGCATATAACATTGAGTATATTCCATACAAAACTATACAGTGAGTGGAGCATATACCACTGTGTATATTCCATACAAAACTATAGTGAGTAAAGCATATAACATTGAATATATTCCATACAAAACTATACAGTGAGTAAAGCCTATACCAGTGTGTATATTCCATACAAAACTGTACAGTGAGTAGAGCATATAACATTGTGTATATTCCATACAAAACTATACAGTGAGTAGAGCATATAACATTGTGTATATTCCATACAAAACTATACAGTGAGTAGAGCATATAACATTGTGTATATTCCATACAAAAGTATACAATGAGTAGAGCATATAACATTGTGTACATTCCATACAAAACTATTCAGTGAGTAGAGCATATAACATTGTGTACATTCCATACAAAACTATTCAGTGAGTAGAGCATATAACATTGTGTACATTCCATACAAAACTATTCAGTGAGTAGAGCATATAACATTGTGTACATTCCATACAAAACTATACAGTGAGTAGAGCATATAACATTGTGTACATTCCATACAAAACTATACAGTGAGTAGAGCATATAACATTGTGTACATTCCATACAAAACTATACAGTGAGTGAGTAAAGCATAACATTGCAAAAATACCAGTGAGTGCATATAACATTGTGTACATTCCATACAAAACTATACAGTGAGTAGAGCATATAACATTGTGTACATTCCATACAAAACTATTCAGTGAGTAGAGCATATAACATTGTGTACATTCCATACAAAACTATCAGTGAGTAGAGCATATAACATTGAGTATATTCCATACAAAACTATACAGTGAGTAGAGCATATAACATTGTGTACATTCCATACAAAACTATACAGTGAGTAGAGCATATAACATTGTGTACATTCCATACAAAACTATTCAGTGAGTAGAGCATATAACATTGTGTACATTCCATACAAAACTATTCAGTGAGTAGAGCATATAACATACAACATCCAGTGTAGAGTATATTCCATACAAACTATTCCGTGGAGTAGCATAAACTATACAAAAGTAATGAGTAGAGCATATAACATTGTGTACATTCCATACAAAACTATTCAGTGAGTAGAGCATATAACATTGTGTACATTCCATACAAAACTATACAGTGAAATGTGTATATGCATGATAACATTTGTGTATACGTTTCCATATGCAGTTGATGACATTGATCTTACGTTTCACAGTTGAGTATAACAGTTGATGACATTGGATCTGACGTTTTACTTCAGTTGATGACATTGGAAATGACGTTTTATTTCAGTTGATGACATCGGGTCTGACGCTTTACTTCAGTTGATGACATTGGATCTAACGTTTTACTTCAGTTGATGACATTAGATCTGACGTTTTACTGCAGTCGATGACATTGGATCTTATGTTTCACTGCAGTTGATGACATTTGTCTGACGTTTTACTTCAGTTGATGACATTGGATCTGACGTTTTACTCTAGTTGATGACATCGGATCTAACGTTTTACTTCAGTTGATGACATCGGATCTGACGTTTTACTTCAGTTGATGACATCGGATCTAACGTTTTACTTCAGTTGATGACAACGGATCAGACGTGTTACTTCAGTTCATGGCATGGGTCTGACGTTTCACTTCAGCTGATGGCATCGGATCTAACGTGTCAATGCAGTTGATGACATCGGATCTAACGTGTCAATGCAGTTAATGACATCGGATCTAACGTGTCAATGCAGTTGATGACATTGGATCTAAAGTGTCAATGCAGTTGATAACTGAGCTATTGTGTCATTGTAGTTGATCATAGGTGATATATACTGTCACTTTCAAGTTGATGACAGGCGATCTAGTCTGTCTGTGAAGGTGATGACAGGCGATCTAGTCTGTCTGTCAAGGTTATGACAGGTGATCTAGTCTGTCTGTCAAGCTGATGACAGGTGATCTAGTCTGTCTGTCAAGTTGATGACAGGTGATCTTGGTGGTGGCGCGTGGTCCTGTGCTTAAAGCTCAGGTCACAAATCGGTGAAGTTAAGCAGCGTCGAGCTCGGACAATCCTTGGATGGGTGACCGTGTTTGGCAGCTTGACTCCTGAGAGTTTCTAGGACTTGAGTCCTGCCCCACAAGCACATGTGACACATGTGGTCTCACCTTAGGCAAGTGAGTTTGTTCAAAATTGTCTCTGTTAACACAGCAGGAAAATGGGTACCCGGTGGAAAAAAGTCATATGATTATAACCTTCTAGCGCCTAACAGGCAGCTTTGGTTATCCGGGGTAATAATGGCCTTGATTGTTAGCGCTATGAGCATACCTAGTGTGGAGTTTTGCGCTATATAAATGGACACATTATCATTATTATTATTATTATTATCTTGTCTGTCTGTCAAGGTGATGACAGGTGATCTAGTCTGTCTGTCAAGGTGATGACAGGTGATCTAGTCTGTCTGTCACGGTTATGACAGGTGATCTAGTCTGTCTGTCAAGTTGATGACAGGTGATCTAGTCTGTCTGTCAAGCTGATGACAGGTGATCTAGTCTCTCTGTCAAGTTGATGACAGGTGATCTAGTCTGTCTGTCAAATTGATGACAGGCGATCTAGTCTGTCTGTCAAGTTGATGACAGGTGATCTAGTCTGTCAAGCTGATGACAGGTGATCTAGTCTGTCTGTCAAGGTGATGACAGGTGATCTAGTCTAGTCTGTCAAGCTGATGACAGGTGATCTAGTCTGTCTCAAGTTGATGACAGGTGATCTAGTCTGTCAAGTTGATGACAGGTGATCTAGTCTGTCTGTCAAGTTGATGACAGGTGATCTAGTCTGTTAAGTTGGTGACAGGTGATCTAGACTGTCAAGTTGATGACAGTTGATCTAGTCTGTCAAGGTGATGACAGGCGATCTAATCTGTCTGTCAAGGTGATGACAGGTGATCTAGTCTGTCTGTCAAGTTGATGACAGGTGATCTAGTCTGTCTGTCAAGGTGATGACAGGTGATCTAGTCTGTCAAGTTGATGACAGGTGATCTAGTCTGTCTGTCAAGTTGATGATAGGTGATCTAGCCTGTCTGTCGAGTTGATGACAGGCGATCTAGTCTGTCTGTCAAGGTGATGACAGATGCTCTAGTCTGTCTGTGAAGGTGATGACAGGTGATCTAGTCTGTCTGTCAAGTTGATGACAGGTGATCTAGTCTGTCTGTCAAGGTGATGACAGGTGATCTAGTCTGTCTGTCAAGGTGATGACAGGTGATCTAGTCTGTCTGTCAAGGTGATGACAGGTGATCTAGTCTGTCTGTCAAGTCTGATGACAGGTGATCTAGTCTGTCTGTCAAGTTGATGACAGGTGATCTAGTCTGTCTGTCAAGTTGATGACAGGTGATCTAGTCTGTCTGTCAAGTTGATGACACGTGATCTAGTCTGTCAAGTTGATGACAGGTGATCTAGTCTGTCTGTCAAGTTGATGACGGATGACCAATAGTGTCGTTGCTGTTTTCTCTAGCTGAAACCCCTTGTTTCCAGATAACGTGGGAAAGTGGGAAGTTAGGTGTTTTAACAACGGGTGATGCAAGAGAGACATCCGACAACCGATTCTCTCTGATGCGTGAGAATCCTGGGGAGTGGATGTTGCAGATCTCGGACGTGGTGTTGGACGACGAGGACACGTACAACTGCGTCATAAACACCAACCCTCCACTCACCAAGGCCGTCACTCTCAATGTGGGATGTAAGTATCATCACGTTCATCCTCCATATCAGATGAAAGGAACATCAATCAAGGCTGATTCCTCCATCACAGACCATGGGGCACTAGATTATCAGTTAGAGTACGATTAATAATTTTATTAATTATTTATTGGGGTGTAAACTAACAACTAGTCTCTGAAATGATCATATTTTACAGAAAAAACGTTCATAGTAAAAATAATAAAATATGATGAAAAGGAGCCCTGAAACTTTCTTCATTTTCAGAAATCTAGACTTGCCACATTTTCTAGACTTGCGCTTTCTTTGATATATTTGCTTCAGGGTCTGTATGACAGACTAATTGGGGTGTTTTCCTCTTTAAACACACTGTTACAAATCTCAATCATCCTACCAGACAAAAGACTGGAACATCTTTCAAAGAAGAAGGTGTACATCCAACAAGAATAGCCAAAAATCACCATTACCCAACAGTGTCTCAAAATAATTTATGTCACAGATGCATTCAACCTTGATATTTCTTTCCAAGAGATGGAATTTTCAGACCTTTAGCGTTAAGGGAATATCAAATATCTTGATACTGACATCAAACATAATATAGTACAATGATATTAAATAATCCGATATCTCCATCAATCCAGGGTAGTTTTAGAAAATCATATAGTTAAACATATTATCCATCAAACATAAGATAGTATAACACTATGAATCATCTGGTTATCTGTGAATAATCTATTGATATCACATATCTTGATATTCATCAAACCTAAGGTCATATAACAGTGCCAGTTATTTGTTTATCTCATTCAGACCTGAGATGGGACATTGATATAACTATTCTTGATATCTCCATGAAACTTAATATGCTATCCTAATATCAATTATGATCAAATGGTAGTCTATTACTTCCAAATATCAAGATATTTCCATCAAAGTCAGTGTATTCACATCATTTACCTTGATGTCCCATCATAAGATGGTATAAGGATATCAATATCTGGATATCTCTATCAAGATTTGAGTGGTATAGCAATGTCTTGGTGGCCCAATCTTATTTGGAGTAAAGCAATATCAGATATGTGGAGATCCCTATCACATTTTGAATAATATAGCAATCCTTTCAAATTTTGAGTGAAATGATATTCATATCCCAAATATATATAGAAGCAAGATCGTTGTCTTCAGCACTGTGACTCTTATTATTACATATCTGGTATATTCATATGTTATCCGTGACAAACAACGGTGAACCTACCAGCAAGGCACCTCACTCATGCATTTTCCAGTTTCATCGCTGCCTGTCTGTCTGTATCACTGAGTGACAGGGATGTGTATCTCTAATAGGTCCATAGAGCCTCTAACAATTTTGATTAATATCGCACCTGCAAAGCCCTCACATATATCAAGTCTCAAAATGCAAAAAAACCCACACACTATGATATAACTGGCAGCACAGTATTAATAGGCCTGATTTTAGTAATTAGAAAAAGCATTTGAGATAAATCACATATATGATAAATCTGTTTCATTTCCAAAAGGATATTCTCAAGCCTACTTAAGTCATCAACACCATGCAAAAAATATCTCCCATATACCACAGTTAAAATAATCAATTTCATGTTCACAACGATCTTCTAGAGCCTGTTTTACAGTGAAATATGAGGAGAGGCATTGCTCGTTATTTTCTGTGAGTCTCTGAGAGTCTCCTCCGGGTAATTATCAACACCAGGTGTTCGTGGAGCTGGGCTGGTTGTTATAGAAGCACCGTTGCATCTGGTTATCGGACTCTCGCATAACCTTGGTGTCATGTACACAGGGCCTGTTACACAAACCGTGAATGTCAGAGGTGTTGGGAAGGAGGGAGGGGGTAGCGGAGGGGGTAGTAGAGGGAGGGTGGGGTCATATCCTCCCTGTGTGAAAGATGCTGCTGAGGCTGACAGTAATATAAACACGAGGTGCTCGGAACAAGACAAGCTGCTGAGTCGATGATGAAGATGAGAATTAAGAAAACATTCTGAACTTGAGTGATAGTTTTATCTGATGGTTCCTTCTTTGTTAAAGTTAAGGGTGGAGTTTAGAGTTCGGTCTTGGTGAAAGGTACACTGGAAGAAAAACAGGATGAAAAAACAAATGCATTTGTGTTGTGTGTTATTTTGTAATGTGTCTCTTCACTTAAGTCTTGCTGGGAGAGAAGATCTTTGTACCCTGTAACCTGCCTTGATACTGGTAGCTGGTGAAGTTATTGTTACATGACTATAGAATTTGTTACTGGTGTTTAGCTTATCTGAGTTTCGCATGCATAACATCAAATCAAGTATCAAACATTAGTTGTGTGGAAATTCCAATTTGTATACCAAACATTAGTTGTTTGGAAACCACCACACTCAGTTTAACTATTAAACATTAGTTGTGTGGAAAATCTGATATACATATCAAACAACAGGAATTTGGAAATATCCCACAATTATCTACTAAGGAGCATTAGTTGCGCGGAAAATCTAACATTGATAAAAATAGAAAAGTCTTGACCAACAAGGGATATAAATATTTAGCAGAAACAAATATCTTTTCTGTTCTTCCTTTATATTCTATCAACAGTAAGTTTGGTAAGTAGCAATGATGTAACAAAACGAATCTGAAAATCAAGTAATCAAACATTAATGGCCATAATAACTGTTCTCCTTCCTGTTGACAGTCTTGCCATCAATAAAGGCAGCACGGGGTCAAGTGACCAAACCAAAAGGAAAGAAGGTGAAGCTGGAGTGCCTGGTGAGTGGCAAGCCCGCGCCTTTGGTGGAGTGGTATAAAGGAGAGGAGACGGTGGTGTCTGACAAGAGGCACTCCATGGAGACACTCAAGAAAGGAAAGATGAACACCGTCATGAGGCTCAGGATAAAGAAGATCAGGAGAGTGACTATGGGCAATACCAATGCAAGGCTGTCAATGGGTTTGGCACCAACATGGCTACAATCAAACTGATGGGTGAGGAATTTCAAATCTTATACAAGTTTTAGCTCCAATTAGATTAATAACTGACAATACATGGTGTATGTTTAAGCTGGTGCCTATTGAATTCTTACAACTCACAATCTATTCACTGAATGGCACAAACGTATTCATGACATGGTGTATGTTTAAGCTGATATTTGGGTAAAGGTGCCAGCTGAATTCTTACTTGTCACATTCTATTCACTGAATGACACAAACGTATTCATACTCTGTTCGGTTTCTGTATTCATGTTTTCATTCAAGTTGCTGGGTTTTCAACAATATATCACCTGGCATCATGCCAAGAGAAAGGGGAGATAACTCTCAGACTCACATGTTTTCTTGTTTAACTCTGCAGTCAGAGATGTTCAGTCTATATGACTGCAGCCTGTAAATAATCAAGTCTGGACCAGCCAAATCAGTAATTGATAATATGAGCAATGGGCTTCATTACTGGTTAGACAACACATAACTAACATAGGCACCAACCCAGAGAAAAAAAAGAACCACAGGCAATCCCCAATTGTATGAAGGCATGTGATCTACATGTGATATAGCTATAGTGAGTGAGGGAGTGAGTTTAGTTTTACGCTGCACTCAGCAATATTCCAGCTATGTGGCGGCGGTCTCTAAATAATCGAGTCTGGACCAGACAATCTAGTGATCAACAGTATGAGCATCGATCTGCACAAGTGGGAACCGATGACATGTATCAACCAAATCAGCAAGCCTGACCACCCGATCACGTTAGTTGCCTCTTATGACAAGCATGGATTACTGAAGATCAATATTCTAACCTGGACTTTAACGGGTAGTTAAAGCTATAGAAAACAGTCATCTTTATAATGGATTCTTTTAAGGTTGGAAAATTCAAGGGGCGGTGGCGTGGCCCAGTGGTGAAAGTGTTTCAAACATTCCCCACAGGAGTACAATGTATAAAACTCATTTCTGGTGTCCCCCCTCCATAATATATCTGGAATATTGCAACAACTTTATAGAACAACATATCCTGGAATCGATCTAATTCTATGTTGTTAATGTTTGTTTCAGCACCACGTTCTGTTACATCATCATTTGATGCCAAAACTCAGAACATTCTATGTTGTTAATGTCTGTTTCAGCACCACATTCTGTTACACCATTATTTGATGCCAAAACTCAGAACATTCTATGTTGTTAATGTCTGTTTCAGCACCACGTTCTGTTACACCATTATTTGATGCCAAAACTCAGAACATTCTATGTTGTTAATGTCTGTTTCAGCACCACGTTCTGTTACACTATTATTTGATGCCAAAACTCAGAATATTCTATGTTGTTAATGTCTGTTTCAGCACCACGTTCTGTTACACCATTATTTGATGCCAAAACTCAGAAAATTCTATGTTATTAATGTCTGTTTCAGCACCATGTTCTGTTACATCATCTTTGATGCCAAAACTCAGAACATTCTATGTTATTAATCTCTGTTTCAGCACCACATTCTGTTACACCATTATTTGATGCCAAAACTCAGAACATTCTATGTTATTAATGTCTGTTTCAGCACCACGTTCTGTTACACCATCATTTGATGCCAAAACTCAGAACATCTCTGCGTCACCAGGCTCTACAGTAGCTCTACCCTGCACAGTTCAGTCCTTGGGGAAATACAAGGTACATAAAATATGTTTAATAGATTACAGTTAAAAAGTGGTATTCCTAATTCATTAAGTTGATGATGAAAAAACCCTGGCTGCAATAGGACTGAGAAAATATTTTGAAATTAAATGTTCACACATACATGATTTTTCTCAGACTGTTCAGCTGTTTCAAAGGGGACCAAATACCAGTGACTCATTTTGTGGAGTCAGCAATATTAGAATATACATGTGACTTCATTGCTTGATTTCATGATAAATCAAGTGAAACATTGTGTCCAGTTTAAGCTTGAAACAAAATATTTCGAAAAGAATAAAATGTCTTAAGTAATACCCAAATAAAAGGTAACAGTGGTAAGGTGAAGTGAAAAGAATGAAATAAAATAACATTTGTCTCTCAATTCATAACTTAAGTCAAACTAAAGGTCACTGAACTTATTTGAAAGATCAAAAATAAAATTTAAAATTGAATTCTTCGTTTGGATCCATTTATTGTTATAGAATCAGTTAAACAAATATTTCATCAAAGAAATTCTTTAAGTTAACAATTTTGTGTGCTTATTCAATAAGGATTCCAGTTTAATTTATTGAACAAGATTAGTTTATTGATCAATTAACATCTGAGAACCAACACATTTGTATAATCTCCAAATGATCCATCCTATCAGCCATAAGTGACTGGTTACATGACCTTTGTGATTCTGAAGGTCGGGAACAGCTACTGTTGGTCAGTGCCTTGATGGATATCCAACTGAGGAACAAGCATTCTGAACTATACCGTTATCAGCGCCAGCTGGGTGGTACAGAGCACTTGTAGTCAATAAATACGGCTATTTAATGGTTCCTGGGAGAGTGGCATGGCAGGTGCTCCCTCTGACACACCTAATTGTGGGAGTCATCTCCTCCCCTCCCACCTCCCTCCCCACTCTCTGTGTCCCCCACCCTACCTCCCCAATAGTTCCTGGGTCAAGTAACCCCAGTATCCCAAATTCCAGGATAGATGGTTACAGAAAAAAATTCCTTTTTCAAAAGTTATGTCCAAAAAAATGATCCCCAAATGTCTGTTTTTCACTCTTTCACAGAAATGGTGTGATATATTCTTCTGTATCTATTAAATAACAAAAAATACTTTTAAATTATCCTGTCACTTTTTTCCTGAATGATTCTAAGATGCTCCCTGGTAATGTAAGATGATAGATCAGCCTGAGTCATCATGCAGATGTATGATCGTGTTACAGCTGCTGGGTTTTTTTTGCATTCATCTCATTTTGTGCATCTATTGTAGGATTGGAAACTCATACAAAACTTTAGGCCAGAGGAAGTTAGACCGATTTTTTGGCCAGTTTTGAATATAGTCTTCACACATTCTACTTGACACTTTCCACCATTTTGGTAAAGGATGTGCAGATTCCTTTTTAGATGGCATTTTTAGCTGCCTCACTAAAATAACAGTTGGGTGTTTGTCTGATAAAATGGCTTGATTTAAATGCTTTCATTAGTAAATGTAATTTTTACTTGCCAAGCTTAATAAACAATACTATGTGTTGAAATGTGGCCTCAAGGGATGTGACTGATGAGGTTATGACGTGCCATTATGCAACTTTAATTGTCCAATTTTCAGTATTTATTAATTGCTTTGATATTTCAAGGTTTAATCATACTAAACTATACAAAAATAGGGCAAGTAAATATTTGTGTTTATTTTAGCTTTATATCCCTATGGTTAAATTATATTGAATTTTAATGTGGCTATACAATTAGCATCAAATACATGGATAAGTGTCCAGAAAAATTCATGTTTGCCGAAACTTGTTCTTCAAGTATTATTTTCAAAACTGTATACATGAGAAAGTCATGAGCTGTAATCACATGTCTCTTTTAGCATTACGGCATCCTCTGACCAATATGGCTGCAGTATTGGCACTGCAGTGTTAAATATTACCTCAACTGTTAAACTCAATGACGTCAATGTTACTTAACTTAACACACTTTCACTTTTGATAAAACAGATTTGGAACACTTCCATCTGGACTGGAAAGGTACCTGGACACCTGCTTTTTAATGGTTCTCACTTCTTGGACACATTTTGGGTTGACAGCTATGTGTGTCTGTCTGTCTGTTTTCGGTTTCTGGAGAACTCATAAACTGTTCAATATTTCTTGTTGAAACTTGCGATACAAAGTGGTATGGGTGCCTTTTGAAAATGTTTTGTATTGATAGATATAGCTGTATACTTTTTTCATGACAACTACAAATGCTTGTTTATGGATCAGAACTCCAAAACTCTTGAATATTTCTGGGTGAAACCTTTGAAAGAGATTAGTCTTGTTATGAAATGCTGCCTTTTGATGGTTTGAGATATATAGTTTTCTTTTTTCTTTTATTTCATGACAGCAAGTGGGACTTTTATGAATATGATGGTAGTGCTCATTTCAGTGCAGAACTCCAAAACCTTTGAACATTTCTTGATACGAACTTGCCGTACACATCAGTCAAGTGGTGATCTGGTGCCCTTTGATGATTTGGGATATTAAAACTACTGAACATCATTTATCTTTTAGTTCATGGAACCAGAACTAACATTTGGCAATCAACCAAAAGTGACATCTTTGTAGTTTAATTTTATAACATGAGACAACTGTTTGGGATGAGAGATCGGGGACTAGGTGTTGCTTGGATTTTTCATTCGGTAACTTTGCATGATAGTTTTCTGTGAAAAAGGAAACATGATTTTCACTTTTCATATCTCATAGTTTTCAGAACATATAGCATAACAAGCAGATAAAGATAAATCAAGTAAAACTCAAACCCAAAGTATATTTTTAAGCATTACAGGTCTAGATTGTCACCAGAGGTTTTTCTCAATCAGCACAGATGAGGGGAAAAGTACATCTCAGATGTTTTCCAATGTTTATGTTTTCTATGAACAGAAACTGCTTGTAGTCTGTTCTAAGTCTTGTCGGCCGTCTCCGTGGTGTAGTGGTTAGAGCGTCCGCCCAGCGAGCGGAAGGTCGCAGGTTCTATCCCCAGCCGCATCATACCAAAAGACGTTAAAATATGGTACTTGTTGGTCCCTGCCTGGCGCTCAGCATTAATGGGCACAACGAGGACTGGTCAGCTCGGAGTCAGTATAATGTGTCTGAGTGGGGTATTCATGCTTAACTGTGGCATGGTATCTCAGTGAACTAGCACTATAAAACCATCTTCAGTCTGGGTTAGTACAAGCAGTCATCAAATGAGCGAAATATTCTTAAGTATGACATTAAACCCCATTCAGTGTAGACCGAACCAGTGTATGAAATAAGCCAAAAATCCAGCCAGACATCAGGGCTGGTAACTTCAAAATGTTACCAGCCCAAAATGGATTTAACCAGACCAAATATGGTGAAATTACTCAGATGTATGGAACATCTAAAATATTTACCAGACCATCGGGCTGGCTAGCTGTAAATTTAGACCGTCTGTCAGAAATCTAGACCATCTCGGGTGGTCAGACGGGCCTTATTTCATACACTGACTGAACCTGTGTTTGTGTTGATGTATTGACCTGTAACAAGCAGAGTTGTTGATACTTGTTGTTCGCCCATGCGAAACATGACCATCGGCATTACAGGGGAATGGTCTTCACACACTTGGTCTGTATAATGAGCACATTCCACAGCCGAAGGTGTACACCAATATAGCTGTCAGGAATCCCTCACAGACTGGATGGAATGTCCATGTCTGACTCCCAACAACACAACATTCACCTAGTTTTAGTACGTTTTACTGATGATCATTTCAAGTTAAAACAATTTCAAGTGATGTGACCGTCTGATATCTAGAAAGCAAGAAAAAATGTTAATTCAATTCTTTGACTATACTTAAAGACAAATAATTTAGAAATAATTTTGAATGCAAGAGGAAAGTTGTTATTTAATTTGGAAAGATATCTAAATATCAAAACAAAGGCGGTGATTATTGAAAACACCAGGGCCTAGATTTTCGAAGCTCTCTTAGCGCTAATATAGTCATAAGTGCCATGCATTAACATTAACTAACGACTCTCTTACCCCAAGAGAGCTTCAAAAATTTAGGCCCTGAAATATACAGATGACTCATTCCTTTGATGTCACAGCTCTGCGAATCTTGAAGCCACAACTTCATTTGCAAAGTTAGATGTTTTAAGCTCAGCTGCCAGGCTACACTGGTCCTCATGGTTTGGTAGACTGTCAGTTTTACCTGAAGTCATGGCGATGCTTACTATAGAACACTGTTCTGGGTTTGAGTCCGAGTCCCCTAAGATCTACATCATGCTGAGATTTCCACACACTGTCATGTTGTGATATCTGCTAGTTAAAGGAATTTAAAGAGCACCTGGCTATTTCAATCTGTCATGTCATGATTAACTATGGTAATATGAAAGAATCAGGTCTTCAGTTACATATTTTAAAGTGATTACCTTGTTTTCATTGCTATATGGTTGTATTATTTCGTAAAATCTTAACTTACTCTTCGGTAATGTCATTTGAGCACTACATGTGAAATACTCCCCAAAAGGAGTTAAACCCAACTTATTCACTGTCCACAGACTGGTTTATGTACCATTAATGCACACCATGTACTCTAGAAACAACATCTTCTCACCTTGATTAGAGTATTTATCATCCAGAAGTGATATTAGTTCCGTGAGATCAAGAGAACTCCTCTTGGAGATATCATCCCCATGAAATTACATCACAACACTGATTAGACCATTGGGACATCATAGGTGACCATGTTATCACAATTAAACAACATCACTAATTTCTTAGCTGTACCTCTACACTTCAGAAACTTCTTATTATTGTTTACAGACTGAAACTGGAATAAAATGTTGGATGATAAATGGAATCTCATCTTCTTGCAGAGCTACAGATAACTTTTTGGGTCATTGAGTTATGTACTCGCATGTGTTCATCTTAACTGGGTATCCTAATTTTCCTTTGATAACCAAACATATTGTACCCACCTCACTCAAAATGGTATTTTGCCATTTTCCATTAATTGTAAAAATATATTAAAGTTTAAATGTTGGTTTACGTGTTTGTTATTTATATTTGATCTGTTATTTGAGAAACGATAAGAAAGACTGCAAGTTGCCAAGTCCAGGTGCTGAAATAGAAACACTCAATATACCTCAGTTATTTTATCTATTTTTGTTTGTACGCATGTAACATCAAATCTATTGAGTATTTAGAAAAATTGAAGCGTACTTGTAGGCAATAGACTTAATAGGAAATGAGTTTTCACATAAATATTTGCGTAATTTATGCAGATACGCAGTTTATCTGTACCTCTGTTCTTGTCTTGTACCAAACATATCAATACACCTCTGAAAAAGGGGCGATGGGGTAGTCTAGTGGTTAAAGCATTTGCTTGTCATGCCGAAGACCTGGATTTGATTCCCCACATGGATGCAATGTGTGAAGCACATTTCTGGTGTCGCCCGCAGTGATATTGCTGGAATATTGCTAAAAGCGACGTAAAACTAAACACACTCAAAAATGTTTTTACATTTATTGTCCACTTGATATACTTCATATGACAAGACAGTCAGGCGATATTTTCTGTATAAGATACTGGTTCATATTTGGTCAGTCAGTCAATAAAAATATGTACATGTAAATTATTTCTGAGACCAAAACTGAACAACAAAAATAATCTGTATCACGTGTTCCCCTGCTGTGCTGTTTCATGTGAATTTTGTTACTTCCTTAATACAGGATATAGAAGTCTGCATGTAAAATCTTTCAAAGCTCAGCCCTGAAATCATCCAGAGCAGGATTAAAGATTAATCCTTCTGCTTTGTCCTGCAGGTGTCCTGGCTGGATGAGGATTCGAATGTCCTGACGTTTGGAAACTCGCGGACGTCTGACGATGACCGTCTTCATGTTGAGCGGTCGATGGCACACAGTTGGGATCTGGTCATCAGCGATGTGACTGAAGCTGATTCTGGAACCTACATGTGTCAGGTCAACACACCCAAACAGATGGTCAAGACTGTCACACTACACGTGGGCAGTGAGTAGATGTTATATCATACACTGTTCATTCATGTTTTGAGGTGGAACAGATTTTGGGGGTTCAAGCCAAATTTATGTTTTCCATAACATAATTCTTAAGGACATTCATTGAAGGTGTCCAATATTTTGATGTAAAACCTGAACCAAAATGTCCTTTCCTTGATGGACATTTTAGAATTTTGGGTGACGAAGAATGATGAGACTTTTTATGGATATACAGCTTCTTTATTATGAAAGGCTACGTTTCCCCATAGATTCTAATGTCTTGACGGGCATAATTTGGTGACAGGCGTAGGGTAATTGCTACTTATACCCAAAGTCTTGTTGCAGTGGCCAATAAACTAACATTTTGTCCAGCAACATTGGACAAAACACCTTGTTATTCTATGTGTCCATCTTGCAGATCCTCCTGTGGCCGAGGTGTCAGTGGAGAGCATGACCAAGTCAATCGGGGACAGTATCATGCTGTCCTGCACCATCTTTGGATACCCCCAGGAGTTGATGATGTGGACGCTGAACAGTTCGGATATACCAACAGGAGAAAAATATAACATCGGCATTGAAGACGTGGACAACATGACGGCTATTTTGACTCTGACGATTGGGTCACTACAGAGGCAGGACTTTGGAGCCTACACTTGTCGTGCCACCAACAGGTTTGGGGTGACGGAGGCTACTGTAAATGTCATTGGTGAGTGGAAATACTTATATAGAGGTATATTTCAATTAAATTATCTGGTGCTGGTAGGAAAAAGTTATCTTCTTGTGGTAACTAAGAAATTAATATTTGAAAAACTATAATTCACCATGTTCAAACCCAGTTGGGTGACTCTCCAGAACAGTCCCAGATCTCCATACTCTCAAGAGAACACTTTGTCCAAGTGCTTCATTCTCTCAAGGGAACATCTGCTCACAAGTACTCAGTTATTTCCAGGAGCTCTTGGTCCCCAGTACTACATACTCTCCAGGGAACACATGATTGAGGCCTGACACTTGTCCCAAGCCTATTCCTCCTTTGATTTGTAACACTAGTCACACATATAATATTAATTCATTATAATTACAAATGCAAGGCCTGGGTTAGAAATGGTCTTCAGCAACCCATGCTTGTTGTAAGAGGCGACTAATGGGATCAGGTTGTTAGGCTAGCTGACATGTCATCATATCCCTATTCAGTAGATCAATGCTTATGTCGATCACTGGATTTTCTGATCAAGATTCGATTATTTACAGACTGCAGTCATATAGCAGGAATATTACTGTATGCAGCATATAACAAACAGACTAATGCAAGGTTCATGTGTACTCACTCAGTGTCCTTGTTGTCGGACCAGTAGATTTTATGAGAGCCTCTGCTAGTTAGAACATCACTTCCAACTCCCCAACCTATCTGTGCCTAAATGACTGACTGAGTATGGTTTTACGCCGTTTTAGCAATATTCCAGCAATATCATGGCAGGGGACACCAGAAATGGGCTTCACAAATTGTACCCATGTGGGGAATCGAACCCGGGCCTTCGGCGTGATGAGCCAACGCTTTAACCACTAGGCTCTCCCACCACCCTGTGCCTAAATATGTCTTTGTTTGTCATGTGATGCCACACTCAACAATGTTAAAGTTATGTCATGGCAAGCTCTTAATAATTCTGGTCAGGACCAGGCAATCCAGTATTCCAATACTGTGTGTAAACAATCCATGCCGTCCAGTCCAAGCCCACCCAATCCCTTTGGTCCACTCTTATAGCCGCTGTACTATGCTGGAGACCTGTTCCAATACTATATTTCACAGCATAGGCGGATCTAGAGGGGGGTGCAGGGGTGCGCACACCACCTTTTGTGCTGAAAGTTTGTTAAATGACCATTGAAACTCGGGTGAAAATGAAGTGTGCACCCCTTCTTTTCTCAATAGTGTGCACCCCCCCTCTCAAAAAGCTGTATCCGCCCCTGCATAGGATGCCTCTATCAATGTCTGTCTATCTATCTATCTATCTATCTATCTATCTATCTATCTATCTATCTATCTATCTATCTATCTATCTATTTATTATTAAAGGGCTCTTACATATTTTCGTACCTGTGCAATTAAATATTTGCATAAGATGTACAGTTTGTTATATGCATTTTAACTTAAATTTACCGCAAGTTGCCAAGACAAAAAGAAAACAGTTTCATATATTGTATAATTATGGTATTGATATTATTGTATGTGTATTTCATTACAAGTGTGTGTGTTATAAACTTAGTTTACTGAGCATCAAGTTGGGCCAAAACATTATTCTTTTCCTGATGTATCGCAAAGTCATGACTGTGAAAGTTAGGACACATATTGATGTGATCATTATCTAGATGTTTACTGTTAGGTCAGCTCCAGCAGGGATTGTTTGGAACAAAGCTAACAAGAATAACAGCCACCTAATTGCAACAAGGCCCCATGAAACATTGCCAGCAGTTCCAGTCTTCCAGCCATGTGGCATCTTTCAAACTGTGGAAAATCACAAATATGTGGTCTACTTTAACTTATTAATTAAGATAAAGCATCCGTGATATCCCTGGCTGGTAGTGAGACTGGGTCTGTCCGTCAGCCTTATGAACATATTGTTATTTAATGAGAAACAATGTCAAAATGCAAAACACTCCAAAATTATGAAATTCATTATGGAGCAGCATGTGTTCAGTATTATATTCCATACCCAGGTGGTCGCTTTGGATTATTTCTCATAAAACAATCTTTCTCCAAAGATGTGTTTTGTGTACAACACAAATTGGTAACTTGTAACTCTTTCAGAGCTTTTTTGTTTTAAAGTGTGAACTAAAAAATATCATGTCTCAAAAAATGAAATAGTACCCCCAACACCCAGAACATTTAATGGTCCATCCCTTTTAGTCTGTGGAGGGTTCCCATGGTTACTGACAAATACTGAATTTGGGAAGAGTCTGCGTATTGTTGATGGGTTACAGATTAAGCAAATGTATGTGATTATGAAAACGTTTGCCTTCATTCTCCAGTTATCCATGGGAGAAAAAATCTCTTCCATATTTCTATAGTCACACCTTTCTTATACAAATATATATTTTGAAAATAAATGTGTTTAACTATATGTTAATTGTGAATAAATGCATCACTAGCAATGACAGTGGACCCATCATATCATTCAAGTGAAATGTAGCATTTTGTTTCAGAGCGGCCAAGCAGCACCGAGCCTCGGTTTGTGGAGACCTCCAAGAACGTGACAGTGATGGAGAAGGAGACAGCAGTTCTACCCTGCTCTGTGGAAAATCTTGGAAACAGCAAGGTGGGGAGCTTGCTCATGTCTCGTGATGTCTTCGAACATGAAGGAGCAGGAGTGTTATTATTTGAGATTTCTCATCACATTAAATATATAGCAAAGAGAAATAAAATGTGATCATGCATCATCCTGTGTAAAGTTGCCTCCTCTAACTACAGCAGGATCTGCTTAGCAAGGATTTGAATTCCAACTACATAACTACCCATCACAAACTGCCATATCACAATTAATATATACAATATACCAGCGTTTATAATAACTGCCAGCCCGACCGCCCAGGACAGGTTATTTTCAACACAGACTGCCAGATTCTCACATTCACCTGCCAGACTGTTGGGTTAAAATTTAGACATGTATATGAAGATATTTTGTGCATGGCCAGGTAAGTTTTGGCCAGGGCTGGCAAGTCTTACAGCTAACCAGCTCTGTGGCCTGGCTGAAATTTTTGGGAGTTTCATATCCTGAATATACGCACCTTTATCCAAAAGCAGTGCACCATGCACCTGTTATGAGTTTCACAAAAAATGTGAAACAACAACGGAAAGAACTTAATCATTTCAGGCCTTCCTGTAATATTTATCTGACACAGTGGTGTACATGTTCCACTGATGTATCTAAAATATGTTTTGTATAGGTATCTTAACAGGTTATCAAACACACTGACCAACTTGAAACAATGTATATCAGTTACCGTTTCCTTTTTCCAGGTGATGTGGATCTATGGGAAGGCATACTTGACGCAGGCGAGACGCATCGTGGCCAGAGACGATAGGTTCAGTATTCTGAAGAAAGGTGACAGAAAAGCATGGAACCTCCAGATAGAGAATGTCAAATATAGGGATGCTGGAATCTACCGATGCCGGGTGCATGGCAAACACCCCATCGTCAGAAGCGTGTTCCTCAATGTTAAGGGTAAGTCTCTCAGATCTTTATTTACTGATGTGTGACAAAGTTCCACTCTGGCATATTAATATCTTGGCTCTGGTGGATGGATTTAAAGATGAGATATATTAGAGTCATTTCTGAAAAATGAACCTGTGAAAATATGCCACATGAAACCTAGAAATATTGTTATGAAAATATTTGGAACTACAGGCAACTGTCTGTTTCTCTTTCTTCAACTTACAAGGTTGCAATACGGGAAAGAAAAGTGAATTTTTCAAATGTCAACACCATGACCCGAAACGCTTTTTAACTTTTTAACTGAAAGTCAAGTGGCCTTTGTGTTTGTTTGTCTTTAATTGACATATGGAGCGGAATGTATGAATGATCTTGGTATTCTCAATAATAATGCTCACAGATTTCTTATCCCTTTCTTAGACATGGCAGCCATGACTGTATAACTGTCATTTCTGGCCATTATTCAGCTAATTTTCCTTGTATCATATAATTTGATACAAGTCATATAATTATCAGTGTACAACCCTGTATCTCCATGTACAATGTTTTACTAATGTTACTGCATTTGTGACCCATGAAGATCCGGATTTTAGTTGTGTTTCCGCAACCCATGCTTGCTGTAAGAGGTGACTAAGAGGATCGGGTGGTCAGGCACATGTGTTGACACATGTCATCCTATCCCAATTGCGTAGATCGATGCTCATGCTGTTGATCACTGAATTGTCTGGTCCAGACTTGATTATTTACAGACTGCTGCCATATAGCTGGAATATTGCTGAGTGCGGCGTTAAACAACAGACAAATAAACAGCATTTGTGATGTCTCTAAAACTACAAAGCCTGTGTGGCTTATGTTTGGTATCGGGGCGGTGGGTAGCCTAGTGGTTAAGGCGTTCGCTCGTCACGCCAAAGACCCGGGTTCGATTCCCCACATGGGTACAATGTGTTAAGCCCATTTCTGGTGTCTCCCGCCGTGATATTGCTGGAATATTGCTAAAAGCGGCGTAAAACCAAACTCACTCACTCACTATGTTTGGTATCAAGGTGCTCAGCTATTGTTTTCTTTATTACGCTCAGATCTGATTGTAACATGACCACAAATACTTCTTGCCTAAACTTTGTAATCAAAGGGGCAAGATAAACTATACCTCTCTGTTGATTGATTTTAGAGTGACAATACTTCAGTTTAAGATATAGAGGTATTATGTCAAATTGGTTTCTGTGAATGATTTTACGACTGCTTCACAAGACAGCTCTTTCGTTTCAGCTGATTCACCATCTTCGGGACCGATGTTTGAACAACCGTCTGAGAACTTGACCGTAATAGCCGGAACTACAGCAGTGCTTCCATGTGGAGTGAAGAATCTGGGATCATATCAGGTAACTGACCACTCCACAGCACCTGCCCCTGTAGGGAGTAGAGACGACTTAATTATTGAAGACGATTTGGGGATTCAAATAATTGATCCCAATTGATCCCCTAGTTGTTGTACAAGGTGACTAAATGGTTCCAATGCTCAGGTTATATGGACTGCCTCCGTGGTGTAGTGGTTAGAGCGTCCGCCTGGAGAGCGGAAGGCCGCGGGTTCGATCCCCGACCACGTCATGCCAAAAGATGTTAAAATATGGTACTTGTTGGTCCCTGCCTGGCGTTCGGCATTACTGGGTACAACAAGGACTGGTCGGCTTGGAGTCAGTACAATGTGTCTGAGTGGGGTATTCATGCTTCACTGCGGCATGGTATCTCAGTGGGTTAGCACTATAAAACCAGTTTAAGTCTTGGCTGGTACAAGCAGCCGCACATACACATACATATGCATGCATGTCGTCATATGAGCGAAATATTCTCAAGCACGATGTAAAACTCAATTTCACCTCACCTCACCCTCACCTCACCTCACCTCACCTCACCTCACCTCTTCACCTCAGGTTATATGATATTTGTTGCTTGCATGCATCATACCCAGTGCTTTGGGATGATGTTTATGATATTGATCATTGGTTTGCCTGGTCCGGAATTGACTATTCACAAACCATAATCATATAACTAGAATACTGTGTTTATCAAAAATATAAATTTTAAAAATGAATTGAGATTCCCGAGTGAATTCCTTTTCTATTTAAATTCAGCCTTCCCATTTCTCCATTTTGTAGGGTGATCAAGGTTCACAAAGTATTACATCCTTTATGTATACAAATTGAGAATGGATGTAAATGATATACTTTTATGAGTCCTTTGGATGCAAAAAAGCATAACTGTTTGAATAGTTAAGTTTTTGAAAATTAAATGTTACAGATTACTGACCTTTCTGTTCTGGAAATCTATCACTGAAATCTGTTAATAGTTTTAAGGCTTCTTAGGATGTGCAGAGATATGGCAACAGTAACGTCTTTGAGAGACTTTGAGAAGTTGGAGTACTGAGAAAGGATAAGATATATAGATGAACAACCTCTATTACTATTAGGAGCAACATGTCAGTGGTGATTCTAAAGCTGTTATCAAGCAGTAATGATAACCTGCTTGATAACAGTGTTTGAACCTAGATGGAATCATCACTCCTAATTGTAATAAAGAGGTGGTTCATCCCTATATCTTATCCTCCCAACAACAGTGAAAAATATTTATATCTAGTGAAGTGTTCCATGTGTTGGCAGCCTAAGACCCCTCAGTTCATGCCTTCAACGGGTCTATCTCACAGTCCCTGAACCCCATTATTTTCCCTTCTGTGTAGCCCTCCCTGCAATGCTAAAGCCCTAGATGAAGCAAGTCTAGAATTCCTCAGGTTCAGGATCTCCCATCTTACTGGGGCTCCTTTTCAATTTAAATGGAATTTGTATATTTGTTACTGTCAAAATTATGTATATTCAGAGACTTAGTGTTAGTCTAGCCTTCTAGCACAAGATGAGTTTCTGAGAGTCCACTAGACTGTAGATCCCAAGGAGGTATCTAGTCATTCAGATTAAGCAGTAATGTATTACTAAGATTCCCTTTACTGTGAACTAGATAGCCCCAGGTGGTCTGTGGGAGTTATGCCTGTAATCACTCAGGTGAAGCAGTTTTACAATTTGCGTCACACTTTGCTTCACATTTTGCCAGGTTGTATGGACTGGAGGCAAGGAACAGAAGCTGCTCACATATCGCTCTCGTCGCACCACTAAAGACAAACGGTTCAGGATTGACAAACCCTACCACAAAGACTGGAACCTGCACATTGAGAATGTAAATGTGGACGATGAAGGCTTGTATACTTGTCAGGTCAACACCAACCGTCGTCTCTCTCGCTATGTCTATCTCACTGTTCAATGTAAGTATCTCATTCATTTAGTGAAACTATCCAGTTAACTATCTCACATTTCTGTGAGGTATCTCAGTACTTCTTAGATACATTTTCTTATCTCATAATGCAGAATAAAATATGTTAGTACAGGTCGAAATACCTCGGTTCAGTTAAAGTATTTCATGGTTCAGTGTTCAAAATCTCATGGTTTGTTGTGTGTTAGTATCAATCAAAAAGATGTAAATATATATCAATTCAGTGTAAATATCTCAATTCAGTGTGGCTCCCAAAATATCTCACAATTCAGTGTAATTATCTCACAGTTCAGTGTGAATATCTCACAGTTCAGTGTGATTATCTCACAATTCAGTGTAAATATTTCTAAATACAGAGTAGTTATCTCACAATTCAGTGTAAATATCTCACAATTCAGTGTGATTATCTCAATTCAGTGTAAATATCTCACAATTCAGTGTAATTATCTCACAGTTCAGTGTGAATATCTCACAGTTCAGTGTGATTATCTCACAGTTCAGTGTAAATATTTCTAAATACAGAGTAGTTATCTCACAATTCAGTGTAAATATCTCACAATTCAGTGTGATTATCTCAATTCAGTGTAAATATCTCACAATTCAGTGTAGTTATCTCTCAGTTCAGTGTAAATATTTCTAAATACAGAGTAGTTATCTCACAATTCAGTGTGATTATCTCAAAAATCAGTGTAAATATCTCAATTCAGTGTTAATATCACAAAATTCAGTGTAATTATCTCACAATTCAGCATACAATTTTACAGTGTATAATAAAATTCATTCTGAACATCTTAAAAATGAGTGTTTAAATCTCACAATTCTGAATAAAATACAGTCATCTCTCGCAATAACGCTCTTCGCGATACCGCGGATTTGGTTAAACCGCGGGGTAATCCATGGCTCCCATAAAAAAAGTTGCACACATATTCACGTCATCAAAAATAGCACATCAACGAATCTGCTGTTGAGCTCTGGTTAATCACGTTGTAAACTAGTGAAATTCTGTGCGGATTGCAATTAACAGTGTTTATCGTTTCAGATGCTTAAAACATGCAGGGTTTTTTCAATAATAATAGATGAACAGCGAAACATCGTAATTAACTTTGTCATAAAGACATGTCGATCATCAGCTGAGTACTTACGTTTGCTATGATGCAGCACACCGCGTAATTGAGCGGGTAAACACCGCCATCCGAGAATGTATGATGTCACAAAACTCTCAGTTCAGTGTAAATGTCTAAAAAATCAGTGTACATATTTCACATTCAATGTATACATTACAGAATTCATTAGAACCTTCTCACATTTCAGTGGAAATATCTCACAATTGACACTAAATATCTCACCATTTACTGTAAATATCTCACCATTTACTGTAAATATCTCACAGTTGTTGAGAACAGTCTCTAACTCATCTTACTATGTTCTCCAGCTCCAGCAAGGATCATCGACAGCGAAAACAATGACGTCATCGTCCAGGAAGGCGAGGATGCGGAGCTTGTGTGCAACGTCACCGGTGACCCCCTTCCCAAGGTGACATGGAGGAGAGAGGAATCGGCAGCACTTTGTAAAGGAACAATCTGTAAGTACAGCAATAACCCTCCAGTCTTGACCATATGGGACCAGATGATCAGCAGATCCTGTTCCACAAAATAGTTGTTGGGCTACAATTACCATAAGTTATTGTTAACCCACAGCGGGAATGACAGTCAGAGTTAGCCCATGCTTGTCGTGACGGAGATGACTTCTGACCGTTACAGTCGTAGCACTTGTATAATCCCTATGTGAAATCAGATGGTAGTCGAAGGTCTAGTTCGTTGTCTTGTCCTTTACTTCAGATTTTATGACAAACCAAGCTATTTCATCACATCATACGACCAACAATAGCCTGTTGTGGACCTTTTTTTAAAGCCTGTGTTCTAAATTATAAATAATATTATAATGTTAATATGTGTAAATTCAGAAACTGCTTTCAAATGTGACATGTTCATAATGGACTTGTGTGAACTTGATCTATTCACTATATGCTGAAATAAAGCTGATGAGACGTTAAATATTAACTCACTCACTCACACTTACTGTTGCGGACCTATAATAGAACCACAATTTGGTTCAAATTTACATAAACCCTGGTGGAGAATCCAGAGAGAAAAGGTCCCCAGTAGCCTTCGCTTGTAGTAGGACAGAACCAAATGAAACCTCAGTCACTTTCTGATTTGGATCATTGTTCGGCTAGCATGTTGCTTATAATATCAATCTCGTGCTCGTCTAGTCCAGACTAGATCAGGCTGTGGTGATATTGCTGGCATATTGGTTTGAAACAACTATTGCATATTCCCAGTCAGCCATTACTTGTAAACTTTAAACACAAGTTTCCATGTTTATGCTTATTTCAGTTTCGGGAGAGTTTGGCGAGATCCTGCGTGTACCTAGAGCTGCAGTCAACTGCAGTGGTGGCTATGAGTGTATTGCATATAATGAAATCCCCCCTGCAGTCCGTCTCACCATGATGCTGACAGTCGGAGGTGAGAATCTAACATCACAAGCAGCAACTCAGTAGATGAGACTATGACCAGATATTCAGCCCACCTGAGTAAAAGTCAAGTGACCTCTTGTCTGGGCTCATTAGACTAATGCTTAGATTGAATATGTATAATTGTTATAGAAACAAATAATACCATTTAAATTGAAAAGGAGCCCCAGTGAGAAGGAGATTCAGAACCTGAGGAAGTCTAGACTTGCTTCATTTATGGCTTCAACATTGCAGGAAGGGCTACGCAGTAGGGCAAATAATGTGGTTCATAATGAGACTGCTCATTTGTCCAACTTGTGTCGCTGTAGTGGCACACATATTTTCCTTATCGTAATATTTGATAGTAGAACTTTGTCTCTACTCTCGGACTTTGAACATGTTCTCTCGAAATGTAAACTTCTTCTCTGAATCTACAGTTAACGAAACCCCAATTTGTTTCAGATTTTCTGATCCATCTGATTCAGCGGTGTCCCCCGCTGTGATATTGCTGGAATATTGCTAAAAGCGACATTACACTAAACTCAGTCACTCACTCTTGGCATTAGGGGCATAAAATAAGCACTGCTAAGCTTAGTTGGAAATATTTAACCAAACAATATATGTGTAAACAGGTCTGTAGCCTGAAGTTTTGTTGCAGTGAAGCCTCAGGTCAGGATTATGAGCGAAAGGATATCGCAGATAGCTGGCAAATCGGCCATCTTGGAGTGCCTCATCGACATGAACCCCTTTGAGACAACCACGTGGTACAGGAACGGGTACAAGGTGGAAGTAGACTCGGAGCGCCGATTCAGCCAGGAATTGTTTGATGAAGGAGGTTATTCATATGCCTTGTTGCTGCGTATCGACGATCTTCAGGATGATGACTTTGGCAACTACACGTGTGCAGCATCGAATGCATTTGGATATGATGAGAAGTCCATGAAGTTGTATGGTTTGTATTGCACTGTTTTCTCACATTTTCAGTTCATTTATTGTGGGGGCGGTGGGGTAGCCTAGTGGTTAAAGCGTTCACTCGTCACACCGAAGACCGGGTTTGATTCCCCACATGGATACAATGTGTGAAGCCCATTTCTGGTGTCTGGAATATTGCTAAAGGCAGTGTGAAACTATACTCACTCACTCATTTTGTCAGGAAACCATGACGTCCGATCATTGCCTGGAACTTCAAGATTTACAAACAGACATAATTCTATAACTAGGACTTGTTTGAAAATGTAGATTTTAATTCACTGGGCTCTGAAACTGAATATCCTTTTGTACAATTAACCTTGCATGTTTATGATCTTGGTGTGTTCAAATGATGAAATAGATAATGGTTATATGTATGCAAAAGTCATGTGATAAATTTAAAGTGATATATTTAAGCCATGTAAAGTGTATGTATATATATATATATAAGTTAAGAAATAAATTTACAGTGTATATGTAAGTCATGCAGTAAATTTGAAGTGTACATGTAAGTTAATAAACAATTTTAAAGTGTATATATATATATAAGTTATGAGTGAGTGAGTCAGTTTGGTTTTATGCCGCACTCAGCAATATTCCAGCTATATGGTGGCGGTCTGTATATAATCGAGTCTGGACCAGACAATCCAGTGATCAACAGCATGAGCATCGATCTGCACTATTGGGAACCGATGACATGTGTCAACAAAGTCAGCGAGCCTGACCACCCGATCCCGTTAGTCGCCTCTTACGACAAGCATAGTCGCCTTTTGTGGCAAGCATGGGTTGCTGAAGACCTATTTTACCCCGGTTCTTCACGGGTCATATAAGTTATGAAATAAATGTCCAGTTTATTATAAGGTATTAGATAACTTTATAGTGTATCTTTTAGTTATGAAAGAGCGACAATATGACAAGTAATGAAATAGACAACTGATACCTAAATATTTAAAGTGACACAGACAAAGGGTATGTGTATTAAAAGTCATGAAACCAATCTACTGTATATTATAAAGGTATAAATTGGTTTGGTTATTGTTTAATGCCGCACTCAGGAATATTCCATCTATATGGCGGTGATCTGTAAATAATCAAGTCTGGACCAGACAATCCAGTGATCAACAGTATGAACATCAATCTACGCAATTGGAATATGATGACATTTATCAACCAAGTCAGCGAGCCTGACCACCCAATCCCGTTAGTTCCCCCCCCCCCCCAACACGTTTTGCAGGGGGTATTAAAAAGTGTCCGTCCGTCCGTGCGTCTGTGCACATTTGTCTTTTCCAGAGCAGCTGTACTAGAACTTCAAAACTGTTCACTATTTCTTCACCAAACTTGGCACATAGATAGATCTTGTGGTGCACTGGTGCCTTTTGGTAGTTTTGGAATTCTGCATAAAATATTTTTTGTGTTTCCATGCCAACAAGTTTGGCTTCAACTGAATTTTGTGGTAGTGCTCAACTCAACCCGGATCTTCACGGGTCGTAAAGGCATGAAATAGACAAGGGTAATGTCAGTACCCATGACAGAGACATACTGTGCATGTCTGTTCAAGACATAGATATGCTTACATACATGCTTTATGTTATACAGAGATGCAGCCAACATTGCCACGGATCAGCCAGTCCGTGTCTACTGTGGTAGTAGAGGAGGGCGAGTCAGCCATCTTGCCATGTGCTGTGAAAGATCTGGACTCCAGGACGGTGAGATCTAGTTTGTGGTTATGTCAGCTATTTCTAGATACAATACCTTAATTACAAGCGATGTGATCAGAAGCAACAGAATATCTCGGTGAGGTACTCACAAGAATAATTCACCTTGAATACCAAACTCTATCCATTTAATCTCTGCTGAATATAAGAATCAATTATTGTTTATGACATTAAGCCATAAAAATGTTTATCTGTCAAATATATTTGAATGATATTTTTTATCCAGGTAAGCTGGACAAACAGTGAGGGCGTACTGACCGTTGGCACAGATGTTCTTGATGGTAATGACACAAATCTGAGTGTAGAGCACTCTACCGACGAGCAATGGGATCTGGTATTGGGGGAGGTGATGGAATCCGATGCTGGTGTCTACACCTGCCAGGTTGCCATAGATACGCACAACATCAGTAAACAAGTTACACTGTCAGTAGTAGGTGAGTGAGGGAGTTGAGTTGTATGCTGTTTTTAGTCATATCCTAGCGATATAATAGTTGACACCAGAAATATGTTTTATACGACAGACGTAATATATACATTAAGGTTTGTGGATTCACACATTGTACACATGGGGAATCAAACCTCAGTATCTGGCATGCCTAGAGAACACATGAACCACTGGGCTACCACCAAGCCTATTTTGCCTGCACGATGCACGATGCCATAGAATACATTACTAGGGCAGAGGACATGTAAACAAGTTGCCTCAGTTTAAAGTGATGTGTCACATTTGGATTCAATTACTCGCAAAAAAATTCATCATATTATCAGTGAATGAAATAAGCCAAAAGTCCAGCCAGACATCAGGGCCGGTAACTTCAAAATGTTACCAGCCCAAAATGGATTTAACCAGACCAAATATGGTGAATTTATTCAGATGTATTAAACATCTAAATTTTTACCAGACCATCGGGCTGGCTAGTTGTAAATTTAAACCATCCGTCAGAAATCTAGATCGTCTCAGGTAGTCGGACGGGTCTTATTTCAAACACTGATATTATCAGTTAATTTTACTTCTAGACACCCAGTCATGTCTATTTCTGATAGATATAATATAGAGTAGTTAGACTGATGAAACAAACCAAAATGTTATTTTATGATTATACCTGTGAATGTTTGATCAAATCCACAATTCAAAATATTAAAATATCTGATTTTGATTGATTACAGTGCCTGCCTATATGGTGTCCACTTCGGACAGCATCCGTGTTGAAGAGGGTCAGAATACCATGTTGGAGTGTGTGGCTGGAGGAATACCTACCCCCCAGGTCTTGTGGTCGGTGGGCGAGGGCAACAACTGCAGTCTAATAGGTAACAACAACAATAATATGCTTTATCCACTTCCTGGTCTTCAGTAGCCCATGCTTGTCATAAGAGGCGTCTAACAGGATCGGGTGGTCAGGCTTGCTGACTTGATTGACACATATCATTGTATAATATTTGTGTAGATCAATGCTCATGCTGTTACTCACTGGATTGTCTGGTCCAGACCAGATTGTGTCCAGGTCACTGCCATGTAGCTGGAATATTGCTGAGTGTGGCATTAAGCAAACAAACAAACAATATGGGTTCTCAACTAACTGATACTGATTAACTTTTACCATGCTCGTTAGTCATGAATGATGGGACCCGTGAAGATCCGGGGTAGAATAGGTCTTCAGCAAACCATGTGCTTGCCATAAAAAGGCGACTATCTTGTCGTAAGAGGCGACTAACGGGATCGGTTGGTCGGTTTCGCTGACTTGGTTGACACATGTCATCGGTTCCCAATTGAGCAGATCGATGCTCATGCTGTTGATCACTGGATTGTCTGGTCCAGACTCGATTATTTACAGACCGCCGCCATATAGCTGGAATATTGCTGAGTGCGGCGTAAAACTAAACTCACTCACTCACTCACTAGTCATGAATGAAAATACATTTATATAATCAGTTTTGGGTGAAAAATCAGTTCTCTAAAGACAAAAGTTTGTTAAACAGAATTTGTGACTCATTTTAAACAATATTCTAGCACGACAATGTGTGATACTCGATTCTGATTGGCTGAGAGCTCATCAAAACCATACTTAAATGACAGTTTAAGTACCGCTAATTAAAGTGACCGATTCACCGAACTCGTTGACCCTATTGTTTGTAAACAAACATGTCTGACATCGGAGACTTCTACCTCGGCAGAACGCGTTCGGTTTTTAAATTACATTTAGCGGTCTTAAATCAACGATAAAGGACCGCAAAATTGAAAACAGAGTAGCTTTATCTTCTAAATATATACTAAGGAGTCTGGACACTGGACTTTTGAAATAGTTTGTTATAGCCATTAGCATGTCATATCCACACCCTATAACCACGTTGTACTGTAATGCTTATTCCTGATTATCAAGTGTGGATACTAAAGAAATTGCTTACATTGATCCTGTTTTTATTAGGACATAAAACAAATTCTTTTTCACTTATTACAATGATGCACAAGTAAATGTAATAGTCTGTGTAAAAGTAATGAGTAATTGTGGATAATTAGGCATTGAATCATTTGATGTTTTTGGTGAAGAGGACACGTGACACTTGTATTGGTGAAGTAAGAGCTCATGTCATGCTGAAGAGACTGAATGTGGGTCCTGCATGGTGTATGGCGGCGTATGTCTGAACGAGTGAGTGAGTTTAGTTTTACGCCGCACACAGCAATATTCCAGCTATATGGCAGCAGTCTGTAAATAATCGAGTCTGGACCGGACACTCCAGTGATTAACAGCATGAGCATTGATCTGCGCAATTGGGAACCGATGACATGTGTCAACCAATCCAGCGAGCCTGACCACCCGATCCCGTTAGTCGCCTCTTACGACCAGCATGGATTACTGAAGGTTCCTGGACCTTTACGGGTATTGAACGAGAAGAGACAGTGTTGTCCTCAGATGTTTGTTAACATGTTTGTCCTAATACAGGTGTTGTTTGTCTACAGGTGTGAATCACACAGGACAGTACTTGAATCTGACCAGCGTGAGGCGGGACTGCGATGGAGACTTCTACTGTCAGGCTCGCAATGAATATGGCGAGACGTCTAGGATGAAGATGACGGTCGTTGTTGAATGTAAGCTGGCTGAACAGGATCTTGATTTTAGTGCATGGTATTGAGTGAAAGAAAGAAATGAGAGAGAGAAGGGAGTGAGTGGTGAGAGGGAAGGGAAGATGTTGTTGAGTGTTGGAGTGAGGTAAATAGGAGACAGAGTGGGCTTGACAAAATGTACCAGGGAAATCAAAACTGGGATTCATGAAGGACTTAGGATGGTCTCACAGTTAACATATTATTTTTCTCACAAATACCATGCAATGACTAGACCAATCTCATTGACACAGGGGTAGTGGGGTAGCCTAATGGTTAAAGCATACGCTCGTCTGGCTGAAGACCCGGGTTCAATCTCCCACATGGGTACAATGTGTGAAGCCTATTTCCACAATATTGCAGGAATATTGCCGAAAGCAACATAAAATCATACTTACTCACTCACTGACACCAAAGTTGAAAAGTTAGACTGACTGAGTTTGGTTTTACGCCGCTTTTAGCAATATTCCAGCAACATCACGACGGGGGACACCAGAAATGGGCTTCACACATTGTACCCATGTGGGGATTCGAACCCGGGTCTTCAGCGTGACGAGCCAACGCTTTAACCACTAGGCTACCCCACCGCCCTGAAAAGTTAGATATTGCTGACCCATCAAGTCCTTCCTTCATGCCTTTGATGCCAAGTACAAGCAGGGTAAAAACATGTAAAGTATTAACCATTGTGTAATACATTGAATGAATCACCACCTTTCACTCCCAAGCACAGATTGTATCTAAAAAAGAGGTACTTTACCTGACAAAAATGTTTAAAAAATGTCTTCTTAATATTTCCCTCAGTTCTTCCAGAGGTGACTGTACAGGGAGAGATGGTGGTTCAGGAGATGGGCCAGGAGACAAGGCTGGAGTGTCAGGTTGTCACCAAGCCTCTCGGGGACGTCATGTGGTACAGAGGCAACACGAAGGTCGAGTACAACGCCAAGTACAAGGCTGAGATGCGCAACGAGGAAAAGCTGTTTACACTGACGTTAGACATCCATGACCTGAGAACTGAAGACTTCGGGGAGTACACCTGTCGGGCTGTCAATTCTTTAGGAACTGATGAAGAGTCTTTGACACTCAACAGTGAGTCCATCTTATAGCTAGAGTGTATAGCAGCTCCACAACCTGTTTCAAGTCCTTGACCATTTTTTTTGTGCAGGGAAAAAGTATTAAAAGAAGATACAATGGTCTTGTTGTATGACCTGGCCATAATACCATCATGGTTTGCTCATACTATCAACCACTGGTTTACTTGCCTTTACTAAATAAATTAAAGGCAACTATGACAAAACAATTATGAATTTTTGATCTTTTGAATTAATTTCTTTTTCATGTGGCCATGTGAATTGGTAGGTAATCCTACAGTAGATTTAAGGCTGGACAAAATGGGCAAAAGGATGAAAAATATTTTGGAAAGTTTTAGGTGAGACAGACAAATTGTTAAGCCGGGAGGAAATTACTGTTTTTGTAAACAAACCACCAGGTCATATCGATAAAAATACTGTAATACTTTTATCAGAAATTTTTCATTACTGTTATATACTTTTCATACTGTTAAGTTTCCCCAAAGAAATTCATTGCACATGCTCTCAGCAATGCAAAAATGGCCTTATGTACCAAACAAAATTATTATGTATTATTATGTATTATGCTATACTGCTTTTGTCCTTCAAGTAGTCTGTAGTCACCAGCTGAGAGGCTGAAGGCCACATGACCCCTTATCTATAACTGTATGTGGCAGAAGAATGTAATGTTTTGAACATACATTGGAAGCTGACTTAGGTGCTGAAAGGTCGTGACTAGGGGTTTAATAAGAGACTCGTAAATTCTAACAACATCAACACATTGTTTTCCGCCTAATACACTGAAGTGTGTAAGATGTTCTAATCATTTAAGATGGCTGACGATATATTCAAAACCGTAACTTTTCGAATCTCATCTTACTGCTGTTGTTAGGTCCTGCTGTGGTGCGGTCCGAGTTGTCTTCTCCTGACACATCAGTGGTTGAAGGGACGTCCTTGACCTTGACCTGCGATGTGTTGGGTGTACCAGCACCTGTCGTCTCCTGGTACAAATTGACTGAAAACATGGATGTCAAGCCACTTGAAGCCCCGAGAGAGGATCTGGGTGAGTTTATTATGTGTATGGTAAGAAGCGGTATCTTGAAGTGACTGTCTGGTCCAGACTCAATATTTACATGTATACCTGCAAAATAGCTGTGCGCAGTATTCAACAATATACAAAAGTTTTGGTTTTTTACTGGAACAAAATCTTTAATTTCATGAGATCCAGAGAGACCATTGGGCTACACCACTGACAATGGCAATCTTTTGAAGAATGATAAATTCATTTTCAGGGGCTCACCTTATACGGGGTCGTCGGTTTAGAGACAGCAATGTATGGTATATACAGACCACTGTTATAATGCTGAAATGCTGCTGAGTGTGGCATTCAATGACAAACATACTTACACATTATCTGGATCTATGCTGGTGGCCACGGACTGAGAGACCAGTTCATTACCCTCTTAAGAATATATTCCGATGTATATTTCTTTAGGGTTGAATTACTTCACCAAAGGCTTCATCTTGTTCTGCCATATTTGTAATTGTATGAATTTGATTATTATTTATTATAAGGTAAAGCTACCCATACTTGTATACCCAGTCATGTGCTGCTCCTTAGCATGAGGTGGTCCTTATCAAGGAGGAAGTCTTCCTCATCCTTATGTTCTGATGTGTTTCTGTGACAGTGTCAGAAGGCCAGGAGCTTGTGTTCCCATCAGTGTCCAAGATGGACAAGGGAGTCTACAAGTGTGTGGCCACAAACGGCTTTGAGTCAATGGTCAGTCCCAACTCACACCTCATCTCTGTGACAGTTGAATGTAAGTATACATCTAGCCAGCTGACGTTTTGTAATGTTTCACAGCATATCGTCCCGTTTGCTGCATCAACAAGATTTTCAGCTCCTGAATATTTAATCCAGTTCCAAAAGGACTCAAAGTACCTGATATAGGCACAAGGAGTGAGAGAGTGAGTTATTATTTAACATCACATCGGCAATATTTCAGCCATATCGTGACGAGAACACATTTCACATTGAAATGGAACAGATGTATACCATAAAAACCTGTCGACGAAGGACAGTAAAACAACTAGAATATCACAATTACAAGTAAAACTAGTGTGGAAAATTAAAACTAACAGCACTATTTGGACAATACATTTATAGGCACAAGGAAAATAAATATAAATCATAACAATTTAAATATCATGATTAAAAACTTCTGACATATTTTGCTACTAGACCCTCCAACCGTCACCCTTGTTGATGATATGGACGAAGATGATGAGGATGAAGATGATGAAGGGAAGGTTCTCAAGTGTCAGATAACTTCCTTCCCACAAGGCATTGCAATGTGGATGGAAAATGGTATTGAGATAAAGAATGATAACAACCACCACATTGACATCAACTACATCTGGCAACAGCACCATTGAACTGCGTCTCCACATCAAGAAGGTTGGCAGCAAAGCATCCTACTACTACACCTGTGTCGCCACCAACCCACATGGAGATGATCGAAAAGATGTCATGGTCGAAGGTACGTGGAAACGTATTCAAGAAATTTATCTTGAGATTAAGGTTGTGAATGTGCAAAATACACAATGCATGAAAGTTGAAATGAAAGTCAGTTTAATAGAAGATTGATGCATTGTGGAATCTGTTTATTCAGGTCCGTCGGATTTGGATTCCATCATGAGTTGTCAGTGGATTAAGGGATTGTTAAAATCCTATGGCATGCATATCATGTTTGGTGTTGTTAGTCTCCTGAACAAACTGTTGCAACATTAAAATAATTATTAGATAAGCCTTCTGATGAATAGTTTAGAAACTGTGAAAATGATCCAGTGTTAATAGTTTTTGGATGTACCAGTAATGTAACCATCTCCTTCTGAAATGTCTCTAAACTGGATGTAGTGGTGGTAGTTGTAGTAGCCGTAGTAGTTATGGTTGTAGTATAAGCAGTAGTTGTAGTATAGTCCGTTTGGCTCAAAATCGGACTGATGAATTGCAATCTCACTCGAAAGCAACTAAACATAGAATACTCAATGAAACACTGATCATGATCAAAACATCAGACCGACTCTGTGATTGTTTTGCAGAATTTATGTCCTAAATATAAAAAAGTTGTTTAACAAACTATCATTTTGACACAGTTCTCTATTTGTTACGAGGGAGGACTGCAAAGAGAGGAACAGCCAGCACAGTGCAGACAAAGTCATTGATTCATTAACCTGTGCTGTGCCGTCTCCATTCTTTCCCCCACACCCGGCTGTTCCTCTCTTTGCACCCCTCACTCGTAACAAATAGTGAACTGTGTCATAGTTTAATGATAGTTTGTTAAACAACTTTTTAATTTTTAGGACCAAATTTTGCACAAAAATCACAGAGTTGGTCTGATGTTTTGATTATGATCTGTGTTTCATTGAGTATTATATGTTTAGTAGTTTTCGGGTTAGATTGCAATTCATCGGTCCGATTTTGAGCCAAACGGACTATAGTAGTAGTAGAAGTAGTAGTAGTGGTAGAAGTAATTATAGTAGTACTAGTCATCGAAGTAGTGGTGGTGGTAGTAGTAGTAGCTGCAGTAATAAAAGAAGTTGTGTGAGTAGTAGTGCCAGGCTGTTACTTTCAATATCAACCAATCGTGTGAGTTAATCTGTTACCAAAACATGAAAACTTATACGGTAGAAGTCGAAATTGTAAACATTTTAAAGAAATTGGGTCCCAAACACAGAAGCATATAAGAAATGCCAGATTGTCTCACACCAATATATCTGATTTGTATTACAGGTAGAGCTGATGACATGCCAGATTTGGACACCGTAACAGAAGCAGGTTTCACTGTAGATGAAACTACAATCCCCTTCGGCAGCAGTGCCAGTGGCGGACATAGGAAGAAGTCCAAGAAGGACAAGGATGTCGGTCATTCTGATGGCGGCTCAAAGAGACAAAAGAACAAGAAACATAAGGACAGGAAGGGAAAGAAACACAGGAAGGAGAAGCCACGATACAACGAAGATAAGGTCCACACAGTGTACGGAGCTGATACGGATATGGAAGTGAAGAACGTCGATGACAATAATAACGTCGATATTGATACGGATGAGAATCGTGTAGAAACCCCATACATCACTGGCAACGCGGATGAGAGCAGATCAATACCTGCCAAGAAAGACACTGAAGGCAGTAGTTCCGTGGTAGTACCATCAACCCTCGTGTGTCTTGTTTTACTAATGATAGGGCAATTAATACGGTAAATGTTTTCACTTTTAAATATTTAGTCCACTGGCAAAAAAAATGGTAATTGACAATAAATAATAGTCATTGTTAATTCTAAGAGTAAAGGCTTTTGAAACTATTTGAACTCTTTGGACAATTGGTTTTCTTTAATATGAATATTTCCTATAATTTTTAAAACATGTGCTTGGAAGATACTCTTGACAAGGGTAGATCTGGAAAAAATGTTAATGATGGATTTTCCCATGTCTTTCATTATTTTGTGAATACTGATTATTTTTCTGTTAGAATATTGTTTTTTGTCCCCTAATACAACAGGATCACCTAAATGAATTTCATTTATCCATAAAGTGGATGTCTTCATTAATCAATCATGTTCCCTAGAGCTCAATGTTCATCTGGTCAGTCCAGTGTACAGCATTACTGGGAGTGAATTTAGTATTGCAGGTTTAGCATTATTTATGGTAGCTTGGATGTCAATGGATCCAGGATTACATTGCTATTGAGACACCAATGGCAACATCCACTTCTCACATCCATTCAAAATCTATATAGTTCTTCCAATCTGTTGTCTGTCTGTCATCTGATGTTCATCAAAGGATGTTCATTGGAGAACACTCTACAAATGTTCATCAGAAGATGTTTTCTCTGAAGATGTTCATCAGAGGATATTCTTCAAAGATGTTTATCAGGGGATATTCTTCTGAAGATGTTTTTCTGAAGATGTTCATCAGAGGATGTTCTTCAAAGATGTTTATCAGGGGATATTCTTCTGAAGAGGATCTGCTGAAGTTGTTCTTCAGGGAATGTTCTTCTGAAGATCTTCATCTGAGGATGTTCTTCTGAGGATATTTTCAGAGATGTTCAGATCAGAGGGTGTTCATCAGGGGATGTATATTAGAGGATGTTCATCAGAGAATGTTCTTCAAAGATTTTCATCAGGGGATGTTCATCAGAGCATGTTCATCACAGACTTTTCTTCAAAGATGTTCATTAGGGGCTGTTCATGGTGTTTTAGTTTGATACACCTGGGATTTACTTCACAAAGATTTCATTGTTTTGGTTGTGATTTCATCCACTTTAACTGTTTTCAACCATGACATGATGACATCTTTGGGAAGCCTTCCTCACATGTAGCAGATTAAATCCTACTTATCATTGAAATACCTTTCTATGATATGCAATTGTTTCCATCCAGCACGCAATATATGATTGCATGTAAATGAGTAGACATTTTACACGACTAGTTGACATGTTATATGTGTTGTATTCATATAAATGGCAACATCACAACTTATTCCACAATTTACTTTTAATTTGGTTTATTCACAAAAACTGCTTGAACCATCCTATTTGGCTATTATGTAATGGTGCTATACTTTGTAAGGTTTTCTTGGTGTTCATTACATAATTTACAGGGATATTTTCAAACACATATGTGGTCAAATGTATGTGATTGTATCATTTCTGAAAAAAGTCAATATGGTGTATAGAAATGGTATAAAGAAAGCTTCTTGAAGTGTTTATTTGAATTATTCTAATAAGATGCAGCCTTTTGGCTGAAGGTTGACATATCTGTCGGTCAAGTAATACAGAAATGTGACATGGCGTTACAGTGGCTTTCAGTATTATATCAGTCATTTTGATATATTGCTCAATGACATATTGTCATGACATAAGAAACGGAAATACCTTTTGGTTACATGTTAATCTGGAACCAAAACAAGTATAACCAAAAAATTGTAAATGTTATCAGAACATGTACGTGACTGTGAACTACTACACCTGTGTCAGATACAACACCGTCATATTGATATTTCTTGTGTATTTCATTTTAGTCACCATCAAACATGTTTGTCAATCGGCTTGTGTATGGAAGTTTGTAATGGCTCTTCGTGCCTGTAGATTTCGTCCCTGTCATTTCAGTTAAAACCATTTAACCCTTTTTAGCTATAAGCACCTTACTTGTGGGTTTTGCCAAAATTGTAACCATATAAGATGCTTTGACTTAACTTCCACAGAATGTTGATCTGAAATTCTCTTCAAAGCAGCATTAAGCCGACTCACTCACTGACTCTTCCACTGAAACAGAGTCAGATGAGTAAGTCAGCATCAGTGGTAAAACTGTGTCATATAGCTTCCATTGTTGTGATCATACTGTCGTTGTTGTGATCGTGCTGTTCTTGCCGGCTCATGATATCAATGTATCATCGTGTAAAATTTGCATCATCTGCCATCAAAGACATGCGAGTGGAATGGCCTACCACCCACATCTGCATGTGCTTGTATGCACAGTATCAGGTGTCATCCATATCTGCAGGTGCTTGAGTTGACCGTATCAGATGTCACCCACATCTGCAGGTGCTTGAGTTGACTGTATCGGATGTCATCCATATCTGCAGGTGCTTGAGTAGACAGTATCAGATGTCACCAATATCTGCAGGTGCTTGAGTAGACAGTATCAGATGTCATCCACATCTGCAGGTGCTTGAGTAGGCAGTAACAGATGTCACCTACATCTGCAGGTGCTTGAGTAGACAGTATCAGATGTCACTTACATCTGCAGGTGCTTGAGTAGACAGTATCAGATGTCACCCACATCTGCAGGTGCTTGAGTAGACAGTATCAGATGTCACCCACATCTGCAGGTGCTGGAATAGACAGTATCAGGTGTCACCCACATCTGCAGGTGCTGGAGTAGGCAGTATTAGATGTCACCCACATCTGCAGGTGCTTGAGTAGACAGTATCAGATGTCACCCACATCTGCAGGTGCTGGAGTAGACAGTATCAGATGTCACCCACATCTGCAGGTGCTGGAATAGACAGTATCAGGTGTCACCCACATCTGCAGGTGCTGGAGTAGACAGTATCAGGTGTCACCCACAGTCCGATGTGCCTGTATATAACACAAGTATTAGATCCAAACTCAACTGATGATGACAAATAGCACTGAAATGCTGTAAAATCCCAAGTTCATGGCAGATGTCAATGGTGTGTCATATTCACTGGCAGCCTTGATGTTTTGTACTTTCCTGTACTCATATTTTACCCTTTACCATACGTTACATGTAGTGTTGAAGTTCCAGACCCTTTAACATCTGTCTGTATTTTGTACACTGTAATATAGTAAGTCATATGCATCATGGCACATACTCATACTGTAAGAACATAATATGTGTCATGATGCATATTAGTTGTAAGAATGTAAGCTTAGTATGTGTGTCATGACACATATTGACATTGTAAGAAATTATATGTGTCATGGTTCACATTGACATTGTAAGCTTAGCATATGTAACTTTGAATGGCATTTAAAAGTGGCATACATAAAGGGGTGAAATTTGTGGATGTTAGCAGCTTCTGTATTTGGAGGAACATGACATTTTGGGGTATGTGCTTACTCTTTCATCAGGCTATGTGTCTTTATACAAACTGACGTTGGAAGCAGCATATGTGTGTCATGATCAGTGTTAACACTTTAAGAAACTGATATGTATTTCAATGCATATTACTAACATTGTAAGCATAATTTCTTGTGTCTTGACACTTATTGACATTGTAACAAAGTATATGTCTTGACACATATTGACATTACAAGTAAAGGATATGTCTTGACACATATTGACATTACAAGTAAGGGATATGTCTTGACACATATTGACATTGTAAGCAAAGTATGTCTTGATACATATTGACATTGTAAGCAAAGTATGTCTTGACACATATTGACATTGTAAGCAAAGGATACGTCTTGACACATATTAACATTACAAGCAAAGTATATGTCTTGACACATGTGTCTTGACACATATTGACATTGTAAGAAAGGTATATGTCTTGACACATATTGACATTGTAAGCAAAGGATATGTCTTGACACATATTGACATTACAAGCAAAGGATATGTCTTGACACATATTGACATTACAAGCAAAGTATATGTCTTGACACATATTGACATTGTAAGAAAAGTATATGTCTTGACACATATTGACCTTTTAAGCAAAGGATATGTCTTGACACATATTGACATTGTAAGCAAAGGATATGTCTTGACACATTGACATTACAAGCAAAGGATATGTCTTGACACATATTGACATTGTAAGAAAAGTATATGTCTTGACACATATTGACATTGTAAGCAAAGTATATGTCTTGACACATATTGACATTGACAAGCAAAGTATATGTCTTGACACATTATTGACATTGTAAGCAAAGGATGTCTTGACACATATTGACATTATAAGAAAATGTATATGTCTTGACACATATTGACATTATAAGAAATGTATGGCTTGACACATATTGACATTGTAAGAAAAGTATATGTCTTGGCACATGATATGTATCATGATGCATATATATATATGCATAATAATCTAACATGGTACATGGAAACAAAGGGTATTTTGTATCTTGGTACATATTAACATATGCATAATATTGTATACCTTGTCTACATTGAATACCTTGTAGTGTGAGAGCATTGTAAACCTTTGTACACTGTATCACTGGATGAGGTTTCAGACAGTAGCAAGACTCTAACACTGATGGTTACTTGGTTAGAGATTACGCTGTTAACATTGTGCCATTACGAACTGAAAAACATCCAGGCTATATACATGTTAACTTTAAAGTTGTCTTGCTACCTTTGTTCCTTGTTAACAGCTTGTTAACAGTAATGGTTCCTCTTGCTTTTTAACATGAAATGCTATTACAGCTTGTTAACAGGAATGGTTACCACCAGCTGGGTGATACGGATCATTCTTCCACATCGTTAACATGGATGGTTCTTCCATATCGTTAACATGGATGGATTCCACCAGCTTGATAACATGGAGTAACAACAAACATTGTTCCCCCAATTCTGCAGCGCAAGTCACAATTCTAGTCATCTTTAGAGGAACGGAACTGCATAAGATACAGAAGCATAAGAGTGATGAATTTGTTAACACATGTTGCAATCTTTAATGTAAACATATTTTCATCATGAAATGTTTGAGAAACGACTACTACAATCAGGCTCCAGGTGATAACAAAGCAAGACAATATACTCATTCAGGTAATAATAGTGCCCTTAATGTCTCACACTAACAGTATATCTGTGTCCCTGTCACAGGGACTGTAGGTGTGTTAATGTCCTATGTTTCTGTTGTGTAGGTGTGAATGAGGATACTGTTTATTTAATGATTGTCTGAGGAGCCACAATGTCTGTTTAATGATACAAACCAACTGATTAAAACAAGTTTGAAAATCAAATGTCGGTTTGTTTTTATTCTTTATATAGCACACATATCCTCACAACTAGTACACGCTCAAGGTGCTGAAGTGTTCCCTTCATCAACAGATGCCTCTTTTCTGGCATTGTTTTATCCAACTCAACTTCCTGGGGAATATTCAGCTCATGCAGCCTGTTAAGTGCAGTGGTTATCCTCATCCTCACAAGGCATTTGCAGCTGGGTGAACTGGGACACATAGTCACAGTATTTTGTCCAATGATGCTGCACATTACTATACCCGCAACTAGGTGTCTGCAACTAGGTGTCCACCATCTGGTCACCTACCATCAGATGAGTGGGTTCTTTTTAGGGCTGCGCAATATAACCGGTGCAGACATGAAAACGATATGTACTGCGATACGCTGATTGAAAACCGGTATTTTGACATGCATTCAAAAACACCTCGTAACACTCGGAAATCTTCAGATATTTCTGTTTTATAAATTGTTCCTTTCCTTTTTTTATTTGTGCCAAATATTAGTTACATTTTTATTTTGTCATGATTAAAAGTTTTTATTAAAGCTTAATCAAGCATGGTGATTTTGTTGTGTTTTTGCTTTATAAATCAAGCATTAACTCGAATATAAGTAATTTTTTGTTAAAAAAGAACTTCTTGCAATATATTGCAATACATATCGCAATATATGCTTTCGGATCGCAATATATTGCAATATGAAAATTCTCTGCAATACCCAGCCCTAGTTCTTTTAAGTGCACAGGGTTGTGTACTGCACACTAGGGTTGTGGCGTAATGTTAGCTCTAAGGTTTTTACACCCAGTCACAAGTGGGGATTGATCCAGGTTCCTTTCGCTTACTAACGCAGTGCCTTGCCCCACAGCTCGTCTAGCTTACAAAGTTTGTGTCTTTGTATTGTTCCTATAGGACTGAACAGCTTTGACGAGATGTGCAACTTTTTAGTATGACTTGGGATCAAGTCTTGATATGGCCACAACAACCTAAGTATTTGTTCCTGTTGGAACAAATTATGAAACATATATCAAAACAGTTTCAACAGCATTGATGTGTCCAAGAACAGGTATTACATTTGTATCATTAAGTTCAGGAGTATCTCCTTTGGAACATTTATCATGATAGCAAGACTGAGAACCAAATAAAATCTGAAGACAGCAATATGGGGATGGGATTTATGATGCTTTAAGCAATATTCCAGCAAAATCACAGTGTGGGAGAACAGGAATGGGCTTCACACATTGTACCCAAGTGGGGAATCGAACATTCAGCAGGATGAGGAAATGCTTTACCCACTAGGCTACCCCAGAGGAATATCGATTTGTATTGATTTGACATGAGAACATATAAAAGGTATTCAGATTCAGTGTTAGTAATTCTACATTTGTCGCTTTGGGAAAACAAACGCTGATGAATAAATAATCAATGTCTTGTGGTGTGGTTAAATAGTGTCTGTACTTGCTAGTGAGTAGAACACAGGAACATCTACAGTAGATTTTAACATCTTAAATTCAATCTTTAACACACCTGTCAAAAGTGAGAAACTCATTGATAAATACCTTCTTTGGAAATTTGGAAAATGTCAACACCCACATCTATATTGATATCATAACTTGAAACATAATGAAACAAATCCATCCACAATCCTCTTCCAAATTCAGTTTATTTTAATGACAAGGACAAGTACCAACCTCCGTCAAAAAGGAAATACTGGCATCCTAGGGAAAGTGAAATTGGTTGCATTAATGCAATTAAAATTCTGGTATTACATTTTCATCCTGGAACTATTTGTTAAAACACCAATTAAGGGACCATTTATAATTTATTGGGCTGGGGGGTGGGCGTTGTGATGATGATTTTTATGGAGAACCATGCAGAATGTGAATGACCCCCCCTAAAATTTATGCACAAAATACTAGTAAGTGACCCCCCTGCATGTCATGTACAAAATCAATTACCCCCCTTCCCTTCCCATAATTTCTAAGCATAATTTTAAACATATTTTAATGTACAAAATTGCTGAACCCCATCCCCCAGCTCCCCAGAACAAAATGGGTGACCCCCTTAAAATCATCATCCCCCACCCCAGACATAAATTATGAACGGTCCCTAAGGCCAAAACAAATAAATTGTTTGGCTTGAATCATTGCCATATATTTTTCTACGATTTCTAAGCCACAAATCCAAACATTTTTTCAGAATGGAAAGGATACCTTTTACCAAAAGATTACTCTCTGAATAATCTCTCACAATAAGTTGTTAAATTAAGTGAATTTTATGAATTTGTTACATCACGTTTTGATATTTGTGATGTACAGTTGTTGAGTATTTATCAATGTGTTTCTCACGTTAGACCCAAATACATAAGAACAAATGATTAATTTGTTATAGTCAAGTCTTGCTTTTCTCCATTCAATATTGTGAGACTTGTATGGTCACTGGTCGTTTTCGCGTCTGCAACAGTGCAGGGCTGTGCAGAGTTGCCTCCCTTGGACAGGCCCAAAACCAACAATCGTGGATGTAATCTCACGCCATTGGGTGTCACAAAAATGGTAAAATGCCTGAAACCTTCACCACTTTGGACTTTCCTGTCATATCAGAATGACAGTCCCTGATATAACTGGAATACTGTTCAAATGGTATTTATCCCATGTCACTCACTACCTCAATGTAAGGTTTAAGTGTTTTATACACTATGAGCAATCTGATATTAGAAAACATTTCTACAACTAAACTTTTGAACATTGATGAACATTCTTATCAGGCCACAATCTTGCATGTTCTAAAAGTTTATTATAACTTAACAAGTCGGAGTGAGTGGTGTAGTTACAAAATGACCACATGAAAATCTATTTTACACACTGTGTGCACATGACATTTGTATATGAAAAGTATCATATCTGTGGTAGTTAGGGGTATATGAAATTGGTATCTGCGAATACCTGGTTAAAATGTAAAATATTGAAAATATTGGAAAACTGTCAGAAATGTGAAGAATCCAAAATACGCCATATTAGAAACCGTATTTATTTCGATATATTTATATTGATAACATTTCCTGAAATATGATGAACAGGCGCTTCACATCATACCAACTATATTAGTGTCTATTTCATGAAAATGGTATTGATCAACAGAACCTAAGCTCATTGTAAAAGTGTGGGTGGAAAATATAATTTTGAATATAATTTCTTTTAATTCGGTCATTGATATCTTAACGTATTGCTTATGAATAAGGAATATCAACCTAAAATACATCTTATGTGAATAGAAAAAATATCAGAGCTATTTTTACAAACACCACACAACGAAAAATATAAAAATAATAATGTATTGAAAATGCATGTGATTAATTCATGTTATCAAAAGCGTATTGATATCAACAAATAATCGTCACTATGCACTTATCGCATTTTGGTTATGTTGCCACAATGATAGAAGCATGCATAAAATGAATAGGTTCCAGTTCGTCTGTGAACAAGGCGGTCATGGTATGGCATCAGCAGCTATTACGGTCATTCAGCGTTGAGTCATGTTTCCTGTTTTTGTTTAGCTCTGGAAGTGCCTTTCTGGTGACGGACTTATTTTTAAAATTGACACTAATGCAGTCAGAAATATTCAAATTGATGTTGTTTAGTAAGTGTTCATTTTGGTTACATCAATTTGGTGTGCGTCTGAATCATAAATTAGAATGATGGTCCTTAGTGTTTGCTGATGTGTTCAGTAAACGTGCAATTTCTTCGTGACATAAGTATTATTATTTTACCATCATATTATTTTTATGCAATCCAAATATGTACGTTGTATGACGTTTCAATACAAGTGAATTTTATTTGTATTTTCCGCATTAAGTATATCAATGTCAATATTCTTAACAACTAATTATTAGGTTTTCCTCTCGAAATGAAGAAGCTGGTCTATTATTAATTATTTGATCCTGAAAAAATTATACACTAAAACGAAAGTTAACAGATATCATTTGGTTGATGTAATTATACCTATTTACCCTTAACACGCACTTGGACTGTGTCGAACGAAAGCTTACATCAGTGGACAGATGGCCCTCTCAGATCTTTGAGTTCATCAGCTTAGCAGGGAGGACATTTTACGGGGTGTCAGTGTATAATTATGTAAGGCCACATTCTCGCAAACACGCACGTCACACGTACAGAGATGAACACACGTCTTACATGTGTGTCGACACATACGAGATGATCTCGCTACTGTAGGTGAACATAGAGGTCGCTATAATTTTTTAAAACTACAAATTGTCAAGAGCGTGTAGGTTATATCGGAACGCTCTCTCACACAAAGAATAACATGCGACCCATCTACCAACCCAAACGCCATCCCAAAGATCACGCCGACATCTCTCCCCCTCTCTCTCTCTCTCTCTCTCTCTCTCTCTCTCTCTCTCTCTCTCTCTCTCTCTCTCTCTCTCTGTTAAACGTGCCTCGCATTGCTACGCAAGACACTGTCTATGCTACTGCAAAATTAATACAGCTGTTTACGAGATTGGTAAAGAATAAAATCGCCGCAAAACAATTATATTCCTGAGTTCTTTGAGACACAATCGTGTTAAGGAATACAACTCCCTCGACCACTGAGAAAAAATATCACGACTTATGACTCAAATTAATACCTTGAAAATCCCCATTTTTTTTGTCTTTCGATCACAAAATTATCTCGGATTTCGTTCCAAACAAAATAATGTTTGCCGTCAAATATGAGCAGTTAAATATTATGTTTCATGTTCTGTTCTCAAAATGTGGGTTTTCTTTTCATGTATTTTATTTCAAAGTAAATTTAACTCCTACACACAAAGTGACCTCATTTGACAACGCCCCAAGCGAAATACGAAGACACTAAGGTCAAGCTGACCAGGTTCAACAGCAAATCTGACATTACGAATGGGATTATATGATCAATAATTGGATACTGCTGTGAAAACGAAATTTGAGTTTATAAACCCGTTACTTAAAGAGCTTACATTTAAAAACAATGAGGAAAATATGTAAAGTGGAGCACTATCAGTGACGAATGAAAAAAATGAAAATAAACAGGTTTTATATTAATTGAAATTGGAAAACTGCACGTAAACACAAGATACAACCAAATCTCTCACTATACAGAAAACTCAATATTTACCCATCGGTGTATGGGCTAGCTACAGTATCGTTCACTGAGTGCTGCTGAGAATGGGTCGATATGTAAGTACTGGATTACCTATACAATGACTGGCAGACTATCACATTCCATGAGCGTCAATCACACAACGCCTAGGTGGACGCGAGTTGTCACACGGGCACAAAGTAGCGCAGGTAACATGTGCGCTGGATGACTTGAAAATTAACATTGATCTCTAGAAAATATGGGGATTCTCCACAAATGGATGATTCATCCAAACACTTGAGTTAGAGATACGCTTAATGTGTGTACCAAATGATGATATATTTGTACGAATCATGAATCATTTAACGACAAAATGGACTTATATATATATATTTCAACCCGAAAATAAACAACTTCCAATTAATTTTGAAAAATTGTCAAAACTTCAAATAAATTAAACTTCTCTTAAACACCATCTCATTGCACGAATATATTTGACTAAAATAATTTGAATTGCTATACAGACGTTTTATGCATGAACAAGAACATTTTGACCAGATAAATTCTGTTGCATAAGTCATGATATAAGCCGCTACGGAGTTTGAAACAAGTTGCATCCCACTGAATATGAAAATGATTTTTCTCGTTAACCCAAAGGTCAGTTTTGTGCAAGCTACAGAAACTGAATGAGACCATTTCGTGCTGGATCGTAATAAAACCTATGTACATACGTCTCTCTGTGATATTAGTACTATCCCTTAAGAGAATATGGGAAGATAATGTATGGTCATTTCAACATTAATCGCTAATTGTTGACGTAAGGAATTGATTAATATTCTTCAACACGCAAGAAGAAATATATACTTGTTTTAGTGATCGTAGTTCGCGTACAGAATACAGAATTTGAAACAAAAATACGACATAATTAAACAAATAGTAAAATTTTCTCTTTTAGGTAATATTCAAGCGGAAATTAGATATCAGAGAGTTGAAGCATTGATTATGATTGTACACATTACCAAACACTACGCTATTATAATTATAGAGCTGGGAGAATATGATTCGATTACGAATGCCTGGTGCGTGATGCAGGGATATTTCTCTAGGTCCCCTAGGGCGGTGATTTGATGAGGGGACTGGGAAATCCAAATCGTAATCACTGAAGAATATATATTACCCAAGCGGAAACTAGGTGACAGCATCTTAAACACTTCCAACAAAGAAAGATTAAAAAACTAATTTATATACATGTCATATTCTGTGTACAATAAATCACATTCCGTGACCGAGGAGCATAGCTTACACCTACGGGATAACACGCGAGATTCGTCACTAAAACGAAGGCAAAGCTGGACAGACAAATTAGTCATGAAATTAAATACATAATAGCAAGTAGACTCACGCGTATTCTCTGTAGATATATATTTTTTTATATTAACAAATAAACCCTTTTAAATTGAAAAGGAGCCCCTAGAAGACTAGAGATTCAGAACCTGAGGAAATCTAGACTTGCTTCATTTACAGCTTCAGGGCCCCGTTTCACGAAGCTCTCGTAAGCCTAAGTTCTCGTAACTTTTCTCGTAGCGTCGTACCTCCTATGTTACAGTATAGGAGGTATGAATGCTACGAGGAAAGTTACGAGATCTTAGGCTTACGAGAGCTTTGTGAAACGGGGCCCAGCATTACAGGGACGGTTAGGCAGTGGGGAAAATAATGTGGTTCAGGGACTGTGAGACAGACTAAATAGCAAGCTGAATACGCGTTTGTCAATTTGATGCGTACCTACATACATGTGACCTTGACTCACATACTTACGTTGGTGTGTGGTGAGTATTTGTGTGTAATTCGATATACCCCTCTACGTCACCTGCCTGCCACATCCATGTGCATTGCGGTTTACAAACAGGATGTCAATATCGTGACTTAACGTTGACTTAAGCATGCATGTCAACACCTTTGGTGACGTACATAAGCAAAGACATACTTCCTGTGATTTATCTGTCGGTTTTATAAGACATATTTCAAAGATTACAGCATGATAATGATCTGATAGTGATAGTATTTGTTATAACAGTCTACCCTCGCTCACTCGAGTGAGTGAGTGAGTGAGTATGATTTTACGCCGCTTTTAGCAATATTCCAGCAATATCACGGTGGTGGACACCAGAAAGGAGCTTCACGCATTGTATCCATGTGGGGATTCGAACCCGGGTCTTCCATTAGGCTATCCACCGCTCCCGTTCACTCAGAGTCAACAGGGCCGTCGAATGTGCGTCGAGTTAAATGTATTTCGAGATAAGCAGAGTGCTGATAGTAGACCACAATGATTCCCATATTTTCGCATATTTCAGTTTTCGGCGCTGCTAGCAGCATGTAACAGCATGATCTCCAAAAAGCTACTCGCAAGATAGATATTTCGGAGGATAACTGTTTAGGGCGTCTGACTGCCCGTTGGGGCGATTCGTTATTACGGGCATTAGTCAATCCAGACAGTTCAAGCTGTAACGGGGAGGTGGGGTAGCCTAGTGGTGAAAGCGTTCGCTCTTCACGCCAAAGACCCGGATTCGATTCCCCACATGGGTACAGTGTGTGAAGCCCATTTCTGGTGCCCCCTGCCGTGATATTGCTGGAATATTGCTAAAAGCGGCGTAAAACTAAACTCACTCACTCAAGTTGTAACGTCTTGTCCGGATTACCAAGGTTTCACTATATACACATAGATAATAGTTAGTAATTGCATTAATAACTTGACTCACCACAGAAACATGAGATCATATACTTTGTACACCACGCAATGTCGGATCAAATGAAAGACAAGCACACGGAGACATTTCATTTCAATTTGTCATACCAAGCTATGACCTGTACGCCACTGACAAGGTCAGGGTGACCCACACCGCTGGAGATTATAACAAATAGCACGGGTAGTAGAATATCGATCTGTTTTGCATTCCATCGGCACTTACTCACACCTGGATTTACTGTGCACGGAGCGAGCCGAATCAAACAAAGCTGAGTTCATTGTGTTGGGTGTATACATCAGGCAGTAAGTATTCCGACCACACAGTCATACACACGTTTTATATAAACACATACCTGTCAACAAAGGAAGAAACTGTTGAGAAATTATAACATATTCTGACAGCCATGTACACGTTTTATATATAAAAAATCATACCTGCCAACAAAGGAAGAAAATCGTGGAGTTATTATAACATATTATAACAATCATGTACACGTTTTATATCTAAAAAAACATACCTGTCAACAAAGGAAGAAAATCGTGGAGTTATTATAACATATTATAACAATCATGTACACGTTATATATATAAATAAACATACCTGTCAACAAAGGAAGAAAATACTTGAGTAATTATAACATATTCTAACGTATTTAATATACATGAATTTATGGACTAGTCAAATATCTGTCGTTAGATGACATTAGTTACGAAATTATCACAGATTTCATCTTTACAGGTTTACGGATGGACGGGGTCAGTTAATAATTTTCCTATACTTCCACCTCGGATGAACTGCTTTTCAATGGTTGGTAAATGTATAGCGACAAAGGTGACAGTTACGAATAGACGGGGTCAGTTAATAATTTGGCTGTGTTTCGACCCCGGGATGAACTGCTGTTCAATGGTTGGTAAATGTATAGCGACAAAGGTGACAGTTACGAATAGACGGGGTCAGTTAATAATTTGGCTGTATTTCGACCCCGGATGAACTGCTTTTTAGTTTTCCCTGATTTGAAAATGTAGCGACGAAGGTGATAATTACGAATAGACGGGATCAGTTAATAATTTGGCTGTATTTCGACCCCGGATGAACTGCTTTTCAGTTTTTACTGATTTGAAAATGTAGCGACGAGGGTGATAATTACGATTATACCACTAGGGTATGTTATGTCCATTGTTCTGGCAGGTTGATTTTCTGTGTATCAACCTTCTATCTGCACGTGCAGAGGTTGATATGTGGATAACAACCTTGGCGGTGCAGGAAACGCACGTGCAACAAGCAATGTACGAGTCCATTCGGCGCCCACGTGGTATAAATAGGTTAGCACCCCCCTCTGCGGGTGATATGGATTCAACGCTCTCGCCTGACGGCTCGAGCGTTGAAATCCATATCAACCTTGAGGAGGGTGCTAACGTATACATAGACGGGGTCAGTTAACAATTTGGCTGTATTTCCATCCCGGGATGAAGGGGCTTTTCAATGGTTGGTAAATGTAGCGACAAAGGTGACAATTACGAATAGACGGGGTCAGTTAACAATTTGGCTGTATTTCCATCCCGGGATGAAGCGGCTTTTCAATGGTTGGTAAATGTAGCGACAAAGGTGACAATTACGAATAGACGGGGTCAGTTAATAATTTGGCGATATTTCCACCCCGGGATGAAGCGGCTTTTCAATGGTTGGTAAATGTAGCGACAAAGGTGACAATTACGAATAGACGGGGTCAGTTAACAATTTGGCTGTATTTCCACCCCGGGATGAAGCGGCTTTTCAATGATTGGTAAATGTAGCGACAAAGGTGACAATTACGAATAGACGGGGTCAGTTAACAATTTGGCTGTATTTCCACCCCGGGATGAAGCGGCTTTTTCAATGATTGGTAAATGTAGCGACAACGTGGTATCGATTGCCTTGGTCATTGCTGATTGACGCGGGTAATAATGATATCACCTAGGTGGCGGTAGATTGGAATGCGACATCCAGTAAACAGACGAAGCTACATGTAGGTCTCAGTCACCGGGTGGGATGCAGGTCTAAAGAGAAAGTTACGACGGAACGCATCAGGCATCTGTCAGCATCTCAAGATAAATCATCAGCTCAGTAGTTCGCACCTTAATCGCATCATTTATCCCCCGCAGTTATCTCGCTTCGATTATGAAATATCATAGTGTCATATAACATTATGTTAATATGCATTTTAATGTTAACTTATCTGAGGTGGCAGTGAACGGTGATGGAACAACACGATGATTCTAGACAGCACGCTCAACCATCCCTAGTGAAACCAGGGAAGTAGTAGGACGCATACCGTTTCCCCGTCACGCTGATCCTGCTGTTTTCTTGCGAACGTTTTTATGAAACTGATATTGTTTGGTTTTATAAAATCAGTCTAATGGGATGGATTTATATATATTATGATTTATGCCAAACAACGCCCTAGATTGGAATCTGTGCCACTTATACAAGTAAACGAAATGCTGGTATCGATTGCCTTGGTCATTGCTGATTACAGGTGATAATGATATCACCTGGGTGGCGGTAGATTGGAATGTGACATCAATAACAGACAGCTATGTAGGTTCAGTCACCGGGTGGGATGCAGGTCACGAGAAAAGCATGACGGAACGCATCAGGCATTCGTCAGCATCTCAAGATAATCATCAGCTCAGTGTCTGCACCTTAATCGCATCATTATCCCCTGCAGTTATTCGCTGATTATGAAATATAGTGTCATATAACATTATGTTAATATGTATTTTAATGTTAATTTATCTGAGGTGGCAGTGAAACGTGATGGAACAACACGATGATTCAGACAGCACGCTCACCCATCCTAGTGTGAAACCAGGAAGTAGGACGCATACTGTTCCCGATCACGTGACCCTGCTGTTTCTGCGAACATTTTATGAAACTGATGTTATTTGCTTTGTAAAATCAGTCTAATGGGATGGTTATATATATTATGATTTATACCAAACTATCAAAACAACACGTGCATTATTTGACAAGAACACAACTGTGGATTAACAATATACCACTCAAAGTTAAGTTCAACTAGAGTAATTTGGAAGATTGAGATGGCCCTTGACTTCTTTTGAGTTGTATAGTTATCGTGACGTCATTAGGGAGCGAAATGAGACCGTGCGGAAGCATATGGTCTAACTTATTGCATTTACATTTGTTTGACTTACAATAGATTGTTTGTTTGTTTGTTCGTTGGTTGTTTAACACCGCACCCAACAATATTCACGCTATATGACGACGGTCTGTAAATAATCGAGTCTGGACCGGACAATCCAATGATCGACAGCATGAGCATCGATCTACGCAATTGGGATACGATGACATGTGTCAACCAAGTCAGCGAGCCTGACCACCCGATCGCCTCTGACGACTAGCATGGGTGACTGAAGATCAATTCTAACGCGGATCTTCACGGGTCTGTAATGCCCGGAGTTCAGGGTGTTTGGATTAATGAGATCCGGATTAGCGGGGTTTTGTTCTACATCAATCTCACACTGTTTGTTGTCATCAATTGTGAATGTGGCGGCAACGCCCAGGATTGGAATCTGTGCCACCTATTCAAGTAAACGTAATGCCGGTATCGATCGTCTTGGTCATTGCTGATTACAGGTGATAATGATATCACCTGGGTGGCTGCAGAATGGAATGTGAGATCAATAACAGTACAGGTTGTTATGTGGGTTCAGTCACCGGGTGGGATGCAGGTCATACGTAAAGCATGACATGCACACATCAGTGAGTGAGTCAAGGCTTCACGTCGACATTATTTCAGCCATTGAGCGACGAGACCAACTTTACACATATACAAAGTCCATCATTAACACAAGTGAGTGAGTAGGTTTAGTTTCACGCCGCTTTTAGCAATATTCCGGCAATATCATAGCGGGGGAAAACCAGAAATGGGCTCCACACATTGTACCCATGTGGGGAATCGAACCCGGCTCTTCGGTTTGACGAGCGAACACTTTAACCACTAGGCTACCCAACCGCCCCTCATTAACACAAAGTCACTCTCAAAAGCAAGTTTCATTAACACACTCCGAAATCACAAAGTTTTTGACGATTTAAAAGAATTGGCTACCTCAACACCATTTACAATCCAGAACAAGGTCCAAAAGCCCAAATTGGTAACACACACGCACGCACGCACGCACACACACACTAGACTATATTAGACACTATTAGTCTATAGATAAACACAGAAGGTTCTTCAAAATTGGTTTTAAGCAAATATACGTGTGGAAACCAACTGTGGCCAATACGTCATCGTAGCATTCATATCTTCACGTACAAGTAGATATAACCAGTTGTTGGTTTCACTTCGTTGCCTGAGAGTCATCATTCTTAAATGCGGTAATGATCTTGCAACGTCATAAACACCAGTTTAATATGAATTATTGTAACGTTATTGTCCATGCCTTGTGTTGTTGTCTGGAAACAGTGCTATTAACGTTATGTTAATATGAATTAGTATCAGATGTATTTTTATCTGAGGTGTGGGTGAAATATACGTGCAATAAAAACTGATTCATATCGCACTTGCTTCCTCACCGATCCTCGAACATAACAGGATCTAGAGTATAGCACGTGCTTGTTACGGGTCTCATCTCTCTGCAGTATTGTATATTTTTACTGCACTTGGTCCCTGTTATATTCTCTCCGAGTATAGTTCCGGGTTGATGTGGTCTTCAGCAACCCATACAGGCAAGTTAATCCTTCACTCCATTAAACACAAGAACGAACATACAATATACAAGTGAAAAAAGACATCAGCCATCATTTAGCCCACTGCGTCAAATGTGAAAAAGTCATCCATGCACCTACAACTTTCTGAAAACTTGAATTACCCCAACTATGGTTAACACCGTGAAGATCCGGATTTGAATTGATCTTCAACTACAATGCTTGCCTTTAGGGACGCCTAACGGAATCGGTTGGCCAGGCTTGCCTACTTTGTTACACATGTCATCGTATTCCAAATGCGTAGATCGCTGCTCATGATGCAAATCACTTGATTGTCTGGTCCAGACTCGATCATTCGGGACCCGCGTTAAACAAACAATATTTATATTCACATTATGTGACTATTAATTATACCATGTAGAGACCATTTAGAATATAAGAATTAACAAATGATTGAACACAAATAGAACCGAGCTATAACACTCACTCACTCACTCACTCACTCACTCACTCACTCACCAACCCGCCCACTCAAAGAAGGGAAGGTGTTCTGAAGCTAATGAGACAGTACATGTCATTACGTTACTCAACATAAAGATATCCTGGGCGAAACAACAACTCAGCCACACACGAATGAACTCATCGATATGTTTTAATATATAATCAGTTCGCTTGACTGAGCTGGTGTCACCACTATCATCATGTTCACATGACCGAAACCAAAATCCCCATTTTCCGAGTAGAACTCACCATCGTATTCCATGAAATGCATAGTCATTGTCAGCCAAAGCTGACTTCATGAATGAAATGGAATAGAAGAGCCGTTTACCATATATGGTAATCATACAAACTCCGTACAACCAGCCAATGAAATGAAAGAACGTGATCTGTATATAAGTGTAGTAAGCAGTATCGATCGCCTGCATCAATGAACATATGTGTCAGGGGATTCAATTTGATTGGCTTCATGAATGGAGACGCAGAATAGAGCGCCCACAGCTTCGGATGCACACCCAGCTGTGAAAGTATATTATCTATTATGTGGGTCGTTGTATTTCCCAGACTGATTCATTTCACAATGACTGGCGTAAATAAATTTCAATTTCAAACTCAAACAATTAACAGCAGGACTGAAATATATTTATTAAGCGTAAGACGTACAAACCTACTACTGAATCATTTCCTGTGTGTTTCTACTTAATGATTAGCTACACCTCGTTAATCCGCACCTCAGCAGTCTGGAAAACTGCCATTCTGGACAATGTAGCCACTGGCAGCGTTAACAAATAGAACCAATAGGCATGTGGACATCTGGGGGGTAATTATATCAGAGAGAATAGAAGACGATTAGATTATCCCTGATTATATGGACAATTTCACTCGTTACTGTTCGTTTTAACGGGGGTTCACTGTATACACCTCACTATAAGGACACATTACACTGCGATCTAAAAATAAATAGGTCCTCCAACATGACGTAGATAACAGTAAGTTTACATTGAGCTGAGGCAGTAGGGTAAGACGTGCTGAAACATACATGGCGATACTAAATAAACTGAGGGGCAAAATAGAAAACACCGCTCGGTTGACATCATCATATGTCTGATCTTCAAATGAAAATATCTTAAATTTGCGATATGATATTCAAAACTTTAAAGGTACTCAAAGCACTCAAAGAATTCTTCCACACATAGTTTGAATTTTTATATAAATACAAGACGAGAATTTGCATAATACACAATTGTTGATGGGTATCTTTTACATCCTATCGTTACAAGCAAGACATGTATATTGCATTTGAATAAATTTACGACATTACAAACAAGATGGGATCATGATTTGCAGATTCATTTCTTACACCAGAGGGGCGGTGGGGTAGTCTAGTGGTTAAAGCGTTGGCTCGTCACGCCGAAGACCCGGGTTCGAATCCCCACACGGGTACAATGAGTGAAGCCCATTTGTGGTGTCCCACGCCGTGATATTGCTGGAATATTGCTAAAAGCGGCGTAAAACAAAACTCAGTCAGTCTTACACCAGACTTCACAAAGAACACATTTCCTTTAGCCCCTTACTTTACATCAGTGTCTTTTTGGAAACCAACGGGGCGAGGGGTTAGAACTGCTCCCAGCAAACAACGACGCCACGAATATGATTAATGAGTGTTTTGTGTGGTTCAGATTTGACAGACTGCCATACAACCGGAACAACGTCAATACCGACCCCAAAGACAAGAAAATGAAGAATAAAGTTATTAGTGACTTCCAAAGTAAAATATTGCTGAGTGCAGCGTAAAACTAAACTCACTCCAAAGTAAAACGTAGGGATCGGTATACATACAGAACTAAACGAGAGAAAATCATTTTGTTTATTTGTTGTTTAACGCCGCAATCAGCAATTTCTAGCTCTTTGACGGCGGTTTGTAGATAATCGAATCTGGACCAGACAATCCATTGATCGACACCATGAGCATCTATCTACGCAGTTGGGATACGATGACATGTGTCAACCAGCGAGCGTCAAGGAGTATAAGTCCCTTGTAGTAATGTCAGTGCTCTCGGGAATGTTCAGAATATAGTCAGTGTTGAATGTCTTGAAAGAGACCTGTATCCGATCTTGAGAGCCAAGCAGTATTGAAAGTTGGAAAGAAGGCGGCGCTTCCAGCCTGGAATCCAAACTGCGCTTTGCATGTAGCTCAGAAATAGCTCTTGTCCGGAAAGACTTCGAACTGTCTCTTGGTACTCTTATATAAAGGGGGGCGGTGGGGTAGCCTAATGGTTAAAGCGTTGGCTCGTCACGCCGAACACCCGGGTTCGAATCCCCACATGGGCACAATGTGTGAAGCCCATTTCTGGTGTCCCCCGCCGTGATGTTGCTGGAATATTGCTAAAAGCGGCGTAAAACCAAACTCAGTCAGTCAGTCTTATATAAAGGTAAAAACCAGCCTTTCAGAAACCTCACCTCTGGAAAAGTCTTGAACGGTTAAATCTACCATGTATATATGTGTCTAACAAGGGGGATAACTCTAATTCTAGACCACAATATTACGTCATCAATGGCACTGACTCTGAATCTTCATAAGAAACAAATAAACAATCTGAGAAAAATCTCATTGTCAAAATGTCTTAACAGATTAGAGTATATCCTAACCATGATGGGGAAGGCGGGGTCTATCATAGACTAACGCTAAGTCTCTGAAAATATAAACAAAGAACTTCATACTTCATGTAAACTGAAAAGGAGCCCCAGTGAGATGGGGGATTCAGAACAAAACCTGGGGAAATCTAGACTTGCTTCATTTAAGGCTTTTGCATTACAATAAAGGCTGGTTGGAAGGGGAAATAAAAGTTAGAGGTTGGAGGTAAAGGGAATTAAATCAGCTTAAAACATCGTTGAGACAGACTAGGCTCAATAGGCCTCGGGTGCAGTTGTACAAAACAACCTTAGCGCTAAGACTATCTTAGGTCTGTGTTAAGGTATATGGGAGTTACGGTCACCTTAGCGCTAAGACAACAGATATTTGTATTTCTATTGTTTATTTCATGTTCTCTAATATGTTTCTGGAGGGTCTAGGACAAATGCCACCTAGGACAAATGCCACCCAGACAAATGCCTTAAGACAAATGCCACCTAGGACAAATGCCACCTAGGACAAATGCCACCCAGACAAATGCCACCTAGGACAAATGCCACCCAGACAAATGCCAAGACAAATGCCACCTAGGACAAATGCCAATTGCCACCTAGGACAAATGCCACCCAGACAAATGCCACCTAGGACAAATGCCACCCAGACAAATGCCACCTAGGACAAATGCCACCCAGACAAATGCCATGTTAGGACTAGGACAAATGCCACCTAGGAATTTATGCCACCTGGGACAAATGCCACCTAGGACAAATGCCACCTAGGACAAATGCCACCCAGACAAATGCCACCTAGGACAAATGCCACCCAGACAAATGCCACCTAGGACAAATGCCACCCAGACAAAAACCACCTAGGACAAATGCCACCCAGACAAATGCCACCAAGACAAATGTCACCTAGGACAAATGCCACCAAGACAAATGCCACCTAGGACAAATGCCACCTAGGAATTTATGCCACCTAAATAAAAATAAAAACCACCAACACAATATCATGTTTCCCAGATGTATTTGCATGATAATTCATTTTCATTTACACACTTTCATTATTGCTTTCATTCTCATCTTTTTTCATTTTTCCTTCACACTTTCATTAATATTGCTTTCATACTCCTTTCTGAGTATTAAGGGAAATTTGAATGGGAGGCAGAATTAAAAAGGTAAAAAAATGAAATAGGTAAAGAGTAATAGAGATTTGGAATTTAATATAGATGAAGTGTAGTAAATGGTTATTGTTATTATTATTGTATTTTTTCAACCGACCCATGTTTAAAAACATATTTATTATGGAAATAATGATAAACATATAAAAGGTTAAAAAATGAAGTTGATAAAAAGAGAGAACTCTTTGGTAGAGTGGATAATGTTTTCCTATTATTTGCCAGTTATAATTGAATTTATTTATTATTATTTTATTGACTTTATTTGTTAGGTCTGTTTTGGAGTAAGGTATTTTTATTTGTTTTTTTTGAGTGGAGTCCAAGTTTGGCAGCTTGGTCTGCCATTTCGTTGCCATGGACTCCAGATAAAGTGTATTTGATTTTTTTTATTTTGGTGGTATAGTATTCTTCTGTATATGTTATTTACATACAATCGTTAAAATTAATCCTCCTTACTTACATCTTATCATAACATCTCCTCTTACTGATACTCCAACAGGCTAAGTAGATTTGTTAACCAAAGGATTTATTCTATTTATAAATACACCGGTTAAAGCCATTTAATACAACATTCATATGAAATATGAAACATGTCGACCAGGAAGATTTTCTTATCACTTGTTGTGCAGATCCAGAAAACCGCGTGGAAGCGCTGGTCGAAATCTTACGGGAAGGAAATGGCTGGTATATAAACGACAGAAACTACAAAATTAAATGACCAAGGACATTTCAGAAGAAAGGATACTCAGCACAGTTAACGTTACAGACCTTCCAGAGTGTATTAGCACCATGCATTACCATCCAACCATCTACAGACCAACGTGAATTACTTATAATTGATTAATATAAAATAAAGAATCTACATTTTAACGGTTTTAAAATAAACTAAAATAACGTTTTCCCAATTATTTAATTCCCCGCAAGATGATAAATTCATTTGTTTTGACTTCAACATGCAGTCACGGTGACATATTGGCCAATCATCATGCTGATTGTAACGATTCCGCTGCTGAAGAGCACTGAGAGACAGACGACAGCTTTGGTTCTGTGTACTCTGGGAACATCACGGAGTATAGCTTGAGAGATATAGGCAAAGTGGTGGTGACAAAAATAAGATCTGAATGGCGAAAAATATCTAGTATTCTAACATTCTTTTTAAAAATAGATGTGCTTATACCTCAGACTGTTTCAATGCGTGTTTTGTAGACAAAAATATTTATGTTGACAACGCGTGGAACCGCGGTGGCTGAGCGGGTTAGGTGACTTACATCATGTTCTGCCGATTAGGTGGGACTCAACTCAACAAAAATTACTGGAATCTGTACTTTACGAAGAAAGTGTAATCCCAAATATAACACGTTACAATTTATTCTAACGGTTTTGATTAAACAATGTGTTTTGCAGCTTTGACTGAAACATTATCTCGTCACGCCCTGCTCTCAGTCTAAAACCGTATGGTCAGAAGTGCCACTACACCTACTTGTAAGCCACTTACAGATACAGAATTAAAACGCTACAGCTGGCAACAATAACAGATATCCAATACGATCAGTGGGTCAGGGCCTCCTTTTACAAAGCACTAAGGTGATCGTAAGTCACTAAGGTAACCTTAGTGCAATGTTAAAGAATGGGAGTTAAGGTTAACCTTAGTAAAGGGTGCTTCGTAAAAAAGGTGAGGTGAGGTGAGGTGAAATTGGGTTTTACGTCGTACTTGAGAATATTTCGCTCATATGACGACGTGCATGCGTGTGTATGTGTATGTGCGGCTGCTTGTACAAGCCCAGACTTAAGCTGGTTTTATAGTGCTAGCCCACTGAGATACCATACCGCAGAGAAGCATGAATACCCCACTCAGACACATTATACTGATTCCTAGCCGACCAGTCCTTGTTGTACCCAGTAATGCCGAGGCAGGGACCAACAAGTACCATATTTTCACGTCTTTTGGTATGACGCGTTTGGGGATCGAATCCGCGACCTTCCACTCTCTGGGTGAACGCTCTAACCACTACACCACGGATGCGGTCGCTTCGTGAAAGGAGCCCCAGGTGAATGAAATACGAAACTAGAGCACTGGCCTCGGGGAATTGTTTCCACGAGAAATGGAGATATATTGCCTATATTGAAAAGAAACATACGCCTGTGTGTAACGGGGCTAAGAATGAAAACCAGCCGAAAATGGTTGTTCGAATTATTTCATACGGGCTTTCTAGGCGTTATTACATACATCATACTTTGAGTATCTAACAACAGTGGGGCGTGCACATGTCATGGGTGTGTGTGTGCGGGGTGACGGTGTTATTGGGGGTGAGAATATCATGATATACAGTTATCAGCAGGGTGAAGTATCAAGTGTACAGTTTCTATTGTCCGACAGTGTGTTTAGAAAACACAAATTATATTAAATAGGCTTATGTTGATATGACCATTCTAATAATTATTATCAGCCCTATAACTAGACGAATACATGGAGGTGAAAATAACTATGAGCCTGGATGTATCTTATATATGCTTGTATATACAGTATTCTAATTATAAGTCTTTATGAAGTATGGTTTTCTTTAGAATTTGAGAGGATGCACGGTAAGTTGGAAAACTTATACAATGTATTGTCTATTACCCTTTAGTTGTTATTCTTTTAAGTTTATTTCCAAGTATGCTCTAAAAGCAAGCAGGCGAAACATTTTTGTTGTTACATTTGTTATCTTTGGGATTACACTTTCTTAGTAAAGTACAGATGCTAGTACTTTTGGGGTTGAGTCCCATCCGGGATTCGAACCCACACCCTCAGAGTCAGGCACCTAATAATAATTCGCCAGCACACAAAGTCCGCCGCCCAACCCGCCTAACCAACTCAGCCGCCACATGTGGACTTAGTGTGCTGGCGATTAGGTGCCAGACTCTGAGGGTGTGGGTTCGAATCCCAACCCCCCAAAAGTACTAGAATCTGTACTTTACTAAGAAATTATAATCCCAAATATAACATATGTTACATTTGACAACTTTCTAAATGGCATTTGTAATAAGTTTTGTTGTTGTTGTTGTTGTTTTGTTTGTGTGTTTGTTTGTTTTATAAAAGAGGACATTAACACGGATACTTTAAAGTTAATCAATTTACTTAAACACTAACACATTAAATAAATAAAATGAGTTATGAAGTATAAACGTGTATGCATCATATCATTAACATTTTGTAACGGCGTTTTAAGCTGATTCAATCCCCTTTACTTCCAACTTCTAAATGTCTATCAAAAACAACAATTATATCAAATGTATAATAGCTATCAACCCCAAACAGATTATTGAGATTAAAATCAACAGTAAGTAAGCGATAATTGGTCATCTTGCACGTGTAGGAACAATAAAACCCCTGACAAGTGAAATCCTGTCCTGCTATAGACAACACTAACAAAACACCTTGTCGATTTCAGGCGATGACGCAAACGATTACCCAACCACCCAGAGTCAATTACAATTGCCGGTGGCGTCAATCTAACGATTAAGATAAGACCGATTTCCGCTTCTACCGCGGTATAAAGAAATTTATGGCCCTTGTCAATCTTATCTTATCGCTGGTATGAGTTGTACAATGTTATGTCTCAGTGTATAACAATGTACATGATTACACCCTAGGGACATTAGTGTACATGCTCTAAAACGTTGTTACTTATTGTTGCATTTGTTATCTAGCGCTGTGTTGATGACTTTGCACGCATGTCCATTTCAATGGCGAAAGGTAAATAATGCAATTAATGACCTCCTGGAGGTAAACTGTTAGAAGTGTCCATTGAGCTGTTAGCCCCTTGATCTGGTAATCAATCAATGACATAGCGCTAATATGATAAGTCGCACCTGAGAGTGGCGTGTTGGGGCTAAATAATGACAACTACTAGCAAACACCTGCATGCTTCAGCTGATGTAAATGAGCATCTATATACACTCCTCTTTTGTCAAGGTGTTCGTTGTTAACACCGTACTCGTTATTGAACCATTCAGTTCATGACAACAACTGAATTGGTCTAACTCGTTTGAGCGGCATCGTTGAAGTTGGGAATTACAATACTGACACACTTTATGGATAACAACTTCAAAAGTTTATTTTTATTTAATAAATAAAAAAGAAGTTGTTAAAATGTTCTAGTGAAAAGTTTAGTTTTAATAAATATAACAAGTTGTTATCTATCAAAAGTTTTATTCAATAAATATCAACCAAGAAGTTGTTATCCAAGATATAAGGTTTTATTTAATAAATAAAAGAAGTTGCTATCCAAAAAGTTAGTCAATATTGTGATTTACTAATTTGGTTTAGACAACAAAAATGTACATATTTTCGTTTTTGAGGGAAACAGATGGTTCAGGTGCGATTTTTTGTGGTGCAGCCATGCGAGCAGCTTAACATGTAGTCCCGGAAATTCATTTATCATTTAAAAAGTATATTTAAAAATCTTAATTGGGCCAAGAACAATGTTTGATTTACAAGAGCTGATGCAATCTAGACTTGGAAAATACTTGAAGGGATGAGTTTGTATTCGTTCGTTAATATATTCTATATAGCCTGTGAGACAGACCACCCCAAAAGGAACGAGTTCCCACTGTTCTTGGGTTCGAATCCAAGATTAGCCCCGATTGTAAGGTCTGTCAGTGCCATGCCGGTGTTCGTGGATTTTACCAATAAAAACTAAAGATGTGTTCGAGTTTATTCGCCAGACTTTGGAATTTCCACATTCTTCATTCATTTTGCCTATCACGCACATACATGTAAAATATTGGACAAATCAAGTTAAAAACTAACTCACTCACTTATTCATTCAAAAATATTTACACGTGCATCATCATTGAGAATGTTTATCGTTACGTATGTAATCGGATATATTGTATTTTCAAATGAAATCAATATATATATACCACAATCAATAGAATGATTACTGCACAGATTAGCTCATATGACAATTACATACCATTTTTCAATTGTATTTTCGTGCTTACATTTGGAACGATTAGTCATGAATGACGGAAATCCCAATGTCTTAGAGACATGGGAACTCATTTATATTGCTAGATAAATACAATGATTTCATTACTCAATAAATCAGACCCAATTGACTATGTGCAGGTAATTGTTCCACCGTTTTGACAATCTCTTTATAAAGAAATAAGTGGCTGGGTGGATGAATCACGCTGAGAGGCGGCAATATTTAGCCCGGGGGAGTTAGGCAGTATCCCCCGATTACCGCACATCAGCAGCCCGTGGATTATGACTGATTCCTAATTCATCCCCCTAACCGCGAGTTTCACCCCTGGGGCTCGACCAGCCGTCCGGTCACACCAAGGATGGGCCGAACGTCGCATGCGGTAATTTCATTGTCCGGTTGATGTTGTGAACTGTTTAGTGAGAAGCTTAACGCCAGCGATCCCGCCATAATATTGTGCAATTATTGTTACATCGCCCGTGATTACCTCTCTCTCAATTACCTGGAAGCAAGCAAAGAGCAAATTTGAAAGGTTAATATAATCTCATTTCCTCGCGTTAAAGAGCGGGATGAGAATATGTTGACTTTACAGATTTTGTGGGTCGTTAACAAGCTTATCAAGACAAAACACTGAATAGACCAGAGCGAGAAAACTGGGAAATACACGACGCTGGATTATGTGGACATAATGGCGTTGATCAGTCTGTGATGGGCGTCAAAAGATATATACACAGAAATACTTTACAACTGTCACCGCTTGATGACTGACTTGATGATTATTTTATCAACACAGACAGATCATTTATTAAAGTCTCACCTCAATTTATACATAAAATACATATGGTACAAAAGCATAAAATCGTATACAAATAAAAAGTGAGCCACCGAAAATGGGTTATGAGAGATTATAAAATAATAAATTACATAAAATTGTACATAAAATCAAATACATAAAATACACAATAATATCAAGATGAATACTAATATATTGATATATTATTTACTTGTGTTGTTATGTTCATTATGCATACACACGTGCATAATATGGTTGTACGTCACAACATATTTTTAAGTATATGTGTTTTAGATTATGAATAAAACTATATTCACTCACTCAGTCACTCAATCATGTGGATTGGGTGGGGTAGGGAAGAGGAAGAGGTGAGTTCGTGGAATCCTGTTCTCCCTAACGGATAAAGATACACATAAGCAGCGGTTAACCACTTATGAAATGACAACCACACTTCATACACTCCCGTGAATAACGAGGTCCTAAAAAGTTGTACAACAAATAGTATACTATACATAGCACGATATCAGTGGTCAAAATTACGACCATTCTTGCGTAATAATCTCCACGTTGTTCTTTCTGCAAATCTGTAATTCTCCGAAGTAGAACCTTCTCGCAATTTATCTATATTTACTCAATACATCTGCGATATGAACACTTATCTCCTGAAGGTCTTCTATAAATACACCAATTAGGTCAGGTGGTCGTGAGTTTACATGTATTATGCAAAGGCATGCGATTTATGTATTTTCATTTACAAAGTTATATATTTGAAGTGTTACGGTTTTCAGGGTGACGTAATAGGCGTCTTAAAAACACAGATACGTCATTTTTGCTGATTTGGAGCTCAACGTACGAGTCAAGTATGCATGATAAATCACAACGAACCACCTGGAGATACTGTTAACAGTATAACTATAGCGAAACCTCAGGTATTTTCCATGACACCCGACTAATTATATCCCGGTTCCCCGAACTGCGCCATAGCCGTTGTTATCACATCACCTGTTGATTTCAGGTAATGTACACCTGTTCCACACAAAGCATGTCTCACTGCGGGTATGACGTTTAACGGAGCACGTGCGCCACGTGAATGGAAAACTGTATGACGTTGCACGCCCATCGAGATTTTGATGCAATTCGGGTTCCAATACTCAAGCTTAGTATTTCGATTTAAGGGTTTCAGGGATTTTTCTGACATCATCAGTGGAAATAAAACCCTAAATGGGTAGGTAACTGTTAAGAAAACAAGCTAAAAAAATCCCAAAGAACTTCAGAACTGAATTCAGTATTAATTTGGAGTGAGTGAGTTTAGTTTTATGCCGCTTTTAGCAATATTCCAGCAATATCACGGCAGGGACACCAGGAATGGGCTTCACACATTGTACCCATGTGGGGAATCGAACCCAGGTCTTCGGCGTGACGAGCCAACGCTTTAGTCAAGAGGATCAACTTCAAATATGCTCAGTAAAAGAAATTTAATGATGTTTGTATTTTGGGCCTGAGGTCCCTATATACTGAATAAAAATGTCTGTCTGCTTTGGTCACTAGACTACCCCACAGACCCCATTATATGTCAAAGAAATGTGAATGCAGAGCCCCTGTTAATTTGGAAGATGAAACATACAATCGTGGGAACCTAACGGTGCATTATACAATATTGTTTGCCAGTGTTTAATGATGGGGAAAACCAAGAAATGGTTATTCCATGGTGACTTATGTGATATGGGTATTACAGTTATATTATATAAGTTTCGGACGCTATTGTCCTTGAGCTAGTAACATTTTTGTGTGATGAACAAGGGGGGCAGTTCTGCGGATATACAACTTTTTTATTACAACATAAGCGACGTTTCGGTGTGGATACTAACAATCACTTGCTTGATATCGGTGTTGGCATCTACACAGAAACAGGGCGGTGGGGTAGCCTAGTGGTTAAAGCGTTCGCTCGTTACTCCGGAGACCCGTGTTCGATTCCCCACATGAGTAGTGTGTGAAGCCCAATTCTGGTGTCCTCCGCCGTGATATTGCTGGAATATTGCTAAAAGCGGCGTAAAACTAAACGCACTAACTCACTCACCCTACACCGAAACATATATTGTAATAAAGAAGTCGTATATCTATAGAACCATCCCCTTGTTCAATACTCTCAGCTTAGTAACTTTTTTATAAAGTTTGTAATTGTTTGGTCAAATCTAATTTTTTAAGTTTATACTTTATCTTGTCCAACAGATATCATCTGTTCATTTGCAACAATTCCGTTATATAAATAACCACAATCTGCAAAGCCTCTGTGATACATACACGTTCTGTCCTCTCACATAATAGTACACACAACAGCTTATACATGCTAATACTGGAGACAAAAGAACAGATATCGCAATGTGTATCAACGTGAAAAAAATGAATACTTGCGCGAAAATATCATACCATACCGTAATCTATATACACTCGAAACCTACCGACAATATAATAGAAAAATTCAATCGCGTTTCATTATTATCGAACTTGTTTTTTTCTCTTTTACTTATAAATGTATTGATAAATATCAATATTGGCAAACATTACCATATTTATAATATATTCTTGCACGTGTTGCAATATAATTGCTCTTCATAAACATGACAATCAAGTAATAAGGTTTAAGCACAAAATTTCAGTATAAATCTGAGGTTGTGATTCGCTGTTGAACATTATAACGAGGGGTAACCTGTTTTGATTTCTAATTATCAGTAAGAAGGTGACGTTTATGTCTACAAAATATTTACATGACTGGGTTAGGACAATGCTGCGTTTAACGAATTCAATTTTACCGTAATATGATGTTTTAATAACTACCGCTGAGGGAGATCATACATGTTTGTGAGACCTATCTCTTAATCCAGTTTAGAAGCAGCCATATAATTATATAGCGACCACCCGACGCGGGACTGCAGTTTTTATTAACCATGGCTCCCACAGGAGGGATCACCTGTATATGTGAGATCAAGTGATAGCAACATCATCAACCGGCTGGCTGGTTGAGGTCGGCGCTAGGAGGAGTGTGAGCGGGGGAGTTTAGTTTGACGGCGCTTTTAGCAATATTCCAGTAATATCACGACGGGGGACACAAGAAATGGGCTTCACATATTGTACCCATGTGGAGAATCGAACCCGGATCTTCGGCATGACGAGCGAACGCTTTAACCACTAGGCTACACCACCGCCTGGCGTTAGGATGAGATCTGATTTATATGGTATCCATGCACGTCCTTTCACACTGTAATGAGTGAGTGAGTGAGTGAGTGAGTGAGTGAGTTGGTTTTTACGCCGCCTTTAGCAGCATTCCAGCACTATCAAGGCGGGGAACACCAGAATTTGGCTTCACACAATGTGCCCATGTGGGGAATAGAACCCGGGTCTTCAGTGTGATGAGCGAACGCCTTAACCATCAGGCTACCCTACCGTCCCTACACTGTAATGAAATTACGTGATTGTGAATATGAATTTTCTTTAGGTCCGAATTTTTCATATTCAAATTGTAATTTTATTTACGTAAGAAGTCACAAAGACGAAATTGATTTCTGACATGCTTGTCGTAAAATACGACTGACGGGATCGTGTGATGAAGCTACTGACTTGCATGCTGGATGTAATCCTGTCCCAACTGCGTAGATCGATGCTCATGATGCCCATCACTGGTTTGTCTGGTCCAGACTCCATTATTCACAGACTGCTGTCACATAGCTAGGATATTGCTAGCGTGGCGTTATCAGTGAGTGAGTCTGTGGGTGAGTGAGTATAGTTTAACACCGCTTTCAGCAATATTCCAGCAATATCACGGCGGGTGACACCAGAAAATGGGCTTCACACATTGTACCCATGTGCATGGTGAATCAAACCCGGGCCTTCGGCGTGACGAGCGAACGCTTTAACCACTGGGCTACCCAACTGCCCCTGGTTCGTTATCAGCTATATGACAACGGTCTGAATGTAATCCAATCTGGACCAGACAGTCCAGTGATTGGCATAATGAGCATAGATCTACACTATTTCGATACGCTGACATAATGGGTAAACTCGGACATTTGTTAATCGTTGGAATTTATTTGAGAAACTACGCCGTCCGAATTAACAGGGTTCTACTGTACACGAACACATAATAATATAATACCCAGCGTGTTTGTATATTTGAAACGTTTTATGAATGAATGTCATAAATAGAATCTTCTTCACTCTGTTTCGTGCCTTTCACTTTCGAATGTCTAAAGCGATAACAACTTGGGTGTGTTAAAGAAACCTTATGTGTTGGGAATCATGCGTGTGTTTCCTGACGTCAGACGTTGCTAAGCAATCTGCGTCACCAACAACCACACGGAAGCGAACCCAACCGCGTGTATCAGCGCACAGACAATACATAGTGCAAACAACACATCCCACTCGCTATCTACGTACTACCTTACGAAGAGAGTTTACAGGTTTACAAAACATTCAATTTTCGTAAGGGTTACGTAATAAAAGGTTCGTCACACAAGTCGGAAGAAGCATGCATGTGACCTACTTAGAAAGCAGTGACTCTAAGTATACCTTCGTGGGTTTATTGTCAACAGTGCATTGACTAGCGTTACTCCCATATAGGGCTACACAAACAAGATAGCTTAAATAGTTCGGCATACTGTTCATTACAAACATTATTTCTTTGTTTTCAAGCAAGAGTAAAACATTCCGAAAATGTGTTACACACCAACTTAATATTGGAACGCATGCAATGCAGTAATAGATGTGAAATTACTACACTTAAATTATTTTTCAAATCATTTGAAAAGGGTAGGATTAGTGAGTGAGCTGCATTTGTACCAAGTAGTGTGCATGATCGTAACTCTCATTCCATAACATAGACTAACTAACTAACTAACTAACTAACTAACTAACTAACTAACTCCCGTACTATCTAACTAACTAACTAACTCACGTACTAACTAACTAACCCATGTACTAACTAACTAACTCCCGTACTATCTAACTCCTGTACTAACTAGCTAACTAACTAACTGCGCATTCGGTAAATATTTCACGGCATCCAGCATACTGCGCTACATCCGGGTACTACTTAACAGGGCACAGCATTCGGGGTACCAATAGAACGTTGGTCAGTAATTTTGGTATACGATGACCCACGCTCAGTCATATCAAACACTCAGGCCACCCGATTCTCTTTAGTCGCCTCATACAATCATGGGGTATACTTATAGGATTACTTCTTCACCGGAAGCCCCAAGGCATGAACATATAGGTATCTCGACAGAGAGGTAAATGTCGGCCCCAATAACCCCAATCGTGAGCCAGAACCCTATGAGATGCAGGGTTGGGCGCTGACGAGAAAGAAATACCTTTACGGGCCCTAAAATTGTAGTTTGGGTAATTAAGATAACTACTTTACAACGACGCCATTTTCCACTGTCCGCGAACAAAGTCAAACGCAACGCGAACAATAAAGATCCGAGTACTTGATGAACTTTCACTACACTATAATCAATAACACGGTTCTTTCGATGCATGAGTAAACATTAACTATAACAGTTCAACTCCATGCATGCAGATGTTCACACTTACACTGAACTAATTATCGGAACCATCCTCCGCCGGCTAAGTCTACAAGGCACACACTCTTTGTTAACATAAACCGCCACACCTCATGGGTAAAACGGAACAGTTGGGTTTAAGACCCCTTCAAACAGCATTGCAGTACCAGGGGTGCCTGCTTGATGTTGGAGGAAAGCCGAAAGTGATGCAGGTCCTACACGTTTACCACGGTGACACACCTTGAACTACAAAGGGGTGTACCCGTTTTCGAACCCAACATCTTAGTTTTTTAACAGGCCTAAGGGACGCAACTCTGCAAAGTGAATTGCAGTGCCAAAAGACGATTGATCTGCCAAAATAAAAATTATGTTCGGTTGAAAATAGAGCGCCAATGCCACATGATAATGCTTGCAGGAATTATCAAACGGGGAATAACGGTCCATCCATACCATATATGGACTTCTCACATTAAAAACACAACATCATTATATACAAAGATTGTTTAAGCAAGTTATATAATACCTTTTTCCAAATAAATAATGTACATAAAACACAGGTAACAAAAGCACACTGCTGAATGATACAGTACAACACGACTTTCTGACGAAGGTAAGAGATATTGCTAGTTGTTTTACTGCTGTCAGTTCTAAATATTACACCTGGCTCACCTACTATAATATCCTGTCAAATGCAACATTTTCAGTTACATCATGTGTGATGGGGCTAATGTGGGAAAACCAGTCTTAGCTCAGGTACATGTCATAATTAAAACACCCTGATCCATTGACCTGGATAATAATCGCATTGGAGCATGCACAAGTATTATTAAGGATTATAATAACCAAAAACCCCAATACAAATGTATATGGAAATATACAGCCATACAGGTACACATTTTTATTGAATTTCTAATGACTTTGAACCCCTGTAATGAAGTTAAATGCATCGAAGACTTCCTATATTTCTTAATTTTGATGGAAACAAAAATGAATAAAAAAAGCAGCGTCTCAGAAGCAAACATTTGGTTTTTACAGCTTTATACCAAACATAAATTCACCTTCAGATATTGATGATATTTAGTGACCTTTACTGAAAATAAGAATCTCTCCCATAAAGGTCTTCATGTGACATAACTGATGTCAAGTGGAACAGATCAGTGAAAATAACACACTAGAGCTGATTAAGTCCACATAAATCATAATGCGGACACTTTAGCCTTCAATAAATATTGTTATCTATTTACATACACCAATCTCAATAAAATATGATCTTTTACTCCAAGGAGGGGTGTACTGACTATAGTGATTATAATGAGATTGCGAAAACATGTAAACTGGGGCACTCTCTCTTTCCTGGTATAACCACTGAAGACAACAGTGTACAGCGTTCTGGTTACTTTCACCACACAACAGAGAACCTATGACAAGATAGTATATTCACCTTATCAAGATCTAACAAGTTGGCATATTTTTACTTGCCATCAATGCATTTCTATCAGGGGCTTCCGACAACAGCACCACAGTACAACTAGTGTTGGGAATCGGAAACGAAATCCACTATCAATGGGAGGACTTGTGGTGAACAATTATTGATTATAATCAAAATATAGTATGACCAGAAATTATTGAGAATTTTAGGAATAGGTTTAATTTGATTTTTAGTATAAACAACCTTGACCAGCTATCAAGTGCTTGGTCTCATTCAAGAGAGACAACCATGTTAATCCTTTTTCATTAGTTTGTGAAGAGTTATCCCCCTTTGTTTACTTACTAGCAGACGACATTTTCAGTGATCCTCAGTATGGATGATTTAGAGAAGAGGAAGTTGATTTTAGAGTATTATAACAAGGACATCAGATCAGCTAAAGTGATTTCAAATAGAACAGGCATCCCTTTGTCCACTGTTTATCGTGTTTTGAAAAATATTGCAAATGGATATGACATTGAGCACCAGGGAGGCGCAGGTAGGCCCAGAAAATTGACTGTCGGTGACAGGAGGTGGCTTAGTATTCTTGTTTCTAAAAACAAACGAAGGAGTTTAGAAAACTTAAGGCTGGATATGATTGATAGAGGAACTGTGGCTGTCTGTAAGGAGACAATTAGAACTGAGCTGCATGCAATGGGTTGGCAGAAAAGTCAAGGAATTCCATCACCGATCATGAAACCTGAACAAAAGGAGTGAAGGTTGAACTGGTGCTTACAGCACAGAAATTTTAATTGGGACAATGTGAATTTCTCAGATGAAAGTTCTGTGTGGCTGTTTCCTAATACACTGAAATTCTGGACCAAACAAACTGAAAAACCTTTGTATCAGCGCCCAAAGTACAGTCCAAAATTTAACGTGTGGGGTGGCATATCTGTGTTAGGGGCAACGCCCCTCTGTGTATTTGAAGGGAATATGAACAGTGAGCGGTACACAGATATTCTTGAGGGACATTTACTTCCATCTGCTCACGTGTTCTATGGAAATTTTTTGATTTTCCAGTAGGACAGCGACCCAAAACATCGTTCAAAGCATTCACAGGCCTGGTTTCGGACCCAAAATATGACATTATTAGATTGGCCAAGCTATAGCCCTGACCTAAATCCAATAGAAAATGTTTGGTGCCTTTTGAAGGAAAGTGTCAATAAGAAAAATCTGACAAATATTGGGACAGCATGGACCACGACTTTCTAACTTCTTTGATCAGTAGTATGCCCCGCCACATTGAAGCCTGCATTGCTGCCCATGGTGACTTGACAAAATACTAACTGTTCACCTGTCTTTGAATCTGGAGTTATGTTCTGCTAATATTCACATTTAATAAGTAAGTAATGAATGAAAATTATAAAAAAATTACAATCTTAAATTCTCAATAATTTCTGGTTGTACTGTATATACATTTTTAATGTTATCACCAATTGTAAGGGTTTTTCTCCAGTATTTTTTCTAATTAATGTTAATGTAATTATTTTGTTTATTTATACAACAAATGTTTATCAGTATATCTCATTATGTTCACAACAGGTGTACAATTTATTCACAGACAGGTTACAGTAATATTTACTGTAGTCATGAATATGAAACTATGAATACAATGCACTTAGGTTTACACTGTTGAGTGCAAGTTTGTTCGTGAATATTCATCAAATTTAATGGTTAGTTTACTTCATTCAAGTGTGTTATAGTAAACAACAAAATTCCGATTAATCAAAAATATGATTAAGATTTTGTACAATCGATAATTATTTTTAATCCTTCTTTCGATCGATTTTCGATTATTGTGTAACTTGTTTGAGTGGCCTTTAAGGTTGGTGTGAAGAACAATGACAGGTTTTTTATTACAAACAAGGCACCCCTTTGGTGTCATCACTTGCTTCAGCAAGGAGTTAGAATCTACACCAAAATGCCATGATAACTGTAATAAAAGTTACCCACCCATTAGAACTTGTCCTTGTTCATCAATATTTTAATCAAACCACGCCATAATCACCAACATCAACCTTTAGACAAGGGTTCCTGGGTTCCAATAATTACAAGATGGCAACCTGTCCTAGGATCTAATAGAAGTAATGCTGAGGTTCTGATGACTTAGAAATATAGAGGTAGGCAATTTCTTCTCCCCAAAATATTCAACAGCCATTTTGGATAATGACTAAAGTTGGCAGTATTCTGTATATATTTATACATAATACTATGTAACAAACAGTGGGCATCATTAAAAACTAGATTACATGGCACCTTAGACTAAGGTCATACATGTTATCATAACCTTTGTATCTGCTATAACTCTCATCAAGAGACCGCCTCAGTCTTTGTTTTTCATGCTTAATGTTGACAGCTAACATCTTGTGATTGTGAGTGAGTGAGTGTGTGAGTTTAGTTTTACGCCGCACTCAGCAATATCCCAGCTATATGGCGGCGGTCTGTAAATAATCGAGTCTGGACCAGACAATCCAGTGATCAACAGCATGAGTATCGATCTGTGATTGTGTCAGTAGGTGCTACTCTCATGCTAAGACAATTTGGATGTGGACAGATATATAGACCCACAGTTGAGATTGCTCAGCCCCCTGAAGAATAACTGTGCTGAAGAAAACATGGAATAACAACACAAACAATGTAAAGCCATTTGGCAAGACAGATCCATGTAGTTGAGCAAGGAGTATGGAGAAAAGTACAGGCTTTAAATATCCTTGTATCATCTAAACTACAAATAATTCTTTCCGCCTGAGATTCTAACTTACACACATTTCAGAAAGGCCTCTGGCTTATGTCTCCCGACATAATGACTTTCAGAAGATCTTTTAATATAAGTTGATTTATGGACTTTTCTGGCAAACTTGTGGAGGTTTACAAAAATAAAATCATACCTGTCAATAAGTATTGGCGTTATTAGTTTTCAGGAAGAGAAAAAAAGTCATTCAGATTATCCAATTTTCATTTGACATTTGTCATAAAGTGACAAAAATATCAATGAAAAAAAGGCTTGAGTGTGGAACTTAAATATTTTTCAACACAAAATTTCCCTAAATTTTAAAAGACTGTCACTAGTCCTAAGCTTTAGTCTGAAGGTCTCCAGCAAAAGTTGTAAATTTATTTCAGTGTGTAACATAAATATCCCATGCTGGTCTCACAATATGTAGCAAAGCCTAATTACAACTTTCACCATATATCACAGTTACCATGGTTACAGTCAAAATATCTCACATTTGTACAGAACATCTTACAGATATATACAAACACATCATATACATATTGCTGACCACCAACATAACCTATACACAGTAAAACAGTGTGAAATGCAGTAACACTTGATCATCACACCTACCCTGATGCACAAGCAAGGTGGTGGTGCCACCATAGACATCATTTAAGGTGAGACAATAGTCCTTCAGATTAACTGTTTGGCAAGCTAGTCTATCCTATAGCCTACATCCTATGGATCAATTCCTGGACAACTGAAAGGCGACCTAGTGTGGGTTCCATTCCTGGATAGAACTCAACCCCAGAAAGTACTTTACTGAGAAAGCTTAAGTCTTCATGCTTATGCATCCCTGGAGTAAGCCCCAAGCAAATGACAGGGTATTTTCAGCATAATCAGTTATTCTGAGTTTTCAGTTAAAACATTATATTACTCCAAGAAAGAAAAGGAAGAAAACATTGTACTGTCAGCCCTACAGAGACAACTGAAGTCAATCTGTTGTGTTCTCCACAACAAAGCAATGTGAAATATCCCTTAACCTTACTAGTCAGGACTGAGAACTGCTATAATGTACTTACAGGAACATGTTGCACTTGATCTGTTATCTCTCTTGGTTTGATATTTATCTTTTTGGCATTATTAAAAACATACATTAACAAAACAAAACATGCTCTAAATGTCTTGAAGACAATTATCATCCAGAGTTTCGTCATCAAGAAGGGACCACGATGTGTTCAGTCCAGTGATGTATTTTTGTTCTAAAGCTGACATCAGTCTCTCGTCAGAGCTGGAGGTCGACTGCAGCAGGTCGGGTTCAAGAGTTCTCTGCCCCTCGTTCTTGTCCTGTAACACACTCTTCTTGAACTGATGAAACCGAGCCATTATCTCATCATGAGTCGGCTCACTGCTTGTCTTGTTCTGGTCAGGGTCTGACTTGAATGGTGACTTACCCTGAAGCTGCAGACCCTCGCTCAAGGGAGCAAATGATTCATCCAATGACTGAAGCCTTTCTGGAGTAGCATCTTCGTCTAGAACATCCTCAAGGTCATCAAATGCCAACCTGACCTGACTCGAGTCAGCATCACCTACCTGAAACGATGTTCCAGCTCGGGAAGTATTCATAACGCCTCCTTTGCTGAACACGGGCATTGTCTGAGATACCCGCAGAGACAAAGCATCAGGAATAAACCTTGAAGATGGATCTAATGAAGAACTTCTATTGACTTTCTCTACTGACTGGGAAAAGGACTCTCCTGTAAAGACATGTATTTTGACTGTAAACGCGGAATTTGAGGTGTCTTGGTATGAAAAAGGTCATCAACAATATGGGATGATGAGCCTTTTGATGATTAATACTAATGATGACTTCAATAGGATGCCTTCTTCTCTCTCCTCCAGTGCCTCTGGAGAGAGTAAAATATCAGCTGTGAGATCGTCAAGAGTGGTGAACTCCTCATCATCCTGGAATAAGGTCCCATTGAATCCGTTCCACTGGTGTTGTGGTCCATCTGAATGACAAGGATTGACAAGAATAACAATCAAAATCATTCAGATAGTTTCATCAAACATTGGGCACAAACAAGAATATCTTGAGAGGGAGAAATAGCTGCATCCAACATTGTTCCCCAACCATTAGCAACATCATCAACATCTGTTTTACACTCTGTCAACCACATCATGATAACTGGCATACGATATGAATAATTAATGTTCCAGAACATTATTACCAACGAACTTAGGTATAAATACACAAGTTGCAGTCTAAACACTAAGAAACCTCTCTTAGACTAAATGAGTGAGGGAGGGAAGTGATTTAAATTTCAGCTACTGACATGACAGCAACACTGCACTGAAATTTACACAACACTGAGTGAGTGAGTGAGTGAGTGAGTGAGTTTAGTTTTACACCACACTCAGCAATATTCCAGCTATATGGTGGCGGTCTGTAAATAACTGAGTCTGGACCAGACAATTCAGTGATCAACAGCATGAGCATTGATCTGCGCAACTGGGAACCAATGACATGTGTCAACCAAGCCAGCGAGCCTGACCACCCGATCCCGTTAGTCACCTCTTACGACAACCATGGGTTACTGAAGGTTCATTCTAACCTGGACCTTCACGGGTTACACAACACTGAGACTTCATCAAAGAATAAACTGATCAAACAGTTAATAGGCTTACATTATGTTCTGTTTGTGACAAGAAATGGTTGTAAAATAGTTTTATTAAGAGAAACTATGTCAGTCTGGAAATCCCATCTCCTAGACCATACCTGGAGGGAAGGGTAGATGTGGAGGAAGTAATGTTCCTTATGGTTGGTCAATTTTGACAATTTCGGCAGGAACATTACAATCTGGATTCACAGATATGACAGTACATATAAACAGTCTATGAATGATATTGTATCATACCTCTAGTGGACCTGATGGCCTTGGCAGATTTGTTGATGCTGAGGTCCAGGGAAGCCGTCATCCGAGGTGAAGCTGCTGATATTTGTGGTGAGCCTGGAAGTGTCTCCCCGTCCAGGGATTGTCGCCACATCCGTCGGATCTCTGTCTCGAGATGGCTCCCAATCTTCCTCTCTGGGGACTTGACTGCAAGCACAGACAATAACATGGATGTGCACAGTACACACTACTTCAGTACTGGGGTGAATACTGGGAGTATTTCACCATTGCAATAGTATTCCTCACTACAGCAGTAGCTTTTCCTTCCTTTAGCATCTCAAAAACAAAGGGAAGTAACTCTACTCCCTACTTGTCATTATCCCTGCCAACAAACACATTTAGGTATTAAATATTCTCATAATTTATGTTGTAATTTGTACTTTTTGAAACTATCTGCATCCTATCTACAAAACCACTGGCATTTCTAAATTCATACTGATATAATACCAGCACATAGCAAACAATTGCAATACATCAACAGTTTGATATATCGTTATTCACTTCACTACTGAAACAGTAATTAGATAGAAATACCTGTCTTACTAAAACAAATAATCTTCTTGATTTTATTATCCATGTTTATCACCTAGAGACATTGATGCTGGTAATTGAAAAAGAAATTGCTGTTTGAAGACCTGTCATTAAGTACGTAAATTCCCAATTACCTCACACTTTTCACAATAGTTCTGTCCTATCACAACAGGGGACACCGAGAATGAGTGCACATGCTTGTCATGTAGGGACAAGGCTTGATTTAGTGCTTTGTTACTTGAACTGGTGCAACCCAATATTACAAAGTGCAACCTAGTTACTGGTCTAACTTGCACCAGGTGCAACTCAATTTTTGAGTAGGCAAACTCTGAATAAAACATCTAAATAATTTACTAGCATATTTCTTACATTACATATTGCAATAAAAGCAGTGCAACTAGAACTTGGCTGCAACTATGTTTTATCTTAGGTTGCACCTGGTGCAAGTAGGTTAACATCTCTTAAAACGAGCTGTTGGGGATTAAAACCTTGGTCTTTAGAAATAATCAGAGATTTGGCTACATCACTGACCCTACTGTTCTTACAGTGCTCAGTAGATGTATCTATAGAAAGTTTGTACTCACTGCTATTCTGGCTTGGTGACAAAGGAATGTCCGTCTGATGAACAGATGTTGCGACACCCCGGGATGGAGATGTGACTGTTGTCCCTGATGCTGCCTCTCGCTCTGCTGATTGTCCATCCACACCTGCCCCATCCTCAATGCAAACAGACTTTGCAAGTTCCTCTGACAGATGCGACACATCTTGTGCTGTTCGGTGCAAGTCCTCCAATGAACTCGAGTTTGGAAAGACGGGATGACTGAGGTGCTTGTCAGGTGGAGAATGGACAACTTTCCGTAACCTTGGGCCTCCATGCTGACCAATCTCGGGAGATACGTCTTCAGGCATGTCAGGATGTCTAAACACTTTACCATCCGTACTCCTGTACAAAGCATGATGGGGTTTCTGTCCTGACGTAGGAATTGGTGGCCCATTTTTCACAAAGACAAACGGTACACCAGGATACCTGAAAGCATCTGGATCCTGTTTCTCCACCGGACTACGCTGTACAGGGCCAGATGAAGATGCTGATGATGGCTCGTGCAGTTTGAAGCCGCCTCCCACAAAACTACATGGCAATCTTTCTATTGTTTTTTTCTGAACCTCTTTCAAAATCCGATTTTTCTAAATATTCCTCTCTGTCCAAACTCTTGCTAACATCTTCTATCAATGAAACATTTTGTCCTTTGCTGGAATATCTATCCTGCTGTGCCTCCAGTTTATGGTGCTTGTGGTTGTTGTTGCTTGAATTTAGATCCACCTCATCCCTTACAACAGTTTGAGGATATGACTCGGAGAAAGGGCTGCGCAGGATGGAACGAGTCTGGTCCTGCAGCCTCTGGGCGTAGTTGAGAGGGGGCTGGTTCTCAGTGTCCTCAAAGTCCTCTAGGTCGAGCATGTGAGACACAATCTGAGGACCAGAGTACAAAGGTATTAGTTGTGTCAATGACACCATTGTTAAACAATAAACATGAAAGTCAAGTTGTCCTTATCACAACCCTAATGTTTATGGAAAAGATATCAGAGCTCTACATTCAAATAATATACAGCACCTGATGACCCCTTCAACTTTAAACACAAAGATGCGGTGGGGTAGCCTAATGGTTAAAGCGTTGACTCGTCACGCCAAAGACCTGGGTTCGATTCCCCACATGGGTACAATATGTGAAGCCCATTTCTGGTGTCCCCTGCCGTGATATTGCTAAAAGCGCTGTAAAACCATACTCACTCAAAAACAGAACACCATTTGCCACATCATTTCTTTTATACGACATTTAAAAAAAGACAGATTTGAAGTGTTGAAAACAGATAATTTGCTTACTTCATCCACAAACTCATCCACATTTGTTCCCGTTGCTGCTGCACAGGGAGGAAAGGTTCCTTGTTGGGAGTTGTTTTGATCAACACATCACCACCATTGACGCTACGTGGTGTGCCAGGACCTATTTTTGATTCTTTGAGTGCGTTGTTATTACTCTCCATCCCACCATTCCATGATTCTCTGATTCCTGTAACACTATGTGGGGTTCCTGGAAATATTTTTGAGTCTGTGAGTGTGTTGTCATTACTCTCCACTGCACCATTCCACAATTCTCTAATCCCTGCAATATTCCGTGGAGTGCCAGGGCCCATCTGTGATTCTGTGAGAGTGCTGGAGCGAGTTGAAGCACTGGAAGACATGACATCGGACACAGGATCTGTCAGGATTGACATGTGAGGGCCTCGTAAGCTGGTATCTGGAGTCTGAAATGTTCATATTCCTCAAGGTTAACAAGTCATTTCCTGACACGAGATTGGCATACGCTTGCTCTCTGAAGGGCACAAAGACAAATAAACATTGTCACATCTCCCATCTGCTGTTAAGACCTTCCATCTCACTATTCTTCCACAAACATCCCCTTTATTGTAGGACCTTCCTTTTTAGTGTTCAGACCATCCATTTCAACTGTTCAGACCATCTGCTTCACTGTTCAGATCATCCCCTTTACTGTTCAGAGCATCCATTTTACTGTTCAGAGCCCCCTCTCTACTGTTAAGAGCACCGCCCTTACTGTTCAGATCATTCCCTTTACTGTTTGGACCATCCATTTCACTGTTAAGAGCATCCCCCTTACTGTTCAGATCATCCCATTTACTGTTCAGACCATCCATTTCACTGTTCAGAGCATCCCCCTTACTGTTCAGATCATCCCATTTATGTTCAGACCATCCATTTCACTGTTCAGAGCATCCCCCTTACTGTTCAGATCATCCCATTTACTGTTCAGACCATCCATTTCACTGTTCAGAGCACCCCCTTACTGTTCAGATCTTCCCCTTTACTGTTCAGACCATCCATTTCACTGTTCAGACCATCCCATTTACTGTTCAGACCATCCATTTCAGAGCACCCCTTACTGTTCAGATCTTCCCTTTACTGTTCAGAGCATCCCCTTACTGTTCAGATCATCCCCCCTTTACTGTTCAGACCATCCATTTCACTGTTCAGAGCATCCCCCTTACTGTTCAGATCATCCCCTTTACTGTTCAGACCATCCATTTCACTGTTCAGAGCATCCCCCTTACTGTTCAGACCATCCATTTCACTGTTCAGAGCATACCCTCTGCTTACCTGCACAGACTGCTGATACAGGTGTTCCCTTGCTTTAGATGGGGTCCTACTGCTTGTTGGCCTGTCCTTTTTAATCTGCTTTGGCTGTGGAATTTTACTTGTGTCAATTCTGAAACAAAACCTTCCAATTGTCATTGCATGTGAAACCATGAATTCGCTTGACATACTGTTCTGAAGGGGTAAATCAGATCTTGGTCCTTGGTGTGAGTGAATGCTACACAGTATACACTGCTAAACAATATCAGATGAATCTACAAGCCAGTAACTATAAGCCAGTAACTAAATATTTCCTATACTGCTTGCCCACATAGATAGTATGCCACAGTAATAACATGAATACAACTCAGACACAGTGTACTGGCTCTGAGCTGACCAGTCCTTGTCCTATCCCTTAGTCATCATCAGTGTTATTCTGTGTTGGGAACTTGTAGCAAACTGGCTTACTGAGCATATAAAGGACACTGAACAAGGAATCAGATTTGCGATGGTAGCACGGTGCAGTTCCATGATCATGGTATTTCCATACTTGTTACAGTAATGATACCAATAAGAGAGCGGTTGCGTTTTATGTCGCTTTTGGAAATATTCCAGTAATATCATGAGAGAGAAGACAGAAATGGGCTTCACTGCTGTACCCATGTGGGAAATCAAACCCAGGTTTTCAGCGCACTTTAACCACTCGGCTACGCCACCGCCTCTTACTAATAAGACGAGCTGGTGGATGTAGCCTCAGGTCAAACTACATATGATGAAGTTGCAACAGAAAAGAAAACCAAATCTCACAGCCTTATTATAATATTCAGTATCAAAACCAGCATGATTTAAATATCTCCTGAATGGGAAACTGCTTCATAAAGTACTGGCAATACCACAGTACCTGTCAGAGAAGGGTAGTCTCCCCTGCATCGCCATCTTGGGAGCATAGACAGGGCTGCCCTGGAAAAGTGTCTTGGCCACATTGCGGGCTGACTTTATCACAGTGCTGGCAATGGAATCAGCAGCTTCTGGAGTCATCACTGAACATACAAACAAAACATGAGTTATGAATTCACTTGTGATAATTATTGATTCATCCTACCTCAAAAGACACAAAAACTTTTCATTAAGAAGTTTTCCAACATATTCATCTCAATCATTTACATGATTCAGAAACTATCCATTCATCAAAATCACAGGAATTGAAGCTTGTTTGCAAGGGACATAATAGCATCTTAATTCATACTCACTGACAAATCTATACATATCCTATAAAGGCGTATGAGTGATCAAAGTAATTCTTAAAGCATATAATCACTTTCTATAACATTCTATGCATGTTTGTAGTCTGACGCCACAGTCAACAATATTCCAGCTACGTGATGGCTGCCTGTGAATAATTGAGTCTCAACCAGACAATCGACTGATTGACATTGAGAGCAACCACCAATGCTGTATAATGACAATGATGTAATGACATGTAATCAACAAAGACACTGAGCCTCATCCATTAACATCGCCTCAACCAGTATAAGTTGATGGGATTTTAACCCGGGAAACCCCTGCATGGGAATATATTGTTAGCTCTCCAGTTAATGCTGAACAGGTGAATGTAGACAGAGTGTCAGCCAATTTCTGTTAATCAGATCAGATCTACAGATACAGCAAGAGCAATGATTGATATCTCTAAAAATATTCAATCTTTCATATAACTATGTAATGAAGGCAATGCTATATTCACCGGCTTCGTTTTGTGGGGTGATGTGCAGAGCAGACTGTGGGGGGACAGGGTCCTCATCCTTGGGGGTGAAGGATAATGGAGGTGTTGATGAAAACAGACCAAGGCCAACCGGCTGAAAGATGAAAGCATTGACGTAACAAATTAGCATACATAGCAAGAATTGAATCACATTGCTGAATCACAGCAATTGAATCATTGCTGAAACATTGCTGAATCACAGCAAGCAATATTTCATACCAAAATAGAAGGTTATTTAAGGTGAGTCCAGAAGACAAGTGTAAACCTTATTTTACTGGTTCTCAGAGTTTCTGGCTGGTCCTGCTTGAAAAAACAAAAACGGTTTACTATATTCACAATTTCTGTCAGTTCTATTCCATTACAATTTGTAGCAACATTGAAGCACTGAGCATTCAGTAATGCTACTTGTCAGTAAGTGAGTGTGTATGATGCAGCTTTTAGCAATATTCCAGTAACATTGCAGCAGGGGACACCAGAAATGGGCTTCACGCATTGTACCCATGTGGGGAATCAATCCCAGGTCTTCAGCCTGACAAGCGAACACTTTAACCACTCGGCTACCCCACTGCCCCTCTCTTGTCAGTAAGGACTGCCATCAATGGAATTTGAGTGAGAGAGTTTAGTTTTATGCTGCACTCATCAATATTCCAGCTATATGGCGGTGGTCTCTAAATAATCGAGTATGTACCAGACAATCCAGTGATCAACAGCAATGGAATTTGACTTGTCCCCAGGACAATTTGTCTCGGGTCAGTGGACCAGCCGTAATTTTGAAGGCTGTGTAAGTACAATTACCTTGGTGCGTCCTGACTGTGGTGTATCTGTCAGGCAGCTGGTGTCTGCCTCAAGCTTCTCACGAAGACGGGAGACTGACTGTTTCAGGAGCGGCAAAAAATCATCAGATAACATTTTCCTGTAAACAAAATGACATTTTGCAACATTTATCAATGTTACTGGTGGTGCCCTTTTTCATACAGTCCACTTATATTGAGTGTTTCTTCAGCTGTGATACTTCTACTTAACAAAAAAACTTTAAAATATTTTGGAAAGTCTAATTTGTGATTACTGCATTGATACAGTGACGTGCATGCATGTGTGAGGCTGCCCATTGAGATATCATGCTGCAGTTTATTGTGCACTCCTTACAAAGAGAAACACAATGTACTGAGTTAAAGCAGGCCAGTTTTGATTTATCCCCTTATGCTGATCTCCAGACGGGCAACAAGTACAATCTTTTACCATCTTCAGTAGGACTGTAATGATGCATCGAACTATCGATGGATTGCAATTGTCGAGTCTCCGATAGCAATTAATCGATGATAGAATCGGAAAAAAAATTGATGCATTGATAGTTTAGTAATTGACTTCCGTTGATAAATGCGCAGCGTAAAGTACAGGATGTTTGGGTGCAGACTTGCAGCTTCATTGAGTTTATGTTGTAAATGTTTACTGTAACTGGTTTTCAAGTTTCTTGTCATTTATTAAAAGAGACTGAAACTACTTCAACAACTTGTTTATATTTCATATAAACTATACATTCATTTGGGAAATGACATCAAATGGGACAATTCAAGGAGAATAAAACAATTGCAATAGTTGGTTGCAATAGCCTATCGTTATCGCAATAGCATGTTGCAATAGACTATTGCCATTGCAATAGTTGTTTCCCCCTCAAAAGTCACCCCTTATCTTCAGTACAATATGCCCATGCAATAGAACCACAAGCTTTCTGCTCTCAAGACAGATGATCAATCAACCATGGAGGTGGTCCCTGTGTATTAAAACCTAGCTGGAGAAGAGACTCCTACTTACTGGAAGGCATTAGCATTGGCAGTTTGGGCCTGATGTGTGTGGACTGCAGCCGTTAGGTGACTGGATTCTGTCTCTAAACTTGGCACTCCCACTGGCGATAGGAAAGTTTACAATGGTTGAACATTCTGTTCCGGCAAATTCGACATGGTCATACTTTTGGACCTAAACACCATACAAACATACAAACACACTAACACCAGTACTTTAAATCACTATTGTTATCGTTAATAAGACATTTGACTTCAAACATAACTACTGGCAAACAAGGATAAGTTGGACCGCAGAGCACACGTTTACATGAAGTAGGCGGTGCACGGCAATGAGCAAATCCATTTGGTTATTGAAAGGTAGAGCAGATATAGGCTAGTGCACGTGCAGTGCATGACGATGAAATTGATTCTGCACATAGCTGCACACGCCTTGCTGATAAGACTCACTTGGTCAGTGTAGTACTACACTTGATCGCAGACAACCTCGGGCCCCTTCGCTCACAATGACAAGCGCCTGTGGGTGGCACTCATACATGCTAATATGGGTCAATTGTCACGTCGGTGCTCAACTTATCCTTGTTTGCCAGTATAGGCTTTCTCATGCAACATATCATGTATACATATCATTGCAAATCTTTTGTGTTTATTACCACATGGGAATTTAAATAAATAAACAGATATAATCTCAAGGATTGGGTGTCTAAACCTCCATCAGGTACACTCTTATATTTCAGAATTACACTCCTAGAAACACTTGCTCAACAGCTACTGTAACAACTGTTGAATAAACAAGTGTTTGCCACTGATATGGCAATGTCCCCGCCGCTAAAGAATGGAATATGTATATTTACTACTTTTTACTTTTTGGTCACATACAAGATGCCTGAAATGACTGGTGTCTGCCTAATCACCCAATGTAGGCTGTCAACATATTTGAAAAGATTGGGTGCAATGTTTATATAAGTTTGAAAGGCGGTCGTGGTGACCTTGAAGATAAGGTCAAGGTCACCCATATAAACTGGTGCCTGTGTAATCCCCTAATGTAGGCAGTCACCAAATCTGAAGATATTGGGTACAACAGTTCATGAGATATCGTGTTAAGAAGAATCGGGACATACGGACACTGCTGAATACATAGTCCATTTAGAGATTTAGAGAGATTTAGAGAGAGATTTAGAGAGATTTAGAGAGATTTAGAGAGAGAGAGAGAGATATAGAGAGAGAGAGAGAGAGAGAGAGAGAGAGAGAGAGAGAGAGAGAGAGAGAGAGAGAGAGAGAGAGAGAGAGAGAGAGAGAGAGAGAGAGAGAGAGAGAGAGAGAGAGAGAGAGAGAGAGAGAGAGAGAGAGAGAGAGAGAGAGAGAGAGAAAGAGAGAGAGAGAGAGAAAGAGAGAGAGAGATTATGTCCATTTATGTACAGTAAGGTAGACAGTGAGTGAGTATGGTTTTATGTCGCTTTTAGCAATATTCCAGCATTATCAGGGGAAGGGACACCAGAAATGGGCTTCACACATTGTACCCTTTGGGGAATCGAACCCAGGCATTAGGCGTGACAAGTGACTGCTTTAACCTCTAGACTACCCCACCGCCCCTAAGGCAGACAGTAAGTAATCAGGCCTGGACCAGACAAGCCAGTGGTTGACAGCATGAACACCAGGATATAACACAGTCATATCACATATCGATACACTCTTACACAAGCTGTTACAACAAGTAGTGGATACTGGAGCCCTATATTGCCTAAAAAGTCCAATGAGTTTCTAGCTGAATTCAGCAATATTCCAGATATATGGCGGCGGTCTGTAAATAATACAGTCTGGACCAGACAATCCAGTGATCAACAGTATGAACATCGATCTATGCAATTGGGTAATGATGACGTGTCAGCCAAGTCAACTAGTCTGACCACCCAATACTGTTAGTTGCCATGGCAAAGCATGTTTAGGTTGCCAATGAAGTATGAAATGGCTGTGTTTCACTACATAGAAGTGCATCCTCACCCTGATGGAATCTCTCTATGTAGAGATGCAGGGACAGGTTCCACAGCTGAATGAGACTGAGGAGATTCAGACGTCCTCCCTGGTAGGTATTGTCAACATGTCGCTGAAACAATCATGTCTTTATATCAGGCCTGGAGCAGTGGGTTTCAGTTATGAATGACTTTTTTGCCACAAGTCCTGATGATGATATGACATTTCTAATCCCATCATAATCAGATCTTTTACTGTGATACTATACCTCTCATGCACATCTCAGGACAACTGCATAGGAAGATGGTCTGAGTGAACACCATAATCAGCTTCAACACTGAAGATTCTGAATTCTCCATACAAATGGTCAAAGTATTCAGACAAGCAAGAATACCTGATTGCTGGATCTCAAAAACAATGCAATGATCATGCACCGCATCTGATGGCATCGAACACCAGTTAGGATACTTTCCTTCATTTTACATCAGAAACTTCAGTTTTAAGTTTCTTCCCACTCTAATTGATTACATCATAGCATCTAGGTTACAAAAATTTTGTTAAAAAAAATCCCAAGATTCTGGCAAGGGGGGCAACTCTCAACAAGTTGAGGTGCCTACATCAACTGGACCAACCTAGATTCATATAAGAAAATGGGAAACACTTTGCAGTAGTTGCAGTGGATAATTCAGAATCGTTTCTGTTAACAGCTGTAAATGGAATTGTTTTCAATATTTTAAAATAATGCTCAAATACAAGTCTAATTGAGGTGTTTTACAAGTCCACTGAATCATTATGGTATATACTTATTCATGGAAAGCCTCACAGAATATTGACTAAAAACAAACTTGAGAAAAGTTAGACCACATACTGGTCAAACACAATTATTACCACCATAGTAAACATTCCATTCTACATACCTTCAAGATTTCGTTTTCACACTCCCTCAAGAGAAGATCTGGGACCTTGACGCTGATATCTGCAGCATCAATGTGATACTTCTGCACCGTTCGGTCCAGGATTGACTCAATCACGTGCCGTTCTCGAGTCTCAAAGTTACAAAACGCGTCCAGTTTTTTCCACTTGTCTCGTGCCTGTGAAGGAGAGGATTATCACATGAGTTGTCCCTTGATTAAATATGTCTACAAGAACAGAATGGGTTTTGATGGAAGGTGAACTAATGATGAAAGATCTGCTCTAACCGAGTCTGGACCAGACAAACCAATGATCAACAGCATGAGTGTTGATCTACACAATTGGGATACGATGACACATGTCAACCAAGACTTCAAGTCTGACTCTGAGCAAATTAACATATGAAATTCAGGATCATATAATTGTTTGGGCATTTGCAGAACCAAAGTTCAGTTTAGAGAGATTCCACTTTATTTTCCACATTAATGTACAAAGTAAGTTTGATTTTATGCTTTATTTAACAATAATCAGCAGAAAAATACTGGCGATGGGCTTCACCAGGGAGTATTATCAGCACTTGGCTATAAATTGCTGCTCAAATTTGAAAGACATTACTGTTCAAGATAATAAAAAGGCTTACACTAAACATATTCACATAAGGCAGATAATCCATAATTCCTTGTCGTTCTTTTGTTACTTTCTAAACACAAAATGATTCCTTATAATCAGTCAAATATTTGTAAATAAGCTACTGTACCAGCAGGCAAAGTTTTGAGTCTGCTAACTTACTTTCTGAACTCTCTGGGCTCTTCTTATGTTTTGTGGAGTACGATCATGTTCTGAGGTGAAGGACTTTCTCTTGGATGGCATCGGACTGAAACAGAAATTACTCCAGCTGTACTCTAGCAGTACAACAATTGTATGTCTTTAAATCTTAAAAAGCAGAGCAATATCAATAGTCATTGCCAGCCAGGTAGATGTGCCTAAATCGAACCAGGTCTACTGCATGACGTACAAAGATTTCAATTACAACAACCGACCTCTCAACTTTGAAGGACTATAAATAAACTACCATAACAACAAAATGCAATATACAGAGCCCGATTAGTTTTATGATACTAACAGAGTATTTCTCCTAAAAAAAAAAACATATTCAGATACATATTATTTTTACTATTAGGTACAGCTGATCATTTTAAAATTTTAGCAACAAACTGTCGGGACATACCTGCCACGAGCGAGCCCCTTCTCATGTGCCCTCTGTATCTCTTCCCGCAACTGATGTTCTAGTTCTCGGATACTTTTGGACAGGCGGCGATTCTCCCTCACTAGTTCACTGCAGGAGAGACGGTTATCATTGTAATGCTGCACTGCAGGATCACAGGTAGGGTCAGCTGTCTTTCTGAACTAACTTAGTCGTCCTCTCAAATGCCGTTTTCTCTTTTCTCCCTCTATCCTCTCTCTTACAGCTCACAACTCATCCACCCACTCGTCCTCTGAGAAGTTGCCTCTCTCCCTCTCTCTTGCCACTCATCAATCCCCCTCCTCCTTCTACCACAAGCTGTTCTCTTTTCTCCACTCTCTTATCTCTCATCTATTCACTACTCCTCTGACAAGCTGTGTGTGTGTCTCTCTCTCTCTTGCCACTCATCAATCCCCCCCTCCTTCTACCACAAGCTGTTCTCTTTTCTCCTCTCTCTTATCTCTCATCACTCATCTATCCACTACTCCTCTGACAAGCTGTGTGTGTGTGTCTCTCTCTCTCTTGCCACTCATCAATCCCCCTCCTCCTTCTACCACAAGCTGTTCTCTTTTCTCCTCTCTCTCATCTATCCACTACTCCTCTGACAAGCTGTGTGTGTGTGTCTCTCTCTCTTGCCACTCATCAATCCCCCTCCTCCTTCTACCACAAGCTGTTATCTTTTCTCCTCTCTCTTATCTCTCATCACTCATCTATCCACTACTCCTCTGACAAGCTGTGTGTGTGTGTCTCTCTCTCTCTCTTGCCACTCATCAATCCCCCTCCTCCTTCTACCACAAGCTGTTCTCTTTTCTCCTCTCTCTTATCTCTCATCACTCATCTATCCACTACTCCTCTGACAAGCTGTGTGTGTGTGTCTCTCTCTCTCTTGCCACTCATCAATCCCCCTCCTCCTTCTACCACAAGCTGTTATCTTTTCTCCTCTCTCTTATCTCTCATCACTCATCTATCCACTACTCCTCTGACAAGCTGTGTGTGTGTCTCTCTCTCTCTCATACCACTCATCAATCACCTCCCCACCCACCCCTCTTTCTTTCAAAGGTCTCTTTCTTTTCTGTCCTCTCTCTTACCTTTATCACTCATCTACCCTTTTCTCCTCTGACAAGCTGCCTCTCTCTTCTCCCTCAGGCCCTCTCGTTGAACTCATCACTCATCTATCCAACCATCTCTCGCTCTCTCTCCCATCAATCAATTACTTACCCACCCCTCTTTTTCTTACAAGCCATCTCCCCTCTCTTCTTCCCTTGACCCTCTCCATGCATTCACCTGGCTGTTTCTCTCCACTCCTCACTGACGGAGATGGTTCTGTCCACCTGCTCCAGGAACTTCCCTTTGCGCTGCACGATCCCACACGCTTTCTCCTCTCTCATCTCCCCTAGCCCCCTCTCTTTACACTGACTCACCTAAACTCCTTCCCTCCCTCCCTCACCTGGCTGTTTCTCTCCACTCCTCACTGACGGAGATGGTTCTGTCCACCTGCTCCAGGAACTTTCCTCTACGCTGCACGATCCCACAAGCTTATTCCTCTCTCTTCTCCCCTAGCCCCCTCTCTTTACACTCACTCACCTAAACTCCTTCTGTCCCTCCCTCACTCACCTGGCTGTTTCTCTCCACTCCTCACTGACGGAGATGGTTCTGTCCACCTGCTCCAGGAACTTCCCTCTGCGCTGCACGATCCCACACTGCAGCATGCGGTACATGACATCACTCAGATGCTTGTTGTGTGAGGACAGCTGCGGACAGGTCAGCTTATCACGCTGCTTCACATCTGAAGAAACAAACCTGGCTTACTCAATCCCAGTTAAAATCTCCAATATCGTACCTCTGAAGATATTTCTGTGTTGAAAGTGTGTGCGTTTGTGACTTTTTTGTCCAAATCCGTACTTATGCTTTATAGCTTTATTCAAACTTAGATACCATGCCTCTTTAACATGGATGCTTAGTTTGTTGTTTAATGCCGCACTCAGCAGTATTCAAGTATATGGTGGTGGTCTCTAAATTATCCAGTCTTGACCAGACAATCCAGTGATCAACATCATGAGCATCATTCTATGCATTTGAGATACAATGACATGTGTCAACCAAGTCAGCGAGTCTGACCACCCGATCCTATTAGTTGCCTCTTACGACAAGCATGGGTTACTGAAGACCAATTTTAACCCGGATCTTCACGGGTACCTTTAACATGGATACCCCACACATTATACAGGCTCCAAGCAGGCCAGCTCTAGTGTTATTTCCTTAATATCAAGTGCCAGACCAGGCAAGAACCATCTTTTCATATCCCTTTGCTTGATGCAGTCAGGGATCAAACACAGACTTTCCTCATTCCAGCCATATTGTGTGTAGAGGCAACTTACCACAGTCTCGCTTGATGACCTGCTGCATGACATAGCTGGTGAAGCTGAAGAGCAGCTGATAGAACCGTTCCCCTCCAGGAGACATAAACAGGGACGCGTTGATGCGGGGCAGATGCGAGTCAGGCTCCTCCTGAACACAGAAATGGTAATGACAAGTTATTGTGCCTATAACGACCATCTGACGTCTTCTTGCACCAGATCTCAGAGGTAATAGTTGGAAAAGCTGGAACACATTGACTGAAAACAGTCCACGATTCAGGCTAAGTAACCTAAACTCAGTATTATTCGTTTCACTGCTATACTGAGTCTAACAAAACCTTGTGGAAGGTCGCGTCAGGTAACCTTTGAGCGACCTATGACCATCCAATCAAAGGCGAGACGGCTGAAGGGATTTAACCAATCAGATATTGGCTACTATTTTGGGTTCGGTGGGACTTACAAAATTGGAAATTTTAATATAAATTGTATATTTATATACTTATCCTATCTCACGACTTGCACCTCTCTCTCTTGCTTCGACTTTTAGTGGAACGACTGTAAACTTTTTTCCATAGGCCTCCTTGTCCATTCGCCCATGCACTCCAAGCTGCTCTCCTTAATTAGCTTCCTAGTTCCTAATAAAGCTTGCAGCATGCTCCACTAATTTCCCAAGTGACTACCTTGAATGATCATTCTCATCTTGGAGCCAACGTTGTAATCTGAGTATAGGGGAGGCGCGCGGGCATCCATCGCGTGAGATAGGATAAGTATATAAATATACATTTCATATTAAAATTTCCAAATTTTTAAATTTATCCTATCTCACGACTTGCACTTATCCCACGGTTGGACGGCGGGCCACAAATTACCCTTCTGTCTGGACAGTGCGAACAGCTGGTCTTGGAGCTGTGTGGACTGATGACAACCGTAGATAGCGATGTACAAGGGAGGCCTGTTACGCATGCATGCAACTCCTATGCTTGTAGTGGGTTCTCTGGAACCCCATGGTTTACTAAGCACAAGGACCCCCAGGGAGATGAGTGCTCCCGAGCGATGTGGTGTTTTGCTGCAAACTTGTACAAGACAAGGGACGCAACTCGGCAAGTAGGCCTCGCCTACCGCCACGATTTACAAGGTACCCCCGTAATTAAAAGTCTTGCGACTAGAAGGGCCATCCCTGCTTCCCCCAGACACTGACCGAGGCGGGTGAAAGAGAAACACAACTCGGCATCTCCAAGGTTTAACGTTCAGTTCCGGGCAGCATCAAATTGACCCTCACTCCTTTGACTAAGCTTAGTCAAAGGATGTGCCCGACAACTTTGGAGGCAGAACGCAACGAAATCCACTGGAATTCGGGAGTGTCACACTTCACTGATGTAATTACTCTGTGGAGTAGAGGTCAGTAAGCATGAATGTCGAACACCTCTGTATCGTCATACTGATTGTGCCTCAGGTCGGTAGGGCCACGCTAGGTGGCCGTATTCCGATGCCTTGGTATGGAGGCCAAGTGAAGTAGTTCCTAAACCCATATAATGAGAACAAAAGGTTGAGATCCAGTTCAACTTTTATTCAGTATATACAAGGAAGCAGTAACGCGAATGCGGAACCGTCCCTCATCTGCGTTGTTGGCCCGATGTAAGCTGCTGAGCCAGTACAAGAGGTCCGAACAGGTGTAGTTCCTGGACATCCGTGACAGACAGGTCTCGCAGGTAATGTGAAGAGAAGACTGTATCAGAACGCCAGAAGCAACCTTCCATGATAGCGGTCAAGGAGCAGTTGCTATGGAGGGCCATCGTCGTGGCTAGTGCAGGAGTCTCATGAGGATTGGAAGGCGGCTGGAGGAGGCAACCCTGCAAAGGTGTAGGCTCGCAGGATTAGCGCGGGTGTTGATCAGGAGGTCCCAGTCCCAGTTGTGCGATTATCTCAGCGCCGTCACTGCTTCCTGGCGCTGGTGGCTGGGCCAGAGTTGGTCCTAGGGGGGCGATGGGAGGAACCACCAGCTACATCTGTTTCCTCTACCACAGCCTTGAGTGGATTAAGCCACAAAAGATTGCGTAAATCCAGATTGGTAGGGGTGAACTGTGCAGTTCTCGGCTGTTTTAATGAGTCCTGGAGCTGTGACTTCTTTATCTTTAACAGTTCAATCCCGAGACTTGAAAGTGGGTTTCTTTTCAACCTTAGTAGATACTTCTTGGATGCTACCATTGAAGGGAGTCAGGAAACCAAGGCTGGTGAAACAGTTCTATTTTAAATCGCTCCTCCCATGAAGAGATGTTAAGGGGTGCGTCAGCGAACAGCAAGAGTGTAGCCCAAAAATGAATCAACTGATCCAGGACAATTTGGAACTGGTCAGAGCTTGAGTCATGCATCCTCAGATGTAAGCGTCTTGATCAGAATAAGTATGCTCCAGAGCAGTGTTAACAGCGTGGAGCTGCTGCAATCAGGCATACTAATAGATGGCAGCGATCTTTTCACGGCTGAATCCATGTGAGCCAACAGTCAGTCCTCAATAAGGTAGGGTGAAGCAGCTCATTTGCCACACAGGGTTCCAATATCATCATCAACTGTTGGAGCCGTAGAGATTTTTGTTAGGTCGTGGACATGAGAGATAGGCGGATTATATCTGGGAGCAGAGAATCCGTCCTAATTCGTTTCAGGCTCTTGAAACCATCATTTAGTATACTGGATAATTTCAGAATACAAGGTCAAGGTGGTAGGGTGATGGTAGACCAATCCCGGTTCCTAAGAGTATAAGAGTGATCCAGGTCATCTGCTGAAGTACTCAAGGGAAGATTGAGCTTCTCAACAATCCAAAGGGTACCTGTGGTGTCTCCAACTGCTGCAAAGCTACCCTCAGGGATAGAGATAACTCAGAGTGGTAGGGGAGATGCAGGCATGGCTATTTGGACTGGATCAATCTCAGGAGGTGGACCAGATGAAGAGCCAGGAGCTACGAAGCGGATGGGCTGGAGTAGAAGGCTGTATTTGGTTCCAGGCTGAGGTTATGGCCCTGATCATTATATTTAGATCGAGATTAAGCTGTAGGAGTGGGATTGTAATCAGGTTCTAATGACTCAGCGATGATTCTAGAGTGAGTGAAGGATTCTCAGAGCGTGTAGGCGGAACATCGTAAGAGACTGTAGGCCCTATTAGTGGTATCAGAGCAATAATCACCCGAATGTCGGTCAGAGGAACTGTATCGAGATCTCGGCGTGGTAAGTACCCGAAGTAGGTGGTAAGCCCGGTGATCTGGATTCCCTAGTATGGCTAGGTGATCCGGTATGATATGAAAGAACTAGTCCGAGTAAGCTGTAGTTCTAGTTGGTGATCTGGTTCTGATTGGAACTCTGGTTCGACCATCTGAATAGGATCAGCCATGAGATGTGGATCTGTACTCGCGATCTCGATTGGTCAATGGCTCTGTAAGGTGATCTTGATGCGTATAGGTGACCTGGGTTGGTAAGATGATTTGGATTTGTAAAGTGATCTGGATCGATTCGATGCACTAACTGGAAACTGTGATGCGTGATCTGGATCTATAAGGTGATCTGGATCGAACAGGTGATCTGGTTGCAGTGCGATCTGGCTTGATTTGGTGATCTGGATGCGATTAGGTAATGAAACCTGAAGTGTTAATTCATGATGAGCGTCCCCGGCGGCAGCTGTTGTAGCCAGCTCCATCGGTTCCATGAACTGTGGGGGAACAGTTGGCTGGTTGAGCGCGAAGTTGGCCAGGCTCAAAACAAACTGAGACAGTCGAGGGATATGTACCGATGATCTGGATGATGATGTGTCGATCTAAGGTCCCCTGGTAGTGTAGATGGGACGAGGCAGCGATGAATTATCGATCCACAACCACCACGAGTGATCTGGCGCTATGGAAGGAGGTGATTGATGTGCGCGTAATAGGTGCGAGCGACCCTCAGATTAGTAAGAATTTGATGAAGCGTCCATAAAATCCTCTTGAACCCCAGGCGATGCCTCTTTTTTGGCGTGAAGGTCACGATTTTCTGTCGCTGGAACTTGATATGCGCTTGGCGAGAGTGGGATCAGATTCTGTTGATTTCCTGTCCCTTTCGGCGATTCTCCGGGGAGCAAACACGAAGATAGGCCTTAAAATCCTCATCTTGTATTCTACCATGGCTACGTGAAATGCTCAAATTTGATTTGTCAATCCATAAAATCAGAGGCGGTATCAATTTGGATTGAAAATGCGTCTGATTTCACGGGCGCTTCACTCGCGTATACAGCACTGCCGCACTACTTCAGCTTGGCCACCAACATGACTAATATCAACACAACAGATCGACGTGATGGAAATGCTAATGAAACATTTATTAAAACTCGAAAAATACAATTATATGATTTCTCCTCCACAATTATTAGGGAACCTCACTATCATAATTATTACCTTCTAGGGTGTGTGCGTCACGTAGCGAGATGTATCGATGCATCGATGCATTTTACTGACGATACGATACGCGATACATGCTTACGTGTATCGATTCCTATTTTAAAACTTTTATCGATTCAAAATTTTATGCTATATCCATCTCCTTCAAAGTCTTGATAGTAAAATTATCTGAGACCGCTCCGATAAATAGATGTAGCTAGCTTTACTTAAAAATAGGTTGGAAACTAACAGCTTTTGTGATTTGGCTAGACTATTTTGATGGACCAAACAAACAGCGCCAGACGTTGCGGTAAGGTAATGCTATGAAAAAGCGTGAAAATTATGTATCGCGATACATATCGTGATCGTGACCTTAAAATCGTGATAACGTGATCGTATCGTGACACCCCTATTACCTTCTATTATAAAAATATTTAAAATCAATTACAATACACAGCCCCAAACATAAAACAAACAATATCTAACATATAAATCAGAAAACCTTGTAAAAATTAAAAATACATCCCTATCTATCCCTATTTGTGTGGCAAAGCGTTTCGTAAACATTTACCTACCTGGTAAATGGTATATTTGTTTCCATTTAGAATGAGAAATTCGCAAGATAACGGTCAGGCTTAAACACACAAAATTTAGGCCACTCATACTCCATCATGTCCCGATCGGCATTGCATCGTTCAAAATGTCAAAAAATTGAACCACGAGGAATTCCGGCTCTCTGCAACCTCTCTGCCAAGGCTGTCACTGCTATGTTAGGTACACTTTGAAAAGCTTGGCCACAATCCAGTCCCAAAATGATGAGAACAATGTTCCAAGGAATCCCAAGTTAGTCGCATGTACACAAAGCAGCACTGTCACTCTTTTGTATGCATGCCGGGTGGAGGTAAGGTGCATTGAAATCATGATCGACACTCGCCGGTCATAAAATCAACAGTCTTTGATGAATTACAGGTCATAGGTCGATCAGAAAAGGATGTATTCTTCGATTCTGCAGGGTTCAGGTTCGACAGTCAGTCAAGTATTTTCCACTGTCACTGAATTTCAACCTTTCACTGGCTCATCCGCCATTTCAAACTGTTGAGTAACTGTCTACTTCCAAGAAAATAAGTAGGTCAGATGATTCCATTATAGTGTGGCCAGGGGTACAGTAACACGGCACACAAAACAATAGGCTGGTTTCGATTCGTGTGGAATTATGATTATAAAACCAAGCTCTTAGGTGTTACATTATTGCATTGAATAAACAGTAGTTTGTTTTCTTTAGACAGAATATATTTTTATGTTGCAATGTTAACGAAAAAATCTGAAGCGGCACCTACCACTCCTTCACAGACAAGTTCAATTCGCCTCTCGTCCCATGCGGATTACGCCGTGTCTTCCGCGAGGAAGAGGAAGTTCGATGTTAAATCGGTTATGGTAGAATGGAAATAAACATACTGTGTTTGGAAATTAGATGAATGTTAGACCGAATTGATAGTCACTAAATTAATCATTTGAAACCTCACGTGTTTCAAATGATTAATTAGAGACTATCAATTGATCTAGCATTCATCTAATTTCCAAACACAATATGTTTATCTCTAAGTGAATTACACTTGCCACATCATTTGTTCCAGTTACATTGTCCAATACAGTCACTGCAAGACGAGTGAGGGTCGAGGGACGAATAATTCGTCTTGCATTGAGCACAAACTTTCCTTTTCCTTGACTGATTATCTGTTTTCCCCATAATGTTAGGGTGAAATAATGTCCCTAATATACAGCACGTCCACACAGTCTCGGACAAGAAAGAGAATGATCATGTAAGGTAGTCACGTGGGCAATTAGTGGAGCATGCTGCAAGCTTTATTAGGAACTAGGAAGCTAATTAAGGAGAGCAGCATGGAGTGCACGGGCGAATGGACAAGGAGGCATATGGAATAAAGTTTACAGTCGTTCCACTAAAAGTCGAAGCAAGAGAGAGAGGTGCAAGTCGTGAGCTTGTATTTTCTCGTCCCCGGTCCCCATCACTGATCACCCAACAAATGAAATTCTGCATAAAACAATGATATTTGACCTGCAGTATATACGCTTTGGGGTTCCTGTTGACATGGTTATAATTAGTTAATATTTCCGCAAGTTGACAAGCTTTAATACTGACAAAACGCTATTTTCGGCGAGTGTTTACTCACTGCTGTGGCGTGTATCACTAGGAACCGATCGTAAATAGCATTCGGAATCGTTCGGGTACAAACTTGTTCGGGGCAAAAGTTCAAAAGGTATGTACGAATGTCCACTTTCGCGATTTGGTAAGCTGTGTTCTGATTGGTCAATTGGAAAGGTTACCTGACACGCCCTTCCACAAGGTTTTGTTAGACTCAGTATAGCAGTTTTACGAATAATACTAAGCCTAAGTTTACTTAGACTGGTCCACGATTATGATGGCGCCAGAGCATTTGGTGTGTAGATGTCTGTGCCCTGTTGCCAGTTTAGTCATGATGGATCCAATCCAGTTTCCAGGTAGACCTCCAAACACAACACTCCCTTACCACCTCTAACCTGTGTTCCACTGTTCATATGTTGAGACTATTCTTTATTTTTATGTCAACCATCACCCCTTTGGTTGTGCGAGAGTGTCAGCTCTTGTGTTGGGAATCGGAAACCAAATCCACTATCGATTATCAGAGGACTTGTGGTGAACGATTATCGATTATAATCGAAATATATACATTTTTAATGTTATCACCAATTTTAAGTGTTTTTCACCAGGTTTTTTCTAATTAATGTTTTTTATAACTAATACTGTCATGCAATGAAATGCACGCACGCAGTAAGACACTGGAATTGTAATTCAACAATAAAAGTGGTTAACATTTTACAATGCGCATAGCTTTACACTGTTGAGCGCATCTTTGTTCGTGAACATTCATCAAATTAACTGGTTAGTATACTTAATTCAAGGGTGTTATACAAAAACAACAAAATTCTGATTAATCAAACATATTTTTTGACAATCGATAATCATTTTTAATCCTTCTTTTGATCGTTTTTCGATATTTTCCGATCATCGGAACACCACTAGTCATCTCTGCAAACTACGTGGTCTAATCACCATTCAGCCAAGTAACCATGCAACCAAGAAACCATGTAATCAAACAAAGACGTTACAAACCTTTTGAATGTTTTTTAGCCACTTGTTACACACTCTGTAGAACATCGCTTCTGTTTTCTTGTCAGTGACACGCCAGCAATCTCTGGAACATACAACAACATATCACATAAAGAATGAGTTTGATTTAATATTTCAGTTCATACCATGGCATATCAGCTTCAAATGGAACAAAACTAGGGTTGGGAATTGGTTAAATTGTCATAATTGATCACTGGTCCATTACAACCGATCAGTCATCAAAAATAATTGGTTAGCATCATTTATCAAATGTTCCTGTTATGTTTGTTAATGCACAAAATAAACAAGTGTTTGATATTAATATGGCAATTCCCCCACAGCTAAAGAATGGAATATTTTTAACATATTTACTACTTTTAATTTTCTGGTCACATACAAGACACCTGAAATCACTGGTGTCTGCATAATCCCACAATGTAGGTTGTCGACATAATTGTAGACATTGGGTGCAATGTTTCATGAGATATGACAGGGCTCGATTTAGTGCTTTGTTACTTGTACGTGCAACGTAGTTATTAGTCTAACTTGCACAAGGAGCAGGTCAATTTTTGAGTGGGTAAACTTCTGAATAAAACATCTAAATAATTCAATAGCATATTCCATTCATTACATATTACCATAAAAGCAGTGCAACTGGAATTTGGCTGGTGCAACTAGGTTTTTATCTCATTTTGCACCTGGTGCAAGTAGGTTAACATCTCTTAAATCGAGCCCTGTATGAAAAGTGGTCAAAGTGTCATGGTGACCTTGAAGATAAGGTCAAGGTTACCCAAATCGACTGGTGTCTGTGTAATCTCCCAATGTAGGCTGTCACCAAGTTTGAAGACATTGGGTACGACAGTTATGAGATATCGCGTTAATAAGAGTTTGAAAAGTGGTCAGTGTCGTGGTGACCTTGAAAATAAGGTCAAGGGCACCCAAATTGACTGGTGTTTGCGTAATCCCCCAATGTAGGCTGTCACCACATTTGATGACATTGGATACAACAGTGCATGAGATATCATGTTAACAACAGTTTGACAAGTGTTCAAAGTGTGTTGGTGACCTTAAAAATAAGGTCAAGGTCACCCAAGTCGACTGGTGTCTAAGTAATCCCCCCGTGTAGGCTGTCACCAAGTTTGAAGACATTGGGTACAACAGCCCATGACTTTTCGCGAAAACAAGAGTTTGAAAAGTGGTCAAAGTTTCGTGGTGACCTTGAAAATAAGGTCAAGGGCACCCAAGTCGACTGGTGTCTGGGTAATCTCCCAATGTAGGCTGTCACCAAATTTGAAGACATTGGGTACAACAGTTCATGAGATATCGCGTTAACAAGAATCGGGAGGTACATACGTACGCTACTGAATACATAGTACCCCGTTCCACGTTGAAGCGACGGGGGACAATAATGAAAAAAACATGAAGTTCTTTGGGTTTTTTGCAAATTGAACAAAATGCATTTTCATATTTCACATATTTAAAAGATGGCTAGTATGTTAGGAACATAAATTTCCTTGAATCTTTAAGATAAAATCAATCATGACTTGGAACGAGCTTATGGTGCTTATGAAATATAAATTTAACAAATTATCAAATCAAACTTATAAAGTAATGAAAGTTTAAGATGAAGTTAAATGTCAACAGAAACATGACCAGTCAACCTCTCTTGATATCTTGTTCTGTAGTTGTTCAAACACACACATATTTTCAAGATTGACTTTGACCTTGACATGAATGTTATAGTGTATGAAAAATGCAATAGTACAAAAGAGATTGCTTATTGAAAAACATTCAAGGCAAGTCTTGAAAGCCCTGCGCTTTCCCTAGATAAAGCTTGGTGTCAAATATGAAGAAATTCCAGTGATCGGTTCTTGAGATAGCTTAACATGCAGGTTTACATGCTGAAATCTTCAAAGTGTCGCCATGACCTTGAAAATTATGTGAAGGTCACCAAAATCGACTGGGCCCTGCGCCTTCCCTAGATAAAGCTTGGTATTGAATATGAAGAAAATCCAGTAAACGGTTCTTGGGATAGCTTAACATGCAGGTAAAACCTTAGTCCCTTGTGACCTTGAAATGAAGGTCAAGGTCACCAAACTTATACTGTGATGAACCTAGGTACCAAATATGAAAAGATCTAGCGAACGGTTCTTAAGATATTCCAATTCGTACGTACAGAGCCTAATACTATATCCCCCGCTGATAATGACACAGACAAACCAACCTTGAGAAAAAATATTGTTTTTGCAAACAAGTGTTCCAAAATTGTTTATGTTCGATTATGAGAAAACATTTTCGATTGCTTGATCGTTTTGTCACTGCGACCAATCTTCGATTATTTCAATTTATTGGACCACCACTAAACAAAACCCAACAGTGATCCAGGTCTCAAATGCTTAACACCTTATAGATCTGACAAGCCTTGATGCATAAGCTGGATTAACCGGGATTCGAACCAGGTTTCTGGCATGCTCATTTGACAACTCTACACAACAATTTCTGCCCTCTTAGACAAACCCATGTCAACTAATTGCTGCTACATAGAAATATCTGTAATTTATCATCCAAATAACTTCTAACCAGCCAATTCTTTCACTGTCTCCTCAATCAAAAAGACATACAATTTTTGTCGTGGGGAATCAAACACTTAAATGCTATTATACAACCATATTGAGTACAATACAGGTAATGCTGTGTGTAACAAAAACTACTCTTGATGATCTCGGTTATCACATAATCAAAAGGCAAAATGCCAGGTTCGGTAGTATTGATTGAAGAAACACATTTCAAAACAGGCTGATTGATAACTGCAGATAGACATATGTCTCAATTAAATATATGACAGTTTTCCTTCAGTGCCAAGAAATTAAAATGGGCTTCACACATTGTACCACTAGGCTACCCAAAAGGATGGTTTCCAGTGACTGTGTTACCATGGTTACCTGAACTCCTCCTTGCACATGACAGGGTTGAGCTTGTCAAACAGGAAGTGTAAGATAGCCTCCGCACCAGCCTTGTTCGGTAAGTTGAACATGTCCCTTGTAATGATAAATAAATAAATTAAATACATGTACATTGAATATTACACTGATGTTCAAATAAACACTGTTTATCAGGCTAATCTTTATCTTCTTTAAATAAATTGTAAGACTGCAAAAAATACCCCACTAACATGATAACAAGACCCTTAATTCAACAAGGTATAAAATAATCAACTGACATTCATGGTCAGAAATGAGCTCAGATGATGCCATACCAAAAGCAAGGAAGAGCAGGTGTCTTAACAGTGAAGCATTAAAGAGAATCAGCTTTTACGTGTACTAGTCAATTTGGCATCAAGTCATACTGGTGGTTAGAAACATTTCCATTTTATGACAATATCTGGTAATATTTGGAGTAGATAAGTAGTGCAACTTAAAATTATACTGTGATTAGGCATAGACAATTGTACATGAAAATTATACATTGAAGTGGTTAACTACCGGAAATGTCATTTTCCCGATTTACAGATACATGTGCAAATTATCTTGGGAACTTATTGGTGCATTCCCCCTTTTAAACATAAAACATTGTTAAAAGCATTATTTAACAACAATGAAATGATATCTGTCACAGTGGCCTGAGTGTACCATAATCAAAAGGTTCATCGATATATCATTTACCTGTGCTAAGATTCAAGAATGAGGACACAAACTACTCACTTATTGAAAGGAATGCTGTAAGTCCTCTGCTGTGTTGGAACATCAAGTCCAAGTAGGAGCCAGTTTGTAAACAGAATTTGTCTCTTGCTCAGTGGGCCACTTGCATCAACTGATGGCGGAGCAGCCTGACGCATCAATACTGATGTGTCAAACTCCATCTCTAAAACAGGAACACAGCAGTGATCAAAAGTATACAATATGTTTTATTGGTTTCTAGAGGCTGTAGTATAATGTGTAGCATCCTCTTGGTTGATAAAAGTACTAGAACCAGGATCAAAATATTTGAAGGAATTTAATGAAGACACTTGATAGATATGCAGTTATTGTACTTCGTAATGGGATCGATGCATCCAAGACCTTGGTCAGAATGAACATATCAAGATCTTAAACATGCTCAAATGTCATAGAATCATGGACCAATATATTTGCGCACACAGTTATGTCACTATTAGTGACACTAACGGGATCGGGTAGTCAGGCTCGCTGACTTGGTTGACACATGTCATCGGTTCCCAATTGCGCAGATCAATGCTCATGCCATTGATCACTGGATTGTCTGGTCCAGACATGATTATTTACAGACCGCCACCATATAGCTGGAATATTGCTGAGTGCGGCGTAAAACTAAACTCACTATTAGTGACACTTTTCTGTGAGCAGATCATGTAAACAAGGGCATTAATTTTGTATAGTTGGAAAGAAGAATAGTGGCCAAGTGTTGCTTTTTCTGATTTAAAACAACTTTATCATGCACAATGCAAATGAGTTCAGACAAGTTGAAACAATATCATAAAGATATTTTATACATTGTATTTAAACATATCCTGATATTAGATGTTTGAATGGTAAAACTACAATGAAAAACATTTCATTTTCACTTTTTGGTGAAGAGGGCCATGAAATGTGTTCAACCTATGTTAGCAGATTTTTAATGTGATGGTTTTGCCATCATTGCCAACGTTGGGCCAACGTCCGAATGCTATCTGGGTACTACTGTGTAACTACTGGCTTTGAATGGTGTCATGATAGTCTTACACTTGGAAAAGAAAATCCACAAAATGCACTTTGATGTCAATGGATACTTGGTACCCAAATGGAAATGAACAAATGTGTCATGACAATGACATAGTAATTTCTGCTGGTAACTGAATTTAACTGAACACACAAAGTGAATAGCTAGATGCAATAGTGCATGTTTACTAACATTATTACGAAAAATGATTCCTGAATGTCGATGTATTTAATGCTGACAGCGACGAAATACGTGCCTACAAGTTTCAGAGACAAATACTGATGGTGTATTGTATGTAACTTAAGGTTTTAAAATATAATTATGCTTATAATTTCCAATAACAACACAATATTTATTAACGACAAGCATGGGCATGCACAAATACGGGGAAACGTACCGGTTGTGTGTCTGGCGCAACGATAACGACGATCACATCGAAATTGATTAAACAAACACTTCAACAACAAATCTGTCGAGTAAAACAAACTATTTCTGAACCATCAACCAAAATAGTAACGGAAACGCATAACAGTGATGGTTTGAACAACAAATTTGACATTTGCTTCGAAGTAGCCGCCAAAGGTAACCGGAAGTGCTAATTTTCAGAAATAAGATGATCAAAAATAGGATTCTAAAAGTGAAATATGATTGACTTTGTATAGAGAACTTTGGTATTTAATTTAAAATTCAAAATATATATTTGTGTTGCTATATGACACGTTTGTTGTAGTCCAAATCGCATTCGTAGGAGGCAACAACTAGATTGATAATTGGGTGGTTCACAAATTTTGCTCTTCACTGGCCGTTTCAGTGGAAGAATTAAGCTGTCAGTGACAACCAGGGGCACAGAACTCTTCAAAACTCAAGGAACGTGTATTAACTGGAAGAGGGAATTTTAAAGGGCCTGTTTCAAATTGAAAAAAATGTATTTCAGATGACCAAGTGCGTTGACAAATAAGTAAGGTGGATTAAGCTTATTGGAAGAATATTTTCTACATGAAAAGATCCAAATGATATGGAGAAACCACACTATCCGGCTTGTAACACAGAATGGCTTTTTTCTCTCTTCAACTCAAGCAGTTCACCTATGTTGCATGCGTCGTAATATTGCGACCCAGTGTATCGTTTTAGCCGTTGCAACATCACCATGACAACTTGAAACTTCTAATCATTACAATATATCAAAACACCATTGAAACACATAGATCATTCCAAAGATTTGTGTAATATCTTTAAACTTATCAGATATATGCGTGGTTGATTTTTCGTTATATTAAAGTTAGGTTTTGATTAGACATGTTTGATGAAATAAAAGTGTTTACAATTATAACTGTTTCTATTTCTCACCAGCCCATCTTGAATAGATGTTACACAAATTCATCAGCTGTATTCAGAGACTTGTTATCAAGAAACAGGTGAAGAAGAACCTGCCCCTGGCATCCGAAGTGTTGTCATGTCACTTGCAACAAGCTGGTCTACCACCATGGACATCATTCTGTGTCAAGTACAAAGAAGTAGTTAATGATCAGTTTGGGTTGTCGCATTTCAACTGGAGAGTAGAGAATGCAAATTATCACATTTTGAGAACTGGTTGTTTTCCTTTCATCAAGTACCACTGTTCAAAGCGAGAGTATCAGGATCTCAGCTTTGAAAACACATTCTTCACATATCTGAAAGTTATTAATATAGGTAAGGTAATCCAGACTTGCTTTTTTTGTTTGTTTAATCCACTCTTGTTCGTAATGTCTTTGTGTCTTTGTTTTGGGAACAAGTGTATGCCTGACTGGCTCTACACACAAAACAATTAAGAATTTGCATACATTTACACAGTTGTTTATGTTAATTTGTTCAAGCCAATATCCTGGAAACAAAGGTCTGAAAAATATAAGTAAAAGATACCTACTGATAAAAAAAGAAAATATTAAGGATTTTGGTTAATTATAAAATTACACTATTTGCTGAACGTGTGTATATACTGACAAAGCTGGTAGAGTGTCATTGGACTCGCATGACATGTATATTTACTTGTGCTATCAACCACTGGTTTGTATATTATATTAGGTATTTTCTCGTCTTCATGATATTGATGAAGTATTGCTTTGACATAACATTCATTTGCATGCATCTATATATATATATATGACATAGGATTGTGAGGTGGTGTGATTTTGTATTAGCTGTGACACTCATCTGTGTAACATGTGTAAAGGAGTGTTGTACATTGTTCTATTGATGTAGTGTATCATTTATAATTTGATCTATCTCAGACCAAAGTACCTTTAATACTTCCTGAATTTAGATCGCCTCCGTGATTAGTAAGGCTGGATATTGCCCTGATTTTCATATTCCGATATATTGCAATACATATTGTGATATATTGACTGGAAGGTTTCTGCCCAAGTGTGTACATCATAAATTCATAATAGCTCTCTGTGTGCGACATCATCTTCTTAGTTGCTGTTACACCATACTTTCAGGCTCCCCATCCACATGTATGACTGCATGCCAATGGTTTTCCAGATAAATAAAATGATATAGAGTTTTAACGTGGAATGCTTAATTGAAGTATTGCAACAAAGTTTTGCGAACATAATGATAAAGGTTATAATATAACATGATTTTCATGGTCAGTGTTGTTTGCCCCAACAGAATGCACTTCAATGGAGTATGTAATTATTGTTACTGTATTTGTCAGTGGTTCGTTCACATTCAACTCCAATATAAACATGTGTTAACATGAACTATTACAAAATGAAACAAACCATGGATTTAGTTGAACTACTTGAGCTTAAAATCGCATGTGACCTCCAATAACTAAGACCCTTGACTAGAATGTCATTATACAGTCCTACAAAATTTCTAAGCCTTAGACCTTTATGATAACTTGATGTCATATGTCCCATTATGAAACAAACAAAAATAACAAAATACTGTGAATTGTGAAATGGTCACTCAGAGGTAGAGGCTCTACTAATAAGTCCAAATAAAAAAATGGTCCATTTGAGGCCACTTAATTCCTCCAAATGAAACCATGCAAACTCACCAAACGTAAAGCATTTGGTATAATATTTGGCACATTTGGAGCCACTTATAATGACGCTTCCACTAGTAAAATGTTACATGAAACCTCCAGAAATAAAAATATATTAGGCAATTTTAGAGCACATTTTTGCTATGGAATCAAGGGCAGATAATTGAAAGGGAGCTAACTCTGGATGACCCAATATATTGCAGAATCTGAACCGATTATCGTATCCCGAGATACTGTACCGGTATTTAGTGGTTAGATCGTCTATCTGGTTTTATAGTGCTAGCCCACTGAGATACCATGCCGCAGTGAAGCATGAATACCCCACTCAGACACATTATACTGACTCCGAGCCTACCAGTCCTTGTACCCATTAATGCCGAGCGCCAGGCAGGGACCAACAAGTACCATATTTTAACGTCTCTTGGATCGAATCCGCGACCTTCTGCTCTCTCGGGCAGACGCTGTAACCACTACACCACGGAAGCGGTGAAAAGGGCTGAAGGACAAAAGGGCTGGTAAAAAGGGCTGAGGCTAAAAGTCAAATGGGCCGAAATGAAAAGTAAAAACTCCGAAAAGAAGGGCCGAAAAATGACTAGGAATAAGGCCCTTTTGAATTTTTGTCACGGCCCATTTGACTTTCACCTCGGCCCTTTTTCCATCGGCCCTTTTGACTTGGCACTTCTCTGCCCTTTTGTCCTTCGGCCCATTTGACTAGTTCCTGAAATATAGTACTTGTTGGTTCCTGCCTGTGTCTGAATGGGATATTCATGCTAACTGGGGCATGGTATCTCAGCTAGCACTACAAAACCAGCTTAAGTCTGGGCTAGTACAAGCAACCACACATCATATGAGCAAAATATTCTTAAGTACAACGTTAAACCCCATTTCACCTCAACTCACCTCACTTCCTGAATTCATTTTTTACTGATTCACTTTTAGCATTTTCATTTCAGGTATACCAACTCTTGCTTATGGCATAGGGTCGTGGATGTTTGCAAAGATCTCAGAGGACGTCTCTACATCAAAGGGTACTGTCTCAGTGTATTTCCTCAACAAAGAAGATAGAGGCTCTCCCCATTAAACACACATTGTGTAATAAAAGCCATCCAACAAACCCACACTATGCCTCCTCAGTCCTACGAGCTGAGCATTCCGGCTCTCCTACTTGTTTTCTTTGTTTTGTTTGTGTTGGCGGTGCTGATTTTCACCATAGTGGTCAAGATCATGAAGTGGATTGTTAACGGTGTGCTGAGGATTGTTAATGGTCCTCATCATGGGTCACCAGAGAAAGCAGTACACGACAATGGACAAAAACCACAATCTTTGAAAAAGGAATGAAGTTCCTGACTTGTTGATTAGTCTTTGAAAAATGGTAATTGCCTCATAATTACTTTCATCTGCAAGATGTCATAATATTTTCTTGTTCAAGTCTTTGATCAAGTTGACTCTTTGAATTATATCATTTCTCTGCTGTTTCTTTTTTGTAAGTTTAATTATTTAACTATTTAATTTTATTTTATCTTGTTTTTTTTGTTTTTTGTAATTATGTTATCTTAATGATGAAGTATAATTTTTCTGTCTTTTGCTGATTGAACATAGCAGTTTCACTGTAAAAATAAAGATATTATTTTTAACTTATTTTTAAATTTGCTAGTTTAATCATGTTATCTGTAATAAACTATTATGCCTTTTGTTAATTTACACAATAACACATATATCAATATGTTTTTCTTTACAAAATACATCTTTGATAGTTTCAACTTGATTGTCTCACTGAGATAGTATGGCACTACAATTTTAACACTTGTTTTTCAGATGGTTTCATGTTTCTTATGGTTGTTATGGTTATATTATGGTTTTTATTGTACCTGTAAACAAAACATCATCAGTGATATCATTATTGTTATCAGCCTTTTCCTACCTGTGATTGATTTTATGTCACGCAGAGATTAGATCTTGTAGACAATGTGTATTAATTATGTACCTTTGATACAAAATAATGGTGCTGGATATGATTTATTCCTAATACTCAGTCTCTGCTAATAGTTGTTGGTGCTGTAAGATTGACTTGTCATGATTGATATTACTGTGTATATGTAGGTCATCTGCTTATGATAGCAATAATTCAAATATTAGCATGGTTGTTATGGTGATATGTATGAGTTTATTGCCTGGTTGTTTGCGGGATATATTTAGGTCTGCTTAGAGGCCGATATATATAGCCCCACATGTGCAGCAAATGGCAGTAAAATTCCCAGAATGTTTTTCCAATTCATGATGTTATAGGTATAGCTAATGTTATAACTGCGCAGATGTGATTTGTATTCTCTGATGGAATCTATGGAAGAAGAGGCTTTAATGATTAGGTAAACATTGCAATGGGTTCACTGTTAAAATCCAACGAAGAAATACCTCTGAATTATTGGAAATAGGAGTTTAAAATCTTTTTGGAAAAAGTACATCGTCATCCCTACCTTTAACTTCTTTGTACAGATATCAAAATATGTTTTAGATGGTTACTGTATTTGTGATATTTATGTGCTCCAGGTGCTTTGAAAATTGATTTGGGTACTCATTAAAACCATACAAATCAGAGAACGTGTGGTAGAGAACAGACGTTTGATGATAGTTACTTGGCAGTTACATACTATGTAGAGATCTGCAATATGGATAAGAGAATGTGGATTTAAAATCGGGCATTTATACCTATTATTTACAGAGTGTTTCTAGAAATTGTTCAGGAGGTGCTTATTGTAGTGTATCACTTAAGACACAGAATGTGGTACCATTCTTTCATGAATAACATTTTAAGACAGTGGTTTTACAATTCACTATTCAGAATTATGACTCTTAAATTGTCAGGATCTACTGATCCTTTGTTCAAATTGCAAATTTTCTTGATACAGATCCTTGGTTTGTAAGTACCATAGGAATACTTGGGGGTTTCATTAAAGTAGTTAGCAAGAATGAGTCACAGTAGGCTTTCTTCCAACATGAAGTTGAAGGGGGAAAATAGTAAACTGTGGCTTAGTTTATCGATTTTCTGACCCCCCGTGGGGCTTAGAGTGGTTGCTTTGGTTGGATGGGTGGGTCTGGAGTAGGGCCCGTGTTTAGTCATTTGATGTATTGTGTGTAATGACAATAACGATATAGTTCCATGTTTGCACTGCAAGCCGCTAATGTTCACATTTCTTTCTGACTGTGCATGCGTTTCTTCTGACTTTATGTTTGAGTAAAGATCAAGTTTCAGTCACTTCAGTGTATTAATAATCAGACCTGAATAGATTTGCCAGGGCCTCATTATAACAATTCCTATGCAGATATTTTGCCCTTAACTCATGAGTTCTACAGCAGGTAGAATAGGGTAGTTTGAAGTCAGGCACCTAGGTAGTAAATGTCGACTCATCGTAGACCTAGTGTTTAATGTTCTTCCATCACCTATGAATCCACGTTGAATGCTACTTTTGACCAACAAACATTCCGTGACTTCCATGAGTTTCATTCAGTCACATTTCATTGTTTGACCTAAAACAGACACACATGTCTTGGCAAACTGACACAAGTCACACTGCTGTATGGCTTGTATATATTCCATATTGGATTTCTCACTTAGATAAGTAATAGATGAGTACAAGTTCAAAACACTCTTAAAAATTGTTTTGCAAATAGAATTCATGAAGAGAACAGTTCGATTCGCTGAATGTGCATGTGAATCGTAACAGCCCTAATATGTACTGGCTATGAATGAGCAAACTGTTTTCAGATTTTATTCTGCTGTTGTGACTGGCCTGTGGAGATGTTGCTGACTGACTGACGAAACTGGCACAATGGTGTGTTGTTATATCATGAACAATATTTCTGTTTATCATGTTAATGTCATCAGATGTATCATATTATGCAATAATTGATGTTGTTGATATTTCTGTTTCACTAAGTAATGCCCATTTGCATTTTGCTATGCACTAGTCTGACAGAAGTATCGTTTGTGATAGTGAGTGAGTGAGTGAGTGAGTTTAGTTTTTGCACCGCTTTTAGCAATATTCCAGCAATATCACGGCGGGGGACACCAGAAATGGGCTTCACACATTGTACCCATGTGGGGAATTGAACCGGGGCCTTCGGCGTGACGAGCCAACGCTTTAACCATTAGGCTACTCCACTGCAGTGTGACAGAGAAGTATCATTTGAAAATATTCAAAGTGACATGGTCTGTGAATAGTGTGAGCAAAGCCGTCCATATTGTTTCAAAGCCAGTAATATCATTTTGAGGGGTTGTAATTGATTTCATTTGGATAAAACCACAGATTGTAATAGGACATGTGCTAAAGAATTGAAAATGTAATCACTGACATGACATCTCCCCCCTCCCACGAAACAAATATACATGTATCAGGACCCCCCAAATTTATTTTGTAATCATGCATATATACTTTGTGGATAGGAACATGCAGATTGTGATTGTATTCCGCATTTGTGATCAATATTGGTTGACCTAATTATACAGAAACAAAGATCAGAGTGAGATATCATCATAGGTCTCAATATATATATACTAGTGGTGGTCCGATTAATTGAAATAATCGAAGATTGGTCGCAATGACTAAACGACCAAGCAATCGATCATGTTTTCTCATAATCGAACACAAACAAGTCTGGAACACTTGGTTGCATTAACAATATTTTTCACAAGGTTGGTTTTGTCTGTTACATTTCATAAACATTACAAGCTCGATCCAAGTCAGGATTGAATTTATCTTAAAGACTCCAGGAAATTTATGTTCTTAAACATACTAGTCAGCCTTTAAAGATGTTAAATTTGCACATGCATTTTGTGGAATTTGCAAAAAGACTCATAAGAACTACATGTGTATTCTTTGTTTTTTGTGCAGTAACAAACATAACCAGAAAAATTTGATAAATGATGCTGACCAATTATTTTCGATGATTGATCGGTTGTAATGAACCAATCATCAATTATGAGATTTTATCCAATTCCCAACACTAATTTATACCAACGAGAAGTCTACACATAATACCTGTAGCCTTCACCAATATGTCGTGTTGTTAAGTGCTTGTGAAACATATTTAACCATAGTAACATGAATATCCTGTTTCACTGATATTCTTTCCGTGTCTTTTGTATGTTATTGTCTTTCACCATATCAAATAATACCTGCCTATGATCTCAGTAGAGTAGATAAAATGATGCAGTTGTTGAAAAATTACTGTATATTATGTTTCCAGATGTTTGTGACGAGGAATCATGGTAATTTCTGGTCGACATTTTTTATAATTAAGTTTTCATTGTTGATTTGAGTTTGAATTCCTTGAGAAAAAAATTGAAACACAAATTTGAACCACAGTACATATTGTACCGTAATAATGTTTAGAATTCAGAACAGCCATAATTAGGTTAATTATTTTGGTGTGATCTCACAGGTTATTTCTGTATTTTTGCCTTCAATGTGACATATTTCCCAACATGTACTTGTCACACATCATGGAATTCTATATAAATTCATGTGTATTTATTTACAGGCATAAACATATGACTGTTTTATTTATATTGTGTTGCTGGTGGTGTGATACCAGAGTTTATTGTATGTTAATGTGCAGGATTTAAGCATCAGTGTTGGAATTACAACTGAGAAATAGCTCTTCATGAAAGCTAATTCTTTAAGGTTATTCTAGTATTTTGTCTTTTGTGTATGTAGCTGTGTTGAACAAGGGTAACTTTATTTTGTTTTTTGCTCTTTATTTCCCATCTACACCCTGATATATGAAGATTTCAAGTTATCTATTGGTTCACTACCTAAATTGATCCTTTTCGCATTTGTTACCTGCTAAAGTATGGTACATCAAGGCAAAACAAATAAATATTAGGACTATTTACATAATCAATTTCTTAAGAAATATAGGAATGAAAACGTTGGAATGGGGTAATTGTAGTGTCCATGGTCAGTTATATTTTGTCATCACCATGTTAAGCCTTTGTCCTGCACTGAGCAAAAGTAGAATGGTTTCTTTCAAAAGCAATCCAAGTTTGTTTGCATGATGCATGCCATATATTGAATCCTTCCAAGTGATTTTAAAGACAGAAAGTAAAATATGTTTGCACCACCAATCTTGTTTGTTCTGTTTCTCAACTTGGAGAGTGAAACAAATATCTCATTTTCTGAAAGCTGAAAAAAATCTTTTGTCAGTAGGACTCGAACTCATTCGTGATCGATCCAATGACGAAAGTTCAAAATGACTGTCCACATTTCTCACTTATAATAATAGAGTTATCTCCCTTAAGTTATACAGCAAGTTCTCGTTTGAAAGTGTCTGTCTTCATCTCTAAATCAATTGAGAATGACAAATTTTAGTTGAGGGTACACATTAATTAAATATACACTATATGAACGATAAAATACCCAAAACAGAGATGTATTATGAACATATTCTGTCATTTGGTTCTCCGGATTTATATGAAACTACTTACCTCAGAACTGATAACGGCCAACTGTAACTGGACTTGTCATTTAATTTAATTTTCTATGCCTAATCCATTCAGTGATGTCAATGACACTTCATCTGTGGTAGTCTTACCCAATTCAAACACATCAATATCAGTGACTGGCAAGAGTTGTAACTTTGAAGTTTATGACATCGTGCTGCAATAGACAATTCATCTTTTCTTACCTGTTCTTTGATATTTATTTCCGAGTGAAATGTTAATCGTAGCCTAATGCGAAAAATACATTGTAGTAATTCCACTTGAACTATACCCTAATTATTCTTTATTCCAAGCAAAAAGTTATTATTCCGGAATGTTACATCTAGGTATGTTATTCTAGGTATGTCGTTACGTTCTGTTTTCATCAGTTTGGTAAAGAAACCCATTAATGCATGAACGAAACGAGACCTTGGTTCACTTGTTTTGAACAAATAAAATCCACCTGGTCGTTTCTATGAAAACAAAATGTTAAGTACGAGTAACTTCCAAGGCATATATATATTGTTGAATATACGTTATAATTACAGATATGTGACAATCGAATACACTCTAACGAAAACCACCATATCCGACATGTTCAGTGGTGGCTAACTTAGGATACAGATATTATGTTGTTGTCCAAATTTGACAGCGCTATAAACATTGAATAATAAAATATTTTAAATAGTTATAGAGGCCAATAGTTGTTTGAAAAAATAGCGTCTGAGCGTCATGGCAAAAATGGGGGTTGGTTTCAAACATTGGTCAATCCTACGGTCTTCGAGTCATGGCTCTAATACTTCTCCAAAGTTAGAAAATGTCAATAAATGTACTACTAAGGCAACTATCAAATTGACAGATTGCACTTTTGAAAACGTACAAATTCAGCAATATTTTATGTCTACTTTCAGGTAATACAATTTACTGCCATACTATCACTGAATAATCATATAACCTTTTACTGCAAGTGTCTACAGCCTGGTATTTGGGTGAAAATGCAAGTGCATGTCTCCATGTACCACGGTAAGGGAGTTTTTTTCTTTTTTAAAAAAACCCCCAAAACAACAGCCCACACCAACAACTTTGATTGATTGGGTGTCAGTAATGCACTGTTGTCATATTAAAGCAGCGACAGAAAGGCATGCCGTACTCCATCTTTTTCAAAGCCATAGTACCACATCTATCATCTGTCTGTGAGCGACGATATAGCTCACAGATTCATTCCCCACTTTCAAATATGTGTCATGGTGTCAGATAATCATATAAAAATCATAATGTCAGATAATCAAATATATGTCATAATATTAGATATCGATTATGACATTATTCCACTTAATGAGAAGATGAAGCATGCCCATTCAGCCACCTTCTGAGAGTATGGTATTTTACATATGACGCTGATGCAATCAACAAATAGAATCTTTTATGTGAAAAAGCAATATGACACCTGATTCATCTCGGCCATCGGGATTTTACATGAAGAATAACTATGCATTGAGTACGTCAGTAAGTATAGTTTTACGCCGCTTTTTGAAAATATACCAGCTATATCACGGCTGGGGACACCTAAGATCCGGGTTCAATTCTCCACGTGAGTGCAATATGTGAAGACCATTTCTGGTGTCCCCGCCGTGGTACTGTTAGAATATTGCTAAAAGCGACGTTAATACCGACTCACTCACTCGCCCACTTCTGACGTCGTAATATCTGTAGAGGGCAGTCGACTAACGGGTTTCAGAAGATGGCAGCGGGCCATCCAGAGTGCTGAATATTACTGAGTGTTGCGTACAAAAATGAAAAACGTCATTGGTCCATTCATGATTCGTCTCTACTGCTTTTGACGTAGGTATGTTGAAGTTCCCGAGACGACTAAAGGGATCTTAGCGCTAAGACTACCTAAATCTATGTTAAGATACGGGAGTTCCGGTCACCTTAGCAAAGACAACGGCACCCAGCTGGCTACAGTGGCTGTTTAGTATATGCCGAGATTGTGCGAAATAGTTTCCAAATTTTGTTTACCAGTCGGGCTAGCTATGCCTGAAAGTTACTAGCCCATAAAATAATTCACTAGCCCGAATGGAGAAACTAAACAAAGGGGTACAAACAAAGATGAGGATAACATATTGTCGGCATGACCCGGGTTTCATCATTAAGCTGCTAATATGATGAACACTTTATCAGGCCATAACCTTGCATGATTTAACAGTGTATAATAACTTAACAAGTCGGAGAGAGCGATATATTTACAAAATTACCCCATAAAAGTTCACTAGCCAGTTGGACCAGTGACTGTGGAGATTTACTTGCCCGACTGGATTTGTACTAGCCACGGGCTAGCGGACCAGTGGCTATTTCGTACACTGTACCGAGATGGTGAGGTTTTATCTGTCCTTATTCTTTGTGTTTGTTCGGCTACAGTACTGTTGTCAATGTAAAGACGAATCTTATAATTAATCACAATCAGCAAACCACATACATATCTCCAAAACTCCTATATAATCATTTGAAGTTTATATTACGCAGTGATACTCATCCTTGAACACACACAGCTCTAGAATTTGGAGTCACCCTTTTTAGTTTAAATGTCTGCGGATGAGTGAGTGAATGCCGGCAATATTTAGGTCATATCAAGTTCTGCAAATAATTCAAACCCTCCGGGAAACAGTATTGTTACTTGTATAGTTTCATGCAACCTACACAAATATAATAGCTGGTATCGTCATTGAGCACTCTTGCGTTCAAGTACAGTCGCAGTTAGATTGATGCTAAATGAGAGCGAGCTATTTCCCAAAAGATATAAATATTGATTTCATCTACTTTCCACTGTGGAAAAAACTCGAAACCCGTTTGGGCGTATTGTACAATCGTATTGTGCAAGACATGAGACAGAAAAGGTCAAATTCCAATACATTCCATATCTTATATTCCAAACGGTTATACAGTGGAGTCTACACAGATGTTGATGTTGCATCTTTAATTAGCTTTGCGTTCATGTCACATTTTTATGACCATTCATCCAACTAAATAAGATATACACAATAAATAGATATATTCACAAACAGTTACATATGTCAGTGCATTTTATTGAGGAAATATCTGATGATAAAATGAGATGAAAATGATTTTCTTCTCATGCCGGCGCACAGATGAATAAATCGTGGAAACAGTTGGAAGGAAGGTAGAACAAGTTGTGTCAAAATGGCGACGGACGAGACATTAGTGATCTCGTCATGTTTATGATGAATATGTCAAAACGAATTTCATATTTGTGGAAGGATCGGTAAAGAATGAACCGGCACCAGGTCCTCACGGGGGCCTGCAACTCCGGACAACAGTGCTATGCAGTCGGAAGTGTAGAAGGAATACATTTTACGGTGGGTACAGCTGTAAAAGCGAGCCGAATCGGCATCGTTTGTGATCAATCTGGTTTCAATGAGGGGGCGTTTGGGGACATGTACCATTCTCTTGTTTTCTGTCATATGTCGTCCAGAATGTAGTGATATGTGCATAGTTGGTGTTTCCAGTTATTTCTCGCAAACGGATAGCATTACCTACTAATTTAATAAGCATACTGATGTCCATATCTGAAGTCAATGTCACCTGTCACAGTACTGAGATATTCGATCTCCAGGAATAGCATTCATACACTATTATGAAGGCATAACGACAGTGCATTGCCACTTGACAGGGGCAGTTCCATGTTGGTCCCTGATTTTGTTCTATTATCCCCTTCCCCAGGTTATATTGAAGGTGTATATTTAGTCCAAATGCACTGAAATAGCCTTCATGCTATGCTGACTGTAACTTACACAATGCTCAGCTGATTGTGATTTCTTGCCTTTGAAAAAAACCCTGTATCTGATAAATGTCAAATATTTTTGTCTGAGATGGGTAACCACATGATTCTTTTGGTTTGAAAGAAATTAAATGACTTTATAAAATGTATATTATGCATGAATTGTTAAAGCTGAAGATTTGTGATAGTCTTGTCTTGTTTACCTCAGTAAAATCCTAGAATGTTATCAATAATATTCAGTGATGTATTGCCAGACAGTAGCTGTTAAGATGAGATCAGGGAAATATTGTACATGTTCTGAGGACGTATATTTTCATCTCAGTGAATCACATTTGAACCTTGTTATCACAAACTTCTCTGGATCAAAGAAACAGTTTGACAGACAATGACTTTTCCAGGGATTTGACAGATACAAGTTTGACTGTATTCATAATGAATATTTCAGGTTGGCTGCTACTGGCTGGCAATCAGTTACCTATGATTACTAGTGCTGGTATTGGCATACAACCTGTGATACGATACATCACGATACTAAACGTTTTAGTGACGACGATATATTGCCAAAGTATCATGCACTTAAGCTGCAACACTATACGAATCCCAATACAAGAGTGGCGATACGATACGTATCACCATACTAAAATATTTAATTCTAACATCAACTATGAAACACCTTAAGATAAAAGCAAAACTATTTTACAGTATTTCGTCAATTTCAGCCAGTGTGTTTCAATGTTCATTCGGAAATGAGATAATTAAGTTTATACACGGACTTTGTTAATGCTAATAAAATGCGAGCGCTATGTTTGACATAGTTCCTGACGCAAGAATTTCCGAGAAACTTATGAAGGGAAAATAAGTATGCATATATTTTAATCATCAAACAAAAGTAAGTCTTTTTTGACGGATATCGCGATTTGGCAATATTCAAAGTTAACATCGATGTATCGTGGCTCATTTGAAGTATCGTATCGGGATATACCACACTGTAAAACTTTGTATCGATTCACTGCATCGGCGGCCCATGGATCGATGCATCGATGCGTATCGATGACTCTTCACACCACTAATGAATACCTGTAATGGTTAAGGACCAATAAATATCACCACCCCTTATTGTAGCGTGCACATAATTCACAACTTACTGTTGTTCTTTTTATTTGAAGAGAATAATATTTATCTAAAAGTAATATAAAAAATTACCTCCAGTTAGAAAATGCAGAAAAACAATCAAATCAGCTCCTTGTTTAAGTTGGGAAAAGACAGATGGGTTTACATGAGTGAACAAAAACCAACAACATGATAATGCACATATCGTTGGCCAATTCAAACTGGTATGTGATTTCGACAAGAAAAAATTACTTCAGCAATGCATAACCTGAATATACATAGAAATCCATACTACTTAGTGTTATGTATAAGCATGAGTAGATGGAATATCGGTTTACATGTGCTGACAGATGACAAATTGCTAAAACATTTCTTAGTAATTTGAATGGGCGGTGGGGTCGCCAAGTGAAGTGGTCATAACATTTTTTTCATACCGAAGGACCGGGTTCGATTCTCCACATGGGTACAATGTGTGAAACCCATTTCTGGTGTTCCCCGTCCTGATGTTGCTGGAATATTGCTAAAAGTGGTGTAAAACCAAACTCACTCACTATTAATTTGAATAAAAGCAATAATAGAATGTGATACCAGAGATAATGCAAAATATGATTTGTATAACTATGGTAACTGAAGAGGTGTGCATGATCACATGTTGTTTAGACAATACCTTCATATTCTACACTTGCTTGTCTTATTACCACAATTTCTATTCCATTTTGTTGTATTATAACAGACCATGACTCAACTTTTGCTGTGGGCAGTGTTCACGAATAGCGTCTGACCCTCTAACAAATCCGGCAGATTCGCCAAATGTCCGATAGAAGTCTACAACCCACCAGCCCCAGTGTCTGACTGTATGTTTCATAATGACTTTGACTGAAGTGGCTATATGTGACATGTGGCACTTATTTGCTGTTAATAAATAATTTCAATGCCAATTAAGAGAAATGTTAAATCTGAAATGTGTGTTTAATTGTATTCTATGGGTCCTTTGAATTTTCAATGGGTCAGACAGACATCTGAAACTTACAGGACCCAATGTCCTGTTACTTTGAAACACCATTCGTGAACACTGTGTGGGTAGAGTAAGCACATTAGTTCATTGTTTCACCTAAAACAAAATCATTGATACAGTCAAATCTATATGCAGAATATTTAAAAAGTAACAAGGGCAAAATGTCAAAAAGTGGTTGGTGGCCATTATAGCTGTGACACTGAGTGGGAACAAGTTTATATCGTCACATATAGCACACTGCTCTTGACTTCCAAGAATTCAAGGATGTCATTGTGTTTCCTGTTTTGAATCTAGGTGATAAGGAAAGAGAAAATCATGCAATGACATCCAGAACTTGGATTTGTTTGTAGGTTTCTCTGAGTCTGACTGTATGTGGATAGTAGTCATAGCATTCGCTTGCAGATTGAATGCCCCGGTTCGATTCCCCACATGTCTTGTGTCACCCACTGTGATGATACTGAAATGTTCCTAAGAGTAGTGTAAATCCATTCTCTCTGTGTTATACTGAACAGCTTTTTACTTTCAACGTCAGAATTGAAATGTCAGTAAATTAGATTTACTTCAGTGGGATTAGTTGAAATGCTCAGTGTAAGTTATCAACTCCATTGTCAGTGTTTGTCAGACTAACATTTCGCACCGTCAGTCCAGGAAATAAAGTTAATCAATAAATCATAAATTAATATCTGCAATATATGAGGTAAAATCCAAATGGAGCAGAGAACAATGCATAATTTCTAGGTTGGAGGCAGCCTAGACATGCTAAAACGTTTTTAATAAATTTTAATGTATTTGGTTCTGTCGGGTCTTGGGGACTGACTTTGTTTATGTATTCAGGGCATGTTATTTGCATTCATTGAAATTCTTTTCAGATATGTTAAGCTGGTTATCCAGAATTCTGTCCTCTTTGATTTGGCCATGATATTCACACATTCACCTGAATTATATCAAGCAAAATCTAGACTTTCTCCCAACATTTGTGTAACAGTAAGGGTTAGGTGGAAGGGAAAATAATATGGTTCAGGGACTGTGAGACAGACTAGCATTGTGGTTTCATCATTACATTCTGACTCTTCCCAGTATATTACTGCTTCATTACTCACAATTATAATACTTATACTCTTGATTACTGCATGTAGTCTTGTGGAAACACAATTGGCTGTGTAAACCCCATTTCTCATCTCCCCCTCTGCCATGATATTGCTGAAACAGTGAAAGCAGCATAAGATTAAACTCACTCACTCATCTTACTGACTAATCGAACCAGATCAGTGAGTTTTCAGTTCAACCTGACATCAGTGACATGTTCATTATTTCAGTTCAACCTGACAGTGTACTGTCCTGCTGATTATCAGGGATTATCATCAAAGTTTGATCAAGTCAAAATGAAGATTGTTAGAGAGGAAATAAACAAGTTCTTTCTTCTTTTTGTGTCTGTGTTCAGATGCTTCAAATGAAAATACAACGACAAAGCCTTAGCAGTGTTCAGCTTATGACTTGATGCAATCAATAAGACATCTGCTGGTCCGAGGAGATGGGACAATTACTGTCAATTAGGGCTGTTGTGTAATAGAGAGGCCATTATATGCTGCCGGTTCCATCAGAATAGTACGTTTGCTATTGATTCATTCCATCACACCTTTTCCTCCCTGGGGGTTCTTGGAATAGTCCCTGGTAACCTATGCTTCTTGTTAAAGGCAACTAATTAGATCAGTTTATCTTGATGGGTGTGGGGCGGAGGGGTAGCCGAGTGGTTAAAGCGTTCACTTGTTACGCTGAAAACCCGGGTTTGATTCCCCACATGGGTACTATGCGTGAAGCCCATTTCTGGTGTCCTCTGCCGTGATATTGCTGGAATATTGCTGAAGGCGGCGTAAAACCATACTCACTCACTCACTCACTTTCGAGTTTATTGGGGTGTGTGTCGTCATGACCTGATTGGCTGGGTGTTGTTCATGATATCAATCCCAGGTTTGTCTGATCTGGAGTTGTATTTTTAGAGACTGCAAGTACAATGGCAAACTACTGAATATTGCTGAATATAATTTTTTTTATAAATGTCCAGTCCCAGTTTCAGCTTTTGTTGCTATTTCAAATGTTGTAATGGTTCAGGTTACCAGATGTTTGTGATTTTGTACAGATTATGGTTACAGGTTAACAGATTTTATGTTATTTGAAATTATTTGTGGACATTACTTGACAAATGGTAAATGTGTATTGATTATTATGATTACAGTAATTGTTTGAAACACATGTCACATGTGTGTATTTTGATGTAAGGAATAAGTGCAGGTGTAGTAGAGTACTTCATGTGAAATATTGCAGCAAATTTGTGATAGAAAAAGACATATTTTAGCCTGTGCCTAAAATGTTTATATTAGCCTATAGTTGTCTACCCTGTAGTTGTCTACCCTGCATTTCGGAAATGTAATTTTGTTTAGTTTTCCTGCTGCTGTCATTGTTGGAGAAAGTGGTCTATGTGCTATGAGTATGAGATTTGTTACAAGTAGATTTAACTGTGCAGAATTCAATTTTGAAATGTTTTCAAGGTCATTGTTGTTCACAAGACTTCAAATACACTCGCAGGTGATAACTACTGTTTTTCTTGCTAAAATCTAAAGCCACAAATACTTAAATAAACTGTTGTAACAGAAAGTGAATTTCATAACCTTTAATATATCAGTGTATCCAAACAATTACCTACTATGAATTAGAATGAAGGACTTTTCATTAAGTATTAACCCCCATGGTAATGCCTCTGTCAAATCATCTGTTTCAACAACAGGTGGTTATTGTCACTTGAAACTTCTGATTGACTAATCAGAAATGAATATTTTCCTAATTCATGTTTGAATTACTTATATGACTTGACTTTGTATGAAACCAAATGTAGAGGTGAGGTGAAATTGGGTTTAATGTTGTGCTTGAGAATATTTCGCTCATATGACGATGTGCATGCGTGTGTATGTGTATGTGCGGCTGCTTGTACTAGCCCAGACTGGTTTCATAGTGCTAGCCCACTGAGATACCATGCCGCAGTGAAGCATGAACACCCCACTCAGACACATTATACTGACTCCGAGCCGACCAGTCCTGGTTGTACCCTTTAATGCCGAGTGCCAGGCAGGGACCAGCAAGTACCATATTTTAACGTCTTTTGGTATGACACGGTCGGGGATCGAACCCGCGACCTTCCACTCTCTGGGCGGACGCTCTAACCACTACACCGCGGAGGCGGTCCCAAATGTAGAGAGCAGCTGACAATGCTGGTTCTTGATTAACAAGGATGTTATGTCATCCTTATAAACTTAGGGATGATGATGGCTGAAAGCTATGTTAATAAATTATCATATAGACAGGACACGTCGTGGTTGTATCGTGCATGTCTTGCCTGAAGCTTGTGTTCATTTCATTGCCTGTTTTCCTCTCATAGCAGCATGAATGGTTAGCCTTAAGTCAGGTGATAAATTGTGAATGTAATTTAATTATGTAACTCTGTGCATCATTTTGCTGTAAGCTAGTATGTTTTACCACATAAATACTGATGACATCAATGAGTAGGCTTGTCCTGTTTCCATAAAATGATATAGCTGAAGTGTTCATGAATATTCCTGTGGTGCAGCACTTGAAGATAATGATTATGCAGCTTTAACAAAGTGAGAAAGCATTATGTGACTGTGATAACGGGAGATGTGGTGTTTGGATGCATGATCCCAGTGCAGTGTGTGTTTATGTTGTAGACTTTGATGTCTAGACTTGTACATAACTACTAGGATAAAAAGAGTGTCTGATTTTCACTGTCTAATCACCCATATAGATCCAGGTTAGAATTGGTCTTCAGCAACATATGCTTGCAGTAAGAGGCGCCTAACAGGATCGGGTGGTCAGGCTTGCTGACTTAGTTGACACATGTCATCGTATCCCATTTGTGTAGATCGATGCTCATGCTGTTAATCACTGGACTGTCTGGTCCAGACTTGATTATTTACAGACTGCCACCATAGAGCCGGAATATTGAGGGTACAGTGTTAAGCAACAAACAAATAAACAAACACTGTCGGGTCATGTTGACCTCATACACTAACTGAAATCAAAATGTGCAAATTGGCCTGTGGAGCCAACAGTGGTTTCACAAGCCTAGATTTTTTCAGTTTCAGAAAATGAGGAGATTCTCAGGTCTTCTTCCTTTAATAGGTTAATAGTCCATTAAAAATAGAAGAAGAAATCTTACATTTATGTTTCAAAGATACTAAACATGCCCACAAGCCCATTGTAAGTTTTGTTTAAATGTGAATTTTTCATGTAATATTACATTAAATGTGACAATAGAAAACTACTGTGTAAGCTTGTGTTCATTTTTTTGTTTGTGTAATTAGTGAAATTCATGTCACCTCAGCAATGCTAAAGCATACAATATTACTATGAAAATTTATTTTTATTTGGTAATTTATGGTTTGGTGATATTCACTGACATTTGCTGTATAAATATTGGCCTCTGTGAAAGCCCACATAAATACCTCTCTCTCTATCTGCCTCCTGGTCCTATGCCTGTTTGCTGACATTATATTTCAAAGGTTGGTATGGCGGAGCCGATATCTCTGTGTCGTCTGTAATGATGTTCTAATGAAGGTGACCTCCTCTTTTGTCTCTGAAGGGAACTCAAGCACATATCAGTAGACTCACTGAATTCATTCTGAAACTGGTCAACAGCTTGACCTTGTCGCCAAAGGATTCCTTCTGGGATCAACATCCAAATTGCATGTTGGGCAAACAGACCTAATTGAAAGGTGGAGGAAGTAATTAGGGGAATAGTGTAGGTGGTGGACAACAGCAGGACATTGAATCTGTCTGCGGAACAGCTCTGTAGTCAAGCAGAAACATATTAAACAGAATTATCATTTATGTTTTCCTTTCAAACCAACCAATCAAAGCAACTTTGTGGCATGTAAAAATTAACTTTATTCTCTTGTTTTACCTACCAAGCTAGAAAAGTCTAACCCCAAACATATGATATGTGTGGCAGGATACAGTATCGTCCTCATGTTTAGCAGAACCTTTGATGAAATCTGTGTGTGGGAGTGAAGTCGCAGACAACACACATTAGGGCTTTTAATTTCTAATCTTGTACGTCAGCTGTTTTGTTATCCACCGCAAAATTCAGCAGAAGGTCGTAAAAATCAATGAAGTCCCCAAGAAGCTCATCTTGAACACTGCACTGAAGAGGACTTTCTGTGGGGGATCTATCTTTCTAACAGCTGGTTGAGTGCTGCTAATTGTGACATGTAGACAGTCGCAAGTACAAATTACATGACTGGCTCAGGTCATACTGATTGAAGAAAGACATGTTACTTATGCCTGGAATAGAAGTTGCTGTTTGAATCATTTTTTGAAGATTGATGATGTCCTTTGATTGTACATGCTGGTTTTAGTCATCACGTGGTGATGCCACTGCTGATAATTGATATGGATGGAAATCGGAATTGTGGTTGCAAGAGAATGTATTTTATAGGTGATTGTTTTGCTTACTTGTGTTTACATTGCTTTAGTTAAGAACATCTCCCTGCAGCTGGTATCGACTTAACATGCGTCTGCTAGTCAGAAACTAGTAAGAGTTGCGACTTAACATGCGTCTGCTAGTCCGAAACTAGTAAGAGTTGTGACTTAACATGCGTCTGCTAGTCAGAAACTAGTAAGGGTTGTGACTTAAAATGCATCTGCTAGTCAGAAACTAGTAAGGGTTGTGACTTAACATGAGTCCGCTTGTCAGAAACTAGTAAGGGTTGTGACTTAACATGCATCTGCTAGTCAGAAACTAGTAAGGGTTTGACTTAACATGCGTCCGCTTGTCAGAAACTAGTAAGGGTTTGACTTAACATGCGTCCGCTTGTCAGAAACTAGTAAGGGTTTGACTTAACATGCGTCCGCTTGTCAGAAACTAGTAAGGGTTTGACTTAACATGCGTCGGCTTGTCAGAAACTAGTAAGGGTTTGACTTAACATGCGTCTGCTAGTCAGAAACTAGTAAGGGTTGTGACTTAACATGCGTCCGCTTGTCAGAAACTAGTAAGGGTTTGACTTAACATGCGTCGGCTTGTCAGAAACTAGTAAGGGTTTGACTTAACATGCGTCCGCTTGTCAGAAACTAGTAAGGGTTGTGACTTAACATGCGTCTGCTAGTCAGAAACTAGTAAGGCTTGTGACTTAACATGCGTCCTCTTGTCAGAAACTAGTAAGGGTTTGACTTAACATGCGTCCGCTTGTCAGAAACTAGTAAGGGTTTGACTTAACATGCGTCTGCTTGTCAGAAACTAGTAAGGGTTGTGACTTAACATGCGTCTGCTAGTCAGAAACTAGTAAGGGTTGTGACTTAACATGCGTCTGCTTGTCAGAAACTAGTAAGGGTTTGACTTAACATGCGTCGGCTTGTCAGAAACTAGTAAGGGTTGTGACTTAACATGCGTCTGCTTGTCAGAAACTAGTAAGGGTTGTGACTTAACATCGTCCGCTTGTCAGAAACTAGTAAGGGTTGTGACTTAACATGCGTCGGCTTGTCAGAAACTAGTAAGGGTTGTGACTTAACATGCGTCTGCTTGTCAGAAACTAGTAAGGGTTGTGACTTAACATGCGTCGGCTTGTCAGAAACTAGTAAGAGTTGTGACTTAACATGCGTCTGCTAGTCAGAAACTAGTAAGGGTTGTGACTTAACATGCGTCCTGCTTGTCAGAAACTAGTAAGGGTTTGACTTAACATCGTCTGCTTGTCAGAAACTAGTAAGGGTTGTGACTTAACATGCGTCTGCTAGTCAGAAACTAGTAAGGGTTGTGACTTAACATGCGTCTGCTAGTCAGAAACTAGTAAGGGTTGTGACTTAACATGCGTCTGCTAGTCAGAAACTAGTAAGAGTTGTGACTTAACATCGTCCTGCTTGTCAGAAACTAGTAAGGGTTGTGACTTAACATGACGTCTGCTTGTCAGAAACTAGTAAGGGTTGTGACTTAACATGCGTCCTGCTTGTCAGAAACTAGTAAGGGTTGTGACTTAACATGCGTCCGCTTGTCAGAAACTAGTAAGGGTTTGACTTAACATCGTCGGCTTGTCAGAAACTAGTAAGGGTTGTGACTTAACATCGTCCTGCTTGTCAGAAACTAGTAAGGGTTGTGACTTAACATGCGTCCTGCTTGTCAGAAACTAGTAAGGGTTGTGACTTAACATGCGTCCTGCTTGTCAGAAACTAGTAAGGGTTGTGACTTAACATGCGTCTGCTTGTCAGAAACTAGTAAAGGGTTGTGACTTAACATGCGTCTGCTTGTCAGAAACTAGTAAGGGTTGTGACTTAACATGCGTCTGCTTGTCAGAAACTAGTAAGGGTTGTGACTTAACATGCGTCTGCTAGTCAGAAACTAGTACAGGTTGTGACTTAACATGCGTCCGCTTGTCAGAAACTAGTAAGGGTTTGACTTAACATGCGTCCTCTTGTCAGAAACTAGTAAGGGTTTGACTTAACATGCGTCCGCTTGTCAGAAACTAGTAAGGGTTGTGACTTAACATCGCGCCCTCTTGTCCAGAAACTAGGGTTTGTCAGAAACTAGTAAGGGTTGTGACTTAACATGCGTCTGCTAGTCAGAAACTAGTAAGGGTTGTGACTTAACATGCGTCCGCTTGTCAGAAACTAGTAAGGGTTGTGACTTAACATGCGTCTGCTAGTCAGAAACTAGTAAGGGTTGTGACTTAACATGCGTCTGCTAGTCAGAAACTAGTAAGGGTTGTGACTTAACATGCGTCTGCTTGTCAGAAACTAGTAAGGGTTTGACTTAACATGCGTCCGCTTGTCAGAAACTAGTAAGGGTTGTGACTTAACATGCGTCTGCTAGTCAGAAACTAGTAAGGGTTGTGACTTAACATGCGTCTGCTAGTCAGAAACTAGTAAGGGTTGTGACTTAACATGCGTCTGCTAGTCAGAAACTAGTAAGGGTTGTGACTTAACATGCGTCTGCTAGTCAGAAACTAGTAAGAGTTGTGACTTAACATGCGTCCTCTTGTCAGAAACTAGTAAGGGTTTGACTTAACATGCGTCTGCTAGTCAGAAACTAGTAAGAGTTGTGACTTAACATGCGTCTGCTAGACAGAAACTAGTAAGGGTTGTGACTTAACATGCGTCCTCTTGTCAGAAACTAGTAAGGGTTGTGACTTAACATGCATCTGCTAGTCAGAAACTAGTAAGAGTTGTGACTTAACATGCGTCTGCTAGTCAGAAACTAGTAAGGGTTGTGACTTAACATGCGTCCTCTTGTCAGAAACTAGTAAGGGTTGTGACTTAACATGCATCTGCTAGTCAGAAACTAGTAAGGGTTTGACTTAACATGCGTCGGCTTGTCAGAAACTAGTAAGGGTTTGACTTAACATGCGTCCGCTTGTCAGAAACTAGTAAGGGTTTGACTTAACATGCGTCGGCTTGTCAGAAACTAGTAAGAGTTGTGACTTAACATGCGTCTGCTAGACAGAAACAAGTACAGGTTGTGACTTAACATACATCTGCTAGTCAGAAACTAGTACAGGTTGTGACTTAACATACATCTGCTAGTCAGAAACTAGTAAGAGTTGCGACTTAACATACATCTGCTTGTCAGAAACTAGTAAGAGTTGTGATTTAACATGTGTCGGCTTGTCAGAAACGACTAAGGGTCCTGACTTAACAATAACATGTTTCTGCTTGTCAGAAACTAGTAAGTGTTGCAACTTTATGTGCGTCTGCTTGTCAGAAACTAGTGACAGTTTGGAAGAACTGGTGATATTTCCTTACAGACGACAAACTGTACCATTAGATAGATGGCAGTTCTGAAGCATGTGGACCTCACTCATGTGGACCTGTAAAAATATGGTTTCTCATCTGCATGTCCTATGTTCTCAGTTTGTGAATGGAATTGTGAATGTTTGAGGAGGTATTTTGAGGGGTAGGTAGGAGATGGTGTGCCAAACATGTAATATCCCTTGAAATGTCGAGTGTATGCAAGTAGGTCCATTCAACAAGCTTTTAGCATGGCTCTGCCTGTCAGATCTAAGGCCACATCACCACTAGACTAGCTGACGTCGCTGTTTCTTTTGTTGTACCCACTACTTGTTCTCAGGCAACACTGATGACTGTTAGAGACTTGTTGGGGGATGGTATTGTGACTTTCCCCATCCTCCATGTTTATGTAATGGCCAGCTTTTGTCGCCTGTCGTGCATCGTTTGTCCTGAAAAGCTGTTGGACTGATCAATCTGAAATTAAACACCTCCACACACATGAAGATATGGAAATCTGTTCATTGGGTTGGATACAGATTTTAAAATATAAAAACCTTGCCAACCATGTGGAAACACATAAAAGCATACATATTAACGCCATTTTTTCAGATATTATATGAAAATGAAGATACAGGGCATTCACGAGTTGTTTGCATGAGGGCGTGAACACATGTAACCATAGTAACAGGTATTTTTTCAGAATTGTATTATTTGACCTTGATTTAACCTGCAGTTGCAGTTGTATGTTTCAGGCTGTTAGAGTCCTGGGCCCCGTTCTTCAAAGCGATCGTAGCGCTACGATAGTTGTAAGCGTATGTTAAAGTATGGGAGTTACGATCATCTTAGCGCTACGATTGCTTTGAGGAACGGGGCCCTGTATTATGTGAGTGTTTATGTGTTCAGAGGTGTATATATCATCAGAAATTTGATGGTTACAGTGCAACCGCAACTTCAGTTTAGACACAGAAACGAGCAGATTGTATGTAAGGCCTTTGTGCATTGAGGTTTGGGATATTTTTTTGAAGCCATCTTGCAGCATGCTGCTAACTCCAAAACATTTCATGTCTCATTCTGTCACGTGATGTGAATGTCTGTCATTCTGATGTGTGCAAAAACCCCTTGGCACAATATCTCTAGTTCAACCCTTGAAGCTTTTCCAGGAGTTGCCCCTCAGATCTTTAACATTGAAGGATTAAGTGCTTCAAGTTCAACGTTTTCTGCTACGCTTCCATATTAAACATGTTGAAGCAAGTATGTAAATGCTCGGTCCATTTCATTTGAAAACATCATGCTATGTCATGCTTGTGAGAGCTGACTAAACTGGGTACTGGGTATTGTAACATAGCGTGTACCAAGATGATCATGTCCATTGTGATAGGGTTTCTTGTTGATATGACCTTTCAAGGACAGAAATATTCAGGACTCGATTAAAAGAAATATTCTCAAGCACGACGTTAAACCCAATTTCACCTCACCTCACCTAAAATTTCATGAACAGTAAGTCCTTCAGTCACTGCTCATACAGTCATCAGAGTCACTCTTCTAAGTCAGTTCCTCATCATTCTGTTTTCCAGCTGAAGTCTCAAAAATTGACTTGCAAGTTAGACTAATAACTAGGTTGCACTTTGTAATATTGGGTTGCACCAGTGCAAGTATCAAATCATGAAATCAAGCCCTGATATTAATGAATCTGTGTTTGTTTAACTTCCTTTGGGTAGTACACATTGTTAAAAGCCTGCACATGCATAGTTTTCTGGTGGCAAATGCTGAGTAGGATGGGTTATCTAATCTTGAAATTCAGTGTTTTCTTTAGAGTAATTTTATGCAACACGTGATCACTGTAGAAAACTGAATAGAGATAAGTTTTCTATTTTTAGTGTTGGACCTCAATGGTAATTCTTGTGTGCTACTATAGCCAAACTTTAAGATAAATATATACATAATGAACATGGATTGGACAATCCCTGTAGTCTAATAACTTTTCTTCCTTCCACAAGCGATAGCTAGCTTATAGATTTAGTCGACATTGTATGATTCATATACACTGATAATTCTGTGCACATTTTGATGGATTTCTTAATCTGTGGCATTTGTGACTCCAGCTACAAATGTTATTGATTTGAAGGAATTTTGTACTTGATTTCGTACACAAGGCCAGAGTGCACCAGAAAAATTATTTGTTCCCTAATCACAGGGGAATTAAACATGATGACCACACAGCGCTGATTGATGTTTTGGTATTATGACTCTCCCTAGACCCATTGAGAGACAAACAATCATTACTAAGTTGGTTTGTTCCCTCGGATGTGCACATGTGTGGGTTTGTGTAGCATGGAATCTTTCACAGACAAGTCATATGTTTTTAGAGAACAATTGTTTCTTTGTGGGGCGGTGGGGTAGCCTTGTGGTTAAAACTTTCGTTCGTCAAGCTGAAGATCCGAGTTCGATTTCCCACATGGGTACAATGTGTAAAGCCTATTTCTGGTGTCCCCCACCACGATATTGCTGAAAATTGGAATATTGCTAAAAGCAGAGTAAAACAAAAGTTACTCACTGTTTCTTCGTCTATACAAATTGTATATGGACTTGTTTGTCACGTTCCACTATCATATGAAATGGATAAACCAGTAGATCAATCCTTGGTGCTGGTTCTTGCTGTTTTGGACACTAACAGAAGTAAATATGAAAAACCTCATCATCTGATACCAGTACAAGGACCTGTTTTTTCAAAATGATTGTAACAAAATCAGAAACCTCCAAGAAGCCATCTTCATCAAAAGATTCCAACCATTAATAAACTGTGATCAAGGCTATTGCATATCTCCCGTCTAACCATAAAGTCATCAAAGATTCCCGTCAGTCATAATCCTTTTGTTTTTATTATGGGCTTCACCTGTTAGCACTTAAACTCTGATCTTACCCATTGTGTAGTTAACTGGCTTCTCTGCTCTAATGAAACCCTAATCCAATCAACTGTAAAACCACTCCCCTGAACTTGTATGTATGCTTCTCAGTCCTTACTCGGTACATCATTGCCTTGATAATTGTGTTAGAACCTGCACTGAAACGTCCTCCTGTTATAATGAAGAAGTTGTTCCTTGTTATATTCTTGTCTTTCCTTACCACAACCTTCCTTCCTCAACCCGTGAAGGTCAGGGTTAGAATTGATCTTCAGTAACCCATGCTTGTCGTAAGAGGTGACTAACGGGATGGGGTGGTCAGGCTCGCTGACTGGGTTGACACATGTCATCTCAATTGCGTAGATCGATGCTCATGCTGTTGATCCTTGGATTGTCTGGTCCAGACTCGATTATTTACAGACCTCCGCCATTTAGCTGGAATATTGCTGAGTGCGGTATAAAACTAAACTCGCTCACTCACTCACCTTCCTTCCTCAGCAGTATTTCTAAGTTTGTTAAAGAACAAATAAACTTTTTTTTTTTTTACTCTTTTAACTATTACATATGAAAGATTTGTGGTCAGTCTTATGCGGAACACCAAATTCATTCTTTAAAAACTTGTGGTTAATTAGTACCGAGCGATTAAAAGTTGCCGAAAAGTCGCCTGCTTCACTCTCGCCCGCCAATGAAACCACAGACAGGTTACGTAACTCTGTGGCCAGAGCACTGCGGTGACGTCATATGAGGAAGGCTTTTCAGTAATTTCAGTTAGTTGTATAGAAAGACATGCCAAATAATTGCGTTGTTGTCAATTGCTCCTTGAGGTCGGGCGATGGTATCGCCATGCGCAGATTTCCACAGGATCCCGAAGTTCGTGCAAAATGGGTTATGTTTGTGAGTGCGAAGCGAGTGTTGTGGAAGCCTGAAACGATATCTTACTTGTGTTCAGATCGCTTCACGGAAGTTAAAGAATCAAAACTACTTACTAGTCGTAGTAAAATTTGTATATGATTGATGACCATAAAGATTTTCCATGACACAACATGTAACATAACGATTTCTGCCTCAGAAGCGAGGTTGTGGTCGAAGTAACAATAATACTGTAAGTACATGTAGTATTATATTGACACCCACCTCGCTTCCACGAGAGAAATTGTTATGTTATACGCTATGTCATGCAAAATCCTATTGGCCATCAATCAAATACATATTTTACTACCAGTAGAAAGTAGTTTTGATTTTGTAACTCGGTGAAAACAAACCTAAACAGCATTTATACTCAGACTGGCTGATGTTCCCGATAGGGCGCCGCCATTTTTGAAATCGTGAAGTCACGGGCTAAAGTCTGTTAGAATTAATGAGATTATGGTTTGTTTTCATCAAGTTATAAAATCAAAACTACTTTCTACTCGTAGTTAAATATGTGTTTGAATCATAACCAAAAGCATTTTGCATGACACAACTTATAACATAACGATTTCTTCCACGGAAGCGAGGTGGGGGGTTGAAGTGACAATACTGCGCGATAAATTTCTTGCTACATTCACGTGGTTAACGTGCACTCACAAGTATGTAGATACTAGTCAATGTACGTCTTTATATTTGGTCTTATAATCATAATTAGTTTATTATCATACTTGTATGCATTTTGAAACTAAATAAAAAGCAGACGATCTGCTGATACTTATAGTGCATTTATAACAGGACTGTAATATCTAGACATTTTATAATTTGCCAATGTGAATCATAATTTGCACACATACGCCCTAGTGTATGTCTCATTACACTTCATGGCCAAAACAACGATTCTGTTGAATGCTACGACAAATGAATACAAACAAAATGCAAATATTAAAATTAAAACAGATTAAATTTATAGGAACAATGTCAGGCTATTACCTTGTCCGAGGAATGTATCCATCAATATCCACAAAAACGAGTGATATGCCATTCATCTGCAGCTGTTCCAAGTAATGTGTCTTTTAACAGTCTAGTATACGAAAAAGTGATATATAGTTTCAGGTATGTCACATTGGTGTATAGTCTCATTGGTCACCAAAGATAGCACACCTGGCAACTGATTGCATAATGTCCGCCATTCTTTAAAAACGGTAATTTAGTTAGCCAATAATGAGCAATCAATCACTGTATTGGCGGTTAATCCTTTGAAGGAAGGACGTTGTTTTTACTCAGACACAGACACGACAGAGTGTATTCAGTATAGATTAGTAAATCTACATACATAAACACTACCTTTTGACAAATCCGCTGTGTAAGATAAAAGTAATTAATCAATCAGCGTGTTATCGGTTAATCCTTTGATCGATGTTTATAATGTTGAATATTTACTCCAGACACAAGAAATGCCAAATGGGAACCTTTGTCGGGTAATCTAAGTGTGTTACCACTAATTATACCTGTTATAAATTCATTAACTGACCATCAAGTGAATGATGACAAATAACGTGTAGGTTTATACCACCTAACACCGGTTACAACGATGAGTATTAATTGCTGTATTGCATGTGAAAACTTATGGGCCAACACTGTTTTGAGAATACAAACAGAACTTCATTGTTACATAAGAAATACATATAAGCATTTGCTGTGTGCTAAAACTGTGTGTACCTATTTACCTAAGTAAAATTTCAGATTCTTCTAGCAATGGCAAAATAGGGTTGTTTAATTTACCGATTCAAATAAATCAAATGTCAATTTTTAATATAACGTAATAGACGTCATATTTTTACATGACATGATTAAATATCGAGGTAAAAAAACACAGAAATGGGATCAATTTGGATCAGTCATTATACAAATAAGGCCTAACGACACCAAGCGATTTTGACAGAATCGTCTATGAAAACAATTTGTAACTCGGAAACTAGGCAAAGCAGGAGACAAAAGTATATGACAGAAGATTGTGAGAACATATAGCTTTCATTTTCCACAACAGTTGTCACGATTTCAGGTTTATCCAAACCTGTAAACAAGATAATTTACCCCCTGAAATGTACATGAATTCTGCATCAGCCCTCATAGCTATTCCTCATATGACGTCACAGAGACGCCCCGCTCTGATTGGTTGAAATTTCGTTCGCGGGTGAGAGTTGTGCACTGTTGTCAAAAGGTCGATTTAAGTTGATTAAAGATCGAAGTGAGTAGTTTTAATGACGGGGTTTCATTTATAGCGATGCCAGTTAGTGATTTATGTATTTGTACCCCCCTAGAGTATATGTGAGTATATGTGAGTATAAGTAAAAGGTTTAGAATTGTTGTTGAGTAATAATCAAGCCAAGGCTAAAGGCAGTGGGTCTTATCCAGTTCATATTGGCCTTGTGGTCTGTCTCTGATTTCTGGACTAGTGGCCATGTTGAACCCTGCAGTTATAACTTCAGAAGCTAGCCTAAAGCTGAATTGGGTTCACTTGAGTGAGCACAGCTTATTTTCGTCCACGTTAGAACAGCAAATTAACAAAAAAATGATGTTAACTAGCCAAGTTCAGGCTTGTAGTGTCAAATGTTTTTACACAAGATGAGATACAGTACATCACTGTCAAGACAAACAGCAAGTGATGACAACCATGATGATTGTCATTCACTTGCTTGTGGCATAAAGGTCCAAACATGTATTCTGGTCGTTACTACCCACTTGGTGTAAACCGAGCGTGTAAACATTGTTAAAACCTGAGCTTTTATGATAATAATTTGACCAGACTTGATATGACTTCTGCATATGTGCATTCTTATACTTCCTTTTAGAGGTCAAGGTCATCTGATGTCTTCAGGACACAAACCTTCGGAGTATGAACAAAGCTATATTTTTTTAATACTAACTGTCAGTGGCTGAAATGAATATTAAAATCATTGAAATTATATGCCTTGTAAAGTGCTTGTCAAAATGTAGTTACTTCACAGCTTATATCTAAGCTTGCTTAGAAGCCAATATTTGGTTCAATGACTGCAGCACATCATGAGAAATTGTCAGTATAGATAAGCAATATATACACAAAGAAACAACCTGCCGTTCACTGCTAAAAGCAGAACCAAAATGAAGAAGTAGTAATAATGCTTAGTTAGAAATTATTGTTGTACTTCATCTAAAAAAATGCATTCTTTAAAAGAGGTTTACATTTGAATTCTAAAAATTTAAGAAATTTTAATGATCCTAATGTTAAACAAATATTTTACCTTTTTCTAAATTTGCCTGCCAAGAGACACTAAGTTAACAATCCTGGATAAATCTGACCTATTTGTGCTCTATCTTCCATATTAGTCATAACCATACTTATGCAGTGGGGAGAGAAAAACTGCTGTCAGTTTTCTTTTGTACTGTTTGTTTGTGGAAATGCACTGATATGTGATTCACCATGTGTGTCGTGTGTGTTGTGCTGGAGGCTGTGAGCTGACTTCTGTTTTTGAGTGCAGCAGAGGGCTCATCTATCATCTTTTGAGGGATTGAGGACCTGATGGAGTCCTGTCGTCTATTGTCTTCAGATTGTGGAGGCATACGATTATGAACGGGACTGATATGAATAGTTAGATCCTGGTCACCAGCATTTTGTCAGTACTGCTATATCACCTATCTCAACAAGATTTTTTTTGTTTTATTCATCAGTCTGCCCTGCCCACATTTTGCCTTTTTGTTTGTGTTAATACTGTCTGGGCTCAACAGTTTTTTTGAGGCTACAAGGCGCGTAATGTGGCTTTCAGCTTGATTTTATCATATTCACTAATATATGTGAACTTGCTTGACTGAACAGAATCTTACAAGACTCTGGATTCAGACAAGTAGCTGAAGTCACACACTTTGATATGAGTGCTGTTATTAGTTGATTTGTCTTGACTGAAAGAACTTTTTACAAGACCTGTTTTAATGTAGTGGCTAATATGGCAGTCATGTTTAATATCAACCCAGGAACTAGCACAGTAATTATACAGAAACTAGCCCAGGAATTAGCACAGGCACTATGCAGGAATGATACAGGATATATACAGGAACAAACGCAGAAACTATGCATGAACTATAAAGGATATATGCAGGAATGATTTAGGATATTAAAGGAACTAACACAGAAAGTATACAGGAATTTATACAGGATATATACAGGAACTAATGCAGGATATTGAAGGAACTAACACAAAAGAAACTATACAGGAACTAATACAGGAACTATACAGGATATATACAAGAACTAATACATCATATATACAGGAACAATACAGGATATATACAGGAACTCATGCAGGATATATACAGGAACTAATACAAGATATATACAGGAACTAATACAGGATAGGATATATACAGGAACTTTACAGGATATATACAGGAACTCAAATAGGATATATACAGGAACTCATACAGGATATATACAGGAACTAACACAGGAATGCTTACAGGATATATGCAAGAAGTAATACAGGTCATATATACAGGAACTAGTACAGGATATATACAAGAACTAATACAGGATATATACAGAAACTTTACAGGATATATACAGGAACTATACAGGATATATATATATATAGGAATTATACAGGATATATACTGGAGTGAGTGAGTGAGTTTAGTTATATGCTGCTCTCAGCAAGATTCTTGGTATATGGCGGCAGTCTGTGATCAGACAATTCAGTGATCCAGTGATCTACAGCATGAGCATCGATCTGCGCAATTGGGAACAGATGACATGTGTCAACCAAGTCAGCGAGCCTGACTACCCGATCCTGTTAGTCGTCTCTTACGACAAGCATGGGTTACTGAAGGCCAATATTCTGGCCTGGACCTTCATGGGTATATAAAGGAACTAATACAGAAACTATACTGCAACTATCACAGAAGCTATGCAGGAATTAACACATGCACTATTCAGGAACTGTTAATCTGAAGATGTCCTCAAACTGTCCTGAACTGATGGCTTCAATATCAACATGAACTGGCTTGGAATGCCAGAAACAATGGAATTACAAATGGCAGCAGCAGGTGCTTGATATTTTGACGTGTTTGCACAGTGGGACAAGGATCAGTCTTCTGTACCTCATGCTTGTTGTTAGTACTGACTAAAACTGGTTTGGTTTGAACAAGTGTGACACATCTTAACAATTTCCACCCTTCCCCAGCAATGTTTGTGGCATTTAGGTTATGTCCCTATGCTTTTTCTCCTACTGGAGAGTTATTTTCTGTCTACCATATTACTAGCATTTGCTTTGAACAAAATGGTGAAATTCCAGCCAAATTAGGAAGGGTGGAAATGGGACTCTTATAGTCACTAAACTCCCTTGCTTTATGAAGATGTGTGTCATATGGCACATAATGGTTGCCATGGAACCCAGTGTGCAAGTCTTGAGTAGTTGAAGTCCATGCCATCAACCACTATACATGTATGTAGTCTGTTTGCAGTGAAAATGTACCAATGAATTTCACTTTAAACAAGAAAGTAAATTGAATAAAGTGAAATTAAGATTGCGAATCCTCCAATTGAGCGTTATTATTGGTTTGTATTACAAGGGTGTATGCACATTACATGAAACACCGAGAACAAGTTGGGTTGGTCTAAGTTTACGCTCATCACGTACCGCACGTGCATTTGTTTCACTGTTCCAACTACTGTGCTTACCCCCTTGTAATACAAACCAATAATAGCGATTTGAATCTATGATCGTTTGTTAAACAACTTTTATCCTAAGATGAATAAAATTCTGAGATTCAAAGGTTCAATTGGCAAGGTAATATTATGAAGATTCGCAATCTTAATTTCACCTTATTTGATTTACTTTCTTGTTTAAAGTGAAATTAATCGGTACGTTTTCACTGCAAATAGACTATAGTCACCTGTCCAGGGCCAAGATTTTCAAAGCTCTCTTAGTGCTAAGATAGTGATAAGTTAATGCTAATGTATGGCACTTACAACTATTGTAGCGCTAAGAGAGCCTAAAAAATCTAGGCCCTGGTCTACATTGTTTACAAGATGGATCTTTGATGTAGCTGTTCATTGCTGGTTATGGCAAAAAAAGGGAAGAAACATTCACTCGCTCAAAAAAATTGTAATCAGCACAGGAATTTGTAAGTTACACTTTGGGGGTTGATAAACAACACGGTGTGGCTGAAATTGAAAATGACATATTTTTCAATATCAAATTGTTTCTTCATAAAGAAGTTTTATTCAGCTTGGGCGACTTGGTGATCTGTATTATTTCTTTGTGCCACACGCTAAGATGTGTACTTCCTCAGGTCATGGTCTGGAGGTGTCTACAGCCACTTCCTCCAGTACATGGTCTGGAGGTGTCTGCAGTTACTTCCTCTAGTACATGGTCTGGAATTGTCTGCAGTCACTTCCTCTTGTACATGGTCTGGAGGTGTCCGCAGTCACTTCCTCTAGGATGTGGTCTTGAGGTGTCCGCAGTCACTTCCCCCAGTACATGGTCTGGAGGTGTCTGCAGTCACTTCCTCTAGTACATGGTCTGGAGGTGTCTGCAGTCACTTCCTCTAGGATGTGGTCTGGAGGTGTCTGCAGTCACTTCCTCTAGGATGTGGTCTGGAGGTGTCTGCAGTCACTTCCTCTGGGATGTGGTCTGGAGGTGTCTGCAGTCACTTCCTCTAGGATGTGGTCTGGAGGTGTCTGCAGTCACTTCCTCTAGTACATGGTCTGGAGGTGTCTGCAGTCACTGCCTTTAGGATGTGGTCTGGAGGTGTCTGCAGTTGCCACCTCTAGGATGTGGTCTTGAGGTGTCTGCAGTCACTTCCTGTAGGATGTGGTCTTGAGGTGTCCACAGTCACTTCCTCTAGGATGTGGTCTTGAGGTGTCCACAGTCACTTCCTCTAGGATGTGGTCTTGAGGTGTCTGCAGTCACTTCCTCTAGGATGTGGTCTGGAGGTGTCTGCAGTCACTTCCTCTAGGATGTGGTCTGGAGGTGTCTGCAGTCACTTCCTCTAGGATGTGGTCTGGAGGTGTCTGCAGTCACTGCCTTTAGGATGTGGTCTGGAGGTGTCTGCAGTTGCCGCCTCTAGTACATGGTCTGGAGGTGTCTGCAGTCACTTCCTGTAGGATGTGGTCTTGAGGTGTCCACAGTCACTTCCTCTAGGATGTTGTCTGGAGGTGTCTGCAGTCACTTCCTCTAGGATGTGGTCTGGAGGTGTCTGCAGTCACTTCCTCTAGTACATGGTCAGAAGGTGTCTGCAGTCACTGCCTTTAGGATGTGGTCTTGAGGTGTCTGCAGTTGCCGCCTCTAGTAAATGGTCTGGAGGTGTCTGCAGTCACTTCCTGTAGGATGTGGTCTTGAGGTGTCCACAGTCACTTCCTCTAGGATGTGGTCTTGAGGTGTCCACAGTCACTTCCTCTAGGATGTGGTCTGGAGGTGTCTGCAGTCACTTCCTCTAGGATGTGGTCTGGAGGTGTCTGCAGTCACTTCCTCTAGGATGTGGTCTGGAGGTGTCTGCAGTCACTTCCTCTAGGATGTGGTCTGGAGGTGTCTGCAGTCACTTCCTCTAGGATGTGGTTTGGAGGTGTCCACAGTCACTTCCTCTAGGATGTGGTCTTGAGGTGTCCACAGTCACTTCCTCTAGGATGTGGTCTGGAGGTGTCTGCAGTCACTTCCTCTAGGATGTGGTCTGGAGGTGTCTGCAGTCACTTCCTCTAGGATGTGGTCTTGAGGTGTCTGCAGACCCTTCCTCTAGGATGTGGTCTTGAGGTGTCTGCAGTCACTTCCTCTAGGATGTGGTTTGGAGGTGTCCACAGTCACTTCCTCTAGGATGTGGTCTGGAGGTGTCCACAGTCACTTCCTCTAGGATGTGGTCTGGAGGTGTCCACAGTCACTTCCTCTAGGATGTGGTCTTGAGGTGTCTGCAGTCACTTCCTCTAGGATGTGGTCTTGAGGTGTCTGCAGTCACTTCCTCTAGGATGTGGTTTGGAGGTGTCCACAGTCACTTCCTCTAGGATGTGGTCTTGAGGTGTCCACAGTCACTTCCTCTAGGATGTGGTCTGGAGGTGTCTGTAGTCACTGTCTCTAGGATGTGGTCTGGTGGTGTCTGGAGTCACTTCCTCTAGGATGTGGTCTGGAGGTGTCTGTAGTCACTGTTTCTAGGATGTGGTCTGGAGGTGTCTGGAGTCACTTCCTCTAGGATGTGGTCTGGAGGTGTCTGGAGTCACTTCCTCTAGGATGTGGTCTGGAAGTGTCTGCAGTCACATCCTCTAGGATGTGGTCTGGAGGTGTCTGCAGTCACTTCCTCTAGGATGTGGTCTTGAGGTGTCTGGAGTCACTTCCTCTAGGATGTGGTCTGGAGGTGTCTGCAGTCACTTCCTGTAGGATGTGGTCTGGAGGTGTCTGCAGTCACTTCCCGTAGGATGTTGTCTTGAGGTGTCTGCAGTCACTTCCTCTAGGATGTGGTCTGGAGGTGTCTGCAGTTACTGCCTCACTGTTGCTTATAGACTAGTTCTTCAGTCTGCACAGAACAGCTTATAGGAATACTTTGAAAATCAGCAGTATTGAAGTCACAATTGATTGTTTGGTTCCAATTCCTTAAAGCAAATACCATCAGCTTTAACCTTTGATGAAAAGGCGGTATTCAAGACAAGTAATAGGCTTGCATTAATCATTGTTAATTTGAACTCCGCTAATGACTATTTGAGCACCGTCGTTTTCAAAATCAATATGGTATACTTTCACAGGAGGCTGTTGGACAAGGTATTAAAGATCAATACTATTATTTTTGGCTGATCATTAATAAGTTACGGCCTTGTTTAACCCAAGGCCATTTCTCTTCTCTCGTTTTCCTTCGTGCCATCTTCACTTCCGCTCAGTAATGGAGCCTAATTGTGTCATAGAAGCCACCAGTTTGGTTGTGGGAGAATGCCCTTTCTCCTCCTATTATTAAGCAGCCAAGTGGGAAATTGTGCAGTGCCTGTGTTTTATTGGTCACACTGTTAGTCTCCCCTTGTTGAAATTAGCCACTGGTCTGTCTGTGTGGGTTCTGTACGAGCTGAAGGAATGGACCTGATTGATTCACAATGAGAAAAGTTGTCAGTCAAAGCTAGACGAGTGTAGATCCTCCATTACGCTTCAAGTCCCATAGGGGTTTGCACAGGGATCTTGACAAGTGGACCAACTGTCCATGTAAGATTTATATTTGCTCGGTTCAAATTACTATTGGTTTAAGCTGTATAGTTTGATTAACATTATTAAAATATGTGCTGGTGTATATTGTTTTATTATATATTTGTTTATGAAAAAGAGTTAGCTTCTCACACGTTATAATTTTGGATTTCAGATTATAAATGATGAAGATCCTTTGAGAAAAAAATTGTACTAATTGAAATACATGTATGTGTAATAACTTTTATTGTGACTGCTCTAAGATAATACTCTTAACAGGTAACAGGGAATGTTGATTTACAATGGTTACTCATGACTAATCAAACAATAATTGGTCGCTGCCAGTTACTATGGACCTGCAAAGATCCAGGTTAGAATTGGTCTTCGGCAACCCATGCTTGTCTTAAGAGGCGACGAGATCGGGTGGTCAGACTTGCTGACATGTCATTTTATCCCAATTGCCTAGATCGATGCTCATGATGATGATCACTGGACTGTCTGGTCAAGACTTGATTGTTTACAGACTGCCGCCATATAGCTGAATATTGATGAGTGGGATGTTAAGCAAAAGAAAAATAATAATCCAGTTACAATGGAGTAGATGGTTGGATGACATTTAACCTCAGTGGAATAGAAATTACAATCTTGTTTCACATAAAGTCAAAAACATTACATATCTGTGAATGAGAACAATAATTTTTTATTTGATAATATTGGACTCTAATATTTTGATTCTTTTGCATTTTTAATCAACTATTTTTGCAAAATTATGATAACTTGATATTGTTATGAAGAATCTGTTGTTTGCTTGTTTCCAGGCATATGCTGCAGGGTGCAACATTGTTATACTAGCCAGCAACTTTGAGAGGGTACAGATCATCCCTGGGGTCTCCCATGGCAACATCAAAGTCAGCTGCATCGACTGCTCAACCGACACGGGCAAGGTACGATATGATTCACCTGTACTTACCATATTTAATAATGGGAGATACTTTGTTTCAAAAGAAAATACACATTCTCCAAACATTCTGTACATTGTGATTCTCTTTTTTGTACTGTGTGGGTATTGTATTGTTGGATGTTTTCAAGCAAATCTGTGAAAATAGGGCTGCAGCGAATCCGTTATGAGGTGGATATGATACATATCACGAATACTGGGTGACGAATATGAATATTGGGTAATGAATAAAATATCAATATTAATGTATTATTCAATATATTTTGTGAAACAATCACAAAATGTATTGTTTGACATGTTCTGACCCATGTTGACAGTGTTAATTATTCATGACAATGACCAGTGACCACATTCAAACTGACCATACAAGAGTGCTGGCTCTTTCCATGCCTGGCTTGGATATTCCGGTATTTCATTTCGCACCTCTGATGTTAATAGATAACAAATTTGATGTTAATAAATAACAAATTTGATGTTAATAAATAACAAATTCAAGTAAAAACACTCCTTTTACAGTGTTCACGAATAGCGTCAGACCCTCAGACAAATCCGGCAGATTTGCTGTCGTCTGATGGAAGTAAACAACCTGCAGACACCAGTGTCTGACTGTATATTTCACAATGACTTTGACTGAAGTTGTTATATGTGAGGGGCAGTGGGGTAGCCTAGTGGTTAAAGCGTTCGCTCGTCACGCCGAAGACCCGGGTTCGATTTCCCACATGGGTACAATGTGTGAAGCCTATTTCTGGTGTCCCCCGCCGTGATATTGCTGGAATATTGCTAAAAGCGGCGTAAAACTGAACTCACTCACTCACTCATGTGACATGTCATACTTGTTTGCTGTTTATAAATTTTATGTTTGTTAATAATTTCAATGCCAATTATAAGAAATGTTTAATCTGAAATGTGTGTTTAATCTTTATTCTATGGGTCCTGTGAATTTTCAGTGGGTCAGACAGACATCTGAAACTTACAGGACCCAATGTCCTGTTACTTTTAAATACCATTAGTGAACACTTTAAAAAATCATTAATATTTGATTGTTGTGATCACGAATAATGAATTGAGTTCATGAAAGGGAGTGAAGCATAACAGGCCTTGTGTGGAACATGATGTATCAACTACAGTGATAATGAATGATAGAATAACCATTTACTGGGGGTATGGAGAACAGTTACCTTGGATGACTGAAATTTATTGAAGAATGTCAAATGGGCAGCTTGTCACATGTGACAATGAATATTGTATCCATCACCTGACAAATGTTGAACTTGTATGGATTATACATGTTGAATCTTGTTGTACATCTTATTGTGATTAAGTGTATCTCTACAGTACTTGAAAAATAGTGTCTAGCTAAAATGTTACTGGAGGCAAAGGTAACCCAGTTAATTGAAGTGTCATATTTGAGGAGCAAAGTTTGCCCCCTAAGCATGCCAGAAACATATCATTATTGGTTTGAGTTCCAGATCAGCTCTGTACCATACCCATGATGCATGTGTGTTTCACTGAAATGGTGACCTGCATTACTTTTGTCTTTAGGGGCGGTGGGGTAGCCCAGTGGTTAAAGCTATCACTCGTCATGCCAAAGACCCAGGGTTCAATCCCCCAAATGGGTACAATATGTGAAGCCCATTTCTGGTGTCCCCTGCTGTGATATTGCTGGAATATTGCTAAAGCGGCTTTAAACCAACCTCACTCACTCACTCACTCACTACTGTTGTCCTTCCTCCCACATCAAGCTGATATGCCCTGATATAACTGAAGTGTTGCAAGTCCTGTAGCAAAAACCTGTTGACTTCACTCTTCACCCTCTGGACATATATTGGCACATGTGATCTGTAAGTCCTTGTAGGTCTCTGTGGCAGTATGTGTAAGTCCTTGTAGGTCTCTGTGGCAGTATGTGTAAGTCCTTGTAGGTCTCTGTGGCAGTATGTGTAAGTCCTTGTAGGTCTCTGTGGCAGTATGTGTAAGTCCTTGTAGGTCTCTGTGGCAGTATGTTTAGCCCAGTTGGTAAAGCATGTTGTTACCATGTCAAAGACTTTGGTTTGATTCCCCATGGATAAATTGTGTGAAGACCAGTTCTGGTGTTCCCTATGATATGGGGCTGTGGGGTAGCCTCTTGGTTAAAGTGTTCGCTCGTCACACTGAAGACCTGGGTTTTATTCCCCAGTTGGGTATAATGTGTGAAGCCTATTTCTGATGTCCCCACCTTGATATTGCTATAGTAGTATATTACGAAACATGATCTGTAGAAACTTATTGCTAACTCTCTGGTTACTTATATATGTCTTTATCTTCAGATTGCAGCCAGCTATGGCAGGAAAGTCCATATATTTGAACCAACTCCTCTGATTCACGAAAGTCAGCATGTAAGTAGCCTTAAATATTAAGGGACACTGTATATTAATGACACATGGTGCATATAATATCTTCACTTATCTAAAGAGCACCTGTTGATATAGTTACAGATCAGTGTTAGAAGTTAATGACGTCCATGGTGTTTATGACTTTATTGTTGGAAAATGACATACCCTAAATATTTTAGTTTTATCATTTAGACAATGGCAAGGATTCCAATCTCATAAAAAAACAGATTGTGACATTTGAAAATCTGCGGGAGGTCATGTCAGCCAATTGTTCTTTGTGAATGAACAAGTCTGATTTTTGTGTGTTGGAAAAATGGGCAGTTCCACATGAAAAAAATAAAGGCCATGCTATTATGTAGTTGTGAATATTTTATACCCCATGATGTTTTAGTGCTTTTGCATCTGCACATAGATTGGCACACTGTCATGGGACTTTTTGTTTTGTTAAGGTCAAAATTTCCAAACTGAGATGATAAAGAAGCAAAAGCTGAATAATTTTTGAAAAATAATAATCTTGTTCGGATAAAAAATCTCAACATCATTTATTTAGAATGGGCATCAGAGAGTCACCTGATGCAAGCACTTATGTAGGGGTGTCATGGATCTGTTTTTTAAGAGATTGACAGGGGTTCCTAATTTCAAACACTGACTTTACTATGCGTGTACATATCTGCATGGATATGTATACATATCAGGTATATTTGATGTTCAACACAATTGTGTCGAAAATCACTTCAAAAGACACAACTTTACTTGCATGGATCATTAGCACTGTAGGGTTGGTATTTTTTTTTTACATGTAGTCCATCACTCAAACATTGAAGACCATTCGGTGACGATATGTAGATGTCTGTCTGGTGGGCGGTTGGTATCACAGACATTCATTGATTTGAAAACATTATTTATTCATTGATATAGGGAGTGGACCTGGGCTAGTTGTTAGGAAATGATTGCCTCACAAGATGCTTTCTAACAACATGAACAAGGTTCTTGAGAAAACTTAGAGGCTATTGCATGTAGTCTTACAGTCATGCACCATTCACTTACTTAGTTGTTAATGTGTAGCTTAGGTCTTAGGCCTTCTAGGTTTGAAAAATTAATACCAATTGTCCGAGACTAACAATATTCAGGAAGGATCAGGGATATTTCCCTGTGGACTATCATTTTTACCATTAATTAGAATCATTTTTGTGGACTTAATTAAATTCCAGGGGTGACCTTCATAAATCATTAAAACTGGCCATTAAATTCATGGTGCCTTGTCTTGGTTATTTATGTTGTAAATACATGTAGTTAGTTAAAATGTATGGAAGGTGTCTCAGTTAATGGTTTCACTGCAGTAGACATTTTAGTAAACTGAATGACAGAAGAAGGTATTTAATAAGCAGGATAACTTTAATGATCTGATGATCACTTGCTATTGTACCAATTCCTGTAACCCATGACGATATGGGTTAGAACAGGTGTTCAGCAACCCATGCTTGTCGTAAGAGGCGACTAACAAGATCGGATGGTCAGGCTCGCTGACTTGGTTGACACATGTCATTGTATCCTAACTGCGTAGATCGATGCTCATGTTGTTGGTCACTGGATTGTCTGGTCCAGACTCGATTATTTACAGACCGCCGCCATTTAGTGGAATATTGAGGAGTAAGGCATTAAACAACAACGAGCAAGCAAACAAAAAATTCCTGTTTCTGGTTTCTTGGTTTCTGTTTTCAAGTCATTCCCATGTAAGCAAGGGAGACAATAGAGAATTTGGGCATTACTTGTACATGGTCTCTTGAACTGTTGTTGAACCAAATTAATATTGTAGATAGCCATAAGGTACAAGGACGTGTCAAGTATATGTTATACAAGAAAATGTTGACTGGTACATGTGTACAAAGGTCCTTGATAGTTTTTTGTATAATGTACCTATCGTTATGTTTGTGGTGGAATGCTCCCATCACTGAACCACCATTACAGTATAAGAGTTTGCTCAATCAGTTCCACTGTAATAGTGTTTTTGATTAAATGATTGTGTAAAATGGTATGGTTAGAGACCGTTCATAATTTATGGCCAGGGGGGGTGATGATGATTTTTATGGAGAAGCATGTACAATGTGAATGACCCTCCCTAAAATTCATGTACAAAGTAAGTGGATCCCCTGCATGTCATGTACAAAATCAATGACCCCCTCTCCCTTCCAATATTTTTTAAGCATAATTTTAAATATTTTTATACACAAAATTGCTGACCCCCTAGAAACATGTGTATAAAATTGATGACCCCCCTACCTCCCCAGAACAAAATGGGTGACCCCCTCCTTAAAATCATCATCAGCCCCCTTGCAATAAATTAAGAACGGTCCCTTTGACCTTTTTAGAATTGGTTTACAGATCAGCTGACCAGAAATCAAATCAAAACTCAAATAAAAAACAACATTATTTCATTCAGTTCAACGGATGACAAATAGTTGTTCAACATTCAAAAATGATTCCCAAGTTTATGTTAAACTGGATAAGCAAGGAGACCCCAATTTCCATCACTGCACAAAGGCAACATGTTTAGATACATTAGAAATGTAAATCTGAAATATTTGTGTTTCATCCTTTCATAATAAAAACTGTAAACCATGACATACTAGCCAGGTGTTAGTTTAGCCATGTACACCTGTCTTACACTACACCATGTTATTGTGTTTGTTCTTTTCCTTCAGGGACATACAAAGGTTTGTGTGTTTGTTTTGCTGGTTTTCCTGCGTTAGCATGAGTCTTTATCAAGTTCATGTCCTCCCATCAAGAAATCACTACTGTTTATATATATACACACTTTTAATCATATTTGGCCTGTGCATTTAGTTTTTCTTACACTTTCATCCCAGTCATTTTATTGTGGTTTGGTTTCTCAAACCAACAGAAAGAGCTACCTGATAGTTGATTTTCTTATCTTTCTAATATATGTAGAGAAACAAAGGAACATAGGAAAATTCAAGTGTTCCTTTAATATTTTCTAGTTTTCATCACCAGCTTTGAATAGGGCTGTGGTGATGAAAACTGGAATATAATAAAGGAACGCTTGAATTTTCCTGTGTTCCTTTGTTTCTCTGGGTATATTTTTCAATATTGCTGTTAATGCAAGATTTGAAGGATCTTATGCAAGTTCTTTATATGTATTTACTCTGTTTGTTAGTCTTATAATCAATACTGCATGTGGAATTGCAAAATCTTGACTCAGAAGAAGTACATAGCATGAATATGGCTTGAATCCTTCAAAGCTAGAAAGTGTTATGAATGGTAAAAGTTAGATTGTATTTTCTACTTTGCATTTTTAAAAATATATAGTTCTATATAGTCAGTTATTTACAGACAGCCGCCATATAGTTGCAATATTGCTGAGTGTTAAACGACAAACAAACTTGTGAATTATGTTTCCCAAACATATTATATTCCCTGTCATATTATCAACCACTGGCTTGCCTGGCCCGGACCAAACTATTTTCTGACTACTGAATTTTAACCGAATATTGGGGAAAATGCACAAAAAGACGACACTTGTCATACATAGGATGGACAGGCTGACAAGGGACCAATGTTACCATGACAACACTACCACTGTGCATCCCTGCTTTCTGCACTCACCTGATATATAGGACCACAGCCAATACACTACAGCCAGAAATCACATTAACATTACTAACTGCTAATATTGTTACCTTATACACATGACAGATTATATTTTTCATGTACTGGTATGTTTTTTGCCAATATAAAATTTGAAAGCGTTATGGTATATCTATTATTGTTTCCACATATACACTAACATTGTTATTGACTGTGTAAATGATAGATATGAGATTATCATGATGGTACATGTTAGGTATTCTTGTCTGTTGATTATTGTAGAGGACAATGATCAGACCCTATTAAAATTGACAAGTTCAGTTGAATTTCATACTGGCAATACCCATGAAGATCCTAGCAAGAAACTCGGGCCTTTTGTAAAAGGTGACTAACAGGATCGGGTGGTCAGGCTCACTGACTTGGATGATGCTTGTCATTGTAATCCAGTTGAGTAGATTGATGCTCATGATATCACTCACTGGATTTTCTGGTCCACGCTACATTATTTACAAACCGCTATAATACAGCTGGAAGATTGCAGAGAGCAGTGTTAAACAGCAAACAAACACACCTAATTATGGCGTAAACATTCCCTCTAGATTATGGTTGCCTTATTCCAGTGGTTTCCAGAGACACATACAGAAATGAAAATGAAAAAACAATTTAACACTAAGTCTAATTATAACTGGCAACCTTTAAGAGAACTTGCTGTTTTCGAATAAGGAATATAAAAGTACAGTTATATCTAAAATCTGACAATGCTGACATTTCAACCATATGAGTAACTTATCATGTAGGTAGGTAGGCATGAGTGGCCCAGTCTAAGGAGACACAAGTTGATGTATAGAGTTGCATACATCCATTTGGCACACCAGAAACCAAGATTGTGGGTTGAGTCCTGTATTGCACCAATTCTGTGTTGAATGTCTCAGAGCCAAAGTTGTAAATGTCCAAAGCATACAACACTTAGGGCTTTCATCTCATATTTTGCACACACACAGGGATTTAACTGGAATACTGTTCAAAGAGGCTTTAAACCCAAATCACTCACTTACTCATTGTAGGTTGAATGTGCAATGAATTGTATTTGCTTCACCTGAACAAATAAATTTGGGTCAGACAGGAAACCTGTTGCTGCTATGATTCCAGAATTTTTTTTTGTAAATGCTAAAAAAAAATTTTGAGTTAAATTTTCAGAGCATTATCAGAAGATGTTTCATTACATAATTTACTTGTCCTTAATTCCTCATGGTAAATCGCCATAGTGCTGTCTGATATTCTGGTTTCCAATTACCATTGTCGTAGTGATTTCTTGATGACTGTTTTCCAGTACAAGTAGAAAGGTTTTAATTTGAACTTTGACTTGATTCATATTTCAGAGATTATGTCTTGGTTGATTACATGTCACCATATCCTGACAGTGGGATGTTGCTCATGATATCAGTCACTGGTTTGTCTGGTCCAGACTTGATTATTTACAGACTGCCTGCATTTGGTTGTAATATTGCTGAGTGCGGCAGAAGAAAGGCAAAAGAAACTAACCAACTGAAAATTAATCAAATATTTGTTGCAAAATGAGCCCTGAATTTAAAAGAATGAATTAATATCTTTCTACTTGAAAATGTCCTCATCTGTTGTTTATTTGGAAGTTACATATGAAGTGACATTGTTAGTCTTTGTTAGAAGTGCTCATCTTGATGTTGGGACTACTAACTTGTTATCCTAACTTTTATAGTTTCAGGGGTTAAATTAATTTGTGTGTACTAAACAGCATCTGTGTCAAAAACACCGTTTTGGATCAACAGCATGTCCGTGTTTCTTCTATACAGGATTATTTGAGCAGGCCTGAATGCAGTGGAATTTTAACCCCTGAAAACAGCTTACCCTTGCCATGTCTGCGCTACAGTATCTGTATATATATCTGTTATGAGAGACTTCAATGTGATTCTGATCTCTTGTAAATCCTATTGAATGTTATAGTGTTGTAGTTTGTGCACAGATCAAGGTTATGTTCTACCAATCTCTACTCCAGATTCACTTTTGTTTTATAACATCCAGTTCTAACTTAATTGAGGATTATTCTTATTTTTGTTTTATCCAAGCACCCAATTGTTGACCATTTTTAAAGTGTCTTTTGACTTCATTTTCATTAGTTTGGTTTATTTGGACTGTTTTAACGTGAACTTGCTTTACTGAGAGAAGGTCGACCAGACTTAGTTGCTATGGTCACTGAGTATAGGTAGGTATGAGTGACCATCTTGGAGGACAGATGCTAGGTGTACTGGCAGGTTGAGAATGATCCCTGGTGTCATGGGTCAGTTGTTAGTTGTCTGGTAAGCTTCATGCTGATTTGTATGCCTGAGGTTGCTGGTAATTACTATACTGCTTTCTAATGTAAAACTCCTTCAAAGTTCACATGCTTACTTTCATATGGGGCACCCACATAGTCTAGCTGAGAAGTTTCCTTGTCAAGCAAAAGATGCTGTACACATAGCTTTGTCATCTAAGGTGCTGGGCTTCACTGTGTAGAGTTGCCTCCCTTAGAAATGTCAGAGTTGCCTCCCTTAGAAATGTGAGAGTTGCCTCCCCTAGAAATGTCACAGTTGCTGGATATCAGTGATCACCACTATATCTGTACTCATGGGTTTCACCAAGGGGTAAAGACTTGAGACCTGAATCTCTTTGGGCTGTCTTCCAATATCAAACTGACAACTGAAATACCACTCCCTCACTGATACAGGTATTTCAAAAATCGTCTTTAAACAATATCAGCTCAACCCCTTCTTAGTGAAAAGACTTAAATATCATACAAGTTATCCTTATTCTGCTCTATATAGTACAGTTTGAAGGACAGAGAGTATTGTTTGATGTGAAAACTAGTGTGCACATATAGTTATTGACAAACATGTGGAAGTGTTGTCACTGCGTGTAGCACGGTGAACTCAGCGAATCAATGACGTATTGATTAAGTCATGTAAACATGGTAATCCAATCTCACATCTCACTTGATCCAAGTGAAACTTCATTCAACCGATTGAAAATAGGAAGCTTTTATTGGTATTTTTTTCCTTTTATTTATTTTCAGGAGTTTTCTCTGTAGGAATTTTCAGGTTACTGAAGGCATGAAATATGGGCAACATTAATCAGAGAATATTGTTGCAAAGTCCGACAGCCATGTTCAAGGTTTAGGATTGTTTTATCTTGCAATGTAACAAGATTGTGGTCAACCAGGCTTTTATAGTTAGGTCCGAGTTTAAACCAAAATTGTTGCCATGTAGCGAGGACGGTGATATTGAGGTAAAGTCATTTGCTTTTTGCATGAGTTGACAATGTCTCTTATTGTTCACTATCAAAATCAACAAAGTGTAGTCTTTGTTCATCCTACCCCAACTGATAACTTGCCGTTGTTGACAGCACAAGCAATTATGTTTGTGATAAAGTTACATCCTTAGGCATACTTCACAATGTGATCAAAGCAGATGCACAGCGATTTATCATGGATTCCAAACTAAGTAACCTTGCAAGCAAATTGGGGAAAGTGTAATTAATGTAATTTATGTAATTAATTAATATAATGTAATTAATGTTAGGCAGTGATGTAAATCTATACATAAAAGCGTCCTTATTTTATTGTTCCTACTTTAATGTTGTACAAGTCACTTCTACACAGCCATAACATAGTTTTATGAACATAAAATGGGAACTTTTTAATACCTTTTGGTATTTTTACTACAATTTGCTGTTGATTTGGAATGGATGATTGTCTTCCAATATGAATATGAGTTTTGATTATAGGGTAATTTTGCTTTGTGAAATGGGATTAAAGAATTTTAAATTTTATTTTGAATGACTGCTTGTGCTTTGTGTATTTGGACAAATTTGTGTCTATGAAAAACAGCTTATTTTAGTGTTGTGACATTTGCGGTATTTTATGTTGGTTGCCATGTCGCCAGGTGTATGGATAAGTGTGTGAGGTTTGCGCTTGCAGTCACAGCTGCAGGTTTGTGCATGTGGCTGCACCGACCATCATGCAGCTGACTTTGTGCAAAGGGGAAGGTCAATATCAATGTCATAAAGATGTCGTGGAAGAAAATAAATGTCATGTCACTTTGTCTGATGTCACCTGGTAAATTGTCTTCGTGCTTCTCAATCAGAATCTAAAAATAGTGTTTTCATTTTATTTGTGCAACACATCAAGCATGATTGGCTTGATTTTAATTCCTTAATTAATCATGTTAATTGCATATTTATGCATTTCTATTGTTTCGATGAATTTCTTGTAATTGTTTTCAGAATTAGATTTTTTATTTGCAAAAGCATGATAGTTGTACTTTTAAATAAACATATTATGGACACTTTTCACAAAGATTGCATGACATTAATAGAGATCTGGGACTCAAATATTTCATTGATTCATAGAAGTCTTAGTTTGTGAGTTATCTACCATGTCTACTGTCACAATGAGAACTTGCATCCATTGTATGTTCATCCCTTGCTACAGCTCACATGTAATGCGTGTTCGTTTTTTGTCAACAGAAACTAGACTATCGCTGGTACAAGACTGCGACTATTGAAACAGAATGCTTCGTCAACTGCCTCAGTTGGAACATGGAAGGTGAATATTCAGGATTTAGATAGTTCATACTTCAAGTATGTCTCTGTTTCCTTTTGCAGACCATCCAAAACGTGGTACCGTTTTTCAGGTTTTCAGTGTCTGATGCACTGATGTATTTTCCTTCCCAAGTCTTAAATCCTGTATTAAAAAGGGGATATTTGCAGAAATATTATTTTTCCTTATCCTGACTCATGCTCTTTTGCTTGTCTTCTTCTTCTTGCGAACATAGTGGAACACTTGTATCTCCTTATTTGAAGCTCCCTTCAAAATAAAATCACTAATTGGTACTCACCACGAGTTGCTCCCCTTTGTCTCCCCTGGCGGGAAAAGGTGTCGCCACCCTCTGGCCATGTGCTTCACTCTCTCCTTCTTCGCCCAGTGAGCAGGATGTGAGAGCGCCTTGTGTCTCCTTACACACATATCCTTTGATAATCTCTTAGTTTTTACCTCTCATAGGTTACTATAGAGGTATAGCTAGTATCCTTTACTATTTGTATTGATTAATTATCGTGATTTCTACCGTTTATTCACGGTATTCGATGATTGTTCAGCTAGCTTTACGTTCATGAAAATCTGTACGATTTGTAGATTACGTTTTCTGCCTCCGATCCACATGTAATATGCCCTAGTTGTTCTAACGCCGTGTGCGTTTAATTCACGTTGCAGTTACTGCATTAATTTATCTCATTCTGCATTTAATAAATATCATCTTTATGTCTTAAGACGCGGCTGCAGATAGATCACGCTGAAACAAGGGCAAAACATGGCAGAGAGTCCAGATATTCCTTCCAGTCAGCTGCTAGCGATCGACCTCTCTCCGCCTGGTGTGTTCTGCTAGAGACTTCGCGGCAGAGGAACGTGGGGACGCAGTCCGTTACCTCGGAGAAGAAACGACCGCCTCCCCAGACATCCCCGTCATTGCAGACTAAGTCTAAGAGGGCCTCATCGCTCGTCTCAACGCAGATTGAGGACACCCAGGGCAGCGCAGACTTCCAAAGGGAAATCTACGAAGACAGCAAGAACTTTCAGCCGAGATCGTTCCAGCAGCAGAGTTGGGCCTCTACGATGATCAGCCGATAATCATCCCCGACTTACGGCAGAAGAAGCTGACGGTGTCAGCGACTGTGACTTCTGCAGAGATCTCCATGCAGCCTGATGCCTCTACACCGGCGTCAGACGCCATTGATGTGAACCCCATCGCAGAAAAGACGCCGACGACTTCGTCACAGATCATCCCAGAAGACATGATGCGCAGATTATGAACATCATGGAGGACCACTACAAACTGCGCTAAGCAGGGTCCGAGCCTTCGCGAAGGCTCCAACGTAGACAGCACCCCAGAGGCACCCCCCGTCAACGTAGCAGCCAAGACGATGTCACCTTCGCGAAGGAAGTCCCGCACCACCTTGACGAAGGACCTAGATGTACAGCCTTCGCGAAGGCCTTCGCGAAGGCGGGAGAGATCATCACCATCTTCGATTTCATCTCTAGATATGGACTCAGACCATCAGACATCACGGAAGCCTTCGCGAAGGTCATATCATCGATCCCCCGGACCGGACGCAAATGAAGCTTCGCGAAGGCATTCGCGAAAGACATATGATTCCAGATCTTCATCGTCTAGAAGAACATCGAGGACTGCCGAAGAGCCAGCGGGCTATCAACATTCACCTCACAAGTCTCCGAGAAGATCATCCCATAGACGATCTCCACTCCGTTCATCACCAGGTCGATCACCCATCAGATCTCCACATAGAGCGGCGCACAAGTCAACTAGATCGCCACAAACCTCATCAGATATTCAGATAGCTACACGCAGTCCCGAAGAGCATCTACAATTTATTAATGATGATGGTTTTGAGGATGATGGAGGAATCATATTTTCTGATGCAGAGATACGGTATTGGATGGTCAATAACCTAGATCTCACATCACCATCTAAAAGTGGCAATACAGCTCAGACGTATTTGATGAAGGAAGATGATCCAGATGCAATCACTCTACCCCCGATCGACCCGATTGCGGCAGTGCCACAGAATCTAGATGCAGCTTTCCAGAAAGCTACTGAAAGTTCAGATACCACATCTACCCAACTTTCAAGCCAAGAAGTTCTCCACGATAACATGGACTCCTTCTACAAGGCCCAGGACATCGATGAGAACTATAAGATCATCAGCTTATGTAAAGAACAAGATTTACAAGATGGATGATCGCAAGTTGGCTCATATAGAAACCATGACGAGACGTTATGTTCTTTGGGTTAAATAGATCTAGGACGATCAATGAGACTCTTATTACTAGATTCGGGATTCCACGACGGAAGATGATAGAATGATTTATTCTGCCTTACTTATGCAAAAGAAAGATCAGCAGTTTTAACGGATCATCTTACATCTGTTTCAGCAGCACTGACCTTAGCTCGTCGTCAAGGCCTCCTCGCCTCCTGTAATTGGGGAGAACTTTACAGCCCCACTTTATACAGCCCCTGTGGTCGACAACATCCATCTTTGACGGAGAAATCGACAAGGTCGCCAAGGAAGTCTCTAAGGATTCCAGGGAAGTCCTTATGATTAGATCGATGGACACACTAGCCAGCGTCATTCGTCAGACTTCACAAAGATACTCAGGCAGATCTAAGTTCCGCGGGCCTACAAAGAGCAAGAGACAGGAAGATAGCCAGCTCTAGAGGTAAAGATTCTTTTTTTCGCTTCGCCCATATGGCAACTATAGAGGAGGATCAGGAAGAGGCAGGACACCCAGAGGTTCCCGCAATTATAGACGCTGAAACACAGGTTCGAACGACTGGAGTCTTCCACCCCAGCCGTCTCCAGTACAACCAGCTCAAGTGGGTGGACGCTCCAACTACACTGGGAAAACTGGGGAATACTGCAAGATCCTTACGTCTCCAACATTATTCAACACGGATTTCGTGATCCTCTACAGGACAAGCCTCCGCTGACAATCAAACCCCCAAGTTCGATTTACAAAGCGCAACAACTACCAAAGATAAAAGAGGCTGTCTCATCACTCCTATCCAAACAGGCCATAGAAGTAATAGATCAAGCAAACGTCGAACCAGGTTTCTACTCCCCAGTTTTCCTAGTTCCCAAGAAAACTCCACGGAGAAATACAGACTCATCTACAACATGAGCTTTTTCAACAAGAACTATCTACGAAACCACGAAGTTTCGCAGATGATACATTTACCTCAGTTACGCCAGATGATTAGGCCCTATGGACTACATGGGCAGCATAGATCTACAGGATGCCTACTTGCACATCCCCATTCATCCCGATTCCAGGAAATACCTACGATTTACTCTAGAAGGGCTACATTACCAGTGGAAAGTACTCCATTCGAATATCATCAGCCCCTGGCTATTCACGAGGATAACGTAAACCGATTATCAAATTTCTACATCGTCAAGGGCTAATGAGTGCGTTTTACCTCGACGACGGGATACAAGTAGATCAAGATCCACTGCGTCTCAAACTACAGTTAAATTACATCATAAAGCTACTAACACAACTAGGTTGGTTAGTAAACTTACGCAAGTCGGACCTAGTACCATCGCAACCGTATTATGGTACCAGAAGACCTACAGTTCCTAGGTATTCGATTCATCACAAATCGCAACCGTATTATGGTACCAGAAGACCGTTGGCTCAAGATACAACAGACCATTCCACCAGCTCTACTCTCTCCGTTACCACTCGCGCACAATGGCAGAGCCTACTAGGTCTTCTCACATCAGCCCAAGACATGACTGTCACAGGCAGATTACAGTTACGTCCCCTACAGGTCCTCATCAACGCACATCTCAACGATGTACAACCATTCAGTCTACCGAAACATCTCAGACCACATCTACTATGGTGGACCAAGAAATCGAATGTCTGCGAAGGGATTTGTTTAGCAGAGCAGGAATACAAAACCCATCTGTATGTAGACAGCGTCACTCCAAGGTTGGGGAGCTCATCTCACCAACCACACGATATCAGGGTTATGGAATCAGCAAGAATGCAAACTCCATATAAACAGTCTAGAAATGAAAGCTGTAATCAACGCCATTCTACATTGGAGCACATTTCTACAAAATGCGGCCTAATGATCCATACAGACAATTCGACAGTGGCGTTCTACATAAACAAGCAAGGCTCAACGAGATCGATGAACCTTTTGAACCTAAGCTTTCAACTGTTCGATTTAATACAAGATCTAAATCTACATGTCAAAGCAGTGCACATTCCCCGGAGCCAGAAATATACTAGCAGACGGCTCTCTCGGCCTCATCTACCATCACCGACAGAGTGGATGATCAACCGGAAATTTTGCACAGATAATCAAGCAATTAGGGCGCCGGCTTAATAGACCTATTCGCCACGCGATTCAACAATCAGCTACCGACATCTGTGTCACCAGTCCCAGACCCCCAAGCTTGGGCAACGGATTTAAGTCTATCATGGAAGGCCTCAATGCGTCGCGTTTCCGCCCGCCAGCAATAATACCTCAAGTATTACAGAAAATCAGACAAACACAGAGCCTACAACTCACTTTGGTCGCTAGCCCTACTGGTCGGCCAGAACGTGGTTTCCCATACTAATTCAAGAAATCGGTCAACCAACACTGGAGCTACCCAAGCGCCAAGAAACCTGTTAATTCATCCTCACACCAAACAAGTGCAAGGAAACCCAGCAATGTTCCAACTACACATTATGGACTGTATACAAATGTGTTTAAACAAGAGAGGATATTCTGCCAGGGCGGCAAAAGCAGTCAGTCACGCTTGCTACGTTACTCAACTTCGTGAACTTGTACTCTAACGACAAGTGGCACAGTTTCAAAAATTATGCAACAAAGAAAGGGTTTACAGCAAGAGAGGCTTCACAACCTCAAGTGGCAGACTATTTGTGTTACCTACGCCAAAACAAACATTTAAAAGGTTCAACGATATCAACATATCTTGCGGCTTAGCTCTGTAATCACCATGAGAACGGGTGTCAAATTGACAAGATCTCCAGAGTTACTGGCCTTACTACGAAGCTTCCGATTGGAGGACCAAAGCGGAAGTTCCACTTCCAACTTGGGATCTGAATGTAGTGTTACAACACCTCACGAAAGTGAGGTCTATGAACCCTGGAATCGACAAACTTTGAATTTCTCTCACAGAAAACATTGTTTCTGCTATCGCTAGCCACAGCAGCAAGAATGTCTGAAATTCACTTGGCTCTGGACGAGAGGATACAGTTTGATGACAATCATAACACAAGCGCACCTCGGATTAAGATGGGATTTCATTGCAAAGAATCAACTGCCAGGTCAACCAGACAGATTATTCCACATCCCGGGCGCTATCCTCTATTCTCGGATCACAAGATACACAAGACCTATCACTGTGTCCGTAAGCTCAAAGTTTATTTTCTGACGATCCAAAACAAGGAGAAGATTTCTCAAACGTTTATTCATCCCATTATAAGCCCGAATCAAACAGAAGTGTCACGGACCACAATATCTATTTGGATAAGGACTGTCATTCTCCGTGCCTACAAGGCAGCAGGCTTGGACCCACCAACAGCATCAAATCCACATGAGATCAGGGCACTGGCCTCTACCCTCGCCCTACACGGTAACTGTTCCTTGAACACCTATTATGGAAGGATGCTATTGGAAATCTAACATGGTATTTGCTAATCACTACCTAAGAGACATCACTACAGAAGATGTCTCTGGCATTCACCATTGGGACCACTGGTCCTCGCCAGCAACTGACAGTCCCTCAGTGGCGTTAAAATATTAGCCTCACAAGATTAATATGTATTTTATACATACTCATCTAGCTTATAACTCTAAGGAGTTTTAGGGCTATGTATATATGTTCAGCTTAAGTATTCTACCTTAAGCATATACTTGGATATAGTCAATTTCAGTGCCTCTATCAGAGTCACCTATATATATATATATATAATTTATATGTATTGTTCAATATATTCATAATGTAATTCCCCTTTAATGGCTTTATATAACCTATGGTTTTCTTTATACAGGATACATCCTAAATCTAAGACTTCATGAAGTTTCGTAGGGAGATATTACAGTATATCTATACAAAATCACTAATTATAAATCCAAAGTATTCTGTTACCCACCTCCGTTCATTAGGATGCTACAAGCAAAGAGCATGAGTCAGGATAAGGAAAAATATGTAATTTTTAGAGTAAAATTGATATTTTATACTTATCCTGACTCATGAGTTAACCCTCCCATCCTCCCCACATAACACTTTGGATTTCCTGTAAATTCAAGTGTTGGGCTCGCTAAATCAGGAGAGAGTGGAGCACATGGCCAGAGGGTGGCGACACCTTTTCCCGCCAGGGGAGACAAAGGGGAGCAACTCGTGGTGAGTACCAATTAGTGATTTTATTTTGAAGGGAGCTTCAAATAAGGAGATACAAGTGTTCCACTATGTTCGCAAGAAGAAGAAGACAAGCAAAAGAGCATGAGTCAGGATAAGTATAAAATATCAATTTTACTCTAAAAATTACATAATTATTAATCATCAACATATAAGAGTGTAAAAGACCCAGCGGATCAGAGAGGCCCGGATTCTGTTTTTTGACAGAGCATATGACCCAGTACAGTTAGAAGCTAGTATGTGTTCGAGGTCTGACATCTAATAGAGGAAATATGGTATTTGGTATTTGCTACATTGGTAGCCATCTTTCATACACCTGCTTTCATACTGTAGTTAAATGTAAGGTAACTCTAAGTCTTTGAATGCTTTGATTCTGTTTAGGTCTTAGATACAGAGAGAAAACATGGAATTCTTGAAATAAATGGGGGTTAGAGAAGTTTACGGTAAGGTTCCCTCGAGTGGGCCGGTCTGTAAACACTAATATTGTTTCATGGGGTCTTAAAGACAATAAAAAGATTCTGTGGTTGACAGTGTGACAGTGCTGTTCAGTGGCCTTGGTGTTGATTCGGTCACCAGATATTGACTTTATTGTTTTTTCTATAGTTTTAATTGATTTGGTGAAGTCGTGTTATTCATGGTACAGTCGATAACTGTCCTGCCAGCTTGTCTCTATGGATATTGATTCATTCATAGAAATATGATTTTGTTCAATATTTTACTCAAATCTGTTTGTGTGGTTTGTCAGTGGTTTGTTCCCATCCACTGATTACACAATGTATATGTTTTCTCTTAGACTATATTTAACAGTCCAGAAACAGCTCAGGGATGGAATACGATCATTTGACCTAAAGATTGTATCATCTTTAGTTCCTAAGGCCCTAATTTTGACATGTGTCCACAGTACCAATGGTCCTAATTTTCACCTGTTACATGTTGTAGCTCAAAAGGCCTTACTTTTGAACCATTTCATAGCAAAGGCTTTATTTTGTTAACAATTATATACCATAGCACCAAAAGTCTTCTTTTTATCCTCACATGGGTACAATGCGTGAAGCCCATTTCTGGTGTTCCCACCTTTATATTGCTGGAATATTGCTAAAAGTGTTGTAAAACTAAACTTACTCACTCACTCACTCACACTCACATGATGAACCTGTTCCAGTCCAGCCCCGGACAGCTACCGGTATGATAGCCTACCATAAGGAGTGGGTGTTGTGGGGAGCAATGAATATCATGAATACATGAAACTGTGAGCCTCTTGTTACAACACAGCACTGCTGGTCACTGTGGTTTTATCTATGTGTAATCTGTCTCATTACATGGAGACAGAGGTCAAGACTAGGGCACAAACAGCGTGGTGTTTGTGTATATCCGGTCCGTGGGAGGGATTAGTCCAAGGATTAAGGCTGTATATGCGGAAACTGATAACTTTTGCCTTGGAATGTGTGGGAGATGCACTGGTTAATCTCAATTTTATTTTTGTTATCTTTGTTTTGAAATTCAGGGCATCTTATCGTCCTTGGGGCCATTTCCAATGATCGAGGGATCACCAATGTTTACCTTTTAAAAATATGTTTACAGCAAGGTCCTTTGACTTTTGTACTTAATTTCTCTCACTGAATATAAGTTTGTATTGATCCCAACGGTATATGTAAAGTATGGAAAACAAAACAAGACATGAAGGGAATTCAGTAGTCTCCACAGAGAATCGAAATTAGTAAAATAAATAAAATAAATATGTCCTGCAAAGAGTGAAATAAATACTTACCTGTAGGCTGGTGGAAATAACTTTAGTCAAGCCAAATTGTAGTTCTAGCAATATGAAGTCCTGTATTTTAACCTGTTCTGTAAATGTATTTTGCAGTGAAGACAAAACCAGCCCTGTTTCTTAATATTTTAATGTATGAAAATTGGAAATATGAAATTCTTAATAATTTCGAAGGACTATTAACTGATTAACCATTTGCAGGGCCATGTGAAGACAAAGTCCTTCTAGCCCTCTGGGCAGGCTTGGTTTTAGAGTAAATATTCATCCCACTCCTCGTAAAGTCGGTGAAAAACATGAAAATGTTCACTGCTTAATCTTCCTCCCTTGTTAACATGTTGACAGAAGTTCTGCTGTTCTTCTGAATATGATGTCAGAATAGTGAGGTAATGGGAATATTTTAGTGAAGCTGACTTACAGAATAGTTCAGCGGAGATGAATAATCTACCCATTACAGTTGTGAATGAGGTCAGATTTTGGCCTTGGCCAGATGAATTCACAGTTTGACAACCTGGTTCCTAACATTTATATACATATATTAGTTTCCTATTATAGTTTTATCTACTGTAGTTTCTTATTTCAGTTGTGAGTTGTCATTAATTATTGATAATCATGAGGACATTGCCATATCCTTCATTATGATGCCTCACATGTCCCCTTGATTAGGAATCACATTTGGTGATAAACATATTCTACTTTTCAATCTGAAACTTGATAATGCTACCATGTCTACATCCTTTTGAAATCTTATCAAATCAACCACACAATGCTAAAGACCTGTGTTTATTTCTTGTCAATAATTATTTTTAATACTCTGAAATAATCACAGGAATTTCTGTGATGGGACATCTGCATCGACCTGGTTGTCTCCCATTATGTCTTTTACAATAAGATGTACATATACCCATCGCTATGATCTGGGGGGGTGGGGTAGCCTATAGGTTAAAGCGTTCGCTCGTCACGCTGAAGACCTGGGTTAGATTGCCCACATGGGTACAATGTGTTAAGCCCATTTCCGGTGTTCCTCGCCGTGATATTGCTGCAATATTGCTAAAAGCGGCGTAAAACCATACTCACTCGCTCGCTATGATCTGTCTGTCTCAGGGTCAAAACTTCTGACGGGAGGGGAGATAATCCAAATCTGGCAAATGAGCCACCGTGATCCCAGTGAGGACGATGCCTCCGCCAAGAGAGTCCAGTTCAGCGTTGGCCCATCAGGAGGGGAGGATGATGATCCAATTCACACGCACTTCAGTCACGTGATGCACCCAGAAAAGGATCGAAGCTTTGAGCCTCATGTGACAGAATGGGACAGTGTGTGGAAGTGCAAGTAAGTTTTTCATTGCCTCTCTCTTGTCAGTTACTTCACATGTATTTTCTCTTGCTCGTAAGTGTAATTTGATTGGACAGCTATTTCTGGTGTTGTATACTTTGACTCGAAACTAAACAAGGCTGTATTGGTGGGAGTATTTTTCATAATTGAATGAAGACATAATTCACTAGATCATTGAGGGTGGATGAAGCTGAAGGTCCTTTAGAAACCAGTGTGTTATGAATGTGAACTATATGGACTTCTGGGGAATTGGGTTCGTTAGTTGACTGTGCTTGTCTGGATTGATTGTTGCTGTTGGATTGTGGAGTTGTGGGTTAGACATTACAAGAAATATTTCAATTTCTTTTGAAAGGCAGCTGTGACCTTTGTGTTTGTGCATGAGCATGCTAAGGTGCTATATATATAGACATGATGATGATGATGATGGTGATGATGATGTTGTTTTCAGACCATCTTCTGCAGTGTTTCATTTAAAGTTCTCTCCTGATGGTTATGTATTTGCCTCAGCAGGCAAGGTATGTATTGACGAAACCTTTTGAAATACTGAACACAACATTCTCAACAGTTGCTTCCTCTCAACAGTTCATTAGTTAACTGTCATGAGATGATCCAGTTAACGTATATTACAGCGGTAGACTTCATTCATCAAATCCATCCTTGTCTACTGCTCAATTTAGACAAATGGTTATGTAAAATGATTAGATTTTACCAAGAAACAACTACTCACATCCAGGTTGTTACTTGTATTTGACTTACAGAGTAGATCCTCTCTATATCCCAGTTATCTATAGTTTTATATTTGATGATAGATACATATTACTAATGTCTGTTGTAGAAGGAACTACAGGTCACATATGTATGTACTAGGTGTGGGTAATGCAGAGAATTTTCATATTGCGATATATTGCGATGCAAAAGCATGTATTGCGATATGTATTGCAATATATTGCGTGAAGTAAAAACTACTTATAAACGAGGTAATGCTTGATTTATAGAGCAAATACAAAGCAAAATCACTATGCTTGATTAAGCTTTAATAACAACTTTTATTATGATTAAAAATAAAAATGTGAATAATATTTGGCACAAATGAAAAAAGGAAATATCCGAAGATTTCCGAGTGTTACGAAGTTTTCCGAATGCAAGTCAAAATACCGGTTTTTGATCAGCGTATCGCAGAAACGTATCGTTTTCATGTCTGAACCGGTAAATACCGGTAAACCGGTTATATTGAGCAGCCCTAGTGTGTACAGTGTTTATGATATATTATTTCAGGCTGACAGACTGGTAAAAATCTGGTATGAAGACAGAAAGTGTGAGTATAGGTTTCAACAACAGATAACAGTGATGACAAAGTTACACATTTGTGTTTGGACATATTTGAGTATATTGCCAAAGATAAGTAAGTGATCTCAGCGTCTCCAGAAACCCCTGTGATTTCCAGCATTGGATGGGGTCATATAGAACAGATAGCTGATTGTGTCTGCAGTGTTCACGAATGGTGTTTCAAAGTAACAGGACATTGGGTCCTGTAAGTTTCAGATGTCTGTCTGACCCATTGAAAATTCACAGGGCCCATAGAATATAATTAAACACACATTTCAGATTTAACATTTCTTATAATTGGCATTGAAATTATAAACAAACATAAGATTTATAAACAGCAAACAAGTGACACATGTCACATATAACAACTTCAGTCAAAGTCATTGTGAAATATACAGTCAGACACTGGGGCTGGCGGGTTGTAGACTATTGTCGGACCGTTGGCAAATCTGCCAGATTTGTCAGAGGGTCAGATGCTATTCGTGAACACTGGACTGTCTGGTCTTTTTTATACATTTAATCCCACCTATTCACTTTTTCTGCCCGGGCTCATTTGTTGCTATGAGGTGTTCAGCAGTAGAGTGAATTATTGTTTCAGTGAGTCCCCAGTTGATCCGGTCAGATAGTATCAGTCCCAAGGTGGAGGAACAACACTACTCATTTGTGTACATCTCTCACCCTCGTGCTGTCACTGGCTTCTCTTGGAGGAAAACAAGCAAGTTCATGCCAAGGTAAGAGAAAACCACTCCGAAACTCCACCTTGGGAACAGCTATCTGTGGTGGTAGAATTTCCTTATGCTATGTGAAGGGAGAGAACTCAGAAACTCCGTCTTGGGCATGGTAAGGGAGATAACTCAGAAATATAAGAACAGTGTCTTGAGCACTGTTTTCTTGTTCTGCAGAGTCGCATACCATCATCATGCCAGGACCTGCTGATTCAAGGGTCCAGATTGCAGAGACAAGCATATTATGATCTTTGATCAGTGTGGATTTACATAAGTAACAGTTGTCGGTGTGCACTGTCACTTGAGATTTGGTCCCTGTTATTTTATCCAGGCTGTTCATTGCAGAGTCCTGAATTTGTCTGCAGTGACGAGGCCTTGATTATCATCCTTTTGTTGTTGTCACATTCGTATGTAATGGGGATTAATTAACTTGATTTTTAGGATGAAAATAGAAATGAAAAATACACACATCAGGCATTCTTTTTAAGATGTTAGTATTCTGACATCAGATTGAATTTCTTTCTTCTTTTCTGACAGAGGTTCCGTGGCCAACATGTTGGTGACATCCTGCTTAGACAATGTGTGTCGGATCTGGTGTGAAACTATCCTGCCAGATGATGGTGTTCTGGACTTGGAGCAGTTTGACCCAAGTGGACAGATGGATCCCAAGTATCATACTCATCGCCACAAGAAGAGGTTCCTGCAGAGACTTAAGACTATAAGGTAGATGACAGCTCTAGCTTGTGATGTTGGTAATAGTTATTGTCTTAATAACAAGGTAACCTTGTGGTTATAGTGTTTGTTGTGATGAAAAAGACCCAGATTTGGTTGCCTGCTTAGATTCACCAGAAGCCTATTTTCTAGTGTCTCCGAGCATGATACTGAAAGAATATTGCTAAAAGCAGCGTAAACCTCATCTAATTCACCAATAAAGTATCAATCACCCCAAACAACCAGTGTCACTTTGTATATGATTTTGTTATACATGGATTGACTTTGATGGCTTAAATAATAATTATAACTGGTACAACCTTTAGAAGAAGAATTTATTTGGTATATAGGCCATTGACCCGTGTACAATAAATGCAAAGTGGTATATGATATATAGACAATATGGTTTAAACATATACATAGGTATATATATACATGTCTCTTCTAACATTGGATAGAATTCCTTTTAGATAGTGCATGTTTAATAAATAATGAAATTTTTATAAGTAAATTCTTATCTTTGCTTGTTAACAACTTATAATATTTGCTTAAAACAGATGGACAATTAAATTCGGGTAGGTATTTGCTTCTTAAATTTGCATATGCATCACAGACAAGTACAAAATGTAATTCATCTTCAAAATTATAGCGGTTACACATTTTACATAATTTTTCCTTATCCTGACTCATGCTACTTGCTTGTCTTCTTCTTCTTGCGAACACAGTGGAACACTTGTATCTCCCAATTGAAGTTCCCTTCAATGTAAAATCACTAATTAGTACTCACCACGAGTTATCTGTCCCCTCAAAAGCGCGGGAACGAGGGCGCCACCTCCTGCCATGTGCCTCACTCTCTCCTTCTTCGCCCAGTGAGCAGGACGTGAGAGTGCCTGTGTCTCCCTACACATTATATCCTTTATTTATATTTAGTTGTGTACCTCTTATAATCTTCTATAGAGGTGTAACTAGTATCCTTATACATGATGCATTGATATTTATTCGTGTTTCTACAGTTTTATTCACGGTTTCACCGTGTTTGCTCAGTAGATTGCGTTAATGAAAATCTGCACTATTTGTAAATTACGTTTCTCTGCTGCTGATCCGCATTTAATATGCTCTAGTTGTACTACGCCATGCTCTACTGTTTCACGTTGCAATTATTGTATAAAATTATCTAATTCTGCCTTTGATAAATATTTATTTTGCGTCTTGAGACGCGCAGCAGATAGTTCACGGAAACAGACTTCAGTCATGGCTGATAGATCAGAGTCAGATATACCCTGTCAACTGTGGCGGACGACCCTCTACCGTCTGGTGTTCCGCTTGAGTTACCCTCGGGGGAGAAGCGTGGGACGCAGTCCGCTATATCCAAGAAGCGACCTGCATCCCAGGACATCCCGTCGTCCCAGTCTAAGACCAGGAGAGCTTCCACGTCGTCACAACGTACGATCTGCACCCCCAGGGCTACAGCTTCGTCGAAAGTGAAACCTACGAAGACTACTAAAAGATTTTCATCTGACATTCTTCCTGTTTCAGAATTGGCCTTATATGGATGATCTACCGATTATCATTCCCGATGTACGGCATAAGAAGCGACCAGTATCGGCTACCGTCACCTCAGGGCAGATCAACACGCAGCTAGAGATGTCTACACTGACGGCAGAGAATCTACCTGAGGGTCCCGTCGCTACCATAGAGAGGGGCAGCGTCCACATCAGCGCAGACCGTCCAAGACGACCTGGTCAACCAGATGATGCTGCTGATGGAAGACCGATACGGTTTACAGAGGCCTCAGAGCTGCGGGTCCCAGAGCCCACCCCATTAAAGTCATGTAGGGCCCCAGAGCCCGCTATGACTTCGCGTGGCCCCAGAGCCCACAAATGCGCCTCCACGAAGGGCAACCCAGCCCGTATCGAAGCCTTCGCGAAGGATGTCCCAGGCCGCCTCCACGAAGGACCCAGATCCTCACCATTCGCGAAAGGCTTCATGGAGGAGGAGTGCTTCACCGAGCTCAGACCCTGAAGAACACAGAGGTTTGCACAGGCTATTTACAACGCAGAACGTCGCTGTATTTTTTATCAACAGAACGCTATATGTCATTACCGAGCCTGCGCGTAGGTATTCGCACAGACTTCCACAAGACAGAGATGTCGCAGTACTTAACTTTTTAACTTGAACGTTATATAGTTACGCGAAATACTATTTACAGATATTTACGACGTTCGCAGATCATCACAGGAATCACCATTTTCGTATATATTGCTAGGTATGCAATCCCGGACTTCGATACGATTATTTACATGCAAGTCGCCATACAGTCACACCAAGTTGATCACTACGCAGTTCTGCAGACAATTCAATAACGAAATTGAGCAGCAGCCTTGTTACAGCTAGTAAAACACGTAATCGTCAACGATTTCCTGAGAAGAAATATGTACTACAAGTTCAGCATTAATTCTACAATTATGACGCTGCATTGATGTATGCAGTCTACAAGCTGACAACTTGCAAGTTTTATTGAGCCTATATATAAGGACGACGGCATTATCTTCAAGACTGAAGTTACATTCACAGCAGCCAGGAAAATAACCTACCCAGCATTAATAATACAGGGCGAGGTAATTCGCGCGCCGGAAGATTCGCGTGTTTACCATTAACCCTCGTAACACGTGGTCACTCGTGTAACTTCGGGAAGTTACGGACAAAACCAAGGATTGATCTAATATCAACGACGGCACTAAATTATACAAGGTTCCTTTTCCTGCTACACCGGTGACATCACAGCGCGGGTACTCTGCAGAATCAAAATGCCTTGTTCTGATTGGACCGCGAGGGACAACGCCCTACGCAGAGGTCGATCATAGTTCAGAGTTCAAGACATAGGTTGCAAGTGACAACAACATATCAGTGAACGAGCAAAGCCTCCATACAGTCCAGTTAAACTGAACCTTCATGATTGGGCTGCCTTCATGAGATTAGAGACCTCCCCTGTCAAGTAAGGACGAGGGCACGGCAGTCAGGCGATTTTTTACATAAAGTTCAACGATGGCAGTCACCCCTGGTTGCTCACCTACATCGTCAAGGACTTCGCAGCGCGTTTTACCTCGACGTCGGGATACAAGTGGATCCAGATCCACAGCGTCTCAGACTACAGTTGAACTTCATCATCAAGCTACTAACACAACTAGGATGGTTAGTAAATCTACTTAAGTCGGATCTAGAACCTAAGCAAGATCTGCAATTTCTAGGTATTTGATTTGTAATGGCGCAGAATCGTATATTTGTACCGGAGGACCGATGGATCAAGATCCAACAATCAATCCCACAAGCCTTACTCTCTCCGCTACCACTACGACAGTGGCAGAGCCTATTGGGATTACTCACAGACTTGACAGTCAGAGGCAGACTACAATTACGCCCGTTGCAAGTCCTCATCAATTCGCATCTCGAAGACTCTCTACCGTTCAGGCTACCAGATCACGTCAAACCTCACCTACTATGGTGGACCAAGAGATCGAATGTTTGCGTAGGTGTCTCCTTAATAGAGCCGGAATCGGAAACACATCTCTACGTAGACGCGTCACTACAAGGTTGGGGAGCCCATCTCGCCAACAGGACAGCGTCAGCCTATGGAGCAATCAAGAGAGCAAGTTACACATAAATCTGCTAGAGATGCAAGCAGTTATAAACGCCATAAATCACTGGAGCAACTTATTACAGAACGCTCAGTTGATGATTCACACAGACAATTCTTATTCAAGAAATCGGACAACCAATACTACAACTTCCAGAGTGCTCGAATCTGTTAATACATCCGCACACAAATGATGGATGCTCCACACAGAGATACACCAAACAAGCACGGAAAGCCAGACATATTCCAACTTCACGTATGGATTGTATCAAGGCGTGTCTGAATAGGAGAGGTTATTCAGCCAGAGCGGCAAAAGCAGTCACGCTTGCCCTGCGTAACTCAACTTGCAACTTATACGATGACAAATGGCACAGTTTTGTCAATTATGCTGCAAAGAAAGGATTTACAGCTAGATATGCTACTCATCCTCAAGTGGCGGACTACTTATGTTATCTACGTCAGACTAATAATCTAAAAGGCTCAACTTTGTCCACTTATCTTGCAGCAATAAGCTCTGTCATAACTATGAGAACTATGAGAACGGGCGTCAAGTTAACCAAGACCCCAGAGTTACTCGCCTTGCTACGAGCATTCCGATTGGAGGATCAAAAACGTAAGTTTCACGCTCCAGCTTGGGATCTGAATATAGTGCTCCAACACCTCACAAGTGAGGCTTATGAACCGTTAGAATCTACATCGTTTGAATCTCTGACTCAGAAAACCTTGTTCCTGTTATCTCTAGCTACGGCTGCCAGGATGTCAGAGATTCACGCATTGGATTACGAGAGAACACGCTTTGATGATATTCATAACATCGTGCATCTGGGACTACGCTGGGATTTTATTGCCAAGAACCAACTGCCAGGTCAACCAGACAGATTATTCCACGTCCCAGCTCTCTCATCTATACTTGGACCTCATGATACGATGGATCTATCACTATGCCCAGTAAGAGCACTGAAAATATATCTCCACCGATCCAAACAGAGGAGGGCAAAATTCAAGAGATTATTTATTCCTCTATCAACAGCTATGCAGACTGAAGTCTCACATACTACTATCTCCATTTGGATCAGAACTGTCATACTACGTGCCTACAAGGCTGCAGGACTCGACCCTCCAAGAGCATCTAATCCTCACGAAATTAGAGCGCTAGCATCTACACTTGCTCTACACGGCAACTGCTCTTTGAATACCATAATGGAGGGTTGTTTCTGGAGATCCGATATGGTGTTTGCCAACCACTATCTGAGAGATATCACCACCGAGGACGTCTCAGGTATCCACCATTTCGGTCCCATGGTCCTCGCACAACAGTTGACAGTTCCTCGGAGAAGATAAGTCAATCTTACAGATTTCTACTTATCTTATAACAGTACTAAATAGCTACATGCTATATATATTTTGCTTAAGTTCTTTTATTATCTTAAGCTCAGTACTATGGTTGTTATATCATACAATATATTAGCTAACAACTCTACGGAGTTTGCTATTATATATTTAGCTTAAGTTAATTATATCTTAAGCACAGTACTATACTCATATCATAAAAATATATTAGCTAACAAACTCTACGGAGTTTTGCTATTATATATATAGCTTAAGTTATTCATATCTTAAGCTCATATTATGGTTATATTAGCTAACAAATAGTTTTAGCTAACTATTAGCTAACAAAGCTCTCATATCTTAAGAGTTATTTAAAAGTATATTATATACTCTACTTAGCTTAAGTTTAATCATATCTTAAGCTCAGTACTATGGTTATATCATAAAAGTATATTAGCTTACAAACTCTACTGAGTTTTTGCTATAATATATGTAGCTTAAGTTTAATCATATCTTAAGCTCAGTACTATGGTTATATCATAAAAGTATATTAGCTAACAAACTCTATGGAGTTTTTTTGCTATTATATATTTAGCTTAAGTTTAATCATATCTTAAGCTCAGTACTATAGTTATATCATAAAGGTATATTAGCTTATAAACTCTATGAAGTTTATGCTATTGTCAAGCTTAAGTCTATTTGGTCTTAAGCATAGTATTCATGTTGTATATACTTTTATCATAATATTTATATTGTAGTAACCCATATATGGCAGCTGATAAGTTAGCAGCAGGAATTCATCAATTCAGTGCCTTTATGAAGTTCCCATAAGGGTTATTACAGTCATTACAGTACAAATCACTAATTATCTAAATTCAAAGTATTCTGTATTCCCACCTCCGTATCCGTCGGATTCTACAAGCAAGTAGCATGAGTCAGGATAAGGAAAAATATGTAATTTTCTGAATAAAATTGATATTTTATACTTATCCTGACTCATGAGGTAAGCCCTCCCATCCTCCCCACATCACACTTTGGATTTCCCTGAAAATTCAAGTGTTGGGCTCGATATATGAGGAGAGAGTGAGGCACATGGCAGGAGGTGGCGCCCTCGTTCCCGCGCTTTTGAGGGGACAGATAACTCGTGGTGAGTACTAATTAGTGATTTTACATTGAAGGGAACTTCAATTGGGAGATACAAGTGTTCCACTGTGTTCGCAAGAAGAAGAAGACAAGCAAGTAGCATGAGTCAGGATAAGTATAAAATATCAATTTTATTCAGAAAATTACATTTTTGCTTAACCCACTGTCATCTGGACATCTTACGTTACATAGGAGAGGCAATTGTTGAATACGTAATAAGCATAAATAACGTCGATATACCTTTAGATGTACATTAGAAATATAGTATTCAACATCCAGTAGTGACTTTAGTGATTTGTAATAAGATAAACGTGCTGATTCCTTTATGTAGAAAAATGAAAACTATATGTTCTCACAAATTCAGTCATTTAATCTTTGTCTCCTGGCTTTGCCTTAAATTTGCTAAACATATTTTGCTTTTATGAATCTACAAGTCTTTGTTTAAACATAAATACAAAATCATTTACACTACCAACTTCTTGGCTTACCCACACAAAACCAAATCCATACGTGTTTAACAATATTCTTATATAAGATGCCCAAGTAATTCTGCTACAATCATCAAGCTTTTTCAAAAGAATATAAGATTGCTTGGGGTACCTATCGGTAGCCATACATAATTGTTTACACCAGTACCAGATACATTTGATTTGATAGTCAATACTAATACAATATCTACCGCATTCTGCTAATACTCGTTACTGGACACATGCTTACCTACACCTAGTACAAATTTACAAAATTAGAGTGGAAGTTGTTAATAGCTTGTCTATCTTGGTGACCCCATACTTCTGCACCGTGAAGTAATATTGGCTTTATTTTACTGTCAAAGAGCTTGAAAAGAACACTTGCAGACATATTTGGATATTTATAAGATACCCGTTTGATAGCAAATAGGGCTTTAGTGGCTTTAGTGGTAAGTGTCTCGGGTACATTTAGTCCATGACAGTCAGTGGAGAACATTATTCGAGATAGTTATAATATGTTGAGCATTTAATCTGTGATACGTGTAAATACCATTTTTCATAATTTCGTAAGAAGCCTCCGTTCGAAAGACAAGGATTTCCGTTTTGTTCATGTTGACTTCCATTCCCCATGTCAGACAGTAGATGTGTAGAATATCAATTTTTCTTTGAAGTCCAATTACAGAATCGGCCGAATATACATAGGTCATCAGCAAAAGTAACAGGAACAGCTCCATAAATTCAGGGTCGACAAATATTCCTCTAAGATTGGCATTTTCCAACATGACTTGAAATTCTGAAATGAATATTGTAAAAAGGAAAGGGCTGAGGGCGCACCCTTGTCGCACACCGCTCAAACATTGAAAATAGTCGGAGATTGAGTTGGTGCCTGTTCTCACGGCTGACTGTATTTTAGAGTACATATCCCTTAGCACATTTGATATTCTGCCATGGATATCGTTTCTGATTAGTGTGTACCAAAGAAGCTGTCTATTAATTGAATCCAAGGCCTTTCTAAAGTCCACAAATATGCAATAAAAGCGACCGCCTCGTTTTGAGAGATATTTCTGAATCAAACTTTGAAGAGTGAATATATTGTCAGTTGTACAAAAACCAAAACATCCATGAGGGATATGCCTCTATGATTATTCACATCGTTGACGTCACCTTTCTTGTGAAGAGGTACGATTATACCCTTGGCCCACTCAATCGGATAATTTCCGGTGACTAATATCTCGTTGAAGATGGTAGTTAGATATGGAGCGAGTAAGTCCCCACAACATTTCACCATCTCTGACTTTATACCATCTGGACCTGCTGCTTTGCCATCTTTTAAGTTCCTAATAGCTGCCTTGACCTCTTTTACGGATATATCCCTATTGAGCAGGTACATAATGTCATCATCCTGACATACATCACATGACAGACTGCAGTGATCACGTAGAATTTCCTCTGCTTTGTCGAGATGGAGTTGATCGACCGAGTTGCCTGTTACATTCAGAACTTCTTTGAAATATTCTGTCCACTCGTCCTGATATGGTCTGCTCACCATACCACATACTACAGCAGCATCTTGTATTGTTTGTGAAATATCATTGACAATAAAGTCGATGTTGTCAACCTGATCTTGAAGTAATAAGTCCATATGTATGTTGCTTAAGGATGAAGATACAATGTCCCTAAATGTTACTGAATTGGTTGCTTTCCATACGAATCTGGGAATACTGGTTCCATTCGTGTCTACGCCTGTGTTCTGCCTAGCTGCAGTGCCAATGTTGAATGTAACACTCAAAGGGAAGTGATCTGACTCACATTGAGTGCATACAGCAAAATCTAGGATTCTTTCAAATAATTTTGGGGGCGGTGGGGTAGTCTAGTGGTTAAAGCGTTGGCTCGTCACGCCGAAGACCCGGGTTCGAATCCCCACATGGGTACAATGTGTGAAACCCATTTCTGGTGTCCCCCGCCGTGATGTTCCTGGAATATTGCTAAAAGCGGCGTAAAACCAAAACTCAGTCAGTCAAATAATTTTGATGAACAAAGTACATAATCAACCAGGCTTGCTCCATTCTCTTTAAAACACGTAAATGCTCCACACTTGTCGCCTTTGAATCTACCGTTTAGCATGTGAATTCCATATGTGCAGCATAAATCGAAAAGCTCTTTGCCATAATCATTAATCACATCATCACGTGACTGGCGTTGCATACTGAATTCATCTATTTCATAATCCATATCTTCAAGACTTGGTATATAACGGTTGTTATCATCGATGATGAAATCATTCATATTTCCTGTACGAGCATTAAAATCTCCTGCTAAGATTATGTCACATTCTGGTACAACCTTTACGTGTGCAGGTGGTGTACAGCTCATTTGGGCACACTTTCAATTCTTGAACAAATGGTTTGTCTTAATGGATATCCAGAGGCCAGATGTCACATGTTACTTGTCTGACATCACTCTCTCTCTCTTTCCCTGAGTAATTATTGCTCATCTGAACAACCATTGATCCATTGGTATATACATTAACATAGGTACGACTGCTCAGGCCTGGCAGGTGATTTAATGCTATGGAATTAGTGAGAATGTCAAACACTTTGGTTATTGAGGTTAGATTGAGTTAAAGCTCCAGCTTGACTTATGTCAGGGCTACTTTTACTGATGGTATTTGTCAACAGATTCCACTTCCAAGTTTGTTATGTACAAAGGAAAGACATGCAGATTAACTTGAATGACAGTGTCTCAGAATATGGCTACGTGTTGCTTATTCGATATTCAACAATACTCAGGTAAGACTAGCTGTGTGTTTTGTGTTCAGGCATGCGATCCACAAGCGTAAGAAGCACCCGAAGTATGGCCCTGAGACTGTGATGAGCATGACCAGTCTCCCCAGCATGGGCAGTGTCCATGATTTCCACAAGTTCGCCATCCACCACAACGGCGTGTCCCCGGTACTGCATTTCCACCTCGCTGGGAGCATCAACCCTGAAACAGGTCCGTAGAACCACGTGCACACACGAAATTGCCACAAAGCTTCTGTTTGATAATACAAAGCTGATGGTAGCATTCGTAGGATTTTTGATGATTTCAGGTTAAGCATGTGGTAGCAGTTGTTCCAACTTTGTTTTATGAAAGGTGACTGTACACTCTCGTGTAGAAGACATTTCACTATTGTATGGAAAATGACTGAATTGCTTTTGTGTTACAGACATTCCACTTCAGCCAATTATCGGCAACAAGGGCGACGTGGATCACAACTTCAAGATCCACTGGCTGAACAACAAGGAGCTGCAGTTCACTATAGAAGCTGAGCACATCCTGCAGGATCTCCACAAGCAGATGCTGTTTGAGGAGAGCCACAAGGAGGAGGTCCACACCAGCCATGAATTTGACAGCGAGGAGCACGAACATGAACACGACCATGAGGATGACCATGAGGACCAGGAAGCTGACAAGGATGAGACAGGTAGAAACTTGCAATCCAGGCCTTGTTCTTTAAAGCAGTGTTCATACCTAGAAAACCATCTCGATCCAGCATCTGACTAGGCTTAAAATTAAAAATGGAGATTTTGGAGATTCTCTTGAAAATGCCTTAAAGTTGAACTTGAAATAGACCTTGAACTACCCTTACTACACAACAATTCTTTTTAATTATTGTCCCCTGCCGCAACCAGAGCTGGGGACTATGTATTGGCGGCGTATGAACTGTAGTGCCCAATGTCTCCAAATTTGGTGACAGCCTACATTGTGGGATTACACAAAAAACAGTAGATTTTGGTGACCTTGACCTCATTTTCATGGCAACACTTTGACCACTTTTGAAACTCTTGTTAACGCGATATCTCATGAACTATTATACCCAATGTCTTCAAATTTGGTGACAGCCTACATTGGGGGATTACCCAGACACCAGTCGGTTTTGGTGACCTTGGCCTTATTTTCAAGGTCACCACAACAATTTGAACATGTTTCAAACTGTTGTTACACGATATCTCATGCACTGTTGTATCCAATGTCTTCAAATTTGGTGACAGCCTACATTGGGGGATTATGCAGACACCTGTTGATATGTGTGACCTTGACCTTATTTTCAAGGTCACCACGACCCTTTGACCACTTTTCAAACAAACTGTTGTTAACGTGGTATCTCATGCACTGTTGTACCCAATGTCTCCAAATTTGGTGACAGCCTACATTGTGGGATTACACAAAAACCAGTAGATTTTGGTGACCGTGACCTCATTTTCAAGGTCATGGCAACACTTTGACCACTTTTGAAACTCTTGTTAACGTGATATGTCATGAACTGTTGTACCCAATGTCTTCAAATTTGGTGACAGCCTACATTGGGGGACTACCCAGACACCAGTCGATTTTGGTGACCTTGACCTTATTTTCAAGGTCACCACAACAATTTGAACACTTTTCAAACTGTTGTTACGTGATATCTCATGCACTGTTGTATCCAATGTCTTCAAATTTGGTGACAGCCTACATAGGGGATTATGCAGACACCAGTTTTGGGTAACCTTGACCTTATTTTCAAGGTCACCACGACCCTTGGACCACTTTTGATACTCTTGTTAACGCGAAATCTCATGGACTGTTGTACCCAATGTCTTCAAAGTTGGTGACAGCCTGCATTGGGAGATTACGCAGATACCAGTTGATTTGGGTGACCTTGACCTTGTCTGCAAGGTCACCATGACACTTTGACCACTTTACAAACTCTTGTTAACGCGATATCTCATAAAACATTGCACCCAATGTCTTCAATTGTGTCGACAGCCTACATTGGGTGATTTCACAGACACCAGTCATTTCAGGCATCCTGTATGTGACCAAAAAAGTAGTAAAAGTAGTAAAAATGTTCCATTCTTTAGTGGCGGGGGACATTGCCATATCAGTGGCAAACACTTGTTTATATTTGAAATACAAACATGCTTGTGAATGTTCGTGAACCTATGAGATAAGGATGTATGATAAAGAGCTCACTTTGCAGACCTTGTTTGCATGGTGGATACATGATGTTTGATAATTTACATGTGTTCAACCTAATAACTGAAACTGTGATCTGGAGCGAATTACTTCCCTTTGTATTATGTAATGGCACTGAACATATGCCTCTTGTATGTGTTGCTTGTACGCTTTAAAATAGGACTAAAATACCTGAAATGGCTGTGAATTTGATGAGGACAAATATCTTCCAACCCTTCAATAATTTTACCTTGACTTATGTCCGATATAGCAATATGTTCACAGCGCTGGAAAGGGTCCATGTCCTTGTTCCACAAAGAACCCACCCACTTTTTATGAAGATAATATGAACAAAGTGTGTACTTTTGCCATGATTCAGGACCACAACATCTTTGTTATGCAGGTCATGGTAAGAAGAAGAGGAACAAATTCTTTAAAAGAAAACACAAGCACAAGAACTTCCATAAGGACAACAAGAGCCTTGGGAGCCACACAGACAGCATGTCAAGCATGTCGTCAGAAGAGGGCACTGGCAGCTCCACAGACATCTCAGTAAGGATTCATATCTTGATTCAGTGATGGTGCTTGGGTTCCATGCCTTGCAGTGGTTTAGCAATATGTAAAGCTGCTTCTTGATTCCACTTATACTATAGTTCACCTACAGCCATGGCCTCTGTGCACTCATCTCTAACATTAGGTTGTCTTGCTGTGAAATGACTGAAATACTGTTCAAGGTGGCTTAAATCACAATCGATGCTCCTGCTGTTGATCACAGGATTGTCTGGTCCAGACTCGATTATTTACAGACCACCGCAATGTAGCTGGAATATTGCTGAGTGCGGCATAAAACTTAACTCTCTCACTCACTTAAATCACAATTTGTTCACTCATTCCAAAACTGCTGAAATAGTCTTCTGATTTTGCAGCTGCCAAAGTAAAACTACATTCTATTTCAGAGTTCGATAGTGGAGTCGTTGGATCGGAAGATCGAGGTGCTGTTACGAGACTGGCATCAAAGCTCTGACATGTTGTTCAGTATACACCCAGTCGATGGCAGCTTTCTTGTGTGGTGGGTTTCACCCATTACTTTGTTGGTGATATATAGGCCACAAACTCTGCAGTGGAGTGTTTTTGAGAATTGTTGTTCTAAATATTAAGGCCATATCTCAGTGATTTGAAAGTAAATAAATGATCAGTGATGACTGATGATTTTTAATCTTTTGTTTCAAATAGTTATTACCCAAAGACAAGATGTCTGCATATCTGAAGTGAGGATATGAATCTTCCACACTCTAAAAATCATGATTATAATTAATTTGAGTGGAGAATTTCATGCTTGTGAACTTGCGATGAGCATTGATGATTGCCAGTCTAGATGATCTCCCATGTTTTTGTTTCAGGCTAGTTGACTGGCTGGATGAGTGTAATCCATATTGTTTCCGTCAAGCACAAGTCAGCTTCTCGTCTCGGCTGCCAAATGCATTCCCCATCCCTGACGCTCGCACCATGGCCAGCAACGTCCTCATGTACTGCAACTACAGCAAGATGGACATCAAGTCAGCCATGAAGATGAGTGAAAGTAAAGTGTCCATGATGGAACAAGAAGGCTTTGTTCGTCACAGTGGACAGCCTGCAACAGCCACGGGAAAGAACTCTCCCGGTCAGAACGACAATATGTTGATTCCAAACGTACTTATGATTTCAAAGCACAGCAATGGAAGCATTAATCAGTGGCAGATTAGTTTCTCAGATAACTCCAAGTTCCAGACTATTGTCAGTGTAGCGCATGCTTCTAGAGCGTGTGGTCATCGATTCCGAACAAACTCTGCAGCGTGTCACCCAGTGTTACCGTTGTTGCTTACAACATCCCATCACAACATTCCTGAGGAGGACTCTCCAGAGAAAGATTCTGCAACAGAGGATGATGGAGAAAGTCATGGGTTCTCATTCTGTAGTGAACTGATTCTTTGGAGAGTCGACCCGGTCGGTCCGTTGTCCAAGTCTGGAGGAATCGTTGAGCTGGCCAGGATTAATGCTCCTCCCATCTCAGCATTCTCCAATGTGGCATGGGTGCCAACTCTGTTACCTAGGTAAGAAAACTCTTGTTGTGTGACTTATTTCATTCTGTGTGTAAAGTCTGAGATTTTGTGCCTGAAAGGATCTATGGATACAGGATACTCGATACTCTTCTTTTTGAATCCCAACTGCAAAATTGCAGAATTGCTGTTGCAGTGTTAAACAGTCATATTTCATGAAGTGGTATCATTCTCTGTATCCATATTCCCGATGTTTCTCTGTGTTGGTTTTCTTATAACTTAACACTTGATCTTAACACCTGATCCTTTCAGTTGGTATGCCTGTGGCTGGATAAACGTGATGCCTTGTATTGCTATGCCTGTGGCTGGATAAACAATTGATGCCTTGTATTGCTATGCCTGTGGATTGAAAAACATGTGATGCCTTGTATTGGTATGCCTGTGGCAGAGTAAACATGTAATGCTTTGAATTGATATGCCTGTGGCAGAGTAAACATGGAATGCTTTGAATTGCTATGCCTGTGGCTGGATAAACAATTGATGCCTTACATTGCTATGTATGTGGCTGGATAAACAATTGATGCCTTACATTGCTATGCATGTGGCTGGATAAACAATTGATGCCTTGTATTGGTATGCCTGTGGCTGGATAAACAATTGATGCCTTGTATTGCTATGCCTGTGGCTGGATAAACATGTAATGCCTTGTATTGGTATTTCTTGTGGCAGAGTAAACATGTAATGCTTTGAATTGATATGCCTGTGGCAGAGTAAACATGTAATGCTTTGAATTGATATGCCTGTGGCAGAGTAAACATGTAATGCTTTGAATTGCTATGCCTGTGGCTGGATAAACAATTGATGCCTTACATTGCTATGCATGTGGCTGGATAAACAATTGATGCCTTGTATTGGTATGCCTGTGGCTGGATAAACAATTGATGCCTTGTATTGCTATGCCTGTATCTGGATAAACAATTGATGCCTTGTATTACTATGCCTGTGGCTGGATAAACATGTAATGCCTTGTATTGGTATGCCTGTGGCAGAGTAAACATGTAATGCTTTGAATTGATATGCCTGTGGCTGGATAAACAATTGATGCATTGTATTGCTATGCATGTGTCTGGGTAAACAATTGATGCCTTGTATTGGTATGCCCGTGGCTGGATAAACAATTGATGCTTTGAATTGATATGACTGTGACTGGATATACATTTGATGCCTTACATAGCTATGCATGTGGCTGGATAACCGTGATGCCTTGTATTGCTATGCCTGTGGCTGGATAAACAATTGATGCCTTGTATTGCTATGCCTGTCGCTGGATAAACAATTGATGCCTTGTATTGCTATGCCTTTGGCTGGATAAACAATTGATGCCTTGTATTGCTATGCCTGTCGCTGGATAAACAATTGATGTCTTACATTGATATGCTTGTGGCTGGATAAACAATTGATGTCTTGTATTGGTATGCCTGTGGCAGAGTAAACATGTAATGCCTTGAATTGATATGCCTGTGGCTTGATAAACCATTGATGCCTTGTATTGCTATGCCTGTGGCTGGATAAACAATTGATGCCTTGTATTGCTTTGCCTGTCGCTGGATAAACAATTGATGTCTTACATTGATATGCCTGTGGCTGGTTAACAATTGATGCCTTACATTGGTATGCCTGTGGCTGGATAAACAATTGATGCCTTGTATTGGTATGCAAGTAATTGAGTGCCATGTACTGATGCCAGTGACTGAGTTCTCTTGTGTTTGTTGCAGCACCTCGCTGGGGTCCTACAGTAACTCCCCCAGTGCACTGTTCGTGGCATCAGATGGAAACTGTCTGAGACTTTACCAAGCTGTGATAGATGCCAGGACTCTTCTCATGGATGCTTCAGTGCAGAGGAAAGATGTACGTCCATGTCATGTTCGAAGTTCATACAGACAGTGACTCCTAACACCCACATCCAGAGCTTATGATCAATTTCAGTTTTCACTGGTCAAGTGACGCTTTAAAACCAATGTCCTAGAACATTGAAACAAGTGACTCATTTTAAAAGCCATACAACCCTTGACATCTGTGCATATGTCAGTGGACCCATATGCTCAAAAATGAAAGGTTTCCCTATTGTGAAACACTGCATCTTATGTAACAATTACATTCTAAGATGTTGTAATGCATTGGCTTTGGAGTTGTGATAATTCTAACCCTAACCCTAACCCCAAACTAAAGCTCACTGAATATCGTGATATTTACTCCAGGAACGCTTTGTTTTTGCAGCAAGCCCTAAGCTTCTCAAGTACAACAAGTTCTAGTTACCATGGTGACATGGGTTCTCCAGTTCGGGCTGCTAGTGAAGTGTTCAACATCGTCAGTCAGCAGTCGTCGGCTCGACCTGGATGTATCATGGAACTGCAGGGGATCAACGATGCCCAGCAGGTGATGATGGCAGCTTCTTGACATTAACATGGGCTGCATCCCAGTGGAGATTGCACGGGCAGTTAACTCATCAGTACTTCATGCTTGTGGGAGATTTAAGAGGAATGTATGGTCACAAAGTGCGACCTGGTGGATTGTGTGTCAGATCTGATGATTTACAGCCTGTTGTAAATTGGAATTTTGTCAATGGGGGTGTAAAACAACATTCACTCATATTTTACATACAGTTGAATACAGTGTTTTATCTGATATGTTGGAGATGTCATTGTCTTGAAGTTATATTCCAGCAACAAACATGGTGTTCAGGCTCAAATTTACTCTGATAAACTCTCGCATGGCTCATCCATACTTCAGTTGTGTCAACTCGTGTAACTCAAAGCATGCATGTGGGTCCTCTCAACTTTGACACCATGGTGTTTGACTGTATTATCAATATAACATTACAGGATGATAATCTGTAATGCCAAACTTGGAGGCTATTCTTTGTATATTTTGTAAGATTGTTGCAACTTGTTGTCTCCATCGACCCGTGAGGATCTGGGTTAGAATTGGTCTTCAGCAACGCATGCTTGTTCTAAGAGGTGACTGGTGGGATCAGGTGGTCAGGCTCGCTGATTTGGTTGACACATTTCATTGTATTCCATTTGTTTAAACTGATGCTCAAGCTGTTGATCACTGGATTGTTTGGTCCAGACTCAATTATTTGCAGACCACTGCCATGTAGCTGGAATATTGCTGAGTAAGGCATTACTTAAACAACAAACAAAACAAACAAAAATGTTGTCTCCATGGTGTTGATATTGTGCAAGCTCAAGGATGGTGCATTCATCAGTTGAGGCATTCCAATATGTAGAGTTACTTACCTCCGGGCGGTGGGGTAGCCTAGTGGTCAAAGCGTTGGCTCGTCACGCCGAAGACCCGGGTTCGATTCCCCACATGGGTACAATGTGTGAAGCCCATTTCTGGTGTCCCCCGCCGTGATGTTGCTGGAATATTGCTAAAAAGCAGCGTAAAACCAAACTCAGTCAGTCAGTTACTTACCTCCCTTACTCATATCAGAATTGTGAGTTTGTATTCATAGGAGGATAATATTTTAGTTTGTGAGCACTAGACTTTGCCTTCAATATGGGTATCACTGAAGTAGTCTACGAGTTGTATCACTGTAGGCATTTTACTGGAGACTTTCCGTGATATCAGTAAAATCCTTCAAAGAAGTGTCAAGCCCACACCTAATTTTGTTACAATTTGGTTATGACTTCCTTGTTTAATGTCAACAACTAAAATAAGGACAGTACTGACACTCTCTAATCAAAGTCTTTGATGTGAACAGGATTGGCAGAACATCCAGCTCCTTCATGTGTTCCAAGAACAGCTTGTGACGGGACGCTTCTCCCCCAGTGAAACAGGCGGCCCTAACATGGAGGCCATCGTGGACCTGAGGAACATGAGCTCCTTCGAGGAGAACTTCTACCTGGTGGTGCTGGAGCGGAATGTAAGTGGGGGCTCCATGCTCCATATGTGGAAGATCACCATCTCCTCACAGCTCAACAGCCAACCTGAGGGTAAGACTTTAGAGTTACCTGCCCTTGCTTCCAGTCCATGTCTAAGCCTTCCCTATCTTTTTCACTGGATTTATGTATAGACTGACGTGGAATAATCATCCTGGACTAAACGATTTGTTTGAATGTGGAAGAATGTCTGTGAGGCACATGAAACGTAACACCTTTTGTTTTGTCTGATATTGAAAACTGTCACTATTACCAGTGTCGAAGTTAGGCCATTGGTGTATTTGTATCTTTTTGACTTGGTATATAAGTAACCGCATGACAATTTTGTGTTTGATCTTTAAGATATTGTAGTTCAAAGACTTTATTGGATTTGGTGCCATTTTAACAACTTATTTAACCCATGGTGCTTATTGTTTACAACTGTACCCTTGATGTCTTGGTGATGTGGGGCGGTGGGGTAGCCTAGTGGTTAAAGCGTTGGCTCGTCACGCCGAAGACCCGGGTTCGATTCCCCACATGGGCACAATGTGTTAAGCCCATTTCTGGTGTCCCCCGCCGTGATATTGCTGGAATATTGCTAAAATCGGCATAAAACTAAACTCAGTCAGTCAGTCAGGCTTGGTGATGTTGATATTATACAAGCTCCAAAGTAACCTGGGCAAGGGTCATGCTGTCTTCTAACAAGCACAATTTCGATGTTCAGAGTTGCATGTGTTGGTCAAGACACATGTTTTAATACAAGCAATGGAGAAACAGTAGTATGATAACCTTTTAAAAAATGGAGTTGATCCATGGAAATGAGGTGAGACTCTTTTGCTTGAGCGTGCCTTTTCCTTTCAGGCAACCGGTGCAATGTTAATCCTGTTGGTGATTATGTCCGCCCTGAGTTTGATGTGACTGGGAGTCCTCAATTCCGAGGAGCATCCTTCGACGAAGCAGACCTCACAAGACAGGCATCAGTCATGACCATGTCAATCACCACAACCAAGGTAGGGACTTGCAGTCAGGCTGTACTCATATCATGCTAGAACAATCTTTCCATTTAGTATCAATACAAAATAATACTGTAAACCATGGGATTTATCCACTACCCATCCTTTGGCATCATGATCTATCTACATTAAATTGTCTTCTTTTTCAAAGTTTTTTTTTTCGGTTTAACGTGGCCACCATAGCATGCCCTTTAAGTGAACAGTATAGCTATATTTTTCCTTATCCTGACTCATGCTCTTTTGCTTGTCTCCTTCCTCTTGCGAACATAGTGGAAACACTTGTATCTCCCTAATTGAAGTTCCCTTCAATGTAAAATCACTAATTAGCACTCACCACGAGTTACCTCCCTTCCACAAGCGCGGGAACGAGGGCGCCACCTCTACCCATGTGCCTCACTCTCTCCTTCTTCGCCCAGTGAGCTGGACGTGAGAGCGCCTGTGTCTCCCGACACTATATCCTTTGATTTATATTTAGTTAGTTACCTCGTATAGACATCTATAGAGGTTTAGCTAGTATCCTTCAACGATTATATATTGATATTAAATCGTTTTTCTACAGTTTATTCACGGGACGCCGTGTTTCAGTGGATTACGTTGATAAAAATTCTGTACTATTGCAGATTACGTTTTTTATTCTGCTGCTGATCCGCCTTAGTTGTATTGCGCCATGTTCATTTTATTCACGTTGCAGTTGCGGTACTAATTTATCCAATTCTACCCTTTATTAATATTTACTTTGCGTTTGAGACGCGCAGCAGATAGGTCGCGTATGCAGAGTCTAGTATGACTGATACACCTGAACCCCTCGCCAGTCTACCCCACAAGAAGCGACCGGTGACAGCTACAATGACATCAGCAGAGATCACCATGCAGCCTGATGCCTCTACACTGATGTCGGACGATTTTCCTGTGGACCCCTCCATTAACACCGCAGATAAGGCACCGACGACCTCGTCGCAGACCATCCCTGAGGACCTGATGCGGCAAATTATGACCATGATGGAGGACCGCTACAGACTGCAGTAGCAGGGACGAACCAGCGAAGGCTCCAGCGTGAACAACACCCAGAGGCACCCCCGTCAATGTAGCAGCCAGGACGATGTCACCTTCGCGAAGGAAGTCACGGACCACCTTGATGAAGGACCTAGATGTACAGCCTTCGCGAAGGCGGGAAGGACCTAGATGTACAGCCTTCCCTAGATGTGGATTCGGACCATCAGACATCACGGAAGCCTTCGCGAAGGTCATATTGTCGTTCCCATGGACCGGACGCAGAGGAAGCTTCGCGAAGGCATTCGCGAAGGACACCTGAATCCAGATCATCATCATCTAGAAGGACATCGAGGGACTACACAAGAGCTTGGCGAAGCTATCAACGTTCTCCTCACAAGTCTCCGAGAAGATCAACCCATAGACAAGTTGATCATCGATATCAAGAATAAGAACTACAATCGTAAATTGGTTCAGTTGAATCCATGACGAGACGTATGTTCTCTGGCCTAAATAGATCTAGAACGATCAATAAGACACTTATCACCAGACTTCGTAACACGACTTCTGAAAATAAGATGATCCACTCGGCCCTACTTATGCACAACCAGCAAGTCCCAGGCCGCCTCCGAGAAGGAGCTAGAGCCTCACCAGCTACAAGGGACATCGCGGAGGAGTAGCGCTTTGCCGACCCCACATCCTGTTTAACACAGAGGCCGTTCGCGAAGCAAGCTCATATATATATATATATATATATATATATATATATATACTAATCGGGCTTTGACTCGATACCGCTGGCGAAGGTCGCATAAAGGCTAAGTGGCTGCAAGTCTACTTCAACCAGAAAATCTAGAAGGGATACTTCGAGCTTGCGAAGTCTCGGCATTCACCGAGGAAGTTTCCTACAAGGTCTCCATATACTAGCCACTCGTCATATATAGCTACTTTCGTCAGTCCGTTCAACACATCGCATAAGTTGTCTATCAACTGTATGCCAGATGCGAAAATCTATAAGCCTCGCGAAGACAATTGCACAGGCTATTTACAACACAGAGCATTAAGCTGTATTATTTAGTCAGCGGCGTTTCATAGATCTTCACAGAAATCAACTATTCCATTATAAATTGCTAGAATATGCAATCCCGGACGGCGATCACGATTATCTACATCGTGACCATTACGCAGCATATCTGCAGACAATTCAATATCGAAATTGAACAGCAGTCTTGTTACAGCGAGTATAACTCATGTCGTCAGCGTTTCTGAGAAGAAATATGTACAACAAGTTCAGCTTTAATTCTACAATTATGACGATACATTCATGTATACAGTCTACAAGCTGACAACTTGCAAGTTTATTGTACCTTTATATAAGAAAGTCGGAATTATATTCAAAACTGAAGTTACTTTCCACGACAGCCGGGAAATAACCTACCCAGCATTAATATTACAGGCGAGGTATTTGGCGAAGGTTTCGGCTGGCGTTTACCACTAACCCTCGAAACACGTGGTCACTCGGGTAACTTCGGGAAGCTACGGTGAAGACCGACGTTTATGCTAATATCAACGACGGCAAGATTTTATACAAGGTTTTTTCCCTACTACACCGGTGACATCACAGCGCGGGTATTATACAGAATCAAAATGCCTTCTTCTGATTGGACCGCGATGGACAACGCCCTACGTAGAGGTCGATCTTAGTTCACAGTGCAAGACTTACGTCACAAGTGACAACTATATATCAGTGAACGAGCAAGCCTCCTTACAGTCCAGTTAACCTGAACCTTCATGATTAGGCTGTTTTCTTCAGGTTAGAGACCTCCCCTGTCAAGTTAAGACGAGGGCACGGCAGTCAGGCGATTTTTCATAAAGTTCACGAGGACAGACACACCTGGTTGTGATCCTACATCGTCAAGGACTTCGCAGCGAATTACCTAGACGACGGGATACAAGTGGATCTAAATCCACAGCGTCTCAGACTACAGCTGAATTTCATCATCAAGCTACTAACACAACTAAATGGTTAGTAACCTACTTAAGCTTTCTGATTGGAGAATTAAAACGGAAGTTTCACACTCCAACTTGGGGATCTGAATATAGTGCTCCAACACCTCACAAGTGAGGTTTATGAACACGCCTGGATGACATACTTGGGCTCCATGATACGATGATTCTATCACGATGGCCAGCAAGAGCACTGTAAATTTATCTCCACCGAACCAAACAGGAAGGGAAAATGCAACAGATTATTTCCTCTATCATCAACTTAGGCAGAATGAAGTCTCACGTACTATATCTCTGTTTGGATCAGAACTGTCATACTATGTGCATACAAGACGGATGGACAAAATCCGACCCTCCATGAGCTTTTAATACTCATGATATTAGAGCGTTAACTTCTACAATTGATCTACACTAATGTTATTTGGAATAATGGAGGGTTTATTTCTGGAGATCCGATATGGTGGTTGCCAACCATTATCTGAGAGATATCACCACTGAGGACGTCTCAGGTATCCACCAATTCGATCCCATGGTCCTCGCACAACAATTGACAGTTCCTCGGAGAAGATAAGTCATTCTTACAGTTTTCTACTTATCTTATAACAGTACTAAATAGCTACATGCTATATATAATTTGCTTAAGTTCCTTTTATCATCACAGTACTATGATTATTACATCATACAATATATAAGTTAACAACTCTACAGAGTTTGTTATTATATATTTACCTTAAGTTAATCATATCTTAAGAGTAGTACTATGGTAACATGATAAATGCATTAGCTAACAAACTTTACAGAGTTTTTGGCTATTATATACGTAGCTTAAGTTAATTATACCTTAAGCATAGTACTATACTCATATTATAAAAATATATATTAAGCTAACAAACTCTCACGGAGTTTGCTATTATATAGGTAGCTTAAAGCGTATTCATATCTTAAGCTTAGTACTATGTTTATACCATATAAGTATATTAGCTAACAAACTCTAAAGAGTTTTGCTATTGGGTTTAAAGTGTCATCATATTCTAAGCAATATGGCTATTTTATAACATGTATTAGCTAACAAACTCTACAGAGTTTTTGCTATTATATATGTAACTTAAGCTTATTCATATCTTAAAGCAGTACTATGTTTATATCATATAGGTATATTAGTTATCAAAACTCTAAAAGAGGTTTTGCTATTATATATTTGGCTTAAGTTTTCATCATATTTTAAGCTTAATGGTTACATTATAACATGTATTAGCTAACAAACTCTCACGGTGTTTTGCTATTATATATGTAGCTTAAGTTTTCCTTCATAAGCTCAATACTAGGTTTATATCATATAAGTATTTTAGCTAACAAACTCTAAAGGGGTTTGTTTTGCTATTATACAATTAGCTTAAGTTTCATCATATCTTAAGCAGTATGTTTACATTATAAAATGTATTAGCTAACAAAACTTCGGCCGGAGTTTTGCTATTATATATATATATAGCTTAAATTTAATCATATCTTAAGCTCAGTACTATGTTTATAACATAAAAGTATATTAGTTAATAAACTCTAAGGAGTTTTTTGCTATATACATTTAGCTTAAGTCTAATCTTATCTTAAGCTTAGTACTAGGGTTACATTATAAATCTATTAGCTAATAAACTCTACAGAGTTTTTGGCTATTGTATATGTGTAGCTTAAGATAATTATATCTTAAGCACAGTACTATACTCATATTGTAAAATATATTAGCTAACAAACTCTACGGAGTTTTGCTATTATATATGTAGCTTAAGTTAATTATATCTTAAGCACAGTACTATACTCATATTGTAAAAATATATTAACTAACAAACTCTACAGAGTTTTGCTATTATATATGTAGCTTAAGTTAATTATATCTTAAGCACAGTACTATACTCATATTGTAAAAATATATTAGCTAACAAACTCTACAGAGTTTTGCTATTATATATGTAGCTTAAGTTAATTATATCTTAAGCATAGTACTATACTCATATTGTAAAAATATATTAGCTAACAAACTCTACAGAGTTTTGCTATTATATATGTAGCTAAAGCTTATTCATATCTTAAGCTCAGCATTATATCTATATCATATAAGTATATTAACTAACAAACTCTAAAGAGTTTGCTATTTTAATTAGCTTAAGTTTAATCATATCTTAAGCTTAGTACTATGTTTATATCTTAAAGTATTTTAGCTAACAAACTCTAAGGAGTTTATACTAGCATTTTAACAAGCTTAAGTCTATTAGTCTTAAGCATTGTATTAATGTTATATATACTTTATCATAATAAGTACATCGTAATAACCTTTATATGGCAGCTGATAAGTTAGCAGCAGGAATTCATCAGTTCAGTGCCTTTATGAAGTTCCCATAGGGTTATTACAATCATCACAGTTCAAATCACTAATTATTAAAAATCCAAAGTATATATATTCCCACCTCCTTTCTCAGGTCAGTTCTACAAGCAAAAGAGCATGAGTCAGGATAATTTCTCTAATTGTCTTCTTCCCAGAAAGAAGTGAAATTACTGAAGATCTCATAGCATGTGGTCAGCATTCTATTGTACAAGAAGTCTGATTCCATTTAAAAAATTAGAAATTCAGAAATCAGCTGTCTGAAATTTTGATACGTTTGAACAGCTTGCAGTTTACATTGAAATCATATGAGTACTAGTTGCAAAATTTAAATGAAGAACCTTTTGTTAAGCACAGAGATTTATTGTATGCTGTGATGTTAAGTAACATATTTCTTCAGGTTTGCAATCAAATGCTGAAGCTGCCAGAAGATGTGCAGGTTCTCTGTGTGAATGTCGCTGCTGGCCATCTTAGCTCGGCCTCCATCTACCCAGCATGCTTTGCTCCATATCTACTGGTGACAGCATGTTCTGATGGGGATGTACGGTTCTGGAAATGTGATGTGACGGAGGCTAGCAATTGTGCATCTCCGATTCATCACAAGGAGAGCTTCATGAGCATCACCAGCTACGAGTACAGCCTGGAGGAGGAGGCAAGGCCAAGACGACCAGCAGTCATGACACGCGTGTGTTCACAACCGTTTGACACGGATTACACATGGTCAGAGTGGGAAATGATGAACACATGCCACAGCGATAGTGCAATAACTGTACCAGGTAGGGACAGATCTCCATTTAGCATCTTTTCATAGGGACCCTGAGACATTTACAAAACAAAAATGAAATGGGTTTCTTTGGGCTGATGCTCCGTTTGTAGTTTCTTTTTGAAAAGTTTATGGAAACTGATGGGTGATAGTGTTTTTATTAAGCCTGAAATGTGTTGTTTAGGAATCAGAGTGTATAAGATAAGTGGGTACAGAAAGATGCCTTGAATTTCTTTCTGGGTTTATGTCAGACATTTTTCTGTAAAGATTTAACATTTTATGGCTGCACTAAATGCGTAGAATCATTATATGGTTTACATGTTCACTAAGCACAATTTTAGACCAACTTTGGTGTCTTGTCCACAACAAATGTCTGCACTTGAACAGCGTTTTTCTCTCCATGGTTTCCAAGTCCTTCCTGCGAGTGCTCTAGGCGAAATATGTCATGTGACTTTAAGCTCGTACTATTTGCGAGCATTACAGTTGGAATGGCCCCCATGGCTAAGACAGTCTTACCTGCAAATTTTTCAGGAAGAAAAAGCAATTTCATAGAACATGGCTGTGATGCATGATGAAATGCTGAATGATTTCTTGTTATTCAGGCAAGCCTATTACTGTATGCTGTGCCTACAGTGGAAGAATCGCTGTGGCTTACAGACATGGTGCAATTCGAGCAATGTCGGAAAACCCACATGACAAGTTTGTCAACTTGTATGTTGCAATATATGAGTGCGAATCAACAGGTAGGCATATACACAGCATTGCTTATCATATTTCTGTGATGTGTTCTAGTTCTATCTTTATCTCATGTAAAAAATGATGGTTTTGAAAATTTCATGAAATCACCTGACCGAACAAACATTATTCATTCCTGCTTGACAACGGTACGTGAATCTGTATCGAAACGTCACACTCTCATAATAAAAAGTAGTTGTTTGTCTATTTTGGTACTTCCAGCTTCTTAAATGCCACTCAAAGAAGTCAAACAAACATTAATGAAAGAATAGAATATGGCTTTTTTTATCCCCTGGCATGTAATGCGGGGGTACAGTCGACTCCTCGTCCATCTGTCCGTCCGTCCGTAATCATTTTGTTTCCGGAGCATAACCCAAGAACCTTTCAATATTTTTCAACAAAACTTGGTAGATATATCAAACAGAACCTTAAGTGGTGCCTTTTGCTATTTGCAGATTTTTGGCATTTGTATTTTTCCCGGTTTCCATGGAAACGATTCGGAATTAGTCCCAAAAGGGATGGGTGGGCTTCGTTTCCGGAGCACAGCTAGAAAACTTTTAATATCTTTCAGCAAAACTTGGCAGATATGTGAGGCAGATGCCAAAGTGGTGCTTTTTGCTACTTGGAAGAATTTTGGCATATTTATTTTCCCCGTTTCCATGGAAACGATTCAGACTTAGCCCCAAAAGGACAACTTGAAAAGCATTCATTATCTTTCAACAGAACTTGGCAGATGTATTAGGCAAATTTTGCAATGGTGCCTTTTTGCTATTTACAGATTTTTGGCATTTATATTACTCATGATTTCCATGGAAACAATTTGGACTTAGTTTAAAAAAAACATCAAGCTGGACTGTAAGTAACTGTCAGATGATTTGTTCTTTCAAATTTGTGGGGGCCGGGGGGATATGTCATCTTCTGATGACTCTTGTTTAAATTGTATAAATTGTATGTCAGTATTTAAAAACCCTCAGAAATGTGACTGTACCTTCAGGTGGATCTGAATGGATTCTTGAGGATACCATTGAACTTAAAAACATCAAAATCCCCGACCCAAAAGCTGAGATAGATCTGGCACAGATCTTCAACCCTGATGGATCAGCCTCTCGACCAGTGGGAGGTCTCTCCCCTTCATCATCATTTGCAAACATTCCCCGGACAAAGTCTGTGCCCAGCCTGAGCACCATCCACACAGTGAGGAAGTCCATAGCGGAACAGGGTAACAAGCTCGGCCTCCTCATGCAGAAGTGTCTGGTGCAGCTGGACTGGGTGTCGTCTGAGGACGGCTCGCACATCCTCACCGTGGGAGTTGGATCCAAGGTGTTGATGTACTCGCAGGTATGGAGATGGTCACACTGGCAGTGACTCTTTGTTAATCTGATACTATGTATTTGGGGGTGGGGAGGTGCTCACAATGGATGTGACTGTTTGTAAATCTAATCTTTTATTGCTGCAGGTGTATTTTGCTCGCATTGCCAAGCTGTTTGTAAATCTAGTCTTTTACATATTGTTTGAGAATCTTTATGTCAGTTATTTAAGAGTGTAAGATGAAAGGAACTAGTCTCTTAATAGTTGTGAAAGGATCTCATTTTTAGCAGGTATATTAAGATATTTATGCAGGGGTGTCAAGATATTTTTGCAACTTTGTTTTGTCAAGATATGTTTGCAGTTTTGTCAAGATAGTTTTGCAGTTTTGTCAAGATAGTTTTGCAGATTTGTCAAGATAGTTTTGCAGTTTTGTCAAGATAGTTTTGCAGTTGTGTCACGATCTAATGTATATATTAAATGCTTTTGTGAGCATGCAATGTTTTTTGTCCCTGTTAGGATATAAGCAGTTCAATGTAATGTTGCTAATTTTCGAGATGTTTTTTGGTAATAAGTACATAACATTTGCATAGTTGAAGCTGGTGCTGAGACTGGAAACTTTGGACAGGGGCTCTTCCATTCATCTCAGTGAATGATGTTGTTTCTCATTCATTGAGTCTTGTCAAATGGCAACAGAGTTTCTAACTGTAACTCAGAGCTTTGGGCCTAAATCTGTCTGTGTTTACAGAAGCTGATATTTGGTTGGGAACATCTCCAGAGTAGAGAGTAGTACTTTTGTCTGAAGAGTAAAATATCTTCATTAGGGGTTACAGAGTGCAGAAATGGAATACCAAAAATCCTGATGCTTACCTTGCCTGTCAGTGGTACGATATGTCCTCTCTTTTATCCAGGTATCAATGAAATCTCACAAGAGTCCTTGAAGGCTTTCACCGGGAAACAGTTGAAATCAACAAGTAGCACCTTGACTGGGCGATCTCGACCTATGATGCAAAAGTCAAAGTCACTTGTTGTTGACAACTACCAAGAAGAAATTCGCTGGATGAGATTACGAGCATTAGAGCTCACTACCGCAGATGGATTACCTCCCTTGCCAATGCATTTATCTTGGGTTCGAGCTGGCATCCTTGTGTTAGGAATGGACAATGAGATGCATGTGTATTCTCAGTGGCGAGGGGCTTTCGGTGCTGACAACCAAAGTCTTTCTTGTGACGATGTCAACATTGACAAACGAACACTTAATGAGGTGAATCGGTCAAGTGTAGCAACGTCTTCAAATTTCGGAAAGAAATCTTCGACTAGTTTCAAGCCATCTTACTCCATGCCTAGTTTTAAGCATTTTAATTCTAGTCTATCTCACACCAGCATGAAACGGAAGGAAATGTGGAAGAAATCGGAGCAAGGTTCGTCAGCTTCAAAGAACAGTCTTTCAAGAAGTGACAGCATAACGAGCCTGAGTGTGATACATGACTTTGGTCTGTTTGAGGCAGCAAGGCAAGCGAACCCTGTCCTACCCCAGTATCATCCAAAACAGTTAATAGAGTTGTTGAACTTTGGGAAAATCAAAAGGGTCAAGGCTATCTTAGCTCACCTGGCCAGGTGTATGGCAGGAAGTGAAACTATGCAGGCTGTGTATGTTGATGACCTTGATAATGAAGAAGGGCTGGTGTCTGTGAGATCAATACGTCCTCGAAGTGTGTCTGTGTCAGCCAGCAATAAAGAAAGTGAGTTACGCCTGGAGGAAGAGATAACCGTTGATGTGAACGAGATCAGCTCCATCCCACCGCTACCTATTTATGCTTTACTGGCTGCAGATCAGGACAACACTGGAGTTAATGTAGAAATCTCCAAAGCAGGAGCAGCAACTGCCTCCAACACCAACCCTCATCCTGAAGACTACACTGAGCTGTTCAGTCGGGATGTGATTAACGATGACTCTCTAGATGAAGGACTCTTGTCCACATCTGCAGACAGCTCTGGTGGTGCAAAGAGAACCAGGATGCACTCGTCCAGCCACACTCCAATGAATCCGCACTACTTCGGTCCGAAGCAGGGCAAGGTCCTTGGGGCTCATCTACTCCATATCCGCCTCCCTGGACTGTCCAGTCTGGATCAGATGTACCTCATGGCACTGGCTGACACAGTGGCCAGCACCAAAGTGGACATCTCAGACAACTTCTCACAAGACCAGCCAAAGACAGGTAAGCTAAGAGCTTCCTGAAAGTTCATCCTCAAATTGGACTATTCATAAGGAATACAGACAACATTAACTGACTCTCAAAGTAGGTCTATATTAGTTTGACCAGACATAACAATGTGATAAAAGATGAGACAAATGGAAAATCTAAATGATTGTGTCCTTGTTGAGTGGTCTATTAAGGTAGTACTAGTCCACTTTTGGACTATATCAAGTCCATCAATCAGCTTGTCAAATAATGTCCATTAGTCGACTGTTTTTGTTGGTGATGTGCCTGCAACATTGTCAAAAGTCATGTAAAGTGATCTGATACTTATTTTACTCTGACAGTGTATTGTCATATGTATCTTGTGAACCAAATTCTGTTATAGCGTGTTGGCAGTATACATGCCAGTCAATGTGTATGTTACCTTGATTACCATTCTGGGCATGTTAGTCATGATTTTGATATCTAATTTGTTTATTGTCCTTGCAGGCATGGGAGAAGGCCAAGCTGACATCAGTCATGCCACAGGTAATCTCCTGTACAATATTTTGTATCAGATTCATGGATGAATAGCAGCAGTTAACATTTGACTTGTAGTTTGTCATCAATGAGTAGACAAGACAAGAATTTGACCCCAGGATCTCTTGCTTGTTGTAAGGTGTTAGTAAGTGAATCTGTCGTCAGAATCTTTGATTATGCAGATTTGGAGTCAAAGTCTGTAACTTTGGCCACAAGCCTTAAGCCTTAGTCCAGTGAAATGCTGTTTGGTCTAGTGTGCTCAGCTAGTGAAATTCCATAAGATAACATTAAAATGTACAGAAAAGTAGCCTAGTAGACTTGCATTGTTGTGTCATAAGCTGGTGTCCTTGATGTTTCTACAATGTCAATCATCACTCATCATTCATTGTTTTCTGATTGCTGCCTCAGTGTGCTGTGCTATCACAGGAATATATCTCACTCATGGTAGGGTTATATGACTGTTATTGCAGAGTCCATGGATGACTGTGGAGTACGGTTCCTGCTGGCTATGCGGCATCACATCTACCTCCTGGGTACACTGCCACCCCTCCAGAAGCTGGCCCTGCAGAGACAGGGACTCAAGTCCTTCCAGCTGGTCTGGGCATTCCATTCTGAAGCTACTGAGGTAGGAGGGCCTGCACGCTTTTTGTTGTTTGTATCAGACATCATGCTAACCTGTTTGATATCTTTTTGCACTGCATGCAGTTAAGGCAGTTTCATTATTCTAAAGCCATGCCTGCTTTATAGAACAGTGAACAGATTCTGTGAACAATGAACACATTGAATCATAAAATGAAATAGCTTGAATCAAGAAGTGAAACAGCTTGAATCAAGAGACAAAACATGTTGAATGGAGGGGTGAACTGAATCCAGTTGACTTGGAAGTTTCAATCATTGGCTTTACATTTTCTTGGAGTGACAGAAAGCTGCTGTACTTTGTTAAATTACATCTTTTTGATGCTGCTTTCCATAGTTACCTGACATCTGTGTGATTCAAGGAGCTGATGTCCTTTGTTAAGTGACATTTGTGTAATTCTTGGAGTTGCTCTCCTTTGTTAAGTGATGTCTGTTTGATTCCAGGAGCTGCTATCCTTCATCCCCAGCATGCAGAAGGGGGAGCCAACATGGGAGGAGCTGAAACAGTTCGGTGCCGGATGGTGGATCACCAACATCAGCCAGCTCAAGAAGTGTATTGAGAAGGTACACTATCATGCAATAGCTTCACCTGTGAAGATCTTGGTTAGAATTGATCTTCAGTAACCCATGCTTGTCGTAAGAGGTGAATAACGGGATCAGGTGGTCAGGCTCACTGACTTGGTTGACACAATCATGTCATCACATCCCAATTGCTTAGATCGATGCCCATGCTGCTCTCACTGGATTGTCTGGTCCAGACTTTATTAATTACAGACCGATGCCATATTGCTGGAATATTGCTGAGTGCTGCGTAAAACTAAACTCACTCACTTACAATAGCTTCACACATCTTTGAAACAGTCTCCAATTTGTCAGTCCGCTGTTGAAAAGGTCGTTATTTTCAATCTGCCTTGATTTGATAAAATGCCCTGAAAAGAACTTGAGGTTGGTAACTATTTAAAACACTGCTTTTGCATGAATGCTTTACTATTATTTTCTTCTCCAATAACGTAAGAGGACAGCATGTTTAAGATAAGTCTGCTACTGGATTGATAAACAATATCGAAACACTTGGTTGGGTCTAGATGTACAACTGGAATCATTCTGAGAATGCAATAGAAACATTTCCTGATAAATCGGGATTTTAAATACATATGCAGTTTCACTATTAGCTTTGGAGATGCCTTGAATTTGATGGCTCAAAAGTTTGCATCAAACAATGCAGAGATTTGATCTGTGACCTCTATAACCTGATACCTCTCTGAAGACAACATGATAGTACAGATATTAGACGAAAGTAATTTATTGATGTTTTAGGTATTTATCATACAATTAATGATTTGTAAGCGAGGAAGTAGTAATTGGTAGACTGATACATGCATGGTTTCTTGTAAATGTGTGTGGATGTATTTGTTTCATGAACTGGAAGTAGTTGGATGTGTTTTTTGCCTTCAGGTTGCAAAAGCTGCCTTCCAGGCAAAGAAGGACCCTCTGGATGCCGCCATTTTCTTCCTGGCAATGAAGAAGAAGAATGTCTTGTGGGGACTGTACAGGTACAGCGCTTACTTGAGCAACAGTGAACTTCCTTTATGTGCTGATCTTGAACAATACTAACAGTGTATTGCAAATAAAAGTTTACATCATAACAGATCAGTACACTTAATGATATCCCATGTGGATTCAAGGGAATTCATGTTGTACCTTGGGTGGGGTGGATCATCGTTATTTTACCAACTGCCGATCTGCTTGCCCACTCTGTTTGTCTTTATGATTATGATGCCACATTTTAGCTGGGATATTGTTGACTGTGCATCACGTTATATCTTGGGTGGTGTGGATCATAGTGCTGTTATCAACTGCCTGTCTGCTTGCCTGCTCTGTCTGTCATTATCATTATGATCTGGTCCAATTGCTGGCTTATCCAACATTCAGACACTCAGATAAAGATCTCAAACACTGTTATAAATGTTTGTGTATTTGTTTGTCTCAGATCGGTGAGTGACAAGAAGATGCAGACGTTCTTCAAGAACGACTTCACACAGGATAGATGGAGAAAGGCAGCACTGAAGAACGCCTTTGCTCTCTTGGGTCGCCAGATGTTCCAGCAGGCAGCAGGCTTCTTCTTGCTGGCGGGATCACTCAAAGATGCCATTGAGGTGAAGGAATCATTCGGGGTTCAGTGGGGTGTGACTATATAATCGCAGATCTTGGTTCCGAGGCATGAGGTCCTCACTAAATATTTTTAGTCAAAGAATGTGTATGTCATTGTTTTCTAAAGCAAACTCTTTCAATGATTGTTTGAATTTGCTGATGAAGGAAAGTGGCTGGTACTACTCAAGATGACTCTGAGGTGAAAGAATCACTTGGGATTGAGTGGGTTGTGACTATAAAATGACAGATACTGGTTTCCAGGCAAGAGTTCCTCAGCAAATTCTTTTCTCGAAGAATATGTATGTCATTTCTTTTTAAAGCAAATACACTCATTCAATGATTTTTGGCAAGTCAGATTATTTGAATTAGCTGATGAAATGAAAAGTGGAATTAGAAGAATCTGGTTTTAGCATCTATCACAAGTTCTTTTGTCTGAAAACCAGTTGTTTTTTTCAGTGTTATATCTTGATCCAGACTTGACTGTTTAGGAGTTACCTTTGTGTAGCTTAGATATTGCGAAGTGCGACACAAAATCAGAAAGTTTGTTCAACATTGTTTCATGTTTCAGGTATGCCTGGAGAAGCTCCATGACATCCAACTGGCTCTTGTCATCAGCCATCTGTATGATGGAGAGGACATGATGTCGGACAGTGCCAAAAAGATCATATATGAAAACATCCTAGGCTGTGATGAGAAGGGCTTGAGCTGTGACAGCCTCAAAGCTCATCCAGATCCTTTCCTCAGGAGTATGTCTTTATGGATGCTGAAAGACTACAAAGGAGCCCTTCAGACTCTGATGGAAGTCAACATTGGACGGCCACAAATGGATCATGAACAGTTTGATTTGGACTCATCCACAGTTACTCCAAATGTGTTTAACTTCTATAACTATCTCAGGACTCATCCCCTGCTTCTGAGACAGAGACTGGCATGTGCGTCATTAGGTCGACGAAAAACGGTGATGACGGGTTTCACTCGGGCCGAGAGTGTAGCTGTGCAGGACAACAGCATCACAACCATTGACCGGGTCACACCAACAGAGAGGAGGCTGTTCTTCTCAACAGCCCATGCTCACTTCAAGAATGGCTGCCCCCTGATGGCCTTGGAGGTTTTGTCTCGGTTACCTCCAATGGTTGAAGATGCAGAGGAGGGCAAGAAAATGTACTCCTTAGACAAGCACAGGAATCCATCAAATGTGAGCTGTATCAGTACTGGGACTTTGTCAGAGCTGGATGAATCCAGCACTGGTATGAATGACTGGAGCACGCCCATCTCTGGTAACCTGAAAACTATGAACAAAGATATGAATGGACCATTGACAAATGGCAAATCTGATACTGCTGACAATATGGACTGGGGTACACCTGTGACTTTCAGTATCGGGAATAAAAAGGCCAATGACATGGATTGGGGAACTCCGTCATTTGGTGTCAGATTTGATGATGATATAGATAGTGAACTGGCTATGATAGGACAAGCATCAGAAGAAGAGGAAGAAGACGAGCCCTACATTGAGCCCAAGACAGTGTTCAATAATAGTGGGAATGTGCCACAGAGTGAAACCAATGACAGTTCCGCGCCAACAGAGTCCACCCCTCAGAAGCTGGACATTATGGCCCAACAGTATAAGTTCATTGCTTGTCTCAAAGTGTTGATGGAGGAACTTGGAACTCTGGCAACCGGGTTTGAGGTTGATGGTGGCCAACTGCGCTACCAGCTCTATATATGGCTGGAGAAAGAAGCCGAGGTCCTCCGAGTCCTCTGCAACTATGGTCAGCAGGAGGAAGAACTGCCAGAAAGTAAGACATACTTATGGAGAGCTTGTTTCAGGGGAATGGGTTGATTAGCAGTCTTAATTAATCTCTGCAACTGGCTATGCAGAGCAGCATCTCTTGGCCATACCAAGACCTGCTGAATGTGGGTTTAAATCCTATAATTACTCCAAATTTTAATCTTTCCTCTGCCGGTGCTATCTGTCACCTCAATTTTGAGTAATGCCTTACTATAATACTTACCTGGGCAGTCAACAACTTTAACCACTTGTCTGAAGCTAGAGTGAAGTAAGTTTCTGTTTGGTATAGTAACTTCAGCTAATAAAAGTGCATAGATAATACCATTAACAAAACATAATGCCATGAACCAAGTTTGGGATAGCAAAACCAAAATCAACTAAAATCAAATAAAAAGGAGTTTTAAGCCCAACCCATTTACGAGAGAACTTCTCTTTTCATATAAACATAGCAGATTTTGTTACTGTAATTTTCAACTTAATTGTAAAAAGAACATTTCTATATGATTCTGAATCTTGAACTGAAAGATATGTATGAACCTGTTTTCTATATCTTTAAGCCAACATGGATGCTAGTAGAGATTCTGATGAGTTCCTGGATGTGCCCAAGTTTGGTCGATCATTGTCGGTAAAGTCTGACACGTCTGCAAGCAAAGCATCTCTACATGAAGTCATAATCGCCGACAAACTGGATCTGGAAGCCAAGATGGAAAGAATGGCACGAAGGAAACAGTGGTTGAAAAACAACCAGCAGCTTCTGAGGACTCTTCTCAGTTACTGTGTCCTGCAGGGCTCGGGGGGTTGGGGACTGGCTTCTGTGAGGATGGAGCTGTTGCTGCTGCTGCAGGAGCTCCAGCAGGAGAAGCCCCAGCAGCAGCTTCTTTCCCCGCTCCCCTTCCCGACCACCCTGCCCCTCCTGTCAGCCAGTATAGCCAGCTCAAAGACTGTGGTGGCTGATCCAATCCATTACCTGCAGTGCTTGTCCCAAGACATCCTACACACCATCATAGAAATCCCCATCCCACCCAGTCTGGGGACAGATGTTGGAAATGTGTTCTTGTTAAGAAACCTTGCAGTTGCATTGTCCTCATGTATATACCAGTGTCTCTGTGATAGTGACAGCTTTGTTGTGTCCCTCAATGATGAAGATGTTGGACTCGAAGGTTTTACGGGGTAGGTTATGACAAATTATGCTGATTAAGTAGTTAGTGCTGTTGGAGCATGGGTGGCACAGTTGTGTCAGGTGCAGCAAGTCCAAATTGCTTCCCATGGGCATGTCAGACCATTTGGTCAAATCCCACATTTGCTCTGATTATGTTTCTTGGCACTCGCTTTGTGGCTTTACAAAGGTGATTGATGTCCATCAACCCTTGAAAATGCGGGTTAGGATTGGTCTTCAGTAACCCATGCTTGTCGTAAAAGGCAACTAATGAGAAGGGGCTGTCAGGCTCGCTGACTTGCTTAACATGTCATTGTGTCAGAGTGGCGGGAATTGATGCTCATGATGTCAATCTCTGGATTGTCTGGTCTAGACTCGATTAGTTACAGACCGTCGCCATATAGCTGGAGTATTGCTGAGTATTCTTACCCAACATATCCACAGATTTAAAAAGTAGAGTACAAAGTGGAAGGATTTTGTAGTTTTTGTAATACACTGAATGTCTGTCCCTACTTGCATTGCAGTCCAAACTTTGTGTGCCAAGCAAGCTACTTGATGGCTGGGGTGAGACGGCAGCGCCATCGAGGAATCGGCTCAGGGGATGCGGTTATCAACTCACAGCCATCAAAGTGGCCAGGTGAGATCAGTGGGAAACTGCAGTCAAAAGATTTGCTATCGTGCCATTGTAAAAAATGACATATCGAAAACTGAGAGATGGTCCTTGGCTAATGATGGTTAAATGATGTCAACTAGTGATTGTGATGATTCAGTTAGCGGACAGGAAATGTAGCTGTTGAAAGACATATCAAACTTGGAGTGCCTACTGGCCCCAGCTTTTCATACCGCAAACATGATTGACTGTAAGACACTGGTAGACTTGGAATTGAGGAGACTAATTGTGTTCTAAACCTTCATACCTTTTCACAGGAGTGACATCTCTCCGAGTGTTGCTTGCAAGAGAAAAAGACGAAGATGCCCCGAAACTGAACATCCTTCTGTGCGAGTCCTTGTTGTCTGTGTATGTGAGCATGTTGATCAATGGCTTGGCTACGTACGACCCACTCATGCTGTACCGCCTGGCTGCCCATGTGTTTGACCAGCAGACGTGGTCAGCGTTGTTTGGAGGGGGAGTGAAGACTGTCATGAGATCCAACAATAATCCACCAAACCGTAAGTCACTGTTGTTTTGTTGTTTGGTTAAAAAAGCAACAACAGTGTAGGGACTATGACTAAATTGGATAAAGAATTTAATTGAGAAACATTATTTTTAAGGTATTTTCATAAAAGTAATGATATCTGTGAAGGTTTGGGTTAGAATATTGATCTTCGGGAACCGTGCTTGTCGTAAGAGGCGGATAACGGGATCGGGTGGTCAGGCTCGCTGACTTGGTTGACACATGTCATCGGTTCCCAATTGTGCATATCGATGCCCATGCTGTTGATCACTGGATTGTCTGGTCCAGACTCGATTAATTACAGACTGCTTCCATATAGCTGGAATATTGCTGAGTGCGGCATAAAACTAAACCCACTCACTCATAAAAGTAATGAGGATCAGGTGAAGTGAAGAGAAACATTTGACAATAACAAAATTGAGGAAACACTGTGTTCAGTTTCTTTCCTGTTTGGTATATACAGATTATTACATAGTACACAATAGTGTGTTTTGGCTTGATAGTAGCAGAGGATATTTTTGTAAGTGGAATTTTAACGTGGACATGCAAAATTTTATATGTATTTTCTGGCACTATATGCAGATTCTTCTGCTGATGACAACGCTAAACAGCGTCATCGGCTAAACATGAAGCTGATAGGACCATCCCCTGGCTTCACTAAACCCTCAGATGTGAGGGAGACATTCCAGGAGAAGTTCCTGCCTCCAGAACTCAGCATGATCACCTACTTCATGACCAAGGTACCTGCAGCTCGGCAGATATTGCCTCTGTGTGAGATTATATATATATCAGTGTATTTTGGCAACAGTTTGCTATCTATCTGATTTGTTATATATCTACCTTTGTATCTTTACTATTACACATGTCTAAGAGTGCATGTTGGAATAATTAGTTTTGTTTTCAGGGCCAGAGATTAAAGTAATTAGTAATATAATCTTACCTCACGCATAAATGTCGTTTTCTGATTGGTTGAGCGCTCTTCTACTATTTTCAATTTACCCCGCTTACAAGTGAGTAACATTTTCAATGTTACCTGCTGGGAATGCCGAATTGTGTTAGTAGTTCTTTATCTTGATTAATTGAGTCACTTATGATGTACAGAAATTACTGATATTTTGCACATGCAAATTGATGGAAGGGAGATAACTCTAAATTTGTTTTTCTTGTCGTCCGCTAGATTCTGTCGTCTGGAAACCTAGTATTAGTTAATTGCCTAATTCTGATACTCCGTCATTATTATCTGACCAGTGAACCGACCTCGTGACCAGTGAACAACTTATAATATAAATACACATACTTGGTGGTGACTAATGTTTCTTATGACTTTTTGTCTTTAATATCAGGAGATACTTCAATAATTCTTCTTCTCATAGTCATTATTGATATATAGTTGGTGTGTACTATCAAAGTTACTGATCAATCTTTCCAGCCATTTGTCCCAAGCTCCGAGTCCATCATCAGCTATGACTCTGAAGACTCCATGTTGTCTGATGTGTCCCGAACAGTGTGACACAGAGGATGAAGATGAGGTGGACAGGCCAAATACACTGTGAGTCACAGCACGTTGTTTGGGACAGGGACTCTGCCCTTCTGGACCTGTAAACCTGGGTTAGAATTGTTCTTCAGTAACCCATGCTTGTCCTAAGAGGCGACTAACGAGATCGGGTGGTCAGGCTCGCTGACTTGGTTGATGCATGTCATTGGTTCCCAATTGTGTAGATTGATGTTCATGCTGTTGATCACTGGATTGTCTGGTCCAGACTCGATTATTTACAGACCACTATGTGGCTTGAATATTGCTGAGTGCGGTGTAAAACTTAACTCACTCACTCTTCCCTTCCGGTGAGAGGTGACAATCAGTGGCCAACCCATTCAGCCTATATGATCTGTTCTGTATTTATGCAGAGAGGTGACATTCAGTGGTTAACACATTGAGCCTATATGACTATATGAGTTGTTCAACTTTGCAGGAACCTGACCACCGTACAGCAACACAGTGACCCCAACTCCTACACGTGGTGTCTGATCCGCTACGCTACAATCCACCTGGTGCTCCACAACCTTCAGCTCTTCTTGCCACAGATCGGGATCGAGCTCCCAGGTGAGTCCAACTGCATCTTACGACAACTTCTCAAGCATCACTCTTTAATGTTAATGATTCATGTGTTAATAATGTAAAGTTACCATGCATGTGTGTGAGGGCACGTGGAAAAAACCACTAATTCTTATTAACTTCTTGGGTTGTTAAATGTTAGGAAAGGAATATTAGGGAGTACACATGACTTACACAGATTCAATGAAATATTATCACGAGTAATACACCTGTAAGCTTTACTGGCAGTGAAACCCTGTTAATCTGGACAATTTCATGTGAAATTATCCTGCTTGACAAAGTCCTGTTTTTACCAATCATGGAGTTATGTCCCTTTATATACAGAACTTCAAGCTCCTCAGCACAACCCTTTCGCTTGTCTCTTGGTTTCATTGCAGCCACCAGTGTGCAAGTGGCAATTACAAGCATTTCAGAAATGTTCCTAACTTAAAACCTAATGACATGTATAGTTTAGTGCACAACTTTGGGAATGTAGTAAATAGTAGGGCTGCAACGAATACACTATGTGCCGAATATGATATTATCATGAATTTTGGGTAACGAATACGATTAATTATTCACGAATACAATATTGTAGTTAAGTGATTGATGTACAATATGGAATACCCATGTTGACAGTTTTGATTTGTCACAGCAATAACCAGTGATCTCATGACACTCAAATTTGGTATGTAACAGTTATAGATGACAGTACCATGTGTGGCCTTGGCAAACTAACATGACTTGCGCTACTGCAGTGATAGTACATATTCAATCCTTGCATATCTCACTTTCCAAAAGTACACAAGGGTTGAAGTAAAACATGCTCCCTTAAAAAAATCGTAAATATACGTTAATATTCGGTTCTGGTGACCATGAATAACGAATTGAATTCATGAAGGGCTACGGTTCGATTCACCGAATATGCGAGTGAATCGTTACAGCCTTAGTAAATAGGGAAATGGTTTGTGATGAATACATTTCCCAGATTTAAATTTGGTAAATCAAATTGGTTTGAAGTTGCAGGCTATGGAAAAATAATAAAGTACCCACCTTTCAGCTTCCATTCACTATACAACATATTGTTGAAATGAAATAGAAATTCGAAATTACAAACTATCCTCCCAAATTAATTTAGGGAACAGTGTATAATAACCAGTTATTTTTAGACAATGTTGTCAGTTGGTTGTCAGTCCAACATCATGTTTGTCTGTTGGCTGCACTGTGGGGAGCTGTAAGGAGGCAACAATAACTAAAAGAGATCAGTGAATGGGCTATCACTGTTTGGAGCTTGACGGACAGAAATTGTCAAGGAAGCAGGGTTTTGGGACTAACTTTATCAGTACTAACCAAACTAACTGGGTTTCACTGTTAATTGATATTGTTGTGTGTGAGTTTATTAGTGCTTAGTGATCCATGTTGCTTGTTTGTGTGCATTTTGCAGCAGTTTTATAACATTTATATCGATATTGCTATGTTTGTTTACTTTTTCTTGATAGATTGTTCTTGCCAAAACCATTATTATGTTGGTAAATAGTTTACCTTGTATATTCTGTCCATTGTCTTGTCACCTTGCTGTTCTCTGTTCACAATGCGTGGAGTGTTGGTAGAAGGCGAGTAACTTTTGCTTGGCAGGTTGAATGACTGCACAATTTTCCTTTAAACAAAGATAGTTTTTCCTCTTTGATACTTCATCTGCAGTTTGTTTGCATAGCTTTTCATACAAGTGATAAAACTAGGGATTGCCATCAAACTTGAAATTAAAGAAATCTACATTAAAATGTAACAAATCTCGTAGGTTTTTCAGAACAAACAGAAAATGTGAATTGATGTTGTTCCTGGTATACATTGCAAATGCGTGAGAAATAATGATTCCAAAACCTGATGTGTAACTACTGATGTACAGAAGAACAGGTAGCTGCAGTATATTTAGGTTTGCGCTGGGAATATCCGGATTAGGATTGGTCTTCAGTTACCCATGCTAGTCGTAAGAGGCAACTTACGGGATCAGCTGGGCAGGCCCGCCGATGCATGTCATTGTATCCCAATTGCATAGATCGATGCTCATGCTGTTGATCACTAGATTGTCTGGTCCAGACTCAATTATTTACGGACCGCCGCCGTATAGCTGGAATACTGCAGAGTGCGGCGTTAAACAGCAAGCCAACCAACCGACAAATATTATGGTTTGAATATGGATATCAGTGCTTAAAATCAAGATGGTTTTGATACTTCTCCTTGTAGTTAATAACCACAATTATCTATTGCTGACCTGTAAAGGGTAGGTTGCCGATCAGGATGCAAACAGTCAGTACCATTGTCTGTCATGGCCCATCTCAGAGTTGGATAATTCATGCATGCTTTCATTAATACAACCAAACAGATAGTAAATAAGGCCAAATTTCTTACCTTTATGTATCTTGATTCATTTGTACTACTGAGAGGGGATATTTCTTTATGAAGAGATGCAAGTTGTTTGGATTTGAACTTCTCTGTGTCCATGTTTCCATGCTACCTCATGCGAAGTGAAATGAAATCAAAGAATAAGCAGTTTTCAAGTGTATTGTTGTGTTTTGTTGGACAAGAAGTAACGAAGAGTCTTCAATCATATGTCTTGCCCTTTTGTGTCAAATCTTCATATTCTTTGTAATTGTCTTGATAGTTTGAAAGGAATCTTAAAGGGACCTACCCATCCCTGAAATTGAAAAGTACTGTTCATTTAGGTAGCTGATAAAGAACACAAATAAATGTATCCTTTAAAAATCCAAATTTGATGATTCGGAGGACTCTGCTCCTTTGTTTATGTAATAAAAAAGACAGAATTGTCTTAGTTTAGTTTTCGTAACAAGCTAAAAAGAATTTGAAATCTCTGTCAGTTTCTGTATGTCTTTTGCATTTGATGGCAAAGGTTGATCAATTGGCCTTCTATGATAGGACCTGAGGTGTTCTCACCCAGTAGGTCTTGTAGGACTAGTTGTAGTACCACTGTGAAGTAACAGGAGCTGAGGTCTGTTTGGAACTGAGATACTCCGACCCTGTAGGTAATGTAGGACCAGCTTTAATACCACTGTGAATTGACAGGAACTGAGATACTCCGACCCTGTAGGTATTGTAGGACCAGCTTTAATACCACTGTGAATTGACAGGAGCTGAGGTACTCTGACCCAGTAGGTATTGTAGGACCAGCTTTAATACCACTGTGAATTGACAGGAACTGAGATACTCTGACCCTGTAGGTATTGTAGGTCCAGCTTTAATACTGCTGTCAAGTGATAGGAGCTGAGATCTGTTTGGAGCTGAGGTACTCCGACCCAGTAGGTATTGTAGGTCCAGCTTTAATACTGCTGTCAAGTGATAGGAGCTGAGATCTGTTCTGAGCTGAGGTACTCCGACCCAGTAGGTATTGTAGAACCAGCTTTAATACTGCTGTCAAGTGATAGGAGCTGAGATCTGTTTGGAGCTGAGGTACTCCGACCCAGTAGGTATTGTAGAACCAGCTTTAATACTGCTGTCAAGTGATAGGAGCTGAGATCTGTTTGGAGCTGAGGTACTCCGACCCAGTAGGTATTGTAGAACCAGCTTTAATACCGCTATGCTTTTCCTTACTGTGTTGTAATCAGCTTCTGATGTGTGGACACAGAGTGGTAAGGAAGAGGAAGAGGGAGACTGCCACCGTTGTTGTCACTTTTTGTCGTATAATTCTCTGTTTATTTTTCGAGTTCAGTATGAACTACACTATTTACCTGACACAGGGTTGACAATTTTTATTCAACATTTGTGGTGACGGGTGAATATTAATCCTCAATTCTCAGTGTTTTAATGGTAACCTTTTCCTTGTATTTGGCATTTACCCATTCTCAAGTATGATGCATATAACATCTCTATACTTTTATGATAAATATCATGGAACAATCGCCTACAAAACTTTGTTTCGATGTTGATTCAAAAGACATAATTTTTACAACAGTCTTCTAATTTGATTACTTCAAGATTGAAAAGTTATGTTTGAGGGAGTGAAGGGCAATATGTCTTCCTGAAACAAATCTTTAGTGGCTAATGAGTCCTAGGTATTTATTATAAAGGAACAGAGACTTCATGCCAAGGATACTCGATGGTGTTTACATTTTTTTTTAAACAGAGAACTGTACAACATTGTTAGTGGGACTAGATACTGGAGTTTCAAATGCAAGTTTTCCCATTGTAGTGCTATGAGTCTGCAGTATGATAATACAGCACTATTCTGAAAAATAATTCTCTTACTTCACCAAATCTTGTTTTAGCAGTTTTGTTCTTCAGATTCAAAGAAAATGTATCACTGAAAATGTAATTGTTTTGTGGTTTGAAGAAATCTTTTCACAGATTATTTTCATAACAATGCTAACCTGAGCTTGCATTTGATCTTCACAAGGTGGTATTGCAAAACATGACAGATGAATTTAAAATTCATGTTGTAACTTTGAAGGAGCGGGTTTTTCATTTTGGTGAAAGGTTGCAGATCTCTGATAAACAAGGTTATTCTACAACATAATGATATTACTTAAAACATTACTTCAGATTGGTCTTTTGAATAAACAGGACAATATTATTCCTAAACAAAACCATAACTGGATTTCCTAGGAAGAACAGTATTTAACTGTCCAAAGCATAATTCTTGCAAGTATTGCTTTTTTTATGAACAGCTTGGAACACACTGTACCAAACTGCTACAGCTACTAACGTCATAATCCTAAAGGGCCTGTAGCTTAATTGCTTGTTTCTTTGTCTTCATTCATACTAATAATTGTGAGTGTTCCTGGTATGCATTAACACCCCTTGTTTGAATGGCCTCGGTAGAAAGAATAATCCTCTTGATGCTTCTTCAGATTGCTCTGTCATGAAGGAGGGACGATGTGGATCTCCTTTCTTGCCTTTCTGTGTTGGACTAGAACTAGATGATAGACTCACTCACTTTTCAGTCATGAACACTCATGCTGGGGTTGACCTAGCCTTACTGTTTAAAGCTGCGGTCACATCTTACGGTCATGAACGTAGTTGATTGGACTTATCTGAACGTAGTTCACCATAGAGCCACTACGGTGAACTAGATGGAAGTAGGGTGAAGTAGGTTGGAAGTAGTAGTAAACCGTAGTTTTATCATAGTGCCATGTTACCATGGTGTACTTTGGTTAACACAACGGTGCATTAGGGTCAATTACGGTCTACTCAACCACATTCAAACTAAGGTAACAGTAGGGTCTTGGCCTTCAAGCTAACTGTACAGATATGTTGAACATGTTGAAAATCTTTTGGTCTAACCATGGCCAAATAATGGGTTTGCTGAAGTTCAAAGTGCGGTCATAACTACGGTGATCTACATTGAACTATGCTTAAATAAGGTCAAATACTACGTTCATCCGCCACTATGGTCAACTACGTGCCGCCCGCCGGGACAAGTCAGTTTTCATTTCGGGCAATCAAATAATGGTATCTTACTTGTCCGTTGGCTACTAGATAATTTCCACTTATGGTTTCAAACTGCAAATAATCTTTGATTTAATTTCATATCTGCTCAAAATGTAGCTATTAAATTTCGCAATGATAATAAAGTAGAGTTATCTTTCTTTGCTATTTATCACTTTTCAATAAATAGTCCAGTAAACATTAACATCAAATACCATGTTGATTTCTTCTTTCATAATTCCGGGTTCGATTCCCCACATGGGCACAATGTGTTAAGCCCATTTCTGGTGTCCCCCGCCGTGATATTGCTGGAATATTGCTAAAAGCGGCGAAAACTAAACTCAGTCAGTCAGTCAGTCTTTCATAATTACATCATCATATATACAGTATAGTTATTTTTATAAAATCAGGACAAGTGGAAAATTAGTCAGGACAAGTTACTTTCTTAAAGTCACTTGCCCTGTGGCAAGTGGCTTTTTTAAAAAAAATTGAACCCCTGGTGCCTGTCTGTAAGATGTAACCACCGCTTAAGAGTCCTGAGGGCTCTCAGTCCAATTTCTTGGGGTCCTCAGCATGACAGTGGGGGTCCTGGGCTTACTGCTCTACCAACAGTGAACTAAATACAGACCATTTGTGAAGTAGGACACTAACTTCACTTTTCAAACTTAGTGATCGTGTGAAGAAAATTGGACATGGACATAAACTTTAAATATACATGTACTGAGATGGCTAAATTTATTTTTTTAATGATTCAAACAAACCTACTTTTTGTCCTCCAAAAGTCACACAGTGCCCCAAAATGCCTCTGTCTACGATGCACTATTTTGTATCAAGTAAAATCTTGACCATGGTTCCTTGGATGTAACCAATATTGTCCAACAAACTTTTTATGTGAACAAGTCGAGGTCTTATTCTGTAATTCTGAGGGTAAAAGCCAATCTGGTCTTGCAGGAATTTCAGAAAACTTCACCAAATGTGTTGTGATGGTTGATCTGGTATAAGATCACCAGGCCAAACAAACGTTTCATAAAATCTTTATGGCTATTTAAAATAGTTCAATGTTATAAACAAAAAGTATTAAACATAATTGTTCACGAAGTCCTAAGGTAACCAGCCATATTTCTTGTACATATCTGTTACACACAGTTTAACCTAGTGCATAGTACTGTTATCTGAAGTGTCCTATTCTTGAGGAGGTTTCTTGTTTGATGACATATAATAATGGTTCAAAAACATTTTAGTCAGCTGGAAAGAGACATAGCTCTCAGCATCATTTTCAGTACATTAGTATTTTTTTCTCTGTGTTCACTAGATTCAACACAGATTTACTATCCTCTGGTGTTGGTCAAGTGGCTATAGTCACAGACAGGATTGTTGAACGGACATTTTAATAGGATGGTTATTAAGCTTGATATTTTTTAAATGATTTTTGTAATGGAAATTTGTGTATTTGTTTTGCTGAGGGTTTGGAAGTGCACATGCATTAATGCACAAATAATATAGTGCACATGTCGTATTTAGTATGCTACACCTCATCACTGGAAGAGGGCATGCAAATGTGTACCCAATAATCTGTAACATATCGTGATTTCAGAAATATATTGATTTCAAAATATCTCATGTTCTAAATGTTGATGTAATACCAATTGTTTAAATCCCTTGCAACTTAATCTTTGCATCTGAATTATATTTATGAAAATATTGTCATCACTTTTTCTCTACCAAGCCTCTTTTGTTTTTTTCTTTATTCAGTCTTCAGTTTCCTGTATCTAAGATCCTTGATAGATCCAAATATACAGTAGAATCATAGCATGTAAATTGGTGACATTTGGGCTGCAGAAGTGATTAAAAGAGTTATTCTGTGATAAATATGTATAATAAGTTAAAGTTGCATGTAATAATATGATCAAAGGTAATGCTTCACAGCATTCTTGTGTTAGGATTAACAAGTGATATGTAGGAATAGCAAAATCTCATATCAATCTTTCCCCAGATCGTTGTTGTCAGACCTGGAGGTTTAAAGTAAAATTCCTCTGTTTTCTTTGACATGTTTTAACTTGTTAATCTGTGACGAGACACTCAGATGTCTGTGAGATCATGTATTGTTTAGTTTTGTGCATTGAAAACTAAACAGAATTTAACATTAGCACTATTGATGTTCTGCTTTCAGAATTTTAGTAAAAGAATTATCTTTCCGTGTCGAAACTTTGTTGCAATGACTGCAGTTTGGCAGTGGGAATTTGAGTACATTTCCTGCTCACATAAATAAAAAAAATAGCTAAAAAGCCAGATGATCTTGACAAAGAGCTTCTGATGAGAGCCATTATTTGTGTTTCATGGCCTTACTGTGCTGGACTTGAATGTGGCCATGTTGTTGTCCACAGAGTTGCCCAACTGCTCCCCGCTTCTCCATGCTGTCATGAAGACCCTGGAACAGTGGGATGAGTTCCTCTTGGGCCGCCTCGAGTTGTTCTCAGGGCCCCCTGACAACTACATCCCCGGCCTCTACCTGGACGTCATCGGTGGAGTGCCGCACTCCAAGGTCCAGGCACTCCTTGACCCTGCCAACACTCCCTTTGTGTATGTATCATTCACTGACACTCTTACTTGTTCTTACTCATTGGCTTGTTCCCTTGATTTGAATTTCCTTAAGCGATTGAATGTCACCAGAATAGGATGAGTACAGGGTTTGAAGTTAACATCAGTTACTTGGTCAGAGACTTGAAAAAGATATCAAGACTGGCAAGTAATATTTCTGTATGCATTACCACTTTTACTGTTTGGTTTATGGAAACTCTGCTTCAGATCATTTTGTATACAAAAAATTAATATAATAATTTTGTAACCAGGGATAATGTAATGCTTTGAAGATCAATCAGTTTGTGTTTTGGATAGCATAACCATGAGATGTTTATGATGCTGATGGACCAAGGATCCAAGCACTTTTTTATTGAGATCCATGACCAGAGTATCCTTGCAAAGCTAAGGACTGCAACTCTGTACAGGCAATTGCTGTGCCCCAAGACCACACAGACTTGTATGAGGGCAGTAGGGTTAGCCAAGTGGAACAGCCTCCCTTTCTTGTGAAAGACCTGGATCAGATTCGCTTTCATGGCTTTACAGATATTGTAACACAATGAAAGATATGAACTGGATAATAACTCCCACGTAACTAAACTGAAATTTGTACATTTCTCCTGGAAGTTACTTAATGTTTAAGATTTTTACAGTAATATGACTGATTGATAACTTTCTGTTTATTTCTGTCCCTGTTGCAGTGCCGGACCGGCAACTCTGCCAATAAAGCGGCTTTGGTTCCAGTTGGTGAGGCAAGACTACTTAAAGGATATCTTCCTCCGTTACATCTACCGCAGGAAGAAGAATATTGTCGACAGTGAAGTGGTAGGTTTGGGATTGTAATTGCCATCTACTCTGGCAGAACTTAATATGTTCCATCTTCAGGTGTCTTGTTGACTTATGTGACTTATCTCTGGCAGACCTATTAACTTTTCAATTATAATTTCTAGCTATCTTTAATGAATGTAATTTTTTATATACTTCATATTTCCATTAACGACAAGATCTACCTTAAGCTTGACAGATTTCCACCTTTTTTCTAAGTAAATTCATTTTAGTTGAACTTGATTTGTGTGAAGTGTAGATTTGGTCTACCTATATGTTTAGAGGGAAATATTCAAAATGTACATAATGTTTGCAGCATACCATTGGGAGATAATATGAGGCAGATGCTAAAATCACAACTTTTTGGACTGATTTACATAAGAAATGTGTTAAAACTTTGCTTGGCCAGCATGTGTTGAAAAGTAAACAGACATTATAAATTTATGTAATCACTGCAGCTAAATAAGAACTGAATTCTGTAACCATTACATGGTTTTATTGATTGTACATATTCATACATGGCCTAACTGAGCGGAGTTGCCTCCCTTAGTGAAAAGGATCCAAGGTCTGCATCACTTCAGGCTGTCTTACCACATTAAACTGACATGCTATGATATTGAAATACTGTTAAAAGATGCTTATCTTGTGGAGATTCTGCAGTAATCTCTGCTGATCATTAGAGGTGACCAAATAGACCAAAGCTATCCTAGCACTACGACTGTCGTATCTCCCATACTATAACAAAGAATTACGACAGTCGTAGCGCTAGGATAGCTTTGTGAAGCAGGACCCTAGTGGCCTACATTGGTGACTTGGTTGATTGCACCCCAACAGCCTGGATCGTTGCTCCCAATATTGATCACTGGATTGTCTGGTTCAGAGTCATTTCTGTACAGACTGCTGTCATATTGCTGAAATATTGCTCATATATTGGGTCGTTACACAACAATCAAACAAACAATTAGAGGAGCTTAAAACACTACATACAACTCAGGCAGTGTCTTTCCTATTATCAGGATTCCATGAGAACAACCAGCACAGAACAAAACGACACCTTGAGGGCTCCAGACCCCATGAAGATCATACACAAGGAACAGGACATCATCACAGCATTTGCCAATAACCAGGTAACTGTGTTCACTTAACACACGGCACAGCTCAAGAGATGAATACTGACTTACTAAAATTCAGTTTTGTTATAAGGGTTATGCTCCTCGTTTCATTGTTGTGTTTGAAGGTAAATTTGTTGTCGGTTTTCCTTAGGTATGTTTTCTCTTTTTAGTTACAATATGAACATTTTCAACATTGATCATTTACTTGCTGTATTACAGCTCTAGGTTGAAATGGGAACCACATGTTGACGTTAACAAAATTAAATGTCAAGTCTTGGTTTGTGTTAAACATTTTGGAGAGGTTTGTGATTGCAATGAAGGGAAATGAAGAAATTGTTTTCAAAGCAAAGTACTGGTCACCATATGCTCCAGATGAAGACATCCTTTTACAATATATGATAACATTGTCCTTGATGGAAGAGGTGAACCATCTATGGTGGCCTTATATGATGTCCAGGTTCATTCTTCTCCCGTTTCTGCCCCAAATCTTCTCCTTCACATATAATAGTTTAGTTGACAAAGTAAACTTCATGTGGCCTTCATGTGTCAAAATCAGTATTTGAAATAATCAGTTCCTACTTTTGTATCCTTACCATCATAATTCCTTTCGCAGTGGTACAGTTGTTTGTGAAAGTTTAAGAGATCTTTGTTATGATTTGAAACCTCTGATTAACCACACTGATTGAAGTATACATTGATTCTGCAGTGCCTTTCCTGCATACGATTCTTTAACTTGATCCTGATTTGTTCATTTGAAGAATTTACTTTTATGGTTAATACTATCATAACCTATTATTATTATTATTTGAGCTTGCAAAATATACATGTTGTCTTTTCTATATTTCTTAAATTTCTTATTTTAGAGGGATGGATCTTTACTTCAGTTTGTTTTTAAATCCATTTCTAAAGTATACCCTACAGGTTATTTCATTTTTTTAAATTCCTTTTTAACTTGAAACAACCCAGAAAAAGTATGTAGAATCAGCAATTTTGTTTGAATGTTTTTTAAGATGTTACAGAGTAATAATACATAATAATTACCTGTATTGCATATTCTTTCTCAGAAATTGAATGACCTCCTGTGATTCACTGGTCCAATTTGCCATGGTATTGCGTCGCTATTTCCATCAGATACAGACTATCACTCATGTTACGACTTCCAAGTTAATTCTCGTTAATGTCAAAACAACTAACCATGCTCTTTTGTAGAATACCCAGACGTAAAATGGGTCATTAAAGACGAATCGTGAATTATTTGTTTGGAACTTTAACCCATTTCCGATTTCTTGTAGAGATGCTTTGATTGTTTTGTGTATGTGTAGGGTAAACCTGTGTACCCAGTGGGCCTAGAGTCATGCACTAGGGTTATAGTAAGTACGCTAGTCTCAGTTCCTCCCTGGTTGTTTGTGTAGAGTTCTTCCGGCTGGGCAATCTATCCGGGATTCGGGGGCTCTACCAGGAATTCTTTGACATTGGTCAGTAGGAATGATCTCCCCTTGCTAACCTTTAGCACTTGCAGTAATGTAAGACAGTTTTAATCATTTTAATCCATTTGATTTCCTCTCTGTGTCACTAACACCTTTTTTGTATTTATTTTGTTGTGGTAGTAGCCAGTTGCTTTGGATGTACGTCTCATATATTATAGATTGCAGATTGCAGAAGTTAGCCTTCACAGCAAGATGTTGACATGCTGAAGTGTTCAATATTTTTTCTTGGTTTTATTTCCATAAATCATTGTTTTTTCCCCCTGCATGTTTGTGTGTCACTTATGTAATATAAACTCTGAATTTGGTGTCAGTGCATGACTTGTTTGTTGTGGGCTACTTCCCATGATCCTTATCTGACATCATATATGTAAGGTAAGATGTAGTCCCAGATCCACAGATAAATCGTGCCTAGTTACCTCCCTTAGCCTTGCCAGGATCTGCTGTTCGTGGATTCAATTCCCAGATTTCATCTGTTAGTGCCTTATCCGACCTAGTGGAAACGTCAAGAATCTGTCTCTTTCACCAACATTATGTGATATAATTGAACTATGTTGTGTTAGGGTAACTGAATGACTTATTGCATGAGTTATCTACCTTTGCTATGTACTATCTACATTTGATACTTCAGTTCAGTTTGTTTAGTTGATTGCAATGAAATCACGATCCTGCTTTTTCAGCTTGCTGTACTGACAATATAGATGGTCTCGTGTTATTTCTTGCTGCTGCTTCAGGATGCTCAGTAGTTGGACACAGATGTGTTAGCGTCAGAATGAAAACTATCTCTTATGTTTTGCTGATAAACATGGTACTTTGAATTCACCTAACATTATATCCTGGGAGAGGTATACCATACAGAAACATTCAGGTGGAAATATTAATATAGGGTCCAATGGTAACATGCTTCTAGGATCAAAAGACATTCCCTCACTGATGATGAACTAATTTAGACTTCAACTTGGTTTTTGAATCTCAATTGTGGAAAAATTTCCCTTTTTAGGGTGATATATTTTGCAGTGTTATCAGTATGTGTACTTTGAAAGTTCTTTGAATGGAAGATTTTTTATTGCTGCTGTGTATATATATATACTAGTATATACGTATGTGTGTGTGAGTGTATATACAGTTAAATCCCGATGAGTCGAATGCCGGTGTCTCGAATATTATGCATAACTCGAAGTACCTGTCGGTCCCGACCATTCCCTGTTATAGTTGTCATCATTTGAATACCGGTTACACGTATTCGTCTCATAAATACACACGATGACTCGAGAAGAAAATTTGGTCCCATGAGATTTAAACAACAGCAATCTTGTATACATAAGCCGAAGTCAGTCAATGAGAAGTTGATTGGTTTAGCAAACTGATCCAATTAACAAACCAGCGCGGCTCACACCTTTCCGCCTTAACAGGTGAGTTCAAAAGTCAGATTAATGATTTTACGGAAATCACTGTCTGTGCTCCTATTAGTGATAGGGAAATCGTTAGATAAACAAATGCTTTGGCGGAGGAATTAGGACTGGATCATCTTTTTTTTCTATCCTCATAGACATACCTATGTCTCGAATACATCGATAAGTCGAATTTATTACTTGGTCCCCAGAGATTCGACTCATTGGGGTTTGACTGTATATATATCTAGCTTGCATCTGCAATGTGATTTAGTCAGTTCACGTTTTAATCTGATCTAAATTAGATTGAGAGCTTACAATGCATTTTGCACCATACCAAATAAAGGTCTGTTAACCATGATTAGTGTTGTTAGGAATACCTCATGTCTTGTATTTTTATTATCTAATGGCATTAATATACTGATGCACTGTTGGCTTCTTAAAAAATATTATCGATGTTGCTTACTGTTATGGCTTATCTTACCATAATGTTTGTATATGGTAATAAGTGGTCCATAGGTTTAGCAATCATTTAATGCTAAAGAAATTAAAGACTAACTAATATACTACCCATCAAAAGTTTACACTCACTATATGTTATGTATATATATGTGGTTACATCGAAGATGAATTTCTCCACTAACTTAGGGGAACCAACTGCAAACCTTATGCAGATGAATTGCACGAGGATCATGCATCAAATTGCTGTAAAGCATGTGCAAATATCGTACATGTGAACAGCTGCGTTTTTGTTAAAGTTTTCTTAAGAATTCACAAATTTTCACTGATTTTCATCATTTACTGAACTCATGACAATAATCTTTTTAATGTTACGAATTTGTTTTACAATACATAAGTTCATGTGTAAACAGTACCTTTAAACAGTGTGGAATATTTTGCAAAATCTAGTTTAGAGCAGTTGACTGAAGTAAGTGGCTACATTTACACCAGTGAGTCTAAACTTTTGATGGGTAGTATATGTAACCTTGCCTGTATTTATGCAGTGATAATACTTCAGGTTATGTCGCAATGTCGTAGAATAATCAGAATCATGATGTAATGATAATCATCAATCTGTCTGGAGGGAACTCAGTAACAAAACCGGAGAGGGATGTTTAGCCATGTAGTTCAAGCGTAAACTTGTCATCCTAAAGATCCAAGCTCGCATCAACATGTGGGTACTTGTTAGAAGCCTATTCATGGTGTCTTGGTGTGTCTCTCATTTCTTAAAGAGGCTTTACTCCAGAAATAAAGAAACAGGGCCCTGATTCACAAAGTGTTTGTAGCATTTGCTTTGTTGTAACTGAATAGTTTATCATTGGCTTACAAATATCGCAGTGCAATAACGCTCCATGGATCGGGCCACAGATGAGCTGTAGTGTTCATCTGATCCAATCTTGCTTGGCCTACAGACTGATCTGAGTCAAGTTAGCCCCACATTAAGATATAACAGTGTTAGTATAATTATAATACTTGTGCTAGAGTCAGGTTTGGATGTTACAAAGTTATATATTCATGTGGGACAATTACAGGGATCCATGAGTTTCGAAATCTATGATGTCAGCCGTTCTTCCATCTCTTGAATTTACAACTGGACAATTTCCAAAATGTGTTCAAAGACCACGTTTCCACATACTGGTATTTTATACATACTCCAGCATCATTTGAGGTTTTTCTTTGGTTAGATAATTAATGAATTATAAAGTACTAAAAATTACCAAATTATGATAAAATGAAAGATCTACTTGACATTTCATCGTCACATTATATGTTTGAACACTTGCTTCTTTTTTTTTTAATTCAGTGGCCTGTTCTGAACATGTAGATTTGATTCCACCCAAAAACATGATGTATAGTAGAATCTCTGATGTTTTCAGTCAAGTGCTATTGCGTTGGGAAGAGTTTGAGTGAGTGAGTTTAGTTTTACGCCGCACTCAGCAATATTCCAGCTACTGCAATGGGATTACATCATATCAAATCCACTGTTACACACCGAATTCAACAGGGTGTGAGACAAAGTGTCAGACAAGCTGTCAGTCTTGTTGTGAAGAAATGATTCTAGTATAAATATGACACCCTGAACCTTGCCTGCCTATCAGGATCACTGAGTACGTTTGTTATGTGTTCCAAATATCAAATTACAAACATGATTTTGAGGATCATGAACATTTCAAGAGAATTATCAAGCTAGCGTGTCCATGAAAATTTTCAGTGAGTTTGGGAATTACCTGAAGTGTAATCTAGTCAGACATATCATAAACTTAGCAGTGATTATCATTAAAGTTTGCTGTCTGGTCAGCTATTGGATGAAACCACTAAAGATTTTGAGGTCTGTGACAGATGTATCCTGATGTATTATTTTCTCAGATTAATATGTAACATTATTTGTTTCATTAGAATGTCATGCTGAGGTAATAAGTAACGAAAATTAATTGAAAGGTTTTACTTGAAGTGATGTTTATTCATCAGTGGCAGTGTACACAGTATATTTGTTAGAATTTAGAGTCCAGTTTGAAGATTGCCTTGAAACAATATAAACGATCCAAAGCCTTCTGTAAACCTTGCTTATCCCAGAAAGTAGTCTCTGCTGATACTGTTGTAAGCCTTTGTTAAAGTATAGGAATTATGATTGTCTTAAAGGGTTTCCGATTGTTATGTTTGCAAGGTCATTGACGGATTGTCACCCAGAAGAACATAAGAACCTTCTCAGGTTTTGTAATGATGTAAAAGGAAGTTTGTCAAAAGTTGATAAAATCAAGGTAGCATGTGTAGAAAATGACTGGTCTTAACGACATTGTGGAAGGAGGAGTCATTAGGATTGAGTGTACATGGTCTTCTCTATGTATTTACAGGCCAACCTCAACTGCATTACTCTGTCAACACAGAAGGAGATTGTAGAGCTTGACATCGGCGCAATCCTGCACCCTCCCACATGGCTGGAGGACGAGACTGAGTATGACATCGAGTGTATCCGCAAGTGAGTACCTCATGGGCAGCCATGGTGGAATAGGTCTTCAGGGTCCCATGCTTGTCCTTTTGGGGATTCAGAATTAGAGTAGGTGCCAAGAAACCTAGGCTTGATGTCCTTGTGGGAAATCAGGGTTAAAATATGTGTCTAGAAACCTGGGCTTGATGTCCTTGTGTGGGATTCAGGGTAAAAATAGGTGTCAAGAAATGTAAGCTTGATGTTCTTGGGGGATTCAAGGTTAGAATAGATGTCTAGAAACCAAGGGCTTGATGTCCTTGTTGGGATTCAGGGTACAAATAGGGCCCAGAAACCTAGGCTGTTGATCTGTTGATCAGGCTTATTATCTTGGTTGACCGCCTCTCAGTGTAACCTCATAGTCTGGGAACATTTTTCTCAAGATTTGTATACAGAAAATGTTCAATCAAAAGTGACAAGATCATGGTAATATATTGAAATCATGCCTGTTCACTTATTTCTGTATTTACTGTAAATGTGTTGTGATTGTCAGAAGACATATTATTTCTCCCAAAAATGTTTTTCAAAATGTTAGCTTTCTACAAAAGTTCATGTCTTTTCCTTTTGAACAACTGTGTCGAGTTGCCTGACCAAGGTTGTATGACTTCCAGCCCACACCCCACACCATCTGATGTCCCAGACTTCCTGGTGGTGCAGACCCCACAAGATGGGCCCATGCTCCCCCAGAGTGGCTCTCAAACACCCAGCACTCCTTACTACCCCTCCACCCCAGGCTCCATGTCTGTTGGGACCCCACAGGCCCAGACAGGCCGTGGGTCTAGCGTGGTACGTACTATACTGTGTATTACATCATGGTTTCTCTTGCTTGCAGTCTTATCATGTGCTTTGCTATTTCTCTGCGTATTGTTCACAATCATCTTTACATTTGTGATAATATTTTTAATGATTGAAGGTATTTGTGATGTTCATATATTGTTTGGTGTGTTCTTGTTGAATATTAGAGATGATATTAACATTAGATTCATATTTGTCAGAGCTTTTTCTGTGGAACTATAATTTATACATTTTGATAATGGCTAGTGTTTTTTAAATCTTGATTGATTTGTAAAGGGGGATACAGGTGGCTCAGTTTGCTGTGCTGATGTGGCAGGATCTGCTGATCAGGAGTTCAAATCCTGATTATGATCCTTGGTTTGTCAGTATCACACCCACGCTCTGGGTTCCATGGAAGTGGTAGACACCTATGACATGCCCAACCTCATGCTGTCATCCTCCGGCAAGCTGACACTTCATGATGACTGAAAAACTGTTGAAAGAGGTGTAAGCACAACTTATGCAAACAGCCACACACTCTGTACCTCATTCTGTTCCATGTATAGCACCAAAAGGCTGAGGGATTTATCTAGACGTGCACAGGTCCTATTTTTATGTCTCTAGTCTGCAAGAAATGTCCCTAAATATTTCCAGATTTGAATTTTAAAAAAGCCCTTTTCATGTTCCGAATTTGGTAGAAGTGATTCAAATTTTACTGATAACAAGACCAATTAAGTGGAAGAGATTTTTATAGTTAATTGACATGCGTTACATTGGATTGAATGTTGAAATATCTCTTGACTTTCAGAAAATTAAAATGTATTAGGATAATTCAAATTCTTATAAAAACAAACTTTTCTACCAGGAACGCTTAGTTTTGATCCTAGATAAATACTTGTGGGCTATATGTTTTAGTAATATGAAGATTGGTAACATAGATTGCAGCCATTTTACATGATATCTTTCATATTTTGCTCCCGGTACAGTAGATATTAATCCATTTAGTTTGGTAAGAGGGTAAATATTGTGCCTGTTGTATGAGTCATTTGATCGTGGTCCTTGTGTCAGGATAGAAACATTAGACATTGCCTGCTTATCTCCTTTGCAACTCCCTCTTTTGTTGCGCTTTGACATGAGAATTTCTAGAATGTCCTCAGTCTGAAATATAGCATAAATGATCATGTTCCTTATGTTTCCATGTGATCGAGTGAACTTGGCCAGTTGGCGGACAATATAAAACTAATCAGAATGAACACATTAATGTCAGTCATCACTATTGTTCTCCCAAAATTTGTGTTGACATGAATTTGAGAATTTTGAAAACATAAAGATTTGATTCAGACAAATAAGACGGAATTGCAGTACAGCCAGGCAGGGATCCTAGTAGTTAGTCAAGCTGAAGATTCTGGGTTTTCTAACTGTCCACTTGAGCATAACAATAAAGTTAAAAGTGGCGTTAGAAATCATGCACCCGTCAGGTCCAGACTCAATAACTTACTCACCACCATTGTATAGCTGTAAAATTGCTGATTGTGGTGTTGCACAGCAAGGGTGAAAAAAAGCATTCATTTTTACAGCAAATGTATAAAAATAATGTCTTGTTGCTGACATGGAGTGTCTCTACTTTAGCTGGCAAAGTTCACTGTCCATGCAAGATGAATGCTCTTTCCTTTGTGCATAGTGTTACTAGACTTTTCTGTTGATGTTACCCTCTCTGTATAATGAAGTGAATATTAAATATCCAGTAGAATTACTAGCTGATGCCATACCCCATGCTTTTGTGCCTTACAGAAACCATTTTCAAAACAGGTGAGCCTGTTCCGAGTACTTGACCTTGACCCTGACCCCGATTGCTCTTCTTTCTTTCTCTCTCACTCATATACTACATATCTTTGTGTCTCTGTATGTTGTGGTACTGTGGTCCCCTCTTGCTTAGGATTATCTTGCCATTCTTGTGATAAAGTCTCAATAATCACCAGGACAGAGGTGAAGTCATTTCATAAACACCTGGTTTCATAGCTTCTTCTTTGTGAGGAAGAAGGACACCTGGATAATTCTTTGGAAATTCTCAAAAGCTTTTGTTATTTTTAGTCTATAATCAACATACTGAATGGCTGTGATTAAAATTCAAACCAAGGCTATGTTTTACAAGCAATCTATGCACTTGCTTTTTGAAACAATTTTTTAAGTATGGGCATTGCAACAGTCCTAATACTGACTTGTTGGATAGACATTTCTTAGAAGTTCATTTATAGATAAGAAATTATTAAATATACTGTTATAAAAACATTTCAGTATAGATCCCTATAATGTTGCCAAGCAAGATTGAATAGTACGATTCTAGTACAGTATTATAATTACATATGGTGGGTGAAGGGCGAACAGTAACACGAATTTACTGGTATAATAACAATCACTTAGCTAGCTTGGTGGATCTCTGTTTCAGTAACAAATAGTGGTGATCCGATTAATTGAAATAATCGAAGATTGGTCGCAGTGACTAAACGACCAAGCAATCGATCATGTTTTCTCATAATCGAACACAAACAATTCTGGAACACTTGTTTTGATGAACAATATTTTTCACAAGGTTGGTTTTCTCTGTTACATTTCATAAGCACTATAAGCTTGTTCCAAGTCATGATTGAATTTATCTTAAAGACACCAAGAAATTTATGTTCCTAACATACTAGTCATCCTTTAAAGATGTGAAATTTTGCCCAAACCCCCAAAATAACTACATGTTTTTTTCCTTATTTTTTTTGTGCATTAACAAATTTCATAAATGACGCTAACCAATTATTTTCGATGATTGATCGGTGGTAATGAACCAATCATCAATTGTGAGATTTTTACCAATTCCCAACACTAGTAACAAATCAGGAATGATTTGACTGTCACAAGCTTGATTTACTGTTAAAGTAGTGCAAAGATGGTTTTGTTAAACAGGCCTTGGTGTTGCATTGGTTGGTCACTCATCTTCCCCATCATCAGTTGGCTGCAAATTGCAACAACTGAAAATCATAATCACTCACCAACACTGAAACTGCATAATGACTGTGTAGTCAGTCAACATCAGTATTTGTCTGATGACCTTGGTAGATAGATGGCTAATCCGGTCAGTGACTCACAGGACCACACAGTGCACAACAAGCAGAACTCCTTGGTGTCTCTTCCTCATCTTCTTTTCAGCTGCTTTACAGTAACAGCCTCTTGTACCCTGCTGAACAGTTTAGAAACGCGGACTGGTGTGGTTGCTTGCTTTAACAGAGACATAGGAACATAATTTATCTAATGCAGAACAGTAAACATGGTGACCTCTCAATATTTTCACCTACTGTTTTAATATCTAAATTCCATGAATCTTTTTTGCTTCCTACCCTCAACACAAAGCTTATTTGTATAGTTTATCGACCTGGATGATTTCAAACGTGAATTAACTTTAATTGATTAATGCCTAATATCAAGTACCATCCATCCCTTGGTATCTTTATACAGGAGGGTAATGATAATTATGGTACAACTAGAAAAGTATTTTCGAGACCTGTTCTGGTATACCACAACAGTGCCTAAATACATATATGTATACAGGAGGTATCATTTAGCCCTTAGCTTCATGATAAGTAAGTAGTCAGTAGATGTTGTAGCTGCGATGGTGGGTTGGTACTTGCCGTTAATGCTGCTTGCACTAAGTCTTCACTTCCTGAACTATTTTGAAATGTAGTTCCTTCAGTCAATCATCCTACTTCATCCTAATCCTAATCCTACATCAGTGACATTGTGCAAAGTGTGTGATAATGATTTGCTGTGCTGATATTTGATACTCTGGGGTTTGAATCTGTGTTCATCATGATCACACTTGTGAGCACCTCGCCTCTGTTCATGGGTTTCACCATAGGGGTTAACATCTGAGACCTGTGTCATTTCGGGCTTTCCTTCCACATTGGGCTGGACTATGACTGGAATACTGTTAAAACTAATATTAGACCAACCTCACTCACTCTATAATAGCGACCAGTGAAGATCCGGGATAGAATAGGTCTTCAGCAACCCATGTGTTTGCCATAAAAGGCGACTATGCTTGTCGTAAGAGGCGACTAACGGGATCGGGTGGTCAGTTTCGCTGACTTGGTTGACACATGTCATCGGTTCCCAATTGTGCATATCGATGCTCATGCTGTTGATCATTGGATTGTCTGGTCCAGACTCGATTATTTACAGACCGCCGCCATATAGCTGGAATATTGCGGAGTGCGGCGTAAAACTAAACTCACTCACTCACTCTATAATAGCAATAGTGATAATAACACAGAGGCTTGTTGAAAGTGCATGGCATCATTGTCCAATGCAGTTGATCAGTGTGTATTCAGATAATATTATCAACTCCCTGAGGATTATATCTGTGTCTTGACTATACGAAACCTTGCATCTGTTTGATGTTTCAAAGTGAGTTCCCCAGTAGTACATCAATGTTCCTACAGGTGGCATGTGTGCCCGTGTATAACTTATGAGCCTTTTGAAACACATGTCAAATTGTCTCATCCATGGCATGGTGTATTGTGTGTCGTCATACTCCGATGGCTTGAGATTTTGCTCATACTATCAATCACTGGTTTGTTGAGTCCAGACTAATTATTCTCAGGCCTCTGTCATATAGCTGCAATATATTGCTGGATGTGGCACTACACACATAACAAACATTGCCTGACAAGTAGTTCTCTTGTTATGAAAAACCCACAGTGTCTGTTGTTGACATCTAATTCTGTAGCCCATAAGGGGTGGTGGGGTAGCCTCATGGTTAAAGTGTCTGCTTGTCACGCCGAAGACACGGGTTCAATTTTCCACGTGGATACAATGTGTGAAGCCCATTTCTGGTGTTCCCCACAGTGGTATTGCTGGAATATTGCTAAATGAGGCGTAAAACTAAACTCACTCACTCACTGTAGCCCATATAACATGAATTTTATAGTACTGCAATGTTGAGATTTTTTGTGTGCACAACCTGATGTGAAACTTCAGTACTTCTCTGTGACTGTGTAATAATGGATATGTGTAGGATGAAGTGTTGTGTAGGATGAAGTGTTGTGAACTTGATCTTTTTTGTAAATCTGGTAATTTTTCAGTTATCTTTTCAGGTTTAGCGTGTAATCTATATCTGTTTAAGCCCTGAACTAATGTGTATTTTCTTCCTCTGTGTATGCTAATCTGGGAGGGCAGGTGAAGGGACTGCACTTTCCTGGGATGCACAATCCTGCATTTTCCCAGTTTGTGCTTGACCGCAGTAAACGCTTGATACGCGTGGTGAGCTTGACATGCTTCCACATCTCAGTGTTGTGTGTCCTGCTTATATTGTGTTCATTGTCACAGTCTTTAAAGCAGTGTGACACAAAGTATTCCCTTAGTTGTCGATGTTGTCACAGTCTTTATAGCAGTGTCACACAATGTATTCCTTATATTGTGTTCATTGTCACAGCCTTTATAGCAGTGTGACACAATGTATTCCTTATATTGTGTTAATTGTCACAGTCTTTATAGCAGTGTCACACAATGAATTCCTTATATTGTGTTCATTGTCACAGTCTTTATAGCAGTGGGACACAAAGTATTCCCTTAGTTGTCGATGTTGTCACAGTCTTTATAGCAGTGTGACACAATGTATTCCTTATATTGTGTTCATTGTGTGACACAATGTATTCCTTATATTGTGTTCATTGTCACAGTCTTTATAGCAGTGTCACACAATGTATTCCTTATATTGTGTTCATTGTCACAGTCTTTATAGCAGTGTCACACAATGTATTCCTTATATTGTGTTCATTGTCACAGTCTTTATAGCAGTGGGACACAATGTATTCCTTATATTGTGTTCATTGTCACAGTCTTTATAGCAGTGTCACACAATGTATTCCTTATATTGTGTTCATTGTGTGATACAATGTATTTCTTATATTGTGTTCATTGTGTGACACAATGTATTCCTTATATTGTGTTCATTGTCACAGTCTTTATAGAAATGTAACACAAAGCATTCCTATTCCTTTTGTTGTGTTCATTCATGCAGTCAATGTAGCTATAACACAACTTCTTCATGCAACATTTTAGAAACAGTTGTATCAGAGAAGATGGAGCAGATTTATAAATTTCAACTTCTTTATTCTTTCAATAAACATTTCACACCAAGTTTGTTAAAGGTACAAGCATCTAAAATGTATAAAGAATAAAGAGTATGAAAACCATAAGTCAAATTTGTCTTCATGAATATATCATGTAGATTCTATTTAGTACAAAGTTTTGTTGAAAGGATGATATTCAAACTTTTTCATGTTAAGTTGAAACAGCATGTGTGATGTTTGTGTTCCTTGATGATTGCAACTTTGGTTTTGAGGACTATATTGACTATTATCTCGATAATATATGTCTGTGATAGTTTCTGACATAGCTGTATGCTTAGTTGATAAGCTTCCCTGTGGAAAGCTTCATGGGAAATAGTGTCCAGTGCTTATTGTAAGAGGTGTGTAATATTATTACCTTTTTGATTAAAATGTATAATTTTTTTGAAACAAGAAAATAACTAAGATGAGAATGATGTGGTGTGCACTGGCTGAAGGATTAACACTGATACCTTAGTTATTTATAATTTTGATATCTGTGTCATAGTTTCATAGTAAGTTGAATCTCACAGGGTTAAAATATTTGTTTTGGGGGTTATGTAGGTGTGTAGACTATGATTTTCATGATGGTGTTGCAAAGAAAAATCAATCAAATTTAATGCTCAGGTTGAGATAGAACCCAATTGCAATGTCAACTGGAATTGGAATTGGATCTCTCTGATATGTATTCTTTTTGCTTCCATGAAGTAATACCTCTCTTATGTGGGCTTTGCTTTCACAGTAAAGAGGACTGGGTGGCCAGGTGATAGAAACTGTGCAGATGTTTGTCCTCATGGGATGTCAGATAAACTGACAGGGTTTTGAACCCCAGATTAACCTCAATTATGGCCTTTGTCTGTCAGCACGACACTGTAATTGTCAGTTTCACCAATCTGCAACTGACAGACTTGGTAGTATTAGGAGCTGAAGTATGTTTAGGTGACCACCGTCATGTATGTTGTCACAGCACCGATCTGCGTCCATCATACACCTCCACAACATGGCATGTCATTGTTTGCTCACCACCAGTATAGTCTGTGACACCAGGTGTCCATTCACTGTTGTTCATGTGCAGTATGGCACAGTCTGTGTAATATGGATGTAATACATTAAATTTAAAGTCAGATGTAATACTATTGTTATTTCAATAATTCTTGAATAATTAGATGGGGATATCTTTTGAAGCCCGTAACCTCTAATGTTAATCTTACTAATGTAATTGTTGAACAGTGATATTATAAGTGACGCTCTGGTGGCTTGACAATGCCTGGATGCTATATGCAGTGATGTGTGTTTCAGATCTTGCGGCGGCAGGTTGTCGGAGTACTCCGTATGGGATCCCATCCCCATCTCCCTCACTGTAAGTAGACCAAGCACCTGCCACTGTTGACAGAAATTTCAAAGTTTCAGCTTCAGGATCAGTGAATGTATTCCACGATTCTGGTATCATTTTTAATAGTATATGAAGAACATCCATTAAAAATGAGAACAAAATTCACAAGCCAGTTTTACTTGTTAGGTATCAAACAGGGCTGTATTTATCTTCAAATTGTCAAATCTGAGTATGAGTGAACCAGTTGTTAAAGGTGCTGCATGCAGAGTTGCTTTCCCTAGGTGTGCCAGGATCATGTGTACATCTGGCGTGAGTTCAAATCCTTTGTTTGTCAAAGTGACCGAAGTGTGAGGTTTCAAATCCCTGTTGATATGTGTGTGTTTATGACTGCAGATCTGAGTGGTAGTGCCGATGGTAGGAGGAGTCAATGTGAGGTTTTAAATCCCCTGTTGATAAGTGTGTGTTTATGACTGCAGATCTGAGTGGTAGTGCTGATGGTAGTGTGAGGCCGTGTGAGGGTTCAAATGCCCTGTTTACATGTGTGTGTTTATGCCTACAGATCTGAGTGGTAGTGCCGATGGTAGTGTGAGGCTATGGGAATGGGGCCATGCACAGCCTCTAACTGTCCTCAGACAACAAGGATCCTTCCCCAAGGTCACCAAGGTGCTGTTCAATGCTCAGGGCAACAAGGTAAACTTTCAATTATGTCCGCCAACACAGAACATTAGTACTAAATCTAGCATGCTCTCTGAATACATGAAAGGGATCTTACTGAATGTGATGCTTTATGTCTTAATGGCAAGAGGAGTTCCAGGCTAATATGATTAAGGAAATCGTAATAAATATATCAGTCAGCTACTCTTAACATTCATGGTTATGTACTTTCACCTGATGAAAATGTACAAATATTTATTTCCCATCATCATTTAAACTGAGTTGTTACACCTGGCATTGCCTGGATTTCATTGCAATCTATGTTTGAATATATTGATATGACTTAATAAGAATAGTATTGAGAGTAGTAAGAGGAGATAAGCCTAATGGGTAAATTTGTGGTATAGTAAGCAACAGGGAGCGTTTTATGGATATACAACTTCTTTAGTATCAAATGTTGTATATCCATAGAACTGTCCCAGTTGTTCATCACACCAACTTCTAAATGCCACTCAAAGAAGTTGAGGCATAATACCTTGTTTGACTTGAGGCATCCCCTGATACTGACCTTTATGTTCCAGTGTTGTGTAAGCGACATAGAGGGATCCATCTGTCTGTGGCAGGTTGGCCTTGGCAGCAACTTCAACAAACCAATAATGGTAAGGCTTCTGTAGCTCCACTTGTAGGGGTAAGGACTTGAATAACATAGATGCTAACTGTATTGAAACTGTTATGTCATAGTAAATAGGTGTAGTTTGTACATATGACAGCAGTCTTCATTCTATGTAAGATATAGATAGTATGATGTTTTATGCCTTTCTGTTTTTGTGTTTCTTGGATGAAAGAGTTTGGTTTTTCATAACCTGGGTTAATATCTTTTTGACAACCTGATTGCAGAGCTTGAGCTGTCATAACAAGACCACCAGTGACTTCACATTTGTGGGTTCATCAAGTCTGATAGCCACAGCAGGCCACTCGTCAGAGAGCAAGAATGTGTGTCTGTGGGACACACTGCTGCCTCAGCGCAGTGCCCTGGTGCATGGTGAGTGGAGTGCAGTTGTTTGGCTATTTGGTTGGAAACAGCATACATGCGTTTTGTCTGCATTCGTTTCTGCTGCCTCAGCGAGAGTGCCCTGGTGCATGGTGAGTAGAGGGCAGTTGCTGGGCCATGTGGTCAGGAACAGTTTAGGATACAGGTGGTTTGTCTGCATTACTGAGTTTATTGATATTAAGGAATATCCTTAAAAACTGACCTTGGGAATTCATCTTGACTTTGTATTCATTCACAGAATAATATTTCCATTGCATATTGTAGGCTAGTTATCTTTCCATCCTGCTGTACGGACATATTGAGGTATAGATAAAATTAATCCCATGTTAATTAATCCATGCTGCTATGTCTTTTTGTCAGAACATGAAACTTTTCATAGTCCATGGTCTCTAATGTGTGAGCTATCAATGTGAAAGGTTTGGGGACAGCTTGTGTAGACAGGGCTTGAAATCAATGTTGTTGTCTGTTCCAGCGTTCACCTGCCATGAACATGGGAGTCCTGCTGTCGTGTACGCCCCACAACACCAGATGCTGATCAGTGGCGGCAGGAAGGGAGAAATATGTATCCTTTCAAGCCTTCTGTCTGGCCTAAAGAAAGCACTCGGCCTACAGCTTGTTGTCAAAAATTCAAGCTGCCATTATTGATTCCTCCCAATACAGAATAAGACCCAAGAACCCACATCTTTCATATTGTCACTATTATTATTTATTATAGGATACTTATACAGCGCACATATCCACGCAACTAGTGCATGCTCTAGGCGCTGGTATTTTTCCCTCGATATTGGATGTCAATCTCAACTGCACATCGTATTATCAATCTCAACTCCCTGGGGAGTATACAACTCTTGCTGCCACTAGGCGCACTGAGTTATTGTGGCTTTCTCGTCCTAACGCGGTCCCCATAAACAACTGGGTGGACTGGGACACATAGTCACAGAACTTTGTCCAACTTCACTGCACATTGCTGTACCTACAACTAGGTGTTTGCACGTATTCATGTGGCCACCATCTGGTCATATACCAACTGATTCGTGGGTTCTTTTAAGTGCACAGGGTTGTGTACTGTACACTAGGGGTTGTGACAAGACTGAAAGAGTCTGCACACAAAGTTGACTCCAAGGTTTTTACACCCGGTCACAGGTGGGCTCGATCCTGGCACCTCAACCTCGCTGGATCAGTATCCTGGCGCCTTAGCCAGCTCGCCCACCACACCCCAGCCTGAAGAAAACGTTGAAAAAAGAGCTCCTGTATCTCAGGGTCGGGCAATCACTACATTTGCATATTACTGATTACTAGCCGCAAGTCATAGGACCATCCCCCTATCCCCACCGAGATTATTGCATTATGATGATTTTAAGCTTAAACCTGTGATAGACTCTAGAATAAGGCTTTAAATGCTATGTGTTTCAGGGTTGCATTGTACAAAGCGACCTTACTCCTATGACAGTTGTAAGTGAGGTGAGGTGAAAGTGGGTTTAACGTCGCGTGCTTGAGAATACCATGTGCATGTGTGTGTATGTGTATGTGCTCTGCTTGTAGCCCAGACTTAAGCTGGTTTTATAGTGCTAGCCGACTGAGATATCATGCCGCAGTGAAGCATGCCATGTGTATACTTCTGAGGGTCCTTGTTGTACCCATTAATGCCGAAGCCAGGCGGAGACCAACAAGTACCATATTTTAACGCTTTTTGGTATGCCGGCGGGGATCGAACTCGAGACGGTGGACGCTATGGTCCGACAGTTGTAAGTCCATGTTAAGGTATGACAGTTACAATCACCTTAGAGCCAAGATCACTTTGTACAGCAGTACCCAGGACCCTTGTCTAGTGAAATGGGTTTAAGTTTTGTCAGCTTGGCTAATTAAAAACAGTAATTTACTTTAAATCTTCTGATATTGATGTCAAGTGTTTGATCCAAAAGACACAAAAGTGCAGCAAACAGTGCAGACCAGTTCAACACACAATTATTTGCAAGCTGCCTTGGTAAACCAGTAGCTACATTCTACAAAATGCCAGAAATCATTCCCTCACTTACTTGATCATTATCTACTCTGCAATGCCAAATGCCAGAATTCTCTCTTGCAAGTGTCACAAATGTAGGTATTTTTAATACAGCTCATGCAATGATTTATAGGTAGAAATTCCACATAAAACTCAAAATAGCCCACAGTGTAAGTCATTTGAGCAGCTATTTGGATGTGTGCTTGATGACTACCTCTATTCATTCTCCATATGCACAAAGTCAGTTTCCTTAGCTTGTGTGAGGTATTTTTGACATGCGTCAGAGACAGATGCGACACACATTCCAAGCTCACGATGGACCAATCAAATGTCTCGCTATGGATAGTGAAGAGGAATACTTCGTCACAGGATCTGCAGAGGGCGATGTCAAGGTCAGGATTGTACTGTTCTGTACGCTGTTATATGTAGAAAAATGACTTCCTTTACATTTATAAGTAATGGTTTATGGCAAATATTTGCCAATGTATATAAAATGTTTAAAAAATTCCAAAGCTGTTAATTCTGAATTGGATTGTGAAGCATAACCTTTTGAATATGATTTTAATGCTTTTTCTTTCAGGTCTGGGGCCTTGATATCCACCAACTCTTGTTCTCCTTCCCTGGAGAGCACAGCAAGAGCACCTTCTTCAAGAATGTGGGGTCCACGTCAGGGGTTGCCCAGGTGTCTCTGGGCCCAGGTCATCACCTGTTCTCGTGTGGGGTGGACGGCTCCATGAAGTTCAGGCAGTTGCCAGAGAAAGATATCATCGTCCAGACCTGGCCATCTTGACCAGCATGCTGATGTAGATATTTGAAGACATGGTGAAGTCATGTACTCTCACTTGTATGTGGATAATGTAGAAAGTGGTGTCACAAAGACTGGAGGCTAGGAATTATGTTCGTCTTTGAAAATGATTGATGATCATGTAATTTAGGAAACCTTCCTGGTCACTTGAAGATCATACAAGCCAGGATGGTGTAGAGCAGTTCCAAAAGGCTGCAGTGAGCATTAAGGATGACGTTTTCATGCAGGCTGAATTGATCTTGGTTTAGATTTGGGAAGATCAGATTATTGTATGTAGCTGTAGATTATGAAGGTGATTGTGACTAGGATGTGTACTAGCTCATTTTATTCGATCTTTGACCATCATAGACAGAATGACCAAGTTCTAGATTACTTAAGCTGATTGTGACCAGAACGGTGTACCAGCCCATTTTATGGGGTCCTTGTCCATCTTAGAGAGAAAGCCAAATAGGTTATACATTTGATGGCTTTAGTGATTCTAGATGACTAGACAACAGTATTGTCAGTGGTATAACACTGGGTAATAGTAACATCATTACAGTATACTATATTCATTACAACTTTCTAGCTGAAGTGTGTGTCATTGTGTCCTGCTGCAAAGTTTTCTTTTGGTATGATTTGAGATGAGGTAGTAAGAACAGAATACACAGTGAGGTGTAATGTTTAGATAATCTTTTTTGAAATATATTGTAGTTTAGGGGTAAGTATCAACAAAGTAACTTCATTGTGATTTAGGAATATAGTACAGAATAAGCTGTTATACATTGCTGTTGATGTGTTAGGGATGCTGTGCACACACAGAGCATCTGAACTCTACAGTGATTGGAGGGTTGTGATAAATATGCTATATTTTACTTCATGGTATGATGTGGACAGTATTAGTCAATTGTTGAGTGTATTGATGTGTTTGATATAGAAATAGGTCAATTTTTATGGATAGATGTGATATCCTAGAGTAGGCACATGTGACACCAAATGGGAAATATTAATTGAAGAGTAGTTGGAAACAAATAGTATCTTTGAATGTCTTATCTAAGTATGTTCCCAAAAGCAGATTCCAAGTTAAAAGAATTAGCACTGAAAAATTATTGCCTTAATAATAAATAACGACAGCAACACTAATAGCAATAATATTAATAAGAAACAAAAAATTTAGTGACTTGTGTTAGTGGATTGAAATGTCACTCTGAAGGAAATAATTAAGTTGATCTTCTTCTGACAAATTTTGACCTGATGGGGCTTCAAACTATGGATGCCAAAATGGAAACATTATTCATGAAAACTCCTGTGCAATAGGCATCTTACTGGTATGTAGAAGCTGTTCTTGGATATTACACATTAGTGCCCTATTCAGTTACCTCATGTTCATTTTATTCCACTGTCATAGGAACCGTGTATATACAAGCTGAACTTGTAATGTACAAACTGGTGGTCGATCACATTTACTGTTTAAGGAATAAGCGTAGAATTGATATAAACCCTCATTATTGCTTCATAAAGTATATTCTTGTCCCCTTTTCTGTTTGTTTATATTATGTATATATTATAATACTCAGAAATATACTTTCTCCAATTAATTCTGTAATCTGTAAATTTCATTTGATGAAATGGTATGAACTGCTTGTAATGTGATTTCCTCTCTTTGATCTCATGTGCAATATATTGTAAATACAGGCACCAATGTATTGAGTTGCACAGTGTTGTACAGATTGGAGGTGAAGTGTGCACTCTGGGCCAGTTGGCTTCAACAGTAGAGAGTTCGCTGACAAACTTTCTAGTCATTTGTACAGAATTCTTTCACTCTCTTTCTGTATTTTATTCTCTTTATTGTTTTATATCCCTAGATTTTATTTTGTCTGTATATTTTATATAGCCATGCTCTCACAATGGAAATGAATATTTTGTTTAAGCTCAGCCTTTCTCTTCTCAATATAATTGTATACATTTTGGGACTTAAAAGTTATGTGAATAATTTTATTTATATTTGATGATGAAATGTTACAGAGTGATCCCCCTTTTCCCACCAGTCGGCCATGTTGTTATCATTTTCATCAGGACACAATATAATGGACCCTGAGTATTATCGATTGAATGTCTGATAAACATCTATATGTTTTTTCATTGTAGAAAGCATAATAGAGTCTGTTATACATGTTTGTAAGATAATATTTCACTTTTTCACAGGATATGAGATAGATGTTGCCCCTGTGCAGGGCTTGTAGTGGTTTGTGATCTGCACCAGTTTTGATGTTGAAACATTGTTACTTGTACAGACCTGCTGTTTGTGTAGAAGATCGCTAGTTGTTTACTAGATGTTTATGAACATTGGAAGTGCATTGACATCAAGATTTACCTTCCCATATGAAAACATTACATACAACAGGAATGTACTCATTTGAGTTAGAAAGTGTAATAGGGAGTCACATACAATCAGTTACTGAGAGTCAGGTGCCAGGTCTGATAGAGTCCAGTATTCCTACAGTCTAAAATTTGTGGTTTCCAGTGGCAGATTCAAATGGGTCCTGATGGTACATGTCCTGGGTTAATTTTCTCCCCAACATCTCAGTCTATCATGACAATGTGTGCACATCAAAATCCTGGGTCTGCCTTTCATCTCCAATATATTCTGATGTGATTTTGATATACTGATATACAGGATATTTCTACCCAATCTGATTAAAAGGCTCATAATACACTGTTATTGACATTCTGTTTTAAGGTCTTCTACAGTCTGTTATGTACAGATTGTTGTTTAGTCTTGTTTACAGATTGTTATATAGTCTGTTATGTAGTCTATGTACAGTCTGGTACCTTCAGATTTACATATGGTCTAATACAGTCTGATATATGGTCTTATATAAAACCTGATATATGGTCTTATATAAAGCCTGATATATGGTCTTATATACAGTCTGATATATGGTCTTCTTATATACAGTCTGATATATGATCTAATATACAGTCTGATATATGGTCTAATATACATCTGATATATGATCTATATACTGTCTCAAACATGGCCGTGTATACAGTCTGAGAAATGGTCTCATATACAGTCTGATATAAAGTCTTATACACAGACTCATATGTGATTGTACACACAGTCTGATACATAAACACATCCTATATATAGAACAATTGTACTAGTTGGAGTCTTAGATGCACATGTAGATCGTATCACTCCATGTCCTTTACAAACAGGTTGTTCATTACCCCTGAGGGATATAATAGTTCTCTTATGTAAGAAGGATGAAGCATCTCTATATATTTACAGTTATTTACGTAATTGACTAATTGCCCTTGGTGCATCCTGATTGGTGATAATGAAGTAGGCATCTCTATATAAATAGTTGTGTTTTGATCTAACGGCCCAGTGTTTCCTGGTAATGGGTGACAAGGAAGTAGGCATCTCTGTTTAAACCATATAGCCCCAGGTGTGTCCTGATAATGAGGTAGGTATCTATATATATGCTGTTAGCCTAACAGTCCCAGGTGTGTCCTGATAGATAATGAATTAGGCATCACTATATAAAGAGTTGTCTAACAGCCCCAGGTGTGTCCTGATAGATGATAATGAATTAGGCATCTCTATATAAAGAGTTGTCTAACTGTCCCAGGTGTGTCCTGATAGATGATAATGAATTAGGCATCTCTATATTACAGTCCAGGTTCTGATAGGGGATAATGCCCTTTGAATAGAGTGTAATCAACAGTTGATCTGCAATGTGATAAGCTGTTGAGCAGAGGTGAACATACCTGGTATAGTACTGTGTTTGGTAGTTTGTACCTATTTATCATGTTTTGTATATAGTTAATGAAGTAGGGATGTATACACCATGGTCTGAATGAGTGCGATCTGCATCTATGATGTACATGTTCAAGGCTCCATTTCAAGGTTGTAAACTTCTTTCGTTACTTCTGTGATACAGTGTGAAAGTTAGAACAGTGAGTCTCTACACCCGATGTTCTTGTACTATATGTATTGCAGCCAGTTCCACATATATTGATGTTAATGCTCTGGATTCAGCATGGTAGGTTTACTTCAATTAAGATGATGACATGACATGTTCTGACAACTGCAAATGTGACCCGTACAGATTGCATCTGTCATGTTGAGAGACAGTTAATGTTGCACAGTTGCATCTTAAAGAAGAAGGGATGGGGTGGTTAATGTTGCACAGTTGCATCTTGAAGAAGGGACAGGGTGGTTAATGTTGCACAGTTGTATCTTAAAGAAGAAGGGACAGGGTGGTTAATGTTGCACAGTTGTATCTAAAAGAAGGGACGGGTGGGTAATGTTGCACAGTTGTATCTTAAAGAAGGGATGGGGTGGTTAATGTTGCACAGTTTTATCTTAAAGAAGGGACAGGTGGTTAATGTAGCACAGTTGTATCTTAAAGAAGGGATGGGGTGGTTAATGTTGCACAGTTGTATCTTAAAGAAGAAGGGATGGGGTGGTTAATGTTGCACAGTTGTATCTAAAAGAAGGGATGGGGTGGTTAATGTTGCACAGTTGCATCTTGAAGAAGGGACAGGGTGGTAATAATGTTGCATCTTAAAGAAGTTAATGTTGCACAGTTGTATCTTAAAAGAAGAAGGGGTGGGTAATGTTAATGTTGCACAGTTGTATCTAAAAGAAGGGATGGGGTGGTTAATGTTGCACAGTTGTATCTTAAAGAAGAAGGGATGGGGTGGTTAATGTTGCACAGTTGTATGTTGCACAGTTGTAAAGAAGAAGGGATGGGGTGGTTAATGTTGCACAGTTGTATCTTAAAAAGAAGTGGATGTTGGTTGTATCTTAAAGTTAATGTTGCACAGTTGTATCTTAAAGAAGAAGGGATGGGGTGGTTAATGTTGCACAGTTGTATCTTGAAGAAGGGACAGGGTGGTTAATGTTGCACAGTTGTATCTTAAAGAGGGATGGGATGGTTAATGGTTACAGTTGTATCTTAAAGAAGGGATGGGGTGGTTAATGTTGCACAGTTGAAGGGACGGGTGGTTAATGTTGCACAGTTGTATCTTAAAGAAGGGATGGGGTGGTTAATGTTGCACAGTTGTATCTTAAAGAAGGGATGGGGTGGTTAATGTTGCACAGTTGCATCTTGAAGAAGGGATGGGGTGGTTAATGTTGCACAGTTGTATCTTAAAGAAGGGATGGGGTGGTTAATGTTGCACAGTTGTATCTTAAAGAAGGGATGGGGTGGTTAATGTTGCACAGTTGTGACATGCTGTGATACAGCTAACACTGGTTCTTTTAGAAGAAAGACAATGTATCGTCCAACATCTGATTCCATTTTTTTGTCCAGACACAAGTCACCCAGCTGAAAATAGGATTGTGTCTGTTTATAGGGTAGGTAACTGCTTAATTGATACATTAACAATTTGAATACCAACAGGACAATGTCCTTTTGATTCACACGTTTGGACTGCCAATCATGTTGGGCCTACACCTCCTTCAAAGATAAAAGCCTGGCAGTGTAGCTTAACTTAAATTAACTTAGTATTAAAAGTTCAATATTTAGGGGATCAGATACAAGCACTACGCCTCCAGGGCCCCCATCCGTCAGAGTGATTTTAGCGCTATGACAGTCATGAGTCAATGTTAAAGTGTAGGAGTTATGATCACCTTATCGCTAAGCTGCTTTGTGGAATAGACCACAAGATCCATGTACCTCCCTTAATTTCAAATGTTGATGAACTAGGGTTAAGGATGTGGGTATTAAAATGTTCATCGTTATAACACAAATTAAGAATGTGGAGTGTTTTGGTCTGTCCATTATTTACAGCGGTGTTAGAATACTGAACATAATTCAAACAGATTTACACGTTTGCATAATTGTTGTTTCTCCTCCATAATATAGCGCCAGATGTACATGAGCTGTTAATTAGCATGGTTCCAGTGACGATGCCTGAGTTCTAACCATCATGTCAGCCGATATTTTTCATTAGTATCTAACTTCATTAACCTCCATATGTTTGTTCCATGAAGGGTTTCATCAATTCATCAATTGGGTTCTGAAGCCTGGTGTAAATTTAGCACTTTTATGTGTGTGCTATTTATTTCACATGTGTTATCAGTTGAATGCCTATGCATTGTTTGTGGTCACAAAGTTGGGTTTTGAAAAACCAGGTAGTCAGTACTTGTGAAATAGGGCATGTTACATTTAAACAATGAAAGTTCATTGAACATTGTGATGAAGGCATGCATAGATACACACACACTGGTAACTCAACCTGGCTTGTGGCTTTGTGGTATCGGAATACAGATCAATCAGTGATGTTGACCTGATTTAACAGGATCTGTTTCTTTCTAAATCGGTTACTTATGTAAGGATTTTGTCAACGTTTAATCTGTGTGTAGAGTGCTTGTTCTTTGAGAGGTAACAAAACATCAATGGTTACATCTAGGTAGGAACTTTGTCCCCAGGGAGACTAACTTTATTCATCATTCCAATTTAGTAACATTTTGCAGTGCTAGATGAGTTTGACTAAAATTAATGTGCTATGTCAATCTTCAGTCACAGTGAAATATATTTCATATATGCATAAAACCTTTCTTTACACATTTCTTGCACTTCATTTATGTGAATTTACATATCTAATATCGTGTGAAGTATTACATTCATGTTTTGTCTATATGTATTTATGATTGTCGGAAAGGAATTTTCTTGTTTAATATTGTACTATTGCAGAGATTTATAAAGATTTTAATTTGTTTTATTTTTTATTTTCATTTGTATAGATGGTATTGAAGGGCGAAAAGACCATGATGAAGTATGATACAGGTGTTTGCAATATAGGGTTTTATTGATACTAAACATGTTTGCCACTTCATTCCTTATACCACTGTTTCTGTTGTACCTACAGAGGACTCATTGGACTATTTGTGTTGGTACAGTGTGTACATTAAACTACAACAGTGTACATAGGTGTCCTGTTGTTGTACACACCTGTAGTCATGTTCCTTGTTGTGTGTCCTAACACCATTCAGTTCTGTTACAGAGGACGTTCAATCGTATATTGCCAGTTATGAATGAAAACGCAATTGTGATCAATTAATTAATTAAAAAGGTAATTTATGGTTAGCAAAGTGTTGTTTTCATTTATTTATGTTCATACGTAAATGTTGTTACTCGAGTGTGTGGGTGAAAATGAATGGATGAATTAGTGTTGCTTTATGCTGAATCAATAGTATTACAGCATCATCAGTATTACAGGTTTTCATAGTGAGAGTGAGTGTTTGGCAGCATTTTCAGCGTGCACTTGATATGTTTCACCACTGCTAAAAAAGTAAAGTGAAGTGCCTGTTTCCATGCTCAAAGCGCGCTAAGGTATTATTACCCTGGATAACCCGAGATGCCTGTGAGAAGCTAGAAGTCATATGATTTATCCCACCCTGTACCCGTTCACTGATGGTGAACAGAGGCAATTCTTAAACAAACTCACTTGCCTGATGTGAGACCACATGTGTCACATGTGCTTCTTTGTGGGGCAGGACTGAAGTCCAAGAAACTCCCAGGAGTCAAGCTGCCAAACACTGTTACCCATGCAAAGACTGTCTGTGGCTCCTCAACTCCAACAAATTTGTGACCTGGGCTCTATGCACTGTACCACACTCCACCACCATGATGCACCTGCTGCAGATTCTAGCCATGTATCATGTTACCTTTTTGAGGAACGCAATGATCCTTTGATTTACCTGTAACTTGTGTGGAGGACACCGCATCTACGATTTTGCTGGAATAAACGGTAAGTACAATGAATCATGTGCACAGTGCAATTAAAACTAAACCTTAAACATTGTCCAAGAAATTGATATGTTCCGAATGTATGGCTTAATTTGCAAATTAAGCTATATAAATGAGTTGGTTAAACTGAGCCAGTTGATGGATGTAATTTATAGGTCATCCGAACTATTTTAATGGGATTGGACAAGCGAATGGATGAGTTACGATTGATGGTCACATCAGCAGTATTTCAGCTATGTCAGCGATCTCACCCTCTCGGAATCAACCCCAAAAGTGCTAGAATCTGTTGGTTATATGTTTTGTGTGAATTACATGTGATAGCAGACTCAAGCGTTGTCATGATTTTGCTGAAATTCTACTGTGAATATGAAGATAGGAAGAAGCATGTCAACAGGAAAAACTAGAGTCTTTGAACGGTATTTAGAAGTGATACACATAAAGGTATGAATTTATGTCACCTTTGTTATTTTGTTACGTTTTCAGAGTATATTCATAAAATAGAGAAGTTGACATTCATAAATTCATGCCTTTAAGAAAAATGAAGTGCTCCGTACAGGCTCCTTACACTTAGAATATTACGCTTGCATCCCGAGAGTCTAAAATGTAAGAACCATAGAACGCGAGAAAAAGAAATGTAACAACCCCACATTTTCGTGGCCTGATTTGACAAGTCGTGACTGAAACTACATCGCATTCTCGAGGTCTCAACCGGGTTGTAGTTAAAAGAGCCAAAGGACAATGTTTAGTTTGTCCCTTTTGACTTTCCTTGGCTCTTTTGACTTTTCTTTGGCCCTTTTGACTTTTTCCGTTTTGGCCCTTTTGACATGTTTCCTCTCAACCTACGATGAAAAGTACCATGCTCCAAAACACAAGAAAGCAGGATCTTAACAAAGACTTTTAAAAATAAATTCTGTGACCTCACATTTCTTCATATTTTGCTCTTTCTAAAGGTCGAAATGGCTATAATGCCCCTTACCAATATTCTGATGTATGTTTCTTGTCCTGGTCAGCGGGGAATGTGTATTCCATGCAAGGAAAAAATAGAATATTAATACACGCAGTTTCCTTTTTAATTTTCCAACCTGGTCAACCCTCATTGCTTTCAGGGAGTCATCAAAGGAAAGACTGAAATTGCTTCTCCAAGACCAAGAAGGTCCGTCTTTTCAGTATGCAATGTGTTCACTGATCTGAAAATGCTTCTGGGTAAACCATTTTTTCACACACAGTAGTACCGATAATGATGACCAGTATGTTCTCCATATGTTCTGGTCAAGTCGGTTCTCTAACATGAACACCATCGTCCCCACCACACATGAAGCAAAGAAAGGTTAATCAACTACATTCATGACACAATCAAAGCAAAGTTAACCAGTCTACCATAGTGATCTGTGCTAACTGATTCAGAGTGACAAAGACTATCCACGAGCTCTTCGGTGCTATCCACGTCATTTTCTCTGCTGTGATAAACTTACAAATATATACAAAACAAAGTTATTAAAATAATACATGATTTCATGTGGAACAAGTCTTACATGTACCATCATTATTAATATAAAACGTGTCTGACAAGACATCTATGGCAGCAGGCGAAACTACTGTTAGCCTAGTGGTACTTAAACAAAAATTATAAACCGACAGTGACGTCACTCTATTGTTCTTGCAAGGCAGTATTTCTTGTCATATCCCGATGGCCTGTCGATTAGGGGGCATTACTTAAATATTGTCCCTCTATCGGGGATATTACTTCAATATTGTCCCTCTGCCCCGGGATATTACTTCAATATTACTTGTTTTGAAGATTGATATAACTCTGTCTTGCTATCACTGAATGCGATCGTAAAACAACACTCTGCTTTACTCTGGCCCTTGGGCATTTCCTGCTTACTTTTCAATAATGCCCGCGGGTCATGTTATATCCTACATAATACGTTTATAATTTAGTGAACTAACCTTAAGCAGAGAGTAGTTGAAGATCTGAAGGAGAAGAACTCAGAAGTCGGTCAAAATGTCAAACGTCTGTTTAGGTGACCATGTTGTGCAGTTGTTTGAGGTAGACGAACTTTATAACATGTGCTGATGATCGTGAACAAAAATAGACAAGATTGAGCAGACCAATTAGAGAGTAAGGAATAGCTTGCCCTCTGGATGAAGGACAAAAGGACACAAACTCAAACTCTTTATTCTCTACAAACCGCCAACGGCGGTACATGAGATAAACGTATATACATTTACATAATATACAAGACAGCAGCTTACACGATAGAAAGATATAAGATAATTACAATATTTCATTTTTTAAATGCATTAAATACATGGTTCAGTAATTTAGAAAGGCCTTTAAGGTCACTTATGCTGGTAGTAGACAAGAGTTTCTTAAAGATGGACAAATTTGGAAATTCTAGGTATTTAGTGTTCAGAGACTGACGTCGGAATTGGAGAAAAGCTTCACATCTAAACAAGTAGTGAAACTCGTCTCCAACAGCGTTTGATTCACAAAGTGGACATTGTCTGTCTTCACGTGGAATGCCCAACCATCGGCCTGTCTCAATTGGTAATTTATGGTTAGATGTTCTAAACTTCAAAATTGGGTAGTATATATTTTTGGGAAGAAGAAGATATTTTTCTAAGATTGGTTGGGTTTTGAAATATTTATAATAATCCCCCTTGGAACTAGAATCAACATTTGACTTCCAATTTTGGAAAAACTGGGCTCTATAGGTGTTTTCGACCATTGAGACAAGCCAGGGCGTAGAACATACAGACGGATTTAGAAACACGTAGGATAGACCGCAGTTATCAAGGATATATTTCACAAAACGTAGCCATGGAACTTTATTTGTATTGTCACAGATGTGGTTAACACAGTTATATATAATCTGGGATTGCTTCCAATATGTGTTCTCAGAGGCTAATTTATGCCAGTGTGAAATAAATCGCTTATAGATTTTAATACTCAAAGGCTCTCTTCCAAATTCACCGTAAAGCATATAACTTGGGGTGCTATTTCTCAAACCGGAAGCTAATTTCAGAAATTTTAAGTGAATTCTTTCTATTATTTCTAAGTTCTCGTGTCCCCATATTTCTGAGCCATACAATAGAATTGGAACGACCATAACATCAAATGCATCGAAAAGGCAATCTAAAGGTAAATTAACATTCCTGGATTTCTTTAAAAGACAATACATTGCTTTGGTGGCGCTTTCCGTAAGTGATTTAATTGCTTGGACAAATCGCCCATTCCTATGGAATTTAATTCCAAGGTAATCGTATGTATCTACAATATTTATAGTTTCAGTTCCATAGGTAAAGTGGAGTTTCGAAGATTTCGCGGGGCCGCTTCCAAAGATAACAACTTTCGTTTTAGATAAGTTTACTTTAAGTTTCCATTTCTTACAGTAATGAAAGAAGACATTCAGGGATGTTTGTAAATCATTTGGATTTTCGCTGAACAGTACAGCGTCATCTGCATATAACAATATAATAAAATGGTATAAGAGGTCGATGCTGTTAGTTTGCGTTTCATATTTAAAACCAGTACAACTACTATCAAGGAGGTGTTGTTCAAGATCATTTAGGTATATCGAGAACAAAAGGGGCGACAGGTTTTCACCTTGTCGCACACCCTCGTAACACGGGAATTCATCTGATATGGTATTTCCAATCATTACCCTAGATTTTATGTTGTGATACATATTTCTTATGAGCGTGAAAAATCTCCCATCTATCCCAGTTTTTGTTAGTTTATGCCACAACCCAATTCTCCAGACTTTATCAAATGCTTTAGTGAAATCTACAAATACCGTATATAGTTTCTTTTTAGAGAGTTTTAGTATTTGGATCATCATTTGCATAGTAAAAATGTTATCACATGTTGAGAACCCTTGTCTGAAGCCTGCCTGTGTTGGGTTAAGTATATTGTTAGTATCTAAGAATGTATTCAGTCTGTTATTTAACACTCTTGTAAAAAGTTTACCAAGGCAACTTAAGATTGTTATAGGTCTGTACGAGTTGGGATCCAGTTTACACCCTTTACCTTTATAGATTGGTTTAACAACGCCAGTAAGCCACGAGTCCGGTAGAATACCCGATGATAGTACAAGGTTGAAATGTTCTAAAACAGAGGCATAAGTAGATCTATTGAGTCAATCAGAAAATCATTTTCGATTAAATCAACGCCCGATGCTTTATTTCTTTTTATTTGTTTTACCGCAAGTTTTATTTCTTCTCGTGAAACGTCGCTGTTAAGGGTCTCAGTATTGAAAATACATGTCTCAGTCAATTTCTCGTCGAGATCAGCCTCGTTTGGTTCGAATTCCTCACTTATTCCAACAAAATATTTGTAAAAAGTGTCAACATCAGGGTATTTTCAGTTTGTTTACCGTGCGCTTTGTTGAGCATTTTCCAATATTCTCTAGGCGAGCTCTTCTTATTCTTCCGGAATAAATCATTTATGTGATGTTGATAGTTTCGTATGTGTTTATCTGCTTGGGTTCTAAAATAACACATCTACAGAGAGACAATCAAGCCCTGAAAACAGTAAATGACAATACAAAGAGTGAAATTGACTCACTGAGGGTGTATGTTGATAAGTTGAAAGGCAACATGGTCAAAGCTGATCTGTTTGATTGGCATTTAGAAGTTGGTGACTAATAAGAAAGTAAGAAAGTTTATGGATAACAACTTCTTTATTATATATGATGCGACGTTTCGGTATGGATTCTGCAACACCTCAACCAACAGCACCCCCCGGGTCCTTCACCTTAGAAACAGAATCCAGTGGTCAACTTCCCTTTCTAGATGTCCTTGTAACCAGAACACCAGCCAACAAGATCCGTACCAGTGTCTATAGAAAGCCAACCCACTCCGACCAATACATTCATTTTGACTCCAACCACCCTTTGAGAACCAAAACTGGCATTATCTCCACCCTCACCAGACGAGCCATCAACCTTTCCTCCACCAGTCCCACTACAGAAATACAGCACCTCCGCCATGTTTTCACCAAGTTCAACCACTACCCGTCGAAACTAGTCGATAAAATTATCAGCACCACACTCCACCCAACAAGAAAACCGGCCTCCAACAAACCTGAACCAGCACCTATTCGTATCTCCCTCCCTTCATAGGGAAAACCTCTCACCACATCAGCCTGTCTCCTCAAGCGAGAAGCAGGCATCGAAACCTACTTTACCAGCTCTCTACACCACTAAAACCCTACTGAAAGCGCGAATGGCAGGAACACCTCTAAACGACAACATCAACCCAAAGCTAAGGTGTTGTCTATAAAATCAACTGTGACTGTGGCGAGGCCTATGTAGGCGAAACCTCCCGGCCCATAAATATTAGAATCAAAGAACACTTATCATCTACCACTAAATCTGATAGAAAATCAGCAATATCAGACCACATCATCAACTGCCCCAATCACAAGATAATTTGGGACAATGTGGAGATATTATCCAAAACCACCAGGACTTCACAATTAAAAGGAAACTTGCAGAAGCAGTTCAAATCCGGAGACACAAACCCTCAATCAACAGAGACCAGGATATCTCATCCCTTCTGCATACAATGATCTCATAAAACAACAGATTAGAGCACCTCAGCCATCATTGTTAATTAATCTCATCAGCATGTATATTTTGTTTTACCTCCACCACCATTGGCTTCCTATTGTCACTACATTATTGCCACCGTGCCTTGTTGTTATTGTTAATCCCCCCTCATGCAGTCCTACATGTTGTTATTACTTAATCCCTGTTCATGTATATAAGTCTGTTCTGTGCTGTAGTACTTCACTCTTGCTTGACAACGGTATAAGAATCCATACCGAAACGTCGCATCATATATAATAAAGAAGTTGTTATCCATAAACTTTCTTACTTTCTTATGGTCAAAGCTGTGGAAGTTTTACGTAATGAAAACAAGGACAGAGTTGCTGAACTGACAGAGTGTAAATCTACCATGGAAAACCTGCGGCGTGAGGTAGACAGTTTGAGAACAGACTTGAAGAAGGTTTCAGATGCGCATGCGCAAGTATTCAATGATTTAAGGACACTCGAGAAAGAAAGAAACAAATCTGAAAACGCAAACAACAAGAGAGACAAACGTATCAATGATATGAAAAAAGACCTAAGCACGCTGAAAACTGAAACAGAAGAAAGAAAAATGGAATTAGTGCGGATATCAGACGAAAGGAGCTTAGGAATTACCAACTTAAAATCCAAAGTGACACTTGTCACCAAATCACTGGATTCATTGGATGCTGACATCACGGAAATAAATAAATCGTACAGGATCTCATCCAGAGTAACGGAAGACCTTAAGAAGAAACTTGCAAATGTTGAAAAACAATTGAAACAAACACAAATGAGAGTACCTACCAACTAAACCCTTAGTAGCGGAACAGAATAAATCTGCTGACCATCTTCAAGACAGCCCATGTGACAACACTGCCACGGATATGCCAACTGACACTCTTACACATAAAGATAACTCCCAGGGTTACTTGGACAACATAGCTCCACAGTGTACAGTACGTCACAGCCAACTACCTTCAACTACCAGTAAACCAACACATAGCCTAAACGAGGCGGACAAAAATTGTAATTCTCAAGCAAAGATACCAGCCCAAATAAGAGAGGTATCATTTAGTCAATGTGTGCAGAAAGATCTCAACGTGACTACGCAGATTCCAGAAAACCCACCAGCTTGCAGTGTTAATACACAAGACCCCTCGGAGCCCAAACGTATCGAGACTCATGTGAGTAAGGACTACTGTGCTGCAACCAGAGACATGCATCAGGCTGACTTTCGTGCTGCTCCACCCAGAATACGAACTGCCAGGTTCTATATCGGTGGCATACACAAAGATAACACTCAAGAGTCTATTAGGAACTACCTTGAAAAGAATGGAGTCACAGTGACATACATTCGCTTCTTTAATCACCAAGAAAAAGAACAGCATCTGCTGAAGTAAATGTTATCTTCAAAGGACAGGGAAATATTAGAAAACCGGAATTTTTGGCCGGAAAACACAATCGTCAAAGCCTGGCTGTCCCGGGAGCAATTTTGGAGGACTATCAGAGAGCGTCAGAGTGCACAGGATACCAGTGCAAACACACGGCAAACCAAATAACTCAACATGATGGACGGCTCTCTCCTAAACCTCATGTGCTGGAACTCCAGAGGGATTATGAGTAGTGTACCTTATTTAAATGAATGTCTTCAGAGCGACGACATAGACATATGTGCAATTTCTGACCATCAACTGAGGGAGTACAATCTATGCATTATGAACTGTCTTAACGCTAATTATTTTGCATAGCAAACCCAGCTCCAGAGCCAAATCATCATACCAATAGAGCACTTTCAAGTGGGGGAACTGCGCTTTTATGCAAGAAAAAACTTAATCGGCACATCAACGAGATAGCAACAGACAATCATAGAATATGTGGAATTGAAGTTGCAACGCTTAGATATCGCACTCTCTTCATATTCTCTGTATATTTACCTCCGTCAAACAGATCTAATGACCTATTCTATGAAAACGTCACCATGATCAGGACTATTTACAACGCCTATTCACTAAAGGGAGATGTAATAATGGTGGGAGATTTTAACGGAGCTATCGTTGGACAAAGATACTCACCAACCCTCAAAAACAGAGATAGTCTTCTCAGTAACTGTGGGGGGTTAAACTCAGTGAATATGGAATCCAACTGCAGTGGTCCGGTATTTACATGGTATATCATGGAGGACCAATGGCGGCACTTGACCATATTTTAGTACCTGAAGAACTGTGCAACCTTATAACCAACGCTAAAGTCAGAGATGATAACCCACTAAATGTGTCAGATCACAATCCAATCTCTTGCTCTCTCAAGCTTAATCTGCATTCTACAGGAGACAGAAGGGAAGCATATCTATAAAAGGTATGCTTGGAATAATCACAGTGGAAAATGGCGCCATACTAGACTATACTTATGCAGTATCCAACACCCTGTGGCCTATGAACTTAATGATCAAACCTTGTGATCAAGAAATAGAATGGTTGTACCAAACTATCATAGATTCTCTGCTCAAAAGCAAGTGAACTGTGCATCTCCAAGAAACAATTCCGAGGTATCTCAAGCCCTTCTGGAAGGATGCCGTCAAAGATAATCACAAACTTATGACGAGAAGGAGGCTTGAATGGCTGGATGCGGGCAGACCGAGGGGATTTGAACATAGCACATTCAAGCTCTACAAGGCTGCAAAGGACGTCTTTAGACAAAGTCTGAGAAAAGAGGCTTCACGCTATGAATCAGAATACTTCAAAGACATAGATGACGCAGGTAATATAGACCAGAAACGTTTCTGGTCCTTCTTGTGCCAAGGAAAGAAACAACAACAAATTCCATGCCTTGATGTAGATGGTGAAAGGATATATGATCCGCACTCTATTTGCAATGCAATGGCAGATCATCTGAAGAGTGTGTATAAGGACCAAGGAGAGAAACATTTTGATGACAAATTTAAGAGGGACATAGAATCAGAAATAGAGCAACTGAGAAACAAACTTCGCTCGCTAGAGTCTGACATAAGTAGCATAGCCACATCTCCAAAAGAAATCACCTCATTATGTAAAAGCCTCAAGAGCAATAAAGCAGCAGGAATAGATGGTATAAGTCATGAACATCTAGGAAATACGGTGGATCTTACCTGTATGTAGCCTTAGCCGAGCTGTTCAACGCCATCCTGATGTCCGGATACATTCAAGAGAGTGGTCCAAGGGTCTCATCATTCCCATATATATAAAGGCGGCCAGAAGTCGAAACTCCAACCAGACTCCTACCGGGGTGTCACGCTGCTTCCTGTAATATTCAAGTTGTTTTGAGTCTGTCCTTAGTAAGAAGGTTCCGGAATTTGCAGATTCCACATCGTTCCCGTCAAACCAACAGTATGGGTTCCAGAAAGGAATGTCTTCGTGTCATACATCCTTTATCATTCAAGAAACTGTTCACCACTACCTTGAGAGATCAGATAATGTTCACGTCTGCTTCCTCGACAGCTCTAAAGCATTTGACACCGTATGGCATGCAGGTCTTTCCATAAACTGTACACTCTGGGCATACACAACGCTATATGGATAGCCATTGACAGTATGTATAAATCCATGACAAGTTGTGTTGCAGCCAACAACGAATTTTCATACTGGTTCCCACTATATAGAGGACTATACGCCAGGAGTGTCATAAAAGACTTTTCTATCTTCACCTCTATTTTCTGTAGCGCAAAGTGCTTAAAACATCCAAATCTAACTGTAAAATCTATGTAAATAATCTTTCGCCATGTCCTTGTACTCTCTTTTGAGGAAATAAAAGAATATATATATATATATCTGGATTACCTTTTGGATGTGTTTGCATATCTGTCTGGGGAATTGTGGCCTTGAATGAGAACTTTACGGGGCAATGCACATCAGAAAATAGGGGGTGAGTAATCTAAGATTTCAAATTTTGTAAAATGTGATAGACAGAGGGGAGTAGTTATAACATAATCAACCACAGATCTGTCTTTACAGGTTGCCTTTACCAACCTTATGATCTTTTCCCAAACGACCATTACATATTAGTAAATTAAGATGTTTACACATGTCGATAAGTTTGACTCCAAAATTATTTGTCCTATCTATATCCTTTGTTGATCTCTCATGAGGTAGGTTCAGTTCGTCTAGAACCAATTGTGGCTTAAGTTCAATATTCAGTTCATTTAAGTCTAGTCCAAATTCATCTATAATGTGTTCATCAAATGCACTACAATCACTCAAATTTCTAGTCCTTGCGTTAAAATCTCCAAACACAATAATGTAATCGCTTACTGAAGCAAGATTAAGGATTGATGTCTCAAGTTCTGTAAATACATCATGATGCACATATCTCGAACCCTCTGGGGGTATATATACGCAACCAAAGTACAAGTCTTGATTAATATTTACAAGTGACTTACATACTCTGATCCATAGCACATACTCATTGTCATCTTCTACAACAGATATATAATCCTTAAGATTATTTCTAACTGAAACCCTAATCCACCAGATGTTCTTAATGCCTTTTGTCGATGCTTAAGGTAAACTGTTAAGTTTTCAATATCAATCTCATCAAGAAAATCAGTTTTAGTCTCCTGAAAGCCCACAATGTGATTTTCTGCAATCAGGGATACGAATGCACCCTGCACTCCCACAATAAAACAATAGAACTAGCCAGCTCAGGTCCAACTTGGGGCAATCAATCTAGAGATAAATACCATATATAATCTAATAAAAAATACCACAACCAAACTGTCCGAAGGCAATACCGTATTTACACAAATATAATGTAAAAGTGTGACTCTGCAACAGCAAATATAACATATGTTACTATTTCACTCATATAAAACATCCTCAACGACTCTAGTGTTCTACTGTGGGTCATACCCCACTTTGCCGGACAGCTGATGTGATGGTAACGAATTAAAAGTAACGGTCCGCTAGTTTGCCGGCTATAGTCTGTTTTCAGTGATTAGTTGTCACCCATAGTCATTTGGGGGACATGAGCCTTTGGCAGACTGAGTTCGAAATCATTAATTTGTTTTGAGTGAACTCGATTTCTAGTAACTGATTTTAGTTAAATCGAATTATATTAGCTGAATTGAGTGAAGCTTATTCCAATGATTATTTCTAAGGTTTTGCCTGTATATAAAGAATGTAGACATGGTTCGCTCATTGCAAAATGGCAAACGCTCAAGTTAACATTCGAAATTCAAGGGGAGGTAGACACTTAATCTATCTAGGTCACAAGTTTAGGGTTAAGAGCACAAAAGGGGACCGAGTTCATTTGAAATGTTGTAAGACAGGTTGTCCTTCAACGGCCAACACCGTCAGTGATGTTCTCAGCAGTTCCAGGAACACACACAACCACCACCAAGATCAAATTCAGTTCAGAAAATAGTTATGCATATTTATTTATGTCTTCAGTTACCATTTTTTTGTTTTCTGAAAATGTACGAAATATGTATTTATGAATTTTATCATGAAGATAAAATGTACCCAAAATGTTGAATTGGTGAAATATGAAATATCGAGATGAAGCTACAGTGTGTACTTTCTTAGGCCGAAACAGACTATAAGTTAATACCCTATTGTTTAAAGGATTATCGCGCATCAGTGAATTTTTATCTATAACAAAAGCGTCCGGCAAAACGGGAACCCCCCTACTGTCATAGTCTTCGTATTACTGTGAGTCACGTCATGAATTTTTATTTAAATACATGACTGGGAAATGCTGTTATTTTCACTCATTCGACCATCATTATAGACCGCTTGATCCGTGACACTGCATGTGACCCTATGTGATCAATGCATCTCCCCGAACTAGATTGTCAATTTTCTTTGCCTATTTCTGTCCTTGCATGTTCACATATTGTGGTCAACATCCCAGTCAAACTGCTTGGTAAGCACTTCAGTAACTGGCTGTCTGAATATCTGACACCCCTTTAATCTAGGTGATAAATTGGTTCAGTAAAGAGACGGTTGCTCAAGCAGCTGAAATGTAGATGCACATCAAATCGAAATTGAGGCGTGACGTTTTGTCTTTCGAAGGGTTTTTCTTCTTCTCACACAAGTCATTTGTTTGACAGGAGCATGAGAAAAGATCCAGAACACTAACGTAGATCGGAGACAAGACGAGGGCGAGTATATAGGCTGTAAATTGTTCAATCCGATCTAATAGATCACTTATACGTGATCACACTAAAAACTCTTCCACCTATCACCAGTTGTTTTTTCAGCCATTCATCACTGCTCGCTTCTTTCGTATCCTCGAAAGACACTCTGTTTGTCCCGGAATGGAACGTGGTAACGAGCTGGTAGCGATTGTTTTTCCACAACATCGTTTTGCAAAGCGGTGCAATCGTAGGTATGTACTACTGTCGGACATCGTGTCTTTGTGTCTACACATGATTGTGGGTGTGAATGAATTTAGTTTTAGGCCGCACTCAACAATATTCCAGCTATATGGCAGCGGTCTGTAAATAATCGACTCTGGACCAGACAATCCAGTGATCAACATCATGAGCATCGATCTACGCAACTGGGATAAGATGACATGTGTCAACCAAGTCAGCGAGTCTGACCACCCGATCCCGTTTGTCGCTTCTTACGACGAGCATGTGTTACTGAAGATCAATTCTAACCCGGATCTTCACAGGTTGTGTCTGCTTGTAATAATCCGGATATATGCCAGGTTTATAGTGCCAGCTTACTGTTAATACCATTCCATTCAGGGACATTTTACTTGTGTGGCCTTTTATGTCGAACGCCAGGCTTGGTAATAACAAGTACAATGTTCTAACAAAATGTTTCTTGAGTTGAAATGGTGAAAAATTCATATCCCGGTGTTGATGTTCTAGTTAGTTCCATGTACGTTCCTGTAATATTGTCTCTGGTTGACTCAGGTGTTGATTTACTAGTTTTGAATATATTATGTTATTTATTTACGACAGTGACGTCATCCTATTTTTCTTAATATATCTCAAATACGGGGACGTTACAATATCTGCAGAATTTTCGACGCAAGACAAGTATGGTAATGTTATTACCTTCCGCTGAACGGCTGTTAACACAATCTTACTAAGAATTCTGATGAATGATGTGAAATCAAATCTGTCGTGTGAGATATTTTACGTCTGTTTCCTGAAGTTTCCTGAAAAGTATGTTTTTGCAAAAAAGGTTTTTATGGAATTTAAACAATACCTAGTTTAATCCTATTTTCCCCCTAAATGAAGGCTTGAAGGCTTGAAGGCTCGAAGGCTCATAAAAACGCAGGCATGTTTTATTCTCAATTTTAACGTTAGCACACCAGACTCACTCACTCGTCGTTGTCTCTCCCTCCCCAAAAAAACAACAACAACACAAAACACCCCAAAAAAAAAAATCAAAAAAACAAAAAAAACAAAAAAAACAAACCACAAAAACAAACCCAAAAAGCAAAACCAAAATCATTCTACTGTGATTCGTTGTATTGCTTTAACTTAGAACATCATGCTTTCAAAGGCACATTGCTGATATAATTAAGTTAAATTGAAATGTGTTCATGTTGGGCCTGTTCCAAGAAACTCACGCCCTACCACTTAGGCTTTGTGTTGAATTTTTAGAAACCCTCATGTTTGCTAATAAATGAGAAACATTGCAAGGGTGGTTAAATCGAGTGAGTTGGTATTTGGGTAATTTTATAAAGGTTACAGTCTGAACGGTCTCTCTTGTGCAATATAGTGGCTGATGAGCTCTGACGTTAACCTATTATAACTCAACATAGATAACTTGTTATTGTAATCATAAACAATATTGTGAAATGTTCCCCTCAAAAAGTAAATGATCTTCTTACTGATGAAGACAACATATATCGATGAATGTATTTTCTGCTCCTCGATATGTCAACGTATAATTCAGGTATGAAAAAAGGAAAGAATGTGTTGTGTGAGTGACATTTCTAACACTTGCAGTACCTTCAGTTGTTTGTTCGCGACATTTCCACATGTCGATTTATATAACGTCAGTTACATGATCCAGTAAGGCGAATAAGTACGCCCACAGTATACCCGTGTTATGATTTATGAATAGCATTATTTACCCTTTAAAGCGCTTCAGCAAAAAAGGTGTGAAAAAATCCAGTTTTGTTTCCTAAAAATACAATGGTCCGACAAAATTCTTTTATGGTTCCTCCAGAGTGATTTGACCATATTTCTTTGTCACGATGCCTGGCAGTGATTAATCACGGCTCGCTTCAAGTTAGCAATATAGAAAGAAATGTACCTAATACAAGATGAAAACATTGACCTAGTCCCAGTCATCTAGTATGGTAACATCTATCCTGCTCGTGTACCAGAGCCTATATTTTTTTCTCTCAGTTACACAAGTCGATAAGACATGCTTTGTTACTTCTCGCCCGTTGTGCCTAATCAGACGGTGTCCGGTGTCTTTCTGCTATGAGTGTTTGCCTAACGTTGGCCGACCTACTCTTTTGCTCAGACAACTCTCATTACATTTGATTAACGTTTCCGCCCTTGGATGATACTTCATCACTATGGTTGAAGATGGCGGTGCTACGACCGTAGGTTCTCAGAACCTTATACCTTCTGTCCGGCCGTGTCCGTAGACAACTACACTAACGTCATTACAGACTCGTTCGATGAAACAGAGTATTGACTGTCGTCAAAGTTAAGTGTGGCCCTGGTTCGAACATTTACAGACTGAGAACATTACTCACTGATGCGTAAGAATCAACAAGCAAACAAACAAACAAACAAACAAACAAAGAAACAGTGTTAATTAATAAATATACCCAGTGGCGTATTTGCTAGAGAGTGTTGTCCATGATAACTCATAAAATACCAGGATCATCAGAGACCCGTACGATGCATAGTGTTGACAGAGCACTGACGCCCAAAGAAAGTTTGTTTGTCTGATCAAGTTTCAAATATTTACAGACCGGGAACATTACTGACTCCTTAAATCAACATACAACATACATATGAAATAACAAATAGTGTTAACTGAAACAAAAAAGCCATTGGTCTTGTTTATTAAGGATGGGGTCCTATTACATCTTTACCAAATAACATGACAACTCTGTATGTGTTGTGTTAGTCTTGACATGGTGGCTTGGGTGTAGTGTGCAGGTTGAAGAATGTCATTAGACAGCTATTTGACAGTGTAGGCCTATATATCTTGGCACATTTTCCATTTAATAGAAACAGTGTAATATTGAAACTCAGTGACTCTTTATTAAGGCCTGCGAGAAAGGGACTGAAGGGCGCGGGGATATCTGTCCCTTAAAATACCATACCAACATATATATTTCACAAAGAATGGCGAAAATAACACGAAATGCCATCAATCTACTTTCGAGTGAAGGCATGTATCTCGAAACATCTAACATTGGATGCACCATGGTGTGAAAACGTTTATACGAGTCATAAAAACAGTCCATTATGAAATAGGTTATAAATGGTACTATTAGCATCAGTTGCATATTTGTCTGCATCAATAAACCACCGATCCGATCTGTAGCCAGATTCATTCCCTTGACCACCTTCCACTGCCTTAATGTGATCAGTGGCTAGGTGAACCGAGAAATGACAAAACATTGAGCCAGGAGAATCGAAAACATCAACAAGCCTTGGATTGGCGTAATACCAGTCTATTTCCACTGTTAATCACCTTGCAAAGTCCACATGCCGTTGACGACCCTGGTGTAAAAAGTCATCGTAGCGAACACCAATTTCCGGTGTGAAATAGGAGAGAAGTCCTGGATGAATGCTGGAAGCCGGATTTGTAGAATTGTAGAGGCCGGGAATCATTCACAGGACTTCTCATCACTGCTGCTTGGAATCAAATGAGCATCGTTATAAGGTCAACACTGATGTTCTTTGGCATGTGCCATACATACTTTGCGATAATCAGCAGTTCTGTCTTTACAGTAGCCTGGGTGCCATTGGAAACGGCACGGAGGGAGACACACATATATCAGATGTTTATTAGCCGAGTTGGGAGATTGTGTTTTCTTCAAGCCTCTAAATGTTTTTAGTCATTTTACTGAAAATTTACAAGCGAGCGAGTGATAATTATTTTATGCCATTTTCACAATTTTCATGGCGAGTTTGATGTCTTACAAGTGAATACTATCAACATAAAAAGTCGTACGATCCCATTTATACTATAATTCATACTACTAAGCAATCTGTATGGTCCATATGGAAACAGCCCAAATTAGTGAACCTGCAACATATAGCTACCACGTTGTTTGTCATAACAAGAGTAAAACTCTTTGAAGGGCATTTAGTTGAATACATAGGAAAAGCAAGATTTATGGATGCCAACTTCTTCATCGTGAATAACAAGACGTTTCGGAGTGTATGCTTGCTCCTCCATCAGGTGTTTCACAATTAAGAAGTGGACACCTATAAATCTTGCTTTTCTTAAGAGTAAAACTTCAATCCCTCAGAGTGTCTTTTGTTCCATTTTATGTTTTGGTCCCACATGAAATCAGCATGTGAGGACAATAACATTGATACGGACATAGACAGACATTTTACCACCACAATATTTTTGACATACGTATTCTATATAATGAAATGCAGTATTTGGTGAGAATTGTGAATGAAAACAGTGAGAGTTACAATGTCAAACGTCTTGAATACCTTACGAAAATGGACTATGATACTTGATGTTTGCTAAATGGGTCAGTGCTTCTTCGACTACGTGTAGAACCCAGCACGGCAAGTTCCAGAGAGTAAAGAGATGTGGATACTCCATGTAAAGGTCACAGCAAGTCAGTACAGCATCGTGCATCATGTTAACATACGTCGTGGCATATGTCAACCATATAATGTCTGGAATGATTTGACCAGGTCTTTGACGATGAAGCCTTGATTGGACAGCGGACTTGTAAACAAAACGTGTCTTTCCGTGAAACTGAGAAATACAGATGCCATAATTGGGTGTAGATCGTAGAATTTGCTAGAAATCCTTCAAAGGTCGAGTCCTTCGAAATCTGTTATAGGCTTGTAACAGGCTTATCGGACAAGCTGAAATCATGGTGACTTGATTGAAAGCAGAAAAGAAAATGGGTGCGGGTATTCACTGTCACAAATATCTTTGAATTATCACACTCGTACAGTCTACGGATCTACTGAAATAATCGGTCAACGAAAAGGGACTGTTGACAGTTGAAGTCATCTTCATCTACGTAGACGATACTTTCATTTATTTACATGATACTTGTCATATGTCCATATACGATATAATAATTATGTGTATCGTTACTCAAAACATGATATAGTCCTGTGAAGTTGCGACCCTAGTTGGATATAGTTAATACATTCAGAGATGGAAAAATAAAGTATCATATACGCAGAAATTTGTATCTATGTAGATGAAAGTATCATGTATGTCGAAGTATCATGTATGTCGAAGTATCATCTGTGTAGATGTATGTATTATCTACATATAGATCATAATATGTGTCTGGACTGTAGCACTGTTACACTTCCATAATGAATATTTCAGTTCTAACATCAGATATGGTTTATTATAAGCAAACTCTCACAGCCGTGCAATGTTGCAGTGTTTGGACTGGTCCTGAACATTTCAGGAGTGTGTGTTTAACCCTGAAAGTAGCATCAATATGGTTTGAAAGACTCTGCTGCACACACTGAATGATGGAAAAGAACATGATCTTATTCGTGTCTCTTCTAAGCGAGTTGTCTTCGTATCCAGTCAGACTTAAGGTGAATTATTTATTGCCGAATGGTAATGGACACGGCCTTACTATCAGACATATTTCTAATGTTTTCACCGCACTCTTTTATCTAGGGTAATCGAATACTTTGAATGTTCCACTTTGTGATCCACAGTTCAGTTGTGATTCTGCCCTATCTATTCAAGATATAAGTCATCCGTGAAGGTCCGGGTTAGAATATTGATCTTCAGTAACCCATGCTTGTCGTAAGAGGCGACTAACGGGATCGGGTGGTCAGGCTCGCTGACTTTGTTGACACATGTCATCGGTTCCCAGTTGCGCAGATCGATGCTCATGATGTTGTCCACTGGATTGTCTGGTCCAGTCTCGATCATTTACAAGAGGTAGGTCGAGTTAATAGATGCCTGTATTATAGGATCAATCCGTATCATAATCCACTAAGTGACATCACCTGAAAACACGATCACACACCTAGTATTATCTATTCTAACCCAGAATTTCCACGGGTTATTTGAATTACAAATAGGATTCTATAAGTTGTTTATTTTGTCGACTTTAAAGAAAGTAGTATCTCTGAATGTTCCTGTTAATCGTAAGATTGTGGTGGGATTTGACAATCGCAAGAAATGTGAACATTAGAATACAGAATGCCCGAACTGACGTCAAAATGAAGTTAAATTGATTTTTTTCTTATTTTGGGAGGTCTCAATAGCCTCATTTTGTGCCATCTACTGTACATTTTGTACCCTTCAAGAAGTTGTTTGGAGAAAAAAGAAAAAGAAAGAACACGTTTGCTGGCCGTATGTATACTTGAATGTGCAATGTCACTATATCTTCAAATCGTAGATAGTGACAACTCAAATAATAGACATGAAATATATTCATTTGATCGAAATAGGCCTCGTGTCCTTCCACATAAAAAACTGATTTCATTGCCCAAGTAAAATCAGTCAAATATTAAGTTATTTGTATGTACAAGTCGTAAATGTTTATGTCAAAGCAGAATCTAGCTGTGATACATAGCGTTCATGTTAGTGAACGCTATGTATCTTTATAAAGCAGAATCATCATATGTCAAGCTGCAAAAAAGGTTCGTGAGTTTGCTGTTTATTTTCATTTAAACTACGCGTTCCCCTAAGTGCATTTATCTTGCAACTACAGTTTTTGTACCTTGCTTTTTAAAGATACGCTGCCCTCTCTGCTCTAGTCATATCTACTTTCAATCTTATTCGTTGATAAGTTGATATTGCGTCATAATTTGTTTTGTCAAGAAAGATGAGGAAAAGAAACCGTTGAACACCATAGTTCTTCCTTCTCTTGACAGGGGAGTGAGTGAGTTAAAAGTTTACGTTACATCGGCAATATTTCAGCCATATTGTGACGACAGAAATTCATAAATTAAGAATAGATCTTAGAATACTTTATAAAAAGCTGTCATCGAAGGACAGTATAACTACTAGAATATCACATATATTATTTAGGCTAGTTTGAGAAAATTAAGACATTAAGCTACACAATATAAAAGTGGGCCAGAGATCGCAAGCAACTAAATCGAGGTCACCATGCTGGGGACCGTGGGTACTTACAATGCCTTGACACACAGGCAAACTGTAGCGCAGAAAGGGTTGCGCAACAAAAAGAAAATGACCAGTCTTCCAAAATGCTTCACTCGCATATAGAAAGACTGGTCACCTCTCTTTCTCTCCCCCCCCTCTCTCTCTCTCCATATATATATATATATCTTATACAATTGAACAAGTTGGGGAATGGCGACGCCTGTTTTTGTACAAATCTGGTGTATTAAGATTCGATTTCCCTGCATTTAAAGCTTAAATGCCTTTCAAGGAAGTTCACGGTCATTATGCAAACGTTTAGGGAAGGCTTATGTCAACCATAACAAGTTCAAATAGGAGACATGGACAGAAAGTCGTGATTTCACTTCAACGTCTCAATGATAGGCGAAACACGTGCAATATCAACGTTAATCTCCTGAAAAAAAATACATTTTGGAAGGGATATTATTCCTTAATGTAATTCCTGAATCAGTGTCAGAGACGCGGATGTATCAATAAATGAAATCAAACTATCCGCCACATACACTGGCATCAATCATTTTCGTCTGACTGACGCAGACGACATTCTAAAATTGATTGATACTACTTTGGACAGGAGACTATTTGATACCATGTCTTGAAACTGCACTAATTGGTGTCTGGGTTGGGGCCAGTAATGTTGGAAGTCATAAAGAGTGGGTATGTAAATCTGGAGCATATACATCTGGCGGGAGAGGACATTGTGTGACAGAAGTTACCTACTTGTGGTGACAGTGCCAGGTCGTTACGAGACGCTCGCCATGTAAGGAATTGTCAGGCGACGAACTATGGAATCCGAGAAGGGACATTGTCGCGTTGTCGCATTGTCGTGCTTTGGTTAATTTTGCCTCATTTTGCTTGTATTTGAGAGGGCGACAATGCGACAATGCGACAACGCGGCAATGTCCCTTCCAGGATTCCATAAGGCACAGACTAATGAAATCACGGTTGTTTAATGGTTTTCTGTACACGATATGGCTGGTGCGACATATGAGAATATGTCCAGAATTATATTCGAGTTAGTTCAACTCCTCATGGGAAACAAAGTAGTTTTGTTTTACACTTTCATAAAGTGACACGATTAACACCAAGACTTCAATGAATCATTCATATATTGATTCATCGGTTTGGAAACATATCTCGTCAGCTGCATGTCGCAAATACGACGCCCTGAGACCTGACAGCTGCATATCAAACAATCTGACCAAACATTCCCGTCCGACCTTTTTCCAGTTATTAAATGAAATACATTCTTCGTATTTGCTAAATTAAAGCTTTTGTGTTGAAGATTCAGACATTTATCGTCTCTGTCCTGTTCAATATCTAATTTCGATCTTATTCCTTGATCTTTCGACATGGTGTCAACGAGTTACAAATGCATCATCATCACAATGAAAAAGAAAAAAGAAAGTTGATCAACTGATCACGAGTCACAACATGTAATACTTGTATTGAATTGAAACATAACAACTCTCTCCTCTCTTGATAATTTCAGCAAATAAGACCGTTATAATGAGACCCTTAACACATATCACATATCACGGAAATCGATAAACTCCAGCTCCCGATTCCAATGACCATGGCACAATCACTACGAAACACTGTCGAACTATGAATCTATGACATGCAAGGAATTTGATGACCCCAGACAAAGAAGTGCTGCTGAAAACACAACATCAGAAACATGTCTAATACGTCACTCTGGCTGGTTCCATTTCGCAGTCAGCCATTCATGCTACCTCTATG